>NC_092050.1:93970824-95389556 GCF_003086295.3 Arachis hypogaea | reverse complement strand
CCTTCGTGGTATAGGCTAGAATTATTGGCGGCCGTTCCTGAGATCCGGAACATCTAAACCTTGTCTGTGGTATTCTGAGTAGGATCTGGGAAGGGATGACTGTGACGAGCTTCAAACTCGCGATTGTTGGGCGTGTGACAGACGCAAAAGGATCAATGGATCCTATTCCAACATGATCGAGAACCGACAGATGATTAGCCGTGCGGTGACAGCGCATTTGGAACGTTTTCACTGAGAGGACGGGAAGTAGCCATTGACAATGGTGATGCCCAAGATAAAGCTTGCCATGGAAAGGAGTATGAATGATTGGAAGAAGGAAATAGGAAAGCAGAGGTTCAGGAGGAACAAAGCATCTTCATACGCTTATCTGAAATTCGAACCGAAGAATTACATAAGTATCTCTATCTTTATTTTATGTTTTATTTATCTTTTAATTATCAATCCTCCATAACCATTTGAATCCGCCTGACTGAGATTTACAAGATGACCATAGCTTGCTTCAAGCCGACAGTCTCAGTGGGATCGACCCTTACTCACGTAAGGTATTACTTAGACGACCCAGTGCACTTGCTGGTTAGTTGTGCGGAATTGTGACAAAGTGTGATTCACGTTTAAGAGCTCCAAGTCCTTTGGCGCCATTATTGATGATCACGATTTCGCACACCAATTGTTAGATGAAAAGCAAATCCTTGAAAGCATGATTAGAGGAGACTTGAGTGATTAAACCCTAAACACCGAGAGTTGAGAGTGCATACACACCTAGTGAGGGTTCGATCACTCAACACTATGTTTCCATACTTATTATCATGCATTCTTGAAAGTTGCTTCTTTTTTATGAGTTAAATCAATTCTTTAGATTTTGATTGCATTGAGCTATTTCTTTGCTTAGCCCTATATGTCTATATACTTTCTTGGAAATTTGATTGTTTGTTTTCACCAATCAATAGGATACTATAGTATATATATGTATATATAGTATATACAAACATGCATGCATATAGATAGTTGCATTCAATAAGTTGCTTGCCCTTTTATCCTTCTTCTTTGTATGTGTTTAGCATGAGGACATGTTATTGTTTAAGTGTGGGAGAATTAATGAATCCATATTTGATGATATATTTTGGTTATAATTGTATGGATTTCATCACATAAACTCACACTTATTCACCAAAATAGCATACTTTTGTGTTTGATCCCTAAATTGAACCTAAATGTGAAAACATGCATTTTTGTGCTTAAATTGAGCAATTTAATCCCACTTTTATTCCATTCGATGCCATGATATGTTTGTTGAATGATTTCAGGTCCTAGAGGCAAGAATAGTTTGGTAGAAGTGGAAGAAAGCATGCAAAAAGGGAGAAAACATGAAGAAAACAAACGAGAGAAGCATTTCAGCCTGTGTCCATGCACACCTTCTATGCCCACGCACAAGGGTCAAAATCAGTACCTGTGCATACGCACAGGTCTGTCCCCACGCACAGAATGAAAATCAGCAAGTGTGCCCATGCACAACTTCTGTGCGTACGCACAGGAGGAAAAACAACATGTGTGCGTATGCACAGGTCCCTGCACGTGGTTTCATTAATGAAACACGTGGCTCGCAATTTTTTAGGGCTTTTGGCCTATTTCTGAAGGCTGGGAAGCTGTATTTGGATGCTATATGAAAGAAATATCAACATATATGAAGGCATTAAGACTTAGACAAAATTTTCCATAGTTTTACATAGTAGGAGTAGGAGTAGTGTAAATTAGGAAATTCTCTCTTAGGGTTCTTAATTAGGGTTTGTAGCATTTTATACTTCAAGTTTGATTTTGGGTTATAGCAATTGCATTGTAAATATTTCTTTAATTTCTCTTTTAATTACATTACTTGTTCTACACTTTCATCTATTTTCAATTCTCTTGTCAATATATGCATAGTTTACAATTTTAGATTTCAAGTTGTTGAATTTGATGTTTGATGCTTATTTTATGTTTGTTGAGTTGCCTTTGTTGCTTGTTATCATTTGTGGTTCATAGCTTTCATTGTTTTCCCAATTTTGCCATGTTTTATGATTATGCCCTCTATGTGTTTGATGAAATGTCAATTGTGATTATGGGATAATTTTCACCCCTTGCCTTGGGGAAAACGAGTTTATAGATTACTAGAGCCATAATGTCCTACATTTAGTGATAATTCTTGGGTTGTTAGTTGTTATTGTTTCCACTAACGCTAGCTTTTTACCAATTAATTTGGTAAGTTAACTAGGATTTGTGGATTAATGACAATTATGCTCACTTGACTTATCCTTCAATGTTAAGGGTTGACTTAGTGAGATTAGTCCATCATAATTATCATAGTTGTGGTTATAGTGAGGAAGAGATTCCATAACTCATCCCAAGTCAAGGTTTCATTTATGTTTTAAACTACTTTTCCATCAATTTTGAGGTTTACTTGTCCATATTGCATACATGGTTCTTTTATTCCTTTATTAGTTTATTAATTGCAATTTTGTCTCGTTCTTTTATCTCTTTATTATTTGCTTTCATTATTGAAAACCCCCTTTGCTTTCTAAAACCAAATTGTATGAACTCATTGTCACTAGTTCCTAGGGAGAACGACCCGGGAGTCTAAATACTCTCGGTTGATATTTGCTTTGAATTGTGACAATCTTTAGAATAATAATTTGACTATTGGCCAATTATTGGTTCGGAGCTATACTTGCAACGAAGATCTATTTGGAGAAAATCCTAACTTATAATTTGGTCCTTGTCACTCATCCTATCCTCATATGTGTCCAAACCATGACTTTGAGGTTGCAGTCGAAGAGCCACCCCAACCATCCTTAGATTGAAATCCAAAGCTCTCTTTCACACATAAGTTTGGTACTTCTTCTCATTCACCCCACGAGCAAAATCCTTGTAGGTGATCCACGCATTATCATAAAACTCTTGGGCTTTTATCTGGCCCACATCGGTTTACGGATTACTCAACAGTTGCTAACCTGTTCTCTCAATTTGTTGCCGAATATCTGGATATTCATCCGGCTTGAGGTCGAACTTGACTTCTGGGATTACCTTCTTTTTGCTAGTGATCTCAAAAAAGTGCTCCTCATGCAACTTAGAGGAGAACTTATTTGAGTTGAAATTCTGGTTTGAGGTGCCTTTCCCTTTCTCTTCCATGAAGAAGACTCTCCTCCCTTTGGTGCAATTGATGAAAAATAGAAACGAGCGATGCGACAACACCAAAAATTAAACGTTTTCTCACCCCCGAGAAAAATAAAAGAGAGAAAAGAGGTAGGGAGGTTCAGCTGGGATAAGAGGAAGAGAGGGGGATGGTGTGTGTGGAGAAAAATAATGTAAAAAAAGAAATAAAAAGGAGTAGAAGAAGAATAAATGAAGGTTGGGTAAGGTGCAATAGTGGGGGGGTGGTAGTGACGGGAAGAGAATAAGAATAAAAGAAATAAGTAGAGGAGAGAGGGGAGTGAGGGACGGTGCTTAGAAGAAGAAAGTGTTGTTGTTCTATAGAAGGAGGAAGAGGGGAAAAGGGTTTGTATAGTGGAGGGGGTGAAGGAGAATTGAATGTAGGGTTGGTATGGGATTTATGATTTGGGGTTAGTTCTGGGAAAGGGGAGAAAATCATGGGAAAGGGAATTGATAGGATAGGGGAGAAGATTATGGGGAAGAGAAGCTGCAAAGAGAATCTTGGGAATGTGTGACAGATTTGAATTCAAATTAAGGAAGGGGGAGTGGCTGCGCACCCGGCGCTAAACGTTACCCTTCCCGAATCAAATTCACACCTTTATGTGCCTTCGGCGCTAAAAGCTGACCTCTTGGCATTTAACGCCCAACCCAAAGGAGGAGATTTTTTTTAGACACCTGATGAGCGGATATTTTATACGCTTTTTGACATCATTTTCATATAATTTTAGTAGTTTTATTTAATTTTTATTGAGTTTTTATAGGTTTTAGTGTTAAATTCACATTTTTTTATTCTACTACGAGTTTGTGTTTTTGGACAATTTCAGGTATTTTTCTAGCTGAAATTGAGGAGCTGGAGTAGAAGTCTGATTTAGAGACAGAGGAAGCACTGCAGATGCTGTCCAAATCTGACCCGCCTACATTTTGAAGACCTTTTCTAGAGCTACAGAATTCCAAATGGAGCGCTCTCAATGACTTTGGAAAGCTGACTTCCAGAGCTTTCCAGCAATATATAATTGTTCATACTTTGCGTCGGATTAGAAGGCCCAAAACTGGCGTCTAACGACAGCTTCCTGCCCCCTTCTAGGCGTCCGACGCCCAAAGAGCAGAGCCCAGCGTCCAAAGGCCCAAAGAAGACCCCCTAGCTGGCGTTCCACACCCAAGAGACCTCATAGCACGTGGATCTAATCAAAGCTCAGCCCAAACACTCACCAAGTGAGCCCCAGGAATGGATTTTAGCACTAAAAAGACTATTTTACCCTTACTAGTCATTTGTTTAGTATTTAAGGGATTAGATTCATATTATTCGGACACTTTTCATATCTCATTCAGCATACACGTTTTTAATTTGTATTTTCCTTTCAGTATGAATTTCTAAACCTCCTAGGTTGAGGGGAGGAGCCCTGTTGAGTCTTATGAATTAATAAAAGTATTACTGTTTCTCTTCGCTCCGTGTTTGATTAATTCTAAGATGTGTATTCGTTCTTCATCAATATGAATGCGTTGAACTGGCATAAGGTTATCACATTCTACATGGGTTCAGAGTGCGTCTTTCATTGGACAATGATGAAACACCATCTTAAATATACGTCTCTTAGATGGCTAATCCACGATTTCGTTGGGGACTTCTCGAGACATCAGTTCAGCCGATTTTCGGGGAGATTAGGGTCTCTGTGGTAGAGGCTAGAACCTAAGGCGCATCATCCTCCGACCTAGAAGATTCGACCTTGTCTGTGGCATTTTGAGTAGGATCATCAAGGAGAATGAACTGCAGAAGCTTCATCCTCAATCAGAATGGATCCGCACTAAACCTGGGACTCAGATCTGGAGGAGTATTGGCAGCTACTCAAACCAGTGTCAATCACATATAGCCTGCCATTGAAGAAATCACTCACAAGCAGAGAAGACAGTAATACCAGAGTTAGTTCAAAAAGGGTAAGCAACTCCAATCCTCAATCATAACCATTCTACTGATTTCAATACCTTATACCCTTCTCTCATATTTCTTTTACTAATTCCCTTCAAATTCACAATCAAACTACATTCAAACATAATCAACCTTCCGATCTGCCTAACTAAGACCTATAAGATAACCATAGCATACTTCAAGCCATCAATCCTTGGCAACGCCGCCAAAAACTTAGTGCACGAAATTGTGATTCACACTTTTCACAACTCTGCACAACTAACCAGCAAGTGCACTGGGTCGTCTAAGTAATACCTTACGTGAGTAAGGGTCGATCCCACGGAGATTGTCGGCTTGAATCAAGCTATGGTCATCTTGTAAATCTTAGTCAGGCGGATTCAAATGGTTATGAGGTTTTGATAATTAAAAGATAAATAAAACTTAAAATAAAATAAAGTTACTTATGTAATTTATTGGTGGGAATTTCAGATAAGCGTTTGGAGATGCTTTGTTGCTTCTGAACCTCTGCTTTCCTATTGTCTTCTTCTAATCATGCGTGCTCCCTTCCATGGCAAGCTGTATGATCCTCTCGGATGAAAAATACCAGGTACGATCTCTGCACGGCTAATCAACTGTCGGATTTCTCGTCTCAGATGAAAAATGCCAAGTACAGCTACCGCACGGCTAATCATCTGTCGGTTCCCGCTAGCGTCAGAATAGGACCCTTGTCCTTTTGCACACTGTCACTGCGCCCAACATTCGCATGTTTGAAGCTCGTCACAATCATCCCTTCCCAGATCCTACTCGGAATACCACAGACAAGGTTTAGACTTTCTGGATCTCAGGAATGGTTGCCAATTGGTTCTAGCCTATACTACAAAGATCCTAATCTCATGGACTCGGTCCGTGTATTAGAGACCCAAGAGATATGCACTCTAGCTGTTGCCCAATGACTACGTTGTGCTCAGATAGAACAGGAGTGGTTGTCAGGCACGCGTTCATAGGTTTGAGAATAATGATGAGTATCACGGATCATCATATTCTCTATATTGAAGTACGAGTGAGTATCTTAGAATAGAATCAAGTATGATTGAATAGAAAACAGTAGTAATTACATTAATTCATGAAGAACAGCAGAGCTCCACACCTTAATCTATGGGGTGTAGAAACTCCACCGTAGAAAATACATAAGTGAAAAGAGGTCTAGGCATGGCCGTGTGGCCAGCCTCCAATGTCTAAGGACTAAACGTCCATAGATGATAAAGTATGATAAAGTCTGATAAAGTCTCCAAGTACAATAGTAAAAAGTGCTATTTATACTAAACTAGTAACTTAGGTTTATAGAAAATAAGTAACTAAGTTTTGGCTGAGCATTGAGCTTTACACATACATAGACTATTCTTGGAGTTAAACGCCAGCTTAGGTACTAGTTTGGGCGTTTAACTCCAGTTCTGGTGCCATTTCTGGCGTTTTACTCCAGAAAAGGGTCTCAGGTGGGCGTTTAGACGCCAGTTTGGGCCATCAAATCTTGGACAAAGTATGGACTATTATACATTTCTGGAAAGCCAAAGATATCTACTTTCCAACGCAATTGAAAACGCTCCAATCGAGTTTCTGTAGCTTGAGAAAATCCATTTATACTTCCGGAGGGTCAGAATCCAACAGCATCTGCAGTCCTTTTTCAGTCTCTGAATCAGATTTTTGCTCAGGTCCCTCAATTTCAGCCAGAAAATACCTGAAATCACAGCAAAACACACAAACTCATAGTAAAGTCCAGAAATGTGTTTTTTGCATAAAAACTAATAAAAATATAATAAAAAGGGTAAAAACAATGCCAAAAAGGGTATAAATTATCCGCTCATCACAACACCAAACTTAAATTGTTGCTCGTTCCCAAGCAACTAAAAACAAAATAGGATAAAAAGAAGAGAAAATACAATAAATCTCAAAATATCAATGAAGCTTAGTTCCAATAAGATGAGTAGGACTAGTAACTTTTTGCCTCTGAACAATTTTGGCATCTCACTTTATCCTTTGAAGTTCAGAATGATTGGCATCCATAGGAACTCAGAATTTAGAAAGTGTTATTGTTTCTCCTAGTTCAATATGTTGATTCTTGAACACAGCTACTTTATGAGTCTTGGCCGTGACCTTAAGCATTTTGTTTTCCGGTATTACCACCGGATACATAAATTCCACAGACATATAACTGGGTGAACCTTTTCAGATTGTGACTCAGCTTTGCTAGAGTCCCCAGTTAGAGGTGCCCAGAGCTCTTAAGCACACTCTTTTTGCTTTAAATCACGACTTTAACCGCTCAGTCTCAAGCTTTTCACTTGACACCTTCACGCCACAAGCACATGGTTAGGGATAGCTTGGTTTAGCCGCTTAGGGCCATGATTTTATTTCTTTGGGCCCTCCTATCCATTAATGCTCAAAGCCTTGGATCATTCTTACCCTTGCCTTTTGGTTTAAAGGGCTACTGGATTTTTCTGCTTGCTTTTTCTTTTTCTTTTTCTTTCTTTATTTTTTTTGCCAATTTTTTTTCGCAAGCTTTGTGTTTTTCACTGCTTTTTTCTTGCTTCAAAAATCAATTTTATGATTTTTCAGATTATCAATAACATTTCTCCTTTTTCATTATTCTTTCAAGAGCCAACAATTTTAACATTCATAAACAACAATATCAAAAATATGCACTGTTCAAGCATTCATTCAGAAAATAAAGAGTATTGCCACCACATCAAAATAATTAAACTAATTTCAAGATAAATTTCGAAATCCATGTACTTCTTTTTCTTTTTCAGAAAACATTTCTTTTATTTAAGAAAGGTGAAGGATTCATAGGACATTCATAGCTTTAAGACATAAACACTAAACACTAATGATCATGTAATAAAGACAAAAACATAGACAAAACTGATGACATGTCACCATGTCATGTTTTTCTATGCTTTTTCATACAAGAAATTGATAATTAGTGCTTAAATATTATATTCTTTTATGCTTAAATGGTATATTTTCTTGATCTTTAATTTTATAAATTTGGTAGGAAATAAGAAGAAAAAGAAGCACAAAATAAGCTAAAAAGGAGAAAAAAAGAGCTTTGGGGCACACTTTGAAGTTGGAGCACACTTTGGAGCCTTAGGCCACGCTTTTAAAAGCGTGGCCCATGACCAAATAAAGGAAGCATGAACAATCAGCACACAAAGCTAAGTTCACTTAGTGAACTTAGCTTTGCCGTACAAGAAAAAAGTGCTTGGAGGCAAGAAATTTCGCTAAGTTAAAAGTGGGCGTTTACAGCATGACCATGCCTCCTTCAAAGGGCAATAACGTGAGCTACAGATGTCCAATTGATGTGCTTCTAGTTGCGTTGGAAAGCTGACATTCAGAGCTTTCCAACGATGTATCATAGTCCATATTTGGCATGAAATTGAGGCACAAGTGAAATGCATCTTTAAGGGCTAAAAATAAGCAAAAAAATCAGCCAATGCTTCCACCAAGGCTCGAAGGGGGAGACACAAGGAAAGCAAAATAAAGCTCAGTTCACTTTCTCAACTGAGCTTTATCGGGCTCCCACTCATGAAAATACAAGAAAAAAAGCTCACAAAAGTGCTTCCACCAAGTGTTGAACCTAAGACCTTGAGGCCGAAAGCAAGGCACCACAAAGGAAAGCTCAGTTGGTTTTTCCAACTGAGCACTATCTCCCCCCTTCTCCCCCACAAATTGACATGGACCCAAGGTACCAAGGAACTTTGGCACACAATTTTGGCACACAACCAAGGCTGGACGCGCATCAAATGACACGGACAGCACAACTTGAAAGCTAAGTTGGGTTTTCCAACTGAGCTTTCCCCTGGGAGCAACACCCATGGACCAAAAATTGAATAAAAATTCCATTTAAATTCAATTCTTCTCCAAATTGAATCAAGGCCAACCAAACCCATTTTTCCTCAGATCCAAAGCAAGCAAAGCCCACATCATCACTCAAAGGCACAAGAACAAGCTAGAATTAGGATTTTCATTTAATTTGTTTTCATTTCAATTTCATTTTTTACTTTGTAAAGCCTATATAAAGGCATCACTCTCATTTTCAAAGGGGAGCTCCAGGAGAAAGGAGGCTAGCTCCAATAGGGAGTTGTGCACTCTTTAGTTTTCATTTTGCTTTCTCTCTTAGTTTTCTTTTCTGTTTTGAAATTTTGGATTGAGATTGGAAGGAATTCTGTTTTCATTCTCCATCTGCAACCTCTCTTGTTCTTCTTCTACAATTTACTCTTCCATTTTCATTTTGCAATTGTTCTTGTTGGATCAAGGAAGGATTTGAGATCTAGACTTGTTTTCTAGTCTCTTCCACTCCTGAGATCTTGAACCACTTTTAAATTGCTGCAAATTAAGCACTGCTTTTCTGTTTTGAAGTCTTCAAGCAATTTCCCTTTTTTGTTTAGATCTGTTGCATGATTTTGCACCTTTTACTTCTCTGTTTGATTGCTATTTACACTTTTCTGTTAAATTTTAATTTCCAGCACCCACTCCCCTTTATATTTCATGCAATTTACATTTCTTGTCATTTAAGATTCTTGCAATTTACATTTCTTGCTCTTTAAGTTTCTGTCTAATTTACTTTCTGCACTTTAATTCCTCTTGTCATTTACTTTCTGTTGTTTCAACTGTCACTCTAATCACTCAATGTTAGCTTGACTAAACTAATCACCCACTAAAGTTGCTTGATCCATCAATCCCTGTGGGATCGACCTCACTCTAAGTGAGTTTTACTACCTGATACGACCCGGTACACTTGCCGGTGAGTTTATGGTGTTTTGGAAATTCGTTTTTCCACAAAAATACCATCAAAAACATAGAGCATAAAAACCAAAAAACAGAAGAATAAGAAAAAGGAAATTAAAGAACGGGTCCACCTTAGTAATGGCGGTTAGTTCTTTCTCTTGATGAAGATCCTATGGAGTGCTTGAGCTCCTCTATGTCTCTTCCTTGCCTTTGTTTCTCCTCTCTCATGGCCTTTTGGTCCTCTCTAATTTCATGGAGGATGATGGAGTGCTCTTGGTGCTCCATTCTTAGTTGCTCCATGTTGGAACTCAAATCCCCTAAAGAGGTGTTGAGTTGCTCCCAATAGTTTTGTGGAGGAAGGTTTATCCCTTGAGGCATCTCCGGGATTTCTTGATGAGAAATTTCCTCATGCTCTTGTTGAGGTCCATGAGTGGGCTCTCTTGTTTGCTCTATTCTCTTTCTAGTGATGGGCTTTTGAGATGAATCTCTTCATCTCCCATGACTCGAAGTTGGAAGCAACCGCCTTCCCTTTCCTCTTCCTAGAGGTTTCTCTAGCCTTAGGTGCCATTAATGGTTATGGACAAATAAAAAGCAAAGCTTTTTTCCACACCAAACTTAAAAGCTTTGCTCGTCCTCGAGCAAAAGAAGAAAGAAAGGATTAGAGGAAGAAGAAATGGAGGAGATGGAGGTGTGTGAATGGTTCGGCCAAGGGGGTTTTAGGTGGTTATGATGTGTGAAAATGAAGGAGTGATGAGGGGCTTATATAGGAGTAGAGTGGAGAGGGAATTCTTGTAATAGGGGTGGGGTTTGGGAGGGAGATGGTTTGAATTTGAATGGGTGAGGGTAGGTGGGTTGTAAGATGGTGGAGGTTATTTTAGGGAAGAGTGTTATGAAAAGGTGGGAAAAGGAGAGAAAAAGAGTTGGGGTAGGTGGGGATCCTGTGGGGTCCACAGATCCTGAGGTGTCAAGGAATTCTGCTCCCTGTACCTTTTCTGGCATTTAAACGCCCTCTGTGTGCCATTTCTAGCCTTTAACGCCAACTCTGCTACCTTTTCTGGTGTTAAATGCTAGGTTGATGCCCCTTTCTGGCGTTTAACACCCTCCAGACACCCTTTTCTAGCGTTAAACGCCAGTCTGTCTGTCAATTCTGGCGCTTAATGACAGCCAGACACCCTTTTCTGGTGTTAAACGCCAGTCTGCCTGCCATTTCTGGCGTTTAACACCCAAAATACTGCCAGACTGGGCGTTAAACGCCCATTCTGCTATCCTTACTGGCGTTTAAACGCCAGTAAGCCTCTCCTCTAGGGTGTGTTGTTTTTGATACTATTTTTGATTCCACTTTAATTCTGCAGCTGTTTTTATGACTCCACATGATCATCAACCTAAAGAAAACATAACATGGCAATGGAAAACAAATGTCTATAAAAAATAAATATAATTAGATAACATTGGGTTGTGGTGCACGAAATTGTGATCTCAACGGCACCAAAAACTTGGTACGCACAATTGTAATCTCAACTCCTTTTCACAACTCTGAACAACTAACCAAGAAGTGCACTGGGTAGTCCAAGTAATAAACCTTACGTGAGTAAGGGTCGATCCCACGGAGATTGTCGGCTTGAAGCAAGCTATGGTCATCTTGCAAATCTCAGTCAGGTAAATTCAAATGGTTATGAGGTTTTGATAATTAAAAGATAAATAAAATCTAAGATAAGATAGAGATACTTATGTAATTCATTGGTGAGAGTTTCAGATAAGCGTATGGAGATGCCTTGCTCCATCTAAATCTCTGATTTCCTACTGCCTTTATTCAATCATTCATACTCCTTTCCATGGCAAGCTGTATGTTGGGGGATTACTGTTGTCAATGGCTACCGTCCGTCCTCTCAGTGAAAATGGTCCAAATGCACTGTCACTACACGGCTAATCATCTGTCGGTTCTCACTCATGTTGGAATAGGTTCCATTGATCGTTTTGCGTCTGTCACTATGCCCAACACTCACGAGTTTGAAGCTCGTCACAGTCATCCCATCCCAGATCCTACTCGAAATACTACAGACAAGGTTTAGACTTTTCGGATCTCAAGAATGGCCGCCAATAATTCTAGCCTATACCACGAAGGTTCCAATCTTAGATTAGAAACCCAAGAGATATGCATTCAAGCTCGTTTTCATGTAGAACGGAAGTGGTTATCAGGCACGCGTTCATAAGTGAGAATGGCGATGAGTATCACATAATCATCACATTCATCATGTTCTTGTGTGTGAATGAATATCTTAGAATAAGAATAAGTTTGAATTGAATAGAAAACAATAGTACTTTGCATTAATTCATGAGGAACAGCAGAGCTCCACACCTTAATCTATGGGGTGTAGAAACTCCACCGTTGAAAATACATAAGTGATGAAGGTCCAGACATGGCCGTGAGGCCAGCCTCCAAACGTGTACAATATGATCTATGATAGCATAAAACTAATCAAGGATATAAAATAAATCACTAAAAGTAGTTTTTATATTAAACTAGTAGCTAGGGTTACAGAAAATAAGTAACTAAGTGCAGATAGTGCAGAAATCCACTTCCGGGACCCACTTGGTGTGTGCTTGGGCTGAGCATTGAAGATTTCACGTGTAGAGACTCTTCTTGGAGTTAAATGCCAGCTTTGGTGCCAGTTTGGGCGTTTAACTCCAGCTTTTATGCCAATTCTGGCGTTTAACGCCAGAATAGGGTAGAAATTGGGCGTTCAAATGCCCGTTTGCGTTATCAAAACTCGGGCAAAGTATGGACTATTATATATTGCTGGAAAGCCCAGGATGTCTACTTTCTAACGCAATTGAGAGGGCATCAATTGGGTTTCTGTAGCTCCAGAAAATCCATTTCGAGTGCAGGGTGGTCAGAATCCAACAGCATCTGCAGTCCTTTTTTAGCCTCTGAATCAGATTTTTGCTCAGGTCCCTCAATTTCAGCCAGAAAATACCTGAAATTACAGAAAAACACAAAAACTCATAGTAAAGTCCAGAAATGTGAATTTTGCTTGAAAAATAATAAAAATATACTAAAAAGTAGCTAGATCCTACTAAAAACTACCTAAAAACAATGCCAAAAAGCGTATAAATTATCCGCTCATCACAACACTAAACTTAAATTGTTACTTGTCCCCAAGCAACTGAAAATCAAATACAATAAATAGAAGAGAATATACTATAAATTCCAAAATATCAATGAAACTTAGCTCCAATTAGATGAGCGGGACTAGTAGCTTTTTGCCTCTAAACAGTTTTGGCATCTCACTTTATCCTTTGAAGTTCGGAATGATTGGCATCTATAGGAACTCAGAATTTAGATAGTGTTATTAATTCCCCTAGTTCAGTATGTTGATTCTTGAACACAGCTACTTTATGAGTCTTGGCCGTAGCCCTAAGCACTTTGTTTTCCAGTATTACCGCCGAATACATAAATACCACAGACACATAACTGGGTGAACTTTTTCAGATTGTGACTCAGCTTTGCTAGAGTCCCCAGTTAGAGGTGTCCAGAGCTCTTAAGCACACTCTTTTTTGCTTTGGACCATGACTTTAACCGCTCAGTCTCAAGCTTTTCACTTGACACCTTCACGCCATAAGCACATGGTTAGGGACAACTTGGTTTAGCCGCTTAGGCCAGGATTTTGTTCCTTTAGGCCCTCCTATCCATTAATGCTCAAAACCTTGGATCCTTTTTACCGTTGTCTTTTAGTTTAAAGGGTTACTAGCTTTTTATGCTTGCTTTTTCTTTTTCTTTCTTTTTTTCTTTTATTTTTGCCATTTTTTTTTCGCGAGCCTTGTTTTTCACTGCTGTTTCTTGCTTCAAGAATCAATTTTATGATTTTTTAGATTATCAATAACATTTCTCCTTTTTCATTATTCTTTCAAGAGCCAACAAATTTAACATTCATAAACTTCACTATAAAAAATATGCACTGTTCAAGCATTCATTCAGAAAGCAGAAAGTATTGTCACCACATCAAAATAATTAAACTAATCTCAAGGATGAATTCGAAATTCATGTACTTCTTGTTCTTTTACTTTTAGAACATTTTTCATTTAAGACAGGTGAAGGATTCATGGAATTATTCATAGCTTTAAGATATAGACACTAGACACTAATGATCATGTAGTAAAAACACAAACATAGATAAACATAAAGCATAGAGAACGAAAACAGAAAAAAATAAATAGACAAGGAGATTAAGGAACGGGTCCACCTTAGTGAGGGTGGCGTCTTCTTCCTCTTGAGGAACCAATGGTGCTCTTGAGCTCCTCTATGTCTCTTCCTTGCCTTTGTTTCTCCTTCCTCATAGCTCTTTGATCTTCTCTAATCTCATGGAGAATGATGGAGTGCTCTTGGTGCTCCACCCTTAGTTGTCCCATGTTGGAACTTAATTCTCATAGGGAGGTGTTAATTTGCTCCCAATAGTTTTGTGGAAGAAATTGCATCCCTTGAGGCATCTCAGGGATTTCATGATGAGGAATTTCCTCATGCTCTTGTTGAGGTCCATGAGTGGGTTCTCTTATTTGCTCCATCCTCTTTTTAGTAATGGGTTTGAGATGAATCTCTCCATCTCTCATGACTCAGAGGAGAAAGCTTTTGCCTTCCCTTTCCTCTTTCTAGAAGTTTCTCTGGCCTTAGGTGCCATAAATGGTTATGGAAAAATGAAAAGCAACGCTTTTACCACACCAAACTTAGAAGGTTTTCTCGTCTTCGAGCAAAAAAGATAGAATGAAGGAGAAAAAGAAGAAAATGGAGGAGATAGAGGGAGATGGTGAATTTGGTAAATGGGGTATAAGGTGTTTGTAATGTGTGAAATTGAAGGAGTGATGAGAGGTATATATAGAAGCGGGGGGAGGGTTAGGTTTGTGTATTTGGGGTTGGGTTTGGGAGGGAAAAAGAGTTTTGAATTTGAAAGTAGGTGGTATTTTGGGGAAAAGTGAATGAAGTGATTGGTGAAGGGTATTTGGGAAGAGATATGGAGGTGATTGGTGAAGGGTATTTGGGAAGAGATATGGAGGTGATTGGTGAAGGGTATTTGGGAAAGAGTGTTATGAAAAGGTTTGAAGAAGAGAGAGTGAGTTGAGATTGGTGGGGATCCTGTGGGGTCCACAGATCCTGAGAGGTCAAGGACTTAACATCCCTGCTCCATTTAGGCGTGCAAAACGCCCTTAGAGTGCAATTCTGGTGTTAAACGCCAGGTTGTTACTTGTTTCTGGTGTTTAACGCCAGCTTTTCTCCCTTTCTTGGCGTTTAACGCCAACTTGATGCTCTGTTCTGGCGTTAAACGCCAGTCTGGTGCCTGTTTCTTGCATTAAACGCCTATTCTGCTACTCTTACTGGCGTTTAAATGCTAGTAAGCTCTTCCTCCAAGGTGAGCTATTTTTAATGCTATTTTTCATTCTGTTTTTGGTTTTTCAGTTGTTTTTGTGACTTCACATGATCATCAACCTACAGAAAACATAGGATAACATTGGAAAATAAATATATAAAATTAAATAACATTGGGTTGCCTCCCAATAAGTGCTTCTTTAATGTCAATAGCTTGACAGTGAGCTCTCATAGAGGCTCACAGATAATCAGAGCAGGGTTGTGGCCTCTCAACACCAAACTTAGAGTTTGGTTGTGGCCTCCTAACATCAAACTTAGAGTTTAAATATGGGGGTTTTGCTTGACTCTGTATTGAGAGAATTTTTTCGTGCTTCCTTTCCATGGTTACAGAAGGAGAACCTTAAGTCTTGAATACAAGGTAGTCCTCATTCAACTGAAGGACCAACTCTCCTCTTTTAACATCAATCACAGCTTTTGTTGTGGCTAGGAAGAGTCTGCCAAGGATGATGGATTCATCCTCATCCTTCCCAGTGTGTAGGATTATGAAATCATTAGGGATGTAAAGGCCTTCAACCTTCACTAGCACGTCGTCTACTAGTCCATAAGCCTGTTTCATTGATTTGTCTGCCACCTCTAGTGAGATTCTTGCAGCTTGTACCTCAAAGATTCCTAGTTTCTCCATTACAGAGAGTGGCATGAGGTTTATCCCTGACCCCAGGTAACACAGAGCCTTCTCAAAGGTCATGGTGCCTATGGTACAAGGTATGAGGAATTTTTTGGGATCCGGTTTCTTCTGAGGTAATGTCTGCCTCATTAATGCATTCAGTTCATTGGTGAACAAGGGGGGTTCATCCTCCCAAGTCTCATTACCAAATAACTTGGCATTCAGCTTTATGATTGCTCCTAGATTCTTAGCAACTTGCTCTTCAATGATGTCTTCATCCTCTTTAGAGGAAGAATATTCATCAGAGCTCATGAATGGCAGTAAGAAGTTCAATGGGATCTCTATGGTCTCTGTATGAGCCTCAGATTCCTTTGGTTCCTCAAAGGGAAATTCCTTTCTATCCAGAGGACGTCCCATGAGGTTTTTCTCACTGGGACTCACGTCCTCCTCACTCTCTCCAGGTTCGGCCATGTTGGTCATTGTTATGGCCTTGCACTCTCTCTTGGGATTTTCTTCTGTGTTGCTTGGGAGAGTACTAGGAGGAGTTTTAGTAATATTCTTACTCAGCTGACCCACCTGTGCCTCCAAATTTCTAATGGAGGACTTTGTTTCATTCATGAAACTTAGTGTGGTCTTGGATAGATCAGAGACTATGGTTGCCAGGCCAGAATGGCTCTGTTCAGAATTCTCTGTCTATTGCTAAGAAGATGATGTAAAAGGCTTGCTATTGCTAAACCTATTTCTTCCACCATTATTGTTGAAGCCTTGTTGAGGCTTCTGTTGGTCCTTCCATGAGAAATTTAGATGATTTCTCCATGAAGGATTATAGATGTTTCCATAGGGTTCTTCCATGTAATTCACCTCTGCCATTGCAGGGTTCTCAGGATCATAAGCTTCTTCTTCAGAAGGTGCTTCTTTAGTACTGTTGGATGCAGCTTGCAATCCATTCAGACTATGATAAATCATATTGACTTGCTGAGTCAATATTTTGTTCTGAACCAATATGGCATTCAGAGTATCAATTTCAAGAACTCCCTTCTTCTGAGGCGTCACATTGTTCACTGGACTCCTCTCAGAGGTGTACATGAACTGGTTATTTGCAACTATTTCAATGAGTTTCTGAGCTTCTACAGGGGTTTTCAGATAAAGAGATCCTCCTGCAGAATGGTCCAATGACATTTTTGACAACTCAGACAGACCATCATAGAATATACATATGATGCTCCATTCTAGAAGCATGTCAGAAGGACTCCTTTTGATCAATTGCTTATATCTTTCCCAAGCTTCATAGAGGGACTCACCTTCCTTCTGTCTGAAGGTTTGGATTTCCACTCTAAGCTTTCTCATCTTTTGAGGTGGAAAGAATTTGGCCACAAAAGCACTGACCAGTTTTTTCCAAGAGTTCAGGCTTTCCTTAGGTTGTGAATCCAACCAAGTTCTAGCTCTGTCTCTTACAGCAAAAGGGAAAAGCATAAGCCTGTAGACCTCAGGATCAACTCCATTAGTCTTTACAGTGTCACATATTTGCAAGAATTCAGCTAAGAACTGATGGGGATCTTCCAATGGAAGTCCATGAAACTTGCAATTCTGTTGCATTAGAGAAACTAATTGAGGCTTAAGTTCAAAGTTGTTTGCTCCAATGGCAGGAATTGAGATGCTTCTTCCATAGAAATTGAAAGTTGGTGTAGTAAAATCACCAAGCACTTTCCTTGCATCTCCATTATTATTATTGGGTTCGGCCATGTCTCCTTCTTTTTTGAAAATTTCTGTCAGGTCCTCTCCAGAGTGTTCTGCTTTAGCTTCTCTTAGTTTCCTCTTAAGAGTCCTTTCAGGTTCAGGATCAGCTTCAATAAGAATGTCTTTATCTCTGTTCCTCCTCATATGAAAAAGAAGAGAACAGAAAAGAAGAAGAATTCTCTATGTCATGGTATAGAGATTCCTTTATGTGAGTAGAAGAAGAGAAGAATAGAAGAAGGAGAAGAGAAAATTTCAAACACAGAAAAAGATGGGGTTCGAATTATGAGTAGAAGAGGAGTGTTAGTAGATAAATAAATAAACAGAGAGAGATGAGAGGGAGAGTTTTCGAAAATAATTAAAAAGAAAAGGAAAATATTTTTGTTTTTAGTTAAAAATCAGTTATAATTCGAAAATTAAAAAGAGAAACAAAATAAAATTTGAAAAATAAATAAATTACTTAATTAAAAAGATTTTTGAGAAAGTGGTTAGTGATTTTCGAAAATCAGAGAGAGGAAAGTAGTTAGATAGTTAAAGAAAGATAAGAATTTTTAAAATCAAACAAAAAGTTAAGTGGTTAATTGAAAAAGATTTTGAAATTCAATTTTGAAAAGATAAGAAGTTAGAAAAGATTTTCAAATTAAGTTTTGAAAAAGATATGATTGAAATTTATTTTGAAAAATATTTGAAAAAGAAATTTAAAATGATTTGATTTTTGAAATTAAAGTTAATTACTTGACTAACAAGAAACAAAAAGATATGATTCTAAAAGTTAAAGATTGAACCTTTCTTACTAGGCAAGTAACAACATAAAATTTTGAATCAATCACATTAATTGTTAGTAAAGATTTTGGAAAGTATGAAATAAAAATAAGAGAAAGATTTTGAAAATCAATTTTTTAAAAATCTTCGAAAAAAATGAAAGAAAAATGAAAAAGATTTGATTTTTGAAAAGGTTTTGAAAAGATAGGATTTTTTTTTAAATTGAAAATTTGAATTGACTCATAAGAAACAACTAAATTTTTAAAAATTTTTTGACAAAGTCAATCCAAATTTTTGAAATTTATGAGAAGAATAAGGAAAAGATATTTTTTTATTTTTGAATTTTTAATGAGGAGAGAGAAAAACATCAAAATGACTCAAAACATGAAAATTCAAGATCAAAACACATGATGCATGCAAGAAAACTTTGAATGTCAAGATGAACACCAAGAACACTTTGAATCTCAAGATGAACACCAAGAACTTATTTTTGAAAATTTTTAATAAAAGACAAACATGCAAGACACCAAACTTAGAAATTTTTAATGTTGAGACACTAACAAATTGAAAATGCATATGAAAAACAACAACAAATGCAAAACAAGAAAATCACAAGATTAAACAAAGACAATCATCAAGAACAACTTGAAGATCATGAAGAACACCATGCATGAGTTTTCGAAAAAAAATTTTTTAAGAAAAATTAAAACATGCAATTGACACCAAACTTAAAAATTGACACTAGACTCAAACAAGAAACACAAATTATTTTTGGTTTTATGATTTTATTAATTTTTTTTCGAAAATTAATTCTGAAAAAGAAGATAAGGAAATTCAAAATTTTTAATAAGAATTCTAGGAATCATGCAATGTTAGTCTAAAACTCCGGTCCAAGAATTAGACATGGTTTACTAGCCAGCCAATCTTTCAGTGAAAGCTTCAGTCCAAAACACTAGACATGGCCAATGGCCAGCCAGCTTTAGCAGATCATTACATTCAACAACAAGATTCATAGCAATCAACAAGCTCTTGTGATGATAAGTTGAAACCTCGGTCCAAAAGATTAGACATGGCTTCACAGCCAGCCAGACTTCAACAAATCATCATGAAACGCTAGAATTCATTCTTAAGAATTCGAAAGACATAGAATAATTCATTTATTTTATAAATTTTTTTTGAAATTTTTCGAAAATAAATAAAAATTAAGAAGCTTAAACATAAAATAAAAGTACCTAATTTGAGCAACAAGATGAACCGTCAGTTGTCCAAACTCGAACAATCCCCGGCAACGGCACCAAAAACTTGGTGCACGAAATTGTGATCTCAACAGTGCCAAAAACTTGTTACGTGATGACAAGTCATCTTAGCCTAGTTTCACTAGATTTTTTTCTTTGTTTTTATTAGGTTTTATGCACTTTCTTGCATTTTAAGAAAGTAATTTGGATTAAAAATGCATGACTTCTTTGAATCAATCAACCACCATGTAATTGATGTTAAATCATGAGGTTTAAGCTAAATTTAATTGAATTTTAATGATTTATAAACCTTGTGAATTTAGTGATACTTTGATTGGTTGTTTTGATTGCTTGTAGGTGAAGAAAGAAGAAAATAAGAAAAGCATGGCCTAAGGAATGTGCCCAAAGGAAGCAACAAGCGTGCCAAGAGAAGAAAAGCGTGGCAAAAATCAAGGAAGAATGGAAGCTAAGTTAGAAAAGTAAACTGAGCTTCACAAGGAATGAAAGGGGAAGGCAAGGTACAAGGCTAAGTTCAAATAGTTAACTGAGCACTAAAGAAAGCAAGGAAATGGCATAAAGCTCAGTTAACTAAGTGAGCTTTATCGGGGGCTCTCAAAAATTAATTCAAAGCAAAAATCCCATAAATAAAGCCACCAAGACTTGAACCTTGCAACTGAGGAATGACAAGAAGGCGCTACTCCATGGAGGCAAAGGCGCTCAATTGCGTTACTTAATGGAGCGCTACATTATATTGCTAGGCATAAGGAAAATCATGAAAAATAAGCCAAAATGCTTCCTCTAGGATTCGAACTTGGAACCACATGCTACTCCTTGCAAGGAAAAATCAAGAGAAATAGCTAAATTGCTTCCCCCAGGATTCGAACTTGGGAATTCCTTGAAACATAAGGAAGGAGTGCCCACTCATCCAAGAAAATTAGCTTCAAAGATTTCCTCCACTTGCTCCCACCAGGATTTGAACCTGGGACCTTGAGGCTGAAGGCAAGGCGCCACCAAGGAAAGCTCAGTTGGTTTTTCCAACTGAGCATTACTCTCCCCAAGCCTTCCACTCTTTGGCACAACAAATGCTCACAAGGGAGCTTGACATGCGCATCATGACACGGCCAAGCAGCAACTTGGCGCAACAAGGAAGCAAGCAAGGCGCTGCACAAGGGGGAGCTCAGTTGGTTTTTCCAACTGAGCACTACCTCCCCTTCCTCCCCACAAGTTGACACGGACCCAAGGCACCAAGGGGGCTTTGATGCGCACCAAATGACACGGGCAGCAACAATAGAATGCTCAGTTGGTTTTTCCAACTGAGCTTACCCCTGGGAGTTGAAAACTTGGGCTGAAAATTAGATTAAAAATCCAATTTAATTCATTTCTTCACCAAATCAAAAGCCCACCCAAATTCCAAAATCCAAGAATAGAAAGTGTATAAATAAGAGTTAGTTTGATGTAATTACTACTTTTGAACTTTTGAACTTTTATCTTTTTCCTCTAGACTTTTACTTTGAATTTTCCTTTTGAGCTTTCATTTTAATTTTGAGCTTTTTACTTTGAATTTTGTATTTCTGAGAACTTGGAAGGAGAATTGATCTCTCTTCTTCTTGGTTCTTGCTTGAGCACTCTTTTATTTTCTTGCTTTGGATCTTGGGTGGAGAATTGAAGAACTTCTGTTTCAATCTCACCTTGAGATCTTGTTTAATTTTTCTGCATAATTGAATTCCAATTTCCATTTACTGCTTTATCTTCTACTCTTTCTGCAATTTACTTTTCAGTTTCTTTTGCAATTATTCTTGTTGGATCAAGGAAGGATTTGAGATCTAGACTTGTTATCTAGTCTCTTCCACCCTGAGATCTTCAACCTCTTTTACTTTGCTGCAAATTAAGCACTGCTTTCTCTGTTTTTAAATTCTCAAAGCATTGTACTCTTCTGTTTAAGATCTACTTCACTGCAATTAAATTTTCTCTTTTATTGTTTAATGCAATTTACTTGTTCTTGTTTAATTTCTGCAATCCCAACTCCCAATCCCTTTTACAATTCAAGCAATTTACGTTTCTTGCACTTTAAGCTTCATCCATTTACATTACTTGCAATCTAAGTTTCTGCAATTTAATTTACTTGCACTTTAAGATTCAGCTCCTTTACTTTCCTACTCTTTAATTTACTGCAAATTTCCCCTTCCCCTTTTACTTTCCATGCAATTTAGCTTCTGCAAATCACAAATCACTCAACCAAATCTTGATTCGCTTGACTAAATCAACCACTAAACTAAAATTGCTCAATCCTTCAATCCCTGTGGGATCGACCTCACTCATGTAAGTTATTATTACTTGATGCGACCCGGTACACTTGTCGGTGAGTTTTGTGTTGGATCATTTTCCACAACATCAAGTTTTTGGCGCCGTTGCCGGGGATTGATTAGATTGACAATGATTAAGTAAGGTGGTGGTCTAGATTAAGCACTTTTTCTTTTTCTTTTTACTAAGCATACTAACTGTTTGAATTTTTGCTTAAGCTAACACTAACTTCACTCTAGCAATAGAGTGTTTAATTTTGGTTCTTGGTTCTGTGTTTATGGCAAGAGGAAGAAACGATGAATCCACACCTTTTGATACTGAAACACTTTGGAGGTTGAGAAGAGAACCAAGAAATAGAAGAAAATCCAACAAATCCACAAGTGGGAGTGGCCAACGACAATGGTCAGCCCCAAAGGAGAGTATTGGCTTCATATACATTTGCTAATCCAAGGCATTGTGGGAGTAGCATCCTGACCCCAAATGTCGATTCAAATAACCTTGAATTGAAGCCCCAACTCATCACCTTGGTTCAGAACAACTGTTCCTATGGAGGAGGCCCCTTGGAAGATCCAAACCAGCACCTATCCACCTTCCTGAGGATATGTAACATAGTGAAGACCAATGGTGTGCATCCTGACAGTTACAAATTGCTGCTATTTCCATTTTCCCTCAGAGACAAAGCCACTCAATGGTTGGAATCCTTCCCAAGAGACAACATCAACAATTGGGATGATCTAGTAACCAAGTTCCTTGCCAAATTTTACCTACCTCAAAGAGTTATTAGATTGAAGACTGAAGTACAAACATTCACACAAATGGATGTTGAACCCTTGTATGAGGCATGGGAACGATACAAGGCTCTAATCAGGAAGTGCCCTCCTGAGATGTTTAATGAATGGGATAAACTCCAAAATTTCTATGAAGGACTGACAATGAAAGCTCAAGAGGCACTTGACTACTCAGCAGGAGGCTCAATGCTACTCATGAAAACTGCAGAGGAGGCCCAAAATCTCATTGATATGGTGGCTAACAACCAGTATTTCTTTGCTCACCAAAGGCAACGCCAACCATCACAAAGGAAAGGAGTGATAGAGTTGGAAGGAGTGGACTCAATCCTAGCTCAAAACAAAATGATGCAGCAGCAAATTCAACAACAGTTTGAGCAAATGGCCAAGAGGATTGATAGCTTGCAAGTTGCAACAGTGAATACAAGTCAACCATCAACGACAGGGGGGCAAAATGAAGAAAATCAAGAAGATCAGCAGTAGGAACAACCTCAATATATGCACATCCAAGGCTCAGGCCAAAATGAAGTTTATGGTGACACCTACAATCCATCTTGGAAGAACCATCCAAACATAAGATGGGGAGATAACCACACTCAAAACCAGCAACCATGGCAAAGAAATTCAAACCAAAACAACTCAAGAAACAACCAAAACCACAACCAGTAAAACACTACCCCTAATCCATATAGAAAACCCCAAAACAACCACCCAAATTCCAGTTACTATCCACCCAATAACCAAACCACTAACCAAAACACCTACCATCAACCTTCAATATCTCACAACCAGCTACAAGCGTCACAAGACACTCAAAGAATCTCCAATTTGGAGATATTGATGGAAAAGATGATGAAGCACCAAGAGATAATGATGGAAAAACTTATGAAAAATCAAGAGATTGCCAGACAAGATCAAGAAACAGCAAGAAAAGATCAAGAAGCAGCAAGAAAAGATCAAGCCATAACAAGCAAAAACCAAGAAGCTTCAATCAGAAATCTTGAGATGCAAATGGAACAAGTAGCTAAACAAATTACAGAGATGGGTGAGAAGCAACCAAATGCATCCCCTAGTGCCACTCAAAACCACCCAAGGGACAAAGGAAAAGCTACAAAGTAGGAGGAGTGCAAAGCAATCATAGTGGGAAGTGAGAAGACTGGGGAGAAGGAAGCCATCAATCAGGAAGAACACAACAAACAAGTTCCATAAGAAGAGACAGAAGAGAGAAGTGAAGAGGATAAAAAGACTGAGAATGCAAAAAGCTCAAAAAGAGATAAGGACATCCCTGAAACACAACTACAAGAGAAGAAGGAAGGGATGAAGCCATATATCCCCAAACTTCCATATCCTCAAATATTCAAAAAAGAAAACGAGGATAAGCAATACTCAAAGTTCCTGAACATATTCAAGACACTCAGCATCAATATTCCTTTCTTAGAAGCACTTGAATAGATGCCATTATATGCCAAATTTATGAAAGAAGTGCTAACAAAGAAAAGACCCTTGAAGGAAGGACAGATTGTTGAAATGACAATAGAGTGTAGTGCTATTCTCCAAAGAGGTCTACCAGAGAAGAAGGATGATCCTGGAAGGTTTTATATACCTTGTACCATAGGAAACATAACTATTGAGAAATCATTCTGTGACCTTGGTGCAAGTATAAACTTGATGCCTCTATCTCTTATGAGGAAGCTTAAAATTTTTGAGCTGAAACCCACTCGAATAACTCTTCAAATGGCTAACAAGTCCATTCAACAAGCACTTGGAGTTGTAGAGAATGTGCTGGTAAAAGTGGGAAAATTCCTTCTTCCAGTTGATTTTGTCATCCTGGATATGGAGGAAGACCCTAACACTCCCATCATCCTGGGGAGGCCTTTCCTGGCTCTGGGCAGAGCATTGATAGATGTTGAAAAAGGGGAATTATTGTTGAGAGTACATGATGAGCACCTAGCATTCCATGTTTTTAAAACCCTGCATGAGCCCACTCAAGAAGAAGATTGTATGAAGGATAAGGCCAGGGATTAAAGCTTGAAGGAGGCATTCAATGAGTTAACTCCAAGACTTCTAAATCCATGCTTGAAAGAAGTAGAGATGGTGCAACAGACTAAAGAAATCAAGGAGGAACTAGATCCAAAACCCCCAGATGAAAACCTCAACACTCCAGATAAAGAACCACCAAGGCATGAATCATCTCCTAAGAAAGAAGAGAAGAAGAAGAGGCCAAAAGGGTGGAAAAACAAGAAAATCCCCACTGAAGGCTTCTCACTAGGGGATAAAGTGATGATGAACACCCAACCAATGAGGTGTGTCCACAATTATCTGAGTACTATACTGTGAACCGGATCCTTTCACTTGAACACCTAGAAATCATCAAAGAGGAGACCGGAAGAAAGTTCACAGTAAAAGGAGAAAAGCTAAGGCACTATGCTTATCAGCTTCCATGATCAAAGAACAAGATGTCAAGCTAGTGACAATAAAGAAGCGCTTGTTGGGAGGCAATCCAACCTGAGGTAATTTTCTCTTCATAGCTAATTTAATAAAAGAGTTGAGTAGATTTCTCAGTATTGCAAAGAGCTAAGTTTAGTGTTGCACACCAAAATAATTAAGGGGTGAATGTTGGATGCTAAGTTTGGTGTTCCACCAAAAATTTCATTAAGAACACATTGCACCCTTATCATGATCAGTATCGGCTCTAAACCATCAGAGAAACTGCTTAACAATTGTCATGTTTCTAGTTTTTAGTTGTTTTCTAGTTCATAGTTTGTTTTCTAGTCCATAGTTTATTTCCTTAATAAAAGTACTTGATGTTTCATGCATGTATTTATTCTGCTACATATAGAAGTAGGCAAGGAACTAAGTTTGGTGTTCCCACACCAACTTAGGTTCACAGAATCACAAGCATACATGCATGCTAATTGCCTCTCAAGTGCTTGGGGAACAAGCAACTTTCAATATCTTTTGTAGGAAGTCATTCAATCTCTTGGAGGAAAAGGTACATCATCATGGACAGAGGAAGGACATGGAACCCAACAATGATGATGACACAGATGAAACAAATAGACTCCAAGAGGTTGTATTGTTCTCTGACTGATTCTAGTTCAAATATGTTAATTGAAAGTGCAAATGTCCCCTGTTGATTAGTATCTTTCTAGATTCATTTACTGTCTGCAAGTTTGTTTGTTTTCATGCTGTTATGGCTTACTAGTCTAAGTGCTTGATTCACTTTCATCTTACTTGAATTATATGCTTTGTTCCTCATGCTTGAATAAAAGAAAAATAACTGTGAAATAGAGAAAGAGTAAAAGTCTGGTATGATATGAGACAAAATAAGATTATGTGGTGGTATGTGCTGGTTCATTAGGTGATTTATAAATAAGGCTGAATGCTGGCATGACTTTGTGATATAAACTTGAGTTACATTTTATGAGACTTGACAAATGAAAAAGGTCCAAAATAAAAGAAAAAAATGCAAAAGAAAGAAGCAAAAAGAAATACACAAGGCTGGGCACCAATGGCTGCAAATTTGGATAAATGCCTGTGATGTTCTTGTACAAAGATAAGCTTGGATAACTAGGTTCTAAGGGGTGCTTCATCACCCGGTAACTTGGGTTAATTAACCCGGGATTGCCAACCAAAAGTCCACCATCAAGAGCTACTTTGAGACAAAGCATTTAGTAACCCAAAGAGGTGCTGGGCATCAATTTCCAAAGAACAAACAGAGATGAACAAAACAAGCTAAATGCCTGTGATGTGTGTGTGCTAAGGAGAGGATTGAGCAAGTAAGCCCATAGGGGTGTTTCAACACCTAGCATCTTGAACCAACTAGGGTGGGAATGCTGGCTGAAAGCTTACTCTAAAAAGCTGCCTTACAACATAGCATTAAGCCTCAGCCAAGAAAGAGAGCAACAAAAAAAAAAGAAAAAAAAAACCCCCAGGGACCAAGCAATAACAAGTCTCATTTTTTGTGTAATTCAAGTAAGGATCCAAAGGAATGTTGATGTCTCAGCCCCAGAATAAAAATCCCTAAGATACCATGCATAAAAACCCCATTTACCAGTATTCATTGTCTTCTAATAAAAGGCTTATACACTTCTCTGCTTCTAGTAATTTTCCTTATGTTTTACTACTTGCTTGGGGACAAGCAAGGTTTAAGTTTGGTGTTGTGATGACAAGTCATCTTAGCCTAGTTTCACTAGCTTTTTTTCTTTGTTTTTATTAGGTTTTATGCACTTTCTTGCATTTTAAGAAAGTAATTTAGATTAAAAATGCATGACTTCTTTGAATCAATCAACCACCATCTAATTGATGTTAAATCATGAGGTTTAAGCTAAATTTAATTGAATTTTAATGATTTATAAACCTTGTGAATTTAGTGATACTTTGATTGGTTGTTTTGATTGCTTGTAGGTGAAGAAAGAAGAAAATAAGAAAAGCGTGGCCTAAGGAATGTGCCCAAAGGAAGCAACAAGCGTGCCAAGAGAAGAAAAGCGTGGCAAAAATCAAGGAAGAAAGGAAGCTAAGTTGGAAAAGTAAACTGAGCTTCACAAGGAATGAAAGGGGAAGGCAAGGTACAAGGCTAAGTTCAAATAGTTAACTAAGTGAGCTTTATCGGGGCCTCTCAAAAATTAATTCAAAGCAAAAATCCCATAAATGAAGCCACCAAGACTTGAACCTTACACCTGAGGGATGACAAGAAAGCGCTACTCCATGGAGGCAAAGGCGCTCAATTACTTTACTTAATGGAGTGCTACATTATATTGCTAGGAATAAGGAAAATCATGAAAAATAAGCCAAAATGCTTCCTCTAGGATTCGAACTTGGAACCACACGCTACTCCTTGCAAGGAAAAATCAAGAGAAATAGCTAAATTGCTTCCCCCAGGATTCGAACTTGGGAATTCCTTGAAACATAAGGAAGGAGTGCCACCAAGCTTGCAAGGAAAATCAAGAGAAAATAGCTTAAATGCTTGAGCCAAGTTTCGAACTTGGGAATTCTTTAAAACATAAGGAGGAGTGCCCACTCATCCAAGGAAATTAGCTTCAAAGATTTCCTCCACTTGCTCCCACCAGGATTTGAACCTGGGACCTTGAGGCTGAAGGCAAGGCGCCACCAAGGAAAGCTCAGTTGGTTTTTCCAACTGAGCATTACTCTCCCCAAGCCTTCCACTCTTTGGCACAACAAATGCTCACAAGGGAGCTTGACATGCGCATCATGACACGGCCAAGCAGCAACTTGGCGCAACAAGGAAGCAAGCAAGGCGCTGTACAAGGGGGAGCTCAGTTGGTTTTTCCAACTGAGCACTACCTCCCCTTCCTCCCCACAAGTTGACACGGACCCAAGGCACCAAGGGGGCTTTGATGCGCACCAAATGACACGGGCAGCAACAATAGAATGCTCAGTTGGTTTTTCCAACTGAACTTACCCCTGGGAGTTGAAAACTTGGGCTGAAAATTAGATTAAAAATCCAATTTAATTCATTTCTTCACCAAATCAAAAGCCCACCCAAATTCCAAAATCCAAGAATAGAAAGTGTATAAATAAGAGTTAGTTTGATGTAATTACTACTTTTGAACTTTTGAACTTTTATCTTTTTCCTCTAGACTTTTACTTTGAATTTTCCTTTTGAACTTTCATTTTAATTTTGAGCTTTTTACTTTGAATTTTGTATTTCTGAGAACTTGGAAGGAGAATTGATCTCTCTTCTTCTTGGTTCTTGCTTGAGCACTCTTTTATTTTCTTGATTTGGATCTTGGGTGGAGAATTGAAGAACTTCTATTTCAATCTCACCTTGAGATCTTGTTTAATTTTTCTGCATAATTGAATTCCAATTTCCATTTACTGCTTTATCTTCTACTCTTTCTGCAATTTACTTTTCAGTTTCTTTTGCAATTATTCTTGTTGGATCAAGGAAGGATTTGAGATCTAGACTTGTTATCTAGTCTCTTCCACCCTGAGATCTTCAACCTCTTTTACTTTGCTGCAAATTAAGCACTGCTTTCTCTGTTTTTAAATTCTCAAAGCATTGTACTCTTCTGTTTAAGATCTACTTCACTGCAATTAAATTTTCTCTTTTATTGTTTAATGCAATTTACTTGTTCTTGTTTAATTTCTGCAATCCCAACTCCTAATCCCTTTTACAATTCAAGCAATTTATGTTTCTTGCACTTTAAGCTTCATCCATTTACATTACTTGCAATCTAAGTTTCTGCAATTTAATTTACTTGCACTTTAAGATTCAGCTCCTTTACTTTCCTACTCTTTAATTTACTGCAAATTTCCCCTTCCCCTTTTACTTTCCATGCAATTTAGCTTCTACAAATCATAAATCACTCAACCAAATCTTGATTCGCTTGACTAAATCAACCACTAAACTAAAATTGCTCAATCCTTCAATCCCTGTGGGATCGACCTCACTCATGTGAGTTATTATTACTTGATGCGACCCGGTACACTTGCCGGTGAGTTTTGTGTTGGATCGTTTTCCACAACATCAAGTTTTTGGCGCCGTTGCCGGGGATTGATTAGATTGACAATGATTAAGTAAGGTGGTGGTCTAGATTAAGCACTTTTTCTTTTTCTTTTTACTAAGCATACTAACTGTTTGAATTTTTGCTTAAGCTAACACTAACTTCACTCTAGCAATAGAGTGTTTAATTCTGGTTCTTGGTTCTGTGTTTATGTCAGGAGGAAGAAGTGATGAATCCACACCTTTTGATCCTGAAACACTTTGGAGGTTGAGAAGAGAACCAAGAAATAGAGGAAAATCCAACAAATCCACAAGTGGGAGTGGCCAACGACAATGGTCAGCCCCAAAGGAGAGTATTGGCTTCATATACATTTGCTAATCCAAGAGATTGTGGGAGTAGCATCCTGAACCCAAATGTCGATGCAAATAACTTTGAATTGAAGCCCCAACTCATCACCTTGGTGCAGAACAACTGTTCCTATGGAGGAGGCCCCTTGGAAGATCCAAACCAGCACCTATCCACCTTCCTGAGGATATGTAACACAGTGAAGACCAATGGTGTGCATCCTGACAGTTACAAATTGCTGCTATTTCCATTTTCCCTCAGAGACAAAGCCACTTAATGGTTGGAATCCTTCCCAAGAGACAACATCAACAATTGGGATGATCTAGTAACCAAGTTCCTTGCCAAATTTTACCTACCTCAAGGAGTTATTAGATTGAAGACTGAAGTACAAACATTTACACAAATGGATGTTGAACCCTTGTATGAGGCATGGGAACGATACAAGGCTCTAATCAGGAAGTGCCCTCCTGAGATGTTTAATGAATGGGATAAACTCCAAAATTTCTATGAAGGACTGACAATGAAAGCTCAAGAGGCACTTGACTACTCAGCAGGAGGCTCAATACAACTCATGAAAACTGCATAGGAGGCCCAAAATCTCATTGATATGGTGGCTAACAACCAGTATTTCTTTGCTCACCAAAGGCAACGCCAACCATCACAAAGGAAAGGAGTGATAGAGTTGGAAGGAGTGGACTCAATCCTAGCTCAAAACAAAATGATGCAGCAGCAAATTCAACAACAGTTTGAGCAAATGGCCAAGAGGATTGATAGCTTGCAAGTTGCAACAGTGAATACAAGTCAACCATCAACCACAGGGGGGCAAAATGAAGAAAACCAAGAAGATCAGTGATGCCAAGGCATCTTAGGCTAGTTTCACTAGCATTTTTCTGTTAGTTTTAGTTGTTTTATGCATTTTCTTGAGCTTAAAGTAACCAAGAATGGTTAAATGAATAACAAAGCAATGAACCATCCAAACAGCATGATTTTTATGCAAATTTCATGAGTTTTTAGTTATATTACTTGAATGCTATGAATGGAAGATTCTCATGAAAATTTGCAAGACTTTGATGCAGTTGTTTGGATGATTGCAGGGAAGAAGAGGCTAGGCAAGGAAGCAACAAAAATCAATAAAGGAAGCTTGAATATCACATGTGGAGTTTAAGTTCCAGTTTAAGCATAAACTGGAACTTAAACGGCCAAAATCATGAAAGCTGAGGAAAGGTGAAAGTGGCGTTTAACCTCCAGTTTAACCTTAAACTGGAAGTTAAACGCCAGAAATGGGAAATGCACCAGGGAGCCAATTCCACGTTTAAGCTCCAGTTTAACCTTAAACTGGAGCTTAAACGTGTTCGACCAAGTTTTCTCCTCCAGGGTTGCTTTATCCATTTCCACGTTTAAGCTCCAGTTTAACCTTAAACTGGAGCTTAAACGTGTTCGACCTCCAGGGATTGCTTTCTCCGCTTCCACGTTTAAGCTCCAGTTTAACCTTAAACTGGAGCTTAAACGTGTTCGACACCTCCCGAGCTACCTTTCTCTATTCCCACGTTTAAGCTCCAGTTTAACCTTAAACTGGAGCTTAAACGTGTTCGACCTCCAGGGCTGCCTTTCCTATCTCCACGTTTAAGCTTCAGTTTAACCTTAAACTGAAGCTTAAACGTGTTCGACTATGTTACCCTCCAGGGCTGCCTTCTTCCATTTCCACGTTTAAGCTTCAGTTTAACCTTAAACTGAAGCTTAAACGTGCTTCCACAAAAGGCATCACTGGAAGTGTCTGGCGTTTAAGCTGCAGTTTAAGCTTAAACTGCAACTTAAACGCCACTCTTGGAAAAGGTTTCTAGGCCAAAAATATTGCAGTTTAAGTTAGCATTTGAGCACAAACATTAACTTAAACTTACTCTGGTATGAAACCCAATTGAATATCATGGTTTATGGGATTGGGCCTGAAGGATTGATGAGTCTGGAATTTCAATTTGTTGAGTCATGTGTCATTACTTGATTATCACTAAGTTGGCTCAATGAATGTTACAGAATTTGGATCAGCAGCCTCATCAAGATTAATGGATCATAAACCCAAAGCAAAAGGAAAGCAGGGAGAGGCCTCAAAGCCCAAGAAACACAACAGAAGCTCAATATAGAAAGTGTATAAATAGGATAGAATTTAAGTTAGGAAGGACTTTGACCTTTTCATTTTGCTAGTTTTCATACCTTTGTAATTGAATTCAGAGCTATGACTCACTAAACCCCTTTCATTGGGTTAGGGAGCTCTATTGTAATTCAATGAATCAATAATAGTTTTATCTTCTTCTTCAATCTTTTCTCTTGAATTTTGTTAGAAAGCTTCTCGATCTAATTCCATTGGGTAGTTGTCTTGGGAAAGAAACTACCCATAATTGGAATCCTTCGGAACCTTGGGAAAGGAATGGAGGATTCATGCTAGAGAAGCTTTCTCACAGTGAATTGGATTGGGGTTTGGATGGATATTGTGACATGTAATCCTACCAAATTGTGGTTCATGAAACTGTGTGGTATAATCAGTGATTGAGCATCATCTCTTCTTATGAACATTTAAACCAAGGGATTGGGAATTTGTTTGTTTTTAGAGAGAATTGGTGAGCCAAGGGATTGGGATCCAATCATATAAGATTGCCAAGCAAAATTCAATGAACGCATTGGTTGAGGAAGAGATGAACATGTTTTGATTCAGAGATCTCAATATCTCCTATAACCCAATGAATTCCCCATTTCTGATTTCCACTTTCTCTTTACATTCTGCAACTCAATTCATGCAATCACCCCCATTCCCTTTTAATTTCAGCAATTTAGCTTCTGCTCTTTAATTCATGCAATTTAAGATTCTGCCATTTCAATTTCTTGTCATTTACGTTTCCCGCCAATTTTACATTCCGCAATTCTCATCTAATTCTTGATTCCGCTCAACTAGACACACTTCTAATCCGAATTGCTCATTCAACCAATCCTTGTGGGATTCGACCTCACTCTATTGTGAGTTTTTACTTGACGATAACCGGTGCACTTGCCAGAAGGAATTTTGCCGATCGTGTAATTTCCTAAATCGTAGCATAATAAGTTTATGCGCATCAAGTTTATGGCGCCGTTGCCGGGGATTGGTTTTCGATTGACAATTCTCAAATTGGAAGTTAACTAGATTGAGCATTTTTCTTGCTTTGTTAATTCAGTTCAAGTTACTTGTTGAATTTTTAATTTCTGCACTCTGTTACATGCTTTCTTTCTTTATGCCTTTAAATTCAAGCAACTAACTCACTGACTCACTAACTGTTTGAATTAATTCCTCAACTGCTCTAACCATACTCTTCCATTAACCAAGAGTATTTCACTTGTTTGTTGCCTGTGCTGTGTTCTTGTATGACAGGTAGGAGAGGAGAGACATCAACCCCTCCATATACCGAACCAGAGAGGACCCTTCATAGACTTAGAAGGGAAGCAAGAGGGAAGAGAGTACTGGGAGAAGAAGAATCTGAAGGAGAATCTGAGGACAATTTTGAGGAAGCTTTAGATCTCAACATGGATAGAGAAGTTTACAACCATGAGAGAGCTGATGGAAACAATGCCATTCCTGAGAGGAGGGTTCTTAGTTCATACATAAACCCAACCTCTGGGAATTGTGGTAGCAGCATTCAGAAACCACCCATTCAGGCCAACAATTTTGAGCTCAAACCACAGCTAATATCACTTGTGGAGAATCATTGTTCATTTGGTGGGAGTGCTAATGAAGACCCAAACCAATATCTCACAAAATTCCTGAGAATTTGCGACACTGTGAAGTCCAATGGAGTCCAGGAAGATGCCTATAAACTGCTTTTGTTCCCATTTTCACTTAGGGACAAGGCAGCTAAGTGGCTGGAATCATTCCCAAGGGGGAGCCTAACAACCTGGGATGAGGTGGAAAGCAAGTTTCTGGCACGTTTCTACCCCCCACAAAAGGTCAATAGGCTTCGATCTGAGGTTCAGACGTTTAGACAACAAGATGGTGAAACTCTCTACGAGGCATGGGAGAGATTCAAGGATTTGACAAGGAAATGCCCACCAGACATGTTCCATGACTGGGTGCAATTGCATATTTTCTATGATGGACTCTCTTATGAATCAAGGAAGGCTGTAGACCATTCATCAGGAGGTTCATTGAACAGGAAAAAGACTGTGGAAGAAGCCATTGAAGTGATTGAGACAGTGGCTGAGAATGAGTACTACTATGCATCAGAGAGACACAACACTAAGGGAGTCATGGAGCTGAACCATGTTGATACAATTCTAGCCCAAAACAAGGTGTTTGCCAAGCAACTAGCAGAGCTCACCAGGAAATTAGAAACAAAACAAGTGGCTGCAATACACACACAAGATCAAGAGGAAGAAAGCACTGAAGGAGGTGATTGGGAAGAGGCCAACTATGTGGGAAACCAACAAAGGCAATCATATGATCCACATTCCAACACTTACAATCCAGGATGGAAAAACCACCCAAACTTTGGGTGGGGAACCAACAAACCCAACCACAAAACCACAAACCTTACAACCACAACCAACACAATAATTTCACATACCAAAACTCCAACCAAAGATCATACCAAGCCACACAAAACACTTACTCCCAACCATCATATCATGGCCAAAATAATCAACCTACCCAACCTAATCCGAACCAACAATTTCAAGATCAACTAAACAGGATAGAAGGAATGCTGGCACACATGGGTCAGGACATAATTGAGTTGAAAAGCTTCAGGGATGATGTGAGATCTACCTTAAGAAACCATGGTGAAAAACTCAAGAGGATGGAGTCTCAAGTAGGAGAGCTATCTCAACAGGCCCCCAAATCAACTGCAGTGTTCCCTAGTGACACAGAAAAGAATCCTAAAGGGGAACAAAAGAGAGTAAGATGGGAAGAATGCAAAGCCATCACCATATTGAAGGAAGTCTCAGAAGAAGAAGGAATTAGACCCTCAGAACAGGAGCCAGAAATCTTGAAGGAAGGTGTGGAAGAAGCTAAGCAGGAAAGTGAAACTGAGCAAGCCAAGGAACTGCAAAAAGGCACGATGGAAACATACCAACCAAAAGCACCATTTCCTCAGAGGTTAGGAGGAGGTGAAAAAGGGAAAACCTATTCAAGGTTTTTAGAGACATTTAAGTCTCTCCATATCAATATTCCCTTTCTTGAGATTCTCCAGCAAATGCCTACACATATTAAGTATTTAAAGGAATTGTTGAGCAAGAAAAGAGTTTTGAAGGGAGGACAAACGGTAACAATGAACAAAGAATGCAGTGCCCTCATCAAGAAGGACACAGTCTCTAAGAAAACAGACCCAGGAAGTTTTCATATCCCCTGCATCATAGGGAAAACAAAAATTGACAGAGGATTCTGTGATCTAGGAGCTAGCATAAATGTGATGCCTCTAACTCTTATGAAGAGGCTACAACTGAATGAGGTGAGATCCACGGATGTAATCATACAACTGGCTGACAAAAATCAGAAGCAAGCTGAAGGGGTAGTTGAGAATGTGCTGGTGAAAGTGGGAGATTATTACTTCCCCACAGACTTTGTCATTTTGGACATGGAGGGAAGCTACTTACACCCTATCATTCTGGGCAGGCCATTCCTAGCCACTACTAGAGCGCTCATAGATGTAGAACAAGGAGAGCTAATTCTGAGAATACATGATGAACAGCTCATTTTCAAAGTTTTCAAACCTGCATCTGAGCCTGAACCAGAACCAGAAAAGCCTAAGGATGATAGTAGCCATCTGTGTTTGGAGGAAAGTAATCCAGCAGCTGAAACTCTAAAATAGTCCTTGGAAGGCAAACAAGAGTTGCAAGAGTTAAAGCCACAAGAATCAATGGAAACAGATCAGAAGGATCCTCCTGGCATAAGGGTCAATGAAGAAATCCTCAAGAGAAAGGGAAGAATGGTAGGGAAATTGCCAAGAGGGTGGAGAAACAAGAAAATTCCCACTGAAGGTTTTTCTCCGGGAGATAAAGTGATATCAAGTCATTATCTACCAATCCCACCTGGCCTCAAAACCATTCCTTCCCAGCTCCCTCAAGTGTTCACAATCAGGAAAGTTCTTTCGATGGAACATTTAGAAGTCATGAAGGAATCAAATGGGGACGTTTTCATAGTGAGAGGAGAAGACATCAAGCACTACAATCCACCCTAACAAGGGACAACCGTCAAGCTAGTGACGTTAAAGAAGCGCTTCATGGGAGGCAACCCATGTTTTAGTATCCTTACTCTTTATTGTTTTGCTTTACATCTAATAAAGCATGGTTTCTTATGCATGAACTTGAATCCTCAGGACAACTATTGATAAAGTGCACTAAACATTGCATGCAAATTACAATTGGTCTCTAAGTTTGGTGTGCCTGAAGGCACTCCCAAATCTTATTCAAATTGTATTCAATCTTTCATTCAAGGTGCACGACCAAACATTAAGTTTGGTGTTCCTTTTGAACACAGTTAATGAAAAGCAAGAAGTTCCTCTGGATTTAGAAATTCATGACAAGTATACCATTTGCATGTTTTAATACTTTGATTTCAATTACTTTAAGTAGTAAAATTGTTTAGGATCAAAGTGCCAAAGTGACTAGGATTTATTAGAATTATGCACATTCATTAAGGACAACCAACATGGATTTCATGTCATCAGGAGACATTACCAAACACTAAGTTTGGTGTCCAGTAATAAGTGTACATACATACAAAGGTCACGGCTATAAGCTCAGGAAGTCAATCATTGATTTACAATTCAAAAAGAAGGAAAAACATGTACAAGTACTATTCACTATTCACATGACCGAAAAAATGATAGCAAATTTGTTTGTTTGTGCAGGTACAAAAGGAAAGATAAGAATGGAGGAAAAAAGACAAGGGGGAGGTACGGTGCTTGGTCAAAAAGGAAGTTCACAAGTCTTTGAAACTAACACATGGGAAAAGGAAGTTCTGCATGAAAAGATAGCTACATGTACAACCTAATGCACTCAGAATACTTCCAAGAAAATGAAAAGCAATTCGTCCTTCTCCCTAATTCATATATTTACCATCAGGCCACCCTTCACAAATCACCCTAGCCGTCCATTTTTCACTTACAGGCACTATAAAGAACCACTTGGGGAACGAGTTCCACACCACCAAATCTCCTTCATGCACATTTTCTTTCATCATAGCATAACTATCTCTTGCCGAAAACAACCTCACCACACTTCCAACAACACTTCTTGCTTCACCTTGTCAACTTTAGCTTGTCACTTACCAAAACTAAAGAACCAATGGCAGCCTCATCTAGCCACAAAAGAAGAAAAGACAAGCAACCAATGGAGGAGAACAGGGAATTCGATGCATGGAGATACAAATCAGTTTTCCATGAGATTCAAGCCGAATGGATGAGACCTAAAACGGTACTAGCTGAGGTTCCCTTTGACCTTGAAAAGGATGAGTTCCCAGGTGTTTGGGAGAAGATCAAAATGAGGAAGTGGGAGCTCCTGACTAAGCCAATCACTAAAATCAACATCAACTTGGTGAAGGAGTTCTATGCAAATGCAGTGAGGGAAGACTCAACCAAGAAACGCACATACAAAAGCTATGTGAGAGGGGTGGAAGTTGACTTCAGTCCCAAAGCAATCATGAAAACTCTTGGCCTGAAAAACATACGTTTCAGCCAAGCAAGTTATGAAGAAAGGATGATAGGAGAACCTGACTATACAACTATTGCTGAAGACCTTTGTGCCATCAGAGCTGAATGGGTGAGAAAAACAAGAGGGGCTCCAAGAGTCTTGAGAAGAGGAGACCTAACACCTGAAGCTAAAGGGTGGTATGCAATAGTTAGGAGATCTATCCTACCCACTGCAAACTCTTCAGAAATAGTCCCTAAAAGAGCCATCTTGCTACATTGCATTATGGTGGGAGGGGAGATCAAAGTTCATAAACTCATTGCTGAACAGATACAAGAGCTTAGTGAGAAAAGTGATCCTGAATCCTGGCTCCACTTCCCTAGCACCATCATTAGACTATGCATCGATGCCCAAGTACCACTTGAAGATGAAAGACCTAATTGGCTACATCCTGGAATGGCCATAACTGCGTACAGAATGACTCTTGGCCCAATTGCTCCAAGACATACAAAAAGAAGAAATGAAGAAGGGCAACAAGCAGAAGCAGAGCAAGAAGCAGAGCAAGAAGGACAAGAAGGAGAGGACGGAGAAGAAGAGCAAGAAGAGCAAGGAATTCCAGAAAGAAGACAACAAATTCCCAGAGACCCCATGGATATGAGCAGAATGCAGGAAATCATAGAAGGAATGTCTCAACAATACATGAGGTCTCAGGAGAGACAAGAGGACTTTCACCTAAAAATGATGGATATGCAAAGGAACTTTGAATCAAGATTCTTAGATCTGCAAAGGGAACAAAATTTACACTTACAGGAATCCTTCAGCCACATATGCCAACACCAAGATGCCAATGTCTTGGCAATCAAGGAAGCCACCACTTTACAGAATGCAAGATACTCAGTCCAAGCTGATTACAACATCAGTTCGCAAATCAAGCTTAACTACATAGGGGAACATTTACACAAGATGGACCCAGCATTCCCAGCTTTTGATGAGTATTTCAAAGGGAGGAAAGAAGGAGAAATAAACAAGGCAATGATCCTTGAAAAAGGAGTGGAAGAAACAATGAAAAAGGCTGGATTCTGGAAAAAGCTCATAAGAAAAGACAAAGGAAGTTCAAGTGGTCAAAAAGGGGTAGGAAGCAAGAAGAAGCAGGATCCCAAGAATCAAGAAGAACCAAGCAATAAATGAGAGGTGGTCTCTCTCCTTAATAATCAAATGATAATTGGTGAATTGTCTTTATGAGCTTTCTTTCATTATAAGTCATTTAAGTTTTAATGTGAAGTCTCTAGTATGTTTGTCTGTTTATTGCTTTGAATAAAGTGAATGCCTAGATGTTTGGATATAACTTCACCTTCTTAAACAAATGCTTGCCATGCTTGTTCTGTTTCCAAAAATAAAAGAAAAGTTTGAACAAAAGTAACTTGGCTCAATTAGTGACAAATCAAGTAGAATTAAGTGGTGGTATGCATGCTTGATTGTTTAGTCAGATCACTGGAAATAGAGTGTAGAATTATCATTTTTTGTGTAGAAATTGAAAACTGTCTATGGATCTTAATGAATAAATGTCTTTTGCCATGAAAAAGAAAGAAAAAGAAGAAGAAAAAGCCACTGAAAAAGGGCAACAAAAAGCAAAAAAATTGAGAAAATAAGCTAGGCACCAATGGTTTGAACTTCTGAGACAAATGTCTGTGGTGTTTATGTATTAAGGATATGCTTGGATGAATAGGTTCTGAGGAGTGTTTCAACACTTGGTAACTTGGGTTAACTAACCCGGGATTATCAACCAAAAGTCCATTATCAAGAGCAACCTAAATACAAAACATTTAGTCACACAAAGAGGTGCTGGACACCAATGTCTCAAGAAGAAATGTGAACTAAAATGCCTGGAGTGGATATGTGTAGTGCACTGATAAGAAAAAAAAAGAAAATGCCAAAGGCTTGTGCAACACATGACACTAAGCAAACAAGGAGCAAGGGAGCTCTAAGAAAAAGAAAAGAAAAACAAAGAAGAGAAAAGTGCCAAGGACATAAGAATAACAAGAGGCCATAGCAGTGTTTGATGGATGCAATGAAAAGTGATAATCTTACCTGATAAGAATGAAAAAGTGATGCTGCAACTTTCTGCATAAAACCCTTCTGATGAACTTCAAATGCTTGCTAATATAGCCAATGTAATTGCTTTCTGTTTCATACTTTCTTCTCAAATAACTCAGGACTTGCTTAGGGACAAGCAAGTATTAAGTTTGGTGTTGTGATGCCAAGGCATCTTAGGCTAGTTTCACTAGCATTTTTCTGTTAGTTTTAGTTGTTTTATGCATTTTCTTGAGCTTAAAGTAACCAAGAATGGTTAAATGAATAACAAAGCAATGAACCATCCAAACAGCATGATTTTTATGCAAATTTCATGAGTTTTTAGTTATATTACTTGAATGCTATGAATGGAAGATTCTCATGAAAATTTGCAAGACTTTGATGCAGTTGTTTGGATGATTGCAGGGAAGAAGAGGCTAGGCAAGGAAGCAACAAAAATCAATAAAGGAAGCTTGAATATCACGTGGAGTTTAAGTTCCAGTTTAAGCTTAAACCGGAACTTAAACGGCCAAAATCATGAAAGCTGAGGAAAGGTGAAAGTGGCGTTTAACCACCAGTTTAACCTTAAACTGGAAGTTAAACGCCAGAAATGGGAAATGCACCAGGGAGCCAATTCCACGTTTAAGCTCCAGTTTAACCTTAAACTGGAGCTTAAACGTGTTCGACCAAGTTTTCTCCTCCAGGGTTGCTTTATCCATTTCCACGTTTAAGCTCCAGTTTAACCTTAAACTGGAGCTTAAACGTGTTCGACCTCCAGGGATTGCTTTCTCCGCTTCCACGTTTAAGCTCCAGTTTAACCTTAAACTGGAGCTTAAACGTGTTCGACACCTCCAGGGCTACCTTTCTCTATTCCCACGTTTAAGCTCCAGTTTAACCTTAAACTGGAGCTTAAACGTGTTCGACCTCCAGGGCTGCCTTTCCTATCTCCACGTTTAAGCTTCAGTTTAACCTTAAACTGAAGCTTAAACGTGTTCGACTACGTTACCCTCCAGGGCTGCCTTCTTCCATTTCCACGTTTAAGCTTCAGTTTAACCTTAAACTGAAGCTTAAACGTGCTTCCACAAAAGGCATCACTGGAAGTGTCTGGCGTTTAAGCTGCAGTTTAAGCTTAAACTGCAACTTAAACGCCACTCTTGGAAAAGGTTTCTGGGCCAAAAATATTGCAGTTTAAGTTAGCATTTGAGCATAAACATTAACTTAAACTTACTCTGGTATGAAACCCAATTGAATATCATGGTTTATGGGATTGGGCCTGAAGGATTGATGAGTCTGGAATTTCAATTTGTTGAGTCATGTGTCATTACTTGATTATCACTAAGTTGGCTCAATGAATGTTACAGAATTTGGATCAGCAGCCTCATCAAGATTAATGGATCATAAACCCAAAGCAAAAGGAAAGCAGGGAGAGGCCTCAAAGCCCAAGAAACACAACAGAAGCTCAATATAGAAAGTGTATAAATAGGATAGAATTTAAGTTAGGAAGGACTTTGACCTTTTCATTTTGCTAGTTTTCATACCTTTGTAATTGAATTCAGAGCTATGACTCACTAAACCCCTTTCATTGGGTTAGGGAGCTCTATTGTAATTCAATGAATCAATAATAGTTTTATCTTCTTCTTCAATCTTTTCTCTTGAATTTTGTTAGAAAGCTTCTCGATCTAATTCCATTGGGTAGTTGTCTTGGGAAAGAAACTACCCATAATTGGAATCCTTCGGAACCTTGGGAAAGGAATGGAGGATTCATGCTAGAGAAGCTTTCTCACAGTGAATTGGATTGGGGTTTGGATGGATATTGTGACATGTAATCCTACCAAATTGTGGTTCATGAAACTGTGTGGTATAATCAGTGATCGAGCATCATCTCTTCTTATGAACATTTAAACCAAGGGATTGGGAATTTGTTTGTTTTTAGAGAGAATTGGTGAGCCAAGAGATTGGGATCCAATCATATAAGATTGCCAAGCAAAATTCAATGAACGCATTGGTTGAGGAAGAGATAAACATGTTTTGATTCGGAGATCTCAATATCTCCTATAACCCAATGAATTCCCCATTTCTGATTTCCACTTTCTCTTTACATTCTGCAACTCAATTCATGCAATCACCCCCATTCCCTTTTAATTTCAGCAATTTAGCTTCTGCTCTTTAATTCATGCAATTTAAGATTCCGCCATTTCAATTTCTTGTCATTTACGTTTCCCGCCAAGTTTACATTCCGCAATTCTCATCTAATTCTTGATTCCGCTCAACTAGACACACTTCTAATCCGAATTGCTCATTCAACCAATCCTTGTGGGATTCGACCTCACTCTATTGTGAGTTTTTACTTGACGATAACCGGTGCACTTGCCGGAAGGAATTTTGCCGATCGTGCAATTTCCTAAATCGTAGCATAACAAGTTTATGCGCATCAATCAGCAGCAGGAACAACCTCAATATATGCACAACCAAGGCTCAGGCCAAAATGAAGTTTATAGTGACACCTACAATCCATCCTGGAAGAACCATCCAAACATAAGATGGGGAGATAACCACACTCAAAAGCAGCAACCATGGCAAAGAAATTCAAACCAAAACAACTCAAGAAACAACCAAAACCACAACCAGCAAAATACTACCCCCAATCCATATAGAAAACCCTTCTATGAAGGACTGACAATGAAAGCTCAAGAGGCACTTGACTACTCAGCAGGAGGCTCAATACAACTCATGAAAACTGCAGAGGAGGCCCAAAATCTCATTGATATGGTGGCTAACAACCAGTATTTCTTTGCTCACCAAAGGCAACGCCAACCATCACAAAGGAAAGGAGTGATAGAGTTGGAAGGAGTGGACTCAATCCTAGCTCAAAACAAAATGATGCAGCAGCAAATTCAACAACAGTTTGAGCAAATGGCCAAGAGGATTGATAGCTTGCAAGTTGCAACAGTGAATACAAGTCAACCATCAACCACAGGGGGGCAAAATGAAGAAAACCAAGAAGATCAGCAGCAGGAACAACCTCAATATATGCACAACCAAGGCTCAGGCCAAAATGAAGTTTATAGTGACACCTACAATCCATCCTGGAAGAACCATCCAAACATAAGATGGGGAGATAACCACACTCAAAACCAGCAACCATGGCAAAGAAATTCAAACCAAAACAACTCAAGAAACAACCAAAACCACAACCAGCAAAATACTACCCCCAATCCATATAGAAAACCCTTCTATGAAGGACTGACAATGAAAGCTCAAGAGGCACTTGACTACTCAGCAGGAGGCTCAATACAACTCATGAAAACTGCAGAGGAGGCCCAAAATCTCATTGATATGGTGGCTAACAACCAGTATTTCTTTGCTCACCAAAGGCAACACCAACCATCACAAAGGAAAGGAGTGATAGAGTTGGAAGGAGTGGACTCAATCCTAGCTCAAAACAAAATGATGCAGCAGCAAATTCAACAACAGTTTGAGCAAATGGTCAAGAGGATTGATAGCTTGCAAGTTGCAACAGTGAATACAAGTCAACCATCAACCACAGGGGGGCAAAATGAAGAAAACCAAGAAGATCAGCAGCAGGAACAACCTCAATATATGCACAACCAAGGCTCAGGCCAAAATGAAGTTTATAGTGACACCTACAATCCATCCTGGAAGAACCATCCAAACATAAGTTGGGGAGATAACCACACTCAAAACCAGCAACCATGGCAAAGAAATTCAAACCAAAACAACTCAAGAAACAACCAAAACCACAACCAGCAAAATACTACCCCCAATCCATATAGAAAACCCCAACACAACCACCCAAATTCCAGTTACTATCCACCCAATACCCAAACCACTAACCAAAACACCTACCATCAACCTTCAATATCTCACAACCAGCCACAAGCGTCACAAGACACTCAATGAATCTCCAATTTGGAGATATTGATGGAAAAGATGATGAAGCACCAAGAGTTAATGATGGAAAAACTCATGAAAAATCAAGAGATTGCCAGACAAGATCAAGAAACAGTAAGAAAAGATCAAGAAGCAGCAAGAAAAGATCAAGCCATAACAAGCAAAAACCAAGAAGCTTCAATCAGAAATCTTGAGATGCAAATAGAACAAGTAGCTAAACAAATTACAGAGATGGGTGAGAAGCAACCAAATGCATCCCCTAGTGCCACTCAAAACCACCCAAGGGACAAAGGAAAAGCTACAAAGTGGGAGGAGTACAAAGCAATCATAGTGGGAAGTGAGAAGACTGGGGAGAAGGAAGCCATCAATCAAGAAGAACACAACAAACAAGTTCCATAAGAAGAGACAGAAGAGAGAAGTGAAGAGGATAAAAAGACCGAGAATGCAAAAAGCTCAAAAAGAGATAAGGACATCCCTGAAACACAACTACAAGAGAAGAAGGAAGGGATGAAGCCATATATCCCCAAACTTCCATATCCTCAAAGATTCAAAAAAGAAAACGAGGATAAGCAATACTCAAAGTTCCTGAACATATTCAAGACACTCAGCATCAATATTCCTTTCTTAGAAGCACTTGAATAGATGCCATTATATGCCAAATTTATGAAAGAAGTGCTAACAAAGAAAAGACCCTTGAAGGAAGGACAGATTGTTGAAATGACAATAGAGTATAGTGCTATTCTCCAAAGAGGTCTACCAGAGAAGAAGGATGATCCTGGAAGGTTTTATATACCTTGTACCATAGGAAACATAACTATTGAGAAATCATTCTGTGACCTTGGTGCAAGTATAAACTTGATGCCTCTATCTCTTATGAGGAAGCTTAAAATTTTTGAGCTGAAACCCACTCGAATAACTCTTCAAATTGCTGACAAGTCCATTCAACAAGCACTTGGAGTTGTAGAGAATGTGCTGGTAAAAGTGGGAAAATTCCTTCTTCCAGTTGATTTTGTCATCCTGGATATGGAGGAAGACCCTAACACTCCCATCATCCTGGGGAGGCCTTTCCTGGCTATGGGTAGAGCATTGATAGATGTTGAAAAAGGGGAATTATTGTTGAGAGTACATGATGAGCACCTAGCATTCCATGTTTTTAAAACCCTGCATGAGCCCACTCAAGAAGAAGATTGTATGAAGGATAAGGCCAGGGATCAAAGCTTGAAGGAGGCATTCAATGAGTTAACTCCAAGACTTCTAAATCCATGCTTGAAAGAAGTAGAGATGGTGCAACAGACTAAAGAAATCAAGGAGGAACTAGATCCAAAACCCCCAGATGAAAACCTCAACACTCCAGATAAAGGAGTTCGCCGCTTTCTTCCTGTGAGTGAATCCTATCTCTTCCATATGTGAAATTTTCCTTTCAAGCAACCACATTCATTCAGCAGTGACATCGAAATGTGAGATTGAAGCCTTTTCCTTCGCATGAAGGACGGGAAAAAGATCGGGGAAAGGACAGTGCAGAAATACTCAGACCACTCAAAAGATAAAAAGATATCCTTGAGCCAGACCATCGTCAGACTCAAAATGAAAAATTTCCACCAAGGCATGAATCATCTCCTAAGAAAGAAGAGAAGAAGAAGAGGCCAAAAGGGTGGAAAAACAAGAAAATCCCCACTGAAGGCTTCTCACTAGGGGATAAAGTGATGATGAACACCCAACCAATGAAGGTGTGTCCACAATTATCTGAGTACTATACTGTGAACCGGATCCTTTCACTTGAACACCTAGAAATCATCAAAGAGGAGACCGGAAGGAAGTTCACAGTAAGAGGAGAAAAGCTAAGGCACTATGCTTATCAGCCTCCATGATCAAAGAACAAGATGTCAAGCTAGTGACAATAAAGAAGCGCTTGTTGGGAGGCAATCCAACCTGAGGTAATTTTCTCTTCATAGCTAATTTAATAAAAGAGTTTAGTAGATTTCTCAGTATTGCAAAGAGCTAAGTTTGGTGTTGCACACCAAAATAATTAAGGGGTGAATGTTGGATGCTAAGTTTGGTGCTCCACCAAAAATTTCATTAAGAACACATTGCACCCTCATCATGATCAGTATCGGCTCTAAACCATCAGAGAAACTGCTTAACAATTGTCATGTTTGTAGTTTTTAGTTGTTTTCTAGTTCATAGTTTGTTTTCTAGTCCATAGTTTATTTCCTTAACAAAAGTACTTGATGTTTCATGCATGTATTTATTCTGCTACATATAGAAGTAGGCAAGGAACTAAGTTTGGTATTCCCACACCAACTTAGGTTCACAGAATCACAAGCATACATGCATGCTAACTGCCTCTCAAGTGCTTGGGGAACAAGCAACTTTCAATATCTTTTGTAGGAAGTCATTCAATCTCTTGGAGGAAAAGGTACATCATCATGGACAGAGGAAGGACATGGAACCCAACAATGATGATGACACAGATGAAACAAATAGACTCCAAGAGGTTGTATTATTCTCTGACTAATTCTAGTTCAAATATGTTAATTGAAAGTTCAAATGTCCCCTGTTGATTAGTATCTTTCTAGATTCATTTACTGTCTGCAAGTTTGTTTGTTTTCATGCTGTTATGGCTTACTAGTCTAAGTGCTTGATTCACTTTCATCTTACTTGAGTTATATGCTTTGTTCCTCATGCTTGAATAAAAGAAAAATAACTGTGAAATAGAGAAAGAGTAAAAATCTGGTATGATATGAGACAAAATAAGATTATGTGGTGGTATGTGCTGGTTCATTAGGTGATTTATAAATAAGGCTGAATGCTGGCATGACTTTGTGATATAAACTTGAGTTATATTTCATGAGACTTGACAAATGAAAAAGGTCCAAAATAAAAGAAAAAAATGCAAAAGAAAGAAGCAAAAAGAAATACACAAGGCTGGGCACCAATGGCTGCAAATTTGGATAAATGCCTGTGATGTTCTTGTACAAAGATAAGCTTGGATAACTAGGTTCTAAGGGGTGCTTCATCACCCGGTAACTTGGGTTAACTAACCCGGGATTGCCAACCGAAAGTCCACCATCAAGAGCTACTTTGAGACAAAGCATTTAGTAACCCAAAGAGGTGATGGGCATCAATTTCCAAAGAACAAACAGAGATGAACAAAACAAGCTAAATGCCTGTGATGTGTGTGTGCTAAGGAGAGGATTGAGCAAGTAAGCCCATAGGGGTGTTTCAACACCTAGCATCTTGAACCAACTAGGGCGGGAATGCTGGCTGAAAGCTTACTCTAAAAAGCTGCCTTACAACATAGCATTAAGCCTCAGCCAAGAAAGAGAGCAACAAAAAAAAAAGAAAAAAAAAACCCCCAGGGACCAAGCAATAACAAGTCTCATTTTTTGTGTAATTCAAGTAAGGATCCAAAGGAATGTTGATGTCTCAGCCCCAGAATAAAAATCCCTAAGATACCATGCATAAAAACCCCGTTTACCAGTATTCAACGTCTTCTAATAAAAGGCTTATACACTTCTCTGCTTCTAGTAATTTTCCTTATGTTTTACTGCTTGCTTGGGGACAGGCAAGGTTTAAGTTTGGTGTTGTGATGACAAGTCATCTTAGCCTAGTTTCACTAGCTTTTTTTCTTTGTTTTTATTAGGTTTTATGCACTTTCTTGCATTTTAAGAAAGTAATTTGGATTAAAAATGCATGACTTCTTTGAATCAATCAACCACCATGTAATTGATGTTAAATCATGAGGTTTAAGCTAAATTTAATTGAATTTTAATGATTTATAAACCTTGTGAATTTAGTGATACTTTGATTGGTTGTTTTGATTGCTTGTAGGTGAAGAAAGAAGAAAATAAGAAAAGCATGGCCTAAGGAATGTGCCCAAAGGAAGCAACAAGCATGCCAAGAGAAGAAAAGCGTGGCAAAAATCAAGGAAGAATGGAAGCTAAGTTGGAAAAGTAAACTGAGCTTCACAAGGAATGAAAGGGGAAGGCAAGGTACAAGGCTAAGTTCAAATAGTTAACTGAGCACTAAAGAAAGCAAGGAAATGGCATAAAGCTCAGTTAACTAAGTGAGCTTTATCGGGGGCTCTCAAAAATTAAATCAAAGCAAAAATCCCATAAATAAAGCCACCAAGACTTGAACCTTGCACCTGAGGGATGACAAGAAGGCGCTACTCCATGGAGGCAAAGGCGCTCAATTGCGTTACTTAATGGAGCGCTACATTATATTGCTAGGCATAAGGAAAATCATGAAAAATAAGCCAAAATGCTTCCTCTAGGATTCGAACTTGGAACCACACGCTACTCCTTGCAAGGAAAAATCAAGAGAAATAGCTAAATTGCTTCCCCCAGGATTCGAACTTGGGAATTCCTTGAAACATAAGGAAGGAGTGCCACCAAGCTTGCAAGGAAAATCAAGAGGAAATAGCTTAAATGCTTGAGCCAAGTTTCAAACTTGGGAATTCTTTAAAACATAAGGAGGAGTGCCCACTCATCCAAGGAAATTAGCTTCAAAGATTTCCTCCACTTGCTCCCACCAGGATTTGAACCTGGGACCTTGAGGCTGAAGGCAAGGCGCCACCAAGGAAAGCTCAGTTGGTTTTTCCAACTGAGCATTACTCTCCCCAAGCCTTCCACTCTTTGGCACAACAAATGCTCACAAGGGAGCTTGACATGCGCATCATGACACGGCAAAGCAGCAACTTGGCGCAACAAGGAAGCAAGCAAGGCGCTTCACAAGGGGGAGCTCAGTTGGTTTTTCCAACTGAGCACTACCTCCCCTTCCTCCCCACAAGTTGACACGGACCCAAGGCACCAAGGGGGCTTTGATGCGCACCAAATGACACGGGCAGCAACAATAGAATGCTCAGTTGGTTTTTCCAACTGAGCTTACCCCTGGGAGTTGAAAACTTGGGTTGAAAATTGGATTAAAAATCCAATTTAATTCATTTCTTCACCAAATCAAAAGCCCACCCAAATTCCAAAATCCAAGAATAGAAAGTGTATAAATAGGAGTTAGTTTGATGTAATTACTACTTTTGAACTTTTGAACTTTTATCTTTTTCCTCTAGACTTTTACTTTGAATTTTTCTTTTGAGCTTTCATTTTAATTTTGAGCTTTTTACTTTGAATTTTGTATTTCTGAGAACTTGGAAGGAGAAGTGATCTCTCTTCTTCTTAGTTTGAGCACTCTTTTATTTTCTTGCTTTGGATCTTGGGTGGAGAATTGAAGAACTTCTGTTTCAATCTCACCTTGAGATCTTGTTTAATTTTTCTGCATAATTGAATTCCAATTTCCATTTACTGCTTTATCTTCTACTCTTTCTGCAATTTACTTTTCAGTTTCTTTTGCAATTATTCTTGTTGGATCAAGGAAGGATTTGAGATCTAGACTTGTTATCTAGTCTCTTCCACCCTGAGATCTTCAACCTCTTTTACTTTGCTTCAAATTAAGCACTGCTTTCTCTGTTTTTAAATTCTCAAAGCATTGTACTCTTCTGTTTAAGATCTACTTCACTGCAATTAAATTTTCTCTTTTATTGTTTAATGCAATTTACTTGTTCTTGTTTAATTTCTACAATCCCAACTCCCAATCTCTTTTACAATTCAAGCAATTTACGTTTCTTGCACTTTAAGCTTCATCCATTTACATTACTTGCAATCTAAGTTTCTGCAATTTAATTTACTTGCACTTTAAGATTCAGCTCCTTTACTTTCCTGCTCTTTAATTTACTGCAAATTTCCCCTTCCCCTTTTATTTTCCATGCAATTTAGCTTCTGCAAATCACAAATCACTCAACCAAATCTTGATTCGCTTGACTAAATCAACCACTAAACTAAAATTGCTCAATCCTTCAATCCCTGTGGGATCGACCTCACTCTTGTGAGTTATTATTACTTGATGCGACCCGGTACACTTGCCAGTGAGTTTTGTGTTAGATCATTTTCCACAACATCAGTACGCACAATTGTAATCTCAACTCCTTTTCACAACTCCGCACAACTAACCAGCAAGTGCACTGGGTCGTCCAAGTAATAAACCTTACGTGAGTAAGGGTCGATTCCACGGAGATTGTCAGCTTGAAGCAAGCTATGGTCATCTTGCAAATCTCAGTCAGGCAGATTCAAATGGTTATGAGGTTTTGATAATTAAAAGATAAATAAAATCTAAGATAAGATAGAGATACTTATGTAATTCATTGGTGAGAGTTTCAGATAAGCGTATGGAGATGCTTTGCTCCTTCTGAATCTCTGATTTCCTACTGCCTTCATTCAATCATTCATACTCCTTTCCATGGCAAGTTGTATGTTGGGGGATCACCGTTGTCAATGGCTACCATCTGTTCTCTCAGTGAAAATGGTCCAAATACGCTGTCACCGCACGGCTAATCATTTGTCGGTTCTCACTCATGTTGGAATAGGATCCATTGATCCTTTTGCGTCTGTCACTACGCCTAACACTCGCGAGTTTGAAGCTCGTCACAGTAATCCCATCCCAGATCCTACTCGGAATACTATAGACAAGGTTTAGACTTTTCGGATCTCAAGAATGGCCGCCAATAATTCTAGCCTATACCACGAAGGTTCTAATCTTATATTAGAAACCCAAGAGATATGCATTCAAGCGCGTTTTCATGTAGAACAGAAGTGGTTGTCAGGCACGCGTTCATAATTGAGAATGGTGATGAGTGTCACATAATCATTACATTCATCATGTTCTTGTGTGTGAATAAATATATTGGAATAAGAATAAGCTTGAATTGAATAGAAAATAGTAGTACTTTGCATTAATTCATGAGGAACAGCAGAGCTCCACACCTTAATCTATGGGGTGTAGAAACTCCACCGTTGAAAATACATAAGTGATGAAGGTCCAGGCATGGCCATGAGGCCAGCCTCCAAACGTGTACAATATGATCTATGATAGCATAAAACTGATCAAGGATATAAAATAAATCACTAAAAGTAGTTTTTATACTAAACTAGTAGCTAGGGTTACAAAAAATAAGTAACTAAGTGCAGATAGTGCAGAAACACACTTCTAGGGCCCACTTGGTGTGTGCTTGGGCTGAGCATTGAAGCTTTCATGTGTAGAGACTCTTCTTGGAGTTAAACGCCAGCTTTGGTGCCAGTTTGGGCGTTTAACTCCAGCTTTTATGCCAGTTCTGGCGTTTAACGCCAGAATAGGGTAGAAAGTGGGCGTTCAAACGCTAGTTTGGGTTACCAAAACTCAGGAAAAGTATGGACTATTATATATTTCTAGAAAGCCCAGCATGTCTAATTTCCAAAGCAATTCAGAGCGCACCAATTGAGTTTCTGTAGCTCTAGAAAATCCATTTCGAGTGCAGGGAGGTCAGAATCTAACAACATCTGCAGTCCTTTTTCAGCCTTTGAATCAGATTTTTGCTCAGATCCCTCAATTTCAGCCAGAAAATATCTAAAATCACAGAAAAATACACAAATTCATAGTAAAGTCCAGAAATGTGAATTTTGCTTGAAAACTAATAAAAATATACTAAAAAGTAGCTAGATCCTACTAAAAACTACCTAAAAACAATTCCAAAAAGCGTATAAATTATCCACTCATCAGGTTGCCTCCCAATAAGCGCTTCTTTAATGTCAGTAGCTTGATAGTGAGCTCTTAGAGAGCTTCACAGAGACTCAAAGCTTAATGGTGGCCCCCCAACACCAAACTTAGAAGTTGAGTGTGGGGGCTCTGTTTGACTCTGTGTTGAGAGAAGCTTTTTATGCTTCCTCTCCAAGGCATTCAGTTCATTGATGAGCAATGGAGGTTCATCCTCCCAAGTCTCATTACCAAATAACTTGGCATTCAGCTTCATGATTGCTCCTAGATACCAAGCAACTTGCTCTTCAACAATATCTTCATCCTCTTCAGAGGAAGAATACTCATCAGAGTTCATGAATGGCAATAGTAAGTTCAGTGGAATCTCTATGGTCTCCGTATGAGCCTCAGATTCCTTTGGTTCCTCAATAGGGAAATCCTTAGTGGTCATTGGATGTCCAGCAAGGTCTTCCTCACTGGAAATCACTACCTTGTCCTCCTCTATAGGTCCTCCGCACAACTAACCAGCAAGTGCACTGGGTCGTCCAAGTAATACCTTACGTGAGTAAGGGTCGATCCCACAGAGATTGTCGTCTTGAAGCAAGCTATGGTCATCTTGTAAATCTTAGTCAGGTGGATTCAAATGGTTATGAGGTTTTGATAATTAAAAGATAAATAAAACATAAAATAAAATAAAGTTACTTATGTAATTCATTGGTGGGAATTTCAGATAAGCGTTTGGAGATGCTTTGTTGCTTCTGAACCTCTGCTTTCCTATTGTCTTCTTCCAATCATGCGTGCTCCCTTCCATGGCAAGCTGTATGATCCTCTCCGATGAAAAATACCTGGTACAATCTCTGCACGGCTAATCAACTGTCGGATTTCTCGTCTCGGATGAAAAATACCAAGTACAGCTACCGCACAGCTAATCATCTGTCGGTTCCTGCTACCGTCGAAATAAGACCCTTGTCCTTTTGCACACTATCACTGCCCTCAACATTCGCAAGTTTGAAGCTTGTCACAGTCATCCCTTCTCAGATCCTACTCGGAATACCACAGACAAGGTTTAGACTTTTTGGTTCTCAGGAATGGCTGCCAAATGGTTCTAGCCTATACCACGAAGATCCTAATCTCACGGACTCGGTCCGTGTATTAGAGACCCAAGAGATACGCACTCAAGCTGTCGTCCAATGACTATGTTGAGCTCAGATAGAACGGGAGTGGTTGTCAGGCACGCGTTCATAGGTTTGAGAATAATGATGAGTGTCACGGATCATCATATTCTCTATATTGAAGTACGAGTGAGTATCTTAGAATAGAATCAAGCGTGATTGAATAGAAAACAGTAGTAATTGCATTAATTCATGAAGAACAGCAGATCTCCACACATTAATCTATGGCGTGTAGAAACTCCACCGTAGAAAATACATAAGTGAAAAGAGGTCTAGGCACGGCCGTGTGCCCAGCCTCCAATGTCTAAGGACTAAACGTCCAGAGATGATAAAGTATGATAAAGTCTGATAAAGTCTCCAAGTACAATAGTAAAAAGTGCTATTTATACTAAACTAGTAACTTAGGTTTACAGAGAATAAGTAACTAAAAGCAGATAGTGCAGAAATCCACTTTCGAGGCCCACGTGGTGTGTGCTTGGACTGAGCATTGAGCTTTACACGTGCTTAGGCTGTTCTTGGAGTTAAACGCCAGCTTGGGTGCCTGTTTGGGCATTTAACTCCAGTTATGGTGCCAGTTCTGGCGTTTTACTCCAGAAAATGGTCTCAGGTGGGCGTTTAGACGCCAGTTTGGGCCATCAAATCTTGGGCAAAGTATGGACTATTAAACACTGTTGGAAAGCCCAAGATGTCTACTATCCAATGTATTTGAGAGCGCACCAATTGGGCTTCTGTAACTCCAGAAAATCCATTTCGACTGCAAGAGGGTCAGAATCCAACAACATCTGTAGTCCTTTTTCAGTCTCTGAATCAGATTTTTGCTCAGGTCCTTCAATTTCAGCCAGAAAATACCTGAAATCACAGAAATATACACAAACTCATAGTAAAGTCCAGAAAAGTGATTTTTGCATAAAAACTAATAAAAATATAATAAAAAGTAACTAAAACATACTAAAAAGTATGTAAAAACAATGCCAAAAAGGGTATTAATTATCCGCTCATCAAGATTGCCGAGTCCATGTATGCTCGGCATCTCCCTCCTCAGTATCCTCCTCATCTCCCGGCTCCTTGTCTTTATGTCTCATCCTCAAAAAGAAGAGCAAAGTATAGTTAGGATTCATAGGGCAAGTAGCACAAAAGGGTAAAAGGGAAGAGTGAATAAGCATCTAATTGAGGAAGTTCGTATAGTGGTATGGAATACACACAACGGCTGGCTAACATGGCATCCACACAATGAAAAAGTAAGCATGTGTTCCTCAACTAAATGGCCTAAGAAGCAAGCAATAAATGAGCATCAATCAAACACAAGCAAACTTAGGCAATTGCAACAAGAGTGAATTGAATTAAAAATAGCACAATAAACAACACCCGATCCATTAATGAAAAGGAACCTACTTATTCATCATGAAACACAAGGAAAAAGTCACATAGTATAGGTACTTGTTACAAAAAGTGATACACTTGATAGCAATCAAGTTAAGTCACTCAAACAAATGCAAAGCATTAAAAAGAAACAAGTACCGGACATGTGATCCATATGATATGAAAATCAAGATGAACAAGTAATTTCAACTCAATTCACCAAAGTGAAAATGCACAATTCAAGATGCCAAACAAGGATAAAGTTTAATGCATATGGTAGCTACAACATATGAATCAAACTCACAATTCATCTAGGCATTTAAACAAGGCTTTTAATGCTCAGTGTACATATTTATCAAACTTGAAACCAAATTCAAGCAAGAAGCAACCCAATCAATGTTAAACAAACACTTGCAACTTATTTATTTGTCAAACAACTAAACTAATAGGGTGAAAGAACAAGAGAAGAAGAACAAAATGAACAATAACAAGTAGAAAATAGGGTGAAAGAGAAGAAGAAGAGAGGAGAGAAGAGAAGAAGAGAGGAATAGTGAGAAAACAGGGGCGTGCGCACGCACATGGGTGTGTGCGTGCGCACGCTATAAGGAAAGGGGAAGGTGTATGAGTGCACCCACTATGCGAGCGCTCCTGGCAGAGGAGGGAGTAAGAAGTGTACGTGCGCACAAGGGTGTGCGCACGCATAGAAGAAGTTTTTTTTTAGGAAAAGGATTATGTGTGCGTGCGCACACAGGTCTGTGCGCACGCACAAGAGCGTAAGGGCAGGGGTTCACACACACAGGTTGTGCCAACGCTCCCACCAGAGTGGTTGCAAGTTGGCGTGCGGATGCACAAGCCTGTGCAGCCGCACATACAGCGCGAAAAAGGGTATGTGTGCGTACGCACGAGTGGATGCGCACGCATAAGTCACAGAAAGTAGGGGAACGCGCGCGCACAAGGCGTGCTGGCACTGCGAACAGAGGGCAAAATCATGCGTGTGTGTGCACACAGGTTGGTGTGCACGCACAAGTCGCAGAAAATAGAGGTTGTGTGCGCATGCACGGGTGGGTGCGTACGCACAGATGCCCTGTTTTGCAAAAAAAAAACTTCTTTCAAAATCTAAGGTACCAAGCCTTAGTTCAATCAAATCAAACACCAAAATATGCAAGAACCCATAAATTCATGATCCAAGCCAAAATTAATAGAACTAACTTAAAATTAAACTAATCCTAAGCTAACCAAAATAAGCAAGCATGCAATTAAGCTAAAATATGTACAAAATAGAAGTGTTAGAACAATGTTACCAAACACTTTTATTTAATGTCTTTATGTTAGACAATTGGGAGAGCCCTTGCTATGGTGGCTTGTGCTTGACTTCCCCACCAATTGCTTGAATTTCCAATGTCCTCTGGGGTCCCAATCCTAACTATTAACAAAGACAACCAAAAAGCAAGCTATTTACATATTGACATATTTACAATAGCTACTAACTTTACACCATTGCAACTTCCCGCCAACGGCGCCAAATTTGATGATGAGAATTTTTGTATGGTTCGGAATCGATCAACACAAGAATCAATTTGTTGATAGCATAGTCCAAACCAACAATGAATTCTCAAGATCAAATGTTAATTCAAATTAAAGTAATCGAGATCAAGAGTAATTCAACCTCGGGTCGTCTTCCCTAGGAGTTGCAATTAAGTGTACAATTATTAGCTATGAGGGAGAGCATGGGGAATTGCGAATGAAAGCAAGGGAGCAAGAAATATAAATAGTAAGAATTGAAACAAGCATGCATGAAATTAAAGGAAAGCAATTAAAGGACTCTTGGTAAGAATTGGGGAGTTTAGAATTCCTATCCTAGTTATGGACCACAAGCATGGCAATTGTGTGGAATCAATCCAAATCAATCAATCCTCCTTGAGAACTAGCCAAAAAGCCATAATTGATTTTAATCCATAAATCCTAGTCAACTCACTAATTACTTAGTGAAAGACTAGCGTCAATGGAAACCAAACCAATTAACTATTCTCACACAATGCGGAACGGACATCCACAACTCAATTCCACCTAAACATCCAATTTCTTATCCAAGAGTGTGAAAACTATACATGCAAGAGATTAAACATCAAAGCTATAAAAGTCAAAAGCAATTAAATGCAAAGAAAAGAAATGGCAAGAAAGTAACTTAACATGCAAGAGAGTAAATGAAAGCAAGTAAAAGTCAAAGCAATAAAACTTCAAAAGCAAGAAACCTCTTGGCAAGTAATTGAGAACTAAGGCTACCTATCCTAATCATTGACCACAAAAACATGATGATTATGAAGAGTTAATCCTACTTATTCAACCTTACATCGAAGATAAGTCAAATAGGCATAGTTAATTTCAATCCTTAAGTCCTATGTCAACACTAAAGGGTCACATAGAGTCAAGAGAGACCAAATCAACTAACTACTCTAATATATCAAACAAGAATGGACATCAATACTCAAGGAATACCAAAGTCAACAATTCCAAGCCAAGAGTGAAGAAAAACTAAGTAAAAACTAAGCCAAGCATTTTATCAAACACTTGTGTGTATGAGAATAAAATAATATTAAAATGCATTAAAATAAATTCTAAAGCTACCAAAGCAAGAAAATGACAATGGCAACTAAAGAAAGCAATAAATGACATGGTAACATACATTTGTATTAATTGGAATTAAAATAACAAAAGTGTTCATAACATGAAAATAACAAAATAAAGGAAATAACAAGAGAAATGAAGAAGAGCAAAGAGGTAATAACAATAAATGACAAGGAAAAGTAAATAGAAACAAGAATTAAAAGTAGAAATTACAAGAAATTAATCTAAAGAACCCTAATTCTAGAGAGAGGGGGGAGCTTCTCTCTCTAGAGAACAACCTACATAATGCTAATCTAACCCTAATTTCTCCCCCCTTCACATGGAGTAAGGCCTTCCTTCATATAGCACTCAATCAGCTTCAGAAAGTCCCAAAATTGGGCCCTGAAGGCCCAAAAATTGCCCCCAGCGATTTGCAATAAATGAGTCACGTGCTGGGACATGTGCGGACGCACAGGTGTGTGCGTCAGCACACATGTTGATTTTCTTCTTGTGCGTACGCACAGGTTGTCGTGCGTACGCACACATGGTTTTGTGGCTTTTGTGTGTACGCACAGGTGGTTGTGCACACGCACCATCCAATGTGTGCTTCTTCTTTGTTTTCTTCATGTTTTCTCCCTTTGTACATGCTTCCTTCCACTTTTGCCTTGCCAAACTTGCCGTTAGAACCTAAAATCACTCAACAAACATGTCATGGCATCGAATGGTATAAAAGTGGGATAAAAGTGATTAAAATAAGCACAAAATAGCATATTTTCATATTTACGCACAATTAATGGAGAGAACACAAAAGCATGCTATTTTGGATGAATAAATATGGGTTTATATGATGAAATCTATTCAAATTAAACCAAAATGTACCGGAAAATATAGACTCATCAAAGTGACCTTAAGGGCATTAGCGCAGCCCGATGCATGCATAAAATCCTGCTGGAAGATAATGTCAAACCAGTGGTACAACCACAGAGGCGATTGAATCCAGCTATGAAGGAAGTAGTGCAGAAGGAAGTTACTAAGCTCTATGAGGCTGGGATTATTTATCCCATTTCTGACAGCCTATGGATGAGCCCTGTCCAAGTTGTTCCTAAGAAGGGAGGAATGATAGTTGTTCCCAATGAAAAGAATGAGCTCATCCCAAAAAGGACAGTTACAGGGTGGCATATGTGCATTGATTACAGAAGACTCAATGACGCCACCAGGAAATACCACTTTCTTTTACCCTTCATTGACCAAATGCTAGAAAGACTAGCAGGTCATGTTTTTTATTATTTCCTGGATGGATATTCTGAGTACAATCAAATAGCAGTAGATCCACAGGATCAAGAGAAGACAGCATTGACATGCCCATCTGGCGTGTTCGCCTATAGATGAATGCCATTTGGCCTGTGCAATATGCCTGCCACCTTTCAGAGATGCATGCTATCCATCATCTCTGATATGGTAGAGAAATTCCTTGAAGTATTCATGGATGACTTCTCTGTCTATGGAGACTCATTTGACTCTTATCTTAATCATCTGACCCTGGTCCTGAAAAGATACCAAGAAACAAACCTAGTTCTAATGTTCTTGGGCATCGGATCTCAAATAAGGGGATAGGGGTGGATCAAGCTAAGGTGGAAGTGATAGAACGCTTGCCTCCACCTACTAGTGTTAAGGCAATCCGAAGTTTCCTAGGACATGCAGGATTTTATAGGCGGTTCATAAAAGATTTTTCTAAAATATCCAAACCCCTGTGTAATCTCTTGGCAACTGATGTTCCATTCATCTTTAAGCAAGAATGCATGCATGCCTTTGAAACTCTGAAAGCCAAGCTTGTCACTGCTCCTATCATCTCTGCACCCAACTGGGACTTGCCATTTGAGCTAATCTGTGATGCAAGTGATCATGCAATTGGCACAGTCCTAGGTCAAAGACATGACAAGCTTCTGCATGTCATTTATTATGCTAGTCGCGTATTAAATGATGCGCAGAAAAACTACACTACTACATAAAAGGAGCTACTTGCAGTGGTCTATGCCATTGATAAGTTTAGATCCCACCTAGTAGGATCTAAGGTCATTATTTATACTGACCATGCTGCTCTAAAGTATCTACTCACTAAGCAAGAGTTTAAACCTAGACTTATAAGATGGGTATTACTCCTGCAAGAATTTGATATAGAAATTAGAGACAAAAAAGGGACAAAAAATCAGGTGGCTGATCACTTGTCCCGGATTGAGCCAGTAGCAGGGACTTCATCCCCCTCCACTGACATATCCGAATCCTTTCCAGATGAGCAATGATAGTGAACATAACCCCTGGCTAGGAATTTGATCTCAAAATAAGATTGACGTTGTAAGTATAGTTCCAAGCCAACAAGTGATGCTCAAATCAAATATTCCAATTCAAAACAAAATATAACCGAGAGTTATCAAACCTCAGGTCATTCTCCCTAGGATGCAATTGAAAGTGTTTCTCTTTCGGTTGTGATGAAAAGGGGTTTTCAAGCAGGAAATGAAAGACTAAAAGAACTTAAGAAATAAAAGAACTAAGAGATAAGCAAAATTATGAATTAATACAAGTAAAGGGAAAGCGAGATCAAAACTTGTGAAAAATGCTATAAATGCAATAAAGAACCTTGACTTGGGAATGAGTATCCAAGGAATCCTATCATCTCCATAACCACAACTATGATAATTGTGATGAGTCAATCTATGCTAGTCAACCCCAACCATCGAGGAGTAAGTCAAGCAAGCATAATTGGCCTTAATCCATAAGTTCTAACCAACTTATCAAACTAGTTGATAAAAGGCTAGCGTCAATGGAAACAAGAGTCAACTAACTACCCAAGAATTACCACTAAATGTCGGACATTATGACTCTAGTATCCTACAAACTCAAACCACAAGCCAAGGTGGGAAAATCTACTCAAATTCTAAGGTTGGCATTTTCACAAACACCTTGTGTGCATAAAACCAAAACATGGAAAATTGTAAGAAAAAATAGAAAGCTATAACCAAATATGCACAAAAGCAACAATAAACATCCAAACAAACATAAAGAAAGCATGAAACATTAAATTCATCAATCAAAACTTCAAGAAACTCAAAATTGCAATAAACAAAGTAACTTGAACCATAAGAAAATAAAGGCAAAGGAAATGTAATTATAGAGAAGATCAAGAGTACTTACAATAAAAGAAGCAAAAATCCAAAAGAAAGCTTGCTATAAAATGCTACAATGGAAATGGAAATGAAACCCTAAGAGAGCATTTTCTACTCTACTACTACTCCTACTCCTACTATATGAAACTATGGAAAATAAAATCTAAGTCCTAATGCCTTCAAATGTGTTGATATCCCCTTTATATAGCCTTCTATTTCAGCCTTCCAGCCTTCCAAAATGGGCCAGGAGGCCTTAAAATTCGCGCAGCACGTGTTTCATTAATGCAATCACGTGTAGGGACCTGTGCGAATGCACAGACATGTGCGTCCGCACACTCGGCTGAAAGTTGACCTGTGCGCATGCACAGGTGCTTGTGCGCATGCACACATGGAAATTCTTTCTTGTGCGCACGCACACAGGGCTATGCGCACGCACACTTTGCTGTGTGTGCTTTTCCTTGTTTTCTTCATGTTTTCTCCCTTGTGCATGCTTTCTTCCACTTTTACCCATCCATTCTTGCCTCCAAGGCCTGAAATCACTCACAAACCATATCACGGCATCAAATGACATAAAAGTGGAATTAAAAATCACTAATCTAAGCATTAAAACGCATGTTTTCACTTTTAGGATCAAATTAGGGATCAAACACAAAAGCATGCTATTTTGGTGCTTCAATGTGAGTTCATGTGCTAGAATCCATCCAAATTGAGTCAAAATATACCATCAAATATGGACTCATCAATTCTCCCACACTTAGACAATAGCATGTCCTCATGCTAAACCAACAAGGAAAACATTCAAGAAAACAATCAAGAGGGGTAATCAACTTATTAAATGCAACTATCTATATGCATGCAAGTATTTTATATACTATCTATATCTATATATCTATCTATAGTATCTATATGAAATTGGTGAGAATAAACAATAAAATTCCGAAGCAAGTATAGACAATTAGGGCAAAGTAAGGAATTAATCCAATGCAACCAAAATCTAAAGAATTGATTCAACTTATCGAAATGAAGCAACTTGCATGAATACATGATAAGAAGCATGGAAACATAGAGTTGTGTAATTGAACCCTCGCTAGGTGTGTATACACTCTGATCACTCGATGATTAGGGTTTTAATCACTCAAGTCTCTTCTAATCATGCTTTCAAGGATTTTCTTTTCATCTAACAATCAACAAACATATGATGGATGAATGCAATTATCATGAGGGCTTATTAGGGTTGTAATGGGGCTAGGGTTAAGGTGGAATAGATATGGCTAAGTGGACTAAAGAATTGGATCTTTGATTAGCTCAAGTATCTCACTCAACCTATATCAACCAAATCACAATAAAATGCAATCCTAACCTTCCATCACTTTTTTCACACACTTTCATGTATGTTCTTTCACTTACATCACATATGCATTCCTTATTCATTTCTTTTCTCTTTGGGGTAACTTTTGTCCCCTTTTTATGATGATTTTTTTTTATGTGTAAAAGACAATGCATATGGTTCAATAGCTCATACATGAATGCACCCATTTTCCAAGATTTTTAATGAATACCAAAAATCAAAAATTTCATTCACTACCAATGTTTCCCAAAATTCCCTCACACTTAAATGAAACACACTCCTCAACCTAAGCTAATCAAGGATACAATTCAAGGTAAATCATGGTTTTCCGCTTAAGGTTGTGATGTGCTAATATCAAGAGCAATGGGGTAAATAAAGCTCAAAAGGGGTTAACAATGGTAGTTGCAAGGGTAAGGCTATATGGAAAAAGTAAGCTTTTATCAGAGATGGCCTCAATCATGCTCAATGCAATTCAAAACATCAATCATCGGAAATAAAGAATCAAGAAAAACCAAGATCACAATCATAGAAGAGATATATCACACAATGAATAAAATTATTGGTTAAAAAGTGTAACCACTCATTATAGGCTCAAAAACTCACAAGGTATTTTGTTCTTTCCTCTTCTATGTTCCACAAAAATTCATTCAAGCAAGTTTAAAAACAATTTTCCAAATCAATTCAATAGAACGCCCTTGAAACAAAATTCTTGGAAATGTTTGTTGTTTTTCACCAAAATTATTTCCTATATGTGTGTATGTTGTGATGGATGCAAATTTTTCAAAATTTCCTAGTTCTTTTCCTAATTTTCAACAAGCAAAAATTAACATGAACATTTAGGATCAAGATAACTAGGAATATGCTATTCACATCATCCAATCACAACTTCTATCTATAAAATATATACCATGCAAAAGATGCAAAATGCAATAAATATAAACCATGAGAAAATACAGTGCAACAATAAAAAATACTCCAAATATCTACAAGAAACATAATAAAAAAAACAGAAACAAAGTGCAAAGTGTTCAGAAAAGAAAGTTTACGCCCAAAATGACGAATCCTCCCCCACACTTAAGCATTGCATGGTCCTCCGTGCATGAACACAATCTGGGGGGAATGTCTCTCAAGGGCTCCACCTTCAATTGGCAGATGCGGGGGCTTGGGTTGTGTGGGAATCGCCAATTCCAATGTATTCTCGGTATCTCCATCCTCAGTGTTCTCCTCTTCTCCTGGCTCCTTGCTTTCATGTCTCATCCTCAAAAAGAATGAATAAAGTGTAATTAGGAATCTTAGGGCAAGTGGCACAAAAAGGGTAAAGGGGGGGAGCAAATAAGCATTTAATTGAGGAAGTTTGCATAGTGGTGTGGAATACACACAACGGCCGGTTAAAGTGGCATCTAAACAAACAAAAAGTAAGAATGAGTTTCTCAATTAAATGGCCTAAGATGCAACCAAGAGGTGAGCATCAATTAAAACATAAGCAAGCTTAGGCAATTGCAACAAGATTGAATTGAATGTGGAAATTATTGGATATTGAAGTTGTGCAAGTGAAAGCGCAAGATTAATATAAAATAGCACAACCAAGAATAACCAATGCAATGATGAAGAGAACTACCTATTGATCCTTAAGAATAATCAAATAATCACATGGGAAGGTGCTTGCTACAAAAAGTGACAAGTCTTAACACGAATCAAGTCAAGTCAACTCAAACAAATGCAAAGCATTAACAAGGAGCAAATACCTCGTGATGGGATTATATTGACTTAAAAACCATGATGAATAAGTAATTCCATTCAATTCACTAAATTCAATATGTACTTGTTAAAAATTGCACCACATAAGAGACAAAAAGTCAATTTCTAGATCAATTTGGTGCTAGTAACTCAAGACAATAAACAACAAGTACATGATTGAAATTTCAATCCCAAATAACATCATCATCATTCAAAAGTGCACAATTATTGATTAGAATGCCAAATAAGGATATAGTCTAACACATATGGTCGCGACAACACATGCATTAAACAAAAAGTTCATTAAGGCATTATGTTAAACACATGGAGTACAGTGCACATGTTCATCAAATCCAAGCAAAAATTCAAGCATGAACAACCCATAAATAAAAAATTAGAACACTTTCAATTCAACAAACAAGCAATTAAGCAAAAGTTAAGCTAAATCACCAAAGTTAAATAAGAAAAACAAAAATTAAGCAAGCAACTGAGCATGAAAGAAGATTAAAATAAGAAAATTGAAAAGATGAAGAATAGAAAAGAAAGGGATAGGTAACAGTGGCACTTGTGTTAGCCACTGCGAGGATCACAGAGACGGAGTTTCGCCGGAGAAGAGAAGAAAGAAAGAAGAAAGAGAAATAAGAAAGAAGAAATAAAAGAGAGAAAAAAAAGAAGAAGAAAGAAAGAAATAGAGAAGAGAGAAAAGACTTGTGTGGACGCACAAGGTTATGTGCGGACGCACGGGACGAAGAGAGGGGGGTATGCGCGCACTGCAGCGTGCGAGCGCTGCAAACAGAAGATGCATTGCAACCTGTGCGGGCGCACATGAGGGTGTGCGGCCGTACAGAATGGAAAAAGAGATTGCGTTCACACGCACAAGGGGTGCGGGTGCTGCGACCAGGGGGGTTGCCAAGGGATGTGCGGGCGCACATCTTTATGCACGCACAGGTGGGTTTTCTTTTTGAAAAAGGGAGGTGTGCGGGCGCATGCAGGATGTGCGGACGCACAGAAAGAGAGAAAGGGGTAGTGTTCCCACACACAAGCTGTGCACGTGCTGGGAACAGAGAGAGTGTTTAAGGGTGTGCGTGCGCACGTATCTGTGTGCACGCACAGGAACTGAAAAACAGGGGAACTGTGCGGACGCACGGGTCTGTCCGGACGCATAGGTCTCAATTCCTGCAACGAAAATTTTGGCTCTAAGGCACCAAACTTGATGTCCAAAACAGGTTTTCAGGCCCCAAAACATCATAAAACTCCATAAACACATTATTCTACTAAAATTACCTAACAAACATCAAAATAAATCTAACCAACCAAGCAATATAGCCAATTATTTATGAAACAAAAGGTAAAAGAGAGAAAGCTAGAAGGATATTACTATGGTGGGGTGTCTCCCACCTAGCACTTTGGTTTTAAGTCCTCAAGTTGGACTTTTGAGTGAAGCTTGTGTCATGGTGGCTTATGCTTCCACTTATCCTTGAGTTGCCACCCATGCTTGCTCTTCAAAAATCCTCTGGGATCCCACACGAAGTACATTAAGCTCTCAAGCAACCTCAAGCAAACGATTGGGATCCAAAATTGATAGTTGTAGAGTTGTATGCCCAAATCCCACACTTTGGTTTCTCTATCATCCTCTTGTTGACCTTCACTTGTGCCATTGGATGAACAACCTTCCCAAGCATCTTTGAAGCACCCACTTGAATGTTGGAATCCTCCAAAGTGGACCTTGCACCATTTATGCCTTGAATTCCATTGACAACTAACACTTATTCCTTCACCATTCGACACACCAAGAAGCACTTTAAGTTGATAATCCGTTTCCAAGAGAGCAAATTGATGTGGGCCTATGAAGCTCATTGAAGAAATTGTTACCCACTCAATTTGTCCTTGGGGTGGAGTTATCCTATTAAGCTCTTGCACTCTTGCTTCCACTCCATGGGTGATCACCTCTTCCTCAGCACTCTTTTCTAGCACTCCCCTTTCTATCTCAAACTCCAAGGGGAAGGCTTCCTCAAGATCATTGAGAGGGTTGACAAAGGTAGACAAAAAATCATTGATGATGCAATCCACTTCTTGATCAAACTCCCTCAATTCTCCATTTACCTCTTCCGGCTCACTAGTTCTACCTTCCTCCTTATGTGACTCTAGCCTTAGCTCCTCTTCCTTTCCTTGAGGCTCCATGTTTTCCTCCTCTCTACACTCCTTACTTGATCCTCCACCTTCTTCAAGGAGGGTGTCTTGATTGCCTGAGCATAGTGAGGCTAAGTGGTTCACCGCTTCGGCTATGGTAGGAATGAACTCCCCTTGTGTCTTTCGGAACCCTTCTTGCTCTTAGAAGAATGCTTGAAGGTCTTGTTGTTCTTGGGGAAAGGGTTGGAAAATTTCATATTGAGGTGGAAAAGAAGGTTCAAAAGTTAGGAGGAAGGTTGTATAGGTGGGAGGTGTGTCTTGTGGATGGGGATATTGAGGTGGTGTATAAGGAGGTGATGGTTCATGTGGTTAGTAACAAGGTGTATGGACATTTTGATTCTATGGAGGTGTATAGGGGGTACTTGAAGGTTTGGTGGTTGAGTGTTGTGTAGGGGGTATCTTTCATATCTTTGGGGTTGATATTCACAAAAGGGGAAGTTTGGCTTGTTGTAGTGTGAGGGAGGTGGTTGCCACGAGTGTTGCTCAGACACAATTGGTTCCTCCCTTAATTGGTTCTCTCACTCCATGAAGCAATCCCAATTTGGATTCATCATACCCTACAAAACATTCACAACCAAGCTCCAAACAACAAGGGTGATAGCTCATAGAAAAAGTAGCAAATAAAAATAAAGGACATCAATAAATAAGAAAAACAAAAACCTAAATATTAGCAAAGAAAAACAATTAAATAACCAAAAAATAATATATTTACACTATGGACATATTTACAATAACCAAAAGATAGCACTCAATTGCATCCCCGGCAACGGCGCCAAATTTGATGGTGAACATAACCGCCGGCTAGGAATTTGATCTCAAAATAAGATTGACGTTGTAAGTATAGTTCCAAGCCAACAAGTGATGCTCAAATCAAATATTCCAATTCAAAACAAAATATAACCGAGAGTAATCAAACCTCGGGTTATTCTCCCTAGGATGCAATTGAAAGTGTTTCTCTTTCGGTTATGAGGAAAAGGGGGTTTTCAAGCAAGAAATGAAAGACTAAAAGAACTTAAGAAATAAAAGAACTAAAAGAACTTATGTTTTCAAAAGCATGCAAATAGTCATCATCAGAACAAAAAGGTACATCGGCCACCAAAAGATTACTCAGAGGTCTAGCTATTTTTGAAAAATCTTTTATGAACCTCCTATAAAAACCTGCATGGCCTAAGAAACTCCGTATTACTTTCACATTATCCGGTGGTGGTAATTTCTCAATTACCTCCACCTTGGCTCTGTCAACCTCTATTCCTTTGTTTGAAATCTGGTACCTGAGAACAATACCTTCGGTCACTACCATAAAATAAAAATTTTCCCAATTTAAAACAAGGTTTGTCTTTTAGCACCATTTCAAGACTAAGGATAGATAGTGTAAGCGAGAATCAAAAGAATTACCAAACACAGAAAAGTATCCATAAACACCTCAATAAACTTTTCAACCATGTTGGAGAATATGGAAAGCATGCACCTTTAAAAAGTTACTGGGGCATTGCACAAACCAAATGGCATCCTCCGGTAAGAAAATACACCAAGAGGAGAAGTTGATGCCGTCTTCTCCTAGTCTTGAAGGTCCATTGTAATCTGATTGTATCCAGAATAGCCATCCAAAAAATAGTAAAACACATGTCTAGCTAACCTCTCAAGCATCTGATCAATAAAGGACAGGGGGAAGTGGTCCTTCCTAGTAGCCGTGTTTAGCCTCCTATAGTCAATGCACATGCGCCAACTAGTAACGGTTCTTATAGGAATGAGCTCATTCTTCTCATTTGTAACCACTATCACCCCTTCCTTCTTGGGAACAACTTGCACCGGACTTACCCAAGAACTGTCAGAAATAGGGTCGATGATTCTGGCTTCCCACAACTTCATAACCTCTTTCTGAAGCACTTCTTTCATGGTTGGATTAAGCCGCCTTTGTGGTTGCACAACAGGTTTAGAATCTTCCTCAAGAAAAATCTTGTGCATACACATAGTCGGACTTATCCCTTTTAAGTCACCAATGGTCCATCCAAGGGCCGATTTATGATTTTTTTTAGTACATGTATCAATACTTCCTCTTCACCACGGCTCAGAGAGGAGCTTATAATCATTGGATATGAATCCTTCTCACCCAAAAAAGCATACTTGAGAGAGGGACGTAAGTGCTTTAATTCAAGCTTAGGTGGCCCTTTTGTAACATCCTGTGTTTTTGAAAATCCCATTGCTTTATTTTATTAATTTAGTTTGTTTATTATTAGAAACTATTTTAATAAAAGTAATTGAATTGATTATAAGGTAAGTTAATTTTTAAATAAATTAAAATTCTTATGTAATTTTATTATAATTGAATATTTTGCATAATTTTAGTGATTGAAAATAAGAAAGAATTGTACCGTTTAATTTAAATAACTTCTATTATGAATAAGTTACGACTCATTATTAATTTGAATTCTTAATTTCATAAACTAATCTATTAAGAGTAATAAATTAGTTTTATGAATATTTTGAGTTAAGTTAATTAATATTCTTGTGTAATTTTTATAATTGGTTATTTTATATAATTTGAAATTTAAAAAATCAGTAATAGAAGAACTATATATAATTTAATGCAAGTAATTTCTATTATGAATAAGTTATAGTTTATTTTATTAATTTGAGCCCTTATAGATTAATTTCTTAAGAATGATTAAATTGATTTTTATAAATACTTTAAGTTTAAGGCAATTAATATATATGTATAATTTTTATTAAATTTTTTATGATGAAAAAATAATTAAAAGTTATATAATTTAATTTGAATAATTAATATTTTAGGTTTAAAACTGTATTTTATAAAATATGATTAATGTGTTCATTTTATAATTTAAATTAAAAATAATTATTTGATCTTACTAATAAATTAATAAATAAAATTATATGTGTTCCAAAATTAATTTTTATAGTATTATATTTAAATCATAAATTATTATTTTATCTCGAATATTTTGTAAAATTCCTGAGTTACTCATATATTTTTACTTTAACCCAAGTGTAACATTTCTTATTTTATACGTACCATTATTATCTAATATGATACCCTTGACCAATTAAATGTGCATACACACAGTTCACTAATTCTTCCCTTATAACCTCACGTTTAACCACTCCTTACCTAGGGGTGACAATATGTACCCTACCCGTGGGTACCCAACCCGATCCCACCCGCTCGGGTAGGGTTGCCAACCCGATCCGCAGCGGGTAGGGTAGTGTGCGGGTAGGGTTCTCGTGCGGGTCGGGTAGGGTGCGGGTTGAGCTTCAACCCTACCCGACCAACCCGCACTCTATATACGTTTATATTATATACTTATATAAAAATATGTTTTAAGTGGATGTTGAATCAAAGACCTCTCACTAAACGCAAAAGATCCTTAGCCACTAAAAAAAATTATTAATTGATTATTTAATATTTTTTTTACATAAAAATCAGTTCTATTTTAAATTATCATCAACTTATATAATAGTGTTGTATATTTTTTGTAACCCGCGGGTAGGGTCGGGTACCCACGGGTTAAGAGCGGGTTGGATTAGGGTTGGAATATTCTTAATCCACGAGTTGGGTAGGGTTGAATTTATATAAAAATCTCAACCCGCGGGTAGGGTTAGGGTTGGATCCAAACCCTACCCTACCCTACCCATCGATAGCAAAATAAAAAGGGACCTTACCACCTATTTTCATAAAAAAGGAAATGTAAAGATCAAAATGGGAGTAACAGAGAGGGAGCCAAAGGACGAGAAGGAGAGGAGAGGGGAAGGAAGAGGCATTGCCGAGGGTCACCATAGTCACCATCGCCGTTGACCTTGAAGGGAACACGAGAGTGAGAGAGAGACACACAGAGAACGAGCAACGCGAGAGTATGGAGACGAAGGAGTCGCTGTCCCGCGATGCCACACCTCGTCACTGCCGCTGCGGCTGCCGTTGATGGAAGCTGTAGCCGTCAGAGGAGCCAATGTCAGAAGAAACCCTAAGCATCACCATCGTTGTTGAACAGGGGAGAAGCAGAACGTGATGGCCTGAGAGAAGCATCCCTGCGCTAGGCCCTGGAACTCACCATCGCTGCCGCCGTTGGTGATGAACCAAATTGCGTTCTTGCTGCTGGATGACCGAATCGGAGATGTTGTTGCCATCGCCTTCCAATTTGGTAAGCTTATGAAGAAATTGCTTTGGTTTTGCCCTGTATCACCTTACTCCGCAGCTGTTTCTGATTCATTTATTTTTTCAGAGTCATTATTGTCATTGTTCGGCGCTGGCGCCCTTGTCCGAAACTATTGAATGTTGCTGCTCTGGGAGTGTTATCAGAGTCGCTGCTGCCATGAATTGGGGATAAGGGGATTGTTGCGTTAAATTCTGTGATTGCGACATCGAGGTAGGGGTTAATTTAAATGGTTTTAATTTAAGAATGCCCACAAAGTTTATTAAATAGCTGTAATTAGGTTTATTATTGTGAGTGATTAATTGGTAATTTGGATGATGAATTGTGGCTGCGAATGTGATTGAAATTATTGATTAGTGATATTGATTGATTATGTGGATTGTGAATTGTTTGATGAGTAATTACTGAGAATTCTGTATTTTGATGGATTACATTGGATTAGTTGCTGTTGAGTTGGTTATTTGATATATTGTAATGTTGGTGAACTTGGTTAGTGGTTGATCTAGAATTGGTTTTGAGAGATATTAATGGGTTAGATTTTGAAATATTAAACTGCTTGTTGAAAATCTTATTCTTGAGATAAAACGACAACTTTAAAAGCGAACCAGTAATTTGATGGTGATAAAAATGATATAAGAATAAAAGTTAAGTGAACTACAATAAGTATAGTTGTTAAGATTCAATTTTAAGAGGTTCATATTAACCGAGAAATTAGTTATGATTTTTCAAAGTTAAATTGTGAAATCTGATTTTCTGCATTATTTTTAAATGAAATTAGTAACTTTGAAAGGCTATAACTAATTTTGTGATGATCAAAATTGCGAGAAACCCAAGTCTGGATTAAACTTTAGGAATATATGGAACTGAATTAGAGAATTTGACACCTTTTTGTTAAGTATATGATTTATGGTGAATTTTTGAATTATGGTTGTGGAATCTGATTTTTAATGCAGAATTTTTAAAACAACAGTAACTTGTTGGCTCTCCTGGAAATGTTTCGAATTGAATTTTGAAATGGAACTAATTTTGAATTAAATTTTAGTCCTATTATTTTAATGTCGTAAAATTTCAAAACTGTTGGAGTTGTGGTTTTAAAGATATGAATTTTTGAAATATGATGCATTTTGTAGTAAAAGCTAGGTTTTGTTTTCTTAAAACCAGTAACTTTGAGGGCTTATAACTTTTGATTCTGGATGGGTATTGAGGTGGAAATAATTGGTGGTGAAAATTAAGTATGTTTAGTGTATGTGATTTGAATTTCAGAGCTGTCCATATTTTAATGAGTGAGTTATGGGACTTGGAAGAGGATATGTTCACTGAATTTTAAAACAGAATTCTGTAGAAAATTACCTAATTTCCAAGCTACACAATACCTTCATTAAAAATGCTATTGACCTGAAACCAATTGAGAAAGAAACCTAGTTCATTTAAGTTGAACCATATTAATTTTGAAGGTTGTTGGAATTAATTTTAACACCAATAATTTATGTATATAGAAACACTAATGAGTTATCACAGACGAAATAGAAATAATAGGTAATGCGAATCACGGAGTTTTGGGAATGTTAGAAATCAAGTTCTAGAGATTAGTTCCGTTTTGACGTATGATCTTTATTCGTGCTTGGCGTTATCGCTTTCTCTATCATCTGTATTGGAATCTCTAGTTCATGATCTATTTCTTGGATTGTGTTTTGGATATTTTTCCACTATGTCTTATCATTCATACATGTCTTTGCTTGATTATGTTCCTAGTTGTTACTTGAATCTTTAGGGAACATTCACCCTGGATACTATTCATAAATTCTGTACTTCTTGATTTGATCTTGAATTAGTTTTGGCACAACGCATAATCTTTTATTTTAAGCAGTTTGAAACCTTAAGAGTTATGATTCGTAGCAAGCTAATTACGCAATTTAAGTTTCTTGCTTTGCATTTTGTATCCAACTACGGAGGGTATAACAACCATCAAAGGAGACCATAAACTCGCACGACGATGCTACAACGAAAGTCTGAACCTAAAAGGTGACCCCAGAGGAAAAGAGGCCAATGCCATCGAACTCAGAGGAGCCCAGGTTCGCGAGGAACTCCGCCCTCAGCCAGAAGGCAAGACCGAAGAGGTACAGGTCGGACACACCCCAGACAAAACAACCAGCATAGGGGCAAACCTAAAGGAAGACCTAAAGGAGCTATTAGTCAAGCTCTTAAAGGAAAATTCTGACCTCTTCGACTAAAAAGCCACTGATATGCCTGGCATAGATCCCGACTTAATGTGCCACAAATTGGCAGTGTACCCCGGGTCTCGATCAATACAACAAAAGCGCAGGAAACTTGGTCCAGAGAGGTCACAAGTCGTGGAGGAACAGGTGCAAGCCTTGCTAGAGGCAGGGTTCATAAGGGAGGTTAAGTACCCACCGTGGCTGGCCGACATCGTGCTAGTAAAAAAGCCAAATAGAAAGTGGCGAATGTGTATAGACTACACTGATTTCAATAAAGCATGCCCAAAAGACCCAAAACCCCTCCCAAACATCGACGCCCTAGTATAATCAAATACCTTTCCTTCATGGACGCCTACTCAGGGTATAATCAAATACCAATGCATAAACCTGACCAGGAGAAAACCTCGTTCCTAACCCCGAAAGCAAACTACTGCTACGTAGTAATGCTATTCGGACTGAAGAACGCAGGTGCCACATATGAGAGGTTAATGAACAAGGTATTTACCGACCACATTGGAAAATTGATGGAAGTCTATGTGGATGACATGCTAATCAAGGCCCAAAAGGAAGAAGCACTGCTATCTGACCTGATCGAAGTGTTCGGCACCATAAGGAAGCACGGGATGAGGCTAAACCCCACGAAAAAGTTCCTAGGGTTCATGCTAACCCAGAGATGCATTGAAGTAAACCCAGAAAACTGTCAAGCTATACTCAACATGAAAAGCCCAACCTGCGTAAAGGAGGTACAGCAACTGAATGGAAGACTAGCGGCCCTGTCCAGATTGCTGGCCAGATCGGCCCTAGGATCTATCCCCTTCTATGCAATACTACAGAAAGGAAAGAAGTTTGAATGGACTCCAGAGTGCGAGAAATCCTTCCAGGACTTCAAATCATTTCTGGAACGACCACCCATCCTGACCCGACCTAAACAAGGAGAAGAACTGATATTATACCTCGCCATCGGAAGTCGGGCGATAGCATCTGCTCTGGTCAGAGAAGATGACAACGGACAACAACCCATCTACTTCATCAGCAAAGCCTTACAAGGGGCCGAACTGAACTATCAAAAGATAGAAAAAGTTTGCCTACGTTCTCATACTCACATCCCGAAGACTTCGACCATGTTTTCAAGCCCACAGCATTAGAGTGCGCACTAATCAACTCATGAAAGGCATCTTACAGAAAACAGACTTGGCCGGAAGAATCCTACAATGGACAGTCAAGCTGTCTGAGTTCGATCTCAAGTATGAAGCTCGAACCGCCATCAAATCCCAGTGCTTGGCTGACTTCGTCGCCGAGTACACCGACACTCTAGGGACTCCCACGAACTGGAACCTCTACATCGACGGCTCGTCGAACAAAGCCGAGAGTGGCATAGGCATCATCCTGGAGAGTGACAAAGGAACCCAACTAGAACTCTCCCTAAGATTCGGGTTCCCTGCCTCAAACAATCAGGCAGAGTACGAAGCCCTACTGGCTGGTTTGAAGCTGGCTAGAGAAGTCGGAGCACAGAAGCTCACTATCTTCAGCGACTCACAGGTGATCACCTCGCAGATAGAAGGAAGCTACTAGGCGAAAGATCCTACCATGAAGAAATACCTGGACAAAACCAAAGAACAGCTCGGGAGCTTCAGCGGATATGAGATCCGACACATACTCCGAGAGCAAACTGCCCGAGCTGACGCACTCTCGAAACTAGCCAGCACCAAGACAGGGGGCAACAGTAGAAGCCTCATCCAGGAAACCTTGCAGCACCCATCAACCTCAAGGGAAGAGAAGGTGCTAAGCATATCAGACCAAGACCAATGATGGATGACCCCCATAATCAACTACCTCAAGTCTGAAACACTTCCCACAGAAAAGAAAGACGCAAAAAGGCTCATACGGGAAGCACAATACCATACTCTGGTACACAACGTCTTATACAGAAGAAGGGTCTCAACACCCCTCCTGAAGTGTGTACCGACCTCTGCCACAAAGGAGGTCCTGGAAGACGTTCACAGCGGCATGTGCGGCAATCACCTCGGAGCTCGGGTATTGTCCAAAAAGGTGCTCCAAGCCGGTGATGAGGGAAAATCGATTCCACATACACAAAATCACCGGCAAGTGTACCAGGTCGCATCAAGTAGTAAAACTCACAAAAGTTAGGTCAATCCCACATGGATTGATGGATTAAGCAATTTTAGCATGGTGATGAATTTAGTTAAGCTAATATTGATGAATTGAGTGAATTTTGATTAACAGAAAGTAAATTGCACAAAAGCTAGAGTGCAGAATGTAGCTTGACAGAAAAGTAAATTATAGGAAGCTTAAATGGCTGAAACTTAAAGTGCAAGAAATTAAAAGAGCTGAAACTTAAATTGCAAGAAAGGTAAATAACTGAATCTTAAAGTGCAAGAAATTTAAATTGCAGAATCTAAATTGCTAGGAAACTTAAATTGCATGAGTAATAAAGGGATTTGGGTGCTGGGAAATCAAAACAGAATGTAAATTGCAGTAAATCAGAGAGATCTAAGTTGGAAAAATTCAAAGAAAGTGATTCATCAGGGATTGGAGATATTGTAATCCTTCATGAATCAAATTGGTTTCAACGCTTTTCTCAATCATCTGGTAGATTTATGGTGGATTGAAATTGATTGGATCCCAATTCCTTGGAAATCCAATCTCTTTAATCACAATCAATCTTGCCAATTCCTTGATCTAATTATCATGAGAAGAGGTTAAGTGCATATCTCTCATCCATAAGCCACACTAACTCTCAGGATCTCAATTCCTCCCGAATAGTTTTGATCAAGAGAGTAGTGAAGGATAGAGCTCCAATTCTAATGCAAGTGATTCCCCTTCCGAGGCTCACACAAGCATTCACTGAATTAAACCCCCTTCCGCAGTGAGTAATTCAAAATCAAAGCAGAAGATACCCAATAGCTACACAAATGAATAGAGAAGAAAAATAATTTCATTGATTCATTGGAATTACAATAGAGCTCCTTCCCCTAATGAAATTGGGGTTTAGTTCATCATTACTCTAGTACTAAAACATAAAAGAAAAATTGCAGAAGAATAAGAACATGAAGAAATTGAAAATCAGATTTGCCAAAAAAATTCTAAAATTCTCTAAAAGAAGAACTAAAAAGAAGGAGTCAAAAAGATCCTAAAGAAATCAAATTTTCCTCTATTTATACACTTCCCAATTCAGTCATCAAGTACTTGGAGTGGGCTTTTTGGCCTTTGATGAAGTGGGTCAGAAAAGGTACTTGGCTGCAGCTTCAGGTGAACGTAGCGTTCTCAAAGAGAGTGCAACGCTCATTCACCGACGTGTACGCATCCCTTGTGCGTGCGCGTACTTTGCGTTTTTGCACATCGACATGTACGCGTAACATATGCGTGCGCGTCGATACTATCTTCAGCCTCAACCATGCTTGCGTGTATCATGCATGCGTGCGCATCCCTAGTAGCGTTCTTTAAACGAGTGCTACGTTCGCACCATGAGTGCTCCCCACGCATGCGCGTCCTTTGCGCGTGTACGTGGATGGCAAAATCTCAACTCCCAGCTTCCGTGCCACCCACGCGTTGGCATGCTTCTTCCCAGATGCTCCATCAATGCGTGCACGTCATGTACGCGTGCGTGTCAGTGTCAAAACTTCAATCCCAAATTTAAATCTTGTCGCAGGCGCTCGTTTAGATAACGTAGTGCTCTCTTTGTAAATGAGCGTTGATCACATCCACGCGTACGCATCATGCACGTGTACGCGTGGGTCTTCCAAAATTGTTCCCCTACGCGTAAGCGTTCTATACCCGTGCGCGTCGCTAGAGAGAGTAGCGTTCCTCTGGATTGCTTCCTTCTCTGTTTCTTCTTTTCATCTGTCATCAGTCAAACATTCCATCAAAGCTTTTGCTAAAATCATAAGATTTTACATCATTCATAATAATCACATAATTCTTTCATAAATCTCATGATAATGCAAAAAATCACAATGTTTGACTGAATCAAGATAGACATGAAATTTCACTTCAATCACTTACTTATTTTGCAAAAAATGCATGAAACCTAATGAAAACAGGTAAAAATTGCTAGTAAAACTAGCCTAAAATGACTTGTCATCAGCTGGCTTCTACTGAAGGAAGCGGCTGAGTTTGTCAAAACATTCCCTCCATGCCAGAAGCACGCCAACTTCCACATCGCCCCATCCGAAGAGCTCATTTGCGTCACCTCACCCTAGCCATTCGCAAAGTGGGGGCTCGACCTCCTCGAGCCATTCCTCCAGGGATCAGGGCAAGTCAAATTTCTCATCGTGGGAATAGAATACTTCACAAAGTGGATCGAGGCAGAACCCCTGGCCACTGCCACCACCCAAAGGAGTCGAAAATTCCTATACAGAAATATTGTTGCCAGGTTTAAAGTCTCCCACTCCATCACCACGGACAATGGGACTTAGTTCACTGATACATGCTTCTGAAACCTGGTAGCTGATCTGAAAATCAAGTGCCAGTTCACCTCGGTGGAACACCCACAAGCTAATGGACAAGCTGAGGCCACAAACAAAGTCATATCAGCCGGGCTAAAATGCCGACTACAGGACACAAAGGGAGCTTGGGACGAGGAACTTCCCCAAGTTCTATGGGCATATCGAACAACACCGCACTCCACCACGGGAGAATCGCCCTTCTGACTTACTTACGGAATGGAGGCAATGATTCCCATTGAAGTAGATGAAGGATCCCCCAGGGTGATCTTCTACAATGAGGACATCAACTTCCAAGTACAAAAAAAAGAGCTCGACCTGCTTCCAGAAGTCCGAGAAAGAGCCCGGATTAGAGAGGAAGCCCTGAAGCGCCGAATGGCATCAATGTACAACCGGAAGGTAATCCAGCGAAGCTTCACCACTAACGACCTCATCCTAATCTGAAATGACATCGGAACCGGTAGGTTGGGAGAAGGAAAGCTAGCTGCTAACTGGAAAAGACCATACTAAATCGAAGAAGTACTAGGAAAAGGTTACTATAAGGTGGCCGACCTCCAAGGGCGGGAACTCCCAAGGCCTTGGCATGCCTGTAACCTAAGAAGGTACTATAGCTAAGAAAGGCCATGAGACAAGGTGTACTCTTTTTCCCAGTAAAGGGTTTTTTAACGAGACACCAGGCCAAGAAGTGAGGGCAGCCCGACTCGCAAGATGACCACACATGTAACTTATTTACATTATTTTTTAATTCTTTGCATTTTACTTTAGCAAAAAGGGAATATTTTCTAAAAAGTTTCCTACCAAGGTGCATTAATGCTCGAACAAATGCAAAAATCACCACCCGACCAAGAAAGGTCGGCGAGGTGAAGCGACGAGGTCCAAACTAATGTGAGAAGTTATAAAAGTCTCGTATAAAGTGACCCCACAAGGTCGGATAAAAAACGAAGTTACAGAAATAACTTGAAAAGGCCCGACAAAGAAGTCGGACCATCAAAGGATCGCTAAAAAGGGAATAGTGCCTTCCCGACCACACAAAGGTCGGACTCTGAAGGTTTAAAACCCAGCCCCAAAAGTTGCTAAGCTAAAAGGTAAGAAGTTTGAAAGGAACACTACTTAAAAAGCAAAAGCAACTACAAGCCCAGCCACAAAAAAGCTCAAAGGTCGTGCAAACAACAACTAATAGGTATAGAGTTCGGAAAGAACACTACCGGAGATAGTTGTTCAGGACCAAATATGCCAAATGCTAGATAAGAAAGTTGCTAAAAGACAACTAAAAGGTAAAGCAAATCAATCAACATGCAAACCGGACAGCCTGGACACTACCCAAAAAAAAAAAAAAAACTAGCTGAAAGACAAGATCCAGATATCAAGAAAGACTCGATTTGTATCAAAAGTTTAAAGTTCGTCGCAGGCTGGTCAGCTAAACTACAACACAGCCAGATAGTTCAAGTTAAACATTGAATTTTTTTTAGCTACCAGGGACAACTAAAAAAGTAAAGTGTTTCAAGCCATAACCTACCAATAAGAAATTAGAAAGTCTACAAACCATTACAGGCAAAATATTTAAAGGCCCACAGTTTGGGCCACCTTAAAATACCACAAAAAACAAATAAAGTTCAGATCACAAAGAGTCAAGCTTCTCACCGGTCACCGCATTGGTGGTAGTAGGAGGAATCACAGAAATAGGGACTGCACTAATGGTTCCATAAGCCTGGTTCAAAATCTCCACATCAGGATCAGCCACAGGTGGGGGAACCTCGGAAGAGGAAGTTGGGGGAGCCTTTGTCTGAAGATCTGGAGTAGGAACCTCATCCTCATCCTCATCCACAGCAGGGACAATATTCCCATCTACAACTACATTATCCATGCTGAACAAGGTGAGGCCGAGGTCGCGGGCCAGAACCCGGACCTAGTACTTCAGGTTCTCATACATCTGAGCCATTCCACTCACCACATGACCTTGCAACTCGGCAAAATCATCATGGGCCGATTGAAGTCTCTCCTTCACATCTAAAAGCTCACCATAAGCCCAAGTATAGCTCTCCTTGGCCTTTTTCGCCATATCCTCCGCCATCTTGGAAGCAGCCTCCGCCTTAGTAGCCCGGGCCTTCTCCTTCTCCAAAGAGGACTTCAAAAAAGTAACCTTCTCCTCCAATTCAGCCTTCAGCCCACTGACCCTCTCAAACTCAGCTTTGGCACTACCTAGAAAGGAACTAGTAGCATTAAGAGGAGATTTCTCAAACTCCCTCGCAAATACAGCATGCAAACCAGCCATCTTCACACAACTGCGAGCCATACATTGAAAATACTTGCGGATAGATACATCGTTAGTAGGTGCAGAGGCATAGGGCACAACAAAGTCCTCATTCCAGGCCAGACCATCAAAGTTCGCATCGGTAATATTAATCAAACCCGACGTCTTCTGCTTCTTGGGAGCAGGACCTGAAGGAGAAGAAGTAACATGCTCCTCCATAGGCAGATCAGGAGAAACTAATGAGCGGATAATTTATACCCTTTTTGGCATTGTTTTAACATAGTTTTTAGTATATTTTAGTTACTTTTTACTATATTTTTATTAGTTTTTATGCAAAAATCACATCCCTGGACTTTACTATGAGTTTGTGTGTTTTTCTGTAATTTCAGGTATTTTCTGGCTAAAATTGAGGGACCTGAGCAAAAATCTGATTCAGAGGCTGAAAAAGGACTACAGATGCTGTTGGATTCTGACCCTCTTGCACTCGAAGTGGATTTTTTGGAGCTACTGAAGCCCAATTGGTGCACTCTCAAATGTGTTAGAAATTAGACATCTTGGGCTTTCCCGCAATATATAATAGTTCATACTTTGCCTGAGATTTGATGGCCTAAACTGGCGTCTAAATGCCCACCTGAGACCATTTTCTAGAGTAAAACGCCAGAATTGGCACCAGAACTGGAGTTAAACACCCAAACTGGCACCCAAGTTGGCGTTTAACTCCAAGAATGGCCTATGCACGTGAAAGCTTCAATGCTCAGCCCAAGCACACACCAAGTAGGCCCCGGAAGTGGATTTCTGCACTATCTGCACTTAGTTACTTATTTTCTGTAAACCTAAGTTACTAGTTTAGTATAAATAACACTTTTTACTATTGTATTCACAGACTTTATCAGACTTTCTCAAACTTTATCATCTCTGGATGTTTAGTCCTTAGACATTGGAGGCTGGCCACACGGCCATGCCTAGACCTCTTTTCACTTATGTATTTTCTACGATGGAGTTTCTACACCCCATAGATTAAGGTGTGGAGCTCTGCTGTTCTTCATGAATTAATGCAATTACTACTGTTTTCTATTCAATCACTGATGAGCGGATAATTTATACGCTTTTTGGCATTATTTTTAGGTGGTTTTTAATATATTTTAGTCTCTTTTTATTATATTTTTATTAGTTTTTAAATAAAAATCACATTTCTGGACTTTACTATGAGTTTGTGTGTTTTTCTGTGATTTTAGGTAATTTCTGGCTGAAATTGAGGGAGCTGAGCAAAAATCTGATTCAGGCTAAAAAAGGACTGCAGATGCTGTTGGATTCTGACCTCCCTGTACTCGAAATGAATTTTCTGAAGCTACAGGAGTCCAAATGGTGCGCTCTCAATTGCGTTGGAAAGTAGGCATTCAGGGCTTTCGAGCAATATATAATAGTCCATACTTTGCTCAAGGATAAATGACGTAAACTGGCGTTCAACGCCAGTTCCATGTTGCAGTCTAGCGTTAAACGCCAGAAACAGGTTACAAATTGGAGTTAAACGCCAAAAACAGGTTACAACCTGGCGTTTGACTCCAGAAACAGCCTAGGCACGTGTAAAGCTTAAGTCTCAACCCCATCACACACCAAGTGGGCCCCAGAAGTGGATTTCTGCACCATTTATCTTAGTTTACTCATGTTCTGTAAACCTAGGTTACTAGTTTAGTATTTAAACAACTTTTAGAGATTTATTTTGTACCTCATGATATTTTAAGAACTGAACTTTGTACTCTTTGACGGCATGAGTCTCTAAACTCCATTGTTGGGGGTGAGGAGCTCTGCTGTGTCTCGATGAATTAATGCAATTATTTCTGTTTTCCATTCAAACACGCTTGTTTCTATCTAAGATGTTCATTCGCACTTCAATATGATGAATGTGATGATTCGTGACACTCATCACCATTCTCAATCTATGAACGCGTGCCTGACAACCACTCCCGTTCTACCTTCGATAGAATGAATATCTCTTGGATTCCTTAATCAGAATCTTCGTGGTATAAGCTAGAATCCATTAGCAGCATTCTTGAGAATCCGGAAAGTCTAAACCTTGTCTGTGGTATTCCGAGTAGGATTCAGGGATTGAATGACTGTGACGAGCTTCAAACTCACAAAGGTTGGGCGTAGTGACAGACGCAAAGGATCAATGGATCCTATTCCAGCAGGAGTGAGAACCAACAGATGATTAGCCGTGCGGTGACAGCGCACCTGGACCCTTTTCACTGACAGGAAGGATGGTAGCCATTGACAACGGGGATCCACCAACACACAGCTTGCCATAGGAGGAACCTTTCATGCGTGAAGAAGAAGACAGGGGGAAAGCAGAGATTCAGAAGACAAAACATCTCCAAAACTCCAACATATTCTCCATTACTGCATAACAAGTATTTATTTCATGCTCTCTTATTTTTCGCAATTCAAACTGATAATCATAATTGATTTCCTGACTAAGATTTACAAGATAACCATAGATTGCTTTAAGCCAACAATCTCCGTGGGATCGACCCTTACTCACGTAAGGTATTACTTGGACGACCCAGTGCACTTGCTGGTTAGTTGTGCGGAGCTGTGAAAAGTGTGAATCACAATTTCGTGCACCAAGTTTTTGGCACCGTTGCCGGAGATTGTTCGAGTTTGAACAACTGACGGTTTATTTTGTTGCTTAGATTAGGAAAAATTTTTCTTTTTGGTTTAGAGTCTTCTATTATTGTTTTTTGTTGAAATTTCTTTTATAAATCCTTATTTTTTCTTTTTAAATTTTTTCGAAAATTTTATAAACTGATAATTGAGTTTTTCTGTTTGAGTTTAGTTCCATATTTTCAGTTTGGTGTCATTTGCATGTGTTTCTTTTCTTTTAAATTTTCGAATTTGTGTTCATTGTTCTTTCTTAATCTTCAAGTTGTTCTTGTTTATTTTCCTTGTTTGATCTTTAGTTTTTCTTGTTTTGTGATTTTTCTTGTTTTTCTTGTGCATTCTAGAATTATTGGTATCTAAAAAAAATAAAATAAAATATTTTTATACATTAAAGACGTTGTTAAAACACTTTAAATTTATAACTCAATTGGCTAGAGCGTTGTGTCTATGTTCTTGTGCATAGCTGCTCCTTTGAGTCTTTCTTTCTAAAATCTTTTCAAAAATAATTTTTCTTTGATTAAATCTTGTGTCAAGTTTTAAGTTTGGTGTTTTCTTGTTAGTTCTTATTTAATTTTCGAAAATTAGTTTTTGGTTTTCTAAAAATTTTAAGTTTGGTGTTCTTTTTTTTTATGTTCTTGAGTCCTTTGAGTTTTTGACTTTTTGTTCTTCGTATTCTTGTGAATCTTCAAGGTGTTCTTGAGTCTTTCTTGTGTTTTGATCTTAAAATTGTTAAGTTTGGTGTTCCTTGGTGTTTTTCCTCCAAATTTTTGAAAATAAGGAGCATTAGATCTAAAAATTTTAAGTTTTGTGTCTTTTTATTGTTTTTCTCTTTCCTCATTGAATTCAAAAATATCTTTTTCCTTTATTTTAATTGATTTTTCGAATTTTCCTTTTAAAAATTCAGATTTTATTTTAAAATTTTTTATTTTATCTTATCTTAGTTTTAAAATTTCAAAATTTAAATCTTTTTTCAAAAAAAAATCATATCTTTTTTTTTTCAAAATCTTATCTTATCCTATTTCAAATTTCAAAATTCAAATTTCAAAACCTTTTAATTTAAATTTCTTATCTTCTCTTACCTAGCTTATCTTATCTTTTCTAATCTCAAATCTTAAAATCAAATCTTTTTCATATCTTTTTATTTTATTTTATTTTATTTTCTTACAAGTATCTTTAAATTTAAGACATATCTTTTTCAAAACTTCATAACCAATTTCTCTCTCTTCATTTTTTCGAAATTCCTCAACCACATCTTTTTCTAATCTTTTTAATTAATTAAATTAGTTTTCAATTTTCGTTTATTTATTTTTCTTCAAATTTTCGAAATTGTAGTTAATTTTTCATTTATTTTCTTTTATTTTATTTTATTTTAATTTCGGTTTTTAAAAAAAAAAATATATATTTTATTTGCAATCCGCATCATCTCCCTTTCTCCATCATGGACCTAAGTGGAAATGAACAGTCCAGAAGGACTCTGGGGTCATATGCTAACCCCACTACTGCTTCATATAGGAGTAGTATCTATATACCCTCCATCGGAGTTAGTAGTTTTGAGTTGAATCCTCAGCTCATTATCATGGTGCAGCAAAGTTGCCAGTATTCTTGTCTTCCACAGGAAAAACTTACAGAGTTTCTGGCATAGTTTTTACAAATTGCTGACACAGTACATGATAAGGAAGTAGATCAGGATGTCTACAGATTATTACTGTTTCCATTTGTTGTAAAAGACCAAGCTATAAGGTGGTTAAATAACCAACCTAAGGCTAGCATAAGGACATGGAAACAGCTGTCAGAAAAATTCTTGAATCAATATTTCCCTCCAAAACGGATGACATAGCTAAGGTTGAACATCCAAGGCTTTAAACAAGGAGATAATGAATCTCTTTATGATGCCTGGGAGAGATACAGAGAGATGCTAAGAAAATGCCCCTCTGAAATGTTTTCAGAGTGGGTGCAATTAGACATCTTCTATTATGGGCTTATAGAGAAAGCTCAGATGTCTTTGGACCACTCAGCTGGTAGATCTATACACATGAGAAAGACAATTGAAGAAGCTCAAGAGCTCATTGATACAGTTGCCAGAAATCAGCATCTGTACCTAAGTAGTGAGTCTTCCATGAAAGAAGAGGCTAAAATAGTAACTGCTGAACTCAGTCCTGCAGAACAAGTTACTGAATTCAATCAGCAATTAGATTTTCTAACAAAACAGCTAGCCGAATTCAAGGAGATACTAAAAGACACAAGAATGGCTAATATGAATATGGAAGTATAGTTGAAGCAAACAAAACAGCAGTTATCAAAACAAATAATAGAAGAGTGCCAAGCAGTTCAATTAAGAAGTGGAAAAACATTAAATACCTCACTTCAGAGCAGCAGAAAGCCAAGAAAAGAACAACTGACAGAGGATGAGTAAAATACTATCCAAAATCCCTCTGAGGACAGTAAGAGCCCAGAGAGGAATAACTCTGGCGTTCAAACGCCAGAAAAGGGTGCAAAATTGGCGTTAAACGCCCAACCCACGCACAGTTCTAGCGTTCAAACGCCAGGAACAGGCAAGGAGCTGGCGTCAAACGCCCAATGAAAGCTCAGTTCTGGCGTTTAAAAGCCAGAAACAGGTAGGAAGTTGGCGTCCAACGCCAATCAAACTTCCAACCCTGGCATTCAAATGCCAGTGAGGGATCAAACACACACAAGTGCTGATAACAACCCCTCTAAAAAGTCTTTCCCAACCACTTCTGTAGGAAATAAACCTGCAGCAACCAAGGTTGAGGAGTACAAAGCCAAGATACCTTATCCTCAAAAACTCCGCCAAGAGGAGCAAGATAAGCAATTTGCTCGCTTTGCAGACTATCTCAGGACTCTTGAAATAAAGATTCCGTTTGCAGAGGCACTTGAGCAAATACCCCCTTATGCCAAGTTCATGAAAGATATCTTGAGTCATAAGAAGAATTGGAGAGAAACTGAAAGAGTTCTCCTCACTGAAGAATGCAGTGCAGTCATTCTAAAAAGCTTCCCAGAAAAGCTTAAAGATCCTGGGAGCTTTGTGATACCATGCATATTAGAGGGTAATTGCACCAAGACAGCTTTATGTGATCTTGGGGCAAGCATCAACCTAATCCCTGCATCCACTATCAGAAAGCTTGGCTTGACTGAAGAGGTCAAACCAACCCGGATCTGTCTTCAACTTGCTGATGGCTCCATTAAATACCCATCAGGCATAATTGAGGACATGATTGTCAAGGTTGGGCCATTTGCCTTCCCTACTGACTTTGTAGTGCTGGAAATGGAGGAGCACAAGAGTGCAACTCTCATTCTAGGAAGACCATTCCTAGTAACTGGACGAACCCTCATTGACGTCCAAAAAGGGGAGATAACCCTGAGAGTCAATGAAGATGAGTTTAAGTTGAATGTTGTCAAAGCTATGCAACATCCAGACACATCAGACGACTGCCTGAGCATTGATATTATTGACTCCCTGGTGGAAGAGGTCAATATGACTGAGAGTCTCGAATCAGAGCTAGAGGACATTTTTAAAGATGTTCAGCCTGATCTGGAGGAACCAGAGGAAATAAAAGAACCTCTGAAAACTCCTCAGGAAGAGGAGAAACCTCCTAAACCCGAGCTCAAACCACTACCACCATCCCTGAAATATGCATTTTCTGGGAGAAGGTGATACTTTTCTTGTAATCATAAGCTCTGCTTTAGAGCCACAGGAAGAGAAAGCACTAATTCAGGTGCTAAGGACACACAAGACAGCTCTTGGGTGGTCCATAAGTGATCTTAAGGGCATTAGCCCAGCCAGATGCATGCACAAGATCCTATTGGAGGATGATGCTAAGCCAGTGGTTCAACCACAGAGGCGGCTAAATCCCGCCATGAAGGAGGTGGTGCAGAAAGAGGTCACTAAGTTACTAGAGGTTGGGATTATTTATCCTATTTCTGATAGCCCCTGGGTGAGTCCTGTCCATGTTGTCCCTAAGAAGGGAGGTATGACAGTGGTTCATAATGAAAAAAATGAACTGGTTCCTACAAGAACAGTTACAGGGTGGCGTATGTGTATTGACTACAGAAGGCTCAATACAGGCACCAGGAAGGATCACTTCCCTTTACCATTCATAGACCAGATGCTAGAAAGACTAGCAGGTCATGAATACTACTACTTTTTGGATGGCTATTCAGGTTACAACCAAATTGCAGTAGATCCTCAGGACCAAGAGAAAACAGCATTCACATGTCCATTTAGAGTATTTGCATACAGAAGAATGCCTTCTGGTCTGTGCAATGCACTTGCAACCTTTCAGAGGTGCATGCTCTCTATCTTCTCTGATATGGTAGAGAAATTTCTGGAAGTCTTCATGTATGACTTCTCAGTATTTGGAGAATCATTTAGCTCCTGTCTTAACCATCTAGCACTTGTTCTGAAAAGATGCCAAGAGACTAACCTGGTTCTAAATTGGGAAAAATATCACTTTATGGTGACTGAAGGAATTGTCCTTGGGCATAAAATTTCGAACAAGGGAATAGAGGTGGATCAAGCTAAGGTAGAGGTAATTGAAAAATTACCATCACCCACCAATGTTAAGGCAATCAGAAGCTTTCTGGGGCATGCAGGATTCTATAGGAGGTTTATAAAGGATTTTTCAAAAATCACAAAACGTCTGAGCAATCTGCTAGCTGCTGACACGCCATTTGTGTTTGACACAGAGTGTCTTCAGGCGTTTGAAACCTTGAAAGCTAAGCTGGTCACAGCACCAGTTATTTCTGCACCAAATTGGACATTACCTTTGGAACTATTGTGTAATGCTAGTGACCATGCCATTGGTGCAGTATTGGGACAGAGGCATAACAAGCTTCTGCATGTCATTTATTATGCTAGCCGTGTTTTAAATGATGCCTAGAAAAATTACACAATGATGACACGTCATCTTAGCCTAGTTTCACTAGTCTTTTTCCTTTGTTTTCATTTAGTTTTATGCACTTTCTTAAGCCATAAGTAAGCCAATTGGGTTGAATTTCATGTTTCCTTTGATTCAATCAACCATGGATAAATTGATGCATTTTCATGAGTTTTTGTGCCAAAATTGCTCATATGACAAGAAAAAGAACAACTCTCATGATTATGGCATAGCTTTGATACAATTGTTGATTGATGATAGGTGGAATAAAGCTTGGAAGAAGGTTGCAAGAATGGGCTTGAAAAGAGGGATTCACGTTTGAGCTAACGTTTGCCTCAAACATTAACTCAAACGTGAGAAGCAGATGAAGAACACCCTAGAGAAGAACCAACGTTTGCGCCAACGTTTGGCCTCAAACGTTGAGGCAAACGTTGGCTGAAGAAGAAGCAGGGGAAGGCAACGTTTGCGCCAACGTTTGCCTCAAACGTGAGGTCAAACGTTGGCACCAAAAAGAAGAGAAAAAGCACCCCTGGAGCAAACCAACGTTTTAGCCAACGTTTGCCTCAAACGTGAGGTCAAACGTTGGCGCCAATTTAGCATAAAGAAGAGTCCCTGATTGATGAGTTAATTGAGCCACGTTTGCGCCAACGTTTGCCTCAAACGTTGGGCCAAACGTTGGCCAAAGGAGTAGCATGGGGGAACCACGTTTGAGCTCACGTTTGACCTCAAACGTTGGCTCAAACGTGGAAGGCAGCAACTTGGCCGAGCTGCATAATGTCACACAAGGGACATTTGAGTCAACGTTTGCCTCAAACGTTGACTCAAACGTGAATGGTTCATGGCCCGGTTCACTAATGGATTTCTTCCCAACACCAAGAACAATCAACGGAGGCTATTATCAACCCAATTCCATCAAGGCTAAAGGCCCAATTCAAGGCTTAATGATCATTTGAAGAAAGTGTATAAATAGCTTAGGATTTGAAGTTTTAGGGGAGCTTTTCCTTTTTAGTTTTGTTGAGTAGTTTTTGGAGAGCTTTTGGGTTTTGAACTATTTGGAGATTTTGAGTCTTGGGTGTTGAAGAATTGAGGAAATTCTGTCTCAATCTCACCTTAAGATCTCTCTGTTTTCTTTACTACACTTTTTGAGAAATCAATATTTGAATTCCTTTCTTCTACTGCTTGATCTTTACTTTTCTTGCAATTGAATTCTAAGTTTGGATCTAGGAAGGCATTGAGATCTAGACTTGGTTATCTAGTCTCTTGGGTCCTGAGATCTACATTTTTCAATTTCAATTTCCTTGTTTAGTTGCTACACCAAGCTTATTGCTATTGTCATTTGAAATCCGGTTTAATTGAATCCATCTTTTATATTTCTGTTTATTGAATTTTAATTTTCCTTGTTTAATTTCTACAATCCCAATTCCCAACTCCTTTTATAATTCAAGCAATTTACATTTCTTGTACTTTAAGATTCTGTAATTTACATTTCTTGTGTTCTAAGTTTCTGCCATTTAATTTCTTGTTCTTTAAGATTCAGCTCTTTTTCTTTTTTTGTTCCCTTTAATTTCCTGCAAATCACCCACTCCCCTTTACATTCTATGCAATTTAATTCCTGTCAACACAATTTCACACAATCAACACTTGTTTGCTTGACTAATTCAACCACTAAACTAAAGTTCCTCAATCCTTCAATCCTTGTGGGATCGACCTCACTCCCGTGAGTTTTATTACTTGATGCGACCCGGTACACTTGCCGGTGAGTTTTGTGCCGGATCATTTTCCACACATCAAGTTTTTGGCGCCGTTGCCGGGGATTGAATAGATTGACAATGATTAATTGAGGTGGTAGTTTAGATCAAGCACTTTTTCTTTAATTTTGACTAACCTACTAACTGTTTGAATTTTTGCTTAAGCTAACTAAAACTTCATTCTAGTAATAGATTGAAGTATCACTGGTTGTGTGTTTCTATTTTTGTTTGTATGTCAGGTACAGGGAGAGCTATTCCTATCTTATCCGAAGCTAACCAGAGAACTCTCAGGAGATTAAGAAGAGATGAGAGAGGGAAAGGTATTGTTGGAGAGGCAGAATCTGAGGAAGAATATCACGAGATGGAAGGAGATCCATCTAACCCCAATCCACCACAGAGGAGAGTGTTGGCCTCCTACACTTTTGCAAATCCCAGACACTGTGGAAGCAGCATCTTAACTCCCAATGTCAATGCAAACAACTTCGAGCTAAAACCACAACTCATTACACTTGTCCAGAACAATTGTTCCTATGAAGGCAGCCCATTGGAAGATCCCAACCAGCATCTATCCACCTTCTTAAGGATTTGTGACACTGTCAAATCCAATGGCGTGAATCCTGAAACTTACAAGCTTCTGCTGTTCCCGTTCTCATTAAGGGACAAGGCCGCACAATGGCTTGAAACTTTTTCCCAAGGAAGTATCACTAGTTGGGATGATTTGGTGACTAAATTTCTAGCCAAATTCTATCCACCCCAAAGGATCATCAGGCTGAAAACCGAGGTGCAGACATTCACACAATTAGATGCCGAATCCTTGTATGAAGCATGGGAGAGGTACAAAGCCTTAATCAGAAAGTGTCCTCCGGAGATGTTCAATGAATGGGATGTGCTGCAGAATTTCTATGAAGGCCTAACATTGAAATCTCAAGAGGCATTAGATCACTCTGCTGGAGGTTCATTACAACTGATGAAAACTGCTGAGGAAGCCCAGAATCTTGTGGACATGGTGGCCAACAATCAATACTTCTTTGCTCATCAAAGAAACCGCCAACCATCACAGAGAAAGGGGGTACTAGAACTGGAAGGAGTAGACTCCATTTTGGCTCAAAACAAGATGATGCAACAACAAATTCAACAATAGTTTGAACAAATGGCCAAAAGGATTGACAGCCTTCAAGTAGCAGCTGTGAACACAAGCCACCCATCAACTGTATGGGTGCAGAATGAAGAAAGCCAAGACGAGCAACAACAGGAGCAAGTGCAGTACATGCATAACCAAAACTCTGGACAAAATGAAGTTTATGGTGATACCTACAATCCATCCTGGAAGAACCACCCAAACCACAGATGGGGAGACAATCACAACCAGAACCAACAACCATGGCAGAGGAACTCAAACAAAAACACTTCAAGGAACAACCAAAACTACAACCAGTAGCAAACTAACCAAAACCCTTACAGAAAACCTCAAAATAACTACCCCAACCCCAACCATTATCAATCCAATAACCAACCCACCAACCAAAATGCCTACCATCCACCATCCACATCTCACAACCCACCACAAGCATCACCAGAATCTCAAAGAATCACTAACTTGGAAACCTTGATAGACAAAATGTGGAAACACCAAGAAATGACAACCAAGAACCATGAAGCCTCCATGAAGAGCCTAGAGAGGCAGATTGGGCAAATCTCCAAGCAGATTTCTGTTGAGAGACCTTCAAGCTCACTACCAAGTGACACCATTCCTAATCCAAAAGAAGAGTGCAAAGCTGTACAACTACGGAGTGGAAAGACATTGGTAGACAACAACAAGGAGGTAACCAAGAAGCCTTTGGATAGCAACAAAGAACCATCAGAGAAAGGGGAAGCTAGCAATAAAGACATGACAACAAGAAGAAATGCCCCAGAGAAGCTCAAAGAGAAAGACAACCAGCCACATAGTTCAAAGGAAGCAATTCCGGGACAGCAACAAGTGGAGAAGAGCATTACACCTCCACTACCATACCCTCAGAGGTTCAACAAAGAAACCAAGGATCAACACTTCCGCAAATTCCTGGAAACTTTCAAGAAGCTGGAAATCAACATTCCCCTGGCTGAAGCATTGGAACAGATGCCCTTATATGCCAAGTTCTTGAAGGAACTCATTAACAAGAAAAAGAAGCTGGTTGGAGAAGGAAACTATACTTCTCACTGAAGAATGTAGCGCGGTACTTCAAAAGGGAATCCCACCAAAGCTCAAAGATCCAGGAAGTTTTGTAGTTGCTTGCACCATAGGCAACATGACATTAGACAAGGCTCTTTGTGATCTCGGAGCTAGTATCAACCTAATGCCCCTGTCTATGATGAGGAAGCTTGCTATAGAAGAACTCAAACCCACCAGGATGTCACTAGTCATGGCTGATAGATCGATCAAGACACCCAATGGAATTGTGGAAAACCTGTTGGTGAAGGTTGGGGAGTTTATTTTTCCAGCAGATTTTATGATTTTGGATACTGAAGAGGAAGGAAACAATTCAATCATTTTGGGAAGGCCATTTCTAGCCACAGCAAGAGCCATTATTGATGTAGAAAAAGGAGAGATGATCTTCAGGGTCCACAATGAACAAATGGTCATAAACGTTTTCAAGTCAATGCAACACATTCCTGAGCAAGAGGATTACGTGAGAGTGGATATGATAGAGAGTTTGGTGGAAGAAATGTTGGAAGATAATCCTCAAGAGCAAGAAGAAAATCAAGAGACAACAGAGGAACAAGTAGCCGAGATGTCTATTGAGCAAGAGGAAAAACAAGACAAGAAGGAAGAAGTACGAAAACAAGAACTAAAGCCATTACCCACCCATCTCAAATATGCATTCCTGGGTGCATCAGAGAACTTCCCAGTGATCATCAATTCGTCATTAACAAAAAAGGAAGAAGGAGAACTTCTTGATGTACTCAAAGCTCACAAAGACGCTTTAGGATGGACCATTGACGACCTGAGAGGCATCAGCCCTGCAGTATGTATGCATAAGATCCTCTTGGAAGATAACTCCAAGCCAGTAGTTCAACCTCAAAGAAGGCTAAATCCCACGATGAAGGAAGTTGTCCAGAAGGAAGTAATGAAGTTATGGAATGCAGGGATAATCTTTCCCATATCCGACAGCTCATGGTAAGCCCGGTCCAAGTTGTACCAAAGAAAGGAGGAATGACGGTCATCACCAATGAGAAGAATGATTTAATCCCTACTAGAACAGTGACGGGGTGGAGGATGTGCATAGACTATAGAAGATTGAATGACGCCACCAGGAAAGATCATTTTCCTCTCCCATTCATTGATCAGATGCTGGAAAGATTGGCCGGCCATGCCTATTATTGCTTTTTGGATGGATATTCTGGGTATAATCAAATCGTGGTGGACCCCAAGGATCAAGAGAAGACTGCCTTTACATGCCCATTTGGAGTCTTTGCATACAGGAGGATGCCCTTTGGGCTTTGTAACGCCCCAGCCACATTTCAAAGGTGTATGCTCTCCATCTTCTCTGATATGGTCGAAAAGTTTCTAGAGGTCTTCATGGACAACTTCTCTGTTTTTGGTGACAATTTAAATACTTGCCTGAAACATCTAACTCTCGTCTTGAAACGGTGCCAAGAAACTAATTTGGTTTTGAACTGGGAGAAATGCCATTTCATGGTGCCCGAAGGGATTGTTCTTGGTCACAAAGTTTCAAGAAAAGGGATAGAAGTTGACAAGGCAAAAGTGGAAATCATAGAGAAGCTCCCTCCACCAACTAATGTGAAATCTGTTAGAAGTTTCTTGGGGCATGCAGGATTTTATAGAAGGTTTATCAAGGATTTTTCTAAAATAGCTAAACCTTTGAGCAGTCTGCTTATGATTGATACTCTTTTTGTTTTTGATGAAAATTGCCAGTATGCCTTTGAAACTTTAAAAAACAGACTCACAACAGCACCAATCATCACACCCCCAGATTGGGAACTACCTTTTGAACTCATGTGTGATGCAAGTGACATTGCAATTGGTGCTGTGCTTGGACAAAAGAAGGGAAACTTGCATCACGTCATATATTATGCAAGTAAAGTATTGAATGAAGCTCAAAAAAATTACACCACAACAGAGAAGGAATTGTTAGCTGTAGTTTATGGATTTGATAAGTTTAGATCATACTTGATAGGATCCAAAATTGTGGTTTATACTGATCATGCTGCCATTAAGTATTTAATGTCAAAACAGGATGCTAAGCCAAGACTTATCAGGTGGATATTACTCTTAGAAGAATTTGATATTGAAATAAAGGATGGGCACTGAAAACCAAGTTGCTGATCATTTATCAAGACTACCACAAGAAACAATCCAAGAAGCCTCACAGCCTGTGAATGAAAGCTTCCCAGATGAACATTTGCTGCAGATTCAACAAGCACCTTAGTTTGCTGACATAGCAAACTACAAAGTAGGGAGGAAGATACCTCAAGAATTATCTAAGCAACAAGTGAAGAAGTTAATCAATGAAGCAAGGAGGTTCTTGTGGGATGAACCTTTCCTGTTCAAGAGATGCTCTGATGGAGTAATTAGGAGATGTGTTCCTGAGAGTGAAATAAGAAATATACTGTGGCATTGTCATGGCTCAGCCTATGGTGGACATTTTGGGCCAGAAAGAACAGCTGCAAAGATACTACAGAGTGGGTTCTATTGGCCAACTATCTTCAAAGATGCTAGAGAATTTGTTCACTAATGCAACGAATGCCAGAGAACAGGAGGCTTGACAAGAAGGAATGAGATGCCTCAAAACTTCATTCTGGAAGTGGAATTATTTGATTTATGGGGTATTGACTTCATGGGACCTTTCCCCCCTTCTTATTCTTTCAGATATATTTTGGTGGCAGTAGAATACGTCTTAAAGTGGGTGGAAGCCATAGCCACAACCACCTGTGATGCACAAATTGTCCTTCAATTCCTTAAGAAGCATATTTTCACTAGATATGGGGTTCCCAAGGGTCTTGTGAGTGACGGTGGTAGCCATTTTTGCAACAAACAGATGGAGAAGCTCCTCCATAAATATGGAGTGATTCATAAAGTAGCCACGCCATATCACCCCCAGACCAATGGACAGGCTGAATTGGCAAATCGGGAATTGAAGAAGATTCTGGAAAAGATAGTAGGAAGTTCAAGAAAAGATTGGGCTCGGAAGCTGGAGGATGCACTCTGGGCATACAGGACAGCTTTCAAAACTCCCTTTGGGAAGTCACCCTTTCAGCTATTATATGGCAAATCATGTCACCTCCCCGTGGAGCTTGAACACAAAGCTTTTTGGGCTACTAAACTCCTAAACCTTGACTCTGAAGCAGCAGGTGAGAAAAGGTTGTTGCAGCTAAATGAGCTGGATGAATTTAGGCTAGAAGCCTATGAAAGTGCCAAGATATACAAGGAAAAAGCCAAGAGGTGGCATGACAAGAAGGTCATGAAGAAAGAATTCAAACCAGGGCAGTAAGTACTTTTGTACAACTCACGGCTCAAGATATTCCCTGGCAAGCTTAAATCTAAGTGGACTGGTCCATATTTGGTAACCAAGGTTTTTCCTTATGGAAGTATTGAATCGCTAGATGAAGCAACAAAGAGTCAATTCACAGCAAATGGTCACAGAGTAAAGCTGTACTTAGGAGGACATTGGGACAAGGAAAAAGAGGTTCAGAGCTTACAATGTCCTTGAAGCAAAAATGAAGAATGTCAAGCTAGTGACATTAAAAGAGCGCTTGTTGGGAGGCAACCCAACCTGAGGTAGTCATTTTCTTTCAATGCTAGTTCAATAAAAAGATTAAGTGGATTCACCTGCAGTGCAATGAGCTAAGTTTGGCGTCACACACCAAAACAATTTAAAGGAGAATGAAGGATTTTAAGTTTGGTGTTCCACCAAAAATCTAATTTAAAAACACATTCTCACCTTCTGCATAAAGGGTTGCTAATTCCAAGCAATCAGATGAATCATTTAATCATTGTTTGCTTCTACTTTGTAGTTTTATTATTTTCAGCTAAGACACTAGGAATTCACATATGATCAACTCGATGCATCAAAGGTAGTGGCAAGGGACTAAGTTTGGTGTTCACACACCAAAGTAAGTTCAAAAGCCCACAAGAAGTTCCTGCACACTAACTAGTTATCTAAGGGCTTGAGAAACAAGCAACTTCCCTTTAATTCTGTAGGGATTCAAACACTTTCTCGGGAGGGCTTCACACCATCAGTTGAGAGTAAGAAGAAGAAGCCACCAAAAGGGTGTATTGACACTTAACTCCATCAGCATGCAATTTTTCTAAATTTGAAGTTTGAATATGCCCATCTTAGCAGTAACTGTTAGTTCAGTAGTTATGCATCTTGAATATTATTGTCAATAAGAATGCTAGTCTAAGTGTTCTTGTGTGTTTACTTTCACTTAACTAATGCATGCTTTGTCCCCTGCATCTTTTCAATTCAATAAAAGAAATGTTTGAAACATGGAGTAAGATGGTTCATTGCTAGCTAGAAGTCAAATAATAGTAAGTGGTGGCATGTATGTGTGATTGTGTGGCAACTCACTATTAGTGAATAAAAGGAATAGACTGTTCTCTTTTTAAGAAGAAAGTAGTTCACTGTCTATGGATCTCAACAAAATAAAAGTCCTTGGATGAAAAGAAAAACAAAAAGAGAAAAGAAATAGCCAAAGAGTGGTAATAGAACAAAAGAAAAATAAAAAGAAACAAAGCTAGACACCAATAGCTTGAACTTTAGAATATATGCCTGTGGTGTCTTTGTACTAGGATCTGCTTGGATTATTAAGTTCTTTGGAGTGCATCAACACTTGGTAACTTGGGTTAACTAACCCGGGATTATCAACTGAAAGTCTACTATCAAGAGCAACCTGGCTACAAGACATTTAGTAACCCAAAGAGGTGCTGGGCATCAATATTCTAAGAAGGCATGTGAGCCAAGTGTCTAAAGTGAATAATGTGTCAAGCATAAATAAAGAAAAGAGCTTGTTACACGTGACACTGAACTAAAGTTTATAAAGAAAAGAATTCAATAAACAAGGACAAAGGAATAATGAGAGGTCATAGCAGTGTGTTGCTTGATGCTTAGAGAGAACTTTCTAGGCCTACTTGTCAATAAGAAGTGAGTAGTTACATATCTGCATAAAACCCCATGAGCTACCAATAATACTCTGCTAATATGAGCATTCTCTTTTGTTTTCATTCTTTCTTCTTAATAATTCTGTTCTTGCTTGGGGACAAGCAAGTTTTAAGTTTGGTGTTGTGATGACACGTCATCTTAGCCTAGTTTCACTAGTCTTTTTCCTTTGTTTTCATTTAGTTTTACGCACTTTCTTAAGCCATAAGTAAGCCAAATGGGTTGAATTTCATGTTTCCTTTGATTCAATCAACCATGGATAAATTGATGCATTTTCATGAGTTTTTGTGCCAAAATTTCTCATATGACAAGAAGAAGAACAACTCTATGATTATGGCATAGCTTTGATACAATTGTTCATTGATGATAGGTGGAATAAAGCTTGGAAGAAGGTTGCAAGAATGGGCTTGAAAAGAGGGATTCACGTTTGAGCTAACGTTTGCCACAAATGTTAACTCAAACGTGAGAAGCAGATGAAGAACACCCTGGAGAAGAACCAACGTTTGCGCCAACGTTTGACCTCAAACGTTGAGGCAAACGTTGGCTGAAGAAGAAGCAGGGGAAGGCAACGTTTGCGCCAACGTTTGCCTCAAACGTGAGGTCAAACGTTGGCGCCAAAAAGAAGAGAAAAAGCACCCCTGGAGCAAACCAACGTTTTCGCCAACGCTTGCCTCAAACGTGAGGTCAAACGTTGGCGCCAATTTAGCATAAAGAAGAGTCCCTGATTGATGAGTTAATTGAGCCACGTTTGCACCAACGTTGGGCCAAACGTTGGCCAAAGGAGTAGCATGGGGGAACCACGTTTGAGCTCACGTTTGACCTCAAACATTGGCTCAAACATGGAAGACAACAACTTGGCCGAGCTGCATAATGTCACACAAGGGACGTTTGAGTCAACGTTTGCCTCAAACATTGACTCAAACGTGAATGGTTCATGGCCCGGTTCACTAATGGATTTCTTCCCAACACTAAGAACAATCAACGGAGGCTATTATCAACCCAATTCCATCAAGGCTAAAGGCCCAATTCAAGGCTTAATGATCATTTGAAGAAAGTGTATAAATAGCTTAGGATTTGAAGTTTTAGAGGAGCTTTTCCTTTTTAGTTTGGTTGAGTAGTTTTTGGAGAGCTTTTGGGTTTTGAACTATTTGGAGATTTTGAGTCTTGGGTGTTGAAGAATTGAGGAAATTCTGTCTCAATCTCACCATGAGATCTCTCTGTTTTCTTTACTACACTTTTTGAGAAATCAATATTTGAATTCCTTTCTTCTACTGCTTGATCTTTACTTTTCTTGCAATTGAATTCTAAGTTTGGATCTAGGAAGGCATTGAGATCTAGACTTGGTTATCTAGTCTCTTGGGTCCTGAGATCTACATTTTTCAATTTCAATTTCCTTGTTTCGTTGCTACACCAAGCTTATTGCTATTGTCATTTGAAATCTAGTTTAATTGAATCCATCTTTTATATTTCTGTTTATTGAATTTTACTTTTCCTTGTTTAATTTTTGCAATCCCAATTCCCAACTCCTTTTATAATTCAAGCAATTTATATTTCTTGCACTTTAAGATTCTGTAATTTACATTTCTTACGTTCTAAGTTTCTGCCATTTAATTTCTTGTTCTTTAAGATTCAGCTCTTTTTCTTTTTTTGTTCCCTTTAATTTCCTGCAAATCACCCACTCCCCTTTACATTCTATGCAATTTAATTCTTGTCAACATAATTTCACACAATCAACACTTGTTTGCTTGACTAATTCAACCACTAAACTAAAGTTGCTCAATCCTTCAATCCTTGTGGGATCGACCACACTCCCGTGAGTTTTATTACTTGATGCGACCCGGTACACTTGCCGGTGAGTTTTGTGTCGGATCATTTTTCGCACATCACACAACCACAGAAAAAGAGTTGCTTGCAGTGGTTTATGCCATTGACAAGTTTAGATCATGCTTAGTAGGATCAAAAGTGATTGTGTACACTGACCATACTGCTCTTAAATATCTAGTCACAAAGCAGGATTCAAAACCCAAGCTCATAAGATGGGTGTTGCCTCTATAAGAGTTTGATATAGAAATAAGAGACAGAAAAGGGACAGAGAATCAAGTAGCTGATCACCTGTCCTGGATAGAACCAGTAGCCAGAGCATCCCTCCCTCCTACTGAGATCTCTAAAACCTTTCCGGATGAGCAATTGTTTGCTATTCAGGAAGCTCTGTGGCTTGTAGACATTGCAAACTATAAGACACAAGGTTCTCCTTCTGTAACCATGGAGAGGAAGCATGAAAAGCTTCTCTCAATACAGAGTCAAACAAAACCCCCACATTCAAACTCTAAGTTTGTTGTTGGGAGGCCACAACCAAACTCTAAGTTTGGTGTTGGGAGGTTCCAACCTTGCTCTAATTATCTGTGAGGCTCCATGAGAGCTCACTGTCAAGCTATTGACATTAAAGAAGCGCTTGTTGGGAGGCAATCCAATGTTATTTAATCATATCTATTTTATTTTCTTTTTGTTATTTCATGATTTATTAGGTTAATGATCATGTGAAGTCACAAAAACTACTGAAAAATCAAAAACAGAATGAAAAATAGCATTGAAAATAGCACACCCTGGAGGAGAGCAGTCTGGCGTTTAAATGCCAGAAACAAGCATCTGTCTGGTGTTTAACGCCAGAAACAAGCACCAAGCTGGCGTTTAATGCCAGAAACAAGCATCTGCCTGGCGTTAAACGCCAGAAACAGGCTACATTTGGGCGTTTAATGCCAGAAACAAGCAGCAGTCTGGCGTTAAACGCCAGGATTGCACAGCATGGGCATTTTACACGTCTAATTGGAGCAGGGATGTTAAGTCCTTGACCCCACTTGATCTGTGGACCCCACAGGATCCCCACCTACCTCACCATTCAAACCTTTTAAGTTTTGGTGTGGTAAAAGCATTGCTTTTTGTTTTACCTCACCATTCAAACTATTTCCCTCCCAAACCCACCCATTCACACACCTCTATCTCCTCCATCTTCTCCACTTCTTTCTTCTTTTGCTCGAGGACGAGCAAACCTTTTAAGTTTGGTGTGGTAAAAGCATTGCTTTTTGTTTTTCCATAACCATTTATGGCACCTAAGGCTGGAGAAACCTCTAGAAAGAGGAAAAGGAAGGCAGTCGCTTCCACCCCCGAGTCATGAGAGATGGAGAGGTTCATCTCAAGGGTCCATAGTTCAGTGGTAGAGCATTTGACTGCAGATCAAAGAGCTATGAGGAAGGAGCAACAAAGACAAGGAAGAGACATAGAGGAGCTCAAGAGCACCATTGGTTCTTCAAGAAGAGGAAGACGCCACCCTCACTAAGGTGGACCCGTTCCTTAATCTCCTTGTTCTTATTTCTCGGTTTTTCGTTTACTATGCTTTATGTTTATTTATGTTTGGGTCTTATTACATGATCACTAGTATCTAAATGTCTATGTCTTAAAGATATGAATGTCCTATGAATCCATCACCTTTCTTAAATGAAAAATGTTTTCTGAAAAAGAAAAAGAAGTACATGAATTTCGAATTTTAAAATAGTTTAATTATTTTGATGTGGTGGCAATACTTTTTGTTTTCTGAATGAATTCTTGAACAGTGCATATGTCTTTTGAATTTGTTGTTTATGAATGTTAAAATTGTTGGCTCTTGAAAGAATGATGAAAAAGGAGAAATGTTATTTGATAATCTGAAAAATCATAAAAATAATTCTTGAAGCAAGAAAAAGCAGTGAAGAACAAAGCTTGCAGAAAAAAAAATGTGAAAAAAAAGAGAGCAAGAAAAAGAAAAAGCAAGCAGAAAAAGCCAAAAGCTCTTTAAACTAAAAGGCGAGAGCAAAAAGCCAATAGCCCTTAAAACCAAAAGGCAAGGGTAATAAAAAGGATCCAAGGCTTTGAGCATCAGTGGATAGGAGGGCCTAAAGGAATAAAATCCCGGCCTAAGCGGCTAAACCAAGCTGTCCCTAACCATGTGCTTGTGGCGTGAAGGTGTCAAGGGAAAACTTGAGACTAAGCGGTTAAAGTTGAGGTCCAAAGCAAAAACAGAGTGTGCTTAAGAACCCTGGACACCTCTAATTGGGGACTTTAGCAAAGCTGAGTCACAATCTGAAAAGGTTTACCCAGTTATGTGTCTTTGGCATGTATGTATCCGGTAGTAATACTGGAAAACAGAGTGCTTAGGGCCACGGCCAAGACTCATAAAGTAGCTGTGTTCAAGAATCAACATACTGAACTAGGAGAATCAATAACACTATCTGAATTCTAAGTTCCTATAGATGCCAATCATTCTGAACTTCAAAGGATAAAGTGAGATGACAAAATTGTTCAGAAGCAAAAAGCTAATAGCCCCGCTCATCTAATTAAGACTGATCTTCATAGATGTTTTTGGAATTTATTGTATATTCTCTTCTTTTTATCCTAATTTGTTTTTAGTTTCTTGGGTACAAGCAACAATTTAAGTTTGGTGTTGTGATGAGCGGATAATTTATACGCTTTTTGGCATTGTTTTTAGGTAGTTTTTAATATGTTTTAGTCACTTTTTATTAGATTTTTATTAGTTTTTAAATAAAAATCACATTTCTGGACTTTACTATGAGTTTGTGTGTTTTTCTGTGATTTCAGGTAATTTCTGGCTGAAATTGAGGGAGCTGAGCAAAAATCTGATTCAGGCTGAAAAAGGACTGCAGATGCTGTTAGATTCTGACCTCCCTACACTCGAAATCAATTTTCTGGAGCTACATGAGTCCAAATGGCACGCTCTCAATTGCGTTGAAAATTAGACATCCAGGGCTTTCCAGCAATATATAATACTCTATGCTTTGCTCAAGGATAAATGACGTAAACTGGCGTTTAACACCAGTTCCATGTTGCAGTCTGGCGTTAAACGCCAGAAACAGGTTACAAATTGGAATTAAACGCCAAAAACAGGTTACAACCTGGCGTTTGACTCCAGAAACAGCCTAGGCACGTGTAAAGCTTAAGTCTCAGCCCCATCACACACCAAGTGGGCCCCGGAAGTGGATTTCTGCACCATCTATCTTAGTTTACTCATTTTCTGTAAACCTAGGTTACTAGTTTAGTATTTATACAACTTTTAGAGATTTATTTTGTACCTCATGACATTTTAAGATCTGAACTTTGTACTCTTTGACGACATGAGTCTCTAAACTCCATTGTTGGGGGTGAGGAGCTCTGCTGTGTCTCGATGAATTAATGCAATTATTTCTGTTTTCCATTCAAACACGCTTGTTTCTATCTAAGATGTTCATTCGCAATTCAATATGATGAATGTGATGATTGATAAACGAAATTTATCATGCCTATATAGAATTCAATAATGGATATAATCGTGAGTATAGTCTAATCGACATTCAAACTTCGCATCAAACAATCCTGCAATCTATAACCGAGAGTACTAGTCCCCCGAGTCGTCCTCCCTTGGAATTGCTAGAGCATGCATCTTATCGGTTAGGAAGCCTTGTTGTGGTTCTTTTGAAGGTTTAGCAAAATAAATGGCAAACAAGCAATCAATTTTTAGAAGACTTGGCCTAGGGTTGGCATTAGAAATTCTATCCTTATAGTCTCGTCAATGATGACAACAATTAGGCCTTGCTTCATTTAGTTAACCCCTAGGTATAGAGGAAAGTCAAATGAGAGTAACTAACTTGAGTCACAAGTCCTAGTTTTCACCTTAGGGAAATCTAGCTTTAGTGCACTCCAAGTCAATTAGCAATTTCTAATTCCAAATCAACAATTGACATAAACTATTCAACTTTTTCTAATGACTCAAACCTTATGCCAAGTAAGAAACTTTTACTCCCTAACTAATGTTGGCATTTTATCAAACAATTGATGAGCAAGGGAAAAAGGCATAGTAAAAAAATGAGAAGGAAGTAGAATTGAAAGTGCTTCAACGCAAGGAACTAACAACAATTAACAAAGAACAACAATTGAAATGAACTTCTCAAGAAATTGAAAAAAATTCAAAACTACAAAGTTGAATCTAGGATCTATGAGGATTGAGCAATTACAAGCACTAATTGAGATTGGAGAAGAAGATCTATAACATGAATAAAAGAATTGAGAATTGCAATGGATCTCACCAAAGTGTGATTGGAAATTCAGAAAATGGATGAAGATGAACCCTAGTGAGAGCTTGGAATCTCCCTCTCTCTCTCTATCCAAGAGTGTAACTAACAATAGCCAAAAAAATCTAGAACCATCTAAAATGAGCCAAAAAGTCCTTAACCCTTCAACCCTTGGTCTTCTTAAGCTCTTCCCGCCAAGGCACTTCCCCCAAGATGGGATCTCCAACTGTCTCCACGCCCAGGTCACGTGACTTCTAAAAAAAATCATGTTCGAGCATCGGCGCGTACGCGCAGAGCACGCGTGCGCGCCACTGGGGCATCTTGCAATGTGAGCGGAGGCACAGCGTACGCGTGCGCGCCCATGGGGGTTATGGCCCAGCCGCTACACAAGCCGGCTCGTGGCTTGGCTTCTGGCTTTGACTTCTAGCTGCGCAATCCACGCGGGCGCGCCAAGTACACGCACGCGCCCTTGCTGAAGTTTCCAAAGCTCAATTTCTCATGCTCCTTTCCTTCGCGCCCATTCTCCTTCTCTCTTCCGGTTCATCCCTGCCCTATATTCTGAAACCACTTAACACACAGGTCACGGCATCGAACGGCATCAAGAGGAGGTTAGAAATGTATCTAATTTAGTGCAAAATAAGCATGTTTTCATCCATGAGGCAAAAGTTAGGAAAGGAACACAAAGTCTTGTATTTTCATATGAAAAGCGTGTGGAATCATTGATAAAACCCCTGAAATCGATACAAGATAAACCCTCAAAATGGGGTTTATCAACCTCCCCACACTTAGATTCTGGCATGTCCTCATGCTTAGAGAAATGCAAGAGAAACGCAAAAGACTGAAGGATCATAGAGGTATAAGACTTATGAAGTGCAACCTAATTACGTGAATGCAACTACGACTAGTGCTACCATCTACTTGGTTAGGAACAAATCAACCTTCCTAAGATATATGCAAGCATATAGGGCACGATGGCGGTCAACATATGGGATTCACCAATTTTTGAGCATCAAGTGCAATATATGCAACTTCGCATGAAGCATGCTCGTGAGAGCCGGGAATCATGAATTAGAGCCTTCGAACCCTCACCGGAAGTGTTTACACTCTATTCGCTCGAGTGTCTAGGGTTGATTCTCTCAATTTTCTCCTAATCATGCTTTCCAAGATTTGTTCCTCATCTAATCAATCAACATATATTTCCTGCATGCATACATCTATCATGAGGTCTTTTCTTTGGTTGTAATGGGGCTAGGGTTAAGGGGGGATGCATATATGGTTAAGTGAGCTTGAAATTTGAATCTTTGATAAGCTTTAAACTTTCCACCTAACCTATGACATCCTATACAATTGAGTTCTAATCTAACTACCCATTCTTCACTTTTTCACATACTCATGTATTTTCTTTTTTTTTCATTTCACGACACTTATGCATTGATCTTATTAAGCTGCACTTTGCTTTAGGGCATTTTGTCCCCTTTTTTTCCTTTCTTCTCTCTTTCTTTTTTCTTTCTTATTTCTATTTTTTCCTTTCTTTTCATATTTTTTTTTTCTATTTTCTTTTTCATTTGTTTTTTTCTCATTTTATCAATGCATAAGGTTTTACATCTGACCAATACATGAGTATGTACCCAATTCCCAATATTTTCAATAACACTACAAAGCTGCCCCTTTTATTCCCCCAATGTCCCAAGGTTCCCACGCTTGAATGATACTCACACACACACTAGCCTAAGCTAATCAAAGATCCAAATGAGGACAATTATGGTTTTCCGCTTTAGGATTGTAATGTGCTAATTTAAAGAACAAGTGGGTTAAGCGTAGGCTCAATTCTTGGCTAACAAGGGAAGATAGAGGGTAAGGCTATTTGGTAGGTGGGCTAATGAAGTGATGGCCTCAATCATACAAATGCATGAATACAAGCAATAATGGACATATAGACTCAAACAAAGCAAGGATTACACTCATAGAGAGAAAACAATTGCACACAAGAAGGAGAATAGGTGACTATAAGATGTAGCCACAAAACAAGGCTCAAAGCTCACTAGCTTGTGTTCTTAACTCAAAATTCATGTTCCAAAATACAGTTCTTCAAGAAAGTTTGGCATCAAGATACTCAAAATTGGCAATGTCAAGGTTGCCCCAAAGTATTAGTTTCCTAAGAGAGAGTTTCATTGTTCCAACCAAGTAAACTTATCATGCAAATGATATCAAAGAAAACCTAATCATGCAACCTATCCTACTACAAAGGAGTTCAGAAAACGAAAATTTATTTGGGTGTTACCTACGGAGATCGGTCGGCCGACCTCCCCACACTTAAAACTTAGCACGGTCCTCCGTGCTAGAGGTGATGCGCAATGGGTGGCAATGGCCGAGTCCCGAGTGTCCTTCATCTCCGTTATCATCGGTACTTCCGCTTGAAGTTGCGGTGGATGTGGAGATATCTGGTTCCTCAATGGGTGGGGTGACAATGCTTAGAAATATCTTCACGTGAGCATATCGGTGTTGGTTACGCCTCTCATAACGGTCCAACTTCTTGTGAAGGTCTTCAAGGCGTTGGGTGGCTGATTTTTGTGGCGTGGATGATGTAGTGGTATTGCGAGTTGGTGTGGGCAGTCCAATGTCCTTGGTGACTTCCGGAGGCTTGAGGCACCTCTTGGTTGGAATAACATCGCCCTCGACCGGGATTGAGGTTCTCCTATCCTTAGTCTCTCGGTGGACGCCGGCTGCCGCCACTAATTTGGTCACCATAGCGGGGAATGGTAGATTTCCCTTGGCATGAATGCGCCCCATGGATTGGCGAATGGCATGCGAAATGTCGACCGGTTTCTCGGTTAAGATGCACCATATCAATAAGGCAAGCTCGGCGGTAATGGATGACCCATGGGTGCTTGGGAGCACGTAGTGAGCTAGAATTTGGGCCCATGCCGTGGCTTCTTTAGTGAGGAAGCGTGCATCTAAACCTTTTGGTCTTTGCTTTATGGTCCCCTGAATCCAACATGCTTCGGGTGAGGCAATTACGCGGAGGACTGCATTCCAATCGAACTCACGGTCGCCGCATGCTGTCAAGACTTCTTGATAAGCATCATATCCATCCGCTAACGGCCCAATCCCAAGGACTCCTCGGATGGCTTCCACTGTGATTGACACTTGCTTCCGGCGCACAAAGATTGATGTGAGAAGGGGTGAGTGGTAGTTGGTGTAGAATTCCACCACCCATGATAGATTGACCTCCTTGGGTTGCCTCAAGAGGAACCTCCATTGCCTCCGGTCAATGTGTGGCATCACTATCGGAGTGAGGTGGGCCGGGAGGACTAGAAGAGGCTCTGGGTGATAATTCCTTTCAATCATCCTTGAGTAAACAAGTTCGCAGTAGTGGTTAGGGAACTTGTTTGAATCCTTCGGAGGGTTGTCCTTCTTTAGAACATCAACGGGGCCCTTAGCCTTCTTTAGGAGTGGCTTGGCCGTTAGTTCCTGGTGTGCTCTATTGGATGCTGGCTTCTTCGGGGCTTTCCCGTTGCTCTTTTTGATGACCATCCTATGATAGTAAAGAAAGGAGATAACATCAAACCCAAAGAAGCGTAATTGAATATGATTATGCAAATGAGAAATTGTGCCGTAAGAATATGGGTATCCTTATTACATGACAGCTGCAACATGTAACGAAGATAACATGTGATGAGCAAGGCAAATCATTGGCATGTGGTATAGGGGTAGTGTAGGCATGCAAGGAAAAAGCATGAGAAGCATACACCCTCAAATACCAAAAATGGGAAGCAATTTATGAAATGGTGAGTGGGTGGATTGTAGAATGTGAAGGTGCACCCCAAAAGTGACTAGTTAAGAAGCAAGAGTCACAATGAGTTCAAAAAATATCATGTATGCATTTCTTCAAACACTTGGGGTGCATCCTTTTGTAGTATGTAAATAGATGGGGGGGGGGAAGCAATGTAACATTCCACAAACCAACATTAATCACTACAATGCACAGTGGTTATAAGAAAATCATGCAACACATCTCATCTATCAATGTAAGAGAAGTTATGACCCAAGTGCCTATGAAGAGTTAAATGTAAAAGGAGCTAAAAACACCCCAAAGAAGTGAGGGGCTCAAAAGAGGGGGGGGGGAAAGAAAGAGACTATCTAAAAGAGAATGAAATTAACTGACTAAGAAGCAAAAGAGAGAAGTAGACCAAGAGGGGAGCCTAGTATAGTACCTTGAGAGAGATGGAAAAGGGTATGGGGGGAAGTTGTGGGATGGAATGATGGGGAACAGAGGGGGCAATGTAGGGGCCACCGGAGGTGGGTGGTCGCCGGAGGTGATGGTAGTAGTAGGTAAATGGGTAGTAGAGGAGGTAAGAGGAAAAAAAGGGAGAAGAGGAATGAAGGGAGAAAGTGTGCTCCCCATTATGTTGACATCGGTCACCCACGCGTGCGCGCACGGGGCGCGCAAGCGCAAGGAAGCGGGGTGGAGTGATGGCGCGCGCGCGCACGGTGCGCGCGCGGCAATGTGATTATGCCCCAGGCTTGAGATGGGCTTGGGGTTGGCTTAACTCTCTGGAATATGTACTAGGATTGCACAGGGGCAAGGGACGCGTGCGCGTGCCTTGCGTTGCGGGTATGTGGGCGCGTTGGCGCCTAGTGCGCGCACGCAGCAGCGATGGTGGGCTGGTGGCTTAGTGCAGGCGCGAGAGTGGCCTAACTCTCTGGAATATGTACCAGGAGTGCATAGGGGCAATCGGCGCGCGCGCGCGAGGTGTGCTAGCGCGTCGATCTGACGATTTGTCAAAGAATGCGTGCGCGCCATGTGCCCTCACGCGTGAGCGGCCTGTGCCTCAGGCATGGTGCAGGCGTGAGAGTGGCCTAACTCTCTGGAATATGTATGGAGGGGTACTTCTTGCAATTCACGCGTCCGCGCACATCGCGCGTCCGCGTGGATGGTCGGAAATGCTTCATGGGCGCGTGCGCGTTAGGTGCGCGCACGCGCGGAATGGTGCCTTTTTCAAAGTTGCATGTTCTCGCACCACTTTCAGCATTCCAACCCTCCAAACAACCACTTTAGGTACTATAGAAGGATGTTTTGACATGATAAAGTACCAAATGAACTCAACAAATGAAACAAAATTTGAAACGAAATCTAGCTACAACTTCCTCGATCACCTAGCTACCAAACATGAAGTCAATAAGTAAGCAAGTATCAATCAAAGAAGAATTCAATGGCTATGTACAAATGGTAGATCTTCCCATGGTGGGGTGTCTCCCACCTAGCACTTTTGTTTACCGTCCTTAAGTTGGACGTCCACTAGCTCAAAGCTCTTGTTCAAGAGATGCATCCCTCAAGATGAACATTTCAAATTCCTTGGAGTTCTTTCTTTGCTCACCATGGTACAATTTGAGACGGTGCCCATTCACCTTGAAAATGTCCGGACTTGATGGGTGGCGCAAGTGATAGACCCCGTAAGGTTCTACTTTCTCTACTTGGTAAGGTCCATCCCATCTTGATTTAAGCTTTCCGGGTAGTAATCTCAACCTTGAGTTGTAAAGGAGCACTAGGTCACCGGGTCTAAATTCCCTTCTCCTAATGTTCTTGTCATGAATGGCTTTCATCTTTTCCTTGTAGAGTCTAGAATTGTCATAGGCTTCTAATCTCAAGCACTCTAGTTCCGCCAATTGAAGCTTTCTCTCTACTCCGGCTCCACCCAAACTCATGTTGCATTCCTCTATGGCCCAATAAGCTTTGTGTTCGATTTCTACCAGAAGATGGCATGCTTTACCATATACAAGTCTAAAAGGGCTCATGCCAATGGGTGTTTTGTAAGCCGTTCGATATGCCCAAAGTGCATCGGAGAGTTTAGCGCTCCAATCTTTCCTATTCGGCTTCATAATCCTTTCCAACACATGTTTAATTTCCCGGTTAGACACCTCGGCTTGGCCGTTTGTCTGAGGGTGGTAGGCCGTGGCGACTTTGTGTATGATGCCATACTTTCTCATGAGGCCGTCCATTTTTTTGTTGCAAAAATGGGATCCTTGATCACTTATGATTGCTCTTAGGGAGCCAAAACGACAAATGATATTATTCCTCACAAAAGAATAAACAACATGGGCATCATCCGTCCGGGTGGGGATTGCCTCCACCCATTTTGACACATAATCGACGGCTAACAAGATGTAGAGAAAGCCATTGGAATTTGAAAATGGTCCCATGAAGTCAATTCCCCATACATCAAAGATTTCACAAAAAAGCATATTTTGTTGGGGGATTTCGTCCTTCTTAGAAATATTTCCAAACCGAATGCATTGGGGACAAGATTTGCAATAGAGGGAAGAATCTTTGAGAAGGGTTGGCCACCAAAATCTGCAATCAAGGACCTTTCTTGCCGTTCTTTGGGGGCCGTAGTGGCCACCTCCTTCGGAAGAATGGGAAGCGTCCAAGATTGCTTGGAATTCGGTTTGAGGTATGCACCGTCGCACTATTTGGTCCGCTCCACACCTCCACAAATAGGGATCGTCCTAAACATAGTATTTGGATTCGCTTTTCAGCTTATCCTTTTGATGTTTGTTGAGATTGAGAGGGAAGGTGCGTGAAACCAAGTAGTTTGCTATTTGGGCATACCAAGGAACTACTTCCGAGATTGCGTGCAAACTATCTAGAGGAAAGGAGTCATTGATAGGAGTGGTGTCGTCGTTTGTGTGTTCGAGGCGACTTAGATGGTCCGCCACTAAGTTTTGGGAACCACTCCTATCCTTGATCTCCAAGTCAAATTCTTGTAACAAAAGCACCCAATGAATTAATCTCGGTTTTGATTCCTTTTTGGCCAACAAATACTTTAGTGCCGCGTGATCCGAGAACACTACTACCTTGGAACCAAGAAGATAGGCTCGGAACTTGTCCAAAGCAAAAACAATAGCTAGGAGTTCTTTCTCGGTAGTAGTGTAGTTGGATTGGGATCCGTCTAGTGTCTTTGAAGCATAAGCTATGACATAGGGAATCTTACCCTCGCGTTGTGCTAACGCGGCTCCTATCGTATAATTCGAAGCATCACACATGATTTCAAATGGTTGAGCCCAATTCGGTCCTCACACAATAGGAGCTTGTGTCAATGCCACTTTGAGTTTGTCATATGCTTCCATACATTCCTTGCTTAGCTCAAATTCAGTGTCCTTTTGTAGTAGTCGAGAGAGAGGTAGGGCTACCTTGCTAAAGTCTTTGATGAATCTCCGGTAGAATCCTGCATGTCCAAGAAAAGAACGGACTTCCCTCTCGGAGGAGGGGTAAGGCAAACTAGATATGACATTTATTTTTGCTGGATCTACGGAGATGCCTTCTTTTGAAACTATGTGCCCCAAAACAATGCCTTGTTTGACCATGAAATGACACTTTTCAAAATTTAAGACAAGGTTTGTTTTGGTGCATCTCTTTAAGACTTTTTCAAGGTTACCTAAGCAATGATCAAATGAATCACCGTACACGCTAAAGTCGTCCATGAAGACTTCCATACATTGCTCTAGAAAGTCCGCAAATAGGCTCATCATGCATCTTTGAAACGTTGCCGGTGCGTTGCATAGGCCAAATGGCATACATTTGTAAGCATACGTTCCAAAGGGGCAAGTGATGCGCATAAACTAGTTATGCTATGATTTAGGAAATTGCACGATCGGCAAAATTCCTTCCGGCAAGTGCACCGGTTATCGTCAAGTAAAAACTCACAATAGAGTGAGGTCGAATCCCACAAGGATTGGTTGATTGAGCAATTCGGATTAGAAGTGTGTTCTAGTTGAGCGGAATCAAGATTTGAGATGAGAATTGCGGAATGTAAAATTGGGGGGAAAAGTAAATGACAAGAAAATTAAATGGCGGAATCTTAAATTTGCATGAATTAAAGAGCAGAATGTAAATTGCTGAAATTAAAAGGGAATGGGGGTGATTGCAAGAATTGAGTTGCAGAATGTAAAGAGAAAGTGGAAATCAGAAATGGGGAATTCATTGGGTTTAGGAGATATTGAAATCTCCGAATCAAAACATGTATATCTCTTCCTCAACCAATGCATTCATTGAATTTTGCTTGGCAATCTTATATGATTGGATCCCAATTCCTTGGCTCACCAATGCTCTCTAAAAACAAACAAATTCCCAATCCCTTGGTTTAAATGTTCATAAGAAGAGATGATGCTTGATCACTGATTATACCACACAATTTCATGAACCACAATTTGGTAGGATTACATGTCACAATATCCATCCAAACCCCAATCCAATCCACTGTGAGAAAGCTTCTCTAGCATGAATCCTCCATTCCTTTCCCAAGGCTCCGAAGGATTCCAAGTATGAGTAGTTTCTTTCCCAAGACAACTACTCAATGGAATTAGATCGAGAAGCTTTCTAACAAAATTCAAGAGAAAAGATTGAAGAAGAAGATAAACTATTATTGATTCATTGAATTACAATAGAGCTCCCTAACCCAATGAAAGGGGGTTTAGTGAGTCATAGCTCTGAATTCAATTACAAAGATATGAAAACTAGCCAAAATGAAAAGATAAAAGTCAAAGTCCCCCTCAGGGGCTGGATTCCCCTTCAATCCCCCCCTCTCAATTGCAGAAACTAAGGCCTTTAAATAGGCTCCCTAAATTACAAAATGAAAATGAAATTCAAAGCAAATTACAATCAAATGAAAATAAACTATTCTAGATGATTCTTGTGGCCTTGATTTGGTGTTGTTGATGGGCCTTGCTTGCTTGAAGGGCTGAGTGACATAATTGATCCAAAAAGGATAATGATCCATTAAACTACACTCAAATGTTGCACCCCCCTTTCTTGAGTCGTCACTTTGTTCTCTTGTCAACCTTGCCAATTTGATGCCAAATATAGACTATTATACCTCGTTGGAAAGCTATGGATGTCAGCTTTCTAACGCAACTGGAAGCACCTCAATTGGATCTCTACAACTCGAGTTATACTCCATGGAAGGTGAAGAGGTCAGCTGGCCTGATTGCATGTTGGTACTATGCTCTTCTATGCACATTACGGGGCTGTTTTCTCCCTCAATTTTTAGTATCCACCATGCATGCCATATATTCTTGGAAAGCTCTAGATGTCTTCTTTCCAATGCATTTTGAATCACCTCATTTGGAGTTTTGTAGCTCAAGTTATTTATGTTTGAAGAAGGCATGGTCAAGCTGTTCCATATAACACGTTTAAGCTTCAGTTTAAGGTTAAACTGAAGCTTAAACGTGGATAAAGGAAGGGCAGCCCTGGAGGTCGAACACGTTTAACCTCCAGTTTGAGGTCAAACTGGAGGTTAAACGTGGAAGCTTAGAATGGTAGCCCTGGAGGTGTCGAACACGTTTAACCTCCAGTTTGAGGTCAAACTGGAGGTTAAACGTGGAACTCCTTCCTGAGTGGCATTATTATTCTGGCGTTTAACCTCCAGTTTGAGGTCAAACTGGAGGTTAAACGTGGAATGCTTCTTTGGTGAGGCTTTTCATTCTGGCGTTTAACCTCCAGTTTGAGGTCAAACTGGAGGTTAAACTTCAATTCCAGCATTTCTTATCCTTCATGATTTTTGGCGTTTAAGCTCTAGTTTAGGCTTAAACTGGAACTTAAACTCCACATGTGATATTCAAGCTTCCTTTATTGATTTTGTTGCTTCCTTGCCTAGCCTCTTCTTCCCTGAAATCATCCAAACAATTGCATCAAAGTCTTGCAAAAATTCATGAGAATTCTTCCATTCATAGCTTTCAAGGAATATAACTAAAAACTCATGGAATTTGCATCAAAATCTTCATGTTGAATGATTTAAGACAAGCATGACTATTTGGCCCAAAATGATTACTTAAGGCTCAAGAAAATGCATAAAACAACTAAAAATAAAAGAAAAAGGCTAGTGAAACTAGCCTAAGATGTCTTGGCATCACAACACCAAACTTAATCCTTGCTTGTCCCCAAGCAAGTTCTGAATTATTGAGAAGAAAGAATGAAACAGAAAGTAAATTCATTAGCCATATCAGTAAGTAATTGACATTGATTAATGGGGTGTTCATGCAGAAAGTTGTTGCAGCATCACTTTATTGTTTCTTAGGTAAGAATGTCACTTTTTATGTTTCCACTAAAACACTGCTATGGCCTCTTGTTATTCACATATCCTTGGCAAGTTTCTTTTCTTTGTTTTTCTTTTTCTTTGAGCTTATTTGCTCCTTGTTGCTCAGTGTCATGTGTTGCACAAGCCTTTGGCATTTTCTTTTTCTTATCAGTGCACTACACATATCCACTACAGGCATTTTAGTTCACATTTCTTCTTGAGACATTGGTACCCAGCACCTCTTTGTGTGACTAAATGTTTTGTATTTAGGTTGCTCTTGATAATGGACTTTTGGTTGATAATCCCGGGTTAGTTAACCCAAGTTACCAAGTGTTGAAACACTCCTCAGAACCTATTCATCCAAGCATATCCTTAATACATAAACACCACAGGCATTTGTCTCAGAAGTTCAAACCATTGGTGCCTAGCTTATTTTCTCAATTTTTTTGCTTTTTGGTTGCCCTTTTTCAGTGGCTTTTTCTTCTTCTTTTTCTTTCTTTTTCATGGCCAAAGACATTTATTCATCAAGATCCATAGACAGCATCCTAATTTCCACTAAAAGTGACAATTCTAACTTTATTTCTTAGTGAGCTGACTATTCAATCAAACATGCATACCACCACTTAATCTTATTTGATTTCTTACCAAATGGAATTGAGTTACTTTTGTTCAAACATTTCTTTTATTTTATGGAAACAGAACAAGCATGGCAAGCATACATTTAAGCAAGTGAAGTTTATCCAGACACTTAGACTATCACTTATTTGAAAATTAAACAAACAGACAAACAAAAACTGCAATGACTCAAACTTAAAGCAGGGGTGCATGCAAACTTCAAATATCAGCAATTCAAAGTACAAGCAATTAAGTGACAATACAACCTTTTAGCATCTTCTTTGTTGTTCATCATCCTTCCTAGCCTTGGTGTTTTCTTTGATGATGATGTATATTCCTTCCATGAGATTGATTGTCTTCCTGCAAAGCTATTAGAAGTTGCTTGTTCCCCAAGCACTTTGAGAATTGGTTAGCATGCATGTATGTTTGTAGGCCTCTGAACTTAGATTGGTGTGTGAACACCAAACTTAGTTCCTTGCCATATGCAGCAATTTGGATCATATGCAGAAAACCTCATGTGCTTTTATTAAGAAAATAACTATGAACTAGAAAAAGAAACTATGAACTAGAAATTAAACTATTGTTTAAGTAGTTTCCCTGATTGGTTGGAGCTAGTGACTAGTCATGCTGAGGTAGAAATGTGCTTTTAATGAAGTTTTTGGTGGAACACCAAACTTAGAATCTCACATTCACCCTTGAATTGTTTTGGTGTGCAACACCAAACTTAGCTTCTTGCAATACAGATAAATCTACTTAACTCTTTTATTGAAATAACTAGAAAAGAAAAACTACCTTTGGTTGGGTTGCCTCCCAACAAGCGCTTCTTTAACGTCATTAGCTTGACATGCTGTTCCTGACTTTCTTCCTCTTCCTCCAGTTTGTTAAGAGGAATGACTTCAAGTGGATAAAGGAGCTAGTTAGTGCCCCTTGTTGTGAATGCTTCTTTCCAGCAAGCTTTCCCTTGTGATTGGCTTGAGTGAACTTGCTTGTTGGCTCAGGAGTTGGATTGTTCTTCGACCTTCTCTTCTTCATGGATATGGTCCTTTGTTTCTCGGTCACAATCCTCATTTTGGTGCTTGTTTCTACTGCCTTCACATCCTTGATCTCAGAACTTGGTTGTTGTTGGACAGTTGGAGTATCCTGTTCATCAAAAGCTTCCTGAATTTGTGGTTCAATGAACCCTTCCTCTTTGAAACTCTCTGTGTCATTGGAGTGTGATCTCCCTTGATTGACTTTCTCCCTTTCTTGTTCTTCTGATTCCTCCCTTGGGTTTGCCATGGTATCACTAGAAGAATTGTGGGTAGGGATTTGCTTTGATAGATATCCAATTTGTGCTTCTAGCTTTTGAATGGCAGCACCTTGATTTTGTAAGTTGGATATCAATTCTTCCTTAAAGCCTTTCAAATCGGTTATGTCTTGACTCATGGTTGCAAGCATTCCTTCTATCCTGTTTAATTGATCTTGAAATTGTTGGCTCAGATTAGGTTGGGCAGGTTGATTATTTTGGCCATGATATGGTGGTTGAGAGTAAGTGTTTTGTGTGGCTTGGTATGATCTTTGGTTGGAGTGTTGGTAGTGGTATGACTCTTGTGTGTAGTGGAATGAGTCTTGTGGATAGTGAAATGAATTGTATGAATTTGAGAAGGAATTTTGTGCTGAGAAATGCTCAAGTGATGAAGAGTTTGGATATGTAAAACTAGGAGGTGAGGTTGGATAATTCAGAGGTGATGGCTCTTGATGAATGGGGTGTGAATAAGTGAAATCTCTTTGGTTTTGATCTTCCCAGCCACAACTTGAGTAGTGATCAAATTCACCAAAACATGGACCATTTTGTGGCTCTGGGAAGTACCCCGTTTCCTGTTCCTGATACTCCCACCCACCATGAGCATAATAACATGAATCATTCTGTGGTGGTGGAGAGTTTCTCATGAATTTTGATTGACCAAAAGATGATGGATACTCCTTTCTTTTTTGCAATGTGCTCAGTCTCAAACAATACTCATCCAAAGATAGTGGAAATTCCATAGTGAGGCAATATCACAAACAGCTAGTGGTTAGTATGCTAACAAGTGAATAAGCAAAGAAAACAAATTAAAATTTGCAGAAATTAGCAAAAATAAACTGAAACAAAAACTATTAACAAAAGAAAAGAAAAATTGCTCAATCTAGTTAACTTCCAATTGGAGAATAGTCAATCGAAAACCAATCCCCGGCAACGGCGCCATAAACTTGATGCACATAAACTAGTTATGCTACGTTTAGGAAATTGCACGATCGGCAAAATTCCTTCCGGCAAGTGCACCGGTTATCGTCAAGTAAAAACTCACAATAGAGTGAGGTCGAATCCCACAAGGATTGGTTGATTGAGCAATTCGGATTAGAAGTGTGTTCTAGTTGAGCGGAATCAAGATTTGAGATGAGAATTGCGGAATGTAAAATTGGCGGGGAAAAGTAAATGACAAGAAAATTAAATGGCGGAATCTTAAATTTGCATGAATTAAAGAGCAGAATGTAAATTGCTGAAATTAAAAGGGAATGGGGGTGATTGCAAGAATTGAGTTGCAGAATGTAAAGAGAAAGTGGAAATCAGAAATGGGGAATTCATTGGGTTTAGGAGATATTGAAATCTCCGAATCAAAACATGTATATCTCTTCCTCAACCAATGCATTCATTGAATTTTGCTTGGCAATCTTATATGATTGGATCCCAATTCCTTGGCTCACCAATGCTCTCTAAAAACAAACAAATTCCCAATCCCTTGGTTTAAATGTTCATAAGAAGAGATGATGCTTGATCACTGATTATACCACACAATTTCATGAACCACAATTTGGTAGGATTACATGTCACAATATCCATCCAAACCCCAATCCAATCCACTGTGAGAAAGCTTCTCTAGCATGAATCCTCCATTCCTTTCCCAAGGCTCCGAAGGATTCCAAGTATGAGTAGTTTCTTTCCCAAGACAACTACTCAATGGAATTAGATCGAGAAGCTTTCTAACAAAATTCAAGAGAAAAGATTGAAGAAGAAGATAAACTATTATTGATTCATTGAATTACAATAGAGCTCCCTAACCCAATGAAAGGGGGTTTAGTGAGTCATAGCTCTGAATTCAATTACAAAGATATGAAAACTAGCCAAAATGAAAAGATAAAAGTCAAAGTCCCCCTCAGGGGCTGGATTCCCCTTCAATCCCCCCCTCTCAATTGCAGAAACTAAGGCCTTTAAATAGGCTCCCTAAATTACAAAATGAAAATGAAATTCAAAGCAAATTACAATCAAATGAAAATAAACTATTCTAGATGATTCTTGTGGCCTTGATTTGGTGTTGTTGATGGGCCTTGCTTGCTTGAAGGGCTGAGTGACATAATTGATCCAAAAAGGATAATGATCCATTAAACTACACTCAAATGTTGCACCCCCCTTTCTTGAGTCGTCACTTTGTTCTCTTGTCAACCTTGCCAATTTGATGCCAAATATAGACTATTATACCTCGTTGGAAAGCTATGGATGTCAGCTTTCTAACGCAACTGGAAGCACCTCAATTGGATCTCTACAACTCGAGTTATACTCCATGGAAGGTGAAGAGGTCAGCTGGCCTGATTGCATGTTGGTACTATGCTCTTCTATGCACATTACGGGGCTGTTTTCTCCCTCAATTTTTAGTATCCACCATGCATGCCATATATTCTTGGAAAGCTCTAGATGTCTTCTTTCCAATGCATTTTGAATCACCTCATTTGGAGTTTTGTAGCTCAAGTTATTTATGTTTGAAGAAGGCATGGTCAAGCTGTTCCATATAACACGTTTAAGCTTCAGTTTAAGGTTAAACTGAAGCTTAAACGTGGATAAAGGAAGGGCAGCCCTGGAGGTCGAACACGTTTAACCTCCAGTTTGAGGTCAAACTGGAGGTTAAACGTGGAAGCTTAGAATGGTAGCCCTGGAGGTGTCGAACACGTTTAACCTCCAGTTTGAGGTCAAACTGGAGGTTAAACGTGGAACTCCTTCCTGAGTGGCATTATTATTCTGGCGTTTAACCTCCAGTTTGAGGTCAAACTGGAGGTTAAACGTGGAATGCTTCTTTGGTGAGGCTTTTCATTCTGGCGTTTAACCTCCAGTTTGAGGTCAAACTGGAGGTTAAACTTCAATTCCAGCATTTCTTATCCTTCATGATTTTTGGCGTTTAAGCTCTAGTTTAGGCTTAAACTGGAACTTAAACTCCACATGTGATATTCAAGCTTCCTTTATTGATTTTGTTGCTTCCTTGCCTAGCCTCTTCTTCCCTGAAATCATCCAAACAATTGCATCAAAGTCTTGCAAAAATTCATGAGAATTCTTCCATTCATAGCTTTCAAGGAATATAACTAAAAACTCATGGAATTTGCATCAAAATCTTCATGTTGAATGATTTAAGACAAGCATGACTATTTGGCCCAAAATGATTACTTAAGGCTCAAGAAAATGCATAAAACAACTAAAAATAAAAGAAAAAGGCTAGTGAAACTAGCCTAAGATGCCTTGGCATCAGCAAGTAAATGTTTTTTCTTGGTCCTCTAGAGCAATGTGTATCTGGAAGTATCCGGAGTAACCATCAAGAAAGCAATAATATGATTTACCGGCTAGTCGATCAAGCATTTGATCGATGAACGGTAGTGGGAAGTGGTCTTTTCTTGTGGCCGCATTCAACCTTCGGTAGTCTATGCATACTCTCCAAGAATTTTGCACTCTTGTTGCTATAAGTTCACCGCTTTCATTTTTGATTGTGGTCACCCCGGATTTCTTTGGCACCACTTGGACCGGGCTTACCCACTCGCTATCCGAGATAGGATAGATGATGTCCGCTTCAAGTAGCCGAGTGACCTCTTTTTTCACCACCTCAAGAATGGTTGGATTAAGTCTCCTTTGAGGTTGTCGGACCGGTCTTGCTCCTTCTTCAAGGAATATGCGGTGCTCGCATACTTGGGGGCTTATTCCCACTAGATCCGCCAAACTCCACCCGATTGCCCTTCTATTTTTTCTCAATACCTCTAACAACTTTTCTTCTTGTTGAGGAGTTAGCTCTTGTGCGATTATCACGGGGAGCTTTTGGGCTTCATCAAGATATGAGTACCTTAGGTGGGGGGGGGGGTAGTGGCTTCAATTCCATCTTCTTGTCATGATTTGATGTTTGAGTTTCCGGATGGTTTGTATGGTGTGTGGTGTTTAATTTGCTTGGATCTTCATTTGCCTCTTCAATCATGTACTTCTCATCTAACTTTGCAAGGTGCACTTCAGCAACAATGTTGTCAATTGGGTCACACCGGAATAGAGAGTGATTTTCCGGTGGATGCTTCATTACTTCTTCTAGGCTAAAACTTACGACTCTCCCATCTATCTCAAATGAGTATGTTCCCGAGTAAGCATCTAGCTTAAATCTAGAAGTTCTCAAAAATAGTCTTCCAAGTAGGATGGATGATGCTCTCTCGGTTTCACTTGATGGCATTTCAAGGACATAGATGTCAATCAGAAATACCAACCCTTTGATATTTACCAATACATCTTCCACAACACCCGTCACGGTTATTATGCTTTTATCCGCTAGGACAAATCTTACCGTCGACCTTTTTAGTGGTGGTAACTTCAATACCCGGTAGATGGAGAGAGGCATGATGCTAACACATGCTCCGAGGTCACACATACAATCTACGAATTGAACTCCATTGACGGTGCAAGTGACCATACAAGGGCCCGGATCATCACACTTCTCGGGCAATGCTCCCATTAAAGCGGAAATAGAACTCCCCAATGGGATGGTTTCCAATTCAAGAATTCTATCCTTGTTCATGCATAGATCTTTAAGGAATTTTGCATATCTAGGGACTTGATGGATAGCATCAAAGAGGGGGATGGTTACCTCAACTTTCTTGAACATTTCTACCATTTTGGGGTCGAGTTCTATGCGCTTCCTAGCTTTCTTTGCAAGTGTTGGAAATGGGAGTGGTTGAGCAATTTCTTCTTCCAAGGTTCTCTTAGTCTTGGGGGTCTCTTTTGTTGGTTAAGTTTCATCCTCAACTATGACTTGTGGTGTCTTCTTTTCCACTACCTCTTCTATATCTATTCTCTCCTCCTCTTGAGTGATTGTGATGGGATTTGAATCCTTTGCTCCCTTCTCTTTTAATTGTGTTCCGGATCTCAGGGTGATGGCATTGATGCCCCCCTTAGGATTGGGTTAAGGTTGAGAGGGAATGACGCTTTGGATTGGGGGTTGAGGAGTGGAATTTGATGATGTGTCTATTCGTGCAAGAAGAGCTTGTAGTGTAGAGGTGAGGCCGGTGAGATCGGAAGCAAGTGTGTTTTGTAGTTCCTTTTGGCCTTGGATAATGGTCCGGAGTGTTTCATCTTGGTTGGAGGGGGCGGTTGGATATGTGAGTTGAGGAGCTTGTGATTGGTTGGGTGGTGGTCTTTGATGTGGTGGTTAGTATGTTTGGTAGTTTCTTTGTTGGTTTTGTTGGTTGTATGGTGGGTTGTTTTGGTTGTATGGTGGCCGGTTTTGTGAATTGTTGTTCGATCTTTGACCTCCTCCATTGTTGTTGTTTTCCCTATTTCCTTGTTGATGATTGTCTCTCCAAATATGATTGTGGTACCCACTCCCTTGATTGTAGCTTCCTCCTTGATAAGGGTGCCCTTGGTTAGGATTACCGCCTTGGTCGTACCCTTGATTTGGGCGGTCATAGAAATTGTGGGTAGCCGCCAAAGTGTTGTCCTCTTGAAGGCTTGGGCACTCATCCGTGTAGTGGGAATGGCAAGAACAAATGCCACACACTTTTTGAGGGACCAATTGTTGATTGTGTTGTTGAGGGGGTGGAGTGTTGTTGATATGGTTGAGGTTGAGGTTGAGGTTGAGGTTGAGGTTGGCTCAATTGGAGTTGCCTTAAGACGGATGTCATTTCACTCAAGGATTTGGTTAGAGTGGTGGTTTCACTACTAGTGGATACCTCATTCACGGTTCTTGGGCGGTTGACTCTTCGTCTCATATGTTGATTGGATTCGGCTAAGTCAATGAAAAGTTGCCATGCCTCCTCCGCTGTTTTATATTTAGACAAAGAACCATTGCTAGAGGTGTCCAAGAGGGTTCTATCTTGTTCTCGCATTCCTTGACATATGTATCCAAGCAATACTTGAGTGTCAAGCATGTGATTAGGGCATGCGTCTAGTAGCTTACGAAACTGTTCCCAATACTCGTACAGTGGTTCCGTTTCACCTTGTACAATACAAGACATTTCCTTCCTTAGCATATCCATCTTCTCCGGGGGCAAGAATTTATCCAAGAATCCTCGTCTAAGCAAGTCCCAATCAGAGGTGACTTCACTAGATAAAGTGTAGAACCATTCTTTAGCCTTGTCCTCAAGAGAGAAAGGGAAAGCAAACAACCATATAGCAACCTCATCGGATCCTTTCCGTCTTGTTGTTGAGCATATACGATGAAAGTCCTTGAGATGTCGAATAGGGTCTTGTGCGGGAAGCCCATGAAATTTGGGTAGGAGGTTGATCAAAGCGGTCTTGAGTTCAAAGTTTGCATTCAAATTGGGGTGAGTTACATGAAGGGGTTGAAGGACATAATCCGGTGCACCCGCTTCCTTGATAGTAACTCTCTTCGGAGCATCCATGGCGTTAGTACCTAAAACAAGAAAAGAATTGTTAGTGATTTTGATGGGAGAATGATTATTGCCTTCGTTGAGTGACGGTTCAATGTTCACTTTTAGTAAGGTGGTTGAGGTGGTGAAAACATCTTCACCTTGTCCAAACCTTAACCACTTCTGAGCTTGTCTAATATGAAATAAAGTTCGTTCTATTTCCGGATTAAAGGGGACTAAGCTCGGATTCAGTTGTGAACGCGTCATGCAATGAAGGGGAAGTGAAATTCATGGTAACAATGAGGGGTTAGTCACTTGAACAAAGAATCACAAAAAGATGCAACTATATACATGCACACATAACTACTCTAAGCAATAACATGGCACACTAAGCAATATCCCCGGCAACGGTGCCATTTTGATAAACGAAATTTATCATGCCGATATAGAATTCAATAATGGATATAATCGTGAGTATAGTCTAATCGACATTCAAACTTCGCATCAAACAATCCTACAATCTATAACCGAGAGTACTAGTCCCCCGAGTCGTCCTCCCTTGGAATTGCTAGAGCATGCATCTTATCGGTTATGAAGCCTTGTTGTGGTTCTTTTGAAGGTTTAGCAAAATAAATGGCAAACAAGCAATCAATTTTTAGAAGACTTGGCCTAGGGTTGGCATTAGAAATTCTATTCTTATAGTCTGGTCAATAATGACAACAATTAGGCCTTGCTTCATTTAGTTAAACCCTAGGTATAGAGGAAAGTCAAATGAGAGTAACTAACTTGAGTCACAAGTCCTAGTTTTCACCTTAGGGAAATCTAGCTTTAGTGCACTCCAAGTCAATTAGCAATTTCTAATTCCAAATCAACAATTAACATAAACTATTCAACTCTTTCTAATGACTCAAACCCTATGCCAAGTAAGAAACTTTTACTCCATAACTAATGTTGGCATTTTATCAAACAATTGATGAGCAAGGGAAAAATGCATAGTAAAAAAATGAGAAGGAAGTAGAATTGAAAGTGCTTCAACACAAGGAACTAACAACAATTAACAAAGAACAACAATTGAAATGAACTTCTCAAGAAATTGAAAAAAATTCAAAACTACAAAGTTGAATCTAGGATCTATGAGGATTGAGCAATTACAAGCACTAATTGAGATTGGAGAAGAAGATCTATAACATGAACAAATGAATTGAGAATTGCAATGGATCTCACCAAAGTGTGATTCGAAATTCAGAAAATGGATGAAGATGAACCCTAGTGAGAGCTTGGAATCTCCCTCTCTCTCTCTACCCAAGAGTGTAACCAACAATAGCCAAAAAAATCTAGAACCATCTAAAATGAGCCAAAAAGTCCTTAACCCTTCAACCCTTGGTCTTCTTAAGCTCTTCCCGCCAAGGCACTTCCCCCAAGATGAGATCTCCAACTGTCTCCACGCCCAGGTCACGTGACTTCTAAAAAAAATCATGTTCGAGCATCGGCGCGTACGCGCAGAGCACGCGTGCGCGCCACTGGGGCATCTTGCAATGTGAGCGGAGGCACAGCGTACGCGTGCGCGCCCATGGGGGTTATGGCCCAGCCGCTACACAAGCCGGCTCGTGGCTTGGCTTCTGGCTTTGACTTCTAGCTGCGCAATCCACGAGGGCGCGCCAAGTACGCGCACGCGCCCTTGCTGAAGTTTCCAAAGCTCAATTTCTCATGCTCCTTTCCTTCGCGCCCATTCTCCTTCTCTCTTCCGGTTCATCCCTGCCCTATATTCTGAAACCACTTAACACACAGGTCACGGCATCGAACGGCATCAAGAGGAGATTAGAAATGTATCTAAGTTAGTGCAAAATAAGCATGTTTTCATCCATGAGGCAAAAGTTAGGAAAGGAACACAAAGTCTTGTATTTTCATATGAAAAGCGTGTAGAATCATTGATAAAAACCCTGAAATCGATACAAGATAAACCTTCAAAATGGGGTTTATCAATGATCCGTGACACTCATCACCATTCTCAATCTATGAACGCGTGCCTGACAACCACTCCCGTTCTACCTTCGATTGAATGAATATCTCTTGGATTCCTTAATCAGAATCTTCGTGGTATAAGTTAGAATCCATTGGCAGCATTCTTGAGAATCCGGAAAGTCTAAACCTTGTCTGTGGTATTCTGAGTAGGATTCAGGGATTGAATGACTGTGACGAGCTTCAAACTCACAAAGGTTGGGCGTAGTGATAGACGCAAAAGGATCAATGGATCCTATTCCAGTAGGAGTGAGAACCGATAGATGATTAGCCGTGCGGTGACAGCGCACCTGGACCCTTTTCACTGAGAGGACGAATGGTAGCCATTGACAACGGTGATCCACCAACACATAGCTTGCCATAGGAGGAACCTTGCGTGCGTGAAGAAGAAGACAGGGGGAAAGCAGAGATTCAGAAGACAAAGCATCTCCAAAACTCCAACATATTCTCCATTACTGCATAACAAGTATTTATTTCATGCTCTCTTATTTTTTGCAATTCAAACTGATAATCATAATTGATTTCCTGACTAAGATTTACAAGATAACCATAGATTTCTTCAAGCCAACAATCTCCGTGGGATCGACCCTTACTCACGTAAGGTATTACTTGGACGACCCAGTGCACTTGCTGGTTAGTTGTGCGGAGTTGTGAAAAGTGTGAATCACAATTTCGTGCACCAATCACGCTTGATTCTATTCTAAGATACTCACTCGTACTTCAATATAGAGAATATGATGATCCGTGACACTCATCATTATTCTCAAACCTATGAACGCATGCCTGACAACCACTCCCGTTCTATCTGAGCTCAACATAGTCATTGGGCGACAGCTTGAGTGCGTATCTCTTGGGTCTCTAATACACGGACCGAGTCTGTGATATTAGAATCTTCGTGGTATAGGCTAGAACCAATTGGCAGCCATTCCTGAGATCCAAAAAGTCTAAACCTTGTCTGTGGTATTCCGAGTAGGATCTGGGAAGGGATGACTGTGACGAGCTTCAAACTTGCGAATGTTGGGCACAGTGACAGTGTGCAAAAGGACAAGGGTCCTATTCCGACGCTAGCGGGAACCGATAGATGATTAGCCGTGCGGTACCTGTACTTGGTATTTTTCATCTGAGACGAGAAATCTGACAGTTGATTAGCCGTGCAGAGATCGTACCTGCTATTTTTCATCCGAGAGGATCATACAGCTTACCATGGAAGGGAGCACGCATGATTGGAAGAAGACAATAGGAAAGCAGAGGTTCAGAAGCAGCAAAGCATCTCCAAATGCTTATCTGAAATTCCCACCAATGAATTATATAAGTAACTTTATTTTATTCTATGTTTTATTTATCTTTTAATTATCTAAACCTTAGAACCATTTGAATCCGCCTGACTGAGATTTACAAGATGACCATAGCTTGCTTCAAGCCGACAATCTCCATGGGATCGACCCTTACTCACGTAAGGTATTATTTGGACGACCCAGTGCACTTGCTGGTTAGTTGTGCGGAGTTGTGAAAAATGTGAATCACAATTTCGTGCATGAAGTTTTTGGCACCGTTGCCGGGGATTGTTCATGTTGGGACAACTCACGGTTCATCTTGTTGCTTAGATTAGGTAATTTTATTTTATGTTTAAGCTTTTTATTTTCGAAAAAAAAAACAAAAAAAAATTCTTTCAGTTTTCAAAAAATTCAAAAAAAAAAATTAAAATTTATATTTGTTCTTCAGAATTTTTAAGAATGAATTCTAGAGTTTTATAAGATATGTTGAAGCCTGGCTGGCTGTTAAGCCATGTCTAATCTTTTGGACTGAGGTTTCCACTTATCATTGCAGGAGCCTTTGGATTCCTATCAATTTGGCTGTTGTATGTAATGCTTTGCTAAAGCTTGGCTGGGCATTTGGCCATGTCTAATTCTTTTGGACTGAAGCTTTAGACTAACATTGCACGAATCCTGGAATTCTTATTAAAAATTTTGAATTTCTTTATTTTCTTTTGTCAAAATAATTTCGAAAAATACAAAAAAATTAATAAAATCATAAAAACAAAAAAATTTTGTGTTTCTTGTTTGAGTCTTGTGTCAAATTTTGAGTTTGGTATCAATTGTATCTTTTTAAATTTTCTTAAATTTTCAAAAATATATGCATTGTGTTCTTTCTTAATCTTCTAGTTGTTCTTGATGATTTTCTTTGTTTAATCTTGTAATTTTTCTTGTTTTGTGTCTTTTCTTGTTTTTCATATGTATTTTCGAATTCATAGTGTCTAAACATTAAAAATTTTTAAGTTTGGTGTCTTGTGATGTGTGTAACAACCCTAATTTTTGAGTATATGAGATCTTTTCTGAAAGTACGGGTTTCTCCGGAAGATCAGTAAAAGGAACACCTCTGTTATATCATCAAGCATCTCAATCCTCATTATCATTATGTCATCCTTAAGCTAGAACCTCCTCTGAGGCAAGCTTGATAATGCAATCGGGAAGAACCTAGTTTTTGAACCGTATCGGTTGGCAGTTTTGATTCTGATTTTCGTAAATAGTCTCTGTTTGACGAACCGGACTCGATTCATGAGAGGAGAGAGATAATAGTATAATATTATCATTATATTAGTATTAGAAAATGCTTGAATGATATTATAAGGTTACCTGGTCTGTTTTTGCTAAAAACAGAAAATCGGTTTAACCGGGTTTACGGTTTACTGGTGCAGCTTAGCACCAGCACTCTCTGATGAATTTAGCAATGCTAAGGCCTCATTATACATGTTATATTCTCATAATAAATATGTTACTAGTGTCATTTATGCTAGTAGCTCAAAAAATAATTTTTAGAGATGTTTTTACGAGTGTTCCAGTACACCTAGTTTTAGTTGTTGTACACCAGAGATATTTTAATATTATTTTAATCCACCTCCAAGCCAACCAATCACAACTCACCTTACACCCCCAAGACCTCCAAGGCTGTCTCATTTCATCATTTTGGCCGAAAATAACAAGAGAGAAAAGAGAGAAACTTTCATGAACACTTAATCTTCAAAGCTTGATTTCTTCTGAACTAAAACTCAAACCAAAACTCCGTTTTCACCAAAATGATCCTCTCTTCTTCCTCTACATAACCATGTAACTTATTAAGGATGGAAATAAGGTGAGATGGCTGTCTGTCTCCCATTTGAATTCGGTTTTCAAGGAAAACCATGCAAAACATGTGTTTTCTTGATGTTCTTCCTTAGGAATCATGTTTAACTTGACTTGAGGGCCAAGAAACGTGAATTTCCAGCAAGTCTAAGGTGAGATATCTCTTCCTAGAATACTGAGTGAGATTTGGTCAGTTGAGAGTTTTTGGATTTAAAGTTGTTCTTGATGTGATTTAGGAGGAAAAAGTGCTTAAGGACCACCTGAAAGTCTAACTGAATTAGGAACAGCAAAACCAGGTAGGGTGTCACGAAATTAATCTTGATTATTTGTGTTTGAGTTGTGTGAATGTTGTATTATTTGGCTGTGCTAAAAATTGTGTTGCATATATGATTGATTCTTGGTGAAAATTTGGTGAAATTTTGATGAAATTAGATGAAATTCAAGCTTTAAAGTTCATGTTCTTGGGCAGCTGGAAAAACGAAACCCTAAGCTTAAATTGAGGTTAAATTGGTGTTGAAATCATGTAGAAAAGATGGGGTTTTAGTGGCTGCAATTTTATTTTGAATTATGGTAAAAATCGGTTGCTGAAAAGATTGAAAAACGGGTAAAAACAGAGAAAGAATCTGAAGAATTTATGAAGAACATGAAGAACACTTTGAGTGTGGTGAATAACAATGAAGAACACCTTTTAGATGTTAAAAAGGGCAAGGAAGTAATTATTTTGGGGTTTGAGGGGTTATTTGGTAATTTCTGAAAGTTAGGGTGGTAAAAGTAGAAATATTAAAAGTTACGGGTGGTAAAAAGTGAATTTTAAAGGTTAAAAGTTAAAGTGGGGTAATTTTCAAAAATTTAGTGATAAAATAATAAATAATAATAAAATATTAAATAATAATATTTAATTAAAATTAATATTTTAATAAAAATAATAAAATAATGCGAAAAAGGCAGTTTTCTGTAAAAGTTTTAGAGAGACAACTTTAAGCGCAGAATCTCATAATTACCTTCATAAAACACCTAGGGAGTGGTAAGAACATATTAGTGAGGTAAAGATAAATAAAAGATAAAAAGTTAAAGAAAAGATAAACACCAAAGAAAAGTCTGTAAAGTTTTAACGATAGAAAAACAGACAGAGACTAGTGAACGAACTAGGGCAACTTAGTTAGTACCTGAGTTGCGACTAGGGTTAGGTATAATATGAAAAGTTAAACTGTTTCAGTATAGACTTAATGAACCTATACTTGGGACAGGCTAACTATTCATACCGAAATTTACATAAACTTTAAATACATACGTTAAGCAGAGAAATTATAGCAGAGTAGAGAAACACAGAAAACAGAGTAACCAGAGTAAAGTAAAGAGATAAAGAAAAAAAGAGTAATATAGATACAGATGAAAAGAGTAATTAGAGAAGAGAAAAGAGATGCAGAGAACAGAATAATTAAAACAGAGTAAAGAGATACAGAGAAAGAAAGAGGTACTGCATAAGAATGTGAAAGTGATGATGAATAATGAGAATGATAATGAATGATGATAATGAGAATGATTATGTGATGATCTGCTGCATGAAGGCAGTCAGATAGATGGTGGTACGACCACTTAGAGTGCTTTCTTGGGATACTTAGCTATAATGCTATTCTGTAAGTCAGAGGACTCTTACAGAGGTATCGAGAAAACACAACTGGCATATACTCTTGTAAGTCAAACGACTCTTACAGTGAGTGTGTGTGTGTGCTCCTGTAAGTCAAAGGACTCTTACAGTGAGTGTGTTTGGCAGATATAAGTTAACTAGCTCCGCCATGCAAGTCAAAGGACTCTTGCAGTGGGTTGCTAGTGTCGCCCTGCAAGTCAAAGGACTCTTGCAGTGGTTTGCCTCACAAGTCAAAGGACTCTTGCGAGGAACATTGCCAACAGGAAAGCCTTACCTGGTCAAAGGACTCTGGGTAACGTCGGGAGCGGGTATGTAACCGACAGATGAGCTCATTACCTGCGCTAGGGCTAGACATGCATCATACTTGGTTACGCATTTCCTTTGTTATGATTGTGGTATGAATGTATGCTTTCCTTGTTTGTATTCCATTCTCTGTGTTTGTGTTATTTTCTTGTATTCTTCTGTTTGTGTTCTGCTATCTGTTTTCTCTATCTTTTTTACTTATCTGTGTTTTCTAATTACTGCTTCCTTGTATTCTGCTAATAGTCTTCTAAACAACATAGAATTAATGAACGTAACTAATAACCCCGACCCTACTAAGAACTCCCCAGTTCTTACCCCTTCTCTCTCCCTTCCCCCTTCAGATGGAAGTAAGAGTACCTTACCATAGTTCGCTGATGACCGTTCGCAAGAAGATGATTCTGCTCTAGATAGTCTTCTGGGTCTAGGGTGAATATCGTTCTCTATTTACATGTATATACTGTGAGACCAGCTAACGTCTGCACCCTGTTTGTATGCGCACTTTAACCTAAATCCTGTGTACGAGATTCCTATTGTGTGGCTACTTCATGAGGTACCAGAGAGACGTCCTGTGGAAAAGTGTGATCGTGCAGAAGAGTAGCAGATGATGTTTTATCTTTTAATGACGTTCCACTTGACTTGAGTTTTGAAGACCTAGAACGTACTTTCCCTCGCTTTAGTAGTTTAGAGGGACTAGGTGAGTATAGAGTCTAGGCTAGCCTAGGTGCCAGCTTAGGGACCTCTTGAATAGGTCAGGACCTGGGATGTTGTATGTGTATATATGTATATAGATATTATTTAGCTATATCTAGGGGTGTTCTAACTAACAGTCTATATGCTAATAAAGGCTAAATCACCGAATGTTTTCAACTACTTGTGACGTATTTTTGTGTGGTTGTTTATAACTGTTTTATCTCTTATTACTTGTGAATTGATTATAAATGATTCTGTCTATTAATCCAAACGTTTTAAAAAAAAAATAATGTACCACGCAAATTAACTACGAGTTTAACAACGAATCAGGCTCATGTGATAAATAATAGATAATAATTAGGAAGACAAATTGGTAGCGCTCAGTTTCTGGTATGATCTAGACATATTGAAAATTGGGTCGTTACAATTTGGTATCAGAGCGGTTCGTTCCCAGTAGAGCCTGGGAAGTGGACTGACTATGCTTCGTTGCATACTCTGTTGTGTGTCTCATGCGTATAGGATATCCCAGTGATATATGTTGCATGATTGTTTCTGTGTTTTCATTTTGGGAATGTTCACACTTGACTTGAAGTGTTAAGACTGATCACCTTAACAATGATGGTTTGGTGTGAATAGGACTACAATGGGTTCACAGAGACGAGGCGTATGGAAAGGAATTCCTAATGTTAACTACGAGAGGGAACAGGAAACGTTTATTACTATTATGAACGCTGTAGCTGAGGCAGTGCGTGAGGCTGCAGTAGCAGTGGCTAGGGCTGTTGATCGTCTTGGAGTGAAAAACGGGAAGGAGAATGAGCATAGGGAAGATAGTGGGAATGATGAGAATAACCTAGGGCATCCTGAAAGACCTATGACCCTTGCGACCTTTCTGAAGGTTAATCCGACTAAGTTCAAGGGTACACTCGTTGCGACTAACGCTGATAACTGGTTTCGGGGTATTGAACGATCACTGAGAGCGCAGCATGCTCTGGAAGGACAACACGTGGAGTTTGCTACTTATATGCTCGAGGGAGAAGCTGAGTACTGGTGGCAGGGGATACAGCGACTGCTACAACATAATGAGGGTGACATTCCTTGGGATATTTTTAAAGATGAATTTTACAAGAAATATTTCCCAAGAGCAGTGCGTGATGCTAAAGAGATATAGCTTATGCAGCTGAGGCAAGGAGATTTGACTGTTGCTGAGTATGCTCATAATTTCGAAGACTTATGTCGTTTCTCTAGGATCTGTCAAGGGAATCCTGTTGACTTTGAAGAATGGAAATGCTTGAAGTTTGAAGGAGGCCTTCGTGATGATCTGATGAGTTCAATAGTTTCGCAGGAGATACGTAATTTTGCTGAATTAGTCAACAAGAGAAAGTTAGTGGAAGAATGTATTAAGAAAGTGATTGTGGCCAAGGTGAGTCACCAAGGATTTCCACCAAGGCGTCTTAGTAATCATCAGGCAGCTGGGAGAAGGGTGCATCTTAAAGCGCGTGGCATACGACAACATAAGAATCTACAAGTTGGTAACATTACTGCTCGTCGTACGGGTAAGAATGGAGGTAAAGCAAGGCAAGGCAATGGTGAACGAGCCCATCAGGCTTACATAAACACTGTATGTAAGCAATGTGGAAAAGAGCATGATAACAGGTCTTGCCAGTTTGGATCATCTAACTGCTATGCTTGTGGAGAACTTGGACATATTGCCAAGGATTGTCCAAAGGGATTTACTCAAAATCCAGTCAGAACCCAACAATAAGGACGAGTGTTTGCTATGACTATTGACGATGTTGTGCAATCGGACGCCCTCATTCAAGGTCAGTGTTATGTCAAGAATCGATTTCTAACTGTACTGTATGATTTGGGTGCATCGTATTCTTTATTTCTCTAACTATTGCTCACGAGTTAGGATTATTTTTCTTTAAATTGAATTTTACTTGACTGTCCATACACCTGCATCCCAAAATGCTTTGACCAGTTTAGTGTGCCTGCAAGTACCATTCGCTATTAGGAACAGGACTTTTATACACGATCTAATCTGTTTGCCTCTATGTGGTTTAGAAGTTATTTTAGGATTAGATTGGTTACCTAAGTATCATATTTTTCTTGATTATTTTAAAAGAACTGCTATTATTCCATCTGATAGTCTATGTACTAAACCATTTCTGTCCTACACCTTATATCTGAATTCTGTAAGGGTTACCTTATGTGGGAGTGATTGTGAGGGGTATGTTCTGTTAGCGGCTAGCTCGAATGATAGTGAATTAAGCTTAGAATGAATCCAAATGGTGAAGGAATTTCCTGATGTTTTCTTGGACGACATACCTGAGTCTCCTCCTCAGCGAGAGACAGAATTCAGCATTGATCTAGTACCTGGAGCCGGACCGATTTCCATAGCACTGTACTGGATGTCACCATTGCTTGCAGAGTTGAAGAAGCTGTGAGATAGGATCGTAGTGGCCTATAGAGGTACAAGAACAGAATTTGTGTGCCTAACTCTGGAGAATTGCGACAAAAGATTCTTGTTGAAGCTCACCAAAGTAGATTTTCTATGCATCCTGGAGTGACAAAGATGTATCGAGATTTGAAACAAATGTTCTGGTGGCCGGGCTTAAAGAAAGAAGTAGCTGATTATGTCTCAAAATGTTTAACCTACCAGAAGATGAAGGTGGAACATCAAAAACTGTCAAGAATCCTGCAACCCTTAGAAATACCACAATGGAAATGGGAGCAGATTACTATAGATTTTGTCACGGGACTGCCAAGGACCTCAATAGGACACGATGCCATCTGGGTAATTGTGGACAGGTTGACAAAGTCAGCGCACTTCCTTCCGATTCGAGTTGACTATACTTTAGAAAGGCTGGAACGAATATATATTCAAGAAATCGTACGACTACATGGGATACCTTCGTAAATTGTCTCAGATCAAGTTTCAAGGTTTACTACTAGATTTTGGGGAGCTTTTCAGAAAGTGTTGGAAATAGAATTGCACTCGAGTATAGCATACCATCCTCAGATAGATGGATAATCAGAGCGGACAATACAGACATTGGAAGACATGCTAAGATCTTGTGTGATGGGTAACCAAGGCGGTTGGGATAAATATTTGCCGTTGGTCGAGTTCGTCTACAACAACAATTACCAACAAAGTACCGGGATGGCACCATATGAAGCTCTCTATGAAAGAAGATGTCGGACACCATTGTGTTGGAATGACGATGGAGAAGCTAGTATCTTAGGTCCAAACTTAGTGTAGGAAACTACTGAGAAGATAAAGGAGATTCGTCGGAAGATCTAGACAGCACAAAGTCGTCAAAAGAGCTATGCCGATAATAGACGTAGACCCTTAGAGTTTAGTGACGGAAACCGTGTCTTTCTAGAAGTAACCTCAATTACTGGAATAGGTAGAGCCCTTAAGACTAAAAAGCTTAACCCACGATACATAGAACCTTTCCAAATACTTAAAAGAGTTGGTCTAGTAGTTTATCAAATAGTCCTTCCTCCTTATTTATCAAACCTTCATGATGTTCTTCATGTCTCGCAACTTAAGAAATATATTCCCGACAAGAGTCATGTTTTACAACCAGAGACAGTACAGTTATGAAATGATTTGACATATCAAGCATCACCGGTTCAGATAGTAGAAAGAAGTGATAAGCAGCTAAGAGGCAAAGTTGTTCGCTTAGTTAAAGTAGCTTGGGAACCAAGAGGAGAAGAAGAGCACACTTGGGAACTGGAAGATAAGATGAAAGATAATTACCCGCATATATTCCTAGGTAACTAAAATTTTGAGGGCAAAATTTTCTTTTAGGAGGGTAGAATGTAACAACCCTAATTTTCGAGTATATGAGATCTTTTCTGAAAGTACGGGTTTCTCCGGAAGATCAGTAAAGGGAACACCTCTGTTATATAATCAAGCATCTCAATACTCATTATCATTATGTCATCCTTAAGCTAGAACCTCCTCTGAGGCAAGCTTGATAATGCAATCAGGAAGAACCTAGTTTTTGAACCGTATCGGTTGGCAGTTTTGATTTTGATTTTCGTAAATAGTCTCTGTTTGACAAACCGGACTCGATTCATGAGAGGAGAGAGATAATAGTATAATATTATCATTATATTAGTATTAGAAAATGCTTGAATGATATTATAAGGTTACCTGGTCTGTTTTTCTTAATAACAGAAAATTGGTTTAACCGGGTTTACGGTTTACTGGTGCAGCTTAGCACCAGCACTCTCTGATGAATTTAGCAATGCTAAGGCCTCATTATACATGTTATATTCTCATAATAAATATGTTACTAATGTCATTTATGCTAGTAGCTCAGAAAATAATTTTTAGAGATGTTTTTACGAGTGTTCCAGTACACCTAGTTTTAGTTGTTGTACACCAGAGATATTTTAATATTATTTTAATCCACCTCCAAGCCAACCAATCATAACTCACCTTACACCCCCAAGACCTCCAAGGCTGTCTCATTTCATCATTTTGGCCGAAAATAACAAGAGAGAAAAGAGAGAAACTTTCATGAACACTTAATCTTCAAAGCTTGATTTCTTCTGAACTAAAACTCAAATCAAAACTCCGTTTTCACCAAAATGATCCTCTCTTCTTCCTCTACATAACCATGTAACTTATCAAGGATGGAAATAAGGTGAGATGGATGTCTCTCTCCCATTTGAATTCGGTTTTCAAGGAAAACCATGCAAAACATGTGTTTTCTTGATGTTCTTCCTTAGGAATCATGCTTAACTTGACTTGAGGGCCAAGAAACGTGAATTTACAGCAAGTCTAAGGTGAGATATCTCTTCCTAGCATACTGAGTGAGATTTGGTCAGTTGAGAGTTTTTGGATTTAAAGTTGTTCTTGATGTGATTTAGGAGGAAAAAGTGCTTAAGGACCACCTGAAAGTCTAACTGAATTAGGAGCAGCAAAAACAGGTAGGGTGTCACGAAATTAATCTTGATTATTTGTGTTTGAGTTGTGTGAATGTTGTATTATTTGGCTGTGCTAAAAATTGGTTGCATATATGATTGATTCTTGGTGAAAATTTGGTGAATTTTTAATGAAATTTGATGAAATTCAAGCTTTAAAGTTCATGTTCTTGGGCAGCTGGAAAAATGAAACCCTAAGCTTAAATTGAGGTTCAATTGTTGTTGAAATCATGTAGAAAAGATGGGGTTTTAGTGGCTGCAATTTTATTTTGAATTATGGTAAAAATCGGTTGTTGAAAAGATTGAAAAACGGGTAAAAACAGAGAAAGAATCTGAAGAATTTATGAAGAACACTTTCAGTGTGGTGAAGAACAATGAAGAACACCTTTTAGATCTTAGAAAGGGCAAGGAAGTAATTATTTTGGTGTTTGAGGGGTTATTTGGTAATTTCTGAAAGTTAGCGTGGTAAAAGTAGAAATATTAAAAGTTACGGGTGGTAAAAAGTGAATTTTAAAGGTTAAAAGTTAAAGTGGGGTAATTTTCGAAAATTTAGTGATAAAATAATAAATAATAATAAATAATTAAATAATAATATTTAATTAAAATTAATATTTTAATAAAAATAATAAAATAATGCAAAAAAGGCAGTTTTCTGTAAAAGCTTTAGAAAGACAACTTTAAGCGCAGAATCTCATAATTACCTTCATAAAACACCTAGGGAGAGGTAAGAACATCTTAGTGAGGTAAAGATAAATAAAGGATAAAAAGTTAAAGAAAAGATAAACACCAAAGAAAAGTTTGTAAAGTTTTAACGACAGAAAAACAGACAGAGACTAGTGAACGAACTAGGGCAACTTAGTTAGTACTTGAGTTGCGACTAGGGTTAGGTGTAATATGAAAAGTTAAACTGTTTCAGTATAGACTTAATGAACCTATACTTGGGACAGGCTAACTATTCATACCGAAATTTAGATAAACTTTAAATACATACGTTAAGCAGAGAAATCAGAGCAGAGTAGAGAAACACAGAAAACAGAGTAACCAGAGTAAAGTAAAGAGATAAAGAGAAAAAGAGTAATATAGATACAGATGAAAAGAGTAATTAGAGAAGAGAAAAGAGATGCAGAGAACAGAATAATTAAAACAGAGTAAAGAGATACAGAGAAAGAAAGAGGTACTGCATAAGAATGTGAAAGTGATGATGAATAATGAGAATGATAATGAATGATGATAATGAGAATGATTATGTGATGATCTGCTGCATGAAGGCAGTCAGATAGATGGTGGTACGACCACTGAGAGTGCTTTCTTGGGATACTTAGCTATAATGCTATTCTGTAAGTCAGAGGACTCTTACAGAGGTATCGAGAAAACACAACTGGCATATACTCTTGTAAGTCAAAGGACTCTTACAGTAAGTGTGTGTGTGTGCTCCTGTAAGTCAAAGGACTCTTACAGTGAGTGTGTTTGGCAGATACAAGTTAACTAGCTCCGCCATGCAAGTCAAAGGACTCTTGCAGTGGGTTGCTAGTGTCGCCCTGCAAGTCAAAGGACTCTTGCAGTGGTTTGCCTCACAAGTCAAAGGACTCTTGCGAGGGACATTGCCAACAGGAAAGCCTTACCTGGTCAAAGGACTCCGGGTAACGTCGGGAGCGGGTATGTAACCGACAGATGAGCTCATTACCTGCGCTAGGGCTAGACATGCATCATACTTGGTTGCGCATTTCCTTTGTTATGATTGTGGTATGAATGTATGCTTTCCTTGTTTGTATTCCATTCTCTGTGTTTGTGTTATTTTCTTGTATTCTTCTGTTTGTGTTCTGCTATCTGTTTTCTCTATCTTTTCTACTTATCTGTGTTTTCTAATTACTGCTTCCTTGTATTCTGCTAATAGTCTGCTAAACAACATAGAATTAATGAACGTAACTAATAACCCCGACCCTACTAAGAACTCCCCAGTCCTTACCCCTTCTCTCTCCCTTCCCCCTTCAGATGGAAGTAAGAGTACCTTACCATAGTTCGCTGATGACCGTTCGCAAGAAGAGGATTCTGCTCTAGATAGTCTTCTGAGTCTAGGGTGAATATCGTTCTCTATTTACATGTATATACTGTGAGACCAGCTAACGTCTGCACCCCGTTCGTATGCGCACTTTAACCTAAATCCTGTGTACGAGATTCCTATTGTGTGGCTACTTCATGAGGTACCAGAGAGACGTCCTGTGGAAAAGTCTGATCGTGCAGAAGAGTAGCAGATGATGTTCTATCTTTTGATGACGTTCCACTTGACTTGAGTTTTGAAGACCTAGAACGTACTTTCCCTCGCTTTAGTAGTTTAGAGGGACTAGGTGAGTATAGAGTCTAGGCTAGCCTAGGTGCCAGCTTAGGGACCTCTTGAATAGGTCAGGACCTGGGATGTTGTATGTATATATATGTATATAGATATTATTTAGCTATATCTAGGGGTGTTCTAACTAACAGTCTATATGCTAATAAAGGCTGAATCACCGAATGTTGTCAACTACTTGTGACGTATTTTTGTGTGGTTGTTTATAACTGTTTTATCTGTTATTACTTGTGAATTGATTATAAATGATTTTGTCTATTAATCCAAACATTTAAAAAAAAATAATGCACCACGCAAATTAACTACGCGTTTAACAACAAATCAGGCTCATATGATAAATAATAGATAATAATTAGGAAGACAAATTTGTAGCACTCAGTTTCCGGTATGATCTAGACATATTGAAAATTGGGTCGTTACAATGTGTGGAAAACGATCGAACACAAAACTCACTGGCAAGTATACCGGGTCGCATCAAGTAATAATAACTCACGTGAGTGAGGTCGATCCCACAGGGATTGAAGGATTGAGCAATTTTAGTTAGGTGGTTGATTTAGTCAAGCGAACAAGAGTTGATTTGAGTGATTTGAATCCAACAGAAGCTAAATTGCATGAAATTTAAAGGGAGAGGGATAATTGACAAGAATTTAAAGTGCAGAAGAATTAAAAGAGCTAAATCTTAAAGTGCAAGTAATGTAAATTGCAGAAACTTAAATTGCAAGAAATATAAATAACTGAAACTTAAAATGTAAGAAATGTAAATGGCTTGAATAATAAAAGGATTTGGGGACTGGGAGTGCAGAAATTAAAGGATCACAAGTAAATTGCAACAAGCAGAAGAGTAGAAGATGAATTGAGTTGAAGTAGATCTCAAACAGAAAAGTATATTAGCTTGAAGGGGCATTCAGCAAACGAACTAAAATGAAAATGCAGATCTCAGGGGTCTAGAGACTAGAAATCCAAGTCTAAATCTCACTGCCTTCCTTGATCCAACTCAAAGAACAATTGCAAACAAATTAAAGATCAAGCAGTAAAGAGACTTGAATTAAAATCACCAAATCTTGAATTATGGAGAGAAAGGAACAAAGAGATCTCAAGGTGAGATTGAGACAGAATTTCCTCAATTCTCAACACTCAAGACTCAAGCAAAGTATGTAGAAAAGAAGACAAGAAAACCCAGAGGAAGAGAATTCAATTCTCTTTCCCAATTCTCCCTAAAAACTCCAAATCTCAAGAACAACAATGAAAAATAAAATTGAGCTTCCACTGAAGTTCCGTAAAAAAAACTCCAAAAGAAAAAGCCCTTTTAAAACTTAAATCCTAAGCTATTTATACACTCTCTTCTAATGATCATTAAGCCTTGAATTTGGGCCCTTGGCCTTGATAGAATTGGGTTGAAGATAGCCTCTGTTGATAGTTTTTGGTCTTGAGAAGAAATCCGTTTGCACTATGGACCTTAGGATTAGTCACGTTTGAGTCAACGTTTGAGGCAAACGTTGACTCAAACATCTTCGTGTAATGGCATCATGCAGAATGGGTGGTTGCTATCACTCACGTTTGAGTTCACGTTTGAGGTCAAACGTGAGCTCAAACGTGATCCTCCCCAAGGCAATCTTCAGCCAACATTTGACCTCACGTTTGAGGCAAACGTTGGCGCAAACGTGGCTCCTCCCAGGGTACTTCTTAAGCCAACGTTTGACCTCACGTTTGAGGCAAACGTTGGCACAAACATTACTTCTCCTCGAGGGTATTATTAAGCCAACGTTTGACGTCACGTTTGAGGCAAACGTTGGCGCAAATGTGAGCTCTTCCCAGGGTGTTCCTTAGCTAACGTTTGACCTCACGTTTGAGGCAAACGTTGGCGCAAACGTTGAGCTCCTCCAGGGTGGCTTTGCTATTATCCACTTTTGAGGCAAACGTGAACTCAAACGTGATCTTCTCAATGTTGCCTTTATTTCCATTCATGCAATCCCCTTTCTTCAACCTTCCTCCAAGCCTTTTGGTCACCTATCATCAATCAACAAATGCATCAAAGCTACGCTAAAATCATGAGACTTCTTCTTATCCTTGACATATAAGAAATTATAGCACAAAACTTCATGAAAATGCATCAATTTACTCATGGTTGATTGAATCCAAGTACACATGAATTTCTACCCAAATGGCTTACTTGTAACTCAAGAAAGTGTATAAAACCTATTAAAAATAAAGGAAAAAGACTAGTAAAACTAGGCTAAGATGCCCTGGCATCACAACACCAAATTTAAATCTTGCTTGTCCCCAAGCAAGAATCAAACATAAGAGAGAATGACATGAAACAGAGAAGTGTGCATATCTTTATTGAGCATATAGTTGAATTTAGTTCATGGGGTTTTTATGCAAACAATGGTGGTTCAATTATTGCTTGCTGTTACATAAGAGATGTTTCCTCAAAGGTTTACTAAGTTTGCTGCTATAAGGCTTTACTTTTGCTTGTTCCCTTGCTAACTTTTCCTTCTTTGTTTTGCTCAGAGAGCTTATTATTCTTTGAAGGCTTGGTGGCAAATGTTGCAGTAGCCTTTGGCTTAATTTTGCTCAACATTTCTTCACCACAGACACATGGCTCACCCTTTTCTTCCTAGGATCATTGATGCCCAGCATCTCTTTGGATAACTAAATGTTTTTTGGCTAGGTTGCTCTTTATTATGGACTTTCAGTTGGCAATCCCAAATCAGTTGATCTAAGTGGCCAAGTTTTAAAATACTCCTCAGAACTTACTTGTCCAAGCATATCCTAGTACAAAAACACCACAAGCATGTGTCCTAGGGTCCAAGCTATTGGTGCCTAGCCTTATTATTTGTTTTCTTTGCCACTCTTGGCTTCTTCTCTTTCTTTTTCTTTCTGTTATATTTCATTCTCAAGGGATCTTTTAATGATACAAGCATTTATAACAGCAAACTAGTTCCTTCTCCAAAGAACATATCATTATGCAGCATTTATTTTATGAGCCATGCATTAAGTCAACAAATACCACCACTAACTTTCATTCTAACTTATGAAACATTGGATATTTACTTCCTAATTCAAACATTTCTCTTTTATTGAATTGAAAAGGCACAGGGACAAAGCATGCATTTGATCAAGTGAAAGTGAATAAACACAAGAACACACTTAGGCTAGCCTACTTATTGCAAAGTTAAACAGAAAAGATGCAAAGACTATTAAAATAAAATGACTACTAATTAAACAAGCATGCTCTTTCTTTATTGAATGTGATAAGAAAGGAGCAATTCCACCTTTCATTTATCTTTCTTTTTCTTCTCACTTGCTTGTTTACTGGTTTCTCCCTTGCTTTTGCCTTTTAGCTTTTGCCAGAATCCTGCTTTCTTCATTGTCTCTTCTACTCTGCCTTCAAGGAGTATTGCTTTGTCTACTTCTCTTTCACTCCTCCCCTTGAAGTATTCATCATAAGTTGGAAATGCTGGTTCCATATTGTGTAGATGATCCACAATGTAGCTCAACTTTACTTGGCCATTTTTCTGTATGAGTCTCAAAAGTTGCTTGCTTCTCATGCCCCTAAGGCAGCTGGTTAGTATGCAAAGCTTATTTATGGGCTTTTGAACTTACTTTGGTGTGTGAACACCAAACTTAGTCCCTTGCCACTGCTTTTCTGATGTAACAAGTTAACTAATTATGAACTCTCTTGGCCTTACTAAAGGTTATGGAACTAAAAATTAGAAAGCAACTAAATGGTTATATGATTTGTCTGATTGCTTGGAGCTAGCATTATGCAGGAAGTGAGAGTGTGCTTTTTAGATAAAATATTGGTGGAACACCAAACTTAGAATCCTTTATTCTCCCTTAAAATGTTTTGGTGTGCAACACCAAACTTAGATCATTGCAATGCAGACAAAACCACTCAAACTTTTTATCGAAATAGGTATGAAAAGAAAACTACCTCAGGTTAGATTACCTTCGAACAAGTGCTTCTTTATTGTCATTAGCTTGACATTGGCCCCCATTAGGGTGGTTGATGACTGTAGTGTCTCAGCTTGTCACCCCTCACTGTGAGCTTCCTTTTTGTTCCTTGATGCTAAATTTTAGCATGCTCAAGTGAGAATATTTTGCAAACAGTGTAGTAGTCATTGGCTTGTTGGCTTGTTTCCAACTGTTGATAGATCAACTGTACTTCATCACCCTTGGAGAACCCCTCAGTTGGGATCTTCTTGTTCTTCCATCCCTTTTGAGTCCTTTTCTTGCTTTTCTTTCTTCTTTTTATTGATCCTTCTTCCTTGACAGTAGGCTTCACCTTGGGGCTTTTCTTCTCAGTGGTTAACACTTCAATTTCTTGTTGATTTCCCTCTTCGCCTTGCACAGTCTCATTCTCCTTTTGCCTTACTGTGTTGTTTATTTCTTGCCTTGGAAAATAATCAGTGATTTTCTTGCTAGTTCCTTCCTTCCACTGCAAGTCCTCTTTGTCAATTTCTATGTAGTTTTTCTTTTCATCTCTGAGCTGTGTTTCTGGAAAGACATTCAAGGTGATGCTTTCATCATGCATCCTGAGGGTCAGCTCTCCCTGCTCCACGTCTATAATGGCCCTAGCAGTGGCCAAGAATGGTCTCCCCAGTATAATGGAATCACCTTCATCCTCATCTGAGTCTAAGACCACAAAGTCTGCAGGGAATATGAATTTGTCCACCTTAACTAGAAGGTTTTCAATCACACCTCTGGGACATATCACTGACTTATCCACCAGTTCCAGAGACATTTGTATTGGCTTCACTTCCTCTATACAAAGCTTTTTCACGAAAGAAGAGGGCATTAGGTTGATACATGCCCCTAAATCACACATTGCCTTGTTGATGATCAATCTTCCAATGGTACAAGGCAGAAAGAAACTTCCAGGGTCTTCAAGTTTTGGTGGAAGCCCTTTTTGAATTAATGCCCTGCATTCTTCAGTGAGCAATATAGTTTCTTTCTCGTGCCAACTTCTCTTCTTATTGATGAGGGCTTTCAGGAATTTCGCATTTAGAGGCATCTGCTCCAATGCCTCAGCCAAGGGAATGTTTATCTCCAACTTCTTGAAAGTCTTAAGGAACTTATGAGAGTGTTGATCCTTTGCTTCTTTGTTGAATCTTTGGGATATAGCAGTGGAGGTGTAAAGCTCTTTTCCACTTGCTGCTGTCCTGGAGCTAGCTCTCCCATGATCTGCTTCCCTTTCCTCAAATTTTGTGGTTGGTTATCCTTTTTCTTGAGCTCCTCTAGGACATACTTCCTTGTTGTCACATCCTTGTTGCTAGCTTCCTCTATCTCTGTTGGCTCTTTGTTGCTTTCCTTAGGCTTCTTGGTTGTTTCTCTGTTGTCCACCAATGTCTTCTTGATGCACGAAAAACTTGTCTCATAACAAATTTCCTTCGGCAAGTGTACCGAATTTGTGGTCAAGTAAAAACTCACAATAGAGTGAGGTCGAATCCCACAAGGATTGATTGATCAAGCAACTTTAATTAGAGGAATGTTCTAGTTGAGCAAATCAGAAATTGAGTTGAGAAATGCAGAAAGTTAAATGCGGGAAAGTAAATGGCAGAAAGTAAATTGCAGAATCTTAAATGGGAATGAGGGAATTGCTCATAAATGTAAATGACAGAAATTAAAGAGAATGGGTAAGATCAGAAATGGGGAGTTCATTGGGCTTAGGAGATGTTGCATTCTCCGGATCAATCTCATTTACATCTCTTCCTCAATCAATGCACTCATTGATCTCCTTGGCAATCTTAAGTGATTGAATTCCAATTTCTTGTAATTCAATCTCTCAAATCTTGATCAATAGCCAATTCCTTGGTCAATTGCTCATGAGAAGAGATGAAGTATGGTTACTGATTATACCACATGCATTTCCCAAATCAAGCATTGAGAGGATTATAGTCACATATCCATCCAAACCCAATTTGGTATAGCATGAGAAAGCATTTCTAGCTTGATCTCTTCATTCCTCTTCCAAGGTTCAGTAGAGATCCAAGTATGAATAGTTTCTTTTCCAAGATAACTACCCAATTGGATGAAGATCGAAAGCTTTCAAGTAAAATCAAGAGAAAAGATAGAAGAAGAATAATGAAAACTAGTATTGATCCATCAAATTACAACAGAGCTCCCTAACCCAATGAAAGGGGTTTAGTTGTTCATAGCTCTGGAAAGTGAAAACAAAGATGGAGAATACATGATGAAAACTAGAAGAGCAAAGAAAGTAAAATACAGGAAGTAGTTCTATGCTATTTTCCAACTCCCAGCCACTCTCTAAAATAATTCAAAGCTACTCCTATATATACTACTCTTCTCATCTTCTAGTTGGCTCTTCAAGTCTTGGGCCTTTGGATCTTGAGTTTGAAGCAGTTCTCTTCTTCATTTGGGCTTGGCTTTACTTGCAGAGAGAAAGTATAAAGTGGACAGAGATTTTAGCTCAGGACGTTAGGGTTGTTAACGTTTAGTGAAAATATGAGTTCGAGAACGTTAGTGACAATCAACTTTCTCACTAACCTTCCTAAGTAAAAGCCACGTTAACCTCAACGTTAGTGGCACAAACGTTGCCACCAACGTTGCCTCTAGGTCCTTCGCACACGTTATTGGGACTTAACTTTCCCAATAACGTTGAAAAGCCCCCATTGCTCCTACGTTAGAGCCCACGTTAACTTAGTTATCGTGGCTCTTTAACGTGGGCTTGCCATCCTTCGAGAACGTTAGTGACATTCAACATTGTCACTAACGTTCCAATGTGCCCCCATGTCTCACGTTAGAATCCACGTTAGCTAGGTTAACGTGGCTTATAACGTGGCCATGCTTAGCCATCCCCAACGTTAGTGACAATGTTGAGTGTCACTAACGTTGACTTGTCATTCCTCATCCACGTAAGCTTCCACGTTAACTAAGTTAATGTGGGAGTTAACGTGGCTCATAGTAGCTTGTGTGGCTCCTTCCAACGTTAGTGACAATGTTGAGTGTCACTAACGTTGGCCATCACCTTCTTCTCTCACGTTAGCCTCCACGTTAACTAAGTTAACGTGGAAGTTAACGTGGCTCCTTGGGGTTGTGTGGTTGCTTCCAACGTTAGTGACAATGTTGGGTGTCACTAACGTTGTCGACCACTCTTGCCTCTTCACGTTAGCTTCCACGTTAACCAAGTTAACGTGGGAGTTAACGTGGCATTGTGCACTTAGGCCAACGTTAGTGACAATGTTGAATGTCACTAACGTTTGCTTCCTTTCCCCCTTTTAACGTTAGAGGTCACGTTAACTAAGTTAACGTGGACTCTAACGTGGCCACTTGTGAGCATTGGCCAATGTTAGTGATAATGTTAAGTGTCACTAATGTTGGCTCAAATTCCCTTCTTCACATTAGAGTTCACGTTAACTTAGTTAACGTGACTCTTAACGTGGGTAATGATGGCTTCGAGAGCGTCATTGGCAGTCACTTTTCTCATTAACTTTGCAAGTTACCTCCCATTCTTTGCTTCCTTTGGTCCTGAAATCAGGCAATAGAATGCATCAAAGTTCTAGTCCAAGTCATGGGTAATGTAGAATACAATTTGTCACTAAACTCATGCAAAATCCTTATGAAATCATGTAAAATGCACAATGTATGCTTGAATCAAGGTGTAAGTGAATACCTACCCAAAACTAGTTTATTTCCTAAGAAAATGCATGAAACTATCCTAAAAATAGTAAAGAAAAGGTCAGTGAAACTGGCTAAAATGCCCTGGCATCACTTCTCACTCCTTAGCTGTATAGCTTTGCACTCCTCTTTTGGATTAGGAATGGTGTCGCTTGGTAATGAGCTTGATGGTCTCTCAATAGCAATCTGCTTGGAAAGCTGTCCAATCTGCCTTTCCATATTTTTCATGGAAGCTTCCTGGTTCTTTGTTGTCATCTCTTGGTGCTTCATCATTTTCTCCATTAAGAGCTCCAAATTGGTGATCCTTTGAGAGTCTTGTGAGATTGGTTGGTTGTGAGATGTTGAGGGTTGATGGTAAGTATTTTGATTGGTGGCTTGGTTATTGGATGGATGATGGTTAGAGTTGGGGTAAGTGTTTTGGGGTTTTCTGTATGTATTTTGGTTGTTATTTTGCTGGTTGTTGTGGTTTTTGTTTTTCCAACTGTTTTGGTTTGAATTCCTTTGCCATGGCTATTGAGTCTGAGTGTGATTGTCTCCCCACCTAAGGTTGGATGGTTCTTCCAGGATGGGTTATAAGTGTCACCATAAACTTCACTTGATCCAGAACCTTGGTTGTGCACATATTGAATTTGCTCTTGCTGTTGATCCTCTTGATTTTCTTCATTCTGCCCCCAAGGATTTGATGGTTGGCTTGTATTTACTGCTGCAACTTGGAGGCTATCAATCCTTTTAGCCATTTGCTCAAATTGTTGTTGAATTTGCTGCTGCATCATTTTGTTTTGAGCTAGGATTGAGTCCACTCCTTCCAACTCCATCACTCCTTTCCATTGTGATGGTTGGCGTTGCCTTTGGTGAGCAAAGAAATATTGGTTGTTAGCCACCATATTAAAGAGATTTTGGGCCTCCTCTGCAGTTTTCATGAGTTGCAAAGAGCCCCCAGCTGAGTGATCCATTGCTTCTTGAGCCTTCAAAGTGAGTCCTTCATAGAAGTTTTGAAGCTTATCCCATTCAGTGAACATGTCTGGTGGACATTTCCTGAGCAGAGCCTTATATCTCTCCTATGCCTCATATAGAATAATCCTCTGATAATCCTCTGAGGTGGGTAAAATTTGGCAAGAAACTTGCTTACCAAAATCTTCCCAAGTGTTGATACTCTCCCTTGGGAATGTCTCTAGCCATTGAGTGGCCTTGTCTCTGAGGGAGAATGGGAATAGCAGTAGCTTGTAGATGTCAGGATGCACACCATTAGATTTGATAGTATCACATATCCTCAAAAAGGTGGATAAATGTTAGTTTGGATCTTCAAGTGGCCCTCCTCCAAAAGAGCAGTTATTTTGGACCAATGTGATGAGTTTTGGCTTCAATTCAAAGTTATTTGCATTGACATTTGGGGTAAGAATGCTACTCCCACAATGTCTAGGATTTGCAAATGTATAAGAGGCCAATACTCTCCTCTGTGGTGGATTGTTGTTAACCCCTCCTTCTGGATAATTGGAATTAGAGGGATCCCCTTCCATCTCGTGATATTCCTCCTCAGAGTCTTCCTCTCCAACAACAGCCTTCCCTCTAGCTTCTCTTCTTATCCTCCTGAGAGTTCTTTTGTTTTGTTCACAAAAGGTAGGTATAGCTCTACCTGACATACAAATAAAATACAAGAAACACACAAAACCAGAAAACCAGTAACACTTCAATCTATTGCTAGAGTGAAGTTTTGGTTAACTTAGGCAAAAATTCAAAAAGTTAATGTGTTAGCTGAAAACAAAGATAAAAAATACTTAATCATTGTCAACCTAACCAATCCCCGGCAACGGTGCCAAAAACTTGAGGTGTGGAAAACGATCCAACACAAAACTCACCAGCAAGTATACCGGGTCGCATCAAGTAATAATAACTCACGTGAGTGAGGTCGATCCCACAGGGATTGAAGGATTGAGCAATTTTAGTTAGGTGGTTGATTTAGTCAAGCGAACAAGAGTTGATTTGAGTGATTTGAATCCAACAGAAGCTAAATTGCATGAAATTTAAAGGGAGAGGGATAATTGACAAGAATTTAAAGTGCAGAAGAATTAAAAGAGCTAAATCTTAAAGTGCAAGTAATGTAAATTGCAGAAACTTAAATTGCAAGAAATGTAAATAACTAAAACTTAAAATGCAAGAAATGTAAATGGCTTGAATAATAAAAGGATTTGGGTACTGGGAGTGCAGAAATTAAAAGATCACAAGTAAATTGCAACAAGCAGAAGAGTAGAAGATGAATTGAGTTGAAGTAGATCTCAAACAGAAATGTAAATTAGCTTGAAGGGGCATTCAGCAAATGAACTAAAATGAAAATGCAGATCTCAGGGTTTTAGAGACTAGAAATCCAAGTCTAGATCTCACTGCCTTCTTTGATCCAACTCAAAGAACAATTGCAACAAATTAAAGATCAAGCAGTAAAGAGACTTGAATTCAAATCACCAAAGCTTGAATTATGCAGAGAAAGGAACAAAGAGATCTCAAGGTGAGATTGAGACAGAATTTCCTCAATTCTCAACACCCAAGACTCAAGCAAAGTATGTAGAAAAGAAGACAAGAAAACCCAGAGGAAGAGAATTCAATTCTCTTTCCCAATTCTCCCTAAAAACTCTAAATCTCAAGAACAACAATGAAAAATAAAATTGAGCTCTCCACTGAAGTTTTGTAAAAAAAACTCCAAAAGAAAAAGCCCTTTTAAAACTTAAATCCTAAGCTATTTATACACTCTCTTCTAATGATCATTAAGCCTTGAATTTGGGCCCTTGTCCTTGATGGAATTGGGTTGAAGATAGCCTCTGTTGATTGTTTTTGGTCTTGAGAAGAAATCTGTTTGCACTATGGACTTTGGGATCATTCACGTTTGAGTCAACGTTTGAGGCAAACGTTGACTCAAATGTCATCGTGTAATGGCATCATGCAGAACGGGTGCTTGCTGTCACTCACGTTTGAGTTCACGTTTGAGGTCAAACGTGATCCTCCCCAAGGCAATCTTCAGCCAACATTTGACCTCACGTTTGAGGCAAACATTGGCGCAAACGTGGCTCCTCCCAGGGTACTTCTTAAGCCAACGTTTGACCTCACGTTCGAGGTAAACGTTGGCGTAAACGTGGCTCCTCTCAGGGTACTTCTTAAGCCAACGTTTGACCTCACGTTTAAGGCAAACATTGGCGCAAACATTACTTCTCCTCTAGGGTATTATTAAGCCAACATTTGACCTCACGTTTGAGGCAAACATTGGCACAAACGTGAGCTCTTCCCAGGGTGTTCCTTAGCCAATGTTTGACCATACGTTTGAGGCAAAGGTTGGCATAAACGTTGAGCTCCTCCAGGGTGGCTTTGCTGTTATCCACGTTTGAGTTCATGTTTGAGGCAAACGTGATCTTCTTAATGCTGCCTTTATTTCCATTCCTGCCATCCCCTTTCTTCAACCTTCCTCCAAGCCTTTTGGTCACCTATCATCAATCAACAAATGCATCAAAGCTACGCTAAAATCATGAGACTTCTTCTTATCCTTGACATATAAGAAATTATAGCACAAACCTCATGAAAATGCATCATTTTACTCATGGTTGATTGAATCCAAGTACACATGAATTTCTATCCAAATGGCTTACTTGTAACTCAAGAAAGTGTATAAAATCTATTAAAAATAAAGGAAAAAGACTAGTAAAACTAGGCTAAGATGCCCTAGCATCATCTTGCATGTGTTTCTTTTCTTAAAAATTTTCAAAAATATGTTCTTGATGTTCATCATGATCTTCAAAGTGTTCTTGGTGTTCATCTTGATATTCAAAGTATTCTTGCATGCATTATTTGTTTTAATCTTAAATTCTTATGTTCTGTGTCATTGTGTTGTTTTTCTCTTTCTTCATTAATTCAAAAAATGTAAAAAATAATATCTTTCCCTTATTTCACTAATAAATTTCAAAATTTTGGGTTGACTTAGTCGAAATTTAGTTGTTTCTGGTCGGAGATGACGTGTCCGGCTGGCTGGTGGCGGCCGGAGCTGTTGTGTCTGACTTGTTGGAGTTGCTGCACTGCTGATCCTTGGCCACCGGAGGGTGGAGGTACCTGCAAGAGACTCCGATGCTTAAGTTAGCATGGGTATTAAACAGGTTTATTGTAGAATCAGAGTATGAGTTATACTTGGGTGCTCCAGTGTATTTATAGTAGTGTGGGCTGACCTTTCTGATAAGATAAGTTAGTTATCTTATCTTATCTTATCCTGTTTTGGATAAAGTCAGCTTATCTTCAAGGGAACCGCCTTTATCTCTATTGGCTGGGATTGCCTTTGGATTTGGGTCGTGTTCCTCTATTTGGGCCCTTTATTGGGCTTTCCGGTCGATTTGGCCGAGCTCTTTTAGAAGAGGTCGGGTAGTCTGACCTGAAGAGGTCGGTCGCTGTGTCGCCGATCATCCCAGGTCGGATAGCTCGACCCAGGGTATGAACAGTGCCCCTGCTTGAGCTCGGTCTTCTTTTGAGGTTGAGTTCTTTGACTTCGGTCTAGTGGGGCCGAACTCAAGCATTTTGTCGATTCCTTTGAAACAGATTTTGAATGTAGAACGTTTCCTCTAAAAGCGCGCGCTTTTATATCGGCGCTTTGGGAACGTGCAAGGGTTTAATGCTTTCATTAATTTTGTCATTAATTGCCCCGTTTCCCTTTGGCTCTTTCATTTTGATTTTGAAAACCCTAAAAAATAATTTCTCTCCTTCGCCCTTTTCGTAACTTCTTTCTCTGCTCTCTTCGCTATTTTGTTCTTCTGCTTCCTTGCGTTGCGGCGTTGCTTGGTGATTTTCTTGGGCAGCTTTTATTTCTGCGCTTCCGTCTTTCTCCTCGAAGTTTCTCATCGTCTCCAGGTTAGTCCCGTTTCATATATTCTCCTTGTTTTGCTTTGATTTTGACCCTTTCTTTAGAGAAAGTTTGGATCTTTTGTTTTGTTATGCCCTATTGTTGTGAGTTCTGGGAGTTTCTTCATTTTCTGCATGGTCCTTTTTTGCCTTTGCTTAATGCTTTTAGGGTTTTGCATGTTCTTTGTTGTTTCCGTTCTGATGCCGTTTATCCAGAAAAAACCCGTATCTGTTTCTTGCTTTATTTGACGGTTGCTTTGCCTAATTCTGAAAAAGTTCGCACCTTTGATGGTTTCTTCTTGACGTACTTAATTTTGGGAATGCTTTTGCTGATAGATTGTGATGAATTTTTCTTTTGACACTACTTGCTGTTTAAAGTCTTTTTCTTGTTTGAAAAATGCTGGGGTGGGAGCTATAGATTTTCCTGGAAACCTTGCTTCGTTACTGCCTCCAAAGGATGCCCCAAGATTTTAGTTTGAGTCTTGGGGTTTTCCTTTTCTGTGTGTTCGCCTGCATCGTATTGAGTTGTTTTCTCCCTTGTCCGAGATGTTTTTAGTAATCCCATCTTCTTTTCTTACTTGTAAGATTAGTTGGCCTCATGTCCTCTCGCAATAACATTGTAGAGATGTCTTCCAGAGTTCCCGAGGGGATGTTCGATTGGCTGGACTCCCTTGTTTTGTTGTGTGTTTCTATTGTGGATGCTGAATTTTGCACAAAGCTGAGGAAGCGCCATAGGATTTGTGATAACAGTGTCCGCGAGGGGGTTTATGAGCTTGTTGCTCCTGATTCCGATGAGAGAGTTTATTTTCCGACTTCCATCGAGGGGGAGCGTCCCTCTTTCTATGCTTATGAATACTTCTTCAGCCAATTAAATGTTACTTTTCCTTTTACTACTTTTGAAACTGACTTGTTGTGGTCCTGCAATATTGCTCCGTCCCAGTTTCATGCAAACTCCTGGGGTTTTATCAAAATATTTCAACTTCTTTGTCAGGAGTTGGACATAACACCTTCTGAAACTCTTTTCCTTTATCTTTTTGTCTCGGCCAAACCTGGAGGTTCCTCCAAAAAGAAAGCTTCCTGGGTTTCTTTCAGGTCGGCCCAGGGGCATAAAGTTTTTGCCATGTATGATGAGTCGTTTAAAGATTTTAAGAACTATTTCTTCCGAGTCCGTGCCATTGAGGGGGTTCGCCCCTTTTTTCTTGATGAAAATGATGAGCCTGCTTTTCCTCTAGAGTGGCAAAAGAATGTAAGAGTGCCACGTTACACATGGGAAATGCTTAGTGAGGTTGAGCGGGCCTTTGTAGTTGTTCTTGAAGATTTGTAGGGGAAGCCTCCCCATCTGGACACGAAGAGATTTTTGAGTGATCCATCTTTGGTTCGGGCTGCTTTGGGTACTATCTGATTTGTTTTTATACTTGCTCCCAAGCTTTGCTTCTCCTGTGTTGTAACTTGTCTTTGATTTTTATGTTTTTCAGAGATGTCGAAGAATAATGATTCTATGAGGGCCTATAAGAAGGCGAAGAAGGCGACCGCTGCTTTAAACATCTCGGCTAAGGCAGCCGGAGAGGGATCTTCTCAGCCTCCAGTTAAACCTCCTATATCGAGTTTTCCCGGGCCGAGGAAAGCAATTCCTACTCCTCGGGTCCGTCTGGTCGATCCTCCACAATCTTCTGTTGCAGCTTCCGGTGCCCCTCCTAGTAAAAAGCAAAAAACAATTGAGCCTTTCAACCTTGATGCTCCTGACTTTGATGCGGTTGAGTTTGTAGATCAACAAATCGGCCCTTATGGTGCTCTTTCTATGGATGACGTGTCGCTTCTTCATCATTTTGATTATATCACGCGGAATGGTATCAAGTTGGCACACATGGGGGCGGCCCTATATCGAACTGCTCAAAGTCTTCCTCTCCATGCCACTAAAGCTTTTATGGAGGAGGCCAAACAGGAGTTTGATCGGATGAAGGGCTTGAAAGAGGAGCTTGAAGTAAGGGTGGCCAAGTTGGAGAAAGACTTGGAGAATGAAAAGGCTAGTTCCACTTCTCTGGCTGGTTCTCTGAGACTGGCCGAGGACACGGCTATGCGTCATAAGGACAGTTATCTGACGTCTTACCGGGAGGTGTTGCGTCTGAGAGAAGAGTTGGAGAATGCCCGGGCTAATTATTCCGAACTCCAAGGTCATCTTGTTGGCAGTGTTACTGCTGCCTATGAGAACCTGAAGGAACAAGTTCGGGTTATTGCTCCCGAGGCCGACCTGACCCTCTTTAGCTTGGAGAACGTTGTCAGGGATGGCAAGGTTATCCCTGATGACGAGGATGAGGATGATGTCGGTCCTCCCCCTGTAGCCTCTACCAAGGTGTTGATTTCTGCTGTCCATGCCGAGGTTGGTCCTCCCGCTTCTGATCCCGACTGCCAGATCTTGAACCAGGATGACGGTACTGTAGATGCCGTTCCTCTCCAGACTCACCCTCCGTCTCCTCGTGCTGATGCTGCTAAAAAGTCTTCAGACCCTTAGCTTTTACTTTATTCTGGATATGTAGTTGGCCCGGCTTGTGGGTTTTTTTAACTCTTTATGTTTCGTTAACTGCTGATACTTTCCCGTTGCTTGCCTAGCAACTTTTGTTTTTTATAAAAAACAAAGGGTAGCTCGCTTTAGCTTTTTTAAGGTAGGTTTTAGTGGCCTCCGAGGCTTTTATAACCTTGTGGATGATATCAGGCTTTTTGTGCTTGACTTGGTATCTCTTTTTCTATGAATATTGGAACCTTGCGGCTTAACCTTTTTTGGTTTGCTTTATACTTTGTAGCTTGAATCCTTTGTGGTTGTAGGTCCAACTTTGATTTTTGGTTCGTTCTTGCTTGTATTTCTGACGATCCATAACCGATTTTTTTAAGTAAGTCGTTTTTGTAATCCTCTTTTTTGGATCTTTGTCAGATCTCTTTCAGGGATCTTTATCGTAGTAGGAGTCCGACTTCGTTATATCGGTCTTCTTTAAGTTATTTTTATAATCCTCTTTCTTGGACCTTTGTCAGGTCTCTTTTAGGGACTACTTGTATAACTTTTTTAGTAGTAAGAGTCCGACTTCGTTATATCGGTCTCCTTTAAGTTATTTTTGTAGTCCTCTTTCTTGGACCTTTGTCAGGTCTCTTTCAGGGACTACTTGTATAACTTTTTTAGTAGTAAGAGTCCGACTTCGTTATATCGGTCTCCTTTAAGTTATTTTTGTAGTCCTCTTTCTTGGACCTTTGTCAGGTCTCTTTTAGGGACTACTTGTATAACTTTTTTAGTAGTAAGAGTCCGACTTCGTTATATCGGTCTCCTTTAAGTTATTTTTGTAGTCCTCTTTCTTGGACCTTTGTCAGGTCTCTTTCAGGGACTACTTGTATAACTTTTTCATTTCGGGCTGACTTTGTTACGTCGGGCCCTTCTAAGTTAAAGTAATCCTCTTTAATAGGGTTGGCCAGACCTCTTTCCAGGGTTTACTTATAACTTGGTTTGACTTGGTCCGACTTCTTAACGTCGGCCAGTCTTTAAGTTATTATTTTAGCAATCCGTAAGACCTCGTCAGGTTCTTTTTTTAGATCACTTTCGATAACTTCTTACATTATTCTGTGTTCATCTTTGCCAATTTGTAGAAAGTGGTTGTCATCTCTAGATCGTCCTTTGGGTGAATCACGTTTTCACCTTTATCGGACGGTTGTCTTTATCGTGATCGTGCAGTGAAATTGTTTTTCACTTTCTGCCGATCTGTCGCTTTATAATCGGACGATGAATGGTTCAGATTAATGCGGCTTGAAATCTTTGTAGAATATCTAAAATGTATTTTATTTAAAGGAAATGTGCAAATATATACATATGGGATTGTCTGAGTCTCAACTTGGTGCCTCATTAAAAAACCTTTTCAGGAAAAAGAGTGCATCCAATGATGAGATCTTTTATCTCTTCTAACTATAGTACCTTCTTAGGTTGCAGGCGTGCCATGACCTGGGAAGCTCTCGCCCATCGAGTTCAGACAGTCTGTAGTAGCCCTTTCCAAGTACTTCTACAACTCGGTAGGGTCCTTTCCAGTTTGCTGCCAGCTTTCCTTCTCCTGGTCGAGTTGTTCCGATATCATTTCGGATTAGGATGAGATCATTCTCTGCAAAACTTCTCGGTACTACCTTTTGATTATATCTGGAAGCCATTTGGCGTTTTAGAGCTTCTTCCCTGATCCGAGCTCTTTCCTAAATTTCGGGTAACAAGTCGAGCTCTTCTCTCTGGAGTTGGGAGTTTGCTTGCTCATTGTAGTGAATTACTCTAGGCGACCCTTCCTCAATCTCTACTGGAATCATCGCCTCTATTCCGTATGCTAATCGGAAGGGAGATTCCTTCGTGGTGGAATGTGGCGTCGTTCGATATGCCCATAGGACCTATGAAAGCTCTTCTGCCCAGGCTCCCTTTGCATTTTGTAGTCTCCGTTTTAGCCCGGCCAATATGACTTTGTTTGCAGCTCCAGCCTATCCGTTGGCTTGCGGATGTTCAACAGAAGTGTACTAGTGTGTTATATTCAAGTCGGCCACTAGTTTTCTGAAGCCTGCATCTGTGAATTGGGTGCCATTGTCTGTGGTTATTGAATATGGAACTCCGAACCCCGTGACAATATTTCTATATAAGATTTTCCGGCTTCTTTGAGCGGTGGCATTGGCTAAGGGCTCTGCCTCGATCCACTTTATAAAGTAATCTACTCCTACTATGAGAAACTTAACTTGTCCTGATCCCTGTGGGAAGGGGCCGAGAAGATCGAGTCCCCATTTTGCAAACAGCCAAGGCGAAGTCACGCTGATGAGCTCTTCTGGTGGGGCGATGTGAAAGTTGGCATGTTTCTGACATGGTGGACATGTCTTTACAAATTCTGTAGCTTCTTTCTGTAGAGTTGGCCAATAAAATCCTGCCCGGAGTACTTTTTTTGCGAGAGCTCGTGCTCCGAGATGATTGCCACAAATGCCGCCGTGTATTTCTTTTAGCACTTCCTTTGTGTTGGAGGTCGGTACGCATTTTAGTAAAGGTATTGAGATTCCTCTTTTGTACAGGATGTTGTTTATGATGGTGTAGTACTGTGCCTCCCTTTTTAATTTCTTTGCCTCCTTTTCTTCTGCGGGGAGTGTTCCTGTTTTGAGGTAGTCGATTATGGGGGTCGTCCATCCTTGGTCCTGACTTGTTATCGTCAGGACTTTTTCCTCTTCCAAGATTGACGGGTTCTGCAACATTTCCTGGATGAGGCTTCTATTGTTGCCCCCTGGTTTGGTGCTGGCTAGTTTCGAGAGTGCATCAGCTTGGGCATTTTGTTCGCGGGGTATGTGGCAGATCTTATATTCCCCAATTTGTCCGAGCTGTTCCTTGGTTCTATCCAAATATTTTTTCATGGTGGGATCTTTGGCTTGGTAGCTCCCTGTTATTTGTGATGTAACTACTTGTGAATCACTGTAAATGTTAGGTTTTTGAGCTCCAACCTCTTTAGCCAGCTTCAAACCAACTAACAAGGCTTCATATTCGGCCTGGTTGTTCGAGGCCGGGAATCCGAATTTGAGGGAGAGCTCGACTTGGGTTCCTTGGTTTCTTTCTATTATCACGCCTGTGCCGCTTCCAGTTTTATTCGAAGAACCGTCCACGTAGAGATTCCATTCCGTGGGGGTTTCCAGGGTGTCTGTGAATTCTGCAACGAAGTCGGCCAGATACTGTGATTTGATGGCCGTCCGAGGTTCGTATTGGAGGTCGAACTCTGACAGCTCGACTGCCCATTGTAGAATTCTGCCTGCTAAATCCGTTTTCTGCAATATTCCTTTTATGGGCTGGTTAATTCGAACCTTAATGGTGTGAGCCTGGAAGTATGGGCGGAGTCGTCAAGAGGTTAGGATAAGAGTATAGGCAAATTTTTCTATTTTTTGGTAGTTCAGCTCGGATCCCTGTAGTGCCTTGCTAATGAAGTAGACGGGTTGTTGCCCTTTTTCGTCCTCCCTGACTAGTGTAGAAGCTATTACCCGGTTCTCTACTGCGAGGTATAATATGAGCGGTTCTCCTTCTCATGGTCAAGATAGGATAGGTGGCCGTCCTAAGAATTCCTTGAAGTCTCGGAAGGCCTGTTCACATTCTGTCATCCATTCAAACTGTTTTCCCTTTCTTAAAGTAGCATAGAAGGGGAGAGATCTTATCGCAGCTCCTGCTAAGAACCGGGATAGGGCGGCTAATCTCCCGTTGAGTTGCTGTACCTCTTTGACGCAGGTTGGGCTCTTCATGTTGAGTATGGCTTGACATTTGTCTGGATTTGCTTCAATTCCCCTTTGTGTGAGCATGAAGCCTAAGAATTTGCCTGCTTCAACTGCGAAGGTGCATTTTGCGGGGTTGAGTCGCATGTTATGCTTCCTTATAGTGTCAAACACTTGAGCCAGGTCGGACAATAGTGTGTCTTCGCTTTGTGTCTTTATTAACATGTCGTCCACATAAACTTCCATGATTTTTACGATGTGATCTGAGAAGACTTTATTCATTAGCCTTTGATAAGTAGCTCCTGCGTTCTTGAGACCGAAAGGCATCACGATGTAGCAGTAGTTTGCCTTTGGTGTTAAGAACGAGGTCTTTTCTTGATCTGGTGGATACATGGGAATTTGGTTGTATCCTAAATATGCATCCATAAATGAGAGATATTTGTATCCAGAGGAAGCATCTACCAGGGCGTCAATACTTGGGAGTGGGTATGGATCTTTTGGACAAGCTTTGTTGAGATCGGTGTAATCGGTGGACATTCGCCACTTCCCATTCTACTTTTTCACCAAGACGACGTTGGCTAGCCATAGTGGGTATTTGACTTTTCTTATAAATCCGGCTTCCAGCAGTGCTTGTACTTGTTCTTCCATAGCTTGGGATCGTTCTGGCCCGAGTTTTCTTCGCTTCTGCTGCACCGGCCGAGATCCTGGGTAGACCGCCAACTTGTGACACATTAGCTTGGGGTCTATGCCCGGCATGTCTGCAGCTCTGCATGCGAAGAGGTCGACATTATCTCGTAAGAATTGTATCAGTAATTCTTTTGAGTCTCCTCTTAGAACCGTGCCGATATTAGTTGTTTTGTCCGAGGTGTCTCCGATCTGAACCTTCTCTACTTCACCTTCTGAGTGCGGACGGAGTTCTTCTCGTCGATGAGCTCCGCCAAGCTCAATTGTATAAAACTCTTCTCCTTTGCCCCTGAGGTTTAAGCTCTCGTTATAACAGCGACGTGCCATCTTTTGATCTGCTTTTATCGTGGCTCTCCCCTCTGTAGTTGGTGATGACAAGTCATCTTAGCCTAGTTTCACTAGCCTTTTTCTTTTGTTTTCAATTGAATTATGCACTTTCTTGAGCCATAAGCAAGCCAATTGGGTGGATTTTCATGCTTCCTTTGATTTAATCAACCATAGATGAATTAATGCAATTTCATGAGGTTTTATGCTATAATTATCACATATTATGAAAGAATGAATATCTCATGATTTTGAGCATAGCTTTGATGTGTTTGGTTTATTAATGAGTGTGCAAGGGGGAGCCAACGTTTGAGCAAAAGTTTGACCCCAAACTTTGGCTCAAACGTTGGTAGCAGCAAGGATGGGGTGGCTGATATGAAAAGTTTGAGTAAAAGTTTGCCTCAAACTTTTACTCAAACTTTTACTCAAGCTTACATGATTCCAAACCCGGTTCACTTCGGTTCTTCTCCAAATTCCAAGAGCAATCAACCAAGGCCTCTATCAATCCAATTCCATCAAGAGCAAAGGCCCAATTAAAGGCTTGAAGACCATTTGAAGAAAGTGTATAAATAGCTTAGGATTTAAGTTCTTCGGGGAGCTTTCCTTTTAGTTTTCATAGAGAGCTTTCGGAGAGCTTTTGGTGTGGAGTGAATTTTAATTTCTAAGTCTCGGGGAAGGAGAATTGAATTCCCTTCCTCTTAGTTTTCTTGCTTTCAATTTCAATTACAATTGTCTTGGATCTTGGGTTGGAGAATTGAAGGAATTCTGTTTCAATCTCATCCTGAGACCTCTCTGTTTCTTTGCTGCACAATTGAATTTAAATTTCTGTTAATTGCTTCTTCATCTACTTTCTCTGCAATTTACATTTCCTTTGCAATTGTTCTTGTTGGATCTAGGAAGGCATTGAGATCTAGACTTGGTTATCTAGTCTCTTGGGTCCTGAGATCTGAATTATCATTTTACATTCTCTGTTTACTACTTTCAAGCTCATTTACATTTCTGTTTCAAGATCCGATTCAATCCAATTCATCTTCCACTCTTATGTTTGTTGCAATTTTACTTTTCCTTGTTTAATTTCTGCAAATCCAATTCCCAATTCCCTTTACAATTCAAGCTATTTACATTTCTTGCACTTTAAGATTCTGCAATTTACATTTCTTGCGTTCTAAGTTTCTGCCATTTAATTTCTTGTTCTTTAAGATTCAGCACTTTAAATTTCAGTTCTCTTTAATTTCATGCAATTTACCCATTCCCTTTACTTTCTATGCAATTTGAATTCTGCAAATCACAAATTTCTCAACCAAATCTTGATTCGCTTGACTCAATCAATCACTAAACTAAAATTGCTCAGTCCTTCAATCCTTGTGGGATCGACCTCACTCCCGTGAGTTATTATTACTTGATGCGACCTGGTGCACTTGCCGGTGAGTTTTGTGTCGGATCGTTTTCCGCACATCAGTTGGGAATTTCATGCATAGATGTGGAGTTGAGACTATTGTGCCGAGTTGATTGAGTGTTGTCCGACCTATTAGAGCATTGTAGGCTGAACTTACGTCGACCACAATGTAGTCTATTTTGAGGGTCCTGGATTGGTTCCGTTTTCCAAAAGTAGTGTGTAGCGATACCTATCCCAGCGGTTGTACCGGGGTGTCTCCTAGTCCGAACAGATTGTTCGGGTATACTCTAAGCTCCTTTTCGTCTAAGCCGAGTTTGTCGAAGGCTGTTTTGAATAAGATATCGGCAGAATTCTCTTGGTCTACTAATGTGCGGTGTAGATTGGCATTTGCCAGTATAATAGTGATGACCATGGGATCGTCGTGTCCTGAGATGATGCCGGATGCGTCCTCTTTAGTGAATGTTATTGCCGGGATGTTGGGTGCTTCCTCCTTTCCCTCGACATGATATACTTCTTTGAGATATCTCTTTCGGGATGATTTGTAGATCCCACCTCCTGCGAATCCGCCGTGTATCATGTGGATATGTCTTTCTGGTGTTCGAGGTGATCGTTCGGCTCGTCCATCATCTTCGTCTCTTCGTCTCTTTCTTTGGTCATCATCTCAGGTAGCCAGAAATCGATCTAATTTTCCTTATCTTACCAATTTTTCTATGATATTTTTCAAGTCGAAGCACTCGTTGGTGGAGTGCCCTCGGACTCGATGGTATTCACAATATTCCTTCCAGTTTCCTCCTCCCCTTCTGCCTTTGAGTGGTCGCGCTGTGGGGATTTTTTCTGTGTGGCAGACTTCTTTGTACACATCGACCAGGGATGCCTTGAGAGGAGTGTAGTTATGGTATTTTTTTATTTTGTCCCCCTGTCGATCTTCTTTCCTTTTAGAGTCCTTGTCTTTGTCTCGGTAGGGGGCCCCAAATTTTGAGTTTTCTCCCAACCGAGCGTTCTCTTCCATGTTGATGTATTTTTCTGCTCGCTCCTGTACTTCGTCTAAGGAGGTAGGATACTTTTTTGATATAGATTGGCTGAAAGGTCCCTCTCGTAAGCCATTGATGAGCCCATGATGGCGGCCTCAGTTGGTAAACTTTGTATGTCCATGCATGTTTTGTTGAATCTTTTCATGTAGTTGCGGAGGCTCTCCCGATCTCCTTGCTTGATCCCTAGTAAGCTGGGTGCGTGCTTGGCCTTATCTTTCTGGATAGAGAATCTGGCCAGGAACTTTTTGGCCAGGTCGTCGAAGTTTGAGATGGACTTCGGAGGTAAGTTGTCGAACCATCTGATCGCCGTTTTCGTGAGAGTCGTTGGAAAAGCTTTGCAGTGAATGGCATCTGAGGCATCGGTAAGGTACATTCTGCTTCTGAAATTGCTGAGATGATGGTTGGGATCTGTTGTGCCATCATACAAAACCATATCTGGGAGCTTGAAATCTTTTGGGATTTTGGTCTTCATGATTTCTCTGGTGAACGGATCTTGTTCTATGCGTGAATTTTCCTCAGGAGTGGTCTGTGGAGCTTTTGATTTGAGGTCGGCCTCTAATTGCTGTAGTTTTTCTTCCAGTCCTCGGCATCGCCGTACCTCTCTTTGTAGATCCTTTCCGATCTCCCATTGTTGCTGGGTTTCTTTCTCAAGTTGCTTTAAGCGATGTTGAAGTGCTTCTATGGCTCCTGGATTCGGTGAGTTTTTGTCCCCGTTGGACTCTGGAGTATCCTTTAGCATAGTGTCCGCGTTCTTGTGCGGTGTTCTGTTTTCCAGATCCGAGTCGTGGTCGTTGTCATGGCCGTTCGCCATGTTTTTGGGATGACTTTCAGGTTCCCCGGCAACGGCGCCAATGTTCCGAGGGTTACCTGAAACTGGAGGTCGATCTCGGATGAGATCTTCTGTACTGGTCAGAGATGACGTGTCTGGCTGGCTGGTGGCGGCCGGAGCTGTTGTGTCCAACTTGTTGGACTTGCTGCACTGCTGATCCTTGGCCACCGGAGGGTGGGGGGTACCTGCAAGAGACTCCGATGCTTAAGTTAGCATGGGTATTAAACAGGTTTATTGTAGAATGAGAGTATGAGTTATACCTGGGTGCTCCAGTGTATTTATAGTAGTGTGGGCTGAACTTTCTGATAAGATAAGTTAGTTATCTTATCTTATCTTATCCTGTTTTGGATGAAGTCAGCTTATCTTCAAGGGAACCACCTTTATCTCTATAGGCTGGGATTGCCTTTGGATTTGGGTCGTGTTCCTCTATTTGGGCCCTTTATTGGACTTTCCAGTCGATTTGGCCGAGCTCTTTTAGAAGAGGTCGGGTAGTCTGACCTGAAGAGGTCGGTCGCTGTGTCGCCGATCATCCCGGGTCGGATAGCTCGACCCAGGGTATGAACACAAATTATAACTAATAATTAAAATAAAAACAAAAATATTTTTATTTTATTTTAATTAATATTCGAATACTCTCTCTCTCTTATCTCTTTCTATTTATTTAATTATTTACTAACACTTCTCTTCTTAAAAATTTGAACCCTCTCCCTCTCTCTGTGTTCGAATTCTTCTTCTCCCTTCTTCATTCTATTCTTCTATTCTTCTACTCACATAAAAGAATCTCTATACTGTGACAAAGAGGATTCCTCTTCTTTTCTGTTCTCTTCTTTTTTATATGAGCAGGAACAAGGATAAGAACATTCTTGTTGAAGCTGATCCTGAACCTGAAAGGACTCTGAAGAGGAAGTTAAGAGAAGCTAAAACACAACACTTTGGAGAGGACCTAACAGAAATTTACGAAAAAGAAGATGACATGGTAGCTGAAAATAACAACAACGGTAGAGATGCAAGGAAGGTGCTTGGTGACTTTACTACACCAACTTCTGACTTCTATGGAAGAAGCATCTCAATTCCTGCAATTGGAGCAAACAACTTTGAGCTTAAGCCTCAATTAGTTTCTCTAATGCAGCAAAATTGAGGTTAAGACCAATGGGGTTAAGACCAATGGGTTAATCCTGAGGTCTACAGACTTATGCTTTTTCCCCTTTGCTATAAAAGACAGAGCTAGGATATGATTGGACTCACAACCTAAAGAAAGCATGAACTCTTGGGAAAAGTTGGTCAATGCTTTCTTGGCCAAATTCTTTCCACCTTAAAAATTGAGCAAACTTAGAGTGGAAGTCTAAACCTTCAGACAGAAGGAAGGTAAATCCCTCTATGAAGCTTGGGAAAGATATAAGCAATTGATCAGAAGGTGTCCTTCTGACATGCTTTCAGAATGGAGCATCTTATGTATATTCTATGATGGTTTGAATTGTCCAAGATGTCATTGGACCACTCTGCTGGTGGATCTCTTCATCTGAAGAAGACGCCTGCAGAAGCCCAGGAACTCATTGAGATGGTTGCAAATAACTAGTTTCATGTATACTTCTGAAAGAAATGCTGTGAATAATGGGATGACTCAGAAGAAAGGAGTTCTTGAGATTGATACTCTGAATGCCATATTGGCTCAGAACAAGATATTGACTCAGCAAGTCAATATCATTTCTCAGAATCTGATTGGAATACAAGCTGCATCCGGCAGTACGAAAGAAGCCTCCTCTGAAGGAAAAGCTTATGACCCCGAGAATCTTGCAATGGAAGAGGTGAATTGCATGGGAGAATCCTATGGAAACACCTATAATCTTTCATGGAGGAATCATCTTAATTTCTCATGGAAGGATCAGCAGAAGCCTAATCAAGGCTTCAATAATAATAATGGTGGGAGAAATAGGTTTGGCAATAGTAAGCCTTTTCCATCATCTTCTGAGCAACAGACAGAGAATTCTAAGCAGAGCCTCTTTGACTTAGCAACCATAATCTCTGATCTATCTAAGACCACTCTCAGTTTCATGACTGAAACAAGGTCCTCCATTAAAAATTTGGAGGCACAAGTGGGTCAGCTGAGTAAAAGAGTCACTGAAATCCCTCCCAGTACTCTCCAAAGCAATACAGAAGAGAATCCAAAGAGAGAGTGCAAGGCCATTGATGACATGTCATCATGTCATGTTTTTCTATGCCTTTTTCCTTTGTTTTCAATAGGTTTTATGCACTTTCTTGAGCCATAAGCAAGCCAAGTGGGTAGATTTTCATGCTTCCTTTGATTTAATCAACCATGTATGAATTCATGCTATTTCATGAGGTTTTATGCTAAAATTGTCACATATTATGAAAGAATGAATATCTCATGATTTTGAGCATAGCTTTGATGTGTTTGGTTGATTAATGATAGGTGAAGAAGGCTTGGAGAAAGGGTGAAGCAAGAAGGAATGGCTAGGAGTAAAGAGAGGACAATGGAATAAGTTGAACCAGGAAGCAAAAACTTTTGGGTAAAAAGTTAGCCTCAAAGTTAGACCCCTAACTTGGAGGCTAATGTTGGCACATGAAATTCACCCCTGGGCACCAAAAGTTTGCGCCAACGTTAGCCCCCTAACTTTGAGGCTAACGTTGGCATGAAGAGAACCTCCCTGGGCACCAAAAGTTTGCGCCAACGTTAGCCCCCTAACTTGGTGGCTAACGTTGGCACATGAAATTCACAAGAGGAGGAGCAAAAGTTTGCGCCAACGTTAGCCCCCTAACTTTGAGGCTAACGTTGGCGCCACACACCACAACAGCTTGAAGGGGTATACTTCCAACAAGAATAACTTGAGCTACAGAGCTCCAAATGAGGTGATTCAAGAAGCATTGGAAAGTAGGAATCAAGCGCTTTCCAAGCATATATGGCACTGCATGGTGGACACTAAAATTGAGGGAGAAAACTTCCCCGCAATGTGCATAAACGAACATGGTGGCTACCTGCAGTGAGGCCAACTGACCTCTGCACCTTCAACGGAGTATAACTCGAGCTGTAGAGCTCCAAATAATGTGCTCCCAACGGAATTGGAAAGTAGACATCCAGGGCTTTCCAAAAATGTATAATAGTATGGGGTGGACAATACGTTTGAGCCTCCAGAACTGGCGTTTTCGCCAACGTTTGAGGCAAACGTTACCTCAAACGCTGCACACCAAAGCCAGCGACCATGCCCTCTTCAAATGATCATAACTTGAGTTGTAGATGTCCAATTGAAGTGATTCCAAGTGGGTTAGAAAGCTGACATTCAGAGCTTTCCAACCATATATGATAGTCTATATTGGGCATAAAATTGGCAACATGACAAGAGGACAAATTTGGCGCCATAAATGTGCATAAGGGAGGCCAACGTTAGGGTCAAAGTTAGACCCCTAACGTTGGCACCAACGTTCATACCAGCAAGTTTTGTGGGCTGCTATGAAAAGTTGGAGCCAAAGTTAGACCCCTAACTTTAGCTCCAACTTTTGGTCCAACTTTTGCAAACTCAACCCGGTTCAATTCGGTTCCTCTTCAAACTCCAAGAGCAATCAACCAAGGCCTCTTTCAACCCAATTCCACCAAGAGCAAAGGCCCATGATCATCACTCAAAGGCACAAGAAATAGATAAAATAGGAATTTTATTTAATTGTAATTTATTTTTAATTTCATTTTCATTTCCATTTTGTAAAGCCTATATAAGGCATCATATTCATATTTGTGAGGAGGCTAGCTCCCCTAGGGAGCACTAGAATTTGAGAGCTCTCTCTTTAATTTTCTTTGTTTTGAATCTTGGGTGGAGAATTGAAGGTGTTCTGTTTCATTCTCCCTCTGAGATTTCTCTTTGTTTTTCTTGCTGCTTTTAATTCACTGCACTTCAAAATTTCAATTCTGTTTTGATTCCCAGCATCCAATTTCCTTTATTCTTCCTGCAATTTAAATTTCCAGTTGCGTGATCTATTGCTCTTTTTAATTTCCAACACCCCAGCCCCTTTACTTTTCATGCAATTTACTTTTCTTGCAATTTAAGTTTCAGCTATTTTACTTTCTTGTTCTTTAACTTACTTGCAATTTTACTTTCTGCATCTTTAAGATTCATTGCAATTTACTTTCTGTTGGCTACATTTCACACAATTCACTGAATATCAGCTTGACTAAACTAATCACCCACTAAAATTGCTTGATCCATCAATCCCTGTGGGATCGACCTCACTCCCGTGAGTTTTATTACTTGATGCGACCCGGTGCACTTGCCGGTTAGATTCGTGTGTTTTGGGAGAAATTTATTTTTCACCAAAATACTCATCAAGTTTTTGGCGCCGTTGCCGGGGATTGATTAGATCAACAATGATTAAGTGGGTGAGAAGTCTAGATCAAGCATTTTCTTTATTTTTGTTTTCTGTTTTAAAGTGAAACCAAGGTGTTTGAGTTTTTGCCTCACTAAGAAATTCTCATCTCTGATATGAGTAATTTCAATTTTTCTTGGTTGTGTGTTTTACAAAACTCAAATGGAGTTCAACTCATCTTATGATCAAACAAATTCTATGGGATATCACCCACCATCACCAATTTCTAATGATGGATGGGAATATCACCAAGAAACTTCAAATTCTGGGCTCTCCAATTCATGGAGCCATGCTTCAGAACCACAAGATGAGAAAGAAAATCATATTGGACATTTCCCTCCACCACAAAATGATTCAAGTCATTATTCCACTGGTGGCTGGGAGTATTACCAAGAAACTGCAAATTCTGAGCAGTCAACTCACATGAGAGATAGTCCAACCTCACCTCCCACTTCTACATTTGAAAATTCTTCATCACCTAAATATGCCTCAACACAAACTTCCACGAACCTAGGCTTCTCAAAGCTAGAGATCATGTTTGAAAAATATGAGAGGGAGGTGCAAAGATCTTGGAACGAGCAAAAGAATTCATTCAAAAACATGGAAGTGATGGCAGGCCAATTGTTGAATGCAAGGAAGGAGAAAATGGAAAAACAAGAATGCAAGGTCCCTGTGTTAAGTGAAATTGCAAAAAAAGAGGAGGTGGAAGAGCAAAATGAAGATCCACTTCAAAAATCCAGAGAATTGTTGAAAAGACAAGAACAATTCATGAAGGAACAACAACAAGCCTGGAAAAGGGAAGAAAGTCTCTTAAAAAATATGAATGAAGATCTAGAGAAAATAAGGAAACACTTAGAACCACTGAGCAAGAAAAATGAAGGCCAATTGATGGATATGAAGGAGAAAGTGGAAGAGCAAGATAAGGAGGCCACTGCATCAAGTGAACTTTCAATGAAGAATGAGGTGGTTGAACCTGAAACTTCACTTGAGATGACAAGAGAACATGAAAACTCACAACTCTCACAAACCTCCCTGGACCAAAATGCCTCAACATCTGAATCCATGATTGAAAGGTATGACGAGGAGATGAAGAAATGTTGGGAAGATCGACAAACCTCTCCCATGATAGAGCTATTAAAACAAATGTTGGGTGTAAAAGAGGAAGTGGAGGAGCAAGAAAGTGAAGAAGTCATTCCAAACTCAAGTGAGGAAAAGAAGTACATGAAGGAAGAATTCACAGAACCACCATTGCAAGAGACTCCTGATGAAGACAAAACTCCAACAATCACACAACCACCAAAACATGGATTCAAAGAAGTGAAGGCAATTAACAAAAGCACCAAGAAGAGGATTGTGACCAAACTACCAAGGACAACATTCAAGAGGAGGTCAACCACAAGCAATCCAACCCCTGGACCAATAGCAAGCAAGCTCAATCAAGCCATGTACAAAAGAAAGCTTGCTGAGGAGAGACCAAGACAAGGGGTAATAGCTGAATCTTCTCCTCCTTTGAAGTCATTTCTCTTAACAAATTGGAAGAAGAGGAAGAAAGTAAAGAACAGGTAGACAGTAGGTACATTTCTTTTCCTTGCTTTGTTTAAATTTCAATAAATTGGCATATGGTTACATTCTAAGTTTGGTGTTGCCCTGCAACAAACTGTTTTCCATCTTCATGGATGATTGCATCAATTTTACATGAAAGTGACACACCAAGATTCTAAGTTTGGTGTGCCACCTATTTTTCTATGCAAAACAATCCAGCAACATCACTTGTCTGCATAATCATATTGCCTTTTACAGTGTTATTTTTCTTCTTAGTTGGATAATTTTTGTTTTCTCTTTGTTTCATTTATTTACTTGTTTTTAATGCTTTCCTCCATTAACTGTTTTTGTTAATACATCACCAAGACATCCTTATTCATAACAGATTCTTCATTTAGTGATTGTACTTAACATATAACAGTTTCTTTTGTTTAGTTTTAGTTCAAATAAATTGACATAGGATTGCATTCTAAGTTTGGTGTTGCTATGCAACACAGTTTGCTTCAAATCTTTACTGGATACTTGCATTGATTCCAAGTGAAAGTGTCACACTAAGTTTGGTGTGCCACTTATTCTTTATGCAAAGTATTATGCTCACCTTCTTAAGCTTGCAATCATAATGTCTCTGTCTCTTGTGTCTTGATTATTATCTTTAATTTTGCTTGCGTGAAACACATGTACTATTAACATTCCTTGTGTAAGACATTCATGATCCATCTTAGCCCCATAGCCACGGTTCTAATAGTTGCTTGAGGATGAGCAAGCATTCTGAGTTTGGTATGGGAAGGAGGAGAATGGGAGGAAATTGACAACAATAGAGAAGATGAACTACAAGGTTGTAAAGTTCCTTTTCCTCTCATTTGTTTCAAGCACTATAAACTGCATGATTGTCTTTACCTTCTCTGTATGCATGTGTGTATGAAAAGGCATAGTTTGATTTCTAAATTGCAACATGGTGCTATGTCATTATGATTACCAACTTGAGTTTTGTGAATTCAAAAGCAACAAAGTATCATGATCATAAACAAACAAGGCAGTAAGAAGATTTTAGCATGTGCATAAAAGTATAGGTAAGCTAGTATGTTTGATTGTTGCTTAATTGCATTAGATTTTATTTAATTGAAGTTTTCATCTAGGACATTTTGTGAAATCTTTTGAAAATCATGAAAACCTTGAAGAAGCAAATGCAAAAATAAAGCAAGAAAAGAAAAAGGGAAAGAGTGAGAAAGCTGAAGGCTCTGAGTACCAATGGCAATTTATTTGCTAAGTACTCGTGGTGTTTATGTATCAAGCCAAATGCTTGAAAACAAAACACTTAGAAGTCAAGGCTAGGCTCAAAGTGTAAAAGCACTCCCTCAAAGCTCAAGGCTCTGAGCATCAATGATTAGAGAGTTAAGAAAAGAAAAGAAAAATGAGCTTAATGAAGTCCTCTAATCAAATGCTTGTGGTGCTTATGTATCAAGTGGTAATACTTGAAAACAAAGCATTTAGAAGTCGTAGCTTTGTTATCAACTCATGGGGCAAAGCACCCAAAAGGAGAAGCTAAATAAAAAAATCAAAAGCTTGTTTCAAGGAAGAAATATAAAAGAAAGATTTCATAAATTGAGCTAGATGGAAGCATCAATCATTTACATTTCTTTTGTGATTGTAGCATGCTTAGAAAACTAGCTTACCATGAACATTGAGTTGCTATTCTTCTTACCTTGGATTGTCAATCTTTATTGCATGATTCTTTTCTTGCTTGGGGACAAGCAAGGTTTAAGTTTGGTGTTGTGATGACATGTCATCATGTCATGTTTTTCTATGCCTTTTTCCTTTGTTTTCAATAGGTTTTATGCACTTTCTTGAGCCATAAGCAAGCCAAGTGGGTAGATTTTCATGCTTCCTTTGATTTAATCAACCATGTATGAATTCATGCTATTTCATGAGGTTTTATGCTAAAATTGTCACATATTATGAAAGAATGAATATCTCATGATTTTGAGCATAGCTTTGATGTGTTTGGTTGATTAATGATAGGTGAAGAAGGCTTGGAGAAAGGGTGAAGCAAGAAGGAATGGCTAGGAGTAAAGAGAGGACAATGGAATAAGTTGAACCAGGAAGCAAAAACTTTTGGGTGAAAAGTTAGCCTCAAAGTTAGACCCCTAACTTGGAGGCTAACGTTGGCACATGAAATTCACCCCTGGGCACCAAAAGTTTGCGCCAACGTTAGCCCCCTAACTTTGAGGCTAACGTTGGCATGAAGAGAACCTCCCTGGGCACCAAAAGTTTGCGCCAACGTTAGCCCCATAACTTGGTGGCTAACGTTGGCACATGAAATTCACAAGAGGAGGAGCAAAAGTTTGCGCCAACGTTAGCCCCCTAACTTTGAGGCTAACGTTGGCGCCACACACCACAACAGCTTGAAGGGGTATACTTCCAACAAGAATAACTTGAGCTACAGAGCTTCAAATGAGGTGATTCAAGAAGCATTGGAAAGTAGGAATCAAGAGCTTTCCAAGCATATATGGCACTGCATGGTGGACACTAAAATTGAGGGAGAAAACTGCCCCGCAATGTGCATAAACGAACATGGTGGCAACCTGCAGTGAGGCCAACTGACCTCTGCACCTTCAACGGAGTATAACTCGAGCTGTAGAGCTCCAAATAATGTGCTCCCAACGGAATTGGAAAGTAGACATCCAGGGCTTTCCAACAATGTTTAATAGTATGGGGTGGACAATACGTTTGAGCCTCCAGAACTGGCGTTTTCGCCAACGTTTGAGGCAAACGTTACCTCAAACGCTGCACACCAAAGCCAGCGACCATGCCCTCTTCAAATGATCATAACTTGAGTTGTAGATGTCCAATTGAAGTGATTCCAAGTGGGTTAGAAAGCTGACATTCAGAGCTTTCCAACCATATATGATAGTCTATATTGGGCATAAAATTGGCAAAATGACAAGAGGACAAAGTTGGCGCCATAAATGTGCATAAGGGAGGCCAACGTTAGGGTCAAAGTTAGACCCCTAACGTTGGCACCAACGTTCATACCAGCAAGTTTTGTGGGCTGCTATGAAAAGTTGGAGCCAAAGTTAGACCCCTAACTTTAGCTCCAACTTTTGGTCCAACTTTTGCAAACTCAACCCGGTTCAATTCGGTTCCTCTTCAAACTCCAAGAGCAATCAACCAAGGCCTCTTTCAACCCAATTCCACCAAGAGCAAAGGCCCATGATCATCACTCAAAGGCACAAGAAATAGATAAAATAGGAATTTTATTTAATTGTAATTTGTTTTTAATTTCATTTTCATTTCCATTTTGTAAAGCCTATATAAGGCATCATTTTCATATTTGTGAGGAGGCTGGCTCCACTAGGGAGCACTAGAATTTGAGAGCTCTCTCTTTAATTTTCTTTGTTTTGAATCTTGGGTGGAGAATTGAAGGTGTTCTGTTTCATTCTCCCTCTGAGATTTCTCTTTGTTTTTCTTGCTGCTTTTAATTCACTGCACTTCAAAATTTCAATTCTGTTTTGATTCCCAGCATCCAATTTCCTTTATTCTTCCTGCAATTTAAATTTCCAGTTGCGTGATCTATTGCTCTTTTTAATTTCCAACACCCCAGCCCCTTTACTTTTCATGCAATTTACTTTTCTTGCAATTTAAGTTTCAGCTATTTTACTTTCTTGTTCTTTAACTTACTTGCAATTTTACTTTCTGCATCTTTAAGATTCATTGCAATTTACTTTCTGTTGGCTACATTTCACACAATTCACTGAATGTTAGCTTGACTAAACTAATCACCCACTAAAATTGCTTGATCCATCAATCCTGTGGGATCGACCTCACTCCCGTGAGTTTTATTACTTGATGCGACCCGGTGCACTTGCCGGTTAGATTCGTGTGTTTTGGGAGAAATTTATTTTTCACCAAAATACTCATCAGCCATCAATATACCCAACATGGCCGAAACTATAGAGGAGGAAGAGGCAGTAATTTTCACTGAGAAAGACCTCAATGGACATCCACTGACCACTAAAGAGTTCCCTATTGAGGAACCAAAGGAATCTAAGGCTCATATAGAGACCATAGAGATTCCACTGAACTTATTGTTGCCATTCATGGGCTCTGATGAGTATTCTTTCTCTGAAGAAGATGAAGATATTGTTGAAGAGCAAGTTGCTCAGTATCTAGGAGCAATTATGAAGCTGAATGCCAAGTTATTTGGTAATGAGACTTGTGAGGATGAACCTCCATTTCTCATCAATGAACTGAATACCTTGGTTCAACAGAAATTACCTCAGAAGAAACCGGATCCCGGAAAATTCTTAATACCCTGTACCATAGGTACCATGACCTTTAAGAAGGCTCTGTGTGACCTAGGGTCAGGAATAAACCTCATGCCACTCTCTGTAATGGAGAAGCTAGGGATCTTTGAGGTACAAGCTGCTAAATTCCCACTAGAATTGGCAGACAAATCAAGGAAACAAGCTTATGGAGTTGTAGAGGATGTCTTAGTGAAGGTTGAAGGCTTTTGCATCCTTGCTGACCTCATAATCCTAGACACTGGGAAGGATGAAGATGAATCCATCATCCTTGGAAGACCCTTCCTAGCCACAGCAAGAGCTGTGATTGATGTGGACACAGGAGAGTTAGTCCTTCAATTGAATGAGAACTACCTTATGTTCAAGGCTCAAGGATTTTCTTCTGTAACCATGGAGAGGAAGCATGAAAAGCTTCTCTCAATACAGAGTAAAACAGAGCCCCTACACTCAACTTCTAAGTTTGGTGTTGGGAGGCCATCATCAAGCTCTGAGTCTCTGTGAGGCTCTCTAAGAGCTCACTGTCAAGCTATTGACATTAAAGAAGCGCTTGTTGGGAGGCAACCCAATGTTATTTAATTATATTTATCTTTGTTTTCCATTGTTATTTTATGTTTTCTTTAGGTTGATGATCATGTGAAGTCATAAAAACAGCTGCAGAATTAAAGCAAAATCAAAAACATCATAAAAAATAGCACACCTTGGAGGACAGGCTTACTGGCATTTAAACGCCAGTAAGAATAGCAGAATGGGCGTTTAACGCCAGAAAAGGGTGTCTGGTGTCTGGCTGGCGTTAAACGCTAGAATTGGCAGACAGACTGGCATTTAACACCAGAAAAGGGTGTCTGGCTGGTGTTAAACACCAAAAAAGGGCAGCAGACTGGTGTTTAACGCCAGGAAAGGTAGCAGAGCTGGCGTTAAACGCCAGAATTGGCACACAGAGGGCGTTTACATGCCAGAATGGTGCAGGAAGTAGAATTCCTTGACACCTCAGGATCTGTGGACCCCACAGGATCCCCACCTACCCCACCTCTTTTTCTCTCTTCTTCACACCTTTTCATAACACTCTTCCCCAAATACCCTTGTCCAATCACATCAATACCTCTTCCTCAAACACCATTCACCTATCAAATCCCACCCTCTTCCCCATATTCTCTTCACCACTCACTTCAATCCATCATAAAACCTCACCTACCTCACCATTCAAATTCAAAACATTTCCCTCCCAAACCCAACCCCTCACACACGACTTCCCCATCTTTCTTACCCTATAAATACCCCTCCTTACCACCTTCAATTTCACACATCATTCACAATTAAACCCCCCTTGGCCGAAACCAACCTTCCACTCCATCTCCTCCATTTCTTCTTCTTCTACTCCTTTCTTTCTTCTTTTACTCGAGGACGAGCAAACCTTTTAAGTTTGGTATGGGAAAAAGCTTTGCTTTTTGTTTTTCCATAACCACTAAATGGCACCTAAGACCGGAGAAACCTCTAGAAAAAGGAAAAGGGAAGGTAATTTCTTCCACCTCCGAGTCATGGGAGATGGAGAGATTCATCTTAAAGGTCCATCAAGACCATTTCTATGAAGTTGTGGCCAAGAAAAAGGTGATCCCTGAGGTCCCCTTCAAGCTTAAAAAGAGTGAATATCTGGAGATCCAACTTGAGATTCAAAGAAGAGGTTGGAAAACTCTCACCAACCCAATCCAACAAGTCGAAATCTTAATGGTTCAAGAGTTCTATGCTAATGCATGGATCACTAGGAACCATGACCAAAGTATGAACACGAACCCAAAGAATTGGCTCACAATGGTTCGGGGAAATTACTTGGATTTTAGTCTGAAAAATGTGAGGTTGGCATTTAACTTGCCAATGATGAGAGGAGATCCTCATCCTTTCACTAGAAGGGTCAACTTTGATCAAAGGTTGGACCAAGTCCTCATAGACATCTGTGTGGAAGGTGCTCAATGGAAGAGAGACTCAAGAGGCAAGCCGGTTCAATTAAGAAGGCTTGACCTCAAGCCCGTGGCTAGGGGATGGTTGGAGTTCATCCAACGCTCTATCGTTCCCACTAGCAACTGGTCTGAAGTTATAATAGATCGGGCTATCATGATCCATAGTATCATGATTGGAGAGGAAGTAAAAGTTCATGAGATCATACCTCTAGAACTCTACAAGGTGGTGGACAAGCCCTCTACGTTGGCAAGGTTAGCCTTTCCTCATCTCATCTGTAACCTATGCAATTCAGCTGGAATTGTCATAGAGGAAGACATCCTCATTGATGAGGACAAGCCCATCACTAAGAAAAGGATGTAGCAAACAAGAGAGCCCACTCATGGACCTCAACAAGAGCATGGGAAAATTCCTCATCAAGAAATCCCTGAGATGCCTCAAGGAATGTATTTTCCTCCACATAACTACTGAGAGCAACTCAACACCTCCTTAGGAGATTTGAGTTCTAACATGGGGAAACTAAGGATGGAGCACCAAGAGCACTCCATTATCCTCCATGAAATCAGAGATGACAAAAAAGCCATAAGGGAAGAGCAACAAAGGCAAGGAAGAGACATAGAGGAGCTCAAGCACTCAATAAGATCTTCAAGAGGAAGAACTAGCCACCATCACTAAGGTGGATCTGTTCTTTAATTTCCTTGTTCTTATTTTTCTATTTTTCGAATTCTATGCTTTATGTTTTGTCTATGTTTGTGTCTTTATTACATGATCATTAGTGTCTAGTGTCTATGTCTTAAAGCTTTGAATGTCCTATGAATCCTTCACCTTTCTTAAATGAAAAATGTTTTTTGCAAAAGAACAAGAAGTACATGAATTTTGAATTCTATCTTAAAATTAGTTTAATTATTTTGATGTGGTGTGATAAACCCCGTTTTTAGGGTTTATCATCTATAGAATCTAAGGGTTTTATCAAGGATCTTCCACACTTATTCATATAAAAAACTGCATGATTTTGTGTTCCTTTCCCATTTTACCTCATAGATGAAAATATGCTTCTTTTACATTAAAATTAAGATATTTTAATCCTCTTCTATTACCATTAGATGCCTTGATCTGTTTGTTAAGTGATTTCAGAAGTTATAGGGCAAAAATGGCTAAGAGGAATGAAGGAAGCATGCATGAATGGAAGGAGCATGGAACAAATCAAAGAATTAAAGTTTGGACATGCACGCGCACGCGCACCGTACGCGTATGCGTGGATGCGCTCATCTAGAGCCAGCGCAGTGGAGCCGAGCGGAGAGCTGGCACGCCTATATGGCTGGGCCATATTCCTTATGACACTCGCGCGCACCTTACGCCTGGCGCAGATCGCAAAAGACCCCAAGGACGCGTACGCGTGCAGTGCGCGTACGCATCGACGTGTGCATATGATTTTTTAAATGGAACATGTGCCCAGCGATTTCAGGAGGTTCTCAGGCCCTGTTTTGGAGCAGATTTTGGAGGGAAAAGCTTAAGAAGACCAAGGATTAGGAGTGTTAGGACAATAAGTCATAATTCTAGATATTTTAGGAAGTTAGTTACATTTTATTTTTAGAGAGAGAAACTCCAACTTCTCTCTAGGTTTTCATCCTCCATTGCAAGTTTCCTTTGAATTCTTGGTGAGATCTTTTGCTAATTGACTTTTTGTTTTGATACAAGTATAGGTTTACTCTTCTTCTACTCTTAATTGATGTTCTTTTGGTTCAATTTCTTAGATCTAGATTTGGTTCACTTTGTTACTTTGAATGTGGATTAAAGAATTAAGGTTTCATTCAATTGTTTGATTGTTGATGATTGTTGATAGCAAGAAAAGAATCATGCAATAAAGATTGACAATCCAAGGTAAGAAGAATAGCAACTCAATGTTCATGGTTAGCTAGTTTTCTAAGCATGCTACAATCACAAAAGAGATGTAAATGATTGATGCTTCTATCCAGCTCAATTTATGAAATCTTTCTCTTATATTTCTTCCTTGAAATAAGCTTTTGATTTTTTTATTAGCTTCTCCTTTTGGGTGCTTTGCCCCATGAGTTGATAACAAAGCTACGACTTCTAAATGCTTTGTTTTCAAGTATTACCACTTGATACATAAGCTCCACAAGCATTTAATTAGAGGACTTCATTAAGCTCATTTTTATTTTCTTTTCTTGACTCTCTAATCATTGATGCTCAGAACCTTGAGCTTTGAGGGAGTGCTTTTGCACTTGAGCCTAGCCTTGACTTCTAAGTGTTTTGTTTTCAAGCATTTGGCTTGATACATAAACACCACAAGTACTTAGCAAATAAATTGCCATTGGTACTCAGAGCCTTCAGCTTTCTCATTCTTTCCCTTTTTCTTTTTTTGCTTTAATTGTATTTGCTTCTTCAAGGTTTTCATGATTTTCAAAAGATTTCACAAAATGTCCTAGATGAAAACTTCAATTAAATAAATTCCAATGCAATTGAGCAATAATTAATCATACTAGCTTTCTAATACTTGTATGCACATGCTAAGTTCTTCTTTAATGCCTTGTTTGTTTATGATCATGATACTTTACTGCTTTAAGCTTTACAAAACTCAAGTTGGTAGTCATAATGGCATGGCAACATGTTACAAATCAATATTCAAGCTATGCTTATTCATACCACACATGCCTATAGAGAATATAAAGACAATCATGCAATTTAAGTGCTGGAAACAAATGAGGAGAAAAGAAACTCTATAACCTTGTAGTTCATCTTCATTATTGTTGTGCTTTTTCCTCTATTCTTCCTCTTTCCCTTGCCAAACTCAAAATGCTTGCTCATCCTCAAGCAACAATTAGAACAATGGCTATGGGGCTAATATGGATCATGAGTGTCTCACACAATGAAATGTTAGTAGTACATGTGTTTGAGCAAGCAAAAAAAATGAAGAATAACTATCAAGGTACAGAGACAAAGACATTGTGATTGCAAAGATAAGGTGTGCACAATACATTGCATAAAAGATAAGTGGTATACCAAACTTAGTGTGACACTTTCACTTGGAATCAATGCAAGTATCCAGTAAAGATTGGAAGCAAATTTTGTTGCATAGCAACACCAAACTTAGAATGCAATCCTATGTCCATTTTATTTAAAACAAAACTAAATGAAACTGTTGTATGTTAAATACAATCACCAAGCCAAGAATCTGTCATGAATAAAGCTCTCTTGGTAATGTATTAACAAACACAGTAAATAAAAGAAAGCATTTAAAACAAGGAAATGACTAAAAACAAAGAGAAAACTAAAATTGTCTAACTAAAAGAAAGATAACAGTGCAAAGAACATTATGATTATGCAAACAAGTGGTATTGCTGAATGATTTGCATAGAAAAATAAGTGGCACACCAAACTTAGAATCTTGGTGTGTCACTTTCATTTTTGATATGATGCAATCATCCAAAAAGTTTGAAAACAATTTGTTTCAAGGCAACACCAAACATAGAAGGTAACCATATGCCAATTTATTGAATTTAAACAAAGCAAAGAAAGAAAACAAAGCAGAGAAGAAATGTTACCTACGGTTGGGTTACCTCCCAACAAGTGCTCTTTTAGTGTCATTAGCTTGACATGTTGTTTTTCACTTTCTTCCTCTTCTTCCAGTTTGTTAAGAGGAATGACCTCAAGGGGGAGAAGATTCAGCTATTGTCCCTTGTCTTGGCCTTTCCTCAGCAAGCTTCCTTTTGTAAATAGCTTGATTGAGCTTCCTTGCTGGATTAGGGACAGAATTGGTGTTCTTGCTAGTTGCCTTCACTTCTTTGGATTCAAGACTTGGTTGCTGTGTGATTGTTGGAGTGATTTCTTCATCAAGAGCTTCTTGCATTGGTGGTTCCATGAGCTTTTCCTCTTTGCACTTCTCTGCTGCAGTTGAGTGTGATTTCTCTTGAGTATCTTCCTCCATTTCTTCTTCCTGATTTTCCATCAATTCCTTTGGGAGGGAAGTTTCATGTTCCTCTATCACCTCAATTAGCTTCTGTGAATATGAAGCCACAGGTTCAAACACCTCCACAACCTCCTTTTCCATTGAAATTTCACTTGACACAGAGGCTTCCTCATCTTGCTTTTCCACTTCCTCACCCACAAATTGATCTTCATCCTCATTGTTTGATGGTTCTAAGTTCCCCCTTGTTTGCTCTAAGGGCCCATTCATCTTCTTGAGGATGATTTCTTTCCAGGATTGGGATTGTGTGTATCTTTCCACGAGTTTTCTATGTATTTCAATGGCTTGAAGGTAATCCTCATCTGCTGGTTCAAGAGATGAAGGTTGAGAGTAATTTTGGTGACATGGATGTGTTGTGGTGAAGTTGTGTTGAGGGGTGTAGAATGAGTTATGTGATTGATAGGATGACTTGTATGGATTTTGGAGGAAACTTTGTGTTGAGGCATAATCAAGTGATGAAGAACTTTCAAATGAGAAATTGGGACGTGAGGGTGGATGCTCTTTCATTCCTTGGTGATACTCCCAGCCACCATTAGAATAATAACTTGAATCATTTTGTGGTGGTGGGAAGTATCCCATATGATTCTCTTATTCATCTTGTGTCTCTGAAGCAAATCTCCATGAATTGGAGTGCTCAGAATGTGTATTCTCTTGGTGATATTCCCAGCCACCATTAGAGATTGGTGATGGTAGGTGATATCCCATAAAATTTTGTTTGACCATAAGATGACTTGAACTCCATTTGTATTTTGTAAACATCAATGAAATTTGAAATTCATGTCATAGAGAAAGAATTTCTTAGTGAGGCAATAGCTCAAACACTTTGCTATCAATTTAAAACAGAGAACAAAAATAAAGAAAATGCTTGATCTAAACTTCTCACTCACTTAATCATTGTTGATCTAAATCAATCCCCGGCAACGGCGCTAAAAACTTGATGGTGTATTTGTGGAAAAACGAATTTCCAAATCACCTAAAACTCACCGGCAAGTGTACCGGGTCGCATCAAGTAGTAAAACTCACTTAGAGTTAGGTCGATCCCACAGGGATTGATGGATGAAGCAACTTTAGTGGGTGATTAGTTTAGTCAAGCTAACATTGAGTGAATTGTGTGAAATATAGCCAACAAAAAGTAAATTGCAAGGAATTTAAAAGATGCAGAAAGTAAAATTGCAAGTAACTTAAAGAAGAAGAAAGTAAAATAGCTGAAACTTAAATTACAAGAAATGTAAATTTTATGAAAAGTAAAGAGGTTGGGGTGCTGGAAATTAAAGAGAAGCAGTAAACCAGTAACTTAGAGCAAGTGCAGAAAATGTAAATTTGCAGGAAATGTAAATCAAGCTCACAGTCAACATCAAATGTAAAATGCGGAGGAATCTAAATTACAGGAAAAGTAAAAGGAATTGGGTGCTGAAATTAAAACTTCAACAAGAAAGTGTAAATAGCAATCAAACAGAGAAGTAAAAGATGCAATAACTTGCAATAGATCTAAACAGAAAAGGGAAATTGCTTGAAAAATAAAAAACAGCAAGAAAACTCAACTCAATTGTAAAATGAAGTTAAAGATCTCAGGGGATCAAAGAGACTAGAAAACAAGTCTAGATCTCAACCCCTTCCTTGATTCAGCAGAAAACAATTTGCAGAAGAAAGAGAGATGGAAGCAGTAAATGAAAACTCAGATTCAATTCTAAATTCACTAAGATTATGCAGAAGAAGAACAAAGAGAATTCTCAAGGTGAGATGGAAACAGAATTTCTTCAATTCTCAACCCAAGATTTAGAAATAGAAAGTAGAATTTCAGAAGTAAGAGCAAAGAGAAGAGAGAGCTCTCTAATGGAGCCAACGACCTCCTCTTTAAAAATGAGAATGATGCCTTTATATAGGCTTTCTACAAAATAAAATGAAATTGAAATGAAAAACAAATTAAATGAAAATCCTAATTCTAGCTTGTTCTTGTGCCTTTGAGTAATGATGTGGGCTTTGCTTGCTTTGGATTTGAAGAGAGATGGGTTTGGTTGGCCTTGGTTTAATTGGTTTGGAGCATGGGTCAAGCTTGGTTCAAGTTGGTTTCGTATGGGACACCTCCCAGGGCAATGCTCCGCTCTCCACAAGAGCGCAGCATTCAATTTGTGTCCCTGGCCGTGTCAATTTTGGTGTGTTACAAGGTCCAAGCATCAAAGTAGCGCTCTGCTCTTGGGGAGAGCGTAGCATTGATGCTTCAAGAATGAGGTTCCAGGTTCAAATCCTTGTGGCTTCACTAGCAAACATTTTCCTTTGAATTTTTCTTAGAGAGAGCACGACAATGCTCTCCAAGAGAGCGGAGCACAATAATGATGTAGAGCGCTTGATAAACCCATATTTCATGAGTTCTTTTGTGCTTAATTAGAGTGATTTATTCAACTCTTCACTTACTTATTCACATTAATTACATAGTTTTACTTTCCCTTCCTTATTATGTCATATAATGAAAAACATGTTTTCTAAGCTTTAAAAATTAATTATTTTAATTACCCTTATTTCCATTCGATGCCGTGATTAGTGTGTTGAGTAGTTTCAGATCTTCTAAAGGCAGAATGACTTAAAGGATGAAAAAGGAAGCATACTAGAATGGAAGGAGGAAGCAAAACGGAGCTTTAAGGAAACTGGTGTCCACGCGATCGCATGGATGAGGCGATCGCGTGCCAAGCACGAATCAGCAGCGACGCGGCCGCATGACTGACGCGATCGCGTGCCTTAAGCAGAATACACATGACGCGGTCGAATGACTGACGCGACCGTGTGGCAAGGTAGAGCTCCGAATGACGCGACCGCGTGACACACGCGGACGCGTGACAGAGGCCACGCACCAGAAATTACAGAATACGCCCCAGCGAATTCTGAAGCCCTTTTTGGCCCAGATCCAAGTACAGACAGCATAGACCAGAGGTTATAAAGTGTGGGAATGCTTCCATTCAGAGAGAGCTCGCATATTTTCACCTTTTAATGATTTAGATTTAGTTGAGAGGGAGATCTTCTCTCTCTCTCTTTTAGGATTTAGGATTTCTTGTTGTTTTAAGAGTAACTCTGTATCCAGGTTTAATGTTCTTTTAGTTTTACTTTTATTTATTTATTCCAACATTTGAATTGATTATTATAATTTACGAATTATTCCATGTTACAGATTTCTAATTGAATTAATGATAATTTGAGGTATTTTCAGTTTATGATTGTTCTCTTGATTTAAGTTGCCATTGCTTCCCATCTAAGGACACTTTTATTATTTCAGCAATTTACTTTTTCCCCTTTTGGTTTTGGTTAAGAATTCAGTAACTCAACAGTTATTAAACTCAACATAACTGATAATCGTTACCTTGCTAATTAAGTTGAACTTAATTAATCCCAACCTTTTCTTAGGAAATAATTAGGATTCAAAGGTCAATTTAATTAGTCCCTTAACTTTCCTTTGCTCTGGTAAAGGTTGACCAAGTGGAATTAAGATACAACTTTCATCATTGTTGAGAAGGATAACTAAGTTGGACTTCTAATTTCCCTTATCTTGCCAAAAGTTGTTTTACAGTTATTATTTATTTTTACTTGCCATATAATTCACTCGTCATTTAAATTACTTGCTTCTCACCTTCTAAACCCCGATTACAACCTTTATAGCCAATAATAAGAACATACTTCCTCGCAGTTCCTTGAGAAGACGACTTGAGGTTTGAATACTCGGTTAACAATTTTTAAGGGGTTTGTTACTTGTGACACCCAACACGTTTGCAAGAAAGGTTGATTGCTTGGTTTAGTAACTATACTCACAACGAGAGTTTTTATAACCTCTAAACCATCATCCATTCTGCTCTTTCAAAATGGCGCCGTTGCCGGGGAACTGCTAACGTGTGCCTTATTATTGGTTATTGTAAATATTTTTTTCTTTTGCTTATTTAATTATTGTTGTTTTTCCTTTTTTATTTATTTGCTACTATGAACTCTCACCCCTCTCGCTTTGAGTTTGGTTCTAATATTGTTAAAGGAAATAGAAGTTATAGCAGGAATGTGCATCAAGGTCAGACCAATCAAGAATGGATGGAGCCAAGAGGATCTAATCAACCCTTTAGGCGGCAACACCCTCCGAGATATCCTGGACAAAGACCATTCTACCGTGCATACCCAGCTGTAAGACATAGTGGACAACCTTGTAACTACCAACAAGCCCCACCCCGTGCATATGAACCATCCTTTCAATATAACCTCGAACCACCACACTCACAAGCTTCTCTTCACCATTCGCCATCATATGATCCTTCCTTACCCCAATACCAAACCAATCGCTCCCAATCATCACCACTTTCCTTTGTATCATGTCCAAGTTGGCAAACCGCGAAGCAAAGGATCGCCTGAAAGAAACAATGATTAAATTTCAAACAACCATTCAACAACTGGAGCAAGCACTAATTCAATGGGCCACTAGGTGCTCAAATATACAAGGATCAACCACAGCTCCATGTGGACAGCCCAATGAAGAGCGTAGCATGAAAAAAATACTAGAGACTCCAGTGGACAAGACAGAAAATGAATTCGTACTAGAACAAGTGGAAGAAGCTGTCATTGTTCAAAAAGAAGAGTTGGTTGAAGATCTAGGCGATGCTGAACTTCCTTGGGAATACAGAATTGAGGAAAACTCCGTCCAAGACACTACAGTTGATGCTAAGGAGGATGCCGTACAATCTCCAAGGCAAGTCGTTTACGAAGAATCAGACGGAATAATCCAAGAAGCAAATTTCCTTGATAATAATAGTCACAAGTCTAGTTCTCCTAGTGATGAACTTGTGTCCGCAAGTGAATTCTCTGAGATCGAAGAATCTTCCCCAAGTGAATATGAAGATGATGCGGAGGTAGATTTTTCTCAACCTCCAATCTATGACTCGAGTGATGAGGAAGACGCAGAAGACTTTGACCAGAATACAGATACAATTGAAGATCTTTGCAAGGAAATGGAAGAATTCACAAAAGAACACAATGAAACGGAACTTGCAGAACCACCAAAAACACCTATCCCAAGGCCATTGCCATCCAATACAAGCTTCAAGTGGGTACAATCCTTAACTTATAATTTTACTTATTCACTTGAATATGGTTTGCTTGAAACAGATGGCCAGCTTAGAGCTCTCTGCGGCTTTAAGAGTAAGAGGGAAATGGCTCGTATTCAGAGCTGGTGCACCAGGTTCAATAAGGTTCCACGCTTCACCCCGAAGTACACGGATTGGTATCGTGCTCAATTGCATGGATCACAGAGAACGTTTGGTCGCCACGGTGAGATTCTACTCTTTAACCCGCCTGAATGGAAACTTACAAATCAAAACGAAGGTGGATCTAAAAACACAGCTTGGGATCATGGATTATGTTCTGACATTCGTCATCCCGGGAGGCTGGATATCTGTTTAAAGCTGCGCAGAAGCTTTACATGCCTAGTTTGGGACCCCGGAAGCTATTGGCATTCCAAGCACTGGTGGAGATTTTTGGATGAATTTAAACACAAGCCACCATAACAGGATACTCTTTCAATGTCCAACTTAAGGACTTTAACTAAAAGTGCTAGGTGGGAGACAACCCACCATGGTATCGTCGCTTCTTTTTCAACTTATTTCTTGTTAATTGCTTTCATTTTTTCCTTTTTATTTATTAAACCTGGAATCATGCATAAGCATCCACGATAGTCATTGCATTCTGCACTTTTCATGCATATAAAAAAAAGAAGGTTGCACGACGCGACCGCATGCCCCATGCGATCGCATCATATCGCGAAAAACACCACCCATGCGACCGCGTGACCCACGCGGCCGCGTGACATATATATCGGCGTAAGGATCCAACGAACAGAAAGTTGGGCTGGAATTGTGTGGCCCTTGTGCGTTTCGCACAAATTAGCCCACGCGATTGCATGCCCCATGCGATCGCGTCACTTACCCAATACCAATCCCACGCGACCGCGTGAGCGACGCGATCGCGTCACATGGATTGCACATCATCCCAAAAGAAGACAGAGAGTTGCGCTAAAATGGCGCTGGAGTCGTGCGTTTAGCACGACTTCCAGTGACGCGATCGCGCGGCCCATGCGATTGCGTCACGTTTCTTTCCCCCCTCTCATGCGATCGCGCACCCCACGCGATCGCATCACTCCCATTCTCGTCCCAACCACGCAACCGCGTGCCCCACGCGGCCCCGTGGATTCGAAAATATAACCCCACCAGCCCGTGAACCCTATCAGTCGCACAGCCCTTACCCCCAACCCTCTTCCCCTTCTCTGCCTCCTCTCCCTCCAACCACCACCCACCACCTTCCAGCCGCCACTGCACCATCACCCAGACGCCGCCGCCGACCCGCCATCGCCGCCGTACCACCCCCTCCCATTCTCTCTCCTCCCTTCTTCTTCTCTCCTCCCCCTTCCACCGCTGCTCGCCGCCACCAACGCCCACCACCGCCGGCCATCCACCGCGCCCCACCCCTTCAGCCAGCAACACCAACCCCCACCTCCCACCCCTATCCTCTTCCTCCAACACTTAACCTAAACCCTTTCTCCGCCACCAACCCCCTCCGCCGCCACCACCGCGTCGCCGTGCACCACCACCGCGCCGGACGCCGCCGCAGCCACCTTCTTCCCTGTTCCACCCCTTCCGCTTCCCAGGTTTCGCAACACGCAACCATTTTTTTTATCTGTCCGTAACTTTTCTGTATTTTTTATTCCGTTTATGTTCATAATTAGGATAGCTAGACTTGCATGTTGTAGTGGATTTTTAGGTTGTTAGGTAGCTTAGGCTGTGGTTAGTGGATCTAGGTCTGTTTACTTGCACTGTTCTTACTCTTGTTTTACCCTATGTGCAAATCTATTGCTGCTATAATCATGATTTATATGCTACTTTCTTGTATGTTGCTGCTGTTTACATTGAGTTTTTATGTTTATTTTATATTTATGTACATGTAGCTTGATTTTTTTAATTCATATGAACTGATTACATTGCTGTTTATTTTCCGGGACAATCCAATTTTAGCCGGAATGCTGCCCAATTTTTTTTAAATTTTGTTTTCATTCATGTTTTGGTTTGGCATTTCTGAAATCTGTTTTACTCTGCTTTACCCAAACCATTACATGAATGCTATGGCAGACCTTCTCACCCTTTTTGATTTCCTAGTTCATAAACTGCTTGTTCAATTATGAGTACTTCTATTCTTACCTATGAATCCTTGTTATATGGTTTTTTTCTCTATGCCACTTACTTTAACCCGCATTTTACTAACTCACTGTTTTTAATTTACTAATTTCTTTTTTAAATCCTAACCATACTAACCCTTTTGGTCTCTTTTCTGATTATTTTCACTTTCCTCTAACTTTCTAACCGTGGCATATTGCTTATTTTCTCTCCATTTAACATTCATTCAATCAGAATTCAATTACTCATTTTCCTTATTCTATTTCTCCCTTACCGCTTTGAGTTTCCTTTGTTTAATTGCCTATTTGCTTTCCTATTTTTTTTATCCATTCCTGATTTTCTATTTTTCAGGATGTCTGCCTCACAAAAGAAAAGGCAAAGGCAAGGCTACTGGCAAGCGCAAGAGAGGAGATTCCTCCCAGTCCATCATTGCTCTAATGCACGATTCATCATGGCGGGAGAAGAACTTCACACAGCAGGAGAAAGCTAACCAGCTGCTTCCTGCGGATGATCCTATAAAATTTGCAAACCGGTACTGTGAACTGAAGTACCCGGCTTTTGCAAACTCCAGAAACCTATACCTGGAACGTACCTTGAAGATTTCAGAGGCCCTCCAGCAGTACACTACTGAGCAAATCAAGCAAAGGGGCTGGTTCTTTCTGGAGAGATCACTGACAGAGGTCAATGCATCTTGGGTCAGGGAATTCTATTGCAACTACTACCTTACTACCCTTGATGCATTGAACCTGAGGGGAAAGCAAATTCTGGTCACAGAGGAAGCCATAGAGACCATTCTCCAGCTCCCAGCCAAGTCCGATCAACCAGATGGTTTTGCACAGGCTGAGGAGGACATGGGCCAGATGCAATTTGACTGGGTAAAGGCACGGATAGCTCTCGACCCTGCTGTTCCTTGGGAGATGGGTCAGAACACCACTATGCCTAGAGGGATCAAGAGAGTGTACTTGAACGATGAGGCTCGGCTATGGCATCAGATCTTGAGTAATTTTGTGATGCCAAGTACTCACGAGACGGAGATCCCGGCTACCATGATCACCCTCCTTTGGTGTGTGCTGGAGGGTAAGGACATATACTTACCTCATTTTATCCGGCATTATATGGCCAGGGCCCACGTACGAGGCACCCTCCCCTTTCCTTACCTGGTTACACGGCTAGGCCGTCAGGCTGATGTGCCTTGGGAGGATGCCGATGAGAGACCCCAGCAGCGGATTGCAGGAAGATCATCCCGCACAGCAGGAACTTCCTTGCTTTGGGCTACAGACCACCACCTGTCACTGCTACTGATGAGACAGCCCCTCCGTCTGCTGGACCCTCTTCATCCACAGCTGCCCCAGCTGCCCCTGCTCCCACCATTGCACCTCCACCCGCCTCTGAGCCAGTCTATCGCCTCGTTTACCGCCTATTCCGCCAGCTTGATCAGATGGAGTGCCATAACAGGCGCCGGTATGAGAGATTAGAGCGCCGCAGCAAGCGACGCTATTCCCATCTGAAGCTGATGATCAGACAGGGCGCCGACATCCCCTCCGAGCCCGACACCCCTTCAGAGCCATCAGAGGATGAGCACGAGGAGGAGCCTCATTCCCAGGCGGAGACTCATCAGCAGGCAGCCACAGAGCAGGCTGCCCTACATCAGGAGGTTATGCCCCAGATAGAGGCTGCAAATCCGGAGATCCTGCTCCAGTCCGTCCCACCTCCACAGCAGCCAGACCCTCAGCCCACCACCGCCACGGAGACCCCAGCTACCATCTCTACCATTGATGACACTCCTTCACACTAGGCTTGATTGAGCATCGAGGACGATGCTTCGTTTTAAGTGTGGGGAGGTCGCCATCTCTGGCGTTTATTTTGGTGAACCACTACATACTTTTTCTTTTATTTTGGATAATTTTTCTGTATTTTCCTCTTTTTCTTTTACTGTAATTTTCTGAGTACTTATACATTGCTACTTGTGTATTCTACTCTATTTTCTGCATTTTGCATTTTTTGTTCATATTTTAGTTATTTAGTTTAGTTTGCAATTCTGATTTATTAGTGGATTAATTAGTATAGTTTACCCTTTTTAGCATAAGATAGTATAGTTTAAATAGAAAAATATAAAAAGGAAGTAAACTAGAAACTTTAACAGAATCAAAACAACCCACACCTTGTATATATAGCATTACATGTTAGTTGACAACATTTCATCAAGGAGGAACATTAAAACTTTAAAAGCTACCCTAAATAATTTTTTTCAAGAGAATAATGGGAATTTTTAACTAAACCTGCATACAATATATGAATGATATATGATGCTTGAGTTAGAGAACACACAGCCTGTGAGTTTTGAGCTTAAATTGTATGGTTGCATTCAAACCATAATTTCATTTCTGTGTGTCACATTTCTTTTTATTCTGATGTTCTTTACTTTACTTTAATATATATGTCCAATTATAGAATATAGAATAGATATATATATACCAAGAGAATGATTGAGGCCATCATTTAATTTTAGCTCACTCACCCCAAATTAGACTACCTTTTACATTACCCTTATTAGCCCCCTTTGAGCCTTTCAAAACCCCTTTATTCTATTTAGCCAAATTACTAGCCGTAAGCAGAAAAACAAAACAAAATCCCAAGTGAATCCTTGGTTAGCTTAAGATAGAAAATTATAAATAGAGTTAAATGTGGGAAACCTTTTGGGAACATGGATGATAGAAACAAAAGGTAGAGAAGTTAAAAGGAATAAAATAAAATTTGGGAAGCATGCTCATGAGAAAATCTAAATAATTCAATTATCATGTGTATTAAAAAAAAAGTTAATTTTTTTCAGCATTTAAATAAAAGGGGATACAAAAGAAATTCCCCAATGCAAAATAAAAAACAATGCACATGAAAAAAAAATTGATAAAAAGTGAAACATGAGCATGTAACAATAAGTGGAAAATTATGGGAAAATAGGTAAAGAAGTTTTATCTTGCTGAATATGTATGTTAGTGAGATCTTAGTCTAATTAAGGATTCACTTATTAGCTCACTTGACCCTATACATAAATCCTTACATTTACCTTGACCACATTACAACCTTAATTAAGACCTCAGGACATTTTGGTATGACTGTATTCTATAATTGTTGATTAGTTAGATGAAAAACAAAGCTGTAGAAATTAAGAATAAAAAGAAAAATAGAGTGAATAAACCCAATAAACACTGAGTGACTAGAGAGTAAACACAAAATCCAGTGAGGGTTCAATAACTCATCAACATATATCTGTGCTTAAAATTTACTAATTGTTTTGCAAGTTTGTACAATGTTTTCTTTCCCATCTCATTTGCTAAAGTGCTTTATTATTTAAGGTTTGGCTATATATATACACACAACTCCTTGAGAATGTGAATTAACTTAGCTACATGTAAACTTTATATATGAGTGGATGAATTAGAATTGCATGACTCATTAGGTAGATGCATTTAGCATAGGTTGCATTTCATAACATTCCATCACTTTACCCTTAATTATTTACCTTGGATTTAGCATGAGGACATGCTAGTGTTTAAGTATGGGGAGGTTGATAAACCCATATTTCATGAGTTCTTTTGTGCTTAACTAGAGTGATTTATTCAACTCTTCACTTACTTATTCACATTAATTGCATAGTTTTACTTTCCCTTCCTTATTATGTCATATAATGAAAAACATGTTTTCTAAGCTTTAAAAATTAATTATTTTAATTACCTTTATTTCCATTCGATGCCGTGATTAGTGTGTTGAGTAGTTTCAGATCTTCTAAAGGCAGAATGACTTAAAGGATGAAAAAGGAAACATACTAGAATGGAAGGAGGAAGCAAAACGGAGCTTTAAAGAAACTGGTGTCCATGCGATCGCATGGATGACGCGATCGCGTGCCAAGCATGAATCAACAGCGACGCGGCCACATGACTGATGCGATCGCGCGCCTTAAGAAGAATACACATGACGTAGTCGCATGACTGACGCGACCGCGTGGCAAGGTAGAGCTCCGAATGATGCAACTGCGTGACCCACGCGGACGAGTGACAGAGGCCACGCACCAGAAATTACAGAATACGCCCCCAGCGAATTCTGAAGCCCTTTTTGGCCCAGATCCAAGTACAGACAGCATAGACCAGAGGTTATAAAGTGTGGGAATGCTTCCATTCAGAGAGAGCTCACATATTTTCACCTTTCAATGATTTAGATTTAGTTGAGAGGGAGATCTTCTCTCTCTCTCTTTTAGGATTTAGGATTTCTTCTTGTTTTAAGAGTAACTCTGGATCCAGGTTTGATGTTCTTTTAGTTTTACTTTTATTTATTTATTCCAACATTTGAATTGATTATTATAATTTACGAATTATTCCATGTTACAGATTTCTAATTGAATTAATGATAATTTGAGGTATTTTCAGTTTATGATTGTTCTCTTGATTTAAGTTGCCATTGATTCCCATCTAAGGACACTTTTATTATTTCAGCAATTTACTTTTTCCCCTTTTGGTTTTTGTTAAGAATTCAGTAACTCAACAGTTATTAAACTCAACATAATTGATAATCGTTACCTTGCTAATTAAGTTGAACTTAATTAATCCCAACCTTTTCTTAGAAAATAATTAGGATTCAAAGGTCAATTTAATTAGTCCCTTAACTTTCATTTGCTCTGGAAAAAGTTGACCAAGTGGAATTAAGATACAACTTTCATCATTGTTGAGAAGGATAACTAAGTTGGACTTCTAATTTCCCTTATCTTGCCAAAAGTTTTTTTACAGTTATTATTTATTTTTACTTTCTATATAATTCACTCGTCATTTAAATTACTTGCTTCTCACCTTCTAAACCCCAATTACAACCTTTATAGCCAATAATAAGAACATACTTCCTCACAGTTCCTTGAGAAGACGACCCGAGGGTTGAATACTCGGTTAACAATATTTAAGGGGTTTGTTACTTGTGACACCCAACACGTTTGCAAGAAAGGTTGATTGCTTGGTTTAGTAACTATACTCACAACGAGAGTTTTTATAACCTCTAAACCATCAATCATTCTGCTCTTTCAGTGCTACTTTGCTTTGGAGTGAGGTTCCAGCTTCGAACCTTGGTGGTTGCACTTTGGTATATTTTTGCTTGTTTTTGGTCCTTAAAGATGCCTTTCACTTGTGTCTCAATTTCATGCCAAACATGGATTGCTATACATCATTGGAAAGATCTAAATGTCAGCTTTCCAACGCAACTAGAAGCATATCAATCGAATATCTGTAGCTCAAGTTATAGCCCTTTGAAGGAGGCATGGTCATGTGTGAGCGCCCAGATTTTAACTTAGCAAAAATTTTGCTTCCAAGCTTATTTTGAACTCTTATAGCGCTCTGCTCTTACCAAGAGCGGAGCTTTGTGTGCTGATTGCCTATTCTCCTTTAATTTGGTCATGGGCCACGCTTTTAAAAGCGTGTCCTAAGCCTCCAAAGTGTGCTCCAACTTCAAAGTGTGTCCCAAAGCTCTTTTTTTCTCCTTTTTAGCTTATTTTGTGCTTTTTGCTTCTTTTTCTTCTTATTTCCTACAAAATTTATAAAATCAAAAGATCAAGGAAATATACCATTTAAGTACAAAAGCATTCATTATTCAAGCACAAATCATCAATTTCTTGTATAAATAAGCATAGAAAAACATGACATGGTGACATGTCATCAAAAACTTGGTGTGGCAAAATCGTGATCGTTCATTCCTTGGTAACAGCGTCCAAAACTTAATACGCACGTTCATAATCTTAGTTCTTTGTCACAATTTTGCACAACTGACCAACAAGTGCACTGGGTCGTCCAAGTAATAAACCTTACGTGAGTAAGGGTCAATCCCACGGAGATTGTCGGCTTGAAGTAAGCTATGGTCATCTTGCAAATCTCAGTTAGGCGGATTCAAATGGTTATGGTGAATTGATAGTTAAAATATAAATAAAATATAAAATAGGATAGAGATACTTATGTAATTTATTGGTGAGAATTTCAGATAAGCATATGGAGATGCTTTTGTTCCTCCTGAACCTCTGCTTCCTGCTGTCTTCATCCAATCATTCCTACTCCTTTCCATGGTAAGATTTATGTAGGGCATCACCGTTGTCAATGGCTACTTCCCATCCTCTCAGTGAAAATGGTCCAAGATGCACTGTCACCGCACGGCTAATCATCTGTTGGTTCTCGATCATACTAGAATAGGATTCAGTAATCCTTTTACGTCTGTCACTACGCCCAGCACTCGTGAGTTTGAATCTCGTCACAGCCATCCCTTCCCAGATCCTACTCGGAATACCACAAACAAGGTTTAGACTTTCCGGATCTCAAGAATGGCCGCCAATAATTCTAGCCTATACCACGAAGACTCTGATCTCACGATCAGAAGGCTAAGAGATACGCATTCAAGCTTGTTTGCATGTAGAACGGAAGTGTTTGTCAAGCACGCATTCATAAGTAAGAATGGTGATGAGCGTCACATAATCATCACATTCATCATTTTCTTGTGTGCGAATGGATATCTTAGAGAAGAAATAGGCTTGAGTTGAATAGAAAAACAATAGTACTTTGCATTAATTCATGAGGAACAGCAGAGCTCCACACCTTAATCTATGGTGTGTAGAAACTCTACCGTTGAAAATACATAAGTGAAAATAGGGTAGACATGACCGAGTGGCCAGCCTCCCATAGAGGTCTAGAGATCTCAAAATGATCCCAAGATCCAAGATTCAACCCTTAACATGATAGTAAAAAGTTCTATTTATACTAAACTAGTTACTAGGGTTACAGAAATGAGTAAATAATGCATAAATTCACTTCTGGGCCTACTTGGTGTGTGCTTGGGCGAGCATTGAAGCTTTCACGTGTAGAGGTCTTCCTTGGAGTTAAACGCCAGTTTGTAACCTGTTTCTGGCGTTTAACTCTGCTTTGCAACCTGTTTCTGGCGTTTAACTCTAGAATAGGGCAGAGAGCTGGCATTGAACACCAGTTTGCGTCATCTAAACCCGGGAAAAGTATGGACTATTATATATTTCTGGAAAGCCCTGGATGTCTACTTTCCAACACAATTGAGAGCGCGCCATTTGGACTTTTGTAGCTCCAGAAAATCCACTTTGAGTGCAGGGAGGTCAGAATCTAACAGCATCAGCAGTCCTTTGTCAGCCTCTGAATCTTATTTTTGCTTAGGTCCCTCAATTTCAGCCAGAAATTATCTGAAATCATAGAAAAATACACAAACTCATAGTAAAGTCCAGAAATGTGAATTTTATTTAAAAACTAATAAAAATATACTAAAAACTAACTAAATCATGCTAAAAACTATGTAAAGACAATGCCAAAAAGCGTATAAATTATCCATTCATCAAGGAGGAGTCATATGTAATAGTTGAAGATGAAGACCCTCTACCAAGGAGTAATGTCCCTAGAAAGGAGCAAATCTTGGAGGAAGTGGCTCAACCAATTCCATTTCCTATATTGGCAAGAAAGGCTAAAAAGCGTGTGGAACTTGATCCAACAATGGTAAAGACGTTCAAGAAAGTAGAGGTAACTATCCCCCTCTTTGATGCTATACATCAAGTGCCTAAATATGCAAAATTTCTTAAAGACTTGTGTATGAACAAAGATAGAATTCATGAGTTGGAAACCATTCCATTGGGTAGTTCCATTTCGGCTTTGATGGGATCCATTCCGGAAAAGTGTGTTGATCCGGGTCCTTGCTTAGTTTCTTATGTCATTGATGGAGTCCAATTCATTGATTGTATGTGCGACCTTGGTGCATGCGTTAGCATTATGCCTCTTTCGTCTATCATCTATTGAAGCTTCCACCGTTGAAGCGGTCGGCGGCAAGGTTTGTCTTGGCAGACAAGAGCATAATAACCGTGTCGGGTATTGCAGAAGATGTGTTGGTCGACATAAAGGGTTTGATATTTCCAATTGATTTCCATATCATTGAGATGCCACCAAGTGAATCCGAGAGGGCATCATCTATCCTACTTGGGAGGCCATTTTTTAGGACCTCTAGGTTCAAGTTGGATGCTCATTCGGAAACCTACTCATTCGAGATAGATGGGAGAGTTGTAAGTTTTAGCCTAGAAGAGGCAATGAGGCACCCACCGGAGAACCATTCCATATTCCGGTGTGATCTAATTGACAACATTGTGACCGAAGTGCATTATGCAAAGCTAGAAGAGAAACATATGATTGAAGGAAATAGTGAAGATCCAAGTGAAGAAGTTCAAGTGACAAGCCAAGAGCAAAAGCTAGAATTGAAGCCACTACCGCCCCACCTAAAGTACTCATACCTTGATAAAGCCCACAAGTTTCCAGTGATCATAGCAAGGGAACTAAATCCTCAACAAGAAGAGAAGTTGCTATGTGTTTTGAGGAAGAACAAAAGGCCAATAGGGTGGAGTTTGGCGGATCTAGTGGGGATAAGTCCCAAGTGTGCGAGCACTGGATCATTTTGGAAGAAGAAGCTAGACCCGTGAGACAACCTCAAAGGCGATAAAATCCTACTATTTTGGAGGTTGTCAAGAAAGAGGTAACACGGTTACTCGAGGCAGACATCATCTACCCTATTTCGGATAGTGAATGGGTAAGTCCCGTTCAAGTTGTGCCTAAGAAGTCCGGGGTAACCACAATCAAGAATGAAAGTGGGGAGCTCATAGCAACACGGGTGCAAAACTCTTGGCGAGTATGCATAGACTACCGAAGATTAAATTTAGCCACTAGAAAAGATCATTTTCCACTTCCATTTATCGATCAAATGCTCGATCAATTATCCGGTAAATCTCATTATTTCTTTCTAGATGGCTATTTGGGATACTTCCAAATACACATTGCTCTAGAGGACCAAGAAAAAACAACATTTACTTGCCCTTTTGGAACTTATGCCTACAAGCGTATGCCATTCGGCTTATGCAATGCACCGGCAACTTTCCAAAGGTGCATGATGAGCATCTTTGCGGATTTTCTAGAGCAATGCATGGAGGTATTCATGGATGATTTCATGGTATATGGTGATTCTTTTGATCATTGCTTGGATAATCTTGAAAACGTTTTGGAAAGATGTACTAAAACTAACCTTGTCTTGAATTTTGAAAAGTGTCATTTCATGGTCAAGAAAGGCATTATTTTAGGACATATTGTTTCCAAAGATGGTATTTCCGTAGATCCGGCCAAAATTAATGTCATATCTAGTTTGTCTTACCCCTCTTCCGAGAGGGAGATCTGCTCTTTCCTTGGACATGCAGGATTTTATCGGAGATTCATAAAGGATTTTAGCAAGATAGCATTGCCTCTCTCAAAGTTGTTACAAAAAGATGTTGAGTTTGATTTAAGCAAGGAATGCATGGAGGCTTTTGACAAGCTCAAGGTAGCATTGACCCAAGCTCCCATTGTGCGAGGGCCGGATTGGAGTCGGCCATTTGAAATAATGTGTGATGCTTCAAATTTTGCCGTGGGAGCCGCGTTAGCACAACGCGAGGGTAAGAATCCATATGTCATAGCCTATGCATCAAAAACACTAGATGGAGCCCAATCCAACTACACTACTACCGAGAAAGAACTTTTGGCCATTGTTTTTGCCTTGGACAAGTTCCGAGCATATCTTCTCGGTTCAAAGGTGGTAGTGTACTCAGATCATTGATGCCAAGGCATCTTAGGCTAGTTTCACTAGCCTTTTTCTTTTATTTTTAGTTGTTTTATGCATTTTCTTGAGCCTTAAGTAATCATTTTGGGCCAAATAGTCATGCTTGTCTTAAATCATTCAACATGAAGATTTTGATGCAAATTCCATGAGTTTTTAGTTATATTCCTTGAAAGCTATGAATGGAAGAATTCTCATGAATTTTTGCAAGACTTTGATGCAATTGTTTGGATGATTTCAGGGAAGAAGAGGCTAAGCAAGGAAGCAACAAAATCAATAAAGGAAGCTTGAATATCACATGTGGAGTTTAAGTTCCAGTTTAAGCCTAAACTGGAGCTTAAACGCCAAAATCATGAAGGATAAGAAATGCTGGGATTGAAGTTTAACCTCCAGTTTGACCTCAAACTGGAGGTTAAACGCCAGAATGAAAAGCCTCACTAAAGAAGCATTCCACGTTTAACCTCCAGTTTGACCTCAAACTGGAGGTTAAACGCCAGAATGAGTATGCCACCCAGGGAGGAGTTCCACGTTTAACCTCCAGTTTGACCTCAAACTGGAGGTTAAACGCCAGGAGTGGGAAGAGCACCAGGGAGCCATTTCCACGTTTAAGCTCCAGTTTGACCTCAAACTGGAGCTTAAACGTGTTCGACAGCTTTTCTCCTCCAGGGTTGCTCTCTCCATTTCCACGTTTAACCTCCAGTTTGACCTCAAACTGGAGGTTAAACGTGTTCGACACCTCCAGGGCTACCATTCTAAGCTTCCACGTTTAACCTCCAGTTTGACCTCAAACTGGAGGTTAAACGTGTTCGACCTCCAGGGCTGCCCTTCCTTTATCCACGTTTAAGCTTCAGTTTAACCTTAAACTGAAGCTTAAACGTGTTATATGGAACAGCTTGACCATGCCTTCTTCAAACATAAATAACTTGAGCTACAAAACTCCAAATGAGGTGATTCAAAATGCATTGGAAAGAAGACATCTAGAGCTTTCTAAGCATATATGGCATGCATGGTGGATACTAAAAATTGAGGGAGAAAACAGCCCCGTAATGTGCATAGAAGAGCATAGTACCAACATGCAATCAGGCCAGCTGACCTCTTCACCTTCCATGGAGTATAACTCGAGTTGTAGAGATCCAATTGAGGTGCTTCCAGTTGCGTTAGAAATCTGACATCCATAGCTTTCCAACGAGGTATAATAGTCTATATTTGGCATCAAATTGGCAAGGTTAACAAGAGAACAAAGTGACGACTCAAGAAAGGGGGTGCAACATTTGAGTGTAGTTTAATGGATCATTATCCTTTTTGGATCAATTATGTCACTCAGCCCTTCAAGCAAGCAAGGCCATCAACAACACCAAATCAAGGCCACAAGAATCATCTAGAATAGTTTATTTTCATTTGATTGTAATTTGCTTTGAATTTCATTTTCATTTTGTAATTTAGGGAGCCTATTTAAAGGCCTTAGTTTCTGCATTTAGAGGGGGGATTGAAGGGGAATCCAGCCCCTGATGAGAACTGGAACTTTCACTTTTAGCTAGTTTCCTTTTCTTTGTAATTATGGGCCTTGCTTGCTTGAAGGGCTGAGTGACATAATTGATCCAAAAAGGATAATGATCCATTAAACTACACTCAAATGTTGCACCCCCCTTTCTTGAGTCGTCACTTTGTTCTCTTGTCAACCTTGCCAATTTGATGCCAAATATAGACTATTATACCTCGTTGGAAAGCTATGGATGTCAGCTTTCTAACGCAACTGGAATCACCTCAATTGGATCTCTACAACTCGAGTTATACTCCATGGAAGGTGAAGAGGTCAGCTGGCCTGATTGCATGTTGGTACTATGCTCTTCTATGCACATTACGGGGCTGTTTTCTCCCTCAATTTTTAGTATCCACCATGCATGCCATATATGCTTGGAAAGCTCTAGATGTCTTCTTTCCAATGCATTTTGAATCACCTCATTTGGAGTTTTGTAGCTCAAGTTATTTATGTTTGAAGAAGGCATGGTCAAGCTGTTCCATATAACACGTTTAAGCTTCAGTTTAAGGTTAAACTGAAGCTTAAACGTGGATAAAGGAAGGGCAGCCCTGGAGGTCGAACACGTTTAACCTCCAGTTTGAGGTCAAACTGGAGGTTAAACGTGGAAGCTTAGAATGGTAGCCCTGGAGGTGTCGAACACGTTTAACCTCCAGTTTGAGGTCAAACTGGAGGTTAAACGTGGAAATGGAGAGAGCAACCCTGGAGGAGAAAAGCTGTCGAACACGTTTAAGCTCCAGTTTGAGGTCAAACTGGAGCTTAAACGTGGAAATGGCTCCCTGGTGCTCTTCCCACTCCTGGCGTTTAACCTCCAGTTTGAGGTCAAACTGGAGGTTAAACGTGGAACTCCTCCCTGGGTGGCATACTCATTCTGGCGTTTAACCTCCAGTTTGAGGTCAAACTGGAGGTTAAACGTGGAATGCTTCTTTAGTGAGGCTTTTCATTCTGGCGTTTAACCTCCAGTTTGAGGTCAAACTGGAGGTTAAACTTCAATCCCAGCATTTCTTATCCTTCATGATTTTGGCGTTTAAGCTCCAGTTTAGGCTTAAACTGGAACTTAAACTCCACATGTGATATTCAAGCTTCCTTTATTGATTTTGTTGCTTCCTTGCTTAGCCTCTTCTTCCCTGAAATCATCCAAACAATTGCATCAAAGTCTTGCAAAAATTCATGAGAATTCTTCCATTCATAGCTTTCAAGGAATATAACTAAAAACTCATGGAATTTGCATCAAAATCTTCATGTTGAATGATTTAAGACAAGCATGACTATTTGGCCCAAAATGATTACTTAAGGCTCAAGAAAATGCATAAAACAACTAAAAATAAAAGAAAAAGGCTAGTGAAACTAGCCTAAGATGCCTTGGCATCACAACACCAAACTTAATCCTTGCTTGTCCCAAGCAAGTTCTGAATTATTGAGAAGAAAGAATGAAACAGAAAGTAAATTCATTAGCCATATCAGTAAGTAATTGACATTGATTAATGGGGTGTTCATGCAGAAAGTTGTTGCAGCATCACTTTATTGTTTCTTAGGTAAGAATGTCACTTTTTATGTTTCCACTAAAACACTGCTTATGGCCTCTTGTTATTCACATATCCTTGGCAAGTTTCTTTTCTTTGTTTTTCTTTTTATTTGAGCTTATTTGCTCCTTGTTGCTCAGTGTCATGTGTTGCTCAAGCCTTTGGCATTTTCTTTTTCTTATTAGTGCACTACACATATCCACTACAGGCATTTTAGTTCACATTTCTTCTTGAGACATTGGTGCCTAGCACCTCTTTGTGTGACTAAATGTTTTGTATTTAGGTTGCTCTTGATAATGGACTTTTGGTTGATAATCCCGGGTTAGTTAACCCAAGTTACCAAGTGTTGAAACACTCCTCAGAACCTATTCATCCAAGCATATCCTTAATACATAAACACCACAGGCATTTGTCTCAGAAGTTCAAACCATTGGTGCCTAGCTTATTTTCTCAATTTTTTGCTTTTTGGTTGCCCTTTTTCAGTGGCTTTTTCTTCTTCTTTTTCTTTCTTTTTTCATGGCCAAAGACATTTATTCATCAAGATCCATAGACAGCATCCTAATTTCCACTAAAAGTGACAATTCTAACTTTATTTCTTAGTGAGCTGACTATTCAATCAAACATGCATACCACCACTTAATCTTATTTGATTTCTTACCAAATGGAATTGAGTTACTTTTGTTCAAACTTTTCTTTTATTTCTGGAAACAGAACAAGCATGGCAAGCATACATTTAAGCAAGTGAAGTTATCCAGACACTTAGACTATCACTTATTTGAAAATTAAACAAACAGACAAACAAAAACTGCAATGACTCAAACTTAAAGCAGGGGTGCATGCAAACTTCAAATATCAGCAATTCAAAGTACAAGCAATTAAGTGACAATACAACCTTTTAGCATCTTCTTTGTTGTTCATCATCCTTCCTAGCCTTGGTGTTTTCTTTGATGATGATGTATATTCCTTCCATGAGATTGATTGTCTTCCTGCAAAGCTATTAGAAGTTGCTTGTTCCCCAAGCACTTTGAGAATTGGTTAGCATGCATGTATGTTTGTAGGCCTCTGAACTTAGATTGGTGTGTGAACACCAAACTTAGTTCCTTGCCATATGCAGCAATTTGGATCATATGCAGAAAACCTCATGTGCTTTTATTAAGAAAATAACTATGAACTAGAAAAAGAAACTATGAACTAGAAATTAAACTATTGTTTAAGTAGTTTCCCTGATTGGTTGGAGCTAGTGACTAGTCATGCTGAGGTAGAAATGTGCTTTTAATGAAGTTTTTGGTGGAACACCAAACTTAGAATCTCACATTCACCCTTGAATTGTTTTGGTGTGCAACACCAAACTTAGCTTCTTGCAATACAGATAAATCTACTTAACTCTTTTATTGAAATAACTAGAAAAGAAAAACTACCTTTGGTTGGGTTGCCTCCCAACAAGCGCTTCTTTAACGTCATTAGCTTGACATGCTGTTCCTGACTTTCTTCCTCTTCCTCCAGTTTGTTAAGAGGAATGACTTCAGTGGATAAAGGAGCTAGTTAGTGCCCCTTGTTGTGAATGCTTCTTTCCAGCAAGCTTTCCCTTGTGATTGGCTTGAGTGAACTTGCTTGTTGGCTCAGGAGTTGGATTGTTCTTCGACCTTCTCTTCTTCATGGATATGGTCCTTTGTTTCTCGGTCACAATCCTCATTTTGGTGCTTGTTTCTACTGCCTTCACATCCTTGATCTCAGAACTTGGTTGTTGTTGGACAGTTGGAGTATCCTGTTCATCAAAAGCTTCCTGAATTTGTGGTTCAATGAACCCTTCCTCTTTGAAACTCTCTGTGTCATTGGAGTGTGATCTCCCTTGATTGACTTTCTCCCTTTCTTGTTCTTCTGATTCCTCCCTTGGGTTTGCCATGGTATCACTAGAAGAATTGTGGGTAGGGATTTGCTTTGATAGATATCCAATTTGTGCTTCTAGCTTTTGAATGGCAGCACCTTGATTTTGTAAGTTGGATATCAATTCTTCCTTAAAGCCTTTCAAATCGGTTATGTCTTGACTCATGGTTGCAAGCATTCCTTCTATCCTGTTTAATTGATCTTGAAATTGTTGGCTCAGATTAGGTTGGGCAGGTTGATTATTTTGGCCATGATATGGTGGTTGAGAGTAAGTGTTTTGTGTGGCTTGGTATGATCTTTGGTTGGAGTGTTGGTAGTGGTATGACTCTTGTGTGTAGTGGAATGAGTCTTGTGGATAGTGAAATGAATTGTATGAATTTGAGAAGGAATTTTGTGCTGAGAAATGCTCAAGTGATGAAGAGTTTGGATATGTAAAACTAGGAGGTGAGGTTGGATAATTCAGAGGTGATGGCTCTTGATGAATGGGGTGTGAATAAGTGAAATCTCTTTGGTTTTGATCTTCCCAGCCACAACTTGAGTAGTGATCAAATTCACCAAAACATGGACCATTTTGTGGCTCTGGGAAGTACCCCGTTTCCTGTTCCTGATACTCCCACCCACCATGAGCATAATAACATGAATCATTCTGTGGTGGTGGAGAGTTTCTCATGAATTTTGATTGACCAAAAGATGATGGATACTCCTTTCTTTTTTGCAATGTGCTCAGTCTCAAACAATACTCATCCAAAGATAGTGGAAATTCCATAGTGAGGCAATATCACAAACAGCTAGTGGTTAGTATGCTAACAAGTGAATAAGCAAAGAAAACAAATTAAAATTTGCAGAAATTAGCAAAAATAAACTGAAACAAAAACTATTAACAAAAGAAAAGAAAAATTGCTCAATCTAGTTAACTTCCAATTGGAGAATTGTCAATCGAAAACCAATCCCCGGCAACGGCGCCATAAACTTGATGCACATAAACTAGTTATGCTACGATTAGGAAATTGCACGATCGGCAAAATTCCTTCCGGCAAGTGCACCGGTTATCGTCGTCAAGTAAAAACTCACAATAGAGTGAGGTCGAATCCCACAAGGATTGGTTGAGTGAGCAATTCGGATTAGAAGTGTGTTCTAGTTGAGCGGAATCAAGAATTGAGATGAGAATTGCGGAATGTAAAATTGGCGGGAAAAGTAAATGACAAGAAAATTAAATGGCTGAATCTTAAATTGCATGAATTAAAGAGCAGAATGTAATTTGCTGAAATTAAAAGGGAATGGGGGTGATTGCAAGAATTGAATTGCAGAATGTAAAGAGAAAGTGGAAATCAGAAATGGGGAATTCATTGGGTTTAGGAGATATTGAAATCTCCGAATCAATCATGCGGCGTTAAAGTATTTGTTGGCTAAGAAGGAATCCAAACCGAGATTGATTAGATGGGTTTTATTGTTGCAATAGTTTGACTTGGAAATCAAGGATAGGAGTGGTACGCAAAACCTAGTGGCGGACCATTTAAGTCGCCTTGAACACACAAAAGGCGATACCACTCCTATCAATGATTCTTTTCCCTTTTAGGGCTTGCATGCAATCTCGGAAACCATTCCTTGGTATGCACCAAGCGCCAATTACTTAGTATCTCACTCTTTCCCTCCTAATCTCTCCAAACACCAAAGGGATAAGCTAAAAAGCGAATCCAAATACTATGTGCGGGATGACCCATACCTTTGGAGATGTGGGGTGGATCAAGTAATTCAGAGGTGCATTCCACAAACTGAATTCCATTCAATCTTGGAAGCTTGCCACTCCTCCAAAGGAGGAGGCCATTTTGGAACCCAAAGAACGGCAAGAAAAATCCTAGATTGTCGCTTTTGGTGGCCAACTCTTTTCAAGGACTCTTTTCATTTTTGTAAATCTTGTTCTCAATACATTAAATTTGGTAACATTTCCAAAAAAGATGAAATTCCCCAATGAACCATGCTATTTTGTGAGAATTTTTATGTGTGAGGAATTGACTTCATGGGGCTATTCCCTAATTCTAATGGTTTCCTCTACATTCTACTTGCCGTTGATTATGTGTCCAAATGGGTGGAAACGATACCCACCCGGACGGATGATGCTAACGTGGTCCTTTCTTTTGTGAGAAATAATATCATTTGTAGATTTAGGTCGCCACGAGCAATCGTGAGCGACCAAGGATCACACTTTTGCAACAAAAGAATGGAAGGACTCATGAAGAAGTATAGCATTCTGCATAAAGTAGCCACGGCCAACCATGCACAAACAAACGGCCAAGCCGAGGTTTCCAATCAGAAGATTAAACGCATCTTGGAAAGGATTGTGAAGCCCAATAGGAAAGATTGGAGTGCCAAGCTCACCGATGCATTATGGGCCTACCGAACGGCATACAAAACGCCAATTGGCATGAGTCCCTTTCGGTTGGTGTTTGGCAAAACTTGACATTTACCGATGGAGATAGAGCACAAGGCATATTAGGCCATCAAGGAGTGTAATCCAAGTTTGGGTGGAGCCGGAATTGAGAGGAAGCTACAATTAGCGGAGTTGGAATGTTTGAGGCTCGAAGATTATGAGAACTCTAGACTTTACAAGGAGAAAATGAAAGTCGTGCATGATATTTTAACTTAGTGTAATCTAAGTGTTTGATGAAAGACCCACATGACTTCTTGGAGTTATTTTAACTTAGTGCTTTCTATCTTAGTACTCTTTCTCATTCACTTGTTTGTTCATATGTGCATTGAGCTTACTATATTTCTTGTTTTATTTCTCCATGCTCTTCCCCTATTTTTCACTTCTTGTTATTGATGTTAAGAGTGTGTGCTTCTCATGCGTCTTGTTTGCATGCCTATACCACTCATGCATCACTTGCTAGTGATTAGCCAAAATTTTCATTATGGACTTAGTCTCATGTTGCAGCTGTCATGTGTCTAAGCTACTTATCTTTTATGCCTTATCACTAGCATGCTTATTCTTTCTTGATGCCTCTTTAAGCTTAATTTCACCACTTCCCTTTCTCTTCTAGGATGGTGATCAAAAGGGACAATGGAAAGGCGCCCAAGAAGGCACCCTCACGGTCCACTAGCAAAGCACAACAAGCACCTAAAGCTAAGCCCCTCCTCACCAAGACAAGGAGCGTTACTAACATTGATGTTTTGGAAAAGGACAATCTGACAAGGGATCCAAACAAGTTCCCAAACCGATATTGCGAACTTGTCTTTCCCTTGATCAAACCAAGGAACTATCCTGCGGAGCCCCTTCTAACCCCTCCGGCTCATGTCATACCACTCATCATGCCCTGCATCGAATGGCGGCAATGGAAATTCCTATTGAGGAAGCCACGGGAGGCAAATTTGTCTTGGGTGGTTGAATTTTACACCAACTACTACTCCCCCTCCCTTACATCGGTATTTGTGCGTCGAAGGCAAGTTCCCGTCACAGAGGAGGCCATCCAAAATGTGCTTAAGACCGGACCATTAGCGGAAGGGATTGACGCTTATCAAGAGATTTTGTCGGCACGGTGCCAAAGTGCGTTTGATTGGGATGCTATCCTCAAGGTCATTGCTATACCCGAATCATTCTGGATTCGAGGAAGGATGAGACCCTGGCCCAAGGGCATCACCGCACGCTTTCTCACTAGAGAGGCTCAGGCATGGGCCCAAATTCTAGCCAACTATGTGCTCCCAGGCACCCATGGCTCATCTATCACTGCCGAGTTAGCCTTGTTGGTTTGGTGTGTCCTCACCGAGAAACCAGTGTACATTCCCCGTCTCATTCGCCAATCCATGGGCCGTATCCACGCTAAGGGAAACCTACCCTTTCCCGCTCTAGTGACCGACTTAGTCGCTGCAGCCGGTGTTCCCCGAGAGACCAAGGATAGAAGGGCCATGATCCCGGCGGATGGAGATGTTGTTCCTAACGGGAGATACCTTTATCCTCCGGCGGACACCGAAGAGCCACACATATCCATCCCCAGGAGCATCCCCTCTACCTCATCCACACCACCAAAGTCATCCATGCAATGCATAGAGGAACTCCACAAGAAGCTTGACCGTTATGAGCGGCGTAACCAATGCCGATATGCTTTTGTCAAGAAGCTTCTAAGTTGCGTAGCACCACCTATGGAAGAACCGGAAATTTCCACGTCCACCGGCACCGATAATGAGGAAAGCGACAATGAAGAAGAGGATGGAAACTCGGAAGCCGATCAACCACTGCGTCTCACTCAAGGCACGGAGGACCGTGCCAACTTCTAAGTGTGGGGAGGTCGGTCGGCCGACCGGTCTTCATAGATAACACCCGAATAAATTTCTTGAATCTCTTTTGCTAACTAGGATAGATTGCATGCTAGGTTTTTTCATTTTTTTTGGCATCCTTTGCATGTTAGTTATCTCTTAATAAATTCACTTGGTTAGAGTAATGAATTCTCTTCTAGAAAACTAGGATTTTAGGGCGACCCTACCAATTTTGAAACTTTTGAGCCAAGAATGTAATTTGGAGCATGGATTTTGAGCCAAGAACATAAGCAAGTGAGTTTTGAGCCTAATGGTGTGGTTACATCTTATAACCACTTATTTTCCCTTCTTGTGTGCAATTGTTCTCCTCCAACGATTGTGATCTTTGATTTGTTTAATTCTATATGTCCGTTATTCCTTATATTCATGCATTTATATGATTGAGGCCATCATTTCAATTAACTCACTTACCCAAATAGCCTTACCTCTTATCTTCCTTTGTTAGCCAATTTGAGCCTATGCTTAACCCACTTTGTTCATCATTTTAGCACATTACAAGCCTTAAAGCGGAAAACAATAAAAGTCCTTAATTTGGATCTTTGATTAGCTTAGGCTAGTGTGTGTAACATTCAAGTATGGGAAATTTTGGGACATTGGTTGAGAAAAAGGGTAATTTTGTATTTTTGTTGTAAATATTGGGAATTGGGTACATACTCATGTATTGATTAAATGTGTAGACCTTATGCATTGATGTTCTTGTATATAGTTTGAAAAAAATGAGAAAAACAAAAGAAAAAAAAAGAGAAAAATAGTATGGAAAAGAAAAGAAAAAAATAGAAAAGCAAGAAAATAAAATAAAAGAAATAAAAAGGGGATAAAATGCCCCAAAGTAAAGTCAATAAGAATCAATGCACAAGTGTTGTGAAATGACAATAAAATGCATGAGTATGTTGAAAAGTGAAAGAATGGGTAGTTAGGTTAGCTTTAAAATTGTATAGGAGGACATAGGTTAGGTGAGAAATTTAAGCTCATCAAAGATTCAAATCTCAAGCTCACTTGACCAAATATGCATCCCTACCTTGACCCTAGCCCCATTACAACCTAAAGAAAAGACCTCATGATACTTGTATGCATGCATGGAATATATGTTGATTGTTAGAAGAAAAATAAATTTTGGAAAAGCATGAAGTAGGGGAGGATTGAGTGATCAACCCTATACACCGAGCAAATAGAGTGCAAATACTTCCGGTGAGGGGTTCGAAGCTCAACTCCTTGTTCCCGGCTCTCGCGAGTGTTCTTCATACAAATTATGCATATTTCACTTTGATGACTAGAATTGGTAGAGTTCATACATTGCCCATCATCTTGCCCTATGTGCATATACATATGTGTATTCTAGGAAGATTGAATTGCTCTTGGCCAAATAGATAGTAGCATACACCATAGTGCATTCATGTAGGTAGATTGTATCACATGAGCCCTACGCCCTTGTAGTCCTTTGATCTTTTGCTTTCCCTTAGCATGAGGACATGCTATACTTTAAGTGTGGGGTGATGTGTGGAAAACGATCCAACACGAAACTAACCGGCAAGTGCACCGGGTCACATCAAGTAATAAAACTCACGGGAGTGAGGTCGATCCCACAGGGATTGAAGGATTGAGCAATTTTAGTTTAGTGAATGACTTAGTCTAGCGAATCAAGAGTTGATTTGAGTGGTTTGTATTCGACAGAAGCTAAATTGCATGAAATTAAAAGGGAGAGGGACAATTGGCAAGAATTTAAAGTGCAGAGAAATTAAAGAGGCTGAATCTTAAAGTGCAAGTAATATAAATTGCAGAAATTTAGATTGCAAGAAATGTAAATTGCAGAATCTTAAAGTGCAAGAAATGTAAATGGCTTGAATTGTAAAGGGAATTGGGAATTGGATTTGCAGAAATTAAACAAGGAAAAGTAAAATGCAATAAACAGAAAAGTAGAAGATGACTTGAATTAAACCGGATCTAAAACGGAAATGAGAAAAAGCTTGGTGTAGCAATGAAATAAGGAAATTGAAATTTAAAACTGTAGATCTCAGGACTCAAGAGACTAGATAGCTAAGTCTATATCTCACTGCCTTCCTAGATCCAGCAAGAACAATTGCAAAGGAAATAAAGAAATGTAAATTGCAGAAAGAGTAGAAGAAGAAGCAATTAACAGAAATTGGAATTCAATTATGCAGAAAATTTAACATGATCTCAAGGTGAGATTGAAACAGAAGTTCTTCAATTCTTCACCCAAGATCCGAAGCAAGAAAAGTAAAGAGTACTCAAGCAAGAACAAGGAAGAAGAGAGATCAATTCTCCTCCCAAATTCCCTTGAATTAAAACAACAATGCCAAGAAATGTAAAGGTGAGCTCTCTCTGTAAGTGTTTTTCCCAATGCTAAAGAAAAGCTCCCGAAAAACTTAAATCCTAAGCTATTTATACACTTTCTCCAAATGGTCTTCAAGCCTTGAATTGGGCCTTTGCTCTTGATGGAATTGGGTTGACAAAAGCCTCTGTTGATTGCACTTGGAGTTGGAGAGAAACCCATTGTGAATCGGGACATAAAGCACAAAAGCTTGAGTCAAAGTTTGAGGCAAGCTTTTGCTCCAACCAATGTGAATTCACTCTTCCAAAAGTTTGAGCTAAAGTTTGAGGCAAGCTTTTGCTCAAGCATTTTGTTCTCTCTTGCTCCTTGCCCTTTCTTCTTTCTTCAACCTTCTTCAAAGCTCTTTTCACCTATCATCAATCAATCAAATAGATCAAAGCTATGCTCAAAATCATGAGTTTGTTATTCTTTCTTAATATATGACAATTATAGCACAAAATCTCATGAAATTGCATTAATTCATCCATGGTTGATTGAATCAAAGGAAATATGAAATTCTACCCAATTGGCTTACTTATGGCTCAAGAAAGTGCATAAAAATAATTGAAAACAAAAGAAAAAGACTAGTGAAACTAGGCTAAGATGACTTGTCATCACGGGGAGGTTGATAAACCCCGTTTTTAGGGTTTATTATCTATAGAATCTAAGAGTTTTATCAAGGATCTTCCACATAGATGAAAATATGCTTCTTTTACATCAAAATTGAGATATTGTAATCCTCCTCTATTACCATTAGATGCCTTGATCCGTTTGTTAAGTGATTTCAGAAGTTATAGGGCAAAAATGGCTAAGAGGAATGAAGGAAGCATGCATGAATGGAAGGAGCATGGAACAAATTAAAGAATTGAAGTTTGGACATGCACGCGCACGCGCACCGTACGCGTACGTGTGGATGCGCTCATCCAGAGCCAGCGCAGTGGAGCCGAGCGGAGAGCCGGCGCGCCTATATGGCTGGGCCATATTCCTTATGACGCTCGCGCGCACCTTACGCCTGCGCGCAGATCGCAAAAGACCCCAAGGACGCGTACACGTGCAGTGCGTGTACGTGTCGATGTGCGCGCATGATTTTTTAAATGAAACACGTGCCCAGCGATTTCAGGGGGTTCCCAGGCCCTGTTTTGGAGCAGATTTTGGAGGGAAAAGCTTAAGAAGACCAAGGATTAGGAGTGTTAGGGCAATGAGTCATAATTCTAGATATTTTAGGAAGTTAGTTACATTTTGTTTTTAGAGAGAGAAACTCCAACTTCTCTCTAGGTTTTCATCCTCCATTGCAAGTTTCCTTTGAATTCTTGGTGAGATCTATTGCTAATTAACTTTTTGTTTTGATACAGGTATAGATCTACTCTTCTTCTACTCTTAATTGATGTTCTTTTGGTTCAATTTCTTAGATCTAGATTTGGTTCACTTTGTTACTTTGAATGTGGATTAAAGAATTAAGGTTTTATTCAATTGTTTGATTGTTGATGATTGTTTGGATTAGATAGTTTTAATTCAATTCTCTTCTTTCAATTGTATCATGTTTTCTATAATTGCCTACTAATTGTTTGTGATAATGACAACCTTAGCTATGGAGTAGATTTCTCTCACCTCAGTTAGGGGTTGAGTTATTGGAGACACTTGAATAGTGGATATCAATTGTAGATTATGAATTGAGAATTGCTAATTGACTTGGAGTGCACTAAAGCTAGACTTCCCTAGGGTGAGACTAGGACTTGTGACTCAAGTTAGTTACTCTCACTTGACTTTCCTCCATTGTTAGGGGGTTGATGACAAGTCATCAAATGCTAGTTTTTGAAGCAATATTTCACTTGTTTCATTAGTTTTTATGCACTTTCTTGCATTGTAAGTTAGTAATTTGGAGTGGAATTGCATGGTTTCTTTGAATCAATCAACCACCCTTTAATTGGCACAAAATCATAAGGTTTAAGCTTAAATTAATTGATTTTTAAATGAATTTTAAACCTTGTGAATTTGGTGATACTTTCATTGGTTGTTTTGATCTTTTGTAGGTGAAGAAAAGAAAAAAATAAGAAAAGCATGCCCAAAGGAAACAAAAATTGTAGCCAAAGAAAGAAAGAAAGAAAGGCTTAAGGAAAGGAAAAGCGTGGCTCAATTCAAGGAACAAGAGCACAAAGCTCTTGCCAAGAGCCTAGAGCTCTTGTGGAGAGCTTTACTTCAAAAAAAATCAAAGGCCAAGCTCTTGCCAAGAGCTTAATCAAGTGCTACAAGGAAGAAGGAAGCAAGGCAAACTCATAGCAAATCTCTTGCCAAGAGCTTTCTCCAAGAGCTTTTTCGGGCTTCTTCAAGGAAAAATCAAGGGAAAAAGAGCTCAACAATGCACTCACCAAGGCTTGAACCCAAGACCAAGGGGGAAGGGGGCAGTGCTACCTCACAAGAAAAACAAGCCAAAATTGGCTTGTTTTCTCTCCATGGAGTTCGTACTAAGTACCTCAAGGAAGCAAAGCTTTAGGCGCTACTCTTGTGCCATGAAAAATGGGCAGCTCTTGCACTCCCCAAGGATCGAACCGGGCACCTCAAGGAAGGGAGACATTGGGCACTACTCTTGTGCCAAGGAAAATGGCCAGCAAGTGCTCCACACAAGGATCAAACCATGGACCTCAAGGGACAAGCAAACCTCTTGCCAAGAGCTTAGAGCTCTTACAAAGAGCTTTGTTTCCTTGTCGCAATGAGGAAGCGCGCAACACATTGGCAAGGCCAAGAGCACCAAAGCTCTTGCCAAGAACCGAGCTTTGCCCTGGGAGAAACTTCCATGGGCCAAAAATTCAACCAAATTTCCCATTTAATTCAATTCTTCACAAATTAAAAGGACCACTCCAAAGCAAGCAAAGCCCATATAATTCGAAGACACAGAGAAGCTAACTTAGGAATTTTATTTTGTAATTTGTTTTTAATTTCATTTTCATTTTTATTTTGTAAAAAGCCTATATAAAGGCATCATTCTCAATTCATTGAAAGAGGCTAGCTCCACTAGGGAGCATTAGGATTAGAGAGCTCTCTCTTAGTTTTCATTTTTGTTTTAAATCTTGGGTTGAGAATTGAAGAAATTCTATTTCAATCTCACCTTGAGAATTCTCTCTGTTTGCTTGTCTACATAACTTCAGTGAATTGTGATTTGAATCAAAGCTCTCTTTACTGCTTTCATCTCTATTTCTTCTTTAATCTGTTTGCTGTTGGATCAAGGAAGAGATTGAGATCTAGACTTATTTTCTAGTCTCATTGAGCTCCTGAGATCTTCAACCTCTCATTTAGATTTTGCAATTGAGCCAAGCTGCTTTCTGTTTTGATTTTTCAAGTGATTTTCCAAATCTGTTTGAATCTACTGCATCTTTTAATTCTCTATTTAATTGCTATTTACACTTCCTTGTTTGATTTCTTGAATCCCAGCTCCCAAAATCCTTTTATTCTTCCTGCAATTTAAATTTCCAGTTGCTTGATTTATTGCTTTCTTTAATTTTCAGCACCCAGCCCCCTTTACTTTTCATGCAATTTACCTTTCTTGTCATTTAAGTTTCAGCTAGTTTACTTTCTTGCAATTTAAGTTTCTGCAATTCTACTTCCTGCACTTTAAATTCTCTTGTTATTTACTTTCTGCTGCATCAATTATCACTCATCAATGTTAGCTTGACTAAACTAATCACCCACTAAAGTTGCTTGATCCATCAATCCCTGTGGGATCGACCTCACTGTAAGTGAGTTTTACTACTTAATGCGACCCGGTATACTTGCCGGTGAGTTTAGGTGTTGGAATTCGGTTCCAACCCATCATGTTTTTGGTGCCATTGCCGGGGATTGATGTAGATCAACAATGATTAAGTGGGTGAGAAGTCTAGATCAAGCATTTTCTTTATTTTTGCTTTCTTTTTTAAGTTAAAAACAAGGTGTTTGAGTTATTGCCTCACTAAGAAATCATTCTCTGTGAGATGAATTTCAAATTTAATTGATGTTGCGTTTTACAAAATACAAATGGAGTCCAACTCATCTTATGGTCAAACAAAATTTTATGGGATATCACCAACCATCACCAATCTCTAATGGTGGCAAGGAATATCATCAAGAAAATACAAATTCTGAGCACTCCAATTCATGGAGATTTGCTTTAAAGACACAAGATGAGCAAGAGAATCATATGGGATACCAACCACCACCACAAAGTGATTCATATCATTATCTTCATGGTGGATGGGGGTATCACCAAGGAATGAAAGAGCATAAACACCTCCCAGAGCCACAAAGTGACTCAAACTGTTGTGGCACGTACACAAATGGTGGTGGGGAAGGGAATTCTAATGCTCCATATGATATTCATCCAAAGATATCATCACTTGACCATGCTTCAACAGAAAGCTCCTTTCAAAACTTACCACCCACACAAACTTCCAGGAACCCAAAGCTCTCAAAGCTTGAGTCCATGCTCAAAAGATATGAGGAGAAGACAACAAAAGTTTGGAAAGAACAAGAGAACTCCCTCAAAAACATGGAAGTGCAGTTAGGCCAATTGTTGAATGCAAGGAAGGAGGAAATGGAAAAACAAGAACACAAGGTCCCTGTGTCAAGTACAATTGCAAAAAAGGAAGAGGTGGTGAAAGTATTAGAACTTGAAACTACACTTGAGATGACAAGAGAACCTGAACACTCACAAGCTCCTCAAACTCCCCTGGACCAAAAAGTCTCAACAATTGACTCTGAGATTTAAAGATATGAAGAGGAGATGAAGAAATGTTGGGAAGATCAACAAACCTCCTCAATGAAAAGGCTATTAAGTCAAATGTTGAGTGCAAGGGAGGGAGTCGAAGAGCAAGAAAGTGAGAAAGACAACCAAAGAATTCCAAACTCAAGTGAAGCAGAGAAGTACATAGAGGAAAAGCTCATGGAACCACCAATTCAAAAGGCAAAGGATGAATACAAAACTCCAATAATCACATAGCAACCAAGTCTTGAATCCAAAGAAGTGAAGGCAACTAACAAGAGCACCAATTATGTCCCTAATCCAGCAAGTAAGATTAATCAAGCCATGTACAAAAGGAAGTTTGCTGAGGTGAGACCAAGATAGGGGGCAATAGCTGAATCCTCACCTCCTTTGAGGTCATTCCTCTTAACAACATGTCAATCATAGGTATAATTTCGCTTCTCTTCTTTGTTTTCTTTCTTTGCTTTGTTTAAATCCAATAAATTGGCATATGGTTACATTCTAAGTTTGGTGTTGCCATGCAACACTTTGTTTTCAATCTTTTTGGATGATTGCATCAAATTTAAAATGAAAGTGTTACACTAAGATTCTAAGTTTGGTGTGCCACTTAATTTTCTATGCAAGAATCCAGCAACACCACTTGCCTGCATAATCATAATGCCTTTACAGTAGCATCTTTCTTTTGGTTTGAATTTGTTTATTATTCTCTTTGATTTAGTCAATTTTTTTGTTTTTAATGCTTTCATTCATGTTTCTCTTTAACCGTTCTTGTTAATACTTCACCAAGACATCCTTATTCATGACAGATTCTTCACTTGGTGATTGTATTTAACATATAACAGTTTTTCTTTTTTGTTTAGTTTTAATTCAAATAAATTGACATGTGATTGCATTCTAAGTTTGGTGTTGCTATGCAACAAAATTTGGTTCCAATCCTTACTAGATACTTGCAACAATTCCAAGTGAAAGTGTCACACTAAGTTTGGTGTGCCACTTATTCTTTATGCAAAGTATTGTGCATACCTTTTTATGCTTGCAATCACAATGTTTCTATTTCTCTGTGTCTTGATGGTTACTCTTAATTTCTCTTGCTTAAAACACATGTGCTATTAATGTTTCATTCTGTAAGACCATCATGATCCATCTTAGTCAATAGCCATTGTTCTAAATTGTTTATTGAGGATGAGCAAGCATTCTGAGTTTGGCAAGAGAAAGAGGAAGAATGGAGGAAAAAGGACAATAATAATGAAGATGAACTACAAGGTTGTAGAGTTCCTTTTCTTCTCATTTGTTTCCAGCACTTAAATTGCATGATTGTCTTTATCTTATCTGTTTAAATGTGTGTATGAATAAAGCATAGCTTGAATCTTGATTTATAATATGTTACTGTGGCATTATGACTACCAACTTGAGTTTTGTGAGTTCAAAAGCAATAAAGCATCATGATCATAAACAAACAAGGAATTAAAGAAGAGTTTAGCATGTGCATATAAGTTTTGGAAAGCTAGTATGATTAATTGTTGCTCAATTGCATTGGATTTTATTTAATTGAAGTTTTCATCTAGTATATTTTGTGAAATATTTTAAAAATCATGAAAACCTTGAAGGAAGTAAATGCAAATAAGGCAAGAAAGAAAAAAGGAAAGAATGAGAAATCTGAAGGCTCTGAGTACCAATGACAATTTCATTGTTAAGTACTTGTGGTGTTTATGTATCAAGCAAAAAACTTGGAAACAATACACTTAGAAGTCAAGGCTAGGCTCAAGTGCAAAAGCACTCCCTCAAAGCTCAAGGCTCTGAGCATCAATGATTAGAGTCAAGAAAAGAAACAAATGAGCTTAATGAAGTCCTCTAATTAAATGCTTGTGGTGCTTATGTCTCAAATGGTAATACTTGAAAACAAAGCATTTAGAGTCGTAGCTTTGTTATCAACTCATTGGGAAAGCACCCAAAAGGAGAAGCTAATAAGAAAATCAAAAGCTTGTTTAACGGAAGAAATATAAGAGAAAGATTTCATAAATTGAGCTAGATAGAAGCATCAATCATTTATATTTCTTTTGTGACTATAGCATGCATAAGAAACTAGCCTACCATGAACATTGAGTTGCTATTCTTCTCGCCTTGGATTGTCAATCTTTATTGCATGATTCTTTTCTTGCTTGGGGACAAGCAAGATTTAAGTTTGGTGTTGTGATGACAAGTCATCATATGCTAGTTTTTCAGGCAATATTTCACATGTTTCATTAGTTTTTATGCACTGTCTTGCATTGTAAGTTAGTAATTTGGAGTGGAATTGCATGGTTTCTGTGAATCAATCAACCACCCTTTAATTGGCACAAAATCATAAGGTTTAAGCTTAAATTAATTGATTTTTAAATGAATTTTAAACCTTGTGAATTTGGTGATACTTTGATTGGTTGTTTTGATTTTTTGTAGGTGAAGAAAAGAAAAAAAAATAAGAAAAGCATGCCCAAAGGAAACAAAAAGTGTAGCTAAAGAATGAAAGAAAGCATGGCTTAAGGAAAGGAAAAGCGTGGCTCAATTCAAGGAACAAGAGCACAAAGCTCTTGCCAAGAGCCTAGAGCTCTTGTGGAGAGCTTTACTTCAAAAAAAATCAAAGGCCAAGCTCTTGCCAAGAGCCTAGAGCTCTTGCCAAGAGCTTAATCAAGTGCTACAAGGAAGAAGGAAGCAAGGCAAACTCATAGCAAAGCTCTTGCCAAGAGCTTTCTCCAAGAGCTATTTCGGGCTTCTTCAAGGAAAAATCAAGGGAAAAAGAGCTCAACAATACACTCACCAAGGCTTGAACCCAAGACCAATGGGGAAGGGGGACAGCGCTACATCACAAGAAAAACAAGCCAATTTTTGGCTTGTTTTCTCTCCATGGGGTTCGAACTAAGTACCTCAAGGAAGCAAAGCTTTAGGCGCTACTCTTGTGCCATGAAAAATGGGCAGCTCCTGCACTCCCCAAGGATCGAACCGGGCACCTCAAGGAAGGGAGACATTGGGCGCTACTCTTGTGCCAAGGAAAATGGCAAGCAAGTGCTCCACACAAGGATCAAACCATGGACCTCAAGGGACAAGCAAAGCTCTTGCCAAGAGCTTAGAGCTCTTACAAAGAGCTTTGTTTCCTTGTCATAATGAGGAAGCGCGCAACACATTGGCAAGGCCAAGAGCACCAAAGCTCTTGCCAAGGGCTCTTGCCAAGAACCGAGCTTTGCCCTGGGAGCAACTTCCATGGGCCAAAAATTCAACCAAATTTCCCATTTAATTCAATTCTTCACAAATTAAAAGGACCACTCCAAAGCAAGCAAAGCCCATATAATTCAAAGACACAAAGAAGCTAAATTTGGAATTTTAATTTTGTAATTTGTTTTTAATTTCATTTTCATTTTTATTTTGTAAAAAGCCTATATAAAGGCATCATTCTCAATTCATTGAAAGAGGCTGGCTCCACTAGGGAGCATTAGGATTAGAGAGCTCTCTCTTAGTTTTCATTTTTGTTTTAAATCTTGGGTTGAGAATTGAAGAAATTCTGTTTCAATCTCACCTTGAGAATTCTCTCTGTTTGCTTGTCTACATAACTTCAGTGAATTGTGATTTGAATCAAAGCTCTCTTTACTGCTTTCATCTCTATTTCTTCTTTAATCTGTTTGCTGTTGGATCAAGGAAGGGATTGAGATCTAGACTTATTTTCTAGTCTCATTGAGCTCCTGAGATCTCCAACCTCTCATTTAAATTTTGCAATTGAGCCAAGCTGCTTTCTGTTTTGATTTTTCAAGTGATTTTCCAAATCTGTTTGAATCTACTGCATCTTTTAATTCTCTATTTAATTGCTATTTACACTTCCTTGTTTGATTTCTTGAATCCCAGCTCCCAAAATCCTTTTATTCTTCCTGCAATTTAAATTTCCAGTTGCTTGATTTATTGCTTTCTTTAATTTTCAGCACCCAGCCCCCTTTACTTTTCATGCAATTTACCTTTCTTGTCATTTAAGTTTCAGCTAGTTTACTTTCTTGCAATTTAAGTTTCTGCAATTCTACTTCCTGCACTTTAAATTCTCTTGTTATTTACTTTCTGCTGCATCAATTATCACTCACCAATGTTAGCTTGAATAAACTAATCACCCACTAAAGTTGCTTGATCCATCAATCCCTGTGGGATCGACCTGACTCTAAGTGAGTTTTACTACTTAATGTGACCCGGTATACTTGCCGGTGAGTTTAGGTGTTGGAATTCAGTTCCAACTCATCATGTTTTTGGCGCCGTTACCGGGGATTGATGTAGATCAATAATGATTAAGTGGGTGAGAAGTCTAGATCAAGCATTTTCTTTATTTTTGCTTTCTTTTTTAAGTTGAAAACAAGGTGTTTGAGTTATTGCCTCACTAAGAAATCCTTCTCTGTGAGATAAATTTCAAATTTAATTGATGTTGCGTTTTACAAAATACAAATGGATTCCAACTCATCTTATGGTCAAACAAAATTTTATGGGATATCACCCACCATCACCAATCTCTAATGGTGGCAGGAAATATCACCAAGAAAATACAAATTCTGAGCACTCCAATTCATGGAGATTTGCTTTAGAGACACAAGATGAGCAAGAGAATCATATGGGATACCAACCACCACCACAAAGTGATTCATATCATTATCTTCATGGTGGATGGGGGTATCACCAAGGAATGAAAGAGCATAAACACCTCCCAGAGCCACAAAGTGACTCAAACTGTTATGGCACGTACACAAATGGTGGTGGGGAAGTGAATTCTAATGCTCCATATGATATTCATCCAAAGATATCATCACTTGGCCATGCTTCAACAGAAAGCTCCTTTCAAAACTTACCACCCACACAAACTTCCAGGAACCCAAAGCTCTCAAAGCTTGAGTCCATGCTCAAAAGATATGAGGAGAAGACAACAAAAGTTTGGAAAGAATAAGAGAACTCCCTCAAAAACATGGAAGTGCAGTTAGGCCAATTGTTGAATGCAAGGAAGGAGGAAATGGAAAAACAAGAACACAAGGTCCCTGTGTCAAGTACAATTGCAAAAAAGGAAGAGGTGGTGAAAGTATTAGAACTTGAAACTGCACTTGAGATGACAAGAGAACCTGAACACTCACAAGCTCCTCAAACTCCCCTGGACCAAAAAGTCTCAACAATTGACTCTGAGATTAAAAGATATGAAGAGGAGATGAAGAAATATTGGGAAGATCAACAAACCTCCTCAATGAAAAAGCTATTAAATCAAATGTTGAGTGCAAGAGAGGGAGTCGAAGAGCAAGAAAGTGAGAAAGACAACCAAAGAATTCCAAGCTCAAGTGAAGCAGAGAAGTACATAGAGGAAAAGCTCATGGAACCACCAATTCAAAAGGCAAAGGATGAATACAAAACTCCAATAATCACATAGCAACCAAGTCTTGAATCCAAAGAAGTGAAGGCAACTAACAAGAGCACCAATTATGTCCCTAATCCAGCAAGTAAGATTAATCAAGCCATGTATAAAAGGAAGTTTGCTGAGGAGAGACCAAGATAGGGGGCAATAGCTGAATCCTCTCCTCCTTTGAGGTCATTCCTCTTAACAAACTGGAAGAAGAGGAAGAAAGTGAACAACATGTCAATCATAGGTATAATTTCTTTTCTCTTCTTTGTTTTCTTTCTTTGCTTTGTTTAAACCCAATAAATTGGCATATGGTTACATTCTAAGTTTGGTGTTGCCATGCAACACTTTGTTTTCAATCTTTTTGGATGATTGCATCAAATTAAAAATGAAAGTGTTACACTAAGATTCTAAGTTTGGTGTGCCACTTAATTCTCTATGCAAGAATCCAGCAACACCACTTGCCTGCATAATCATAATGCCTTTACAGTAGCATCTTTCTTTTGGTTTGAATTTGTTTATTATTCTCTTTGTTTTAGTCAATTTTTTTGTTTTTAATGCTTTCATTCATGTTGCTCTTTAACCGTTCTTGTTAATACTTCACCAAGACATCCTTATTCATGACAGATTCTTCACTTGGTGATTGTATTTAACATATAACAGTTTTTCTTTTTTGTTTAGTTTTAATTCAAATAAATTGACATGTGATTGCATTCTAAGTTTGGTGTTGCTATGCAACAAAATTTGGTTCCAATCCTTACTAGATACTTGCATCAATTCCAAGTGAAAGTGTCACACTAAGTTTGGTGTGCCACTTATTCTTTATGCAAAGTATTGTGCACACCTTTTTATGCTTGCAATCACAATGTTTCTATTTCACTGTGTCTTGATGGTTACTCTTAATTTCTCTTGCTTAAAACACATGTGCTATTAATGTTTCATTGTGTAAGACCATCATGATCCATCTTAGCCAATAGCCATTGTTCTAAATTGTTGCTTGAGGATGAGCAAGCATTCTGAGTTTGGCAAGGGAAAGAGGAAGAATGGAGGAAAAAGGACAATAATAATGAAGATGAACTACAAGGTTGTAGAGTTCCTTTTCTTCTCATTTGTTTCCAGCACTTAAATTGCATGATTGTCTTTATCTTATCTGTTTACATGTGTGTATGAATAAAGCATAGCTTGAATCTTGATTTATAATATGTTACTGTGGCATTATGACTACCAACTTGAGTTTTGTGAGTTCAAAAGCAATAAAGCATCATGATCATAAACAAACAAGGAATTAAAGAAGAGTTTAGCATGTGCATATAAGTTTTGGAAAGCTAGTATGATTAATTGTTGCTCAATTGCATTGGATTTTATTTAATTGAAGTTTTCATCTAGTACATTTTGTGAAATATTTTAAAAATCATGAAAACTTTGAAGGAAGTAAATGCAAATAAGGCAAGAAAGAAAAAAGGAAAGAATGAGAAAGCTGAAGGCTCTGAGTACCAATGACAATTTCATTGTTAAGTACTTGTGGTATTTATGTATCAAGCAAAAAGCTTGGAAACAAAACACTTAGAAGTCAAGGCTAGGCTCAAGTGCAAAAGCACTCCCTCAAAGCTCAAGGCTCTGAGCATCAATGATTAGAGTCAAGAAAAGAAACAAATGAGCTTAATGAAGTCCTCTAATTAAATGCTTGTGGTGCTTATGTCTCAAGTGGTAATACTTGAAAACAAAGCATTTAGAGTCGTAGCTTTGTTATCAACTCATTGGGAAAGCACCCAAAAGGAGAAGCTAATAAGAAAATCAAAAGCGTGTTTAAAGGAAGAAATATAAGAGAAAGATTTCATAAATTGAGCTAGATAGAAGTATCAATCATTTATATTTCTTTTGTGACTATAGCATGCATAAGAAACTAGCCTACCATGAACATTGAGTTGCTATTCTTCTCGCCTTGGATTGTCAATCTTTATTGCATGATTCTTTTCTTGCTTGGGGACAAGCAAGATTTAAGTTTGGTGTTGTGATGACAAGTCATCATATGCTAGTTTTTCAAGCAATATTTCACATGTTTCATTAGTTTTTATGCACTGTCTTGCATTGTAAGTTAGTAATTTGGAGTGGAATTGCATGGTTTCTTTGAATCAATCAACCACCCTTTAATTGGCACAAAATCATAAGGTTTAAGCTTAAATTAATTGATTTTTAAATGAATTTTAAACCTTGTGAATTTGGTGATACTTTGATTGGTTGTTTTGATCTTTTGTAGGTGAAGAAAAGAAAAAAATAAGAAAAGCATGCCCAAAGGAAACAAAAAGTGTAGCTAAAGAAAGAAAGAAAGCACGGCTTAAGGAAAGGAAAAGCGTGGCTCAATTCAAGGAACAAGAGCACAAAGCTCGTGCCAAGAGCCTAGAGCTCTTGTGGAGAGCTTTACTTCAAAAAAAATCAAAGGCCAAGCTCTTGCCAAGAGCCTAGAGCTCTTGCCAAGAGCTTAATCAAGTGCTACAAGGAAGAAGGAAGCAAGGCAAACTCATAGCAAAGCTCTTTCCAAGAGCTTTCTCCAAGAGCTTTTTCGGGCTTCTTCAAGGAAAAATCAAGGGAAAAAGAGCTCAACAATGCACTCACCAAGGCTTGAACCCAAGACCAATGGGGAAGGGGGACAGCGCTACCTCACAAGAAAAACAAGCCAAAATTGGCTTGTTTTCTCTCCATGGGGTTCGAACTAAGTACCTCAAGGAAGCAAAGCTTTAGGCGCTACTCTTGCGCCATGAAAAATGGGCAGCTCCTGCACTCCCCAAGGATCGAACCGGGCACCTCAAGGAAGGGAGACATTGGGCGCAACTCTTGTGCCAAGGAAAATGGCCAGCAAGTGCTCCACACAAGGATCAAACCATGGACCTCAAGGATCAAACCATGGACCTCAAGGAAAATGGCCAGCAACTCTTGCTTAGAGCTCTTACAAAGAGCTTTGTTTCCTTGTCACAATGAGGAAGCGCGCAACACATTGGCAAGGCCAAGAGCACCAAAGCTCTTGCCAAGGGCTCTTGGCAAGAACCGAGCTTTGCCCTGGGAGCAACTTCCATGGGCCAAAAATTCAACCAAATTTCCCATTTAATTCAATTCTTCACAAATTAAAAGGACCACTCTAAAGCAAGCAAAGCCCACATAATTCAAAGACACAGAGAAGCTAGATTAGGAATTTTATTTTGTAATTTGTTTTTAATTTTATTTTCATTTTTATTTTGTAAAAAGTCTATATAAAGGCATCATTCTCAATTCATTGAAAGAGGCTGGCTCCACTAGGGAGCATTAGGATTAGAGAGCTCTCTCTTAGTTTTCATTTTTGTTTTGAATCTTGGGTTGAGAATTGAAGAAATTCTGTTTCAATCTCACGTTGAGAATTCTCTCTGTTTGCTTGTCTGCATAACTTCAGTGAATTGTGATTTGAATCAAAGCTCTCTTTACTGCTTTCATCTCTATTTCTTCTTCAATCTGTTTGCTGTTGGATCAAGGAAGGGATTGAGATCTAGACTTGTTTTCTAGTCTCATTTTGCTCCTGAGATCTTCAACCTCTCATTTAGATTTTGCAATTGAGCCAAGCTACTTTCTGTTTTGATTTTTCAAGTGATTTTCTAAATCTGTTTGAATCTGTTGCATCTTTTACTTCTCTGTTTGATTGCAATTTACACTTCCTTGTTTGATTTCTTGAATCCCATCTCCCAAAATCCTTTTATTCTTCCTGCAATTTAAATTTCTAGTTGCTTGATCTATTGCTTTCTTTAATTTCCAGCACCCAGCCCCATTTACTTTTCATACAATTTACCTTTCTTGTCATTTAAGTTTCAGCTAGTTTACTTTCTTGCAATTTAAGTTTCTGTAATTCTACTTCCTGCACTTTAAATTCTCTTGTTATTTACTTTCTACTGCATCAATTATCACTCACCAATGTTAGCTTGACTAAACTAATCACCCATTAAAATTGCTTGATCCATCAATCCCTGTGGGATCGACCTTACTCTAAGTGAGTTTTACTACTTGATGCGACCCGGTATACCTGCCGGTGAGTTTAGGTGTTGGAATTCGGTTCCAACCCATCAGGGGTTAACTAAGTGAAGCAACACTAAATTCTTATCATAATTGAAGGAAACTATAATGATGGAACTTCCAATGCTTACCCTTAGGCAAGGCTTTTATCTCAATTAATTGTTGTTTGCTTTGCTAGCGTGAATTCTTGCAACAATCCTCAAAACAATAAAAGCTTTCCTAATCAATGATGCACATTCTAAAGCAATTCCTAGGGAGATCGACCCGGGATCAATACTCTCGGTCATAGATTTTGGAATTGTTTGATGCGGTATTCGCGTGTTGGTTAAACTATACTCACGATCGGATTCATTACTAGTTTCTAACCTACATAAGAATATTTTCGCTCATCATGGTGGCAATACTTTTTGTTTTCTGAATGAATGCTTGAATAGTGCATATTTTTTATATTGTTGTTTATGAATGTTAAAATTGTTAGCTCTTGAAAGAATAATAAAAAAAGAGAGATGTTATTGATAATCTGAAAAATTATAAAATTGATTCTTGAAGCAAGAAAAATCAGTGAAAAACAAAAGCTTGCGAAAAAAAAAGAAAAAAGAAAAAATTGGCAAAAAAATAAAGAAAAAAGAAAAAAAAAGAAAAAGCAAGCAGAAAAAGCCAGTAGCCCTTTAAACCAAAATGCAAGGGTAAAAAGGATCCAAGGCTTTGAGCATTAATGGATAGGAGGGCCCAAAGGAATAAAATCCTGGCTTAAGCGGCTAAACCAAGCTGTCCCTAACCATGTGCTTGTGGCGTTGGTGCACTGGGTCGTCCAAGTAATACCTTACGTGAGTAAGGGTCGAATCACACGGAGATTGTTGGTTTGAAGCAATCTCTGATTATCTTGTAAATCTCAGTTAGGAGGTCAATTATAATTATCAGTTGACTTGCAAATGAACAAGGGAACATAAAATAAATACTTGGTATGCAGTAATGGAGAATATGTTGGAGTTTTGGAGATGCTTTGTCTTCTGAATCTCTGCTTTCTCCCTGTCTTCTTCTTCACGCACGTAAGGTTCCTCCTATGGAAAGCTGTGTGTTGGTGGATCACCGTTGTCAATGGCTACCATCCGTCCTCTCAGTGAAAAAGGTCCAGGTGCGCTGTCACCGCACGGCTAATCATCTGTCGGTTCTCGATCATATCAAAATAGGATCCATTGATCCTTTTGCATCTGTCACTATGCCCAACACTCGTGAGTGTGAAGCTCGTCACAGTCATTCAATCCCTGAATCCTACTCAGAATAACACAGACAGGGTTTAGACTTTCTGGATTCTCAAGAATGCTGCAAATGGATTCTAGCTTATACCACGAAGATTCTGATTAAGGAATCCAAGAGATATTCATTCAATCGAAAGTAGAACGGAGGTGGTTGTCAGGCACGCGTTCATAGGTTGAGAATGTGATGCCAGGGCATTTTGGCCAGTTTCACTGACCTTTTCTTTACTGTTTTTAAGGTAGTTTCATGCATTTTCTTAGGAAATAAGCTAGTTTTGGATAGATATTCACTTACATCATGATTCAAGCATACATTGTGCACTTTACATGATTTCATGAGAATTTTGCATGAATTATATGATAAATTGGATGATGCATGATCCCATGATTAAGAGCAAGACTTTGATGCACTTTGTTTGATTGATTTCAAGCCAAAAGAAGAAGAGAAGAGCCACGTTAGTGGCTACGTTAGTTACACTAACGTGCGCACCAACGTGGAAGGAAGGAAAGCCCCAACGTTAGCGAGAAAAGTTAGTTGCATTAACTTTGAAGAAGGAGAGCATGGAACGATAGCAAGGAAGACCCACGTTAAGAGTCTTGTTAGCTACACTAACGTGAACTCTAACGTAGGGACAAAAGGGCACCAAGAAACGTTAAAGGGGAAGGTGAGCCCCAATAACGCTTGCGAAAGGGGGTATATGCCAACGTTAGTGGAAAAAGAGAGTGCCACTAACGTTTGCGAAGGCTAGAAGACCCACGTTAGTCTCCACGTTAGTCTCCATGTTAGTTAGATTAACGTGGGAACTAACGTGGAAGGAAAGGGAGATGCCAACGTTAGTGGAAAAGGTGATCTCCACTAACGTTTGTGAAATAAAAAGACCCACGTTAGCTTCCACGTTAACTAGATTAACGTGGTAGTTAACGTAGGCAAAAGTCCCACCTGGCAGCCTAACCATGCATTCTTCAAACAAGAATAACTTGAGCCACAAAACTCCAAGCATATATGGCACTACATGGTGGACACTAAATTTAAGGGAGAAAACCTGCCCCGAAAGTGCAAAGATGAACACGGTATCAACCTGTAGTAAGGCCAGCGGACCTCTTAACCTTCCAAGAAGTGTAACTCGAGTTGTAGAGCTCCAAATGATGCGCTTTTAAAGACATTGGAAAGTAGACATCTAGGGCTTTCTAACAATATATAATAGTATGGGGTGGACACTAAGTTTGAACTTCAGAAACTGGCAATAATGAAGCCCTGATCGCTAGCGTTAGTGGCACTCAAGTTTTCCAGTAACGCTAGCGACTATGCCAGCAACCATGTCCACTTCAAAGGAGCATAACTTACGCTACAGAGGTCCAATTGAGGTGATTCCAGTTGCGTTAGAAAGCTGACATTCAGAGCTTTCCAACGATATATAATACTCCATACTGGGAATGAAATTGGAGCACAAACAAGAGGCATCTTTTAAGCCCCAAAAATACCAACTGGGCAGCAAGTGCAACGTTAGCCACAATAACTTTAGCACTAACGCCACACTTGTAGCGTTAGTGTGGCTAACTTTAGCACTAACTTTAGCACCTGGACCTCAACTTGACCCACTTCTCTCTCAAGTCCACTTCAAAGCTCAAGCAAGCAAGCCCACAATTGTAAACCAATCAAGACCACAAGAAGCATCTATAATAGGAATTTTCATTTAATTGTAATTTGCTTTTAATTTCATTTTGTAATTTAGGAGAGCCTATATAAAGGCCTTAGTTTTTACATTGAAAAGGAGGCTGAAAATTTTGGAATGGGGGGATTGAAGAGGGGTCTTCGGACTCCCTCCCCTCACACACTTTTCCTTCTCTTTCTTTTAGTTGTAATTTTCATTTATGAATGTTGAATTTTCAATTTCAGTTTGAATCTTCAAATTTACTTTTCTGCACTTTCTTTCTTTTCTATTTTTGTAGAGCAATGATCAACTAACTCTTTACATTGGGTTAGGGAGCTCTGTTGTAATTTGATGGATCAATACTAGTTTTCATTATTCTTCTTCTATCTTTTCTCTTGATTTTACTTGAAAGCTTTCGATCTTCATCCAATTGGGTAGTTATCTTGGAAAAGAAGCTATTCATACTTGGATCTTTTCTGAACCTTGAAAGAGGAATGAAGAGATCATGCTAGAAATGCTTTCTCATGCTAGACCAAATTGGGTTTGAATGGATATGTGACTATAATCCTCTCAACACTTGATTTGGGAAATGCATATGGTATAATCAGTGATCATACTTCATCTCTTCTCACGAGCAATTGACCAAGGAATTGGCTATTGATCAAGATTTGAGAGATTGAATTACAAGAAATTGTAATTCAATCACTTAAGATTGCCAAGGAGATCAATGAGTGCATTGATTCAGGAAGAGATGAAAATGAAATTGATCCGGAGAATGCAACATCTCCTAAGCCCAATGAACTCCCCATTTCTAATCTTACCCATTCTCTTTAATTTCTGTCATTTACTTTTATGAGCAATTACCCCATCCCCATTTAAGATTCTGTAATTTACTTTCCGTCATTTACATTCAGCTTTTTATTCTAGCATTTAGTTTTCTGTTATTTACTTTTCCGCCATTAAATTTTCTGCAATTCTCAACTCAATTTCTGATTCGCTCAACTAGAACATTCCTCTAATTAAAGTTGCTTGATCAATCAATCCCTGTGGGATTCGACCTCACTCTATTGTGAGTTTTTACTTGACGACAAATTTGGTACACTTGCCGAAAGAAATTTGTTGCGAGACAAGTTTTCCGTGCATCAAGTTTATGGCACCGTTGCCGGGGATTGATTGTGCATCAACAATGATTAAATTGGAGGATAACTAGATTGAGCATTTTATTTTTGTTTGATTTAATTTTCTATTTCAGTCATTTACTTTATGTTTTAGTTAATTTCTTCCCTTTCCCCTACTTTTTCTTTGTTATTTACCTTTCATTTCACTAACCCACTAACTGTTTGATATATTGCATCACTCACACTAACAGTAATTCTGACAGATATACTTTCTGCACCTATTCTCTTTGCTTGTACTTGTTGGTTGTATGACAGGGAGAAGAAGCGGGGCTTCAACTTCCTTTGATTCTGAACCTGAGAGGACCTTCCTTAGACTAAGGAGGGAGGCAAGAGAAAAACGTGTAGTTGGTGCTGAAGAAGAGGAGGAACACTTTGAGGAATACTTTGAACCAAACATGGAAGAAAACATGGAAAACCATCATGAAGAAGAGACTCACAACCATGGCGGAAGAGGTCAAGCAAATCATGCTGGGGAGGATAGAAGAGTTTTAGGCTCTTATATCAATCCAAACCCAGGAAACTGTGGAAGTAGCATTCAAAAGCCAACCATCCATGCCAACAATTTTGAACTAAAACCACAGCTCATCACCCTTGTTCAGAACAACTGTTCGTTCGGAGGAAGTGTCCAAGAAGACCCCAATCAACATCTAACCACCTTCCTGAGAATATGTGACACAGTGAAGTCTAATGGTGTTCATCCTGACGCCTATTGATGACAAGTCATCTTAGCCTAGTTTCACTAGTCTTTTTCCTTTGTTTTCATTTAGTTTTATGCACTTTCTTAAGCCACAAGTAAGCCAATTGGGTGGAATTTCATGTTTCCTTAGATTCAATCAACTCTGGATGAATTGATGCATTTTCATGAGTTTTATACCATAATTGCTTATATGACAAGAAAAAGAATAACTCTCATGATTAGAGCATAGCTTTGATGTAATTGTTGGTTGATGATAGGTAGAAGAAAGCTTGGAAGAAGGTTGAGAAAAAGGGTGATAGCAAGAAGCAAGAGGAAGGACTCACGTTTGAGCCAAAGTTTGCCTCAAACTTGGGCTCAAACGTGAGGAAAAGTGCAACCACACCCTGGAGAAGAGCCAACGTTTGCGCCAACGTTTGCCTCAAACGTTGAGGCAAACGTAGGCTGAAGAAGGAGCAAGGGATGGCAACGTTTGAGCCAACGTTTGCCTCAAACGTGAGGTCAAACGTTGGCCACATATGAGCAAGGAGAAGCACCCCTGGAGCAAACCAACGTTTGCGCCAACGTTTGCCTCAAACGTGAGGTCAAACGTTGGCGCCATAAAAGCAAGGAAGAGCACCTTTGGGCCACGTTTGCGCCAACGTTTGCCTCAAACGTTGGGCCAAAAGTTGGCCAAAAAGAGAGCATGGGGAGATCCACGTTTGAGCTCACGTTTGACCTCAAACATTGAGCCAAACGTGGATGACAGCATCTTGGCCTAGCTGCATAATTTTACACAAGTGACGTTTGAGTCAACGTTTGCCTCAAACGTTGACTCAAACGTGAATGGTTCATGGCCCGGTTCACTAATGGATTTCTTCCCAACACCAAGAGCAATCAACGGAGGCTACTATCAACCCAATTCCATCAAGACTAAAGGCCCAATTCAAGGCTTAATGATCATTTGAAGAAAGTGTATAAATAGCTTAGGATTTGAAGTTTTAGGAAGCTTTTTCTTTTAGAGTTTTCTTTAAGAGTTTTCATAGTATTCACAGTAGAGAACTTTTGGGTTTTGAGCTATTTGGAGATTTTGAGTCTTGGGTGTTGAAGAATTGAGGAAATTCTGTCTCAATCTCACCTTGAGATCTCTTTCTGTTTCTTTCACTGCACCATTGGAGAATTGAGATTTGAATCCAAGTTTTCTTCTGTTTCGATTTTTAATCTCTTGTAATTAAATTCTAAATTTGGATCTAAGAAGGCAGTGTGATCTAGACTTGGTTATCTAGTCTCTTGAGTCCTGAGATCTACATCTTTCAATTTCAATTTCCTTGTTGCATTGCTACACCAAGTTTATTTTCATCTGCATTTAAGATCCGGGTCAATTAGATCCATCTTCTACGTTTCTGTTTGTTGAGATTTACTGCTCTCTTGTTTAATTTTTGCAATCCCACATCCCTGATCCATTTACAATTCAAGCCATTTACATTTCTTGCATTCTAAGATTCTGCCATTTAATTTCTTGTTCTTTAAGATTCATCACTTTTATTTTCTGTTCTCTTTAATTTCCTGCAATTTACTCCTCTCCCTTTACCTTTCATGCAATTTAATTTCTGTTAATCACAAATCACTCAACCAACTCTTGATCTGCTTGACTAAATCAACCATTAAACTAAAATTGCTCAATCCTTCAATCCCTGTGGGATCGACCTCACTCATGTGAGTTATTATTACTTGATGCGACCCGGTACACTTGCCGGTGAGTTTTGTGTCGGATCGTTTTCCGCACATCAAGTTTTTGGCGCCGTTGCCGGGGATTGAATAGATTGACAATGATTAAGTGAGGTGGTAGTTTAGATCAAGCACTTTTTCTTTTCTGTTTCTCTAATTTTTGACTGACACACTAACTATTTGAAATTTTGCTTAAACTAAACTTCATTCTAGCAATAGATTGAAGTGTTACTGGTGGTGTTTCTTTTGTTTTGTTTGTATGTCAGGTACAGGGAGATCCATTCCTGTTTTATCTGAAACTGACCAGAGAACTCTTAGAAGGTTAAGAAGAGCTGAAAGAGGGAAAAATATTGTTGGAGAGGAAGAATCTGAGGAAGAACATCACAAGATGGAAGGAGATCCATCTAATCCAGGAGGAGGGGTTAACAATAACCCACAACAGAGGAGAGTACTGGCCTCCTATACCTTTGCAAATGCTAGACATTGTGGAAGCAGCATTCTCACCCCTAATGTCAATGCAAATAACTTTGAACTGAAGCCACAACTCATCACATTGGTCCAAAACAACTGCTTGTTTGGGGGAGGACCATTGGAGGATCCAAATCAACATCTATCTACCTTCTTAAGGATTTGTGACACTGTCAAATCCAATGGCGTGAATCCTGAAACCTACAAGCTTCTGCTGTTCCCGTTCTCATTAAGGGACAAGGCCGCACAATGGCTTGAAACTTTTCCCCAAGGAAGTATCACTAGTTGGGATGACTTGGTGACCAAATTTCTAGCCAAATTCTATCCACCCCAAAGAGTCATCAGGCTGAAAACCGAGGTGCGGACATTTACACAATTAGATGCCGAATCCTTGTATGAAGCATGGGAGAGGTACAAAGCCTTAATCAGAAAGTGTCCTCCAGAGATGTTCAATGAATGGGACGTGCTGCAAAATTTCTATGAAGGCTTGACATTGAAATCTCAAGAGGCATTAGATCATTCTGCAGGAGGTTCACTACAACTGATGAAAACTGCTGAGGAAGCCCAGAATCTTGTGGACATGGTGGCCAACAATCAATATTTCTTTGCTCATCAAAGAAACCGCCAACCATCACAAAGGAGAGGAGTAATGGAGCTAGAAGGAGTAGACTCAATCTTGGCTCAAAACAAGATGATGCAGCAGCAAATTCAACAACAATTTGAGCAAATGGCCAAGAGGATTGATAGCCTCCAAGTTGCAGCAGTTAACACAAGCCAACCATCATCCACATGGGTGCAAAATGAAGAAACTCAAGAGGAGCTGCAGCAAGAACAAGTCCAGTACATGCACAACCAAAATTCTGGATAGAATGAAGTGTATGGTGACACATACAATCCATCCTGGAAGAACCACCCAAACCTCAGATGGGGAGATAATCACAACCAGAATCAACAACCATGGCAGAGGAACTCAAACCAAAACACTTCAAGAAACAACCAAAACCACACCCAGCAGCAAACTAACCAAAACCCATACAGAAAACCTCAAAACAACTACTCCAACCCCAGCCATTATCAATCCAATAACCAACCCACCAACCAAAATGCCTACCATCCACCATCCACACCTCACAACCCACCACAAGTATCACCAGAATCTCAAAGAATCACTAACTTGGAAACCTTGATGGACAAGATGTGGAAACATCAGGAAATGACAACCAAGAACCATGAAGCCTCCATGAAGAGCCTAGAGAGGCAGATTGGGCAAATCTCCAAGCAAATTTCTGTTGAGAGACCTTCAAGCTCACTGCCGAGTGACACAATCCCAAATCCTAAGGAAGAATGCAAGGCGATACAATTAAGGAGTGGGAAAACATTGATAAGCAACAATGACACTACAAAGGAGCAAGCAGAGAGCAGCAAAAGACCAATAGAAGATGAAAAGCAAACAAAGGCAGATGAAGCCAAGGATCAAGTTGTGATGCCAAACAAGAGCACTGAGAAACTCAAAGAGAAGAACAACCAAACACACAACTCAAAAGAAGTGATTCAGGGCCAGCAGCAAGTAGGAAAGAGCATCACACCTCCACTGCCATATCCCCAGAGATTCAGCAAAGAGACTAAGGACCAACATTTTCATAAGTTCCTTGAAACTTTCAAAAAGCTGGAAATCAATATTCCCTTGGCTGAAGCACTTGAGCAAATGCCTCTGTATGCTAAGTTTTTGAAGGAGCTTATCAACAAGAAAAGAAGTTGGGATGAGAAAGAGACCATACTGCTTACTGAGGAATGCAGGGCTTTGATTCAAAAAGGGCTTCCTCCTAAGCTTGAGGACCCCGGAAGCTTCTTGCTGCCTTGCACCATTGGGAATTAACCATCACTAAGGCAATGTGCGATCTAGGAGCAAGCATTAACTTAATACCCTTCTCTTTGGTGAAAAAGTTGCATATAGAGGAAGTTAAACCAGTAAAAAGATGTCTCTAGAGCTGGTAGATAAGTCAATGGTATACCCAAGGGGTGTGATTGAAAACCTTCTAGTCAAGGTAGACAAATTCATATACCCTGCAGATTTTGTAGTTCTAGATTCAGATGAGGATGAAAGTGACTCCATCATACTTGGGAGGCCGTTCTTGGCCACTGCTAGGGCTATCATAGACGTAGAGCGAGGAGAATTAACTCTCAGAATGCATGATAAGAGTGTCACTCTGAAAGCATTACCAGAAGCGCAGCTTAGTGATGAGAAGAAAGACTATATGGAACTCGACAAGGAAGAATCACAGTTAAAGGAAGAAAGTAACAAGGTGATTCACAGCAACATCCCAAGGCAAAAGATTGTGCAGAATGATGAAGAATTCCAAGAGGATATTGGAGTATTAGTCACTGAGAAGAGAGATCTCCAAAGTAAGCAATCGGCTAGAGAAGAAAGATCAACAAAAGAAAGGAAGAAACACAAAAACAAAACAAAAAGAGGTTGGAAGAACAGAAAGATTCCAACAGAAGGGCTGTCCAAAGGTGATAAAGTGCAATTGATCTACCAACAACTGGGAACAAACCAACAAACTGATGACTACTACACTGTCAGCAATATACTTTCATTAGAACATGCTGAAATTGAACATCAAGGAACAAAGAGGAGGATCACAGTCAGGGGGGACAAGTTGAGGCACTACAATCATCAACCACCATAAAAGAAAGCCCCAATGTCAAGCTAGTGACAATAAAGAAGCGCTTTGTTGGGAGGCAACCCAACCTGAGGTAGTTTTCTTTTCATAGCTATTTTAATAAAAAGGTTAATTAGTTTTATCTATATTGCAAGAAGCTAAGTTTGGTGTTGCACACCAAAACAATATAAGGGAGAATGAAGGATTCTAAGTTTGGTGTTCCACCAAAATCCCATCATAAAACACATTCTCACTTTCTGCATAATGCTAGCTTCAAGCATTTAGATAAACTTGTTAACTATGCTGCTGTTTCCTAAGTTTTCAGTTTTATTGCTTTTGAAAAAAAAAAAAAAGAGTTTCACACATGGTTAATCTGATGCATGAGAACCATTGGCAAGGTACTAAGTTTGGTGTTCCCACACCAAAGTAAGTTCAAAGGCCCACAAATAAATCATGCATGCTAACCACTTTTTTAAGTGCTTGGGGAACAAGCAACTTTCAATATCACTGCAGAGCATCATACAAGCTTTTGGAAAAATTAAGCATCATCAATCAAGGAGATAAAAGAGGAATATGAAGACCAGCAATGATGATGATGAGAAGGAGGAAAGCAAGTAAACTCCAAAAGGTTATATTGTTAAGTGATTATTTTACATTAGATATTGCTGTGATTGAAAGTGATATTGTACCCCTGTCTGTCTGCATAGTATAGTTTTTCTGTAATTTAATAATTAAGATTCTTGATCATTTACAACACTATACTCTCCAAACTTGTTTGCACTCAATATTTCAAAAATGCATCACATGAAAGTTCTTTGAAAAGAAGGATCGAGGAATTAAACAATTTTGAGGCAAGCAAAAGATTAGGAAAAGTGGTGGTTCTAGTTGTATGATTATGTATTGAGGTTGCATGCTTTTGAAAACTTGCATGGGAGTTCATAGGCGGGACATAGAGTTCAAAGAAGTGTTGTGGAGATTCTCAAACATTTATTGATCCAAGAAGCAGCAAACAAAACAAAAGAAAATAAAGAAAATACAAAAACAAAAAGAACATGGCCTAAGGCTCTGAGCATCAATTACTAGGCAGAAAAGAAAAAAGAAACAAGAACTCAAAGAGTTGTTATCCTAGTAAATGCTTGTGGTCGAACTGTGTCAAAGAGAGAGGCTTGAGCAAGTAAATCCTAAGGGGTGCTTTAACACCTAATACCTTAAAACCAACTGGTTTAGGAGTATTGATTGAAAGCTTATCTAAAGAGCCGCTTTGAGACATGACACTTAGAGTTAAGGCCAAAGCACAAAAACGATAAGCTGCTTCAAGGTGATTACCTATAGAGAGATCTCCATGATATTATTTGGATGAAAGTTCTAAGACCTAAGACTCCCAAGATGTAGGGACTAGTAAGCACTGAAGCCCTTGCATGAGCACATAATTTAGAGTTCACCCCACTGTCACTTAATCACTTCACTCACAGGATAGTACATGTAATTCTTCAAATCCATTCTAATTGAAAGGACCTTTGAGCATAATTCTTTTCTTGCTTGGGGACAAGCAAGTTTTAAGTTTGGTGTTGTGATGACAAGTCATCTTAGCCTAGTTTCACTAGTCTTTTTCCTTTGTTTTCATTTAGTTTTATGCACTTTCTTAAGCCACAAGTAAGCCAATTGGGTGGAATTTCATGTTTCCTTAGATTCAATCAACTATGGATGAATTGATGCATTTTCATGAGTTTTATACCATAATTGCTTATATGACAAGAAAAGAATAACTCTCATGATTAGAGCATAGCTTTGATGCAATTGTTGGTTGATGATAGGTAGAAGAAAGCTTGGAAGAAGGTTGAGGAAAAGGGTGATAGCAAGAGGCAAGAGGAAGGACTCACGTTTGAGCCAAAGTTTGCCTCAAACTTGGGCTCAAACGTGACGAAGAGTGCAACCACACCCTGGAGAAGAGCTAACGTTTGCGCCAACGTTTGCCTCAAACGTTGAGGCAAACGTAGGCTGAAGAAGGAGCAAGGGATGGCAACGTTTGAGCCAACGTTTGCCTCAAACGTGAGGTCAAACGTTGGCCACATATGAGCAAGGAGAAGCACCCCTAGAGCAAACCAACGTTTGCGCCAATGTTTGCCTCAAACGTTGGGCCAAACGTTGGCCAAAAAGAGAGCATGGGGAGAACCACATTTGAGCTCACGTTTGACCTCAAACGTTGAGCCAAACGTGGATGACAGCATCTTGGCCTAGCTGCATAATTTTACACAAGTGACGTTTGAGTCAACGTTTGCCTCAAACGTTGACTCAAACGTGAATGGTTCATGGCCCTGTTCACTAATGGATTTCTTCCCAACACCAAGCGCAATCAACGGAGGCTACTATCAACCCAATTCCATCAAGACTAAAGGCCCAATTCAAGGCTTAATGATCATTTGAAGAAAGTGTATAAATAGCTTAGGATTTGAAGTTTTAGGAAGCTTTTTCTTTCAGAGTTTTCTTTAAGAGTTTTCATAGTATTCACAGTAGAGAACTTTTGGGTTTTGAGCTATTTAGAGATTTTGAGTCTTGGGTGTTGAAGAATTGAGGAAATTCTGTCTCAATCTCACCTTGAGATCTCTTTCTATTTCTTTCACTACACCATTGGATAATTGAGATTTGAATCCAAGTTTTCTTCTGTTTTGATTTTTAATCTCTTGCAATTGAATTCTAAATTTGGATCTAAGAAGGCAGTGAGATCTAGACTTGGTTATCTAGTCTCTTGAGTCCTGAGATCTACATCTTTCAATTTCAATTTCCTTGTTACATTGCTACACCAAGTTTATTTTCATCTGCATTTAAGATCCGGTTCAATTAGATCCATCTTCTACGTTTCTGTTTGTTGAGATTTACTGCTCTCTTGTTTAATTTTTGCAATCCCACATCCCTGATCCATTTACAATTCAAGCCATTTACATTTCTTGCATTCTAAGATTCTGCCATTTAATTTCTTGTTCTTTAAGATTCAGCACTTTTATTTTCTGTTCTCTTTAATTTCCTGCAATTTACCCCTCTCCCTTTACCTTTCATGCAATTTAATTTCTGTTAATCACAAATCACTCAACCAACTCTTGATCTGCTTGACTAAATCAACCATTAAACTAAAATTGCTCAATCCTTCAATCCCTGTGGGATCGACCTCACTCATGTGAGTTATTATTACTTGATGCGACCCGGTACACTTGCCGGTGAGTTTTGTGTCGGATCGTTTTCCGCACATCACCTATAGACTGCTCTTATTTCCATTCTCACTCAAGGATAAGGCAGCCAAGTGGCTGGAGTCTTTCCCGAAGGAGAGCTTGACAACTTGGAAAGATGTGGTGAACAAATTCTTAGCAAGATTTTACCCCCTCAACGAATCAATAGGCTGAGAGCTGAGGTCCAAACTTTCAGGCAACAAGATGGTGAGACTCTATATGAAGCATGGGAGAGGTTTAAAGACCTAACAAGGAGGTGCCCACTAGATATGTTCAATGAATGGGTGCAGCTGCACATTTTTTATGAAGGGCTCTCTTATGAGTCAAAGAAGGCCGTAGACCATTCATCCGGAGGATCTTTGAACAAGAAGAAGACCATTGAGGAGGCCATAGATGTCATTGAAACTATAGCAGAGAACGACTACTTCTATGCTTCCGAAAGAGGGAACACAAGAGGAGTAATGGAGCTAAATAATGTAGATGCTCTGCTGGCCCAAAACAAGCTCATTACCCAGCAGCTGGCTGACCTCACCAAGAAGATGGAGAGGAACCAAGTAGCAGCAATTTCCACTTCATCAATAAACCAAGAAGGAGTGAATGAAGAAACAGAGGGCAGTCAGGAGCAAGCCAACTACATTGGGAATTCACCTAGGCAAAACCATGATCCATACTCCAAGACCTACAACCCTGGATGGAGGAATCACCCAAACTTTGGGTGGGGAAATCAACAAGACCAAAGCCTTGATCAAAGACGCCCAAATCCCAATAATGCAAGCCACCAACACTTCACATCTAGACCCTATCAACACCCCAATAACAACACCTCTCCACATCCACATCAAAACCAAAATAACTTACCTCATCCTTCCACATCTAATCCCGATCTACAATCATTTGATGACAGACTCTCAAGGATTTAGAATCTACTTGAAGGAATAGGCAAGGAGATCAATGAATGCATTGATTGAGGAAGAGATGAGAATGAACTTGATCCGGAGGATTGCAATATCTCTTGATCCCAATGTTCATTTTATTTTTAGTTCTTACATTTACTTTTCTTGCCATTTTACTTTTCTGCACTTTATTGCTTTCTTTACTTTTCTGTCAATTTACAATTCCTTGCTGCTTATTACTCCAATATGATTCGTCTAACTAGGATAATCAATCAACTATTGATTGTTTAATCCATTAATCTCTGTGGGATTCGACCTCACTCATTTGTGAGTTATTACTTGACGACAATTCGGTACACTTGCCGAAGAAAATTTGTTATGAGAAAAGTTTTTCGTGCATCAGAATGGTGATGACTGTCACGGATCATCACATCCATCATATTGAAGTGTGAATGAACATCTTAGATAGAAACAAGCATGTTTGAATAGAAAATAGAAATAGTTGCATTAATTCATCGAAACACAGTAGAGCTCCTCACTCCCAACAATGGAGTTTAGAGACTCATGCCGTCAAAGAGTACAAAGTTCAGATCTAAAATGTCATGAGGTGCTAAATAAACTTCTAAAAGTCTTTTAAATACTAAACTAGTAACCTAGGTTTATAGAAAATGAACAAACTATGATAGATGGTGCAGAAATCTACTTCTGGGGCCCACTTGGTGTGTGCTGGGACTGAGACTTAAGCTTCTCACGTGCCTGGGCTGTTTTGGGCGTTCAATGCCAGGTTTTAACCTGTTTCTGGCGTTGAACTCCAACTTGTAACTTGTTTCTGGCGCTGGACGCTAGACTGCAACATGGAACTGGCGTTGAACGCCTGTTTACGTCGTCTATCCTTGAGCAAAGTATGGAGTATTATATATTGCCGGAAAGCTCTAGATGTCTACCTTCCAACACAATTGAGAGCGCGCCATTTGGAGTTCTGTAGCTCCAGAAAATCCACTTTTAGTGCAGGGAGGTCAGAATCCAACAGCATCAGTAGTCCTTTTTCAGCCTGAATCAGATTTTTGCTCAGCTCCCTCAATTTCAGCCAGAAAATACCTGAAATCATAGAAAAACACACAAACTCATAGTAAAGTCTAGAAATGTGATTTTTAATTAAAAACTAATAAAAATATACTAAAAACCAACTAAATCATACTAAAAACTAAGTAAAAACAATGCCAAAAAGCATATAAATTATCCACTCATCACAACACCAAACTTAAATTGTTGCTTGTCCCCAAGCAACTAAAAACAAAGTAGGATAAAAAGAAGAGAATATATAATGAATTCCAAAAACATCTATGAAGATCAGTGTTAATTAGATGAGCGGGGCTATTAGCTTTTTGCTTCTGAACAGTTTTGGCATCTCACTTTATCCTTTAAAGTTCAGAATGATTGGCATCTATAGGAACTTAGAATTTAGATAGTGTTATTGATTCTCCTAGTTCAGTATGTTGATTCTTGAACACAGCTACTTTATAAGTCTTGGCCGTGGCCCTAAGCACTCTGTTTTCCAGTATTACCACCGGATACATACATGCCACAGAAACATAACTGGGTGAACCTTTTCAGATTGTGACTCAGCTTTGCTAAAGTCCCTAATTAGAGGTGTCCAAGGTTCTTAACCACACTCTGTTTTTTGCTTTGGACCTCGACTTTAACCGCTCAGTCTCAAGTTTTCACTTGACACCTTCACGCCACAAGCACATGGTTAGGGACAGCTTGGTTTAGCCGCTAAGGCTAGGATTTTATTCCTTTAGGCCCTCCTATCTACTGACGCTCAAAGCCTTGAATCCTTTTTATTACCCTTGCCTTTTGGTTTTAAGGGCTATTGGCTTTTTGCTCTTGCCTTTTGGTTTAAAGAGCTTTTGGCTTTTTCTGCTTACTTTTTCTTTTTCTTGCTTTCTTTTTTTTCGCATTTTTTTTTTTGCAAGCTTTGTTCTTCACTGCTTTTTCTTGCTTTAAGAATCATTTTTATGATTTTTCAGATTATCAAATAACATTTCTCCTTTTTCATCATTCTTTCAAGAGCCAACAATTTTAACATTCATAAACAACAAATTCAAAAGACATATGCACTGTTCAAGCATTCATTCAGAAAACAAAAAGTATTGCCACCACATCAAAATAATTAAACTATTTTAAAATTCGAAATTCGAAATTCAAGTACTTCTTTTTCTTTTTCAGAAAACAATTTTCATTTAAGAAAGGTAATGGATTCGTAGGACATTCATATCTTTAAGACATAGACACTTAGATACTAGTGATCATATAGTAAAGACACAAACATAATTAAACATGAAGCATAGTAAACAAAAAACAGGAAAATAAGAACAAGGAGATTAAGGAATGGGTCCACCTTAATGAGGGTGGCATTTTCCTCTTCTTGAAGAACCAATGGTGCTCTTGAGCTCCTCTATGTCTCTTCCTTGCCTTTGTTGCTTTTTCCTCAGAGCTCTTTGATCTGCAGTCAATTGCTCTATCACTGAATTATGGAAAAACAAAAGCAATGCTTTTACCACACCAAACTTAAAAGGTTTGCTCGTCCTCGAGCAAAAGAAGAAAGAAGTGGAGAAGATGGGGGAGATGGAAGTGTGTGAATGGGTGGGTTTGGGAGGAAAATAGTTTGAATTTGAATGGTGAGGTAGGTGGGGATCCTGTGGGGTTCACAGATCCAGTAGGGTCAAGGATTTAGCATCCCTGCTCCAATTAGGCGTACAAAATGCCCTTACTGTGCAATCCTGGCGTTTAACGCCAGACTGCTACCTGTTTCTGGCGTTAAACGCCCAAATGTAGCCTGTTTCTGGTGTTTAACGCCAGACTGATGCTTGTTTCTGGCGTTTAAATGCCAGAATGATCTTCCTCTAGGGTGTGCTATTTTTCATGCTGTTTTTCATTCTATTTTTTATTTTCCATTTGTTTTTATGACTTCACATGATCATCAACCTAAAGAAAACATAAAATAGCCATGGAAAATAAATAGATATAATTAAATAACATTGGGTTGCCTCCCAACAAGCGCTTCTTTAATGTCAATAGCTTAACAGTGAGCTCTCATGGAGCCTCACAGATAATCAGAGCAAGGTTGGGACCTCCCAACACCAAACTTAGAGTTTGAATGTGGGGGTTCAACACCAAACTTAGAGTTTGGTTGTGGCCTCCCAACACCAAACTTAGAGTTTGACTGTGGGGGTTTTCGTTGACTCTGCAGTGAGAGAAGCTTTTCATGCTTCCTCTCCATGGTTACAGAAGGAGAACCTTGTGTCTTATAGTTTGCAATGTCTACAAACCACAGAGCTTCCTGAATAGCAAACAATTGCTCATCCAGAAAGGTTTCATAGATCTCAGTAGGAGGGAGGGATGCTCCTGCTACTGGTTCTATCCGGGACAGGTGATCAGCTACTTGATTCTCTGTCCCTTTTCTGTCTCTTATTTCTATATCAAACTCTTGCAGAAGCAACACCCATCTTATGAGTCTGGGCTTTGAATACTGCTTTGTGAGTAGATATTTAAGAGCAGCATGGTCAGTGTACACAATCACTTTTGGTCCTACTAAGTAGGATCTAAACTTGTCAATGGCATAAACCACTGCAAGTAATTCTTTTTCTGTGGTTGTGTAATTTTTTTGGGCATCATTCAAAACACTGCTAGCATAATAAATGACATGCAGAAGCTTGTTATCCCTCTGTCCCAATACTACACCAATGGTATGGTCACTGGCATCACACATTAGTTCGAATGGTAATGTCCAGTCTGGTGCAGAAATAACTGGTGCTGTGACCAGCTTAGCTTTCAGGGTCTCAAACGCCTGCAGAAACTTTGTGTCAAACACAAATGGCATGTCAGCAGCTAGCAGATTGCTCAGAGGTTTTGCAATTTTTGAAAAATCCTTTATAAACCTCCTATAGAATCCTGCATGCCCCAGAAAGCTTCTAATTGCCTTAACATTGGTAGGTGGTGGTAATTTTTCAATTACTTCAACTTTAGCTTGATCCACCTCTATTCCCTTGTTTGAAATTTTATGCCCAAGGACAATCCCTTCCGTCACCATAAAATGAGATTTTTCCCTGTTTAAAACTAGGTTGGTCTCTTGGCATCTTTTCAGAACAAGTGCTAAATGGTTAAGGCAGGAGCTGAATGAGTCTCCAAATACTGAAAAGTCATCCATGAAGACTTCCAGAAACTTCTCTACCATATCAGAGAAGATAGAGAGCATGCACCTCTGAAAGGTTGCAGGTGCATTACACAGACCAAAAGGCATCCTTCTGTAGGCAAACACTCCAGAAGGACATGTGAATGCTGTTTTCTCTTGGTCCTGAGGATCTACTGCAATTTGGTTGTAACCTGAATAGCCATCCAAAAAGAAGTAATATTCATGACCTGCTAGTCTCTCTAGCATCTGGTCTATGAATGGTAAAGGAAAATGATCCTTCCTGGTGGCTGTATTGAGCCTTCTGTAGTCAATACACATACGCCACCCTGTAACTATTTTTGTAGGAACCAGTTCATTCCTTTCATTATGAACCACTATCATTCCTCCCTTCTTAGGGACAACATGGACAGGGCTTACCCAGGGGCTATCAGAAATAGGATAGATAATCCCAGCCTCTAGTAACTTAGTGACCTCTTTCTGCACCACCTCCTTCATGGCGGGATTTAGCCGCCTCTGTGGTTGAACCACTGGCTTAGCATCATCCTCTAATAGGATCTTGTGCATGCATCTGGCTGGGCTAATGCCCTTAAGATCACTTATGGACCACCCAAGAGCTGTCTTGTGTGTCCTTAGCACCTGAATTAGTGCTTTCTCTTTCTGTGGCCCTAAAGCAGAGCTTATGATTACAGGAAAAGTGTCACCTTCTCTCAGAAATGCATATTTCAGGGATGGTGGTAGTGGTTTGAGCTCGGGTTTAGGAGGTTTCTCCTCTTCCTGAGGATTTTTCAGAGGTTCTTTTATTTCCTCTGGTTCCTCCAGATCAGGCTGAACATCCTTAAAAATGTCCTCTAGCTCTGATTCGAGACTCTCAGTCATATGGACCTCTTCCACCAAAGAGTCAATAATATCAACGCCCAGGCAGTCGTCTGATGTGTCTGGATGTTGCATAGCTTTGACAACATTCAACTTAAACTCATCCTCATTGACTCTCAGGGTTATCTCCCCTTTTTGGACGTCAATGAGGGTTCGTCCAGTTGCTAGGAATGGTCTTCCTAGAATGAGAGTTGCACTCTTGTTCTCCTCCATTTCCAGCACTACAAAGTCAGTAGGGAAGGCAAATGGCCCAACCTTGACAATCATGTCCTCAATTATGCCTGATGGGTATTTAATGGAGCCATCAGCAAGTTGAAGACAGATTCGGGTTGGTTTGACCTCTTCAGTCAAGCCAAGCTTTCTAATAGTGGATGCAGGGATTAGGTTGATGCTTGTCCCAAGATCACATAGAGCTGTCTTGGTGCAGTTACCCTCTAATATGCATGGTATCATAAGGCTCCCGGGATCTTTAAGCTTTTCTGGGAAGCTTTTCAGAATAACTGCACTGTATTCTTCAGTGAGGAGAACTCTTTCAGTTTCTTTCCAATCCTTCTTATGACTCAAGATATCTTTCATGAACTTGGCATAAGAGGGTATTTGCTCAAGTGCCTCTGCAAACGGAATCTTTATTTCAAGAGTCCTGAGATAGTCTGCCAAGCGGGCAAATTGCTTATCCTGCTCCTCTTTACGGAGTTTTTGAGGATAAGGCATCTTGGCTTTGTATTCCTCAACCTTAGTTGCTGCAAGTTTATTTCCTACAGAGGTAGGTTGAGAAGCCTTCTTGAGGGATTTATTATCAGCACTTGCAGGTGTCTGATCCCTCACTGGCATTTGAAAGCCAGGGTTGGAAGCTGGAGTGGCGTTGGACGCCAACTCCTTACTTGTTCATGGCGTTTGAACGCCAGAACTGAGCTTCCATTGGGCGTTTGACGCCAACTCCTTGCCTGTTTCTGGCGTTTGAATGCCAGAGTTATTCCTCTCTGGGCTCTTACTGTCCTCAGAGGGATTTTGGATAGCCGGTTGTTCATTTCTTAGCTTCCTGCTGCCTTGAAGTGAGGTATTTAATGTTTTTCCATTTCTTAATTGAACTGGTTGGCACTCTTCTGTTATTTGTTTTGATAACTGTTGTTCTGTTTGCTTCAACTGTACTTCCATATTCAGATTAGCCATTCTTGTGTCTTGTAGTATCTCCTTGAATTCGGCCAGCTATTTTGTTAGAAAGTCTAATTGCTGATTGAATTCTGTAATTTGTTCTGCAGGACTGAGTTCAGCAGTTACTGTTTTAACCTCTTCTTTCATGGAAGATTCACTGCTTAGGTACAGATGCTGATTTCTGGCAACTATATCAATGAGCTCTTGAGCTTTTTCAATTGTTTTTCTCATATGTATAGATCCACCAGCTGAGTGGTCTAGAGAAATCTGAGCTTTCTCTATAAGCCCATAATAGAAGATGTCTAACTGCACCCATTCTGAAAACATTTCAGAGGGGCATTTTCTTAGCATCTCTCTGTATCTCTCCCAGGCATCATAAAGAGATTCATTATCTCCTTGTTTAAAGCCTTGGATGTCCAGCCTTAGCTGTGTCATCCGTTTTGGAGGGAAGTATTGATTCAAGAATTTTTCTGTCAGCTGTTTCCATGTCCTTATGCTAGCTTTAGGTTAGTTATTTAACCACCTCTTAGCTTGATCTTTTACAGCAAATGGAAACAGTAATAATCTGTAGACATCCTGATCTACTTCCTTATCAAGTACTTTGTCAGCAATTTGTAAAAACTGTGCCAGAAACTCTGTAGGTTCTTCCTGTGGAAGACTGGAATACTGGCAACTCTGCTGCACCATGATAATGAGCTGAGGATTCAACTCAAAGCTACTGACTCCGATGGAGGGTATACAGATACTACTCCCATATGAAGTAGTAGTGGGGTTAGCATATGACCCTAGAGTCCTTCTGGACTGTTCATTTCCACTTATGTCCATGATGGAAAAAGGGAGATGATGCGGATTGCAAATTAAATTTTTTTTTTTTTGAAAATCGAAATTAAAATAAAATAAAATAAAATAAATGAAAAATTGAGTATAATTTCGAAAATTAGAAGAAAAAAAATAAAAGAAAATTGAAAACTAAATTAATTAATTAAAAAGATGTGGGTGAGGATTTTCAAAAAATGAAGAGAGAGAAAGTAGTTAGGAAGTTTTGAAATTTAAATTTTAAATTTAAAAATTAAATTTGGATTTTAAATTTTTGAAATTTGAAATTCGAATTTTGAAATTTGGAAATTTGAATTTTGAATTTTGAAAAAGTCAATATAAGATAAGGATTTGAAAGAGATTTAAATTTTGAAAAGATTTGATTTTTAAGTTTGAAAATTAAATTTTGAAATTTGAAATTTTGAAATTTGAAATTTGAAATTTGAATATTAAATTTTTAATTTGGAATAAGATAAGATAAGATTTTGAAAAAGATATGATTTTTGAAATTTTAAAACTAAGATAAGATGAAACAAAAAGTTTTAAAATAAAAATCTGAATTTTTAATGGAAAATTTAGAAAATTACTTAAAATAAAGAGAAAAGATATTTTTGAATTTAATGATGAAAGAGAAAAACACACAAAAGACACAAGACTTAAAATTTTTAGATCTAATGCTCCTTGTTTTCGAAAATTTTGGAGGGAGAACACCAAGGAACACCAAACTTAAAAATTTGAAGATCTAAATACAAAAGACTCAAGAACACTTTGAAGATTCACAAGAACAACAAGAACAACAGAAAGAACACTAAACTTAAAATTTTTAGAAAACTTCAATAAAATTTTTGAAAATTATATAAAGATTAACAAGAAAACACCAAACTTAAAGTTTGGCACAAGATTCAATCAAAGAAAAATTATTTTTGAAAAAGATTTTAAAAAGAAGATACCCAATCACCAAGAACATAAACCAACGCTCTAGCCAATTGAGCAGTAAATGTAACACTAGTTTTAAAGAGGTATTTTTAATAACTAAAATAAATTTTTTGAAAACTAATGTTTTGAGAAAGCACAAGTAAAACAAGAAAAAGACACAGAACAAGAAAAAACAAAGATCAAACAAGAAAAATAAACAAGAACAACTTGAAGATCAAGGAAGAATAAAGAACTCAAATTCGAAAATTTAAGAGAAAAAGATAAGAATGCAGTTGACACCAAACTTAAAACATGACACTAAACTCACAAAAAAAATTAAAATTTAATAAAGAAAAATAATATTTTTGAAGAAATTTTTTTTTTTGAAAATAAATTAAAGGACTCAGATTTGATGACTCTATAGCAACAAAATAAATTATTCCTAATCTAAGCAACAAAATAAACCTTTAGTTGTTCAAACTCGAACAATCCCCGGCAACGGCGCCAAAAACTTGGTGCACTGGGTCGTCCAAGTAATACCTTACGTGAGTAAGGGTCGAATCCCATGGAGATTGTTGGTTTGAAGCAATCCCTGGTTATCTTGTAAATCTCAGTTAGGAGGTCAATTATAATTATCAGTTGACTTGCAAATGAACAAGGGAACATAAAATAAATACTTGGTATGCAGTAATGGAGAATATGTTGGAGTTTTGGAGATGCTTCGTCTTCTAAATCTCTGCTTTCTCCCTGTGTTCTTCTTCACGCACGCAAGGTTCCTCCTATGGCAAGCTGTGTGTTGGTGGATCACCGTTGTCAATGGCTACCATCCGTCCTCTCAGTGAAAAAGGTCCAGGTGCGCTGTCACTGCACAGCTAATCATCTGTCGGTTCTCGATCATGTCAGAATAGGATCCATTGATCCTTTTGCGTCTGTCACTATGCCCAACACTCGTGAGTGTGAAGCTCGTCACAGTCATTTAATCCCTGAATCCTACTCCGAATACCACAGAAAAGGTTTAGACTTTCTGGATTCTCAAGAATGCTGCAAATGGATTCTAGCTTATACAACGAAGATTCTGATTAAGGAATCCAAGAGATATTCATTCAATCGAAAGTAGAACGGAGGTGGTTGTCAGGCACGCGTTCATAGGTTGAGAATGGTGATGACTGTCACGGATCATCACATCCATCATATTGAAGTGCGAATGAACATCTTAGATAGAAACAAGCGTGTTTGAATAGAAAACAGAAATAGTTGCATTAATTCATCGAAACACAGCAAAGCTCCTCACCCCCCAACAATGGAGTTTAGAGACTCATGCCGTCAAAGAGTACAAAGTTCAGATCTAAAATGTCATGAGGTGCGATATAAACCTCTAAAGGTTGTTTAAATACTAAACTAGTAACCTAGGTTTACAGAAAATGAACAAACTATGATAGATGGTGCAGAAATCCACTTCTGAGGCCCACTTGGTGTGTGCTGGGGCTGAGACTTAAGCTTCTCACGTGCCTGGGCTGTTTTGGGCGTTCAACGCCAGGTTGTAACCTGTTTCTGGCGTTGAACTCCAACTTGTAACTTGTTTCTGGCGCTGGACGCCAGACTGCAACATGGAACTGGCGTTGAATGCCAGTTTTTGTCGTCTATCCTTGAGCAAAGTATGGACTATTATATATTGCCGGAAATCCCTGGATATCTACTTTCCAACGCAATTGAGAGCGCGCCATTTGGAGAATGAATAACACTACCTGAATTCTGAATTCCTATGGATACCAATCATTCTGAACTTCAAAGGATAAAGTGAGATGCCAAAAATGTTCAGAAGTAAAAAGCTACTAGTCTTTCTCATCTAATTAAAACTAATCTTCATTGATATTTTTGGGATTTATTGTATTTTTTCTTCTTTTTATCCTATTTTGTTTTTAGTTGCTTAGGGACAACCAACGGTGACATGTCACCAAGTCATGTTTTTCTATACTTTTTCATACAAGAAATTGATAATTAGTGCTTAACTATTGGATTCTTTTGTGCTTAAGTGGTATATTTCTTTGATCTTTTGATTTTTTAAATTTTGTAGGAAATAAGAAGAAAAAGAAGCAAAAGAGCACAAAATAAGCTAAAAAGAAGAAAAGAAGAATTTTGGGGCACGCTTTGAAATCTTAGGCCACGCTTTTAAAAGCATGACCCATGACCATGAAGCCATGGCATGCATTAATACCTTATGCATGCATATAAGCCAATAAACCATGGCGTTGCACAAGTGAACACTAACGTTCATCAGTTGGCTAAAAAAAGCTAGTGAATGCATGCAGGTAATATTAGTTCAAGGCATTAATAAAGCATGCATGCACTTAATTGAGAAAGAATTGAATGAATGCAACGTTAATGCATTATTAAGTAAATATAAGTATGCATGCAGGAAACATTTTCATTAATAATGCCAATGGATGAACCAAGGCGTTAAATGAATTAATTGGCATTACTAATCAATTACACCAATGGAAGCATGCATGAAATTTACTTAGTAAATTAGTCCAGCGTTTATTCAAGCAAGGAGCAACATTCAGCCACGATTGAAGATGGAAGCTCTCACGTTTGCGTCCATGTTTGACCTCAAACGTGAGGTTAAACGCCATCAAAGTTCAACCAAGATTGAAGATGGAAGCCTTCACGTTTCAGTTCACGTTTGACCTCAAACGTGAAGTCAAACACCATTGCTAGTTGCCTTGGAGAAGCTTCAACGTTTGCACTCATGTTTGACCTCAAACGTGAGGTCAAACGCCAATGACAGTAGATTGCTGTTTTTTGCTAACTTCCTTGCGAAGACGTTTGAGTCCACGTTTGCCCCCAAACGTTGACTCAAACGTGAAGCACCAACAATCCAATTTGTACGAAGATTTCTCCTCAAGACCAAGAGTGATCAATTAGGGCCATCTTCAACCCAAATCCAAAGCAAGCAAAGCCCATTATCATCACTCAAAGGCACAAGAGATAGATAAAATAGGAATTTTATTTAATTGTAATTTGTTTTTAATTTCACTTTCATTTTTGTAAAAAGCCTATAGAAGGCATCATTTTTATTTTTGTAGGGAGGCTGGCTGCATTAGGGAGTAGTAGGAGTGGGATTAGAGAGCTCTCTCTTAGTTTTCATTTTTGTTTTGAATCTTGGGTTGAGAATTGAAGAAATTATGTTTCAATCTCACCTTGAGAATTCTCTCTGTTTGCATGTCTGCATAATTTCAGTGAATTGTGATTTGAATCAAAGCTCTTGATGCACGGAAAACTTGTCTCATAACAAATTTCCTTCGGCAAGTGTACCGAATTTGTCGTCAAGTAAAAACTCACAATAGAGTGAGGTTGAATCCCACAAGGATTGATTGATCAAGCAACTTTAATTAGAGGAATGTTCTAGTTGAGCGAATCCAGGATTTGAGTTTAGAATTGCAAAAAATAAAATGGCGGGAAGGTAAATGACAGAAAAAGTAAATGCTAGAATTAAAGAACTGAAAGTAAATTACTGAAGTAAATTGCAGAATTGTAAATGGGAATGGGGGAAATTGTTCATAAAAGTAAGTAACAGAAAATAAAGAGAATGGGTAAGATCAGAAATGGGGAGTTCATTAGGCTCAGGAGATGTTGCATTCTCCGGATCAATTTCATTTTCATCTCTTCCTCAATCAATACACTCGTTGATATCCTTGGCAATCTTAAGTGATTGAATTACAATTTCTTGTAATTCAATCTCTCAAATCTTGATCAATAGCCAATTCCTTGGTCAATTGCTCATGATAAGAGATGAAGTATGGTCACTGATTATACCACATACATTTCCCAAATCAAGTGTTGAGAGGATTATAGTCACATATCCATCCAAACCCAATTTGGTCCAGCATGAGAAAGCATTTCTAGCTTGATCTCTTCATTCCTCTTTCAAGGTTCAGAAGAGATCCAAGTATGAATAGCTTCTTTTCCAAGATAACTACACAATTGGATGAAGATCGAAAGCTTTCAAGTAAAATCAAGAGAAAAGATAGAAGAAGAATAATGAAAACTAGTATTGATCCATCAAATTACAACAGAGCTCCGTAACCCAATGAAAGGGGTTTAGTTGTTCATAGCTCTGGAAAATGAAAACAAAGATGGAGAATGCATCATGATACTAGAAGTGCAGAGAAAGTAAATATAGAGAGTAATTCTATGCCCAGAGGCTCGCTCTATTTTCCAACTCCCCAGATAATTCAAAGCTACTCCTATATATACTACTCTTCTACTCTTCTAGTTGGTTCTTCAAGTCTTGGGTCTGGGCCTTTGGATCTTGAGTTTGAAGCAGTTATCTTCTTCATTGGGCTTGGCTTTACTTGCAAAGAGAAAGTGTGAAGTGGGCAGAGAATTTAGCTCAGGACGTTAGTGGTGTTAACATTCAGTGAAAATATGGGTTCGAGAACGTTAGTGACATTCAACTTTTTTACTAACGTTCCTTACCCAAGTAAGAGCCACGTTAACCTCAACGTTAGTGGCACAAACGTTGCCATTAACGTTGCCTCTTTGTCCTTCACGCACGTTATTGGGACTCAACTTTCCCAATGACGTTGAGAAGCCTCCCCCTTCCCTACGTTAGATTCCACGTTAACTTAGTTAACGTGGCTCTTTTAACGTAGGCTTGCCAACCTTCGAGAACGTTAGTGACACTTAACATTGTCACTAACGTTCCAATGTGCCCCTTAGCTCCCACGTTAGAGTCCACGTTAACTAGGTTAACATGGCTTCTAACGTGGCCATGCTAGCCATCTCCAACATTAGTGACAAAGTTGAGTGTCACTAACGTTGGCTCAACATTCCCTTATCCACGTTAGCTTCCACGTTAACTGATGAGCGGATAATTTATACGCTTTTTGGAATTCTTTTTAGTATATTTTTAGTAGAATCTAGTTACTTTTAGGGATGTTTTCATTAGTTTTTATGTTAAATTCACATTTCTGGACTTTACTATGAGTTTGTGTGTTTTTCTGTGATTTCAGGTATTTTCTGGCTGAAATTGAGGGACTTGAGCAAAAATCAGATTCAGAGGGTGAAGAAGGACAGCTGATGCTGTTGGATTCTGACCTCCCTGCACTCAAAATAGCTTTTCTGGAGCTACAGAACTCAAAATGGCGCGCTTCTAATTGCATTGGAAAGTAGACATCCAGGGCTTTCCAGAAATATATAATAGTCCATACTTTGCCCAAGTTTAGACGATGCAAACTGGCATTCAACGCCAGCTCTCTACCCAATTCTGGCGTCCAGCGCCAGAAACAAGCTGCAAAGTGGAGCTCAATGCCCAAACTGGCACAAAAGCTGGCGTTCAACTCCAAGAATGACCTATCCACGTGTAGACTTCAAGCTCAGCCCAAGCACATACCAAGTGGGCCCCGGAAGTGGATTTATGCATCAATTACTTACTTCTGTAAACCCTAGTAGCTAGTTTATTATAAATAGGACCTTTTACTATTGTATTAGACATCTTTGGACGCCTAGTTCTTAGATCAGAGGGGCTGGCCATTCGGCCATGCCTGGACCTTTCGCTTATGTAATTTTAACGGTAGAGTTTCTACACTCCATAGATTAAGGTGTGGAGCTCTGCTGTTCCTCAAAGATTAATGCAAAGTACTACTGTTTTTCTATTCAACTCAACTTATTCCGCTTCTAAGATATTCATTCGCACTTCAACCTGAATGTGATGAACGTGACAATCATCATCATTCCTTATGAACGCGTGCCTAACAACCACTTCCGTTCTACATTAGATTGAATGAGTGCCTCTTAGATCTCTTAATCGGAATCTTCGTGGTGTAAGCTAGAATGATGGCGGCATTCAAGAGAATCCGGAAAGTCTAAACCTTGTCTGTGGTATTCCGAGTAGGATTCAATGATTGAATAACTGTGACGAGCTTCAAACTCGCGAGTGCTGGGCGTAGTGACAGATGCAAAAGGAGGGTTAATCCTATTCCAGCATGATCGGGAACCTCAGATGATTAGCCGTGCCGTGACAGGGCATCTTGGACCATTTTCACAAGAGGAGGGGATGTAGCCACTGACAACGGTGATGCCCTTGCATAAAGCCAGCCATAGAAAGGAGTAAGACTGATTGGATGAAGACAGCAGGAAAGCGGAGGTTTAGAGGAACGAATGCATCTCCATACGCTTATCTGAAATTCTCATCAATGATTTACATAAGTATTTCTATCCTTCTTTTATTACTAGATTTCGAAAACTACATAACTATTTTATATCCGCCTGACTGAGATTTACAAGGTGACCATAGCTTGCTTCATACCAACAATCTCCGTGGGATTCGACCCTTACTCACGTAAGGTATTACTTGGACGACCCAGTGCACTTGCTGGTTAGTTATGCGAAGTTGTGAAGATATGTTTCACAACCTGAGTAACAGTTTCGCATACCAAGTTTTTGGCGCCGTTGCCGGGGATTGTTCGAGTTTGGACAACTGACGGTTCATCCTGTTGCTCAGATTAGGTAATTTTCTTTTTGTTTTCTTTTCAAAAAATTTTCAAAAATCTTTCAAAAATTTCTCCTTTGTTTTAAAAAAAAAATGTTTTCAAAAATATTATTTTTTCTTCAGAGTTTTTAAGAATGAATTCTAGTGTTTCATGAAACATGTTGAATCCTATCTGGCTGTAAAGCCATACCCAAACTGCTTTGGGATTGGTCTTCAACTAATCACCTCAATGGATGTAATTTACATACTAAAGCTTGGCTGGCTATTAAGCCATGCCTGACCCTTTGATTGGAGCTTTAGACTGAAGAGCATAAGATTCCTGGAATTCATATTAAAAATTTTGGAATCCTTATTTTTGTTTTTTCAAAATGATTTTCGAAAAAATTAAAAGAAAATACAAAAAAAAAAATTAGAAAATCATAAAAATCAAAAATATTTTTTGTGTTTCTTGTTTGAGTCTTGAGTCATGTATAAAGTTTGGTGTCAATTGCATATTCATCTTGCATTTTTCGAAAATTTCATGCATTCATGGTGTTCTTCATGATCTTCAAGTTGTTCTTGGTAAGTCTTCTTGTTTGATCTTTGCATTTGCATATTTTGTGTCTTTTCTTGTTTTTCATATGCATTCTTGAATTCTTAGTGTCTAAGCATTAAAGAATTCTAAGTTTGGTGTCTTGCATGTTTTCTTTGCATTAAAAATTTTTCAAAAATGTGTTCTTGATGTTCATCATGATCTTCATAGTGTTCTTGGTGTTCATCTTGACATTCATAGCATTCTTGCATGCATTCATTGTTTTGATCCATAACTTTCATGCATTGCATCATTTTTCTTGTTTTTCTCTCTCATCATAAAAATTCAAAAATAAAAAAAAAATATCTTTCCCTTTTTCTCTCTTAAAATTTCGAAAATTAGATTTGACTTTTTCAAAAAATTTTAAAATCTAGTTGTTTTTATGAGTCAAATCAAATTTTCAATTTAAAAAAATCTTATCTTTTTCAAAATCCTTTTCAAAAATCAAATCTTTTTTCAATTTTTTAGTTATTTTCGAAAATTTCAAAAATATTTTTCAAAAATCTTTTTCTTAATTTTACATCATATTTTCGAAAATAACATCATCAATTAATGTTTTGATTTAAAAATTTCAAGTTTGTTACTTACTTGTTAAGAAAGATTCAAACTTTAAGTTCTAGAATCATATCTTGTGATTTCTTGTGAATCAAGTCATTAATTGAGATTTTAAAAATCAAATCTTTTTCAAAAACTAATTTCTATCATATCTTTTCAAAAATATCTTCTTATCTTACCTTTTTCAAAAAAGTGATTGCAAAATATCTTTTCTAACTTCCTAACTTCTTATCTCTTCAAAATTTGTTTCAACTAACTAACTAACTTTTTGTTTGTTTCTTACCTTTTTCAAAACTACCTAACTAACTTTCTCTCTCTAATTTTCGAAAAAATCTTCCCTCTTTTTCAAAAATTCTTTTTAATTAACTAATTATTTTAATTTTTGATTTTTAATTTTCGAAAATTACTAACCTTTTTCAAAAACTATTTTCGAAAATCACTAACTCTTTTTCAAAAATTATTTTCGAAATTCTCCCTTTCTCATCTCATTCTAATTATTTATTCATCTACTAACATCTCTTCCTCACATCACTCACCAAATTCGAACCCCCTCTTCCATCTGTGTTCGAATTTTTCCTTCTTCTTTTCTTCTACTCACACAGGGACCTCTATACTGTGGTATAAAGGATCCCTATTATTATTATTATTATTATTATTATTATTTTTTATGTGCCCTCTTCTTTGTCATATGAGCAGGAGCAAGGACAAGAATATTCTTGTTGAAGCAGATCCAGAACCTGAAAGGACTCTGAAGAGGAAACTAAGAGAAGCTAAATTACAACAATCCAGAGATAACCTTTCAGAAATTTTCGAACAGGAAGAGGAGATGGCAGCCAAAAATAATAATAATGCAAGGAGGATACTTGGTGACTTTACTGCACCAAATTCCAATTTACATGGAAGAAGCATCTCCATTCCTACCATTGGAGCAAACAATTTTGAGCTGAAACCTCAGCTAGTTTCTCTGATGCAGCAGAACTGCAAGTTTCATGGACTTCCATCTGAAGATCCTTTTCAGTTCTTAACTGAATTCTTGCAGATCTGTGACACTGTTAAGACTAATGGAGTAGATCCTGAAGTCTACAGGCTCATGCTTTTCCCTTTTGCTGTAAGAGACAGAGCTAGAATATGGTTGGACTCTCAACCCAAAGACAGCCTGAACTCTTGGGATAAGCTGGTCACGACTTTCTTAGCCAAGTTCTTTCCTCCTCAAAAGCTGAGCAAGCTTAGAGCTGATGTTCAAACCTTCAGACAGAAAGAAGGTGAATCCCTCTATGAAGCTTAGGAAAGATACAAGCAGCTGACCAAAAAATGTCCTTCTAACATGCTTTCAGAATGGACCATCCTGGATATATTCTATGATGGTTTATCTGAGTTATCAAAGATGTCATTGGATACTTCTGCAGGTGGATCCATTCACCTAAAGAAAACGCCTGCAGAAGCTCAGGAACTCATTGACATGGTTGCTAATAACCAGTTTATGTACACTTCTGAGAGGAATCCTGTGAGTAATGGAACGCCTATGAAGAAGGGAGTTCTTGAAATTGATACTCTGAATGCCATATTGGCTCAGAATAAAATATTGACTCAGCAAGTTAATATGATTTCTCAGAGTCTGAATGGAATTCAAGCTGCATCCAACAGTACTCAAGAGGCTTCCTGTGAAGAAGAAGCTTATGATCCTGAAAACCCTGCAATAGCAGAGGTGAATTACTTAGGTGAACCTTATGGAAACACCTATAATCCATCATGGAGAAATCATCCAAATTTCTCATGGAAGGATCAAAAGCCTCAACAAGGCTTTAATAATGGTGGAAGAAATAGGTTTAACAATAGTAAACCTTTTCCATCATCCACTCAGCAACAGATAGAGAATTCTGAGCAGAATCCATCTAGCTTAGCAAACTTAGTCTCTGATCTATCTAAGGCCACTATGAGTTTCATGAATGAAACAAGGTCCTCCATTAGAAACTTGGAGGCACAAGTGGGCCAGCTGAGTAAGAAGATCACTGAAATCCCTCCCAGTACTCTCCCAAGCAATACAGAAGAAAATCCAAAGAGAGAGTGCAAGGCCATTGATAGTACCAAAATGGCCGAACCCAAAGAGGGAAAGGAGGACGTGAATCCCAAGGAGGAAGACCTCCTAGGACGTCCAGTGATCAATAAGGAGCTTCTCTCTGAGGAACCTAAGGAATCTGAGACTCATCTAGAGACCATAGAGATTCCATTGAACCTCCTTATGCCATTCATGAGCTCTGATGAGTATTCCTCCTCTGAAGAGAATGAGGATGTTACCGAAGAGCAAGCTGCCAAGTTCCTTGGTGCAATCATGAAGCTAAATGCCAAATTATTTGGTATTGAAACTTGGGAAGATGAACCTCCCTTGTTCACCAATGAACTAAGTGATCTGGATCAATTGACATTGCCTCAGAAGAGACAGGATCCTGGAAAGTTCATAATACCTTGTACCATAGGCACCATGATCTTTAAGGCTCTGTGTGACCTTGGTTCAGGGATAAACCTTACGCCCCTCTCTGTAATAGAGAAACTGGGAATCTATGGGGTGCAAACTGCTAAAATCTCATTAGAGATGGCAGACAATTCAAGAAAATAGGCTTATGGACAAGTAGAGGACGTGTTAGTGAAGGTTGAAGGCCTTTACATCCCTACTGATTTCATAGTCTTGGATACTGGAAAGGAAGAGGATGAATCCATCATCCTAGGAAGACCTTTCCTAGCCACAGCAAGAGCTGTGATTGATGTGGACAGAGGAGAATTGATCCTTCAAATAAATGAGGACAACCTTGTGTTTACAACTCAAGGATCTCTCTCTGCATCCATGGAGAGGAAGCAGAAAAAGCTTCTCTCAAAGCAGAGTCAACCAAAGCCCCCACAGTCAAACTCTAAGTTTGGTGTTGGAAGGCCACAACCAAACTCTAAGTTTGGTGTCAAACCCCCATATCCAAACTCTAAGTTTGGTATTGGGAGGTCTCAACAAAGCTCTGCACATCTGCGAGGCTCTATGAGAGCCCACTGTCAAGCTATTGACATTAAAGAAGCGCTTGTTGGGAGGCAACCCAATGTTTATTTATCTAATTTTATTTTTATTTTTCATGTTTTCTTAGGTTCATGATCATATGGAGTCACAAAATAAACGAAAAATTTAGAAACAAAATCAAAAACAGCGGAAGAAAAATCACACCCTGGAGGAAGCACCTGTCTGGCGTTCAATGCCAGAACAGAGCATGGTTCTGGCGCTGAACGCCCAAAATGGGCAGTATCTGGGTGCTGAACGCCCAAAATGGGCAGCATCTGGGCGCTGAACGCCAGAATTGCACCCTGGAGAAGAGCTGGCGCTGAACGCCCAGAACAAGCATGGTTCTGGCATTCAACGCCAGAAATGGGCAATAAATGGGCGTTGAACGCCCAAAATGGGCACCAACCTGGCGCTGAACGCCCAGAGTTGTGTGCAAGGGCATTTTTCATGCCTAATTTGGTGCAAGGTTGTAAATCCTTGAACACCTCAGGATCTGTGGACCCCACAGGATCCCCACCTACCTCCACTCACTCTCTTCTCTCTTCTCAATCATCCTCTATTCCCAATAAACATTCTTCCCCAAAACCCTTCACCTATCACCTCCATCTCTCTTCCCTATTAACCCTTCACCACTCACATCCACCCACTCTTCCCCATAAACTTACCCAATAAACTCCACCTACCTTCAAAATTCAAATCAATTTCCCACCCAAACCCACCCATATGGCCAAACCTTAACCCCCCTCCCTTCCCTATATAAAGCCTTCCATTCTTCCTCATTTTCACACAACACAACCCTCTCTTCTCTTCTTGGCCGAAACACACCTCCCTCCTCTTCTCCATCTTTTCTTCTTCTTCTTCATCTAATTCTTTATTTTCTTGCTCGAGGGCGAGCAATATTCTAAATTTGGTGTGGTAAAAGCATAAGCTTTTTGTTTTTCCATTACCATTGATGGCACCTAAGACTGGAGAATCCTCTAGAAAAGGGAAAGGGAAGACAAAAACTTCCACCTCCGAGTCATGGGAGATGGAAAGATTCATCTCCAAAGCTCATCAAGACCACTTCTATGATGTTGTGGCCAAGAAGAAGGTGATCCCCGAGGTCCCTTTCAAACTCAAAAGAAATGAGTATCCGGAGATCCGACATGAAATTCAAAGAAGAGGTTGGGAAGTTCTAACAAATCCCATCCAACAAGTCGGCATCCTAATGGTTCAAGAGTTCTATGCCAATGCATGGATCACCAAGAACCATGATCAAAGTAAGAACCCGGATCCAAAGAACTATGTTACAATGGTTCGGGGGAAATACTTGGATTTTAGTCCGAAAAATGTGAGGTTGGCGTTTAACTTGCCTATGATGCAAGGAGATGAATGCCCCTACACTAGAAGGGTCAACTTTAATCAAAGGTTGGACCAAGTCCTCATGGACATATGTGTGGAAGGAGCTCAATGGAAGATTAACTCCAAAGGCAAGCCGGTTCAACTAAGAAGATTAGACCTCAAGCCTGTGGCTAGAGGATGGTTGGAGTTCATCCAACACTCCATCATCCCCACTAGCAACCAATCTGAAGTTACTGTGGATCGGGCCATCATGATCCATAGCATCATGATTGGAGAAGAAGTAGAGGTTCATGAAGTCATCTCCCTTGAACTCTACAAAATAGCCGAAAAGCCCTCTCCTGGGGCAAGGCTAGCTTTTCCTCATCTTATCTGCCATCTATGTTACTCAGCTGGAGCTTCCATAGAAGGAGACATTCACATTGAGGAAGAGAAGCCCATCACTAAGAAAAAGATAGAGCAAGCAAGAGAGCCCATTCATGGAGCTCAAGAGGCGCAGGAAGCTCATCACCATGAGATCCCGGAGATGCCTCATATGCATTTTCCTCCACCAAACTATTGGGAGCAAATCAACACCTCCCTAGGAGAATTAAGTTCCAACATGGGACAACTAAGGGTGGAACATCAAGAGCACTCCATCATCCTTCATGAAATAAGAGAAGATCAAAAAGCAATGAGCGAGGAGCAACAAAGACAAGGAAGAGACATAGAAGAGCTCAAGGACATCATTGGTTCCTCAAGAAGGAAACGCCACCATCACTAAGGTGGACTCATTCCTTGTTCTTACTTTCTCTGTTTTTCGTTTTCTCTCTGTTAAGTGCTTATCTATGTTTGTGTCTTCATTACATGATCATTAGTAGTTAGTAATTTTGTCTTAAAGTTATGAATGTCCAATGAATCCATCACCTCTCTTAAATGAAAAATGTTTTAATTCAAAAGAACAAGAAGTACATGAGTTTTGAATTTATCCTTGAACTTAGTTTAATTATATTGATGTGGTGACAATGCTTCTTGTTTTTTGAATGAATGCTTGAACAGTGCATATGTCTTTTGAAGTTGTTGTTTAAGAATGTTAAATATGTTGGCTCTTGAAAGAATGATGACAAGGAGACATGTTATTTGATAATCTGAAAAATCATAAAAATGATTCTTGAAGCAAGAAAAAGCAGCAAAGAACAAAGCTTGCAGAAAAAAAAATAGCAAAAAAAAAATTAGAAAAAGAAAAAGCAAGCAGAAAAAGCCAAAAGCTTTTAAAACCAAGAGGCAAGAGCAAAAAGCCAATAACCCTTAAAACCAAAAGGCAAGGGAAAATAAAAAGGATCCCAAGGCTTTGAGCATCAGTGGATAGGAGGGCCTAAAGGAATAAAATCCTGGTCTAAGCGGCTAAACCGAGCTGTCCCTAACCATGTGCTTGTGGCGTGTAGGTGTCAAGTGAAAACTTGAGACTGAGCGGTTAAAGTCAAGGTCCAAAGCAAAAAAAGAGTGTGCTTAAGAACCCTGGACACCTCTAATTGGGGACTTTAGCAAAGCTGAGTCACAATCTGAAAAGGTTCACCCAATTATGTGTCTGTGGCATTTATGTATCCGGTGGTAATACTGGAAAACAAAGTGCTTAGGGCCACAGCCAAGACTCATAAAGAAGCTGTGTTCAAGAATCATCATACTGAACTAGGAGAATCAATAACACTATCTGAACTCTGAGTTCCTATAGATGCCAATCATTCTGAACCTCAATGGATAAAGTGAGATGCCAGACCTATTCAACAGGCAAAAAGCTATAAGTCCCGCTCATTTGATTGGAGCTATGTTTCATTGATAGTTTGGAATTTATAGTATATTCCCTTCTTTTTATCCTATTTGATATTCAGTTGCTTGGGGACAAGCAACAATTTAAGTTTGGTGTTGTGATGAGCGGATAATTTATACGCTTTTTGGCATTATTTTTAGTATGTTTTTAGTAGAATCTAGTTACTTTTAGGGATGTTTTCATTAGTTTTTATGTTAAATTCACATTTCTGGACTTTAATATGAGTTTGTGTATTTTTCTGTGATTTCAGGTATTTTCTGGCTGAAATTGAGGGACTTGAGCAAAAATCAGATTCAGAGGTTGAAGAAGGACTGCTGATGCTGTTGGATTCTGACCTCCCTGCACTCAAAATGGATTTTCTGGAGCTACAGAACTCAAAATGGTACGCTTCGAATTGCATTGGAAAGTAGACATCTAGGACTTTCCAGCAATATATAATAGTTCATACTTTGCCCAAGTTTAGACGACGCAAACCGGCGTTCAACGCCAGCTCTCTACCCAATTCTGGCGTCCAGCGCCAGAAACAAGCTGCAAAGTGGAGTTCAATGCCCAAACTGGCACAAAAGCTGGCGTTCAACTCCAAGAATGACCTATCCACATGTAGACTTCAAGCTCAGCCCAAGCACACACCAAGTGGGCCCCGGAAGTGGATTTATGCATCAATTACTTACTTCTGTAAACCCTAGTAGCTAGTTTATTATAAATAGGACCTTTTACTATTATATTAGACATCTTTGGATGCCTAGTTCTTAGATCAGAGGGGCTGGCCATTCGGCCATGCCTGGACCTTTCACTTATGTAATTATAACGGTAGAGTTTCTACACTCCATAGATTAAGGTGTGGAGCTCTGCTGTTCCTCAAAGATTAATGCAAAGTACTACTGTTTTTCTATTCAACTCAACTTATTCCGCTTCTAAGATATTCATTCGCACTTCAACCTGAATGTGATGAACGTGACAATCATCATCATTCCCTATGAACGCGTGCCTGACAACCACTTCCGTTCTACATTAGATTGAATGAGTGTCTCTTAGATCTCTTAATCGGAATCTTCGTGGTGTAAGCTAGAATGATGACGGCATTCAAGAGAATCCGGAAAGTCTAAACCTTGTCTGTGGTATTCCGAGTAGGATTCAATGATTGAATGACTGTGACGAGCTTCAAACTCGCGAGTGCTGGGCGTAGTGACAGACGCAAAAGGAGGGTGAATCCTATTCCAGCATGATCGGGAACCTCAGATGATTAGCCGTGCCGTGACAGGGCATCTTGGACCATTTTCACAAGAGGAGGGGATGTAGCCACTGACAACGGTGATGCCCTTGCATAAAGCCAGCCATAGAAAGAAGTAAGACTGATTGGATGAAGACAGCAGGAAAGCGGAGGTTCAGAGGAACGAATGCATCTCCATACGCTTATCTGAAATTCTCACCAATGATTTACATAAGTATTTCTATCCTTCTTTTATTACTAGATTTCGAAAACTACATAACTATTTTATATCCGCCTGACTGAGATTTACAAGGTGACCATAGCTTGCTTCATACCAACAATCTCCGTGGGATTCGACCCTTACTCACGTAAGGTATTACTTGGACGACCCAGTGCACTTGCTGGTTAGTTATGCGAAGTTGTGAAGATATGTTTCACAACCTGAGTAACAATTTCGCATACCATTAACTAAGTTAACGTGGGAGTTAACGTGGCTCATGGTGGCATGTGTGGGCTCCTTCCAACGTTAGTGACAATGTTGGGTGTCACTAACGTTGGCGTCACCTCCCTTCTTCACGTTAACTTCCACGTTAACTAAGTTAACGTGGGAGTTAACGTGGCTTATTGGGGCTTGTGTGGGTTCCTTCCAATATTAGTGACAATGTTTAGTGTCACTAACGTTGTCGACCACCTTGTTTCCTCACGTTAGCTTCCACGTTAACTAGGTTAACGTGGGAGTTAACGTGGCCTAGTGTGACTTGGCCAACGTTAGTGATAATGTTGAATGTCACTAACGTTGGCTTCCCCCTTTCTTCTTACGTTAGAGGCCATGTTAACTAAGTTAACGTGGTGACTAACGTGGCCACTTATGAGCTTGGTCCAACGTTAGTGATAATATTAAGTGTCACTAACGTTGGCTCCATTTCCTTTCTTCCATGTTAGAGTTCACGTTAACTTAGTTAACGTGACTCTTATCGTGGGCAATGATGGCTTCGAGAGCGTTATTGGCAATCACTTTTCTAATTAACTTTGCAAGTTACTCCCATTCCACGTTAGTGTTAACGTTAGTGTAACTAACGTAGCCACTAATGTGGTTCTTCTTTGCTTCTTTTGTCCTGAAATCAAGCAATAAAGTGCATCAAAGTTCTAGTCCAAGTCATGGGAAATGCAACATCCAATTTGTCCTTAAATTCATGCAAAATCCTCATGAAATCATGTAAAGTGCACAATGTATGCTTGAATCAAGATGTAAGTGAATATCTACCCAAAACTAGCTTATTTCCTAAGGAAATGCATGAAACTACCCTAAAAATAGTAAAGAAAAGGTCAGTAAAACTGGCCAAAATGCCCTGGCATCACAACACCAAACTTAAAGCTTGCTTGTCCCTAAGCAAGTACTGGAACAAGAGAATGATGAATGGAATGCCAAGAGAAATGAGTCATTCTTGTGGAAGTCATGTCCCTGGTTTTATGGTGGTTTCATGCATAGCAACTTAGGTTCATTCCTGGCTTTCAGACCTTTATCATGTCCTAGAATACTCACTGTGATTGCATCCCATGAAACTTTTATTTATTGATCCTTTTGTTGTTATTTCAGGGCTTATTTGTGTTCTTAGGCTAAGTGTTCTGTAAGGGGGCAACTCTTTAAAATAAGCTTTCAGCCAACACTCCTGAACCAGTTGGTTCAAGGTGCTAGGTGTTGAAGCACCCCTAAGGACTTACTTGCTCAAGTCTCTCCCCCATACATACACACCATAGGCATATAGTTTATTTATTTTCTTTTCTTGAGACCTTGGTGTCCAGCACCTCTTTGGGTTACTAAATGCTCTGTAGTGAGGGTTACTCTTGATAGTGGACTTTCAGCTGATAATCCCGAGTTAGTTAACCCAAGTTACCAAGTGATAAGGCACCCCTAAGAGCTTATTCATCCAAGTAGATCCCTCACACAAGAGCACCACAGACACATGTCTTAAGATTAAAACCATTGGTGCCTAGCCTTATTGCTTACTCTTTTTCTTTTATTTTTCAACCTTTATTGTTCTTTCCCTTTTTCTTATTAGGATCTTCTTATTTAGCTAGTCTCATGAGGTGTGTCTCAAGCATAGTATTCATGACAGACAGTTGTCTTCCCACCTTATGGTTGAACCAACTTAGCTAACTTATGACTATACCATAAACTCATGAACTTACTCCATAGTATGAACTCTTCTCTGGTCTTTAAAAACACTCATTCTCTTTTTCATTTGATTTAAAGGAACAAGCATACAAATAAGCAAAGTAAGGATGCAGTGACATAAGGACTAGCAATCATAAACCTCTTCAACACAAAAACTTAAAAGACAAAATTTAAAAAGGTTTAAACTAACATGGAAGCAAGTTCTATTTCATACAAGATCTTCCTTATTTAAAGCATAGAGAAAGATGGACCAAAGAAGGAACTCAACCACCTTTTACTCATGTGGTTGCCCATGCTTTCCTCCTTGTTTGTCTTCTTTGTGTCCTCTTGCATTCCCTCGCATCCGTGCCAATCTTGCTTGCTTCCAATCCTCAAGTGCCTTCCTCACTGCTTCATGACTTTCTTCCACCCTTTGTCTTTCTTCTCGTGCTAATTCATCCCTCATTTCTTCATACCTTGTGATTCCTGGATGCAATATAGGCAGCTGTCCTACCAAGTAACAGAGCCTGGCTTGAGTATTTATATGATGCCCAGTCTTGCTCAGGTAAACTCCTTCTGCGAATGCCCTTTGCTCGTCCAATATTTCTGCCTGTTCTATTTGTCTTCGATGCATCTCATGTATATGTGCACCTTGATGTGCTTGGATGTTGATTAGCCTCTGGATGGATTCTTGTTGCTCATTTTGCCTTTGTTCCATCCTGTAGAATGTTTCACTCCATTGTTGCCCTTGACTCAGTTTCTCATCCATCATTTGCTTTTGCCACTCCCCTTGTTGAGTCATCCATCTGTAGTTGAAGCTCTCTCTGTGCTCCTTAGCTTTCCAAATATTGTCGAGATAGTCCATCAATGGCTTCCTACAATTCGTGCATATCCAAAGTGACTGGTGCTTGCCCCTCTAAGACTTGTCCTTCCACTTCTTGAGGGGCTGTCCTCTTCCTTTGCTTCCGTTGAGGCAGGGGGGATGCGGTGGCATGCATTCGTCGAACAGTTATTGGAATGCCTTCTTTAATCCATACGGGGTCCTCATTTTCAAATACCACCCCAGCTTTCTTGCACAGTCGGTAAATAGTGCTGGGGTAACCTAACATTCCTCTTGAGTCGCTTTTCTCTGCCATTTTTCTAAAGCCTTCTGCTATGAGTTCATGAACCTTGATTTCTCCTCCTTTGAGTATACAGTGTAACAGTGTGGCTCTCTTGAGATTCACCTCCGAGTTGTTCGCTACTGGGAAGATGGACCACCTTACAATTTTGAACTACCCCTTTGCTTCCGGAGTGAGATATGCTCTCTTGATGAACCTTGGTCTCCTATCTGCATATCTTTCCCAGTCAGCCCCTGGTACACAAATATCTTGCACAATCTGGTCATGATTAGGATTGTTGTCCATTCTTGAATGATAACTCTCTTCTTCAAACGGTATGGACCGCAATTTTAATGCCTTCATGACACTCATGGGACCAAAATCCACAATCTTTCCTCTCACAAAGCTTGTATATGACTCATCTGCCTTATCATATCGGACCGCATTTGCATAAAACTCTCTTATAAGATTTGCATTCACCTTAATGACCGGATCAGTGAGGAGCTCCTATCTTCTCTTTTCTACCTTCTTTGTGATTTCGGGACACTCAGTTTTCCTAACTTGAAATTCCAGCTCATAAATGATCTCCTTATCCACCATCCACCCGTATTGCAATGCATGGTGCAAGCTTCTAAATCTCTTTTCATCATACGGGTGTTGCTCCATAGGTTCCTTTCCCTTCTTTCTTTTAGAGCTCGAAGATGCCATGAATGAGGGTTAATGTGTGAAGTTGGCAATGGTGTGGAGACTTTTGTTTATTTAGGGTTGAGTGCAATGAAGGGAGTGAAGGGTAATCCGAAATGGAGAGGTGTGCAGAGTGGGGTACGGAACAAGGATCACTTATATAGAGAGGTTGTGAGTGAATGGAGGGTGTGGATTGATGGAGTGGTTGTTTGATGGACGGTTGGGGTTGTGCATGGAGAAAGGACAAAGATCATCACTTTATGATGGAGATTGCTCGGTCTTCAAGGGTCCCATCCTTTTCAATGTTGCATGGCAACATTTTCCAATGCCTTCCCTTTTTAGACAAGTGTGTAGTTTCTCCTCATGAAGTGGCCGAACCCTTCTCATTTAGTTATCCAATCAATCTCCTTCAATGTTCCTCTCCTTTCCCTATAAAGATCAAATAAGAAAAGTAAGAAATATAAAAAAAATCAATTTAAATTTTACGGCTAGAATAATAAAGAGAAGAAAAGATTTTGTTTATTCATGAATTCCAACTAACTAACTAACTATGTATCCTTATATGCACATTGGTGGCACCATGGGGTGACACCAAACTTAGTTTGGAGCACTGTGATGAGAAGTTCTGTTCAAAGCTCCAAGACTAGCATGCTCTTAGTTGCATTCATGCTTTCTTGGCACGCTTTGAACACCAAACTTGTTCTTCACTATATACTGCAATATAAGGACTTCACCAAGTTTTTGTCAAGTTTGGGTTGGAATTCATGAATATTGACTTATTCACTAGTAAAAGCAAATAAAACATGGGTTGCCTCCCATGAAGTGCTTCTTTAGCGTCACTAGCTTGACGTTTCTCCTTCATCAGGGAGGTTGATAATGCTTCAGGTCCTCCCCTCTTGCCTTGGACTTATATCCATTGGTTGTATCAATGATCTCTACATGTTCCAAGGAGAGGACTCTGTTGATAGTGAAAACCTTAGGTAACTGAGATGGTACAGTGGGGAGATTAGGGGGGATATCTGGGAAGTAAGCTGAGATCACTTTATCTCCTGGAGAGAAGTCTTCCGTAGGGATCTTCTTGTTCCTCCACCCCCTTGGTACCTTCTTCTTTGTCCCTTTTGATGCTGTCTTGCTCTTGGCGACTTCTTCTTCTAAGGGAATTTTGTTGTTGTCTTCACATGCCTCTGGTGGTTTAGGTTCCTCCAACTTCTCCTTGAGCTGTGACAATTGCTGTTTGCCTTGTTCAGCATAAAGTGGGGTTCTCAGATGTGTTGGTTGTGCTTCAGTGCTTGTTTCCTCTGTCAGCATCTCATTATGATCATTGCTTGGTTCTTTGTTTTCTTGGTCTGCTTCTTGTGAGAGTTTGAAGACATTAAAGCTGAGTCGTTCATCATGGATCCTCAATATTAGCTCCCTTCGCTCCACATCTATGAGTACTTTGGCTGTAGCTAGGAATGGTCTTCCCAATATGATTGGGTGAGTGTGACTCTCTTCCATGTCCAAGATGACAAAGTCTGTGGGAAGAAAGTATTTCCCCACCTTTAACAACACGTTTTCCATCACCCCTCTTGCTTGTTTTTGAGTTTTGTCAGCCAGCCTGATGACTACATCTGTGGGCAATATCTCATTGATCTGCAACCTCTTCGCCATGGATAAGGGCATTAAGTTGATGCTTGCTCCCAAATCGCAGAGTGCTCTATCAAACATTGTTTCCCCTATGGCACAGGGGACATAAAAACTCCCTGGATCTTTTCTTTTCGTAGGCAACTGCGGTTGAATGAGGGCACTGCACTCCTTGTTCATCACTATAGTTTGGCCTCCCTTGAGTGAGCTTTTTCTGGAAAGCAGCTCCTTCATATACTTGATGTATGCAGGCATTTGTTGGATAGTCTTGATGAACGGTATGTTCACATGCAAAGATGCAAACAAGTCAAGAAATCTTGAGTATATTCTCTTCTCCACAGCACCATTGAGCAGTTGGGGAAAAGGTGCATAGAGTCTCAGCAGCTCCTGTTTTGAGATTTCTGGTTCTTGGTAATCTTGTCCTCAATCTCCTTATCACTTATAGTGACCATCTTGCAATCTTCCCATCTTAATTTCTTTGTTTCACCTCTCGGATTCTTCTCTGTGTCACTTGGGAATCCATCTGTGGGTTTGGGAATTTGTTCAGAGAGATACCCCACTTGAGATTCCAACCTCTTGATTGTGTCTCCCTGGTTCTTGAAACTGGCTCGCACTTCCTCCTTGAACACCTTGTTGTCTTGAATCTCCTTGCTTATGCCTTCAAGTAGATTCTCAATCCTTGAGATTATTTCATCAAATGATGATAGGTTAGGCTGAGGAGGGTTATTCTGGCCTTGATATGAATGTGGAGAGGTGTTGTTATGGGGGTGTTGATATGGTCTAGATGTGAAGTGTTGGTGGGCTGCATTGTTTGGATTTGGGCGTCTTTGATCAAGGCTTTGGTCTTGTTGATTTCCCCACCCAAAGTTTGGGTGATTCCTCTATCCAGGGTTGTAGGTCTTGGAGTATGGATCATGGTTTTGCTTAGGTGAATTCCCAATGTAGTTGGCTTGCTCCTGACTACCCTCTGCTTCTTTATTCACTCCTTCTTGGGTTGTTGATGAAGTGGAGATTGCTGCTACTTGGTTCCTCTCCATCTTTTTGGTGAGGTCGGCCAGCTGCTGGGTAATGAGCTTGTTTTGGGCCAGCAGAGCATCTACATTATTTAGTTCCATTACTCCTCTTGTGTTCCCTCTTTCGGAAGCATAGAAGTAGTCGTTCTCTGCTACTATTTCAATGACATCTATGGCCTCCTCAATGGTCTTCTTCTTGTTCAAAGATCCTCCGGATGAATGGTCTACGGCCTTCTTTGACTCATAAGAGAGCCCTTCATAGAAAATGTGCAGCTGCACCCATTCATTGAATATATCTGGTGGGCACCTCCTTGTTAGGTCTTTAAACCTCTCCCATGCTTCATATAGAGTCTCACCATCTTGTTGCCTGAAAGTTTGGACCTCAGCTCTCAGCCTATTGATTCGTTGAGGAGGGTAAAATCTTGCTAAGAATTTGTTCACCACATCTTCCCAAGTTGTCAAGCTCTCTCTTGGGAAAGACTCCAGCCACTTGACTGCCTTATCCTTGAGTGAGAATGGAAATAAGAGCAGTCTATAGGCGTCAGGATGAACACCATTAGACTTCACTGTGTCACATATTCTCAGGAAGGTGGTTAGATGTTGATTGGGGTCCTCTTGGACACTTCCTCCGAACGAACAGTTGTTCTGAACAAGGGTGATGAGCTGTGGTTTTAGTTCAAAATTGTTGGCATGGATGGTTGGCTTTTGAATGCTACTTCCACAGTTTCCTAGGTTTGGATTGATGTAAGAGCCTAAAACTCTTCTATCCTCCCCAGCATGATTTGCTCGACCTCTTCCGCCATGGTTGTGAGCCTCTTCCTCACGATGGTTTTCCATGTTTTCTTCCATGTTTGGTTCAAAGTATTCCTCAAAGTGTTCCTCCTCTTCTTCAGCACCAACTACACATTTTACTCTTGCCTCCCTCCTTAGTCTAAGGAAGGTTCTCTCAGGTTCAGAATCAAAGGAAGTTGAAGCCCCACTTCTTCTCCCTGTCATACAACCAACAAGTACAAGCAAAGAGAATAGGTGCAGAAAGTATATCTGTCAGAATTACTTTTAGTGTGAGTGATGCAATATATCAAACAGTTAGTGGGTTAGCGAGATGAATAGTAAATACCAAAGAAAAAGTAGGGGGAAGGGAAGAAATTAACTAAAACAGGAAGTAAATGACTCAAACAGAAAATTAAATCAAACAAAAATAAAATGCTCAATCTAGTTATCCTCCAATCTAATCATTGTTGATGCACAATCAATCCCCAGCAACGGCGCCATAAACATGATGCACGGAAAACTTGTCTCATAACAAATTTCCTTCGGCAAGTGTACCGAATTTGTCGTCAAGTAAAAACTCACAATAGAGTGAGGTCGAATCCCACAAGGATTGATTGATCAAGCAACTTTAATTAGAGGAATGTTCTAGTTGAGCGAATCCAGGATTTGAGTTTAGAATTGTAGAAAATAAAATGGCAGGAAGTTAAATGACAGAAAAAGTAAATGCTAGAATTAAAGAACTGAAAGTAAATTACTGAAGTAAATTGCAGAATTGTAAATGGGAATGGGGGAAATTGCTCATAAAAGTAAGTAACAGAAAATAAAGAGAATGGGTAAGATCAGAAATGGGGAGTTCATTGGGCTCAGGAGATGTTGCATTCTCCGGATCAATTTCATTTTCATCTCTTCCTCAATCAATACACTCGTTGATCTCCTTGGCAATCTTAAGTGATTGAATTACAATTTCTTGTAATTCAATCTCTCAAATCTTGATCAATAGCCAATTCCTTGGTCAATTGCTCATGAGAAGAGATGAAGTATGGTCACTGATTATACCACATGCATTTCCCAAATCAAGTGTTGAGAGGAATATAGTCACATATCCATCCAAACCCAATTTGGTCCAGCATGAGAAAGCATTTCTAGCTTGATCTCTTCATTCCTCTTTCAAGGTTCAGAAGAGATCCAAGTATGAATAGCTTCTTTTCCAAGATAACTACCCAATTGGATGAAGATCGAAAGCTTTCAAGTAAAATCAAGAGAAAAGATAGAAGAAGAATAATGAAAACTAGTATTGATCCATCAAATTACAACAGAGCTCCCTAACCCAATGAAAGGGGTTTAGTTGTTCATAGCTCTGGAAAATGAAAACAAAGATGGAGAATACATCATGATACTAGAAGTGCAGAGAAAGTAAATACAAAGAGTAATTCTATGCCCAGAGGCTCCCTCTATTTTCCAACTCCCCAAATAATTCAAAGCTACTCCTATATATACTACTCTTCTACTCTTCTAGTTGGATCTTCAAGTCTTGGGTCTGGGCCTTTGGATCTTGAGTTTGAAGCAGTTATCTTCTTCATTGGGCTTGGCTTTACATGCAGAGAGAAAGTGTGAAGTGGGCAGAGACTTTAGCTCAGGATGTTAGTGGTGTTAACGTTCAGTGAAAATATGGGTTCGAGAACGTTAGTGACATTCAACTTTTTCACTAACGTTCCTTACCCAAGTAAGAGCCACGTTAACCTCAACGTTAGTGGCACAAACATTGCCACTAACGTTGCCTCTTCGTCCTTCGCGCACGTTATTGGGACTCAACTTTCCCAATAACGTTGAGAAGCCTCCCCCTTCCCTACGTTAGAGTCCACGTTAACTTAGTTAAGGTGGCTCTTTTAACGTAGGCTTGCCAACCTTCGAGAACGTTAGTGACACTTAACATTGTCACTAACGTTCCAATGTGCCCCTTAGCTCCCACATTAGAGTCCACGTTAACTAGGTTAACGTGGCTTCTAACGTGGCCATGCTAGCCATCTCCAACGTTAGTGACAAAGTTGAGTGTCACTAACGTTGGCTCAACATTCCCTTATCCACGTTAGCTTCCACGTTAACTAAGTTAACGTGGGAGTTAACGTGGCTCATGGTGGCATGTGTGGGCTCCTTCCAACGTTAGTGACAATGTTGGGTGTCACTAACGTTGGCGTCACCTCCCTTCTTCATGTTAACTTCCATGTTAACTAAGTTAACGTGGGAGTTAACGTGGCTTATTGGGGATTGTGTGGGTTCCTTCCAACGTTAGTGACAATGTTTAGTATCACTAACGTTGTCGACCACCTTGTTTCCTCACGTTAGCTTCCACGTTAACTAGGTTAACGTGGGAGTTAACGTGGCCTAGTGTGACTTGGCCAACGTTAGTGATAATGTTGAATGTCACTAACGTTGGCTTCCCCCTTTGACGATTGGATTTTTGACGGTTTAGAATTTCACTAATGAAATCTCGTTGTAAAGTATAGTTTCTAAACCAATCACTAATCCTTTCATACAAAAAGTTGTTTGTCACAAGTACAAACCCCTAAAATTTATAAACCGAAGTATTGGAACCTCGGGTCGTTCTCCCTAGGAATTACAATAAAGTGTCTTGTTATTGGTTATGAATTATTTTTGGGGTTTTGATAAGAGGCATGAAAGATAAATGGCAAGAAAGTAAACTAATGGCTAAAAAGGTCTTGGCAAGGGTTGGTGGTCAAGGATCTCTATCCTAATCACTAACCACAATATGAGAATTGGCAAGGATTAATCTCATTAAATCATCCTCTAACTAGTAGTAAAGGAAAGTCAAATGAGCTATATCAATCCTACTCCATAAGTCCTAACTCTTCACTAATTCAATTAGTGAGAACTAGAGTTAATGGATCCCAATCATCAATTACTTGGACATTAATAACTCAAGAGTTCCTAAGTTACCTTTCCAAGCCAAGAACATAAAATTCTACTCTAAAATCCAACCAAGCATTTCATCAAACACTTGGAAGGCACAAAAGGAAAACATAGTAGATCAATCACAAGAATTAATTCTAACTACAATCAAATGTAAAGAATTAACAACAATTAAAGGAAACAAGATCTACATGAATTACCTCTTATTGAATTGAAAGAAAATGGAATGAACAATAGTAGGTCTACAACAAAACATAAGAACAACATAAAGGAAATTGCAATGTAACAACAAAGAATTGAAAGGTAGAAGTAGAAGAAAGCAAAGATTAAAACCTAGATCTAAGATTATTGAACTAATCCTAATTCTAATTCTAGAGAGAAGTGAGAGCTTCTCTCTCTAGAAACTAACTACAAAGCTAAACTAAACTAATTGGTAACTAACATATGTTTCCCTCTTCACTCCTTGGGTTAAATAGCATCAGAAATGAGTTGGATTGGGCCCACAAGGCTTTTGAATTCGTTGGCCACGTTTTGCTTTAAGTGAACTAGGTGGTAGCAATGGCGCGTGCGCGCCACCATACGTGTAGCAGCTATGGCAAATCTTATATCGTTTCGAAGCCCCGGATGTTAGCTTTCCAACCCAACTGGAACCGCATCATTTGGACCTCTGTAGCTCAAGTTATGGTCGATTAAGTGCGAAGAGGTCGGCTTGACAGCTTTCCGGTTCTTCCATTTCTTCATGAGTTCTCCAACTTTTCATGCTTTCTTTCTTCATTCCCTTGATCCAATCTTTGCCTCCTAAACCTTAAATCACTTAACAAACATATCAAGGCATCTAATAGAATCAAGGTGAATTAAATTTAGCTATTTTGAGTCCTAAAAAGCATGTTTTCACATTCAAGCACAATTAAAGGAGAATATACAAAACCATGCTATTTCTTGAATAAATATGGGTAAAAGGTGATAAAATCCCCAAAAATCAATACAAGATAAACCCTACAAATGGGGTTGGTCAACCTCCCCACACTTAAACCAAGCATGTCCTCATGCTTAAACCAAGAATGAAGTAAGGGTATGGCATTTATTCAATGGAAACTAACTAAATGCAATCTACCTATATGCAACTATCTAAATGAATGCAAGTGCTTGGTCAAAATAAATCAATTCCCAAGAAACATATATGCACAAGGGCTAAGGACTAGCAAGTCTAATCCACAATTGAATTGAGTTATTAAATATTTTTACAAACTTGCATGAAGAATGATGATCATAGGTGAAAACATGTAATTGAGCATTAAACCCTCACCGGATGTGTTTGCACTCTATTCGCTCAAGTGTTTAGGGTTGATTCACTCAATTCTCCTCTATTTCATGCTTTCCAAGATTTGTTTTTCTTCTAACAATCAACATTGATTTCATACATGCATACAAGTATCATGAGGTCTTTTCATTGGTTGTAATGGGGCTAGGGTCAAGGTAGGATGCATATTTGGTCAAGTGAGCTTGAAATTGGAATCTTTGATAAGCTTAAACTTCCCACCTAACCTATGACATCCTATACAATTAAGTTCTAATCTAGCTACCCATTCTTCACTTTTTCACATACTCATGCATTTTCTTTTTCATTTCACAACACTTATGCATTGATTTTATTGGACCTTGCCTTGGGGCATTTTGTCCCCTTTTTATTATTTTTTTCTTCTTTTTTTTTTCTTTTCCATATTATTTTTCTTTTCTTTTTCTTTTGTTTTTCTCATTTTTTTTTCTTTCTATATACAAGAGCATCAATGCATAAGGTTTTACATTTGATCAATAGATGAGTATATACCCAATTCCCAATATTTTCAATAACAATACAAAATACCCTTTTATTCACCCAATGTCCCAAGGTTCCCACACTTGAATGATACTCACACACACTAGCCTAAGCTAATCAAAGATCCAAATTAAGTGACAATTATTGTTTTTCGCTTTAAGGCTTGTAATGTGCTAAAATAAGAATAAGTGGGTTAAGCGTAGGCTCAAATTTGGCTAACAAAGGAAGATAAAAGGTAAGGCTATTTGGGTAAGTGAGCTAATAAAATGATGGCCTCAATCATATAAATGCATGAATACACAAAATAATGGACATAAAGAATCAAACAAATTAAAGATTACAATCATAGAAAAGAATAATGCACACAAGAAGGAAAAATAAGTGGTTATAAGATGTAACCACATCATTAGGCTCAAGTCTCACAAGCTTGTGTTCTTAGCTCAAAACATGTTCCACAATATATATAATTCAAGCAAGTTCTATGAAAAGTTTTCACTCAAATCAATTGACATGCCCTATAGATAGAAATCTTGAAAAATTCTCATTATCTTGACTAAGCTTATTGTGTATACATATGCAAAAATAAGAAAATGCAAGTAAAAATCCTAAAATCCTAAAATGAAATGCAAAAGTGTTGGGATTAGAAATTTGTCACCCAAAATCGCCGACCGGTCGGACGACCTCCCCACACTTAAAAGTTTGCACCGTCCTCGGTGCACTCAAAGATGAGCAAGGGGGTACGACGACTCTCCGGATTGCTATGTGTTCTTTCTTCCGCTTCCATGGTTGCTTTTGGTGCATTCGTTATGAAAAACAAAAAGATAACACCATAAGATGAGAAGATATAAAAGCAAGGAAGCATACATTGTTGGAATGAGGTAAATCACTAGAATGAGGTGAGTGAATTAGTGTGACATTAAGAAATATTAGGTGTGTGAATTCTAAATTGCACGGTATAGAATACACATTAGCATAAAAGCTATGTCACAAAAGAAGCATGCACTTCACTTATCCTAGTGTGCTTGAGATGCTTTAAGTAAGCTTGTAAGGTAAGACAAGCATTAGAGAAGCATGAAAGCATTCAAGTCAAACATATGGATGGATATAATCATGAACACAATGCATTAAGGTAAATGCACAACATCATCCATCAAGAGATTGCCTAATCGAGGGAAAAGGATCCAAATCACATGATGGCTAGCTACAATATGCAATTCAAAAGAGTTATAAGCTTGAAGACAATTCTCATCACTTGGTATTTTTTCAAAAGGTAAGCATGAAGAACTCAAAATCAAGTAACAAAATATAACCTCAATCATAGAATCCAACAAAGATTATCTAAAAACATTCATGCTAAGATAGCATTTAGGCAATAAGGGATATAGCAATGTATAGTAAACAAAGTCAATACTTCAACACTTATGATGAAAAGAGAGAAAATAAAATGAAAACTAAACTAAAACTAACTAATCAACTAACTAACTAACTAATTAACTAACTAAAATAAATGGTTATCAATGGTGTTTGGAAGTGTTGGATGAGGAGTAGGAGAAAGGAGAAGGAAAGAAATAGAAAGAGGAGAAGAAAAGAAATGTGGTGAAGGAAGGAAATCCGCGCGTACGCGCGCATGCCGCGCGCGCGCGGATGGCTTATTTCGAGAGTGACGCGTACGCGTCATGTGCGCGAGCGCGCAAATAGGTTTGTGCCAGAGGCATAACGTTGGCGCGGCGCAGGCACAACTCTCTGGAAAATGTATGGAGGTTGGAACTTCTCAATCCACGCGTACGCACGCATGGCGCGCGCGCGTGGATGGTCGAAAATACTGGACGTGCGCATACGCGCCATGTACGCGTACGCGCGGATGGTGCTCTGTTTTTCAAAAAAAAATTTTCTATGTTTTTGCACCAATCCAAGCATTCCAAACCTCCAAACACCTACCAAAACACCACAAAACCTTATTTAACATACTCAAACTACCAAACATACTCAACTAACTAAACAAAACATGAAATTAAACTAATTCTACCAATATATACAAAAGAGAAAATGAAAGGATTTTACCATGGTGGGTTGTCTCCCACCTAGCACTTTTGTTTATTGTCCTTAAGTTGGACTTATGGGGAGCTCCTCTCAAGGTGGCTTGTGCTTAAAGCTATCCTTGAACATCCACCAATGCTTGAATCTCCAATAAGCTCCATTCTTCAATTTTAATATCTTCAAGCCTTGATGGAGTTCTTCACAAACCATGGGCTCCCAAAATTGATCCTCATATATTCCCGGATCCCATATCTTATTTCCACACCCATCTTCAAGTTGATTATCATTATTCCATTTGGGTGGCATGACCTTAGAATTCTCAATAAAGTGACCAAACATTCTCCTAGACCCAAACAATCTAGCTCTATACCAAACCGTGCAATTAAGCTTTGAACATGCAACCATAATGAGCCTAGAATAATGTTTCCAACCACTAGCCATTTCCTTTTTGCTTTTAAAGCCACAAATATGTCTAAGTTGACCATCCGTCTCAAGCAAACCATATTCAAGGGGAATAATAAAGCTTGGGTATAAGGAATTTACCCACTTGAATTAAAGAATGGATGGTGGTGGCTTGGGGAGAGGTATCTCCAACGTACTAGCAAGCTTTACTCCCTTGTGTTCTTCCTTATTAATCTCCACCTCTTCATAAGCTTCTTCACCTCCAATCCTTTGTTCATCAATTTCATCTAACTCTTCCTCATCACTCAAATCATAAATGGGAGGTTGAGAGAAATCTACCTCCACATTGCTTTCTATCTCATTGGGAGAAGGTTCTTCAAATTCAAAGGATTCACCACCAAGATGGTTGGATGCATGATCTTCATCACCAAGGAAACTCAATTCTTGCTTCATTCTTTCCAAGTCTTCATTCAAAAATTGTTTTGGAGGTTGTGCACTTTCCTCCTCGACATCAAATTCAATCTTCTTGGATGGATTTTCTATGATTTTAGCTTCCCATGGAGGTTCCGCATCTCCTAGGTCTTCAACCACTTCTTCCTCTTCTTCAATAATCATAGGCTTCTCCAATTGTTCTAACACAAAGTAGCATTCCTCCTTTCCCACCGGAGTTTTCAATCTCTCCTTCATGCTATGTTCCTCTTTAGATTCTCCGCATGTAGCCATGGGAGTTCCTTGAGTGTCCAAAAGTTGGGATGCTAGCCGGTTTACCACCTCATCCAAGGCGGTCATGAATTGTTGCACATCCCTTGTCATCTCCTCTTGTCCTTGAAGAAGAACATCGAGGGTTTCATCCATTAGAGGTTGGGGTGGATGGGAGGGTTCATCATATTGGAGAAAGGGTTCATTATAGGAAGGTGGTTCTTCTTGGTAAGGTGGTGGTGTGTATTGAGGTGGTTCTTGGGAGTAGTAATCTTGAAATTGTGATTCCATGTATGGCTCATATGGTTCAAAAGGAGGTTGGTATGGCGGGTAAGGATCATGGTCATATGGAGGTATTTGTTGGAAATAGGCTTGTGAGTGTGGTTGAAGGTTATGTTGAGGGTATGGCTCATGGGCATATGGTGGTGGTTCTTGAAAGTCACAAGGGAGTTCACCATAGCCATTAGATTGATATGCATCAAAGAATGGCTCTTCTTCATAGTGTATTGGTGGAGGTTGTTGCCATGAGGATTGATCATATGCATATGGCTCCTCCCACCTTTGGTCATCCCATTCTTGATACACATCTTCATTGTAGCTCCCATCACCTACAACATAGTTGTAATCACACTCATAGCCAAAGTGAGAATTCATAGTGAAAAGTAAAAATAGGAAGCAAAAGCTAACAAGAAATAATGAAACAAAGTCCTAGAACTAGCAAAAACTAACAAGCAATCCAAAAATCAAGCTATTCACAATATTCACATATATACAATAACCAACAACATAACACCATTGCAACTCCCCGGCAACGGCGCCATTTTGACGATTGGATTTTTGACGGTTTAGAATTTCACTAATGAAATCTCATTGTAAAGTATAGTTTCTAAACCAATCACTAATCCTTTCATACAAAAAGTTGTTTGTCACAAGTACAAACCCCTAAAATTTATAAACCGAAGTATTGGAACCTCGGGTCGTTCTCCCTAGGAATTACAATAAAGTGTCTTGTTATTGGTTATGAATTATTTTTGGGGTTTTGATAAGAGGCATGAAAGATAAATGGCAAGAAAGTAAACTAATGGCTAAAAAGGTCTTGGCAAGGGTTGGTGGTCAAGGATCTCTATCCTAATCACTAACCACAATATGAGAATTGGCAAGGATTAATCTCATTAAATCATCCTCTAACTAGTAGTAAAGGAAAGTCAAATGAGCTATATCAATCCTACTCCATAAGTCCTAACTCTCCACTAATTCAATTAGTGAGAACTAGAGTTAATGGATCCCAATCATCAATTACTTGGACATTAATAACTCAAGAGTTCCTAAGTTACCTTTCCAAGCCAAGAACATAAAACTCTACTCTAAAATCCAACCAAGCATTTCATCAAACACTTGGAAGGCACAAAAGGAAAACATAGTAGATCAATCACAAGAATTAATTCTAACTACAATCAAATGTAAAGAATTAACAACAATTAAAGGAAACAAGATCTACATGAATTACCTCTTATTGAATTGAAAGAAAATGGAATGAACAATAGTAGGTCTACAACAAAACATAAGAACAACATAAAGAAAATTGCAATGTAACAACAAAGAATTGAAAGGTAGAAGTAGAAGAAAGCAAAGATTAAAACCTAGATCTAAGATTATTGAACTAATCCTAATTCTAATTCTAGAGAGAAGTGAGAGCTTCTCTCTCTAGAAACTAACTACAAAGCTAAACTAAACTAATTGGTAACTAACATAGGTTTCCCTCTTCACTCCTTGGGTTAAATAGCATCAGAAATGAGTTGGATTGGGCCCACAAGGCTTTTGAATTCGTTGGCCACGTTTTGCTTTAAGTGAACTAGGTGGTAGCAACGGCGCATGCGTGTACTTTGCTCGTGCGCGCCACCATACGTGTAGCAACTATGGCAAATCTTATATCGTTTCGAAGCCCCGGATGTTAGCTTTCGAACCCAACTAGAACCGCATCATTTGGACCTCTGTAGCTCAAGTTATGGTCGATTAAGTGCGAAGAGGTCGGCTTGACAGCTTTCCGGTTCTTCCATTTCTTCATGAGTTCTCCAACTTTTCATGCTTTCTTTCTTCATTCCCTTGATCCAATCTTTGCCTCCTAAACCTTAAATCACTTAACAAACATATCAAGGCATCTAATAGAATCAAGGTGAATTAAATTTAGCTATTTTGAGTCCTAAAAAGCATGTTTTCACATTCAAGCACAATTAAAGGAGAATATACAAAACCATGCTATTTCTTGAATAAATATGGGTAAAAGGTGATAAAATCCCCAAAAATCAATACAAGATAAACCCTACAAATGGGGTTGGTCACCCTTTCTTCTTACGTTAGAGGCCACGTTAACTAAGTTAACGTGGTGACTAACGTGGCCACTTATGAGCTTGGTCCAACGTTAGTGATAATGTTAAGTGTCACTAACGTTGGCTCCATTTCCTTTCTTCTACGTTAGAGTTCACGTTAACTTAGTTAACGTGACTCTTATCGTGGGCAATGATGGCTTTGAGAGCGTTATTGGCAATCACTTTTCTCATTAACTTTGCAAGTTACTCCCATTCCACGTTAGTGTTAACATTAGTGTAACTAACGTAGCTACTAATGTGGTTCTTCTTTACTTCCTTTGTCCTGAAATCAAGCAATAAAGTGCATCAAAGTTCTAGTCCAAGTCATGGGAAATGCAACATCCAATTTGTCCTTAAATTCATGCAAAATCCTCATGAAATCATGTAAAGTGCACAATGTATGCTTGAATCAAGATGTAAGTGAATATCTATCCAAAACTAGCTTATTTCCTAAGGAAATGCATGAAACTACCCTAAAAACAGTAAAGAAAAGGTCAGTGAAACTGGCCAAAATGCCCTGGCATCAGCTCTATTTACTGTTTTCATCTCTATTTCTTCTTCAATCTGTATGCTGTTGGATCAAGGAAGGGATTGAGATCTAGACTTGTTTTCTAGTCTCATTGAGCTCCTGAGATCTTCAACCTCTCATTTAGATTTTATAATTGAGCCACGCTACTTTCTGTTTTGATTTTTCAAGTGATTTTCAAAATCTGTTTGAATCTGCTGCATCTTTTACTTCTCTGTTTGATTGCACTTTACATTTTCTTGTTGAAGTTTTAATTCCCAGCACCCAATCCCTTTTACTTTTCGTGAAATTTAATTATTTTGCAATTGTTCTAAGTGCTGTTTATTGCTTTCCTTTAAATTTCCTGCACCCAATCCCCTTTACATTTGATGCAATTTACATTTCTTGTCATTTAAGATTTTGCCAATTTACTTTTCTTGCTCTTTAAGCTTCTGCCAATTTACTTCCTGCAAACTTAAATTCCTTGTCATTTACATTCTATTGCTTCAATTTCACTCAATTCACTTCAATGTTTGCTTGACTAAACTAATCACCCACTAAAGTTGCTTAATCCATCAATCCCTGTGGGATTGACCTCACTCTAAGTGAGTTTTACTACTTGATGTGACCCGGTACACTTGCTGGTGAGTTTTAGCTGTTGGAATTTTGGTTCCAACCTATCAAGCAACAATTTAAGTTTGGTGTTGTGATGAGCGGATAATTTATACCTTTTTGGCATTATTTTTACATAGTTTTTAGTATGTTTTAGTTACTTTTTACTATATTTTTATTAGTTTTTATGCAAAAATTACATTTCTGGACTTTACTATGAGTTTGTGTGTTTTTCTGTAATTTTAGGTATTTTCTGGCTGAAATTGAGGGACCTAAGCAAAAATCTGATTCAGAGGCTGAAAAATGACTACAGATGCTGTTGGATTCTGACCTTCCTGCACTCAAAGTGGATTTTCTGGAGCTATAGAAGCCCGATTGGCGCGATCTTAATTGCGTTGGAATGTAGACATTTTGGGCTTTCCAGCAATTTATAATAGTTTATACTTTTCCCAAGATTTGATGGCCCAAACTGGCGTCCAAACGCCCACCTGAGACCCTTTTCTGGAGTAAAACGCCAGTACTGGCACCAGAACTGGAGTTAAACGCCCAAACTAGCACCCAAGCTGGCGTTTAACTCCAAGAATGGGCTATGCACGTGAAAGCTTCAATGCTCAGCCCAAGCACACACCAAGTGGGCTCCGGAAGTGGATTTCTGCACTATCTGCACTTAGTTACTTATTTTCTGTAAACCTAAGTTACTAGTTTAGTATAAATAGCAGTTTTTACTATTGTATTCATAGACTTTATCAGAATTTATCATACTTTATCATCTCTGGACGTTTAGTCCTTAGACATTGGAGGGTGGCCACATGACCATGCCTAGACCTCTTTTCACTTATGTATTTTCTACGGTGGAGTTTCTACACCCCATAGATTAAGGTGTGGAGCTCTGCTGTTCTTCATGAATTAATGCAATTACTACTATTTTCTATTCAATCACGCTTGATTCTATTCTAAGATACTCACTCGTACTTCAATATAGAGAATATGATGATTCGTGACACTCATCATTATTCTCAAACCTATGAACGCGTGCCTGACAACCACTCCCATTCTATCTGAGCTCAACATAGTCATTGGGCGACAGCTTGAGTGCGTATCTCTTGGGTCTCTACACGGACCGAGTCCGTAAGATTAGGATCTTCGTGGTATAGGCTAGAATCAATTGGCAGCCATTCCTGCGATCCGGAAAGTCTAAACCTTGTCTGTGGTATTCTGAGTAGGATCTGAGAAGGGATGACAGTGACGAGCTTCAAACTTCTGAATGTTGGGCACAGTGACAGTGTGCAAAAGGACAAGGGTCTTATTCCGACGCTAGCGGGAACCGACAGATGATTAACCGTGCGGTAGCTGTACTTGGTTTTTTTCATCCGAGACGAGAAATCTGATAGTTGATTAGCCGTGCAGAGATTGTACCTGGTATTTTTCATCTGAGAGGATCATACAGCTTGCCATGGAAGGGAGCACGCATGATTGGAAGAAGACAATAGGAAAGAGAGGTTCAGAAGCAACAAAGCATCTCCAAACGCTTAACTGAAATTCCCACCAATGAATTACATAAGTAACTTTATTTTATTCTATGTTTTATTTATCTTTTAATTATCTAAACCTCAGAACCATTTGAATTCGCCTGACTGAGATTTACAAGATGACCATAGCTTGCTTCAAGCCGACAATCTCCGTGGGATCGACCCATACTCACATAAGGTATTACTTGGAGGACCCAGTGCACATGCTGGTTAGTTGTGCAGGGTTGTGAAAAGTGTGAATCACAATTTCGTGCACCAGAAACCAAACGAACTTGAGGCGTGGGGATGACCTTCCTGGCACCTTGAGAACCTGTGACCGGCTTCATCGGCGGAAGCTGAGAGGAACCCTCCCCGGCCGCCTTCCTCTGAAGATTCTGGGCAGCCACCGTCTTCTTGGTCTTATGCAAAATTTTCCTAGAGTCAGAACCCAAAGCCATCTCTGAAAATAAAAAACAATAAACATCATCAGAAGCGCAACAAAATAGCCTCAAAAGTAGAGCAAGAGGTCGGGTACTACCTAACTCGGACCGGAGAAGGTTGGGATCCCATAAGAACCTCTTCGTGTCCAAGGGAGGAGCCCGCCCCCAATGCTCCTCCAACACGCCCACAAAGGCCCGCTCCACCTCATCCTAGGGTATACTTAGTCACTATAGGGTTCTCTTGCCACCAAAGAGGAAAGCAAGCTCGTCATTCACTTCTAAGAAAAAAGGATGGACATTCTCTACAACTCGGATCTTAAAATAAAAATTCTTGAAATCATGAAAGGAGTCATCAAAAATGGCAAACGCCTTCCTACCTTGGGTGGCACTAAAAGAGATCTAAGAAGCCTTTTTCTTGGTCGCCCCCGGCTTAGTCAACACAAACAGAAATAAGAAAAGTTAGATAAAGGGTTGGACACCTAGCTCGCGGCAAATAAGCTGCAAGATCTTCATAAAGGCCCATGAGTTCGGGTGGAGTTGAGTGGGGGCAACATTACAGGTCCAGAGGATGTCAGTTTCAAAGGTAGTAAAGGGAAGGGTAATGCCCAACTTGGTGAAGAAAAATTATAAACATAAAAGAAGGAACGCTCGGAACGACTCAAAGAGGGGAAGCACACTCTCTCCTCAGGGTCGGGGGCAACCAGCTCGTAATTTTTATCATCTTCCCTTTTCTCACACACTTTGTGGAACCTCCTAAACTTCTCATAGAACTCCCGATCTACTACTATCACACAACACAGAACTACAGAGTCTACCCAATCAGCCATACCAGGAAGGACCTCCGTAGACATCTCAATAAGATCCTTACGAGACATATATACTACACCTACAAACAGCAAAACACAAAGAAACGTCACCACAAGTAGTTCGGGCAAAAACAGGAAAGAAATCGGAAAGGGAAAATGCCAGAAAAAAAAGGGGGGGGGGGCGCCCCAGCCTCACAAATCACCAGCATTACGACGTAGTGGCACCCTTTGGAGGCAACATTAGCACAGAGCAAACAAAGCACATCAGCCCATAAACCCTAGTAGTACGCAGAATCGTGATCTCACACTTTTCTCACAATTCCTTGCAACTGACCAGCAAGTGCCCTGGGTCGTCCAAGAAATACCTTACGTGAGTAAGGGTCGATCCCACGGAGATTGTCGGCTTGAAGCAAGCCATGGTCATCCTTGTAAATCTCAGTCAGGTGGATTCAAATGGTTATGAGGTTTTGATAATTAAAATATAAATAAAACATAAAATAATTTAAAGTTACTTATGTAATTCATTGGTGGGAATTTCAGACAAGCATCTGGAGATGCTTTGCTGCTTCTGAACTTCTGCTTTCCTATTGCCTCCTTCCAACCATGCGTTACTTCCTTCCATGGCAAGCTGTAGGATCCTCTCAGTGAAAATGGTCCTCTACGGTTTCTGCACGGCTAATCAACTGTCAGATTTCTCGTCTCGGATGAAAAATACCAGGTATAGCTACCGCATGGCTAATCATCTGTCGGTTCCCATTAGCGTTGGAATAAGATCCATTGATCCTTTTGCACACTGTCACTTGCGCCCAACATTTGCAGGTTTGAAGCTCGTCACCGTCATTCCTTCTCGGATCCTACTCGGAATACCACAAACAAGGTTTAGACTTTCCGAATCCCAGGAATGGCTGCCAATAATTCTAGCCTATACCATGAAGATACTAATCTCACGGACTCAGTCCATGTATTAGATATCCAAGAGAGTATACTCCAGTTGTCGTCCAATGACTACGTTGAACATCATGTAGACCACTTTGTGGTTTGATGGTTTCAGTGGCTAAGAGAAGAGGGGGTTGAATCTTAGCCCCCTTTTTTGTTGCTAACACTTGCTGAACTCAGAGGAGACTTTCTGTTTTTTTGCTCGTTACTGGACACGAGCAACTTTGTTTTGTCTCGTCCCTAGCCACGAGACTTTTCTGTTTGTTTCGTCACTTGGCACGAGATAGTATTAGTTTTTGCTCCTGTGCAGTAGAAATAGAAATGTAGGAGAGAAGAGTTGAAGATTACACCCAGATATATCCTGGTTCAGCTGCTATGTGCAGTGCAGCCTACATCCAGTCTCCATCACAAACATGATGGAATTTCACTATAATCAATCTGATTACAACTTGTAAAGTGCTAACCCAACTTACAAGGGGATTCCCACAGAATCATGAAACACAACATAGATGAACAAAGGAACTCTAAGACATCTATGGCTTTTTCTTTTAATTTTGCACTCTCTGCCTTTTTCCGCTCTATGGCTTTTTCATTACAAACCTCACTGTTTGCCTTTTACCATGAGACTCAAGACATGACAAAATTAAACAGAAAAATACAAAACTGAATACATTGAAGGAGAAGAGAAAACTGTTAGCTCAGGTAGCTCTGAGAACTCTGTGTCTTGCACTCTCAAATTTTCTCCCTACTTCAAACAGTGGCTGTCCACCCTTAATATAGAAGAGGGGAGCCTCCACTTATTGAAGCCAAAACCGAACCAACTTCTTCCTCCTTCAACAAAACCGGTTCGGCCACAAAGAGAGAGAAGAGATAACCATGCATTAACCAACATGCAATTACCTCTAGTCCTTTCTTGATCATCACCCTTCATCAATCCGAGCTCTCCATCCTTGGCTTGCTCTCCAAGATGGAATTCTGGCCCTTGATGCTTCATGATGATGATGACTTCATCTGCTTCAATCTCTGCCTTCAACCATCACTTCGCCACTCTAGCTACTCCCTGTGGTGGTTGAGCAGAATCAAAGACAAGCCATGCTTCAAGAATCTCCCTTGCTGGCCGAGATCTTCTTCTTCCTTTTTGAGCATGCAAAGCTCAAGATAACCTCACCAAATCTGACCATATTTGGTAAGTATCTTAGCCACAGCTCATTTTTATTTTAGTATGTTTTCTTGCCATCATTAGTTTGATGGTCTTGATGCATGCAACTCCTTCTTTTCGGTGATAGTAGCTTGGTGTAGCTTCCATGGTTCTCTGGTTAAGGACCGAAGAAAGAAGAAGAGAATGATGAGAGAGAGTAAAAGAAATCTGAAAGAAAAGCAAAGCAAAGTGGTTAATCAAATTGAATAAGAATAGCTTGCTTTTACTTCCCTAGTATAGAGTGGCGTGTAAGTCATAATAACCATCAATCAATTTCAGCTGAACTTTCTCTCTCATGTTCCCCATGCATTAATTAACAATGTAATAGATTTTGAAATCCATCACATGGTTGAAACTTGGTTCCGTTGGAAGCACTTGGCTTTCATTTTTCTTTGTTTTCGGACCAAGATTGAAAACATTCATCACTTTGTAAGACTTGGGCTTGTAGTATTGAAATTAAAGCTGGCCCAATTGGTTAACATTTGCTTTCCTGATGAGTTGTGTAACGGATCAAGCATAGGAAGCAAACATGGGCTTATAGCATTAAAACTCATTCTTTGCCCAATTGATTAAAACCTTTTCAGCCAACACATAACAAGAATTATATGGGGCTGAAATTTATTTTATTTGGGCTTGAGATTTTTTTCTTTTTATTTCGGCCCCAATATTAACCTGCACACCAAAATTATTTTAATTAGCACATTAATCAAAATTAGCTTAATAATTTTGCTGTTAATAATGTTTGATCATCATCAATTTGGTTTAGAGTTTTCCAAACTCATCAATCTCCCCCTTGATGACAAACATTATTAAAATTGAAATGGAAAGAAATTTAAAACTGAGTAAGAATACTCCCTTTGGATTTGTGTTTCTCCCCCTTTCTAAATGTCACATGGCTCCCCCTTAATATATACCATTTTTACCAAGGGAAGCTCCAACCTGTAACATTTGAATCAAGCTTCAAGTAATAATGTTATTCAACATATTTATTTTGAAATGTTGAATGCTTGATTTATGAGCAAAGTGTAATGATAATCAAAACTCATTTGTTATCAATAAATTGATTATCTGCTCAAACTATTTCATGTCAAAATATTTTTCAAATCCTTTCCTGTTAAAGATATCAGAGCAAAACAGCATGATGGAGAAGTATTTGAACAAACAAACAGGGCAGTTTTAATACATGGTTTAAAGGAACTGCCAAAAAAAATTTATCAATGATGAATCAGTAATCAGGCATTAAAATAATTCAACCATCATTATAAACCAAGTGCCAAATGATCATTAATTAATCCTGATAAACTAAGCAGCAACATTAGTGAATGCATCATGATAAACTAAGCAACAACCATGGTGAATGCAATGACAACATGCATTCTTTGAACAAGGGTGATCATTAATTTTCAATTTTGAAAATTTCATCCCCTGTTCCCCTGTTTTCATCCAGCCCCTGTTTCTTTCCAATTTCAATTTTGGAACCTAAGTTTCCTCCCCCTTTTGTCATCATGGGGGCACCTGCACAAAATATTGTTACAGAAAACAGAACATGCAATATAACAGTTCAAAATATAACCAAACAGTGTCATCAAAGTATCACCTAGGCAGCTATTGTCAATTGCAACCTAAACAAAAAAAACAAAAGAGCTAATTGAGCCAAATTGTGCCAATATCAAATAGTAACCAGAAACTTAATCATCAAACAGATTAAAGTCATATTCCTCCTCATCTTCATCACTGCCAGCTTCTCCTTCAAATTTCTCCAACATCAGACTGACCCTCTCTTGGCATTTCTTCCATGCCGACTCATGCTCATAAGCAAGTTTGCGAGCAGATTTGTGAAATTGAACCATGAGATCGGACATATTGATGAATTCTATCAGAATTTCTCTGCGAGACCCGGTCATCCTTGAGGATTCGGGATGGCTTTCAAAATCATCATCAGAGGCCACAGATTTCTTTCCCTTTTTTGCAGTCCCGCCTGCCCTGATCTTGGAGACCTTATTCTCAACAGCCTCATTTGTTAAGTCTACCTTAAAGTACTCAAAAATGCATGTAAGAAACATTCCATAGGGTAAGTTGGCCTTTTTTGTACTTTTCACGGATTCCCATATGTGACGAATCATAATATAGCTAAAAGAGATGGGAGTTGAAGTAACAAGAGCAAATATAATAAGACAGTCAGATACGGTTATCCTATTGTGAGATCCACTTTGAGGAGTGAGAATGTGTGTGATGATGCGGTGCAGCAGAGAGTTAGTTTGTCCCAGGGCTTTATGAGTCGGAATAGTTCCGTCCAGACCAGACAAATTTTCACAGATTTGATGAATGACTTGCTTGTATGTAACTCCAACATGCGAGTCCCATTTATCACTCATGTAGACCTTTGGCCCTTCATCAATGTATCCAAGGGCAGCAGAGATGGTTTCAGAGTTCAGAGTGATCTGAACCCGTTTCACATAAGAATGAAGGCCACCATCAATAAACCTTAGATTTGCATAAAACTGCCTGACCAGCCCAGGGTATACCAGTTTATGAATATAGAGCAGAGGTGTCCATTTGAGACCTTCAAACATGGGTTGTAAGTCGATTCCTTTGGATGCTAGAGACTCGAGATTCACTAGGTAAGAGAGACACAAATGCCTTTTCTCAATGACTTCCTTGTGGAATTCAAACGCAGCACATGTAGAGAATTTGGCAGGATCGAAATGTGAGTGTGGCTTGTGAAACTTGTTTTTGAACTCCATTGACCCAAGGTTCGTGGGTTCTCTGGTCTCATGGAACTCGAAGTCCTTTGCCTTCTTGGAGTTCTTCCCTGATGCATGAGGAGTGGTTCTCTTAGGCGATGATGGAGGAGGTGAGGTCTGAGACTCCTCTACTTCTTCCTCAACGCTTGGCTCCCTTACCTTCTCGCTCTTTCTTCTTCCAGAGGATTTTTGAGCAATGACCTTGCGCCTCATAGTCTCGGTTCGTTTGGAGGGTGGTGAAAGGGAAGAAGAAGAGGTGGAATTGATGTGAATGTGAGTATGTGTTTGAGGTGTAGAGGGTTTTTGAGATTGGCGAATTCTCTCACTCTTCCTTGGGGCTGTTTTCTTTTTCATAATGGAGATGGAAGTTGGAGATGAAGGGGTGGCCGAATAGTGAGGTGAGTGATGGGAGGTTAGAGAAGCATTAAATGCTTAATTGGAGAGAGAATGAGAGAAGTTATTACCCATTAAGAGAGCGGTTATTATCCATGAGGGGGTTTCAAAAAACTGAAAAGAGGTTTCCCTAAATCAAGGGATTAGTTGGAGGGAAAGATTTGATTTGACAACATACTTCTTCCAACAAGATTTGATGAGACAACCAAGGGATTTTGTTGATTTAATTTTTCAAAAGAAATGAAACTAACAAAACTGTCATGGTGGGGTTAAGGAATTTTTGGGTGGGGCCCATAAAATTTGAATTCTGCGTTGCCTCCCCCTTGACCACAGCTCTTCCATTCTGCCATTTATTGTTTCTCGTCCAAACCTACGAGCAAAAGGCTTATCAGAATCAAATATTCATAAATTTTCAATGAAACTTAAATCAAACATTCCCAAACTTTTTCTCAAGGTACAGAATCTATCTTCACAGAGGGGTTTTGTAAAAATATCAGCAATTTGGTCTTCTGATTTTACAAATTGAATATCAATAGTACCCTTTTGCACATGTTCCCTAATCAAATGATACTTTATCTCAATGTGCTTGGTTCTTGAGTGCAAAACAGGATTTTTTGAAATATTTATTGCACTCATATTATCACAAAATAGGGGTATACTATTGATTTTTAATTTGTAATCTTCCAATTGTGTTTTTAACCAAATTAATTGAGTGCAACATGCAGATGCGGAAATATATTCTGCTTCAGTGGTGGATAAAGCCACTGTGGCTTGTTTCTTGCTTGACCACATGTTGAGTGAGCTTCCAAGGAAGCAACACATGCCGGACGTGCTTCTTCTATCCACTCTATCTCCCGCATAATCTGCATCACAAAACCCTACTGCACAAAATTCATCAGATTTAGGATACCACAAGCCATAATCACAAGTTCCCTTAATGTATCTAATGATGCGTTTAACAGCCGTAAGATGGGATTCTTTGGGTGAGATTGAAATCTTGAACATACACCCACACTTTGAACAATATCCGGTCTAGAGGAAGTAAGGTACATGAGTGAACCTATCATTCCTCTATACCTTGTTTCATCCACATCTTGGCCATCGTCATCTTTTTCAAGTTTTGTATTAGGATGCATTGGAGTGGCCATTGCTTTGGAATTTTCTAGGCCAAACTTTTTAATAAGTTCTTTTGCATATTTTCCTTGGTAAATAAAAGTACCACTAGGAATTTGTTTAATTTGGAGACCAAGAAAGAAAGTAAGCTCTCCCATTAAACTCATTTCAAACTCACTAGTCATGAGTTTTCCAAACTCTTCACACAAGGAAATGTTGGCCGAACCAAATACAATGTCATCAACATAAACTTGAACAAGAAGTATATCATCATTAGATGCTTTAATGAATAAAGTAGTGTCGGTGGTACCCCTTTGAAATTCATTTTCCAATAAGAATGCACTAAGCCTTTCATACCAAGCTCTTGGAGCTTGTCTAAGTCCATAAAGAGCCTTAGATAATTTAAAAACATGATTTGGAAACTCTTTATGTTCAAAACCGGGGGGTTGTGCCACATACACTTCTCTATCAATAAAGCCATTGAGGAAAGCACACTTAACATCCATTTGAAACATTTTGAAACCTTTATGGGCGGCATAGGCAAGAAGCAACCGAATTGCTTCCATTCTAGCTACCGGAGCAAAAGACTCATCAAAATCTATACCCTCTTCTTGATCGTAACCTTGGGCCACTAATCTAGCCTTGTTACGAACAACTTGTCCATCCTCACCAAGTTTATTTTTAAAGACCCACTTAGTACCCGTTACCTTCATACCATCCGAATAAGGTACTAATGTCCAAACCTCATTCTTGTCAAATTGAGCTAGCTCCTCTTGCATGGCCTTTACCCATGATGGATCTTCAAGAGCTTGTTTGACATTGTTGGGCTCTATTTGTGACAAGAGAGCTAAGTTGCTAGGTTCGGTTTGCCTTTTGGTGGAGGATCTTGTTGTTACACCATGAGAGGGATCACCAATGATGAAGTCATGAGGATAACCCCTCATAGACTTCCATTCTCTAGGTTTTCGGCCAGGTGTTGAACTTTGATGAACTTCTGGTGGTCTCACTGTTTCAGTTTCTCGTGTCTGCTCAGGAGATAAAATGGAAGTTTCTCCTACAATCTGACGAGATAAAACCGGGCTGACAGATTCTTCATTTTGCACAGATTTGGGATTTTCTTTACTTGTTGCAGCCTCTTCACAATCTGAATCAATATCCTTCACAATACTGGGAATTAAGTTAGAATCACAAAAAGTAACATGTATGGATTCCTCTATTGTCCTATGTTCCTTGAGATAAACTCTATAGGCCTTGCTTGTGGTGGAATATCCAACAAATATTCCTTCATATGATTTTGGATCAAATTTTCCAAGGTTTTCCTTATTATTAAGCACAAAACATTTGCATCCAAAAATATGAAAGTACTTAAGATTTGGAGGAGTTCCTTTCCATAACTCATAAGGTGTTTTCTTTAACCCTTTTCTAATGATTGTTCTATTCAAAATATAACATGCTGTGTTCACAGCCTCAGCCCATAAGAATTTAGGAATTTCACTCTCACATAACATAGCCCTAGTCATTTCTTGAAGGCTTCTATTCCTTCTTTCAACCACCCCATTTTGTTGGGGGGTTCTAGGACATGAAAAGTTATGAGAAATCCCTAAGTCATCACAGAATTTTTCAAAATCTTGATTTTCAAATTCTCTTCCATGATCACTTCTTAAATGGACAATTTTCAAATCCTTTTCATTTTGAATTTTCTTACAAAGGGTGGAAAAAGCATGGAAAGCATCATTCTTATGAGCAAGGAAAAGTACCCAACCAAATCTAGAGTAATCATCTACCACCACAAGACCATAATGTTTACCTCCTAAACTTTGAGTTCTAGTAGGACCAAAAAGATCAATATGTAACATTTCCAATGGCCTTTTGGTTGAGATTCCATCTTTTGATTTAAAGGAGGATTTTACTTGTTTGCCTAATTGACAAGCGTCACAAGTAAGATCCTTATCAAACTTGATGTTTGGGATTCCTCTAACCAAATTTCTTTTGACTAGCTTAGAAATTTGATACATGCTAGCATGTCCCAACTTTCTATGCCAAAGCCATTTTTCAGATTCAAAAGATGTGAAGCATGTTACATTTTGTTCCTTTAAATCCTCAAGAGTTAATCCATACACATTGTTACATCTTTTAGCTTCAAGAAGAACATTCCCAGTTTTTTCACACACAACTAAACAAACAGATTTCTTAAAGATAACTTCAAAACCCAAATCACAAAGTTGACTAACACTAAGCAAATTATGTTTCAAGCCATGTACAAGGAGAACATCATTTATACAAGAAGAAGAGTTTTTACCAACTTTCCCAACAGCCACAATTTTTCCTTTTGCATCATCCCCGAAAGTGACAAGTCCTCCATCATAGTCATCAAGCTTTATGAAGAAGGTTGCCTTTCCGGTCATATGCCTAGAGCACCCACTGTCCATATACCACACATTTTCTTTCCTTTGGGATGCTAGGCACACCTACAAAACAATGCTTAAGTAACCTTAGGTATCCAAATCTTTTTGGATCCTTTTACGTTAAACCATCTTCTATGTCCTAAGCCATTGTAATCAAAAACAATTTTATAAACCTTGTCACCAACCATTCTTTCACCGAAAAAGCATTGAATGGGAAAGTGTCCATTCCGATTGCATAGTCTACAAAATCTTGGAGTTGCCTTTTTGTTAAAGTAGGTGGGATCTTGAAATCTTGTGTCATTAGAAGATGAAGCAATATTTTCAAAATGTGAATTTTCAGATTTATGAAACCCCAACCCAGCCTTATCATAAAGAGGTTTTTGACTAGCCAAGATGTGATTTAAGCTTTCAGAACTTTGTGTAAATCTGGCCAAGTCTTCCTCAAGTCTTTTAACCTTTTTAAGCAACTCTTCATTTTGTTTAAAACAGTCCACATATGCAAGAACACAATGGTTACTTTCACAGCTCCTAACTTGGGCTCTTAACTGCTTATTTTCTTCAACAAGATCACAAGCAGTTTCGGCCTCTCTCACTTTTTCTTTTAGAAAACTGTTTTCGGCCTTAAGAATGGTAATTTGCTGTTCAAGTTCTTGATTTTCCAACAGAAAACATCTTATTTTTTCAGAAAGGTGGTCTATCATAAGATGGAGATCTTCAGTGTTAGGGTTATGAAAGACTACCTGATCTATGTGATCTGCCATGAGACATGTTTGTGACTTGGTCTCGGTTTCTTCATCATCATCATCAGAGTCATTCTCCAAGTCTTCCCATGTGGCCATCAGTCCTTTCTTCTTTCCTCTTTTCGGCTTTTCCTCCTTTTTCAGCTTGGGACAATCAGATTTGAAATGCCCCATTTCCTTGCAATTATAGCAAGTTACCTTGCTAAGATCTTTCTTTATTCTCCTTGTGCTGCTGCCTTTGCCTCTGAGCTTAGCCATTTTCCTGAATTTTTTTGCAAATAAAACAAACTCATTTTCAGAAGAATTATCACTGGATTCATCATCCAGAGGGTTAGTCACAGAAGAAAATGCAATTCCTTTCTTTTTTGTATCCTTTTTCAAATAGGTATTTTCAAAAGCAAGAAGATTTCCTCTCAAATCATCAAGTGTCATGTAGTCTAGGCTACTGCTCTCAGAAATAATTAAAGCTTTAGTTTCCCACTCTTTTGTGAGACATCTCAACACTCTTCTCACTAACACAGAATCAGAATGTGTAATTCCCAGAGCATCTAAGCCAACAATGATAGCATTGAACCGTTCGAACAGTTCATTAATGGACTCTCCTTCCTTCATTGCAAACATTTCATATTCTCTATTTAGCATATCTGTCCGAGTCTTCTTGACAATGGTGGTTCCTTCATGGGTGATTTGCAATTTGTCCCAGATTTCCTTTGCCGTTGTGCATCTTGATACCCGTCGGTACTCCTCGAAGCTGATAGCACAATTGAGCAGATTTATTGCCTTGGCATTTAACTCCACCTTCTTCCTATCTTCCTCGGTCCATCTTGCTTCTGGTTTGAGAGAAACAACTCCTTCTGCACTTGTGGTAGTTGGAAATTGAGGCCCTTCGAGAATAATCTTCCAAAGTCTATAATCCACTGCTTGTACGAAAATCTTCATTCTCTCCTTCCAATAGGTATAGTTTTTCCCATTGAAAAGAGGAGGTCTGTTGCTTGATTGACCTTCAGTTAGATTATAGGACACCACATTTGCGCCACTGTTTTCTGCCATGAGGATCTTTACTCCAAGTTGCAAAGCTTGATCTCTTTGAGACCAAGCTCTGATACCAATTGATGGTTTCAGTGGCTAAGAGAAGGGGGGGTTGAATCTTAGCCCCCTTTTTTTGTTGCTAACACTTGCTGAACTCAGAGGAGACTTTCTGTTTTTTTGCTCGTTACTGGACACGAGCAACTTTGTTTTGTCTCGTCCCTAGCCACGAGACTTTTCTGTTTGTCTCGTCACTTGGCACGAGATAGTATTAGTTTTTGCTCCTGTGCAGTAGAAATAGAAATGTAGGAGAGAAGAGTTGAAGATTACACCCAGATATATCCTGGTTCAGCTGCTATGTGCAGTGCAGCCTACATCCAGTCTCCATCACAAACATGATGGAATTTCACTATAATCAATCTGATTACAACTTGTAAAGTGCTAACCCAACTTACAAGGGGATTCCCACAGAATCATGAAACACAACATAGATGAACAAAGGAACTCTAAGACATCTATGGCTTTTTCTTTTAATTTTGCACTCTCTGCCTTTTTCCGCTCTATGGCTTTTTCATTACAAACCTCACTGTTTGCCTTTTACCATGAGACTCAAGACATGACAAAATTAAACAGAAAAATACAAAACTGAATACATTGAAGGAGAAGAGAAAACTGTTAGCTCAGGTAGCTCTGAGAACTCTGTGTCTTGCACTCTCAAATTTTCTCCCTACTTCAAACAGTGGCTGTCCACCCTTAATATAGAAGAGGGGAGCCTCCACTTATTGAAGCCAAAACCGAACATACTTCTTCCTCCTTCAACAAAACCGGTTCGGCCACAAAGAGAGAGAAGAGATAACCATGCATTAACCAACATGCAATTACCTCTAGTCCTTTCTTGATCATCACCCTTTATCAATCCGAGCTCTCCATCCTTGGCTTGCTCTCCAAGATGGAATTCTGGCCCTTGATGCTTCATGATGATGATGACTTCATCTGCTTCAATCTCTGCCTTCAACCATCACTTCGCCACTCTAGCTACTCCCTGTGGTGGTTGAGCAGAATCAAAGACAAGCCATGCTTCAAGAATCTCCCTTGCTGGCCGAGATCTTCTTCTTCCTTTTTGAGCATGCAAAGCTCAAGATAACCTCACCAAATCTGACCATATTTGGTAAGTATCTTAGCCACAGCTCATTTTTATTTTAGTATGTTTTCTTGCCATCATTAGTTTGATGGTCTTGATGCATGCAACTCCTTCTTTTCGGTGATAGTAGCTTGGTGTAGCTTCCATGGTTCTCTGGTTAAGGACCGAAGAAAGAAGAAGAGAATGATGAGAGAGAGTAAAAGAAATCTGAAAGAAAAGCAAAGCAAAGTGGTTAATCAAATTGAATAAGAATAGCTTGCTTTTACTTCCCTAGTATAGAGTGGCGTGTAAGTCATAATAACCATCAATCAATTTCAGCTGAACTTTCTCTCTCATGTTCCCCATGCATTAATTAACAATGTAATAGATTTTGAAATCCATCACATGGTTGAAACTTGGTTCCGTTGGAAGCACTTGGCTTTCATTTTTCTTTGTTTTCGGACCAAGATTGAAAACATTCATCACTTTGTAAGACTTGGGCTTGTAGTATTGAAATTAAAGCTGGCCCAATTGGTTAACATTTGCTTTCCTGATGAGTTGTGTAACAGATCAAGCATAGGAAGCAAACATGGGCTTATAGCATTAAAACTCATTCTTTGCCCAATTGATTAAAACCTTTTCAGCCAACACATAACAAGAATTATATGGGGCTGAAATTTATTTTATTTGGGCTTGAGATTTTTTTCTTTTTATTTCGGCCCCAATATTAACCTGCACACCAAAATTATTTTAATTAGCACATTAATCAAAATTAGCTTAATAATTTTGCTGTTAATAATGTTTGATCATCATCAATTTGGTTTAGAGTTTTCCAAACTCATCATGGTTGTCTAGCACGCGATCTTGGCTAAGTGAGTAACGAAGATTGGGTGATTGTCATGGGTCACCCCTTCATTCTGACTTAACTGAATTAAGAACGAGAGTATATCTTGGAGAAGAAGTAGGTGTGAATTGAATAGAAAACAGTAGTAATTGCATTAATTCATGAAGAACAGCAGAGCTCCACACCTTAATCTATGGGGTGTAGAAAATCCATCGTAGAAAATACATAAGTGAAAGAGGTCTAGGCATGCCCGTGAGGCTAGCCTCCAGACGTGAACAACAATGATAAAAGTCTGATCTCTGATCAAAAAAGATAAAAGATGATATATAATAAATCTCTAAAAGTAGTTTTTATACTAAACTAGTAACCTAGGGTTACAGAAAATGAATAACTAAGTGCAGATAGTGCAGAAATCTACTTCCAGGGCCCACTTGGTGTGTGCTTGGGCTGAGCATTGAAGCTTTTTCGTGTATAGGCTATTCCTGGAGTTAAACGCCAGCTTTGGTGCTAGTTTGGGCGTTTAACTCCAATTATGGTGCCAGTTTGGGCGTTTTACGCCAAGATGTTTTAGGCTGGCTTTGGACGCATGTTTGGGCCATCAAATATCGGGAAAAGTATGGACTATTATATATTTTTGGAAAAACCAGAATGTCTACTTTCTAACATAATTTAGAGCGTGCCAATTGGGCTTCTGTAACCCCAGAAAATCCATTTTAAGTGCAACAGGGTCAGAATCCAACAGCATATACAGTCCTTTTTCAGCCTCTGAATCAGATTTTTGCTCAGGTCCCTAAATTTCAGCCAGAAAATACTTGAAATCACAAAAAAACACACAAACTCATAGTAAAGTCCAGAAATGTGATTTTGAATAAAAAATAATAAAAATATAATAAAAAGTAATTAAAATATACTAAAAACTATGTAAAAATAATGCCAAAAATGGTATAAATTATTCGCTCATCACAACACCAAACTTAAATTGTTGCTTGTCTCCAAGCAACTAAAAACAAAATAGGATAAAAAGAAGAGAATATACAATGAATTCCAAACTTATCAATGAAGATTAGCTTAAATTAGGTGAGCGGGACTTGTAGCCTTTTTGCTTCTGAACAGTTTTGGCATCTCACTTTATCCTTTAAAGTTCAGAATGATTGGCATCTATAGGAACTTAGAATTCAGATAGCGTTATTGATTCTCTTAGTTCAGTCTTGGCCGTGACCCTAAGCATTTTTGTTTTCCAATATTACCACCAGATACATAAATGCCACAGACACAACTGATTAAACCTTTTCAGATTGTGACTCAACTTTGCTAGAGTCCCCATTTAGAGGTGCCCATAGCTCTTAAGCACACTCTTTTTGCTTTGGACCACGACTTTAACCGCTCAGTCTCAAGCTTTTCACTTGACACCTTCACGCCACAAGCACATGGTTAGGGACAGCTTGGTTTAGCCGCTTAGGCCAGGATTTTATTCCTGTGGGCCCTCCTATCCATTAATGCTCAAAGCCTTGGATCCTTTTTACCCTTGCCTTTTGGTTTAAAGGGCTATTGGCTTTTTTTGCTTGCTTTTTTTTTTCTCTTTTTCTTCTCTCTTATTTTTTGCCAATTTTTTTCTTTTTTTTTCTGCAAGCTTTGTGTTCACTGCTTTTTCTTGCTTCAAGAATCAATTTTTTTATTTTTTAGATTATCAATAACATTTCTCCTTTTTCATTATTCTTTCTAGAGCCAACAATTTTAACATTCATAAACAACAAATTCAAAAATATGCACTGTTTAAGCATTCATTCAGAAAACAAAAAATATTACCACCACATCAAAATAATTAAACTAATTTCAAGATAGAATTCAAAATTCATGTATTTTTTGTTCTTTTGCAATTAAAAACATTCTTCATTTAAGAAAGGTGATGGATTCATAGGACATTCATAGCTTTAAGACATAGACACTAGACACTAGTGATCATGTAATAAAAACACAAACATAGACAAAACATAAAGCATATAATTCGAAAAACAGAAAAATAAGAGCAAGGAAATTAAAGAACGGGTCCACCTTAGTGATGGCGGCTAGTTGTTCCTCTTGAAGATCTTATGGAGTGCTTGAGCTCCTCTATGTCTCTTCCTTGCCTTTGTTGTTCCTCTCTCATGGCTATTTGGTCTTCTCTAATTTCATTGAGGATAATGGAGTGCTCTTGGTGCTCCATCCTTAGTTGCCCCATGTTAGAAATCAGTTCTCCTAAGGAGGTGTTGATTTGCTCCCAATAGTTTTGTGGAGAAAAATGCATCCCTTGAGGCATCTCAGGGATTTCTTGATGAGGAATTTCCTCATGCTCTTGTTGAGGTCCATGAGTGGACTCTCTTGTTTGCTCCATCCTTTTCTTAGTGATGGGCTTGTCTCCTTCAATGAGGATGTCTCTCTCTATGGCAATTGTAGCTGAATTGCATAGGGTACAAATGAGATGAAGGAAGGCTAACCTTGCCAAAGTAGAGGGCTTGTCTGCCACCTTGTAGAGTTCTAGGGATATGATCTCATGAACTTCTACTTCCTCTCTATTCATGATGCTATGGATCATGATATCCCAGTCTATTGTAACTTCAGACCGGTTGCTAGTAGGAATGATAGAGCATTGGATGAACTCCAACAATCCCCTAGCCAGGGTTTAAGGTCAAGCCTTCTCAGTTGAACCGGCTTGCCTCTTGAGTCTCTCTTCCATTGAGCTCCTTCCACACAGATGTCCATGAGGACTTGGTCCAACCTTTGATCAAAGTTGACCCTTCTAGTGAAAGGATGAAGATCTCCTCTCATCATTGGCAAGTTAAATGCCAACCTTACATTCTCTGGACTGAAATCCAAGTAATTCCCTCGAACCATTGTGAGCCAATTCTTTGGGTTCGGGTTCATACTTTGGTTATGGTTTCTAGTGATCCATGCATTAGCATAGAACTCTTGAACCATTAAGATTCCGACTTGTTGGATTGGTTTGGTGAGAGTTTTCTAACCTCTTCTTTGAATCTCATGTCGGATCTCTAGATATTCACTCTTTTTTAGCTTGAAGGGGACCTCAGGGATCACCTTTTTCTTGGCAACAACTTCATAGAAGTGGTCTTGATGGACCTTTGAAATGAATCTCTCCATCTTCCATGATCTGAGGTGGAAGCAATTGCCTTTCCTTTTCTCTTTCTAGAGGTTTCTCTGGCCTTAGATGTCATTAGTGGTTATGAAAAAATAAAAAGCAGAGCTTTTTCCACACCAAACTTAAAAGGTTTGCTCGTCCTCGAGCAAAAGAAGAAAGAAAAGAGTAGAAGAAGAAGAAATGGAGGAGATGAAGGGAGGTGAGTGGTTCGGCCAAAGGGGAAAGAAGTGTTTGTGATGTGTGAAATTGAAGGTTGTAAGGAGGAGTATTTATAAGGTAGGGGAGAGAGGGGACTCAGTCATGAAAATGGGTGGGTTTTGGAGGGAAATGGTTTGAATTTGAATGGTGAGGTAGGTGGGGTTTATGATGGATGGATGGGAGTGGTGAAGAGGATATGGGGAAGAGTTAATGATGGGATTGGTAAAGGGTATTTGGAGAAGAGTGTTATGGAAAGGTGTAAAGTGGAGAGAAGAAGAGGTGGGGTAGGTGGGGATCCTGTGAGGTCCACAGATCTTGAGGTGTCAAGGAATTCTGCTCCCTGAACCATTCTAGCGTTCAAACGCCCATTGTGAGCCATTCCTGGCATTTAACGCCAGCTCTGCTACCTTTCTTGGCGTTAAACGCCAGCCCTACTACCTTTCCTGGCATTAAACGCCAATCTGCTGCCCCTTTCTGGCGTTTAACGCCAGCCAGACGCCAGACAGCTGATGCACGAAAACTTGTCTCTCAACAAATTTCCCTCGGCAAGTATCCGAATTGTCGTCAAGTAAAAACTCACAATAGAGTGAGGTCGAATCCCACAGGAATTGATTGGTCAAGCAAATTTAATCAGAGGAATGTTCTAGTTGAGCTAAGCAGAAATTGAGTTGAGATTTGCAGAAAAGTAAATGGCGAGAAAGTAAATAACAAAAAAATGTAATTGTTGGAAGTAAATGGCAGAATGTAAATGACGGAAAGTAAATTGCAGAATCTTAAGCGGGGGTTTGGGGAAATGAACATAAAAGTAAATGGCAGAAAGTAAAGAGAATGGGTAAGATCAGAAATGGGGGATTCATTGGGCTCAGGAGATATTGTATTCTCCGGATCGAGTTCATTCTCATCTCTTCCTCAATCAATGTATTCATTGATCTCCTTGGCAATCTTAAGTGATTGGATTCCAATTCCTTGGTAATTCAATCTCTCAAATCTTGATCAATAGCCAATTTCTTGGTCTAATTGCTCATGAGAAGAGATGAAGTATGGTCACTAATTATACCACATGTATTCCCAAATCAAAGTGTTGGTAGAATTATATGTCACTATATCCATCCAAACCCCAATTTGGTCCAACATGAGAAAGCATTTCTAGCATGATCTCTTCATTCCTCTTCCATGGTTCCGAAGAGATCCAAGTATGAATAGCTTCTTTTCCAAGAAAACTACCCAATTGGATGAAGATTGAAAGCCTTCTCGTAAAATCAAGAGAAAAGAAAGAAGAAGAATAATGAAAACTATTATTGATCCATCAAATTACAATAGAGCTCCCTAACCCAATGAAAAGGGGTTTAGTTGTTCATAGCTCTGGAAATGGAAGAAGATAAAGAAGAATGCATTCTCAAATTAACTAGAAATTACAGAGAAAGTAAAATATACATAGTGTAGTTCTCCAAAATGCCAAGCTCCCCTACTAGTTCAAAACTACTCCTATATATACTACTCTTCTGATCTTCTAGTTGGCTCTTCAAGTCTTGGATATGGGCCTTCAATCTTGAGTTAAAGCAGTTACAATCTTCAGTGGGCTCAGCTTTGCTTGCAGAAAAAGTGTGAGTAAAGCATGGACGTTAGTTAGGACGTTAGTGGTGTTAACGTTAAGTGAAAATGTGGGTTCGAGAACGTTAGTGACGATCACCTTTTTCACTAACATTCCAAACCAAAAAAATGATCCACATTAACTTCAACGTTAGTGGCACTAACGTGACCACTAACGTTGCCTCTTGGTCCTTCGCAAACGTTATTGGCATTCACCTTTTCCAATAACGTTGCTAATTGCCTCTTTTCCCTACGTCAGAGTTCACGTTAGTATAACTAACGTGACCCTTAACGTAGGCATGGCTAAGCTTCAAGAGCGTTAGTGACACTTACCTTTGTCACTAACGCTCCAAACGCCCCTCCTTCCCACGTTAGAGTTCACGTTAATTAGATTAACGTGGCCACTAACGTAGTAGTAATTGCCATCTCCAACGTTAGTGACTGATGCGCATAAACGTGTTATGCTACGATTTAGGAAATTGCACGATCGGCAAAATTCCTTCCGGCAAGTGCACCGGTTATCGTCGTCAAGTAAAAACTCACAATAGAGTGAGGTCGAATCCCACAAGGATTGGTTGAGTGAGCAATTCGGATTAGAAGTGTGTTCTAGTTGAGCGGAATCAAGATTTGAGATGAGAATTGCGGAATGTAAAATTTGCGGGAAAAGTAAATGACAAGAAAATTAAATGGCTGAATCTTAAATTGCATGAATTAAAGAGCAGAATGTAAATTGCTGAAATTAAAAGGGAATGGGGATGATTGCAAGAATTGAATTGCAGAATGTAAAGAGAAAGTGGAAATCAGAAATGGGGAATTCATTGGGTTTAGGAGATATTGAAATCTCCGAATCAAAACATGTAAATCTCTTCCTCAACCAATGCATTCATTGAATTTTGCTTGGCAATCTTATATGATTGGATCCCAATTCCTTGGCTCACCAATGCTCTCTAAAAACAAACAAATTCCCAATCCCTTGGTTTAAATGTTCATAAGAAGAGATGATGCTTGATCACTGATTATACCACACAATTTCATGAACCACAATTTGGTAGGATTACATGTCACAATATCCATCCAAACCCCAATCCAATCCACTGTGAGAAAGCTTCTCTAGCATGAATCCTCCATTCCTTTCCCAAGGCTCCGAAGGATTCCAAGTATGAGTAGTCTCTTTCCCAAGACAACTACTCAATGGAATTAGATCGAGAAGCTTTCTAACAAAATTCAAGAGAAAAGATTGAAGAAGAAGATAAACTATTATTGATTCATTGAATTACAATAGAGCTCCCTAACCCAATGAAAGGGGGTTTAGTGAATCATAGCTCTGAATTCAATTACAAAGAAAAAGAAACTAGCTCAAAGTAAAAGTAAAGGGTCCTTTTCTAACTTAACTTCTATCCTATTTATACACTTTCTATATTGAGCTTCAGTTGTGCTTCTTGGGCTTTGAGGCCTCTCCTTGCTTTCCTTTTGCCTTGGGTTTATGATCCATAATCTTGATGAGGTTGTTGATCCAGATCCTGTAACATTTATTGAGCCAACTTAGTGATAATCAAATAATGACACATGACTCAATAAATTGAGATTTCAAACTCATCAATCCTTCAGGCCCAATCCCATAAACCATGATATTCAATTGGGTTTCATACCAAAGTAAGTTTAAGTTAATAATTGTGCTCAAAGACTAACTTAAATCACAATATTTTTGGCCCAGAAACCCTTTTCAAGAGTGGCGTTTAAGTTGTAGTTTAAGCTTAAACTGCAACTTAAACGCCAGACACTTCCAGTGAGGCCATTTGTAGAAGCACGTTTAAGCTTCAGTTAAGGTTAAACTGAAGCTTAAACGTGGAAATGGAAGAAGGTAGCCCTGGAGAGTCATGTAGTCGAACACGTTTAAGCTTCAGTTTAAGGTTAAACTGAAGCTTAAACGTGGAGATAGGAAGGGCAGCCCTGGAGGTCGAACACGTTTAACCTCCAGTTTGAGGTCAAACTGGAGGTTAAACGTGGAAAAGGGTGGAGGCATACTGGAAGTCGAACACGTTTAACCTCCAGTTTGAGGTCAAACTGGAGGTTAAACGTGGAAGCTTGGAATGGTGGCCCTGGAGGTGTCGAACACGTTTAACCTCCAGTTTGGGGTCAAACTGGAGGTTAAACGTGGAGATGGAGAGAGCAACCCTGGAGTGAAAAAACTATCGAACACGTTTAAGCTCCAGTTTGAGTCAAACTGGAGCTTAAACGTGGAATGGCCCCTGGTACTCTTCCTGGTTCTGGCGTTTAACCTCCAGTTTGAGGTCAAACTGGAGGTTAAACGTGGAACTCCTCCCTGGGTGGCATACTCATTCTGGCGTTTAACCTCCAGTTTGAGGTCAAACTGGAGGTTAAACGTGGAATGCTCCTTAAGTGAGGCTTTTCATTCTGGCGTTTAACCTCCAGTTTGAGGTCAAACTGGAGGTTAAACTTCAATCCCAGCATTTCTTATCCTTCATGATTTTGGCGTTTAAGCTCCAGTTTAGGCTTAAACTGGAACTTAAACTCCACATGTGATATTCAAGCTTCCTTTATTGATTTTGTTGCTTCCTTGCTTAGCCTCTTCTTCCCTGAAATCATCCAAACAATTGCATCAAAGTCTTGCAAAATTTCATGAGAAATCTTTCATTCATAGCATTTAAGTAATATAACTAAAACTCATGGAATTTGCATCAAAATCATATTGTTTGGATGGTTCATTACTTTGTTCTTCATTTAACCATTTTTGGTTACTTTAAGCTCAAGAAAATGCATAAAACAACTAAAACTAACAGAAACATGCTAGTGAAACTAGCCTATGATGCCTTGGCATCAGTGACAAAGGTGAGTGTCACTAACGTTGGCCTATTACTCCTTGCTCCACATTACCCTTCACATTAGTGGTCTTAACGTGACCACTAACGTGGGTAATCTTGGCCTGTTCCAACGTTAGTGACAAAGGTGAGTGTCACTAACGTTGGCGATCTCTTCTACTCTTCACGTTAGAGTTCACGTTAATTAGATTAACGTGGCTCTTAACGTGGCTTATGTATGGCCTTTTGGAACGTTAGTGGGGTTCACTTTGACCACCAACGTTGGAGCTCCTCTTTTCTTTCCACGTTAGCTCTCACGTTAATGTAACTAACGTGGCTACTAACGTGGGTTATGATGGCTTTCGAAGGCGTTATTGGCGATCACTTTTCTCATTAACGCTACAAGCTTGTGCCCATTCCACGTTAGTGGTCACGTTAATTAGACTAACATGGATACTAATGTGGCTCTTCCTTTCTTCCTTTGTCCTGAAATCAAGCAAATAAAGTGCATCAAAGCTCTATTCCAAGTCATGAGATCATGCATTATCCAATTTGTCATTCAATTCATGCATAATTCTCATGAAATCATGTAAAGTTTACAATGTTTGCTTGAATCATGATGTAAGTGTATTTCTACCCAAAACTTGCTTATTTACTAAGAAAATGCATGAAACTACCCTAAAACAGTAAAGAAAAGGTCAGTGAAACTGGCCGAAATGCCCTGGCATCAAAACACCAAACTTAAAGCTTGCTTGTCCCTAAGCAAGTATTTAAACATCAGAATGATGAATGAAAGAACAAGAGAAATAAGTTCTTATTTTAGAAGTAAAGTTCTTGGTTTATGGGGTTTCATGCATAGCAACTTAGGTTCACTCCTTTACTGGTTTCCAGGTCCTTATCATGCTCTTGAATACTTGCTTGATTGCATCCTATGAGATCCTTATTTTTTTTATCCTCCCTTTTTTTTCTCAAGGTTTATTGCATCCTTAGGCTAAGTGCTCTGTGAGGGGGAAACTCTTTAAAGTAAGCTTTCAGCCAACACTCCCGAACCAGTTGGTTCAAGGTGCTAGGTGTTGAAACACCCCTAAGGACTTACTCCCTCAAGTCTCTCTCCCCCATACATGCACACCACAGGCACATGGTTTGTTATTTTCTTTCCTTGAGGCCTTGGTGTCCAGTACCTTTTTGGGTTACTAAATGTTCTATAGCAAGGTTACTCTTGATAGTGGATTTTCAGTTGATAATCCCGGGTTAGTTAACCCAAGTTACCAAGTGAGGAAGCACTCCTAAGAACTTATTCATCCAAGCAGATCCTTGGTACAAGAACACCACAGACGCATCCCTCAAGATTTAAACCCTTGGTGCCTAGCCTTATTTCTAATTATTTTTCTTTCTTTTTCAAACTCTTATTGTTCTTTCTCTTTTTCTTATTAGGATCTTGTTGTTTGGCTAATCTCATAGAATGTGCTTCAAGCATGTATTTCAATACACATAAGTGCCCTCATACCTTATAGGTGATCCAACTTAGCTAATCTATTACCACACCACAAACCTTGAGGACTTATTTCACCATATGAACCCTACTCTAGTTTCTTTCATAACATTCTCTTTTATTAAATTCAAAGGGCAAGCATACAAGTAAGTAGGATGAAAATGAAAACAGGTAACTTGGACCAGCACACTTATGACAAAAGCAAAGAAAACAAACATTAAATTCTAGTGACTTAAACTAAAGAGTAACTATTAACATGGGCACAGTCAGACTTCCAATTTGAGCATTTTCCAGCAAATGGAATCAAGTAACAACACAACCTTTTGGTGGTGACTTCTAGCTCTCCCTTTGCTGTCATCACCCAGAGCTTTTGCATCCTTCTTCGCCTCCTTGGATGATGGTGCACCATTTTTCCAAAAGATTGATTGAATTCCTACAAAATTATTGGAAGTTGCTTGTTCCCAAAGCACTTGAGAACTAGTGCATGCATGTATGCTTGTGAATTTCCGAACTTAATTTGGTGTGTGAACACCAAACTTGGTTCCTTGCCTAATGCAACAGATTGAATACATGCAGAGAACCTCATGTGATTTTATTAATAAAACGACTATGAACTAGAAACTAAACTATTGTTAAGTGGTTTCCCTGATTGGTTGGGGCTAGCAACTTGCCGTTGAAGAGGTGTAGTGTGATTCTAACTGAAATCTTTGGTGGAACACCAAACTTAGAATTACACATTCACTCTTGGATTGTATTGGTGTGCAACACCAAACTTAGCTCCTCACAATACAGGGAAAACTACTTGTACCCTTTATTGAAATGATCATGAAAAGGAAACTACCTTAGGTTGGGTTGCCTCCTAACAAAGCGCTCTTTTAGCGTCGCTAGCTCGACGATTTCTCCATCAGTTGAGATGATATTTCATTTTGGGGCTTTTCCCCATGTTTCCCATGTAGTGTTTGAGCCTTTGTCCGTTCACAGTGAAAGTCCTCCTTGAACTTTCCTCCATGATTTCTATGTGTCTATACGGTGAGACCTTTCTGACAAGAAAGGGTTCTGACCACCTTGATTTGAGTTTCCCAGGGAAAAGTCTCAATTTGGAGTTGTAGAGGAGCACTTACTGTCCTTTTTCGAAGCTCCTGGGTGTCAGATTGAGGTCGTGCCTTCTCTTTGCCTTTTCTTTATAGATATTGGCATTTTCGTAGGCTTGAGATCTAAACTCCTCCATTTCCTGCAGCTACAAGATCCTTTTTTCACCAGCAGCAATGCTATCAAAATTTAGTAGCTTGAGAGCCCAGAGGGCTTTGTGTTCCAGCTCCAATGGTAAATAACAGGCCTTTCCATACACCAGTTGATATGGGGACATCCCAATTGGTGTTTTGAATGCCGTTCTGTATGCCCAAAGAGCATCATCTAGCTTCTTCGACCAATACTTTCTTGATGCTCCTATAGTCTTTTCTAGGTATCTTTTTAGCTCTCTGTTAGATATCTCGGTTTTCCCACTTGTTTGGAGGTGGTAAGGCGTGGCAACCTTGTGTTTTACCCCGTATCGTAGGAGAAGAGCTTCTAGTGGTCTGTTACAAAAATGGCTCCCTCCATCACTGATGAGTGTTCGTGGGACTCCGAACTGGCTAAAGATATTCTTTCTGAGGAAGTTCATGACCACCTTGTTATCATTTGTTGGGGTTGCAATAGCCTCTACCCACTTGGAAATGTAATCCACTGCTACCAAGATATACTTGTTTGAATATGAGGTTGGGAATGGTCCCATGAAATCGATTCCCCACACATCAAACAGTTCCAGTTCTAAGATGAAATTCTGTGGCATCTCATTTCTTTTGGGTAAGTTTCCAACTCTTTGGCATTCATTGCAGTTCTTTACTAGTTCTTTGGCATCCTTAAAAAGGGTGGGCCAAAAGAATCCACTTTGTAACACCTTGACTGCAGTTCTTTCCCCTTCAAAATGGCCTCCATAGCACGAGCCGTGGTAGTTTCACAGGACCTCTCGTCCCTCTTCTTCTGAAACACATCTTTTCAGGATTCCATCTGAACACTTCTTGAAGAGATATGGCTCATCCCAGATAAAATATTTAGCGTCATTGATGAGTTTTCTTTTTTGATGTTTGTTGATCTCTGGAGGTAAAGCCCTAGTTGCCTTGAAATTAGCAATGTCTGCAAACCAGGGTGCTTTGTGAACCGTCATTAACTGCTCATCTGGGAAGCACTCATTCACACTTGCATCATGTGTTCCACCTTTGTCATGAGGGATTCTGGATAGGTGATCGGCTACTTTGTTCTCCACTCATTTCTTGTCTCTAATCTCAATATTGAATTCCTGCAACAACAAGATCCATCTTATCAGTCTTGGTTTTGATTCCTGCTTGGCAAATAAATATTTAAGTGCTGTGTGATCTGTGAAAATGATCACTTTGGCACCAATGAGGTATGATCTAAACTTGTCAAATGCAAAAACTATTGCCAGCAACTCCTTTTCAGTGGTGGTATAGTTTCTTTGAGTGTCAGGACTTTGCTGGCATAGTATATCACATGGACCAAATTATCTTTCCTCTGTCCTAACACTGCCCCAACTGCAAAATCAGATGCATCACACATCAGTTCAAATGGTAAGTTCCAATCAGGTGGGGAAATGATAGGGGCAGAGGACAGCCTCTTTTTCAAGTTTTCGAATGCTAGCATGCACTTTTCATCAAAGACAAGGAGATTGCTTAAGGGCTTGGCTATCTTTGAAAAATCTTTAATAAACCTTCTGTAAAAGCCAGCATGCCCTAAAAAGCTCCTAATTGCCTTGACATCACTTGGTTGGGGTAATTTTTCAATGAGTTCCACCTTAGCTCTGTCTACCTCAATGCCTTGGTTAGAAACCTTATGGCCAAGGACTATTCCTCCTGTCACCATAAAGTGACATTTTTCCCAATTCAAGACCAGATTGGTTTCTTGACATCTTTTTAATACCAGGGCAAGGTGATTTAGGCAATTAGTAAAGGAATCCCCGAATACTGAAAAGTCATCCATAAAGACTTCAATGAATTTCTCTATCATATCTGAGAAGATAGAAAGCATGCAGCGTTGAAACGTTGCAGGAGCATTACATAGCCCAAATAGCATGCGCCTGTATGCAAACACTCCATATGGGCAAGTAAATGATGTTTTCTCCTGGTCTCTCGGATCAACTACTATTTGATTATATCCTGAGTAACCATCTAGAAAATAGTAATATGCGTTTCCTGCAAGTCTTTCCAACATCTGATCCATGAAGGGGAGTGGGAAGTGATCTTTTCTTGTAGCTTCATTGAGTTTTCTGTAGTCAATACACATCCTCCATCATGTGACCGTTCTTGTAGGGATGAGTTCGTTCCTCTCATTGGGTACTACAGTGATTCCTCCTTTCTTGGGGACCACTTGGACGGGGCTGACCCATGGACTATCCGAAATTGGGTAGATTACCCCTCCTTGCTACAGCTTCATGACTTCCTTCTGTACCACTTCTTTCATGACTGGATTTAGCCTTCTTTGGGGTTGGATGGAGGGTTTGGCATCATCTTCCAACAGTATCTTATGCATGCATATGGCCGAACTGATTCCCTTCAGGTCAGCGAGGGTCCATCCAATGGCATCCTTATGCTTTTGTAATACTTGGAGTAGTTCCTCCTCTTGTTCTTGGCTGAGGGCTGAGTTTATGATCACTGGGTAACTTTCATTCTCTCCTAAATATGCATATTTGAGAGTGGGCGGCAGTGCTTTGAGTTCAAGTTTGGGTGCTTCTTTTCTTTCATTCTCCTCCTCTAGTATGCCCTGAACATGAACCTCCGCTGTTTCAGCCTCTTCGCTTGATGCTGATTCCTCTTTTTCTAACCCCTCAAGTTCTTCTTCTTCAAAAGTCTCTTGTACTGCATCTTCCAGTGAATCCAACCTCATACATTCTCCCAATAGTTCTTGTGGGTAACTCATGGCCTTGAACACATTGAATATCATCTTCTCATTGTGTAGTCTCAGGGTAAGTTCACCTTTTTGGACATCAATGATAGCTCCAGCAGTGGCTAAGAATGGTCTTCCCAGGATGATAGAAGCCTTGGATCCTTCCTTCATATCCAACACTACAAAGTCTGCTGGGAAGATAAAGTCTCCTACCTTCACTAGCAAGTCTTCTACTATGCCGTGAGGAAACTTGAATGATCGGTCTGCCAGTTGTAAGGCCATTTTTGTTGCTTTGGCCTCCTCAATCCTCATTTTTCTCATCATAGCTACGGACATCAGATTTATGCTAGCTCCTAAATCACATAGGGCCTTTTGCATTGTGATTTCCCCTATAATACAAGGAATCTGAAAGCTCCCAAGATCCTTCAATTTCTGAGGTAGTTTGTGCTGAATGATGGCATTACATTCTTCGATTAGTATCACAGTCTCGTTGTTCGTCCAGCTTCTCTTTTTGGTCATTAATTCCTTCAAGAACTTGGCATAGAGCGGCATTTGCTCTATTGCTTCATCAAAGGGTATGTTAATCTATAGTTTCTTGAAGATTTCTAAAAATCTTGAGAATTGGCTGTCATCTCCCTTTTTCTTCAATTGCTAAGGGTATGGGACTTTTGGAATGTATGGCTTCTGCACTTCTCCTTTTTTATGTGAATTGGAAGTGGGAACTTGAACTTCATCTTGTCCCTCTTCCTTTTCATTTGAGTCCTTCTCTTGTGGTTTCTTGGAGGTCTCCTTCAATTCCTTTCCACTTCTGAGGGTGATAGCCTAACACTCCTCCCTTGGGTGTGAATCAGTGTTGCTGCAAAGGTTATGGCCGGGAAATTGCTTAAATAGGTAACCAATTTGTGTCTCAAGTTTCTTGATGGCAGCATCTTGATTCTGCATATTGGATCGCACTTCCTCTCGGAACATTTTACTATCTTGAACTTCTTTGCATATACGTTCAAGTATAGTCTTAATTCTGGAGAGTCTATCTTCGGATGATGGTGAGTTGAGATTGGAGAGATGAGAAGGGCCATTTTGGTTTTGATATGGATGTTGAGAGGTATTGTTAGGTGGGTGTTGATATGTTCTCTGTGTGGAATGTTGGTGAGCTGCATTATTGTTGGGGTTGTGACGTCTCTGATCTTGGCCTTGATCTTGTTGATTTCCCCACCCATAGTTCGGGTGGTTCCGCCAACCCAGATTATAAGTTTTGGAGTATGGATCATGGGTCTGCCTAGGTGAGTTCCCAATGTAGTTGGCTTCCTCCTGATTAGTTTCATCCTCTGCATTCACTCCTTCTTGAGCTGCTGATGAGGTGGTGACTGCTGCCACCTGGTTCCTTTCTATCTTCTTGGTAAGATCAGCCAGCTGCTTGGTGATCATCTTGTTTTGAGCCAGAAGTACATCCACGTTGTTCAGATCCATCACTCCTCTAGTATTGCCCCTTTCAAAAGCATAGAAGTAATCATTCTCAGCTACAGACTCAATGACATCTATGGCTTCTTCAATGGTCTTCTTCTTATTCAGAGATCCCCGGATGAGTGGTCTACTGCCTTCTTTGATTCATAAGAAAGACCCTCATAGAAAATATGTAACTGCACCCATTCAATGAACATGTCTGGTGGGCACCTTCTTGTCAAGTCCTTAAACCTCTCCCATGCTTCATAGAGAGTTTCACCATCTTGTTGTCTGAATGTTTATACTTCAGCTCTCAACCTGTTAATTCTCTGAGGAGGGTAGAATCTCACCAAGAATTTGTTCACCACATCTTTCCAGGTTGTTAAACTCTCCTTCGGGAAAGATTCTAGCCATTTAGATGCTTTATCCTTAAGTGAAAAGGGGAACAAAAGCAATTTATAGGTGTCAGGATGAACACCATTAGACTTCACAGTATCACATATCCTCAGGAATGTGGTTAGATGTTGATTGGGGTCTTTTTGGGCACTTCCTCCGAATGCACAGTTGTTCTAGACCAGGGTGATGGGCTGGGGTTTTAGTTCAAAGTTATTGGCATGTATGGTTGGCTTTTGGATGCTACTTCCACAGTTTCCTGGGTTTAGATTGATATAAGAGCCTAGAACTCTTCTCTCTTGCCCATCATGATGCACTGGACCTTCTCTGCTATGGTTGTGAGCCTCTTCTTCATGATGGTTGTCCATATTCTCATCCATGTCTGGTTCAAAGTACTCGTCCTCCTCCTCAGTACCAACGACTCTCTTTCCTCTTGCTTCCCTCCTTAATCTAAGGAAGATCCTCTCAGGTTCAGAATCAAAAGAAGTTGAAGCCCCGCTTCTTCTACCTGTCATACAACCAATAAGGCAAAAAGCAGAAAAGGGAATCGATGGAGAAGTTACTCCTGTTAGGGGTACTGTTAGTGTGAGTGATGCAATATATCAAACAGTTAGTGGGTTAGTGGACTGAATTGTAACAAATAAGAGAACACCACAAACGGGTAAGGGGAAAAGGAAAGAAAATAGCTAAAACTGAAATTAAATCACTTAGATGGAATTAAACAAAACAAAAGAAAAATGCTCAATCTAGTTATCCACCAATTTAATCGTTGTTGATATAAAATCAATCCCCGGCAACAGCGTCATAAACTTGATGAACGGAAACTTGTCTCTCAATAAATTTCCCTCGGCAAGTATGCCGAATTGTCGTCAAGTAAAAACTCACAATAGAGTGAGGTCGAATCCCACAGAGATTGATTGGTCAAGCAACTTTAATCAGAGGAATGTTCTAATTGAGCCAAGCAGAAATTGAGTTGAGATTTGCAGAAAAGTAAATGGCGGGAAAGTAAATAACAGAAAATGTAATTGCTGGAAGTAAATGGCAGAATATAAATGACGAAAAGTAGATTGCAGAATCTTAAGCGGGGGTTTGAGGAAATGAACATAAAAGTAAATGGCAGAAAGTAAAGAGAATGGGTAAGATCATAAATGGGGGATTCATTGGGCTCAGGAGATGTTGTATTCTTCGGATCAAGTTCATTCTCATATCTTCCTCAATCAATGCATTCATTGATCTCCTTGGAAATCTTAAGTGATTGGATTCCAATTCCTTGGTAATTCAACCTCTCAAATCTTGATCAATAGCCAATTCCTTGGTCTAATTGCTCATGAGAAGAGATGAAGTACGAACACTGATTATACCACATGTATTCCCAAATCAAAGTGTTGGTAGGATTATATGTCACTATATCCATCCAAACCCCAATTTGGTCCAACATGAGAAAGCATTTCTAGCATGATCTCTTCATTCCTCTTCCAAGGTTTCGAAGAGATCCAAGTATGAATAGCTTCTTTTCCAAGACAACTACCCAATTGGATAAAGATTGAAAGCCTTCTAGTAAAATCAAGAGAAAAGAAAGAAGAAGAATAATGAAAACTATTATTGATCCATCAAATTACAACAGAGCTCCCTAACCCAATGAAAAGGGGTTTAGTTGTTCATAGCTCTGGAAATGGAAGAAGATAAAGAAGAATGCATTCTCAAATTAACTAGAAATTACAAAGAAAGTAAAATATACAGAGTGTAGTTCTCTAAAATGCCAAGCTCCCCTACTAGTTCAAAACTACTCCTATATATACTACTCTTCTGATCTTCTAGTTGGCTCTTCAAGTCTTGGATATGGGTCTTCAATGTTGAGTTGAAGCAGTTACAATCTTCAGTGGGCTCAGCTTTGCTTGCAGAAAAGTGTGAGTTAGGCATGGATGTTAGTTAGGACGTTAGTGGTATTAATATTAAGTGAAAATGTGGGTTCGAGAACGTTAGTGACGATCACCTTTTTCACTAACGTTCCAAACAAAAAAAATGATCCACGTTAACTTCAACGTTAGTGGCACTAACGTGACCACTAACGTTGCCTCTTGGTCCTTCGCAAACGTTATTGGCATTCACCTTTTTCCAATAACGTTGCTAATTGCCTCTTTTCCCTGCGTCAGAGTTCACGTTAGTATAACTAACGTGACCTTTAATGTAGGCATGCCTAAGCTTCGAGAGCATTAGTGACACTTACCTTTGTCACTAATGCTCCAAACGCCACTCCTTCCCATGTTAGAGTTCACGTTAATTAGATTAACGTGGCCACTAACGTGGTGGTAATTGCCATCTCCAACGTTAGTGACAAAGGTGAGTGTCACTAACGTTGGCCTATTACTCCTTGCTCCACGTTACCCTTCACGTTAGTGGTCTTAACGTGACCACTAACGTGGGCAATCTTGGCCTGTTCCAACGTTAGTGACAAAGGTGAGTGTCACTAACGTTGGTGATCTCTTCTACTCTCCACGTTAGAGTTCACGTTAATGTAACTAACGTGGCTACTAACGTGGGTTATGATGGCTTTCGAAGGCGTTATTGGCGATCAATTTTCTCATTAATGCTACAAGCATGTGCCCATTTCATGTTAGTGGTCACGTTAATTAGACTAACGTGGCTACTAACGTGGCTCTTCCTTTCTTCCTTAGTCCTGAAATCAAGCAAATAAAGTGCATCAAAGCTCTATTCTAAGTCATGAGATCATGCATTATCCAATTTGTCATTCAATTCATGCATAATTCTCATGAAATCATGTAAAGTTCACAATGTTTGCTTGAATCACGATGTAAGTGTATTTCTACCCAAAATTTTCTTATTTACTAAGAAAATGCATAAAACTACCCTAAAACAGTAAAGAAAAGGTCAGTGAAACTGGCCAAAATTCCCTGGCATCAACAACCTATTCTGGCGTTAAACGCCCAGAGTACTGCCCATTCTGGCATTTAACGCCCAAAATACTGCCAGGCTAGGCCTTAAACGCCCATTCTGCTATAAACGCCAGTAAGTCTGTCCTCAAGGGTGTGCTATTTTTTATGCAGTTTTTCATTTTGCTTTAATTTTGCAGTTGTTTTTATGACTTCACATGATCATCAACCTAAAGAAAATATAAAATAATAATGGAAATAAATAAATATAATTAAATAACATTGGGTTGCCTCCCAATAAGCGCTTCTTTAATTTGAATAGCTTGACAATGAGCTCTTAGAGAGCTTCACAGAGACTCAGAGCTTGATAATGGCCTCCCAACACCAAACTTAGAAGTTGAGTGTGGGGGCTCTGTTTGACTCTGTATTGAGAGAAACTTTTCTTGCTTCCTCTCCATGGTTACAGAAAAAGATCATTGAGCCTTAAACACAAGGTAGTCCTTATTTAATTGAAGGACTAACTCTCCTCTGTCCACATCAATCACAGCTCTTGCTGTGGCTAGGAAGGGTCTTCCAAGGATAATGGATGCATCCTCATCCTTCCTAGTGTCTAGGATTATGAAATCAGCAAGGATGTAAAAGCCTTCAACTTTTACTATGACATCCTCTACAAGTCCATAAGCCTGTTTCCTTGAATTGTCTGCCATCTCTAGTGAGATTCTTGCAGCTTATACCTCAAAGATCCCTAGTTTCTCCATTACAGAGAGTGGCATGAGGTTTATACTTGAGCCAAGGTCACACAGAGCCTTCTTAAAGGTCATGGTGCATATGATGCAAGGTATTAAGAACTTTCCGAGATCCGATTTATTCTGAGGTAATTTCTGTTGAATAAAGGTATTCAGTTCATTGATGAGCAATGGAAGTTCATCCTCCCAAGTCTCATTACCAAATAACTTGGCATTCAGCTTCATGATTGCTCCTAGATACTGAGCAACTTGCTCTTCAATAATATCTTCATCTTCTTCAAAGGGAGAATCTTCATTAGAGCTCATGAATGACAATAGTAAGTTCAGTGGAATCTCTATGGTCTCTGTATGAGCCTCAGATTCCTTTGGTTCCTCATTAGGGAACTCCTTAGGGGTCAGTGGACGTCCATTGAGGTCTTCCTCAGTGGAAATCACTGCCTTTCCCTCCTCTACATGTTCGGCCATGTTGGGTATATTGATGGCCTTGCACTTTCTTTTTGCATTCTCTTCTGTATTGCTTGGGAGAGTTCTAGGAGGAGTTTCAGCCACTCTTTTACTTAGCTAACCCACTTGTGCCTCCAAATTTCTGATGGAGGACCTTGTTTCAGTCATGAAACTGAGAGTGGTCTTAGATAGATCAAAGACTATGGTTGCTAAGTTAGAGAAGCTCTGCTTAGAATTCTCTGTCTGTTGCTTAGAAGATGATGGAAAAGGCTTGCTATTGCCAAACCTATTTTTTCCACCATTATTATTATTGAAGCCTTGATTAGTCTTCTGTTGATCCTTCCATGAGAAATTTGGATGCTTCCTCCATGAAGGATTATAGGTGTTTCCATAGGATTCTCCCATGTAATTCACCTCTTCCATTGTAGGATTCTCAGGGTCATAGGCTTCTTCTTCAGAGGAAGCTTCTTTAGTACTGATGGATGCAACTTGCATTCCAGTCAGACTCTGAGAAATCATATTGACTTGCTGAGTTAATATTTTATTCTGAGCCAATATGGCATTCAGAGTATCAATCTCAAAAACTCCTTTCTTCTGAGTTGTCCCATTATTCACAGGATTCTGTCAGAAGTATACATGAACTGGTTATTTGCAACTATTTCAATGAGTTCTTGGGCTTCTGTAGGCATCTTCTTCAGATGAAGAGATCTACCAGCAGAGTGATCCAATAACATCTTGGACAATTCAGACAGACCATCATAGAATATACATAGGATGCTCCATTCTGAAAGCATGTCAGAAGGACACCTTCTAATCAGTTGCTTGTATCTTTCCCAAGCTTCATAGAGGGATTCACCTTCCTTCTGTCTGAAGGTTTGGCCTTCCACTCTAAGCTTGCTCAACTTTTGTGGTGGAAAGAATTTGGCTAAGAAGGCATTGACCAGCTTTTCCCAAGAGTTCAGGCTTTCTTTAAATTGTGAGTCCAACCATGTCCTAGCTCTATCTCTTACAGCAAAAGGGAAAAGCATAAGTCTATAGACCTCAGGATTAACCCCGTTGGTCTTAACAGTGTCACAGATTTGCAAGAATTCAGCTAAGAACTGATGAGGATCTTCCAATGGAAGTCCATGAAACTTGCAATTCTGCTACATTAGAGAAACTAATTGAGGCTTAAGCTCAAAGTTGTTTGCTCCAATTGCAGAAATTGAGATGCTTCTTCCATAGAAGTCAGAAGTGGGTGCAGTAAAGTCACCAAGCATCTTCCTTGCATCTCCACCATTGTTGTTATTTTCGGCTGCCATGTCTTCTTCTTTTTCGAAAATTTCTGTTAGGTCCTCTCCAGAGTTTTGTGCTTTAGCTTCTCTTAACTTCCTCTTTAGAGTCCTTTCAGGTTCAAGATCAGCTTCAACAAGAATGTTCTTATCCTTGCTCCTGCTCATATGAAAAAGAAGAGAACAGAAAAGAAGAGGAATCCTCTATGTTACAGTATAGAGATTCCTTTATGTGAGTAGAAGAATAGAAGAAATAGAATGAAGAAGGGAGAAGAAGAATTCGAACACAGAGAGAGGGAGAGGGTTCGAATTTTTAAGAAGAGAAGTGTTAGTGAACAAATAAAATAAATAGAAAGAGATGAGAGAGAGAAGAGTATTCGAATTTTTAATTAAAATAAAAAAAATATTTTTGTTTTTATTTTAATTATAAGTTTAGAATTCGAAAGTTAAGAAAAGGAATAAAATAAAATTAGAATTTAAAACAATTAGTTAATTAAAAAGAATTTTCAAAAAGTGGTGAGGGGTTTTCGAAAATAAGAGAGAGAAAAGTAGTTAGGTAGTTTTTAAAAAGATATGATTGAAATAGAAAACTTTTAAAATCAAACAAAAAGTCAAGTGGTTAATTGAAAAAGATTTGAAAATCAATTTTGAAAAGATAAGAAGTTACGAAAAGATTTTGAAATTAAGTTTTTAAAAAGATATGATTGAAATCTATTTTGAAAAAGATTTTAAAAGAAAATTAAAAAGATTTGATTTTTGAAATTAAAGTTGATTACTTGACTAACAAGAAACTAAAAGATATAATTCTAGAATTTAAAGATTGATCCTTTCTTAATAGGCAGGTAACAATTTGAAAATTTTTTAATCTAAACATTAATTGTTAGCATTAATTTCGAAAATATGAAATAAAATTAAGAAAAAGATTTTGAAAATCAATTTTAAAATTTTCGAAAAACAGAAAAGAAAATTGAAAAAGATTTGAAAAGATAGAATTTTGAAATTGAAATTTTGACTTGACTAATAAGAAACAACCAAATTTTGAAAAGTTTTGACTAAATCAATCTAAAATTTCGAAAATTATGAGCAAAATAACGAAAAGATATTTTTTTATTTTTAAATTTTTAATGAGGAGAGAGAAAAATAACTAAATGATGCAAAACATAAAAATTTAAGATCAAAACACGTAATGCATGCAAGAACACTTTGATTGTCAAAATGAACACCAAAAACACTTTGAGGATCATGATGAACACCAAGAACATGTTTTTGAAAAAAGTTTTAAGAAAAGAAAGATATGCAAGACACCAAACTTAAAAATTTTGAACTATAGACACTAATAATTCAAGAATGCATATGAAAAACAAGAAAAGATACCAAACAAGAAAATTTAAAGATCATGAAGAATACATGCATGAACTTTCAAAAATTTAAAGAAAATTAAAGGCATGCAATGACACCAAACTTAAAATTTGACACTAAACTCAAACAAGAAACACAAAATATTTTTGGTTTTTATGATTTTTTTTTTGTAATTTTCGAAAATTATTTTGGAAAAAGAAAATAAAAATTTCAAAAATCTCAATATGAATTCCAGGAATCATGCAACGTTAGTCTAAAGCTCTGGTCCAAAGAATTAGACATGGCTTAATAGCCAGCCAAGTTTTAAGTAAAAGCTTCAGTCCAAAAGATTAGACATGGCTAAATAGCCAGCCAGGCTTCAATATATCTCGTGAAACTCTAGAATTCATTCTTAAAAATCTTGAAGAACACAATTCTTTTTTGAATTTTTTCGAAAATTATAATAATTTTTTTGTATAGTTTTCGAAAATAAAAATAAAAAAGCTTAAACATAAAATAAAATTACCTAATCTAAGCAACAAGATAAACCGTCAGTTGTCTAAACTCGAACAATCCCCGGCAACGGCGACAAAAACTTGGTACGCAGAATCGTGATCTCACACTTTTCTCAAAACTCCGTGTAACTGACCAGCAAGTGCACTGGGTCGTCCAAGTAATACCTTACGTGAGTAAGGTTCGATCCCACGGAGATTGTCGGCTTGAAACAAGCTATGGTCATCCTTGTAAATCTCAGTCAGGCGGATTCAAATGGTTATGAGGTTTTGATAATTAAAATATAAATAAAACATAAAATAAGATAAAGTTACTTATGTAATTCATTGGTGGGGATTTCAGATAAGCGTCTGGAGATGCTTTGTGGCTTCTGAACTTCTGCTTTCCTATTGCCTCCTTCCAACCATGCGTTACTTCCTTCCATGGCAAGCTATAGGATCCTCTCAGTGAAAATGGTCCTCTACGATTTCTGCACGGCTAATCAACTGTCGGATTTCTCGTCTTGGATGAAAAATACCAGGTACAGCTACCGCATGGCTAATCATCTATCGGTTCCCACTAGCGTCGGAATAAGATCCATTGATCCTTTTGCACACTGTCACTTCCGCCCAATATTCGCACGTTTGAAGCTCATCACAGTCATTCCTTCCCGGATCCTACTCGGAATACCACAGACAAGGTTTAGACTTTCTGGATCCCAGGAATAGCTGCCAATAATTCTAGCCTATACCATGAAGATACTAATCTCATGGACTCGGTCCATGTATTAGATATCCAAGAGAGTATACTCCAGCTGTCATCCAATGACTACGTTGAACATCATGTAGACCGCTTTGTGAATGTCAGGCACGCGATCTTGGCTAAGCGAGTAACGAAGATTGGGTGATTGTCACGGGTCACCCCTTCATTCTGACTTAACTGAATTAAGAACGAGAGTATATCTTGGAGAAGAAGTAGGTGTGAATTGAATAGAAAATAGTAGTAATTGCATTAATTCATGAAGAACAGCAGAGCTTCACACCTTAATCCACGGGGTGTAGAAACTCCACCGTAGAAAAAATATAAGTGAAAGAGGTCTAGGCATGGCCGTGAGGCCAGCCTCCAGACATGAACAACAATGATAAAAGTCTGATCTTTGATCAAAAAAGATAAAAGATGATATATAATAAATCTCTAAAAGTAGTTTTTATACTAAACTAGTAACCTAGGGTTACAGAAAATGAATAACTAAGTGTAAATAGTGCAGAAATCCACTTCTGGGGCCCACTTGGTGTGTGCTTGGGCTGAGCATTGAAGCTTTTTCGTGCATAGGTTGCTCCTGGAGTTAAACACCAGCTTTGGTGCCAGTTTAGGCGTTTAACTCCAATTCTAGTGCCAGTTTGGGCGTTTTACGCCAAGATGTATTAGGCTGGCTTTGGACGCCAGTTTGGGCCATCAAATCTCGGGCAAAGTATGGACTATTATATATTGCTGGAAAGCCCAGGATGTCTACTTTCCAACGCACTTGAGAGCGCGCCAACAGGGTCAGAATCCATTTTGAGTGCAGCAGGGTTAGAATCCAACAGCATCTACAGTCCTTTTTCAATCTCTGAATCAGATTTTTGCTCAGGTCCCTCAATTTCAGCCAGAAAATACTTGAAATCACAGAAAAATACATAAACTCCTAGTAAATTCCATAAATGTGATTTTTGAATAAAAACTAATAAAAATATAAAAAAAAGTAACTAAAATATACTAAAAACTATGTAAAAACAATGCCAAAATGGGTATAAATTATTCGCTCATCACCTAGCCACTCATCGGCAACAGAAAAAATAAAAAACTTTACAGAACCTCACTACCAAGATCAAAACAAAACCCAGCAAACAAAGTACCAAAAGAAACGAGTATCCGAACAGAAAAACCAAACCATCATCAAGCAAAGAACGTAACAAAAAGGGGAGAAGAACAAAGGAACCAACTTGAAGGAAAACAGAAAAGCAGACAATCCCCACAGAAAGAATGGAATCCTCAGTGTCGACAAAAAAAGTAACCTTGGAGCACTGGACGATCGAAGGCAGAAACGAAAGAGGAAGCTTTCTTTCTAAAACAAAGAAACGAGCGGAAGAAAGAAAAAGCAAAAAATGAAAGAGACTCTGAGATTTAAAACATAATGAAGTAGAGGGAAAAATGAAATGGCAAAAGGAATAAAAGCCCAACTAATAAAGCCTTAAAAGTGCTTCATAGATACCCAAGAAGCTGTTGCACTCGTGACTGGTGCAGCATTTAAAGCAAAGCGCTTTGCATTTCGAGAAAAAGGATAAAAAATGCAGAAATGCCCCAAAATGATAAAGCGCTCCGCTTGCTCGGAGCACACCCAGTTAGAGGATGCTTGAGCACGACCTTTCAAAAGGAGATCGAAGCCCAGGGCAAGCACGACCTCCTGAAGAGATCAAAGCTCAAGCAGGGGCACTATTCATACCCTGGCCCGAGCACGAGGTCTGGGCCAAGCAAACCAAAAGAAATCGGAAACTTGTGATGAGGGCCCAGAGAGGCCCAGTTCGATAGAATATCATAACCTGCTAGAAGGCAGTGGCCAAAAGATAAGCCTTAACCACCATATAAAAAAGATAACATAAGATGAAAGTCTTATCTCCCCGTAGAAGGTCACCTAACTCCACTATAAATACACTAGAACTCCCAGGTATAACTCATACTCTAATTCTATTAAAAAACCTGCCTAAAGCCCGTACTGACTTAAGCATCGGAGTCTCTTACAGGTATCACCACCCCCTTCCCAAGCGCCCAAGGACTGGCGGTACCTTAGCTCCAACAAGTCGGACACGACAGACTCAATCGAATCAGGATATCTCGTCCGAGATCGACCTCGGCGTTTCAGGTAACCCTCGGAACACTACTGAGTGTTCATCACCCACTAAAGCAATTCCTATCCAGGAATTAAACGAAGCCAAGGCTCATGTAAAGACCATAGATGTTCCTTTGCATGCACTCCTGCAGTGCATGAGTTCTGATGAATACTCATCCTCTGATGAGGATGAGGATACTAGGGAAGAGCAAGTTGCTCGGTACCTAGGAGCTTCATACAAAACCTTTGGAAGAAGAACCTCCAGTGCTTACCAAAGAACTAAATGCTTTGGTTCAGCAGAGGTTACCTCAAAAGCTTCCGGATCCTGGACGCTTCCTAATTCCTTACATCATAGGCACCATGACCTTTGAGAAGGCTCTATGTGACCTAGGGTCAAGCATAAATCTCATGCCACTCTCTGTAATGAAGAAGTTGGGAATCTTTGAGGTACAAGCTGCAAACATCTCATTAGAGATGGCAGACAAGTCCATGAAGAAGCCATATGGCTTAGTAGAGGATGTCTTGGTAAAGGTTGAAGACCACTACATCCCTGCAAACTTTATAGTCTTGGATATTGGAGAGGATGAGGATGAATCTATCATCCTCGGAAGACCTTTCCTAGCCACTGCAAATGCCATGATTAATGTGGCAAAGGAAGAAATGGTCTTCCAAATAGGGGAAGACTACATCTTGTTCAAGATGCTCGAACCCAACTCCCTACTTAAAAGAGAGATAACTGTGCAACATTTTGTGTTCCAACCATCTCTTTCAGAGGTTTGTTCAGTTGAGGTTTTATGGATTCAAAGTTGTTCTTGATGTGTTTTAGGAGGAAAAAGTGCTTAAAGACCACCTAAGAGCATAACCGAATTTGGAGTAGCAAATCAAGGTAGGGTATGATGAAATTAATCTTGATTAATTGTGTTTGAGTTGTGTAATTATGATATGGTTTTGCTGTACTTGAAATTGATGGTTTATATAAGTGATTCTTGTTGAAATTTTGGTGAAAATTCGATGAAATTTGATGATATTCAACTTTAAATGTGTTCTTCATGGCTGCTAGAAAAATGAAACCCTAACCCTTAAATTGGGGTTCAATTTATGTTGAAATTAAGTGAAAAAATATGGGGCTTTAGTAGCTGGAAATTTATTATGAATTATGGTAAAAATCGGTTACTGAAAAGATTGAAAAGCGGGTGAAAACAGAGAAAGAATTTGAAAAAATTACGAAGAACACTTTGAGTGTGATGACGAACATTGAAGAACAACTTTTAGATCTTAAAAAGGGCAAGGTTGAAATTATTTTGGTGTTTGAGGGGTTATTTTGTGATTTCTAAAAGTTAGGGTGGTCAAAGTAGAAATATTAAAAGTTACGGGTGGTAAAAAGTGAATTTTAAAGTTAAAAGTAAAAGATAAGTTAATTTTCAAAAATTTAATAATAAAATAATAATAAATAATAAAACATTAAATAATAATATTTAATTAAAAATAATATTTTAATAAAAATAATAAAATATTACGGAAAAGGCAGTTTTTCGTAAAAGCTTTAGAAAGACAACTTTAAACTCAGAATCTCATAATTATCTTCATAAAACACTTAGGGAGTGGTAATAACATATTAGTGAGGCAAAGATAAAGGAAAGATAAAAAGTTTAAGAAAAGATAAAAATCGAAGAAAAAGTCGGTAAAGTTTTAATGATAGAAACTAATAGAGACTAGTGAACGAACTAGGAGCAACATAGTTAATTCTTGAGTTACGCCTAGGGTCAGGTATTATATGAAAAGTTAAACTGTTTCAGTATAGACTTAATGAACTTATACTTGGGACAGGCTAACTATTCATATCAAAATAGAGAAAAGAGAAAAGTAAAGAGACAAAGAGAAAATAGTAGTATGATAAAAAGCAGAGGACCTGTTGAAAGGTCATTTGTTTCTTGAGGCAACCCAAAAGATGTTTGTTTATTCATTTGTTGCATTAAGGCAACTCCAGAGTTATTTGTATGTCCATCTGCTGCATTGAGGTAGTCAGATAAATAGTAATACGATCACAGAACGTTTTCCAGCGCTACACAACTATTGAGAGTTGTACTTGCAACTGCTAACCTGGGATCACTTGCAGAGGATATTAATTCATACACGGCTAGAATGCCGGACCTGTAAGGCAAGGATTGCTTACAGAGGATATGATTTCATACACGGTTGGATTGCCGCCACCTGTAAGGCAGAGTCTGCTTACAGAGCATATAACGCATAAGTCGGTTAGTGAAAACTGTACCTATGCTGACTGGAAACCATACCCATTTTCGCTGCTACGGTTATGTCGGGAGCGGGTAGAAACCGACAAATGAGCTCATTACCTGCACTAGGGCTAGACATGCATCATACTTGGTTGTGCATTTCCTCTGTTATGATTGTTGTATGAATGTATGCTTTCTTTGTTTGTATTCTATTCTCTGTGTTTGTGTTTTATTTTCTTGTATTCTTCTGTTTGTGTTTTACTTTCTATTTTCTCTACTTCCTCTATTTATCTGTATCTTCTGTTTACTGCTTCTCTGTATTCTGCTATTTGTCTGCCAAGCAACACAAAATTAATGAACGCAAATAATAATCCCGGCCCTACTAAGAACTCTCCAGTTCTTACCCTTTCTCTCTCCCTTCCCCCTTTAGATGGAAGCAGGAGTACCCTTTCGTAATCTACTGATGATCGTTTGGCAAAGAGGATTCTGCTCTAGGTAGCCTTCTGAGTCTAGGGTGAATCTCGTTCTCTTTTTATATGTATACACTGTGTGAAACCAACCAACGTTTGCACCCGTTCATATGTGCACTTTAGCCTAAATCCTGTGTACGAGACTCCTGTTATGTGGCTACTTGATGGAGTACCAGTGGGACGTCATATGGCAATGTAAGATCGTGCAGAGGAGTAGTAGACGACCTTCCACCTTTTGATGACATTTGACCTGACTCGAGTTTTGAAGACCTAGAACATATTTTCCCTCGCTTTATTAGTTTAGAGGGACTAGGTGACTATAGAGTCTAGGCTAGCCTGGGTGCCAGCTTAGGGACTTCTTGAACAGGTCAGGGCCTAGGATGTTGTATGTATATATATGTATATAGTTATTATCTAGCTATATCTAGGGGTGTTCTAACTAAAGATCTTTACTCTAGTAAAGGCTGGATAACTGAATGTTGTTAACTGTTTGAGATGTATATAAGTGTGGTTCTTTATAACTGTTGTATCTGTTATTATTTGCGAGTTGATTTGTGAATGATTCCGTTTATTAGTCCAAACATTTTTTTTAAAAAAAAAAAGAAGGTACCTCGCTTAATTACTACGTTTTTAAGAGCGAGTCGGGCTCATATAATAAATAATTTTTAATAATTAGGAAGACAAGTTAGTAGTGCTCAGTTTTCGGTATGATCTAGACATACTGAAAATTGGGTCGTTACACAAACAATTACCAAAACACCATAAAACCTTATTTAACATACTAGAATACTAAATAAACCAAACAAACAAAACTAAACACGAAATTAAACTTATTTTACCAATATATACAAAAGAGAAAAGTGAAAAGATGTTACCATGGTAGTGTGTCTCCCACCTAGCACTTTTATTTATAGTCTTTAAGTTGGACTTATAGGGAGCTCTCATCAAGGAGGCTGGTGCTTGAATTCATCCACCAATGCCTGGACTTCCAATAAGCTCCATCATTCAAAATTAATAGCTTCAAGCTTTGATGGAGTTCTTCACAAACCATGAGCTCCCAAAATTGATCCTCTTTTTGTAATCTGGGATCCCACACTTTGTTTTCACACCCATCTTCAAGTTGATCATGGTAATTCCCTCCGGGTGGTAAGCAAGCCGAATTCTCACTTAGGCACCAAACTATCCTCCTAGACCCATCCATTTGAGCACTAGTCCAACCCTTGCTCCTCAATTTTGAGCTTCCAACCATAATTAGCCTAAATTTACAATGCCAACCACTAAACATCCTTCTCTTATGCTTCATTCCATAAAGCGCCCTAAGTTTGCCATCTATTTCAAGCAAACCAAATTCAAGTGGGATAATAAAGATAAGAGTGATAAGTTTTACCCACTCAAATAAAGGATTAGATGGCGGCCTAGATAGAGAAGTTTTTAATGATCTTGATAGAGCATGTTCCACTCCTGTCCATCCTCTTTGAAGGGATTCTACCACTTGACAAGATTCTTCAAACTCTTCCTCTTGCCAAGATTCCTTGATACGTGGTCAGGAGGGCATTTTCGTCATCTTAGAGTCAAGGGACAGAATGGTAATCTCGTCACATTCAAAGATCTGAATACTAGAAGAATCATACCATGCCGATCTTGGACATCTAGAAGACCAAGAGTTCGTCTCAAAAATAGTGGTGCTGAAAGGGCGACAACTCATAAGGCCCAATAGGCTAACTCAGGACAGCAAGAAGCCCAATAATGCTTTTCAAATTCAGTGGGAAGCATAATTTATTATTTATTTCGAATTTATTAGGCTTTTATTTTAATTTATTTTTCTGTTAGGGTTTGTTAGAAGATTTGAATTAGTTATAATTTGCTTAGTAGTATTTTTAGGATTTTAAAATTTAAATCAAATCTGATCTAATCCAATAAGATCAAATCTGATTTAAATTAGTTATATCTTTAGGATTTTAAAATTTAAAATCAAATCTGATCTAATCCAATAAGATCAACTCTAATTTAAATTAGTTATCTTATCTTATCTTTTAGCTAGTTTGTTTGGGGTCTATTTAAACACCTTCTAGTGAGATAATTTTGATAACTTTTGATGACTAAAATTTCCTTAGTGCTTTATGCACGTTTTTTAAGTGTGATAGAGTGAGGTGAGTGATTTGCTTCGCTGGTTGCATGGAGAAGATTGAGTGATTCAATTTTCATCCCTCTGATCTAGGTTGTCAAGGACAAGTTCTTTGAAGGTCTAGTAGGGAATCCTTTCCGGTGACCTAGGTTGCTAAGAACAGGTATCTTAGAGGTCTAGTAGGAAAAAAAACCCCTTTATCTATCCTTGTGTTTTTATTTCTTATCATCTGATATCAGTTACAGGTCGTAGGTAAATTCTTATTTATCTACACGTTCCCTGGGTCTTGTTTAGTCTTTTTTTTCTCTTTAATTTTCTGTAAATTCACGTTAGAGTGAAACAAAAAAAAAACAAAAAAAAATTCTTTTTTTAATTTTGATTTTGCAATTATTCCATCTTTAAAGTCAGTGTCTGGAAAAAAAATAATAAAAAAAATGATTGAGTATTACGATAGTGATGATGAAGGAAGCTCATATGCGAAAAAGAGTTCTCAGTTTCAAATCCCTGCATTCAAAGGGAGGGATGATCCGGAAGCGTATTTCAGATGGGAAAGGAAGGTAGAATCGATTTTTGCAAATTGCATCCTTTCGGAAGAAAAGAAGGTTCAACTGGTACAAGCCAATTTTTCCAATGCTGCCCGTATATGGTAAACTAAATTAGGAAGATCTAGAAGACGGTACGGAAAGTGCCCAATTAGCAGCTTGGAGAAGATGAAGAAAATCATGAGGAGGTAGTTTGTGCCATCATCATACCACAATACATTTTTTGGCAAATTTTTTACGTTACAACAAGGCTCACAATCAGTGATGGAGTACCACAAGGAGTTTCTATATTTGATGGACATGGCTAATATTAAAAGGAGTCCTGAGGTTCTTAAGGACCGATTTTTGTTTGGATTACGTAAAGAACTTGCAGATGAAGTCCAACGTTATCGTTACACGACCATGGACAATTTGGTCAAATTGGCCATTGACTGGGAGCAAGTGCAATAAATGATAGATCGCCATAACCAGAGGAATTCTCCTACGCCTATCTTTCATTCTTTTTCAAAGCCAGAGATGCAAAAATTTGTTGAGTATGCTGTAGAGGATGATGTGTCCTTGGAAGATTCAACAGTGCAGAATTTCTCAACTGGGTCCTTGGGATGTGAGAAATTTGAAAAATATGAGAGAAAAGAAATTGAGAAAGAGATTGAGTGTTTGAGTGAAAAAAATCAATGTTTGATTGAAAGCGAGAGTTTTGAGAGAAAATATGAGAATAGTGAGCGAGAGGAGTTAATGAGCGAAAAAGAAACTGAGTTCAATAACACACTTGTGAGAGAGAGCTAGAAAGTTCTAGCTTAGACAAGAGTGCATTAGTCTCATTGAAATCCACAGAGTCCTTAGTTTCTCATACATCTAACCATGAAATTCCTAGTGTTTTTATATCAACTTTTCCAGGTTTTGTAGATTCACTGATCAATTATGGAGGCATTAAAATGGATGAAAAGAAAGGAAGACAAATTGCACACCTTGGACAAGATGCTGAACGTATGGTTAGAAAGATTGAACTAGCAAAGGATATAGCCACAATTCAGTGGGTAGAGGAGAGACATCAAACCATGGTTTTAAACCCAGAGATTGGGTTTGGATTCCTTGGAAGGACGAAGAGCATCTCATTCAAGATTCGAGGACGAATCTTTTTGAAGAGGGAGAGAATGATACGTGGTCAGGAGGGCATTTTTGTCATCATAGAGTTAAGGGAAAGAATGGTAATCTCGTCATATTCAAAGATCTGAATACTAGAAGAATCATACCATGCCAATCTTGGACATCTAGAAGACCAAGAGTTTGTCTTAAAAATAGTGGTGCTGAAAGGGCGACAACTCATAAGGCCCAATAGGCTAAGTCAGGACAGCAAGAAGCCCAATAATGCTTTTCAAATTCAGTGGGAGGCATAATTTATTATTTATTTCGAATTTATTAGGCTTTTATTTTAATTAATTTTTTGTTAGAGTTTGTTAGAAGATTTGATTTAGTTATAATTTGCTTAGTAGTATTTTTAGGATTTTAAAATTTAAATCAAATCTAATCTAATCCAATAAGATCAAATCTGATTTAAATTAGTTATATCTTTAGGATTTTAAAATTTAAAATCAAATCTGATCTAATCCGATAAGATCAAATCTGATTTAAATTAGTTATCTTATCTTATCTTTTAGCTAGTTTGTGTTGGGTCTATTTAAACACCTTCTGGTGAGACAATTTTGATAACTTTTGATGACTAAAATTTCCTTAGTGCTTTATGCACGTTTTTTAAGTGTGATTGAGTGAGGTGAGTGATTTGCTTCGCTGGTTGCATGGAGAAGATTGAGTGATTCAATTTTCATCCCTCTGATCTAGGTTGTCAAGGACAAGTTCTTTGAAGGTCTAGTAGGAATCCTTTCCGGTGACCTAGGTTGCTAAGAACATGTATCTTAGAATTCTAGTAGGAAAACCTTATCTATCCTTTGTTTTTTCTTTATCTATCTTTTATGTTTCCGCTATGTCTCTTTATGCCAATAAATTCCTCTTCTTGATGTCATTCTTTTCTTGTCCCCCTTCCATTAGGATTTTATTACTTTGAGTGTATTAAACCCCAACTTTATTCTTTATCATTCCTCAAGTTCAAATGCTTCCTCACCAATTTCTTCTAGCTCTTCCCCATTACTCAAGTCATAAATAGGAGGTTGAGTGAAATCTACCTCAACATCAATTCCAAGTCCAATGGGGAAGGATTCATCAATCTCAAAAGGTTAATATGCTGATGCGGAATCATCATAGATAGGAGGACTTGTTGCTTGTTCCATGATAAACTCCAATTTTGTGGTTTATCTTACGTAGAGTTTGAGGGGTTTTATCAACATTTTCCACACTTATTTATATAAATTGAGGGTTTTGTGTTTCCTTCCTAATTTTGCTTCATGGTTTAAAACATGCTTACTTAACCTTAAAAATGCTATATTTTAATCCTCTTCCATTTCCATTCGATGCCATGATGTGTTTATGGAGTGGATTGAGGATTTATAGGACAAGAATAGTGTAGAAAATAGAAAGGAAGCATGCACAAGTGGAAGGAACATGAAGAATGGAGCTTTGGAGAACTGGAGGCGACGCGCACGCGTGGATTGGCGCAGCAGTGACCGACGCGTACGCATGATCGACGCGTACGCGTGGCCCGCAGAACTCAGATGACACGCACGCGTGGCCGACGCGCGGGTGACGCCCAGCACATGACTTCATTAATGAAATCATGGCTGACAATTTCTGAGGAGTTCCAGGCCCAAATCCAACTTGATTCTGCATGGAAAAGACCCAGGAATTGATGGAGGAAGTGGGGGGGATCCAATCATTCACACTTTACACACAATTTTAGTTAGTTTTTGCTTCTTGTTTTTCTAGAGAGAGAAACTCTTACTTCTCTCTATATATAGTTTGTTTTGATTCTCCTTTGTTTAAATTCTAAATTGGGTTTTGTTAATTTTAGTTTTAATTACTTAATTTGAGTTCTCTAGTTTTAACTTTGTTTAGATCTTGTGTTGAATTTATGTTTCCTTGTTGTTTCCCTTTTTCTTCTCATTTCATGAACTTTGTGGATCTTGAATTTCTATTAGTGCATTGATGTTTTCTATAATTGATAGTGTTAATTGAGTTGTTTTCTATTGATAAATGTTAGTGGGTATTTGTGATTTTCAATTAATTTGCAATTTGAATATGTCTTTTGTTAATGCATACCATGTGTTTGATGAAATGTTCCCTTTGATTATAGAGTAGTTTTCTATACTCTTGGCCTAGGCTAAGGAAATTGGGTGAACTTGAGTCATTGGGTCTAATTGATTTGGTGATTTGAGAACCTTTATGGTCAAATTGATACCCATTGACACCAATCTACTACTAAGTCAATTAGTAGTTGGATTGGGGCTTATGAGTCGAAATTGATCAAGCCATTTGACGTACTTCAATCTTGAAGTAGATATTGTACGTACTTCAAGCATAAAGGTAGACTTAATGAGCTTGGTTCCTCATAATTGTCAAGATATGGTTATTAGACAAGGATGGTGACCCCAATTCCCATGCCTAGCCAAGAGTTCCTTTTATTATTCATATAGGTGAAACCCAAAAATCCCAATTGCTTGATTCTTGTTATAGTTAGTTTAGTTGTTTACTTAGTTCTAGAATAGAGGTAGATTTATATATTCTCTTACTAAAATTAAAATTGCTTACACTTGGCTTTAGTTGCTTTGATTTAGTTTCTTGCATTTTAAGATTCTTTGCATGTTAAGTTTAGTAGTTTAAATTCTTGTTTATAACTCTCAACCCCGAAATTCTAACAAATATTGATGTACATGTTTGCCCATTCTCTTAAGGACGACCCGAGACCAATACTCTCGGTTACTTTATATTGGGGCTTTGTGACAACCAAATTGTAAATTTGATCGGTAGGATTATATGTTGGTTTAGGACTATACTATGACAATGACATTGATCTTTATTGATAAATTCTAGACCAACGATAATTCTATCTTATCATTCCACTTCTTCCAATTCTTCAATCACATGGTGCCTTGGAGGTTGTGCACTATCCTCCTTAACATCACTTTCAAACTCCATAGAAGAAGGCTCTTCAACTTGAGATTCCTCTTTGCATTCAATATCTCCTAAATCTTCAACCACTTCTTCCGTTTTAATTATGTCTACTTCCTCCTCTTCTTGCAATTCTTGCTTCAATTCCTCTTCCTCACCTTGAAGCTCCAAATTCTCCTTCTCATTGTGCTCCTCAATCAATCCTCTACATTTAACAATAAGAGTGTCTTGGATAGTTGAACACAATGATGCCAATTGGCTCATCACCTCGGTTAAGCTAGCCACGACCTCCCTTTGCTTTTGGCAACGAGTTAGAAGTTCTTGTTGTTCTTGCCTTAGGGGTTGGAGAGATTCATCCAATGAAGGTGGTGGTGGAAGAAAGGGTACATTATTTGGAGGAAGAGTGTCATAGTTGGAAGGTGGCTTGACAAACGGATCTTTGCTAGTAAAGAATTCACAATAAGTTCTCGTTGCTAGTATAGTTTCTAAACCAACAAAGAATCCTTTCATACAAAAATTTGGTTGTCACTAAAGCAAACCCAATAAAATAAACCAAAGTATTTAAACTTTGGGTCATCTTTCAAGGAATTCCAGGGAAGTGTTCTTGTTATCGGCTATGAATTTTTTGAGAAATTTTTGAATGAGGAATGGAAAAATAAATGATTATAAATTAAAGCAATGAAAATTAACAAGAGGTTTTATGTAATTAAAATAAAAAGCCTTGGCTAGGAGAAGGTTAATCGGAAGTTCTATCCTTGTTGGATTCCCAAGATTAATAATAATAGGTTGTTGTTTCTACTTAGTTAACCCTCAACGAATGAAGGAAAGTCAAGTAGTTGAGCTAACTCCAATTCACAAGTCCTAATCCTCTCCCTTGGGAAGGATTAGCGTTAGTGACTAGAGAGCCAGCCAACAATTCCCAATTACAAATTAACTCTTGAGTCTTCCAACTCAAGGATCTCTAAATATTAATCAACTCCAAAGCCAAGTTGGAAGCCTACTCCATTGCCATGGATGCCAATTTCGCATACATGTGAAGGGAGTAGAAAGAAGACATGATAATTGGACTCAATTGAAAATAATCAAGAAATAATGAAATTAAATAGAAAAGTATATTTGCATTAATTAATTCCAAAATCGAAGGTATCCATCTAACTCTAAACAAAGTAAATGGGGAATAAAAAGAGTAAAGGAATAGGAAACAAACTAGAATGATAAAGACTTCAACGGAGGTATTAACTCTTCTCAATATCCAACTAAAAAGCATAAAACTAGGAATCCTAAAACCTAGAGAGAGGAGAGAGCCCCTCTCTCTAGAAAACTACATCTAAAACCTAAATTGGGAATAATGAGAAGTGAATGAATGAATTGATGAATGAATGATTCTCCCACTCTGTAGCTTTTAATCTATATTTTTTGGGCCGAAAATTGGGTCAAAAACAGCCCAAAAATTGCCCCCAGCATTTTCTGATGCGTCTAGCACGTGACTCTGTCATGCATACGTGTTGTGCACGCGTACGCATGGATTGAACTTTCGCCAGCTCAGGCATACGCGTGATCCACGCGTGCACGTCACCTAAAAGCATGGCAACTATGGCAAATTATATATCATTTTTAAGCTCCGGATGTTAGCTTTCCAACACAACTGTAACCGCCTAATTTGGACCTCTGTAGCTCAAGTTATGATCGATTTAGTATAAGAGGTCAGGCTTGGCAGCTCAGCAATTCCTTCAATTTCTTGTATTCCTTCAACTTTTGCATGCTTCCTTTCCATCCTCTAAGCCATTCCTGCCCTATAAACCCTGAAATCACTTAACACACATATCAAGGTATCGAATGGTTATAAGAGAGGGTTAATAATTAGCAATTTTAAGGCCAAAGAAGCATGTTTTCAATCATAGCACAAAATTAGGAAGGAAAATGCAAAACATGCGAATTATATGAATAAGTGTGAGTTTAGTGGATAAAATCCACTTAATTAAGCACAAATTGTACCACGAAATAGTGGTGCATCAAATCTCCCGACACTTAAACATTAGCATGTCCTCATGCTAAGCTCAAGAGAAGTTATAAAGGAGTGAAGAGGAATGGTAACACTTATGAAATGCAACCTATCTATATGAATGCAACTAAATGCAAAAATACTTCTACCTACTTGGTTAAAAGTAAACAAATTCTCCAAGACAAACATAAATCAGATTCCACTAATTCAAATCACACAATAAGAGACAAGTAATCTTGTAAGAAGATAGCTCATGAAAGCCAGGAACATAGAATCAAGCATTGAACCCTCACTGGTAGTGTATATGCACTCTAATCTCTCAAGTGTCTAGGATTAATCACTCTACTCTTCTCTAGTCATGCTTTCTAAAACTTTATTTTTCATCTAACTAATCAACAAATATTTAGTATACCAATGCAAACATCATGAGGTCTTTTCAAAGTTGTAATGGGGCTAAGGTAAGGGTGAGGATATATGTATGGCCAAGTGAGCTATAATATGAATCTTTGACTAACCTAAGCTCTCACTTAACACACATACACACTCTATGTAACTCTAAAATTATGCCTAGCTACACATAATTCCCACTTTTGCATCACATACTCATGTATCAAATTTTCCTTAATTTCACCACATATGCATTGATCTTTTATTAAACTTATCATTAGGGTAATTTTGTCCCCTTATTTATCTATTCACTTATATTGTAATTTATTATTTTTATTATTATTATCATTATTATTATTATTATTATTATTATTATTATTATTATTATTATTATTATTATTATTATTATTATTTTCTTTTTTTATTTTTTCCTTTTTTCTTTTTTATTTATTTATTTTTTTGAATCATAAAAGCAAACATAACATATCAATGCACATGAGTTTTTAATTTTTCTGGTCTCACATGAGTATGCACCTAAATTTCCAATATTTTTGTCAATAAAACACAGCACACTTTCATCAACCCAAGTTCCCACAGTTCCCCACACTTAATTAATACACAATCTCTATCTTAAGCTAACTAAAGATTCACTTGAGGTAATTAATTGTTTTTCTGCTTAAGGCTAGTGATGTGGTAAAATATAGAACAAAAGGCGGTTAAAAGGCTAAAAGTGGCAAATAAAGGTAATTGAAAGGGTAGGCTATTTGGGATAAGTGAGCTAATAACAAATGATGGCCTCAATCATATGTATGCATGCAAATACACTAAATAATGGATATACATAATGGAACAAAATATAGATTACAATCATAGAGAAGAAAACACACAAGAATAAAATATTATAGTTAAATAACGTAACAATGTAATTAAGCTCAAATCTCACAGGTTGTGTGTTATTAGCTATCAACCATGTTCCACATTACAATCCTCAAACAAGTTTAACACAAATTTTCAATTTAAATTAGTGAAATGCTATAAAAAGGATCTTGAAAAGAAACTCATTACTTCAACCAAGTAGTAGCTAAATGCATAAAATCAAACAAACATGCAATCAAACATGCAAATGCAACAACTAATTTAACAAAGAAAATTAAACATTGGTGTTGAGAAGGAAATAACTAACCCACGGAAGTCGGTATCGACCTCCCCACACTTAAAGATTGCACCGTCCTTGGTGCATGCTAAGATGTGCAAGTGGACGGGCTGCTACAACTGACGCTTTTCTCCAAAGATTGTGCAAATGGACTTGTCTGTTGTCCCATGGAAACGTCTTCCAGTTCCCTTCCTGGTGGCCATCCTGAAAGAAGAGAAAAGGGAAGAAAAGTAACCCAGAAATAAAGATAAGAAAACAAATAAAGTATGGGTGGGTTAATGTCAAATAATAAGGGTCTCAACTACATGGTAGCTTGATGAGAAAGACTCTTGACGGTTTAGAATTCACAAATGAAATCTTCGTTGCAAGTATAGTTTCTAAACCGAACAACAATCCTTTCATACAAAAATTTGTTTGTCACTAGTACAAACCCCTAAATTTATAAATCGAAGTATTGAACCTCGAGTCGTTCTCCCTAGAAATTACAATGAAATGTTCTTGTTATTGGTTATGGAGTGTGTTTAGGGTTTTGAGATTTTAGAGAAATATAAATGGCAAAGAAAATAAACTAACAACTAACAAAGCTCTTGAATAGATATGAGAACTAGAAGTCCTATCCAAGTTGTCCTCCTCAATTGTGACCATAAATTGTCCATTGCCACCACTTAGTTAACCTCTAACTATGGAGAAAAGTCAAGTGAATGAATCAACTTGATTCCACAAGTCCTATCCAACTCCCAAGGGAAAGACTAGCTTTAGTGGTATCCAAATCAATTAGCAACTTCTAATTATCAATCAACAAAGGAATTAGATAACTCAAGCATCACTAATTACTCCACCTAGGCCAAGAGGGATAAAAATCTATACTAAAATCCAACCAAGCATTTCATCAAACACTTGGGAGGTACAAAAGAAAAGCATAGTAAATTGATAACAAGAATAGAATCTAACAACAATTAAATGTAAGAAATCAACAACAACAATCAAAGAGAACAAGATCTACATGAATTACCTCAATTTGCATTAAAAGAAAATAGAAGGAACCAAAGTAGATCTATAAACAAAGTAGAAGAAATTATAACAAACAATAGAGAATGATGAGTGTAACAACAAGGAATTAAGAAGAAGAAGTAGAAGAGAGCATGAATTAAAACCTAAATCTAAGAACTAAACCTAATCCTAATCCTAATTCTAGAGAGAAGTGAGAGCTTCTCTCTCTAAAACTAAAACTAAACTAGCCTCTTGTATGTGTGTGTGTGTGTGTATCTATGATGATGATGCCTTCCCCTTCATTCCTTGGTCTTTTTTTAGTCTTTTCCCGCCAAAAACTCAGCTCCAAATGGGGCTGGAAACCCCCCAAAATTGCCAGGCACGTGTTCTATTAAAAAATCATATATCAGCACCGACGCGTACGCGCACAACACGCGTACGCGTCCATGGGTGACTTTGCAAGGTGCGCGTACGCGCCTAGTGCGCGTACGCGCCTGGTGCGCGCGCGCATCCATGGGCGAGTTCAATTCTTTGGCTTTTCATGATCTTCTCCACTTGCATGCTTCCTTCCTTGCTCCCTTGATCCATTCCTAGCCTTTTGCAATTCTGAAATCACTAACAACTACATCAAGGCATCTAGTAGAATCAAAGGGAAATAGAAATTCATCAAATTATAGGTCTAAAAGCATGTTTTCACATTTAAGCACAAATAAGGAATCAATCACAAAAATCATGCTATTTCATTGAATAAATGTGAGGAAAGGTTATCAAAATGCTCTAAATTCAACACAAAATAAATCCTACAAAGGGGGTTTATCAACCTCCCCACACTTAAACCAAGCATGTCCTCATGCTTAACCAAGAATTAAGCAAAGGGTATGACATTTATTCAGTGCAACTAAACTACCTATATGCAACTATCTAAATGAATGCAACTGACTATATGAATGCTAATGCTTGGTCAAAACAAATCAAATTCCAAGAAAATACATGTAAGCACAAAGGGCTCAAACAATGGGAATCAAACCCAAACCCACAATTGTATTGACCTATCAAAAGAATTCACAAACTTGCATGAATATAGGTGATAATGGTGAATGTATGTAATTGAGCAATCGAACCCTCACCGGATGTGTATCCACTCTATTCATTCAAGTGTTTAGGGGTTGATTCACTCAATTCTCTCCTAATCAAGCTTTCCAAGATTTGTTTTTTTTATTCTAACAATCAACATATATTTCATGCATTCATAAAATTATCAAGAGATCTTTTCATTAGTTGTAATGGGGCTAGGGTTAAGGTAGTATGCATATTTGGTTAAGTGGACTTGAGATTTGAATCTTCGATAAGCTTAGACTTTCCACCTAGCCTATGACATCCTATACAATTCAAAAGCTAACCTAACTACCTATTCTTCACTTTTTTAACATACTCATGCATTTTCTTTTCACTTCACAACACTTATGCATTGATCCTTATTGAGCTTTGCTTTGGGGCATTTCGTCCCCTTTTTATTTCTTTCTTTTTCTTTGTTTCTTTTTTTTTCTATTTTTTTTTCTTCTTTTATTTTCCATGATTTTCTTTTTGTTTCTTTTTCTTTTTCTTTTGTTTTTTTTCTTTCTTTCAAACTATGTACAAGAACATCAATGCATAAGGTCTATACATTTTATCAATATATGAGCATGTACCCAATTCCCAATAATTTTAATAAAAATACAAAACTACCCTTTTATTCTCCCAATGTCCCAAGATTCCCACACTTGAATGATACACACACTCTAGCCTAAGCTAATCAAATATCCAAATAAGGACATTTATTGTTTTCCACTTTAAGGCTTGTAATGTGCTAAATTAAGAACAAGTGGGTTAATCGTAGGCTCAAATTGGCTAACAATGGATGATAAAAGGTAAGGATCTTTGGTTAAGTGAGCTAAATGAAATGATGGCCTCAATCATATAAATGCATGAATACAAGAAATAATTGGACATATAGAATCAAACAAATCAAGGGTCACAATCATAGGATGAGAATAATGCACACAAGAAGGAAAGTAAGTGGTTATAAGATGTAACCACATCAATAGGCTCAAATCTCACATATTTGTGTTCTTATCTCAATACATGCTTCACAAAATATGAATTCAAGCAAGTTACAAAAATAAATTTTCAATCAATTGGGTTGTGCTCTATAGATGGAAATCTTGAAGAACCTCATTATTTTGACTAAGCTTATTGTGTATATATATGCGAAAATAAGAAAATGCAACAAAAAATCCTAAAAACCTAAAAAAAATTGAAATGCAAAAGTGTTAAGATTAGAAACTTGTCACCCAAAATCGCCGACCGGTCGGACGACCTCCCCACACTTAAAAGTTTGCACCGTCCTCGGTGCACTCAAAGATGAGCAAGGGGGTACGGCGACTCTCCAGATTGCTACCTTCAGCTGGTAGATCAACCAGTTGCTACGCGTTCTTTCTTCCACTTCCATTTTTGCTTGCGGTACATCATTCATGAAAAACAAAAATATAACACCATAAGATGAGAGAACACAAAAACAAGGGAGCATACATTGTTGGGAATGAGGTACTAATCACTAGAATTGAGTGAGTGAATTAGTGTGACATTAGGAAAATAGGGATGTGAGTTCTAAATTAGTCGGTTTAGAACACACATTAGCATAAAAGTTATGTCACAAAAGAAGTATGTACTTTACTCATTCTATTGTGCTTGAAATGCTTTAAGTAAACTTGTAAGGTAAAACAAGTATGAAAGAAGCATGAGAGCATTCAAGCTAACAGCATATGGATGTATATAATCATGAAATACAATGCATTAAGGTAAATGCACACCATCCAATGTCAAGAGATTGCCTAATCAAAGAATAGGGTTCAAATCACATGGTGGCCAAATCATGCAATTCAAGAAGAGTTACAAGCTCGAAGGCAATTCTCATCACTTGGTATTCTTAAGAGGTAAGCATGAAAAACTCAAAACCAAGTAGCAAAATATAACCTCAACAATAGAATTCAACAAAGATTATAAATATAATGATGTTAAGATAACATCCCTTTTTAATACTCAGCAGTAGTTAATGGTAATCATGAATAACAATCCAATACTTACAATGAAAAAGAGAAAATGAAATGAAAATTAACAAAAACTAACTAATCAACTAACTAAATAACTAATTAGTTAACTAAAATAAATGATTATCAATGGTGTTTTGGGAGTGTTGGATGAGGGGTAGAAGAAGGGAAGAAGAAAGGAGAAGGAAAGAAATGGAAAGAGGAGAAGAAAAGAGATGTGTTGAAGGAAGGACATCCGCACGTACGAGCGCATGGCGCGCGCGCGCGGATGGTGGTGCAATGGACACGACGCATACGCGCACATGGCGCGTGTGCACAGATGGCTTATTCCGAGAGTGGCGCATACGCGCAAGTTGGTTTGTGCGAAAGGCACAATGCGCGCGCAACGTTCGCACAACTCTCGGGTTTTTGGCTTGGGATGAAATTTCTCAATCCACGCGTACGCGTACGTCGCACGTCCGTCTGGGTAGGCGAAAATGCTTGATGCATGCATACGGGCGCAGTGCGCGTACGTACGGATGGTGCTCTATTTTTCAAAAAAAAATTTCTATGTTTTTGCACCAATCCAAGCATTCCAAACCTCCAAACAGCTACCAAAACACTATAAAACCTTATTTAACATAATAAACTACCAATTATACTCATCAAATCAACCAAAAACATGAATTTAAACTAATTACCAATATGTACAAAAAGAGAAGATGAAAAGAAGTTACCATGGTGGGGTGTCTCCTACCTAACACTTTTGTTTATTGTCCTTAAGTTGGACTTATGGGGAGCTCCTCTCAAGGTGGCTTGTGCTTGAAGCTATCTTGGAACATCCACCAATGCTTGAATCTCCAATAAGCTCCATTCTTCAATTCTAATATCTTCAACCCTTGATGGAGTTCTTCACAAACCATGAGCTCCCAAATTTGATTTTCTTTGTGAGATCCGGGATCTTACACTTTGTTTTGGCACCCGTCCTTAAATTGGTCATCATTATTCCATCCGGGTGGCACAACCTTAGAATTCTCAAAGAATCTTCCAAATAACTTCCTAGACCCATGCAATTTGGTTCCACACCAACCATTGCTCTTGAATTTTGAGCTTGCAACCATCATGAGCTTAGAATGACGTTTCCAACCACTAAACAACTCTGTCCTACTCTTAACTCCACAACGAGCTCTAAGTTGACCATCATTTTCAATCAAACCATATTCAAGTGAGAAAGTAAAGCTTAGGGATAAGAATTTTACCCACTTGAATGTTGTGTAGGATGGTGACTTAGGAAGGGGTGGTCCCAATGATCTTGCAAGCTCCACTCTCTTGTGCTCTTCCTTGACTATCTCCACCTCTTCGCAAGCTTCTTCAATTTCAACCTTTTCCCTTTTATCAGTTGGCTTGGTGTTGTCTTCAAGAACTTCGCTTTCTTGCTCAATGGGAGGTGATTCAATTTTGGATAGAAATTCATTGATGAATGAATCCATCTCTTGATCAACCTTTTCATATTCTTCAATCTTGATATACACCATGCCAACTTTTTCCTCTTGGTAGCTCTCTTCGGATTCACTCTCTTCTTCATTGTTCACCAAGGGTATGGGAAGTTGTGCACGTTCTTCTATAATTTAAACTTCGTGTCCAATAGGAAAGGATTCAATTGTAGATAGGAATTCATCCATGATTGAATCCATCTCTTGACAACCCTCTTTCAAGTCTCCAACGACGATATGCCTTGGAGGTTGCGCACCCTCCTCAACATCAATATCAAGCTTCTTGGAAGAGTGCTCCATGATGCTACATTTCCATGGTCTTTCAACATCTCCTAAATCTTCAACTACCTCTTCCTTTTCTTCAATAACCCTAGGTTTTTCCAATTGCTCCAATACAAAGTTCGACTCTTCCTTCTTCTCCACCGGATTTTCCAATCTCTCTTTCATGCTTTGGTCCTCTTTTAATTTTTCACATGTGGCCACGGAGACACCTTGAGTATTCAAGCATTGGTAGGCTAAAGTATACACTACCTTGGTCAAATTAGTCACAAATTCTAGGGTGTTCCTTTGCATATCTGCTTGGCCTTAAAGTAACAAGGTGAGAGAATCATCCATTGGGGCTTGGGGTGGATAGGAAGGTTCATTATTTTGGAGTAAGGGTTCATAATAGGAAGGTGGTTCTTCTTGGTACGGGTATGGAGATGGTAAGTATTGAGGTGGTTCATGGTAGTAATCTTGATAGGGTTGTGGTGGTTCTAAAGGTTCTTGCTCATAATGGTCATAAGAATATGGTATGGGGGATTGGTCATATGATAGATATAGACCATAGGAAGGTGCTTGGTATGGAAAGGCTTGTGAGTATGATTGAAGTTCATGTTGAGGATAAGAGTCATAGGCATATAATGGTGGTAATTAATGATCATGAAAAGTTTCACCATAGCCATTGAATTGACATACATTAGGATGATGATTATACCTATGAGTATCCAGAGGTTGTTGCCAATAGGAGTGATTAATTCCTTGTGGCTCCTCCCATCTTTGTTGGTTTCATCCATAACGAGTGTCATCATTGAAGTTCACATTTCCTACAACAAAATTAGGACCAAACTGATAGCCAAAGTGAGAATTCGTAGTGAAAAGAGAAAATAAGAAACAAAAGCTAATAAGAAATAATGAAACAAAGTCCTAAAACTAGCAAAAACTAACAAGCAATCCAAAAATCAAGTTATTCACAATATTCACATATATACAATAACCAATAACACAACACCATTGCGATTCCCCGGCAACGGCACCATTTTGATGAGAAAGACTCTTGACGGTTTAGAATTCACAAATGAAATCTTCGTTGCAAGTATAGTTTCTAAACCGAATAATAATCCTTTCATACAAAAATTTGTTTGTCACTAGTACGAATCCCTAAATTTATAAACCGAAGTATTGAACCTTGGGTCGTTCTCCCTAGGAATTATAATGAAATGTTCTTGTTATTGGTTATGGAGTGTGTTTGGGGTTTTGAGATTTTAGACAAGAAATATAAATGGCAAAGAAAATAAACTAACAACTAACAAAGCTCTTGGCTAGAAATGAGAACTAGAAGTCCTATCCTAGTTATCCTCCTCAATTGTGACCAAAAATTGTCCATTGCCACCACTTAGTTAACCTCTAACTATGGAGGAAAGTCAAGTGAATGAATTAACTTGATTCCACAAGTCCTAGCCAACTCCCAAGGGAAAGACTAGCTTTAGTGGTATCCAAATCAATTACCAACTTCTAATTATCAATCAACAAAGGAATTAGATCACTCAAGCATCACTAATTACTCCACCTAGGCCAAGAGGGATAAAAATCTATACTAAAATCCAACCAAGCATTACATCAAACACTTGGGAGGTACAAAAGAAAAGCATAGTAAATTGATAACAAGAATAGAATCTAACAACAATTGAATGTAAGAAATCAACAACAACAATCAAAGAGAACAAGATCTACATGAATTACCTCAATTTGCATTAAAAGAAAATAGAAGGAACAAAAGTAGATCTACAAACAAAGTAGAAGAAATTATAACAAATAATAGAGAATGATGAGTGTAGCAACAAGGAATTAAGAAGAAGAAGTAGAAGAGAGCATGAATTAAAACCTATATCTTAGAACTAAACCTAATCCTAATCCTAATTCTAGAGAGAAGTGGGAGCTTCTCTCTCTAAAACTAAAACTAAACCAGCCTCCTGTATGTGTGTGTGTGTATCTATGATGATGATGCCTTCCCCTTCATTCTTTGGTCTTTTTATAGTCTTTTCTCGCCAAAAACTCAGCTCCAAATGGGGCTGGAAACCCCCTAAAATCGCCAGGCACGTGTTCTATTAAAAAATCATATATCAGGATCGATGCGTACGCGCACAGCACGCGTACGCATCCATGGGTGACTTCACAAGGTGCGCGTACGCGCCTGGTGCGCGCGCGCGTCCATGGGCAAGTTCAATTATTTGGCTTTTCATGATCTTCTCCACTTGCATGCTTTCTTCCTTGCTCCTTTGATCCATTCCTAGCCTTTTTCAATTCTGAAATCACTAACCACCACATCAAGGCATCTAGTAGAATCAAAGGGAAATAGAAATTCATCAAATTATAGGTCTAAAAGCATGTTTTTACATTTAAGCACAAATAAGGAATCAAACACAAAAATCATGCTATTTCATTGAATAAATGTGAGGAAAGGTTATCAAAATGCTCTAAATTCAACACAAGATAAACCCTACAAAGGGGGTTTATCATAGCTACAACATGCAAGTGAGAAAATAGTAAAGGCAAATGGCATATCAATAGTGCAAAAATTGCAACAAAGGGGAAGAGATAGTGTGTCATGAAAGACAGTGTAAGTTCATGTCAATGCAAAAGGAATACAAATATCATAAAAGATTGGCATTGATTTAAATAATATTATCCAACAGTGTAGAACAAGTCTCTAAGCACCAAAATAATACCAAAAAAGATACAACAGTTGAATAAGAACATTTAGCACCAATGAAAACATAATAAACTTAGAAAAGAAAATATAAACATGCACAAAGTTAAAATGAAATGAATAAAAATATGTAAATGCAATAAAGAGAACAGAATGAAAGAGAAAAAGAATGAGAAGTTAAAGAAAGGAAGAAGAAGTAAGTAAGAAAGGAGGAAGAAAGAAGAAGAAAAGATAGAAGAAAGGAGAAAGGAATGAAAAACAAGACGCAACGCGCACGCGTGCGTGCAAAAACTGAAGAAACCATGCGATGCGTACGCGTTGCCCACGCGTACGCGTGGGTGATTTTGTGCCTCTAGCACAGTGCCAGCCCCAGATCATCACAAATCTCTGTTCAGTTTCCTTATTATGCCGATTTTTCATTCCACACGTACGCGTCAGGGACGCTTACGCGTGGATTGGTGAAAAAGAAGGGGATGCGTACGCGTGCAGCACGCGTACACGTGGGTTGGCTTGTGCGCCAGGCACGCCTCCCGCGTCGTTCCAATAGAACTCTCTGCCTAGTTGCGCATATACATACAATGCGTGCGCGTCGATCCCCCTTTTATTTATATATGCAGAATACAGGTGATGATGCAGAGATTATGAATGAACACTAATAAAAATAAGATAAAATAAAAATAAGAATAAAAAGAGACGATTATACCATGGTGGGTTGTCTCCCACCCAACACTTTTAGTTAAAGTCCTTAAGTTGGACATTTGGTGAGCTTCTTGTCATGGTGGCTTGTGCTTGAACTCATCTTGAAATTGCCACCAATGCTTGGACTTCCAATAAGCTCTATCTATCCCAAGTGAATTCCCCAAGCTTTGATGGAGTTCTTCACAAGCTTTGAGCTCCCAAAATTGATCCTCTTGTATGCCAGGATCCCAAATCTTGTTGCCACACCCGTCTTCAAATTGATCATCATGATTCCATCCGGGTGGCTCATCCTTGGAATTCTCATTTAAGCACCTAAACATCTTCCTAGACCCATTCAATTGAGAATTATACCAACCCTTGCAATTAGGCCTTGAGCTTCCAACCATAACGAGCCTAGGATGTTGTTGCCAACCACTGACCATCTCCTTTTTACTCTTAAAACCGCAGATAGCTATAAGTTGTCCATCCGTTTCAAGTAGACCATATTCAAGTGGGAAGGTACAGTTGAAGGATAAAAATTTTACCCACTTGAATGTTGTGTTGGATGGTAATGGCTTGGGGGGAAGTATCTCCAATGGCAGCCTTGCCAATGTATGCTTCACTCTCTTGGGCTCCTCTTTAATGACTTCCACCTCTTGACACGCTTCTGCAACAGTAACTTCTTCCTCTTCGACCATGATATGCCTTGGAGGTTGTACACCTTCCTCAACATCAAATTCAAACGTCTTGGAAGGAGGCTCTATGACTTGTGGTTCCCATGGAGGTTCCGCATCTCCGAAGTCTTTAACCACTTCCTTTTCTTCAATAATTTCGGCTTTCTCCGCTTGCTCTAGTACAAAATCCAACTCCTCCTTCATGACATCCACCTCTTGACAACTTTCTTCAAGAGTCTCTCCTACCTCCACCTTTTGGGCCTCCTCTTGCTTCTTTTGAAGTATGTATGCGTGAACCTGATCCATTACATCCCGAAGACGATCCCTTCTCTCTTGTTCCATGTCAATAGCGTAATTGGGATCATGTTGCTCTTGGAGTGATGGACATGGGTGGAAAGTAAGTGTAGTAGAGCTTGAAGGTTGAATATTGGGGGTAAAGGATGGATCCACACGGGATATAAGAGCCTGGAGAGTAGAGGTGAGACCAGCGATAGTAGAGGTAAGTGTGGTTCAAAGCTCTCTTTGCCCTTGGTGAATAGCAGTAAGGGTATCATCTATGGGAGCTTGGGGTGGATAGGAGGGTTCATTTGTTAGGAGGAAAGGCTCAAAATACGGAGGTGGTTCTTCTTGATATGGGTATGGAGATGGTGTATGTTGCGGTAGTGGTTCTGGGTATGATTCATATGGTTCGTATGGTGGTTGGTGTGGTGGATAAGGGTTAGGGTCATATGGTGGTGTTTGGTAGTAGGGGGCTTGTGAGTATGGTGGTTCATAACTATATTGAGGAGGGGGTTCATAGGTGTATTATGGTGGGTGTTGATTGTCACGAAGAGGTCCACCATAACCATTGTCTTGGTAAGCATCATAGAATGGTTGTTGATAGTGCCTTGGAGGAGGTTGTTGCCAAGAGGGTTGATCAAATCATTGTGGCTCCTCCCATCTTTGATTGTCTCATCCTTGATCCAAGCTTTTATTGTAATCTCCTCTTCCTATAACATGATTGTAACCAAACTCATAGCCAAAGGGGTGAGAATTCACACTAGTAAGAGAAATAAAAACTAATAAAAATTAATCAAAATAAACTCCTAAAACTAAAAACACTAACAAAGAAACGAAAAAGCAAAATTATTCACAATATTCACAATAACCAATAATAAGGCACATGTTTGCAATTTCTCGGCAACGGCGCCATTTTGATGAACGGATCTTTGTCAGTAAAGAATTCACAATAAATTCTCCTTGCTAGTATAGTTTCTAAACCAACAAAGAATCCTTTCATACAAAAATTTGGTTGTCACTAAAGCAAACCCAATAAAATAAACCGAAGAATTTAAACCTCGGGTCGTCTCTCAAGGAATTGCAGGGAAGTGTTCTTGTTATCGGTTATGAATTTTCTGAGAAATTTTTGAATGAGGAATGGAAAAATAAATGATTATAAATTAAAGCAATGAAAATTAACAAGAGGTTTTATGTAATTAAAATAAAAATCCTTGGCTAAGAGAAGATTAATCTGAAGTTCTATCCTTGTTGGATTTCCCAAGATTAATAATAATAGGTTGTTGTTTCTACTTAGTTAACCCTCAACGAATGAAGGAAAGTCAAGTAGTTGAGCTAACTCCAATTCACAAGTCCTAATCCTCTCCCTTGGGAAGGATTAGCATTAATGACTAGAGAGCCAGCCAACAATTTCCAATTACAAATTAACTCTTGAGTCTTCCAACTCAAGGGTCTCCAAATATTAATCAACTCCAAAGCCAAGTTGGAAGCCTACTCCATTGACATGGATGCCAATTTCGCATACATGTAAAGGGAGTAGAAAGAAGACATGATAATTAGACTCAATTGAAAATAATCAAGAAATAATGAAATTAAATAGAAAAGTATATTTGCATTAATTAATTTCAAAATTGAAGGTATCCATATAACTCTAAACAAAGTAAATGGGGAATAAAAAGAGTAAAGGAATTGGAAACAAACTAGAATGATAAAGACTTCAACGGAGGTAGTAACTCTTCTCAATATCTAACTCAAAAGCATAAAACTAAGAATCCTAAAACCTAGAGAGAGGAGAGAGCCTCTCTCTCTCTCTCTAGAAAACTACATCTAAAACCTAAATTGTGAATAATGAGAAGTGAATGAATGAATTGATGAATGAATGAATGAATGATTGATTCCCCCACTCTGTAGCTTTTAATCTGTATTTCTGGGCCGAAAACTGGGTCAAAATAGCCCAGAAATCGCCCTTAGCATTTTCTGATACGTCCAGCACGTGGCTTTGTCATGTGTACGCGTCGTCCACGCGTACGCGTGGATTGAACTTTCACCAGGTCACGCGTACGTGTGATCCACGCGTGCGCGTCGCCTAACAGCATGGCAACTATGGCAAATTATATATCATTTTAAAGTCCCGGATGTTAGCTTTCCAACGCAACTAGAACCGTCCCATTTGGACCTCTGTAGCTCAAGTTTGATCAATTTAGTACGAAGGGGTCAGGCTTGACAGCTCAGCAATTCCTTCAATTTCTTGTATTCCTTCCACTTTTGCATGCTTCCTTTCCATCCTCTAAGCCATTCCTACTCTATAAACCCTGAAATCACTTAACACACATATCAAGGCATCGAATGGTAATAAGAGAGGGTTAATAATTAGCAATTTTAAGGCCAAAGAAGCATATTTTCAATCATAGCACAAAATTATGAAGGAAAATGAAAAACATGCGAATTATATGAATAAGTGTGAGTTTAGTGGATAAAATCCACTCAATTAAGCACAAAATGTACCACGAAATAGTGGTGCATCATGGCTCATATTGGTGAGAGTATTGAGGTAGTGTATAAATAATTGGTGGTTCTTGGGAGTTGGTGTTGGAATCGTGGTGGCTCTACATATGGTTCATATGGTTGTTGGTATGGTGGATATAGGTTAGGATCATATGGAGGTGAATGATGGTATGGGGCTTGTGAGTATGGTGGATAATAATGTTGAGTAGGGGGTTCATAAGCATATGGTGGTTGTGGTTTATAACCACAAGGAGGTCCACTACACACATTAAATTGGTATGCATCATGGTATGGCTCTTGATCATAGTACATTGGTGGAGGTTGTTGCCATGAAGGCTGATCAAATGCTTGAGGCTCCTCCCACCTTTGATTGTCCCATCCTTAATGCATATCCTCATTGTAGCTTCCATTCCTTAAAACATAGTTTGAGCCAAACTCATAGCCAAAAGGGTGAGAATTCATAGTAGCAAGAGCAAATGAAAACAAAATCTAATAAGAAACAAAGTAAACCAAATCCTAAAACTAGTAAAAACTAACAAACAAACCAAAAACTAAGCTATTCACAATATTGACGTATATACAATAACCAATAACAAGCACACATTGTGATTTCCCGGCAACGGCGCCAAAAACTTGAAAGAGTAAAACCCGTCCGCTTAGAATTTCTTCTCGATAAGAGCAAATAACTTCGTTGCAAGTATAGTTCCAAACCGACAAATAATACTCAATCCAAGTTTAATTTTGGTTGTCACAAGTCCAAACCAATAAAAAGGTACAAAATATTATCTTCAACATAGGAAGAAAGTCAAATAAGACTAATTAATCTCAATCCAAAAGTCCTAATCAACTCACTAATTGGATTAGCAAGATATTAGAGTTAATGGAAACAATATTAACTAACAACTCTAGATCACCAACATAAGTTGGGTATTAATGACTCAAGATTGCCTAATTTCTCTTTCCAAACCAAGAATGCTCAAAAAGCTCCTCTAAACCTAAGCCAAGCATTTTGTCAAACACTTGGAAGGCATAAAAGGAAAGCATCATAAAAGTGCAATAATAATAAAATCTACAATTACCCAATGCAAAAAATTAACAATAATAACTAAGGAAAGCACATTAAACATGAAATACCTCAAAATTGCATTAAAGAGAATGAAAATTAACAAGAGTGCATCAACATAAAAGTAACCAAAATGAGAAATTAACAAGAAGAAATAGGAAAATCAAGACAATGGAACAAGAAATTGTAAATAAAACAAGATGAAAACAAGAATTAAAACTTAAATCTAAGAAAGTTTGACCTAATTCTAGAGAGAAGATGGAGCTTCTCTCTCTAGAAACTACCTAAAGCATGGTCCTAACCTAATCTAATTGCTCCCCCTTGTCCAATCTTCAATTCTGTATGAAATAGCCTCATTTCTTCATGAATTCTCCACTTTGCATGCTTTTCTCTGCACTTCTTCCATCCAATCCTTGCCTTATAAGCGTGAAATCACTCAACAAACATATCAAGACATCGAATGGGATTAAAGTGAATTAGATTTAGCTATCATAAGGCCTGAAAAGCATGTTTTCACTCTTAAGAACAATTTAGGAAGAATTACAAAGCCATGCTATTTTATTAAATAAATGTGAGATAAGTTGATAAAATTTCCTAAATTCAACACAAAATAAACCACAAAATTGGGGTTTATTAGCACTCATTTCTGTAACAGACAACTTGACTCAATTCTACACCGTTATGGTGTTCGCCACAAGATGGCAACTCCATACCATCCGCAGACAAATGGGCAAGCCGAGGTCACCAAAAGAGAACTCAAAAGAATCTTGGAAAGAACAGTGAGCACCTTTGTAAGGGATTGGGCACGGAAGCTGGATGATGCCCTGTGGGCATATAGAACAGCTTTCAAGACCCCTATTGGGATGTCTCCTAACCAACTGGTCTATGGGAAAGCATGCCATTTACCAGTGGAACTGGAACACAGAGCCTACTGGGCAACCAGATTCCTCAATTTTGATTCCAAGGCTGTAGGAGACAAAAGATTGCTCCAATTAAATTAGTTGGATGAATTCCGACAAGCTGCATTCAACAATGCAAAAATTTACAAGGAAAGAGCTAAGAAATGGCATGATCAAAAGATCTCCTCCAGAGTCTTTAAGCTGGAACAGAAGGTTTTACTCTTCAATTCTAGACTCAAGCTTTTTCCTGGGAAGCTCAAGTCCAGGTAGACAGGACCTTTTTTGGTCACTAATGTCTCATCCTACGGTCATATAGAGCTCCAAGACAGACACTTTGCAAAAAGATTTACAATAAATGGACAGAGGGTCAAGTATTATCTAGGGGATACTCTGGAGCAGGAGAGCTCCACTCTACTGCTAACATAGCAGCACGAACGTCAAACTAGTGACGATAAAGAAACGCTTGTTGCGAGGCAACCCAACCATACGTAGCATATTACTGTTTTCAGTTCTTTTACTTATTCTTAGTTTTATTCAATTCCAATTCATTCCATATTAACTTTAATCGTTTTCCCTTGTTGTTTAATATTTGTGATCATGTGCAGCACCTAGATTAAAAACAGGAAACATTTCGAATTGAATTTAGAACACCCTGGGGAGGATTCCTTGCTGATGTTGAATGCCAGACAAGGAGAAGGCTGGGCATTCAATGCCTAAGAAGTATAGAAAGGCTGGCGTTGAACACCACAAGGGGGGCTACTTGGGCGTTTAACACCCAAAATGGAGTGAATCCCTGGCGTTGAACGCCACAAGGGGGGTTGCTTGGGCGTTCAACACCCAAAATAAAGGCCTGGCGTTGAACGCTACAAGGGGGGCTCTTGGGTGTTCAACGCCCATTGAGGGATGAAGAGCTAGCGTTGAACGCCACCAAGGGGTTCCCTAGGCATTCAATGCTCACAAAGAGGCAAGCCATCCATTCAAATTCCAAGGAAGGGAAGGAGGGGTTGACTTGGTCAAACCATATCTTTTTCAAAACCATATCTTTTCATCAATCTTCTCTTCAAATCACTATCTTTTTAAATTTATTTGAAATTAAACCATATCTTTTCAACAACTTCATTTCAAATCTTATCTTTTCAAATCAAATCTCGTTGAATTCAATTCTTTTCACATCTTTTTCTATCTATATCTTATCTTTCATATCTTTCTTTTATGGATACCATCTCTTTCCACAATCTTTTTCAAATTTTTTTCAAATCTTTCTTCATTCCATCTAATTTTCAATTACATTTTGTTTTCATATCTTTAAACTAAGTGTTGATTATCTTTCCCCTTTTATAATGACCCACCCTCTCTCCCTCTCCCTTACGCCTCTCTTCCCCTTCCTACACCTCTTTTTCCTATCCCTTTTGCTCGGAATGAGCAAACTTTTTAAGTTTGGTGTGGAAAATGCTTTGATTTTTCAATTATTTGAATTCTATGGCTCCAAGAAGTGGAAAATATACACCAAGAAATAAGAAAGAAGGCACTCCATCAACACCTGCATTTAAACATTACAGGGAAAAATGTAGGGGGTGAGAACATCATCCTCGAAAGGGTTCTCAGTAGAGGGTTTTTGGGAATTACTGTAATAGGATACGTAGAGATAAACCGAACCAGTGATTAATAACCGTCTTATGCCTCTTTTCAAAAACAACAGCTTACAATAAAAGTAAAGTCGGAAATATTTTCTGAAAGAGGAACCATTCAATTCTCAAAAACTCAAAAGCCTTTCAAAACGGTTTATCTATGCTGAAACAAAATAGCCTTTCGTGTTTTATTCCAAACCAGAAATACAAAACCGAAATCAACCATCGGTTCATCTCATTCTAACCACGGCCCTAGGCCCAAACAATCCAACCATCAACCAATCACACAGTCCAATAGAGTCCCAGTAGCAAACACAAATAGGAAGATGCAAGCACAAACAAACAGTTATTGCAAGTAGAACAATTAGCAATTAATCACATAGGCAAACCAAGATCAATGGTAATGTTCACAAGATGTAAAAGAATAGTTAAAAACAGAGTCACGTATGACATTCATAGAGGTGAAAAGCTTAAGAAGGAACGAGTCCATTCATAAGAAGAAAGCTATGAGTCCAACATTTTCAAAAGAACAACAATGGCATAAACCATGTAGTATGCTAAATCAGACTCAAATCAAAATGAATTAAGTAAAGTTTATCAAATGAAACTCAACCGGGAAAAAAGCGAGAAATCCCCTTTCTTTCCAGAATTTCGAAGAATACCCCAAATACATAATCAAATGAAGATGTGCATTGGAAATATAGTAAAATTAATAGAAAGTCAAATTGTATTTGAAGTAAATGCAGTTCCGCAAACCAGTAAAAGTACAGGTGAGGTATTAGAAATAAATAGTTGTTAAACTGTATAAGTAATCTTAAAGTTTTATATATACAAATAAGTATATATCTATTCAACAGCAATTTTCATAAAATCTCAAAATTAGCTGTAATCACTGTCAAATAAGAGGAAAACTGAATCAACAAGTTCTCTAAGCATGAACTCGGAATCATGAGTTAAAATGCACAGCGTAATAGGACAAGTTCAAAGCTACAGCAAGGAATACATGAATCAAGAAAAAACTCAAACAGAGAAAGACAGATACAACAAGGATTTCAAACAAGCATATGCACTTAGGATCAAACAAGAATACATATGAATAGAGGAATAGAGTGGAACATCAAACTACTTTTCAAGAGGAGTAGCAAACAAGAACTTCAAGTTAGGATATGCAAGAACACGTCGACTCGAACAAAATTCAAGACACACAACTGAATAGCCTCGAGAATTAGTTTCTAGCGTTCCCAAAACCCGCGATTCGCTTTACTCAAAACTCGTATCTCATCTATGATAACCCATTAGTACTCTCGTATACATAATTAACTAGTATTAAGCCGGCCAAACTTAACATCAGGAATTATACAATGCAAGACTAACAGCGTTAATCAATAGACCGTCATGTGCATAAAGCTCTAATTCTCGTCATTCGACAAGACCTAATACATGACAAACGCTCAGAGTATGCAATTGAAGCATAGTCGGTCCATTCCTCAGGCTCTACAGGAAGGACTGCTCTGATACCATAATGTAATAATTCCAATAATAAACTATAGTTTTCGAAAAGCGCCCCTACCTCAAAACGCAATTTCATAACCCAAACGCGTCACAGGAACCTCCTCTCTTAAACCGAGATCACCAACAACGCAACCTTGGCTCCAAGCCACTCCCGCGGTAACCACAGCAACACTAATCGCGACACATAACAATAGAAACTCAGTCTCATAGCAATTGATGCCGCAAAACCTTAGCGTGAGATTATAGAACAGTAACTAAAAGGGCTTTCAAATCTAAACGCTTACCGAACCGGAGAAGGAACGGCTGAACCAAAGCAGCGGCGGTCTCCAAATTTCTGATAATAGCAGCTGTACAACCACGCAGTGTCAATACTCTTTCCGAAATCCAAAAAGGACAGAAACCGCAAATTACAACCCTTACCAGAAGAGTTCTCCGGTGACGGCAGCAAGGTTCTCCGGCAACAGAAACGGGCAGAAGCTTCGGCGATGCTAACCGAGGCTTGCCGGCGGCAGAAACGGCGGCGATGGCTCCGCGCAGTGGGTCGCGCTCCTCCACGCGCCACTGGCCCGCATCTCCACCCTCAACATCATGCGATCTCTCTCTCCTCTGGGCTCTCTCCTCTGCGACGAGAAGGGCAGCAACAGCCCGGTACCTCGCGCGCGGCAGTCTGACGCGGTTTCAGATGGCAGAGGCGATGCTCCTCCTTGCGATGGCGTCCTCCATTAATGGCGTCAGGGCACGGCGGCGACGCTGGGTTGAGACGGAATAGCGAAGGCGAAGGCTCCTCTTTCCTCGCGTGTCTCCCCTCTGTTCACAGACCTCCATTAATGGTGATGGTGAGGACCTCAACGGCGACGGATCTGACAAGAACGAAACCCTCAGGATCGCAGGGTGCGACGGAGCTCACGGCGGCAGAGCGCGATGGCTCCCTTTCCTCCTCGCGTCATCTCTGCTCCTTCTACATGCGAACTTGACAACAATGGCCACAGAAGCTCCTCGCGCGGCGGTGGTGAGGCAGTGTGGCGCGGCGGTCTCCTCCCTCCTCGGTCAGGCGACGGTGCGATGGCAGAGAAGCCCAGCGCGCGACACAGTCTCTTTCCTCCCCTGCTTCCCTCTGCGTTTCCCCGTTTCCTCCTAGCCCTTTTCTTTCTTCGTTCCTTTCTTTTTGCAGCTATTGCTGCTGTGTGTTGCGGCTAGGTTTTGGGGGGCTGAGTGGGGTTGAAAGGGAACCGGGTCAGGTAAAGGGTACTGGGTTAGGGTTTCATTATTTTGAAAATTAGGTTAGGGGTAATTTGGTAATTTCACATAAAATTGGGAATGATATAATAATTGAAACCCAAATTAAATCCAACACTAATTGTATGTAGAAAATACTATTTGTTCATCATTTTCACAAATTATTTTCAATAAAATGCCCAAATCTAAAAATTAGAAATAATATACTTAAATCCTTTATTTTCCCAAAACAGCAGTAGTAATATTTAAAATATTACTTATTTAATCCAAATCATATAAAATCCTTATTATTTCATAACTATCAACCTTATACTTTAAATATAGAAAATAATCCAATAATTATAAAATTGGATAATAATCATAACTTATCTCAAATCCAATAAATCAAAACTTGCCTTAATTATCTTTAATAAAATAATTTCTGAAATTGAGGCTATAAATAACTATATGATTTGAGACTTGATCATAAAAAGACTTTTCAAAGTCCTGGGTCTTACATTCTACCCACCTTATAAAAATTTTCGCCCTCGAAAATTGATACAAAATGAAAGAAATTCCATAACAGTTCACCTTTGAACACATTTAAGGAAGAAGCAAAAATATCTCAAAATATAATCATATATACGATTTTCAAATACTTTGATTGTCATATGCATAAGGGTGCAAAGGTAGGAGTGTGATTGCAAAGCAAACGTTACAAGGTAGGCTCAATGCACAAGGTCACATAATCTCAAGACTTTTACAAAAACTTGAGGTAACAAAATAGGGTGCAAACCAAGATAGGCGTTCACAAAACAAGGCGGTATCAATGTGACATAAAGGCTACCAAAACAGGTTGGTAATAAAACAACGGCCACAATGTTCGCCGACAAATCTCGTTCTTACTTCAGAACCTCAACCTCCCAACTCCACCAATCATTTTACAACCTCATGGCCAATCATAAGCCTAACAACCGCAAACCCGTTAGCAAGGAACAAAACATCCACAACTCATAACATGGTACACCTACCGTTTCACCTTCCATATACACATATCACGTCTTAAAGAACTAACGCATCGTGTTACTACGTCTACAAATCGCACGTGATATCAAAACAGTTCTCGAGTCTACTCAGAAGGATACAAGATTTAAAAAGGAGAGTCAAATGTCAAGGATAATACTCATAGATTCGAGAGAATGTATCCAATCCCCGGATAGACAAAGATGTCCAAGCAAAGGAGTTTGCTAGAAATAAATCGATTGACAACTCCAAAGAAAACACTTGGATCCAAAAAATCCAATAGGACCAATCAAAAGAGAACCAGCGCCTTAGTTCGAAACAAATTCAAGTTGAGTCGAAGAAGTAGGAGGTTTACAAAAAGGAATATCAAACCCAAGACAAAGCTCACAAAACTCAAGAGCAAGATTAAAAGTACTTCCAAAATGCCACATCGGTTGGAGAGGGGAACGAAGCATGCCTTATAAGGGTGTGGATACCTCTCCCTAGCATGACGCGTTTTGACGAGTGAGTGTGGGGGGTTTCGGCTATCATCCCTATCGTCAGAGGCAAAACCGTGAGGCCTTGTGTGCCAAAGCGGACAATATCGTGCTAGCGAGTGGTCTGGGCTGTTACAGATGGTATATGGGTGCAGAAGTCACGAGAAGTTTATTTAGTTGTTGAGATGCTCTGATACCATCTGTAACAGCCCAGACCACCCGCTAGCACGATATTGTCCGCTTTGGCACACAAGGCCTCACGGTTTTGCCTTTGACGATAGGGATGATAGCCGAAGTGGACAATATCGTGCTAGCGGGTGGTCTGGGCTGTTACAGATGGTATCAGAGCCAGAACCCGGATCGATGTGCCAGCGAGGGCGCTGGACTCCCTTAGGGGGGTGGATTGTAAGGCCCACATCGGTTGGAGAGGGGAACGAAGCATGCCTTATAAGGGTGTGGATACCTCTCCCTAGCATGACGCATTTTGACGAGTGAGTGTGGGGGGTTTCGGCTATCATCCCTATCGTCAGAGGCAAAACCGTGAGGCCTTGTGTGCCAAAGCGGACAATATCGTGCTAGCAAGTGGTCTGGGCTGTTACAGGTTCTACTCCAAGCTTCATGAAGAACACTACTATGCAGTAATGTGCAACAAGACTATGATTCCGGAAGTCAAGTTTGACTTAAAAGAAGATGAATACCCAAAAATCCAAGAACAAATTCAAAAGAGAGGTTGGAAAATTCTGGCCAACCCTAAACCAATGTTGGAATAGGAATGATCCATGAATTTTATGAAAATTTGTGGATGATAGATAAACAAAAGAAAGAAGGACAAGGATTCCATACATGGCATACCATGGTCAGAGGAAAGACTCTGCATTTCAATCTAGATAAGATGAGAGAAATTTTCAATTTACCCCCCATAAAAGGATGACCTTGACTCCTTTAATAGAAGGGTACTGATGAGATATTTTGTAGGAAAAATAAATTTCTCCCAAAATACCCAAATCTAACCGGCAAGTGCACCGGGTCGTATCAAGTAATAAAAACTCACGGGAGTGAGGTCGATCCCACAGGGATTGAAGGATTGAGTAATTTTAGTTCAGTGGTTGATTTAGTCAAGCGAATCAAGATTTGGTTGATGGTTTTGTGACTTGCAGAATTAAATTGCATTGAAGTAAAGAGAACAAGAAATAAATTGCTGAAACTAAAAGAACAAGAAATTAAATGGCAGAAACTTAAAGTGCAAGAAATGTAAATTGCGAAATCTTAAAGTGCAAGGAATGTAAATTGCTTGAAATGTAAAGGGGATTGGGACGTGGATTTGCAGAAATTAAACAAGGAAAAGTAAATTTGCATCAAACAGAAGAGGGAAAGGAAACTGGGATTGAACCGGATATGAAGCAGAAAAGTAAATGAACATAGAAAGCAGTAAACAGAAAAGTGAAATGGGAAATTCAGATCTCAGGACCCAGAGACTAGAAAACCAAGTCTAGATCTCAATGCCTTTCTAGATCCAACAAGAACAATTGCAAGGAAATTGTAAATGGCAAGGAAAATAGATAAAGAGCAATTAACCGGAAATGAAATTCAATTAGCAGTAAAGAAACAGAGATCCAAGATTGAGATTGAAACAGAATTTCTTCAATTCTCCAATCCAAGATCCAAGACAAGTGCAAATGAAATTGAAAGCAATGAAAACAAAGAAATTAAAGTTCAAAAGCTCTCCGAAAACTATTATGAAAATTCCAAAAGGAAAGCTCTCCGAAGAACTTGAATTCTATCATATTTATACACTTTCAAAAATGATCTTCAAGCCTTGAGTTGGGCCTTTGCTCTTGGTGGAATTGGGTTGAAAGAGGCCTTGGTTGATTGCTCTTGAAGTTTGGAGAAGAACCGAAGTGAACCAATTGAACCGGTTTTGAGGTTAGCAAAAGTTGGACCAAAAGTTTGAGCCAAAGTTAGAGGTCTAACTTTGGCTCCAACTTTTCATAGCAGCAAACACATTTTTCTGGTATGCACGTTGGTGCCAACGTTAGGGGTCTAACTTTGACCCTAACGTTGGCCTTGCCTTGTATGCTAGTGGCGCCAACGTTAGCCTCCAAGTTAGGGGGCTAACGTTGGCGCAAACGTTGGCCCCTCTCCCTTGTGTTTTCATGTGCCAATGTTAGCCTCCAAGTTAGGGGGCTAACGTTGGCGCAAACGTTGGATGGCCAGGGAGGAATTCATGTGCCAACGTTAGCCTCCAAGTTAGGGGGCTAACGTTGGCGCAAACGTGGGATGGCCAGGGAGGAAATTTCAAGTTCCAACGTTAGCCTCCAAGTTAGGGGGCTAACGTTGGGGCTAACTTCTTGCTTCCTGGTTCAATTTCACTTATTCCATTGTCCTCTCTTCACTCCTAGCCATTCCTCTTTGCTTCAACCTTTCTCCAAGCTTTCTTCACCTATCATTAATCAACCAAACTCATCAAAGTTATGCTCAAAATCATGAGATATTCATTCTTTCATAATATGCAACAAATATAGCATAAAACCTCATGAAATGGCATAAATTCATATATGGTTGGTTCAATCAAGGGAAACATGAAAATCTACTCAATTAGCTTGCTTGTAGCTCAAGAAAGTGCATAATTCTAATGAAAACAAAAGAAAAAGACTAGCTAAAATAGGCTAGGATGACTTGTCATCACAACACCAAACTTAAAGCTTGCTTGTCCCCAAGCAAGAAATAGATTTATGCTCCAAGGTTCTTTCAATTAAGATGGATTGAGGAACACTTGTAAAGTGCAGTGAGTGAAGTGATCAAGTATCAGTGGGGTGAACTCTAAATCATATGCTCATGCAAGGGCTTCAGTGCTCACTAGTCCTTACATATTGGGAGTCGTAGGTCTTTAGGATTTTCATCCAAATGGTATCATGGAGATCTCTTTATATGTAATCACCTTGAAGCAGCTTATAGTTTCTGTGCTTTGGCCTCGACTCTAAGTATCATGTCTCAAAGCGGCTCTTTAGATAAGCTTTCAATCAATACTCCTAAACCAGTTGGTTTTAAGGTATTAGGTGTTAAAGCACCCCTAAGGATTTACTTGCTCAAGCCTCTTTCCTTGACACACTTCAACCACAAGCATTTACTAGGATAACAACTCTTTGAGTTTTTGTTTCTTTCTTTCTTTTTCTGCCTAGTAATTGATGCTCAGAGCCTTGGGCCATATTCTTTTTGTTTTTGTATTTTCTTTTCTTTCTTTTGTTTTGTTTGCTGCTTCTTGGATCAATAAATTTTTGAGAATCTCCACAATACTTCTTTGAACTTCATGTCCCGCCTATGAGCTCCCATGCAAGTTTTCACAAGCATGCAACCTCAATACATAATCATACAACTAGAACCACCACTTCTCCTAATCTTTTGCTTGCCTCAAAATTGTTTAATTCCTCAATCTTTCTTCTCAAAGAACTTTTATGTGATGCATTTCTTGGAAATTGAGTGCAAACAAGTTTTGAAGATGAGAATGTTGTGAATGATCAAACATCTTGCTTATTGAATTATAAAGAAAGACTATGCTATGCAGGCAGGGCAATTAAGGATACAATCCAACTTTAAATCACAGCAATAATTGATGTAGAATAATCACTTAACAATACAACCTGTTGGAGTTCAATTGCTTTTCTTTTTTCTCATCATCATTGTTGCTGACCTTCGTGTTCATCTTTCTCCTTTTTGATGATGTTCAAACCTCCAAAAGCTTGTATGTCATTCTGCAATGATATTGAAAGTTGCTTGTTCCCCAAGCACTTGGAAACAATGGTTAATTTTTCATGATTTATTTGCGGGCTTTTTGAACTTACTTTGGTGTGGGAACACCAAACTTAGTACCTTGCCAATGGTTAACCATTTGTGATAATTTCTTTTTCTTTTTCAAAAGTAAAAGAACTGGAAACTAAGAAAAACAGTAAAATGGCTAACTAGTTCATCCAGTATGCTTGAAGCCTACATTATGCAGAAAGTGAGAATGTGTTTTATAATGGGATTTTGGTGGAATACCAAACTTAGGATCCTTCATTCTCCCTTAGATTGTTTTGGTGTGCAACACCAAACTTAGCTTCTTGCATTATAGATGAAACTAATTAACCTTTTTATTAAAATGGTTATGAACAGAAAACTACCTCGGGTTGGGTTGCCTCCCAACAAGCGCTCTTTTATTGTCACTAGCTTGACATTCATCATTTTGTGCTTATGGCATTTGAGGCTTCTGTTGCCTCAGGTTTCCTCCTCTTGCTGTGGATTTCCTTCCCTCTGTTTCTCTTTCCATAGCCCTCTTACTTTCCTCCATGACTCCCTTCGCTTTCAGCACAGCATCCTTTTCATGGCTCTTTGGGTTCAGAGTCCCCTCCTTCTCACTCAATTCAGTAAGGTTTTGAACCAGTTGTTCCATCTGCCTTTCAAGTCTTCTGAGTGAAGCCTCCTGGTTCTTGCTTATCATCTCTTGATGTTTCTTTATTTCTTCCCGCTCTATTACCATCATTTCTTGAATTTTTATGGACCGCTCCATCAGCATTTCTAGAATATAGATTCTTTGAAAGGTTGGAAGTGGTTGTGGCTGTGTCAATTGTGGTGGTTGATGAAGGTCATTTTGGGCGAATGGTGGGGTAGGGCGGGGTTGGAAGTGTGTGTGATTGTTGTTGTGGGGGTGTGTTTTAAGTTGGTTTTTGAAGCTGAGATTGTTGCAGTTGAAGTCCCTTGGTTTTTGGTTTTGGTTCTCAACCCCCCTCCCATTAGAATGAGTCCTCCAAGGTGGATTGTACACATCATTCTGAGGCCTGTGTTGGATCATGCTAGTGTGATTGCTTGGAGATTGTAGTTGCTCATTGTTAATGACCCCAAAACTGTGTTCAGCTTGATTACTCCCATATGAGCTTTGAGTCAGGTTGTATGTATGTATTACAACATGTCTCAACTCAGTGATTTTCCTAGCCATCATGTCTAGTTGTTGTAGAGTCTGCTGATGTATCTGCTTGTTTTGGCTTATTACTTCACGAGCACCTTCAATTTCTTTCTCTTGTGTGAATGGATGCACTTCTGCCTCTGGCTTAACAATTCTTTGTGATGGGTTCAATTTGACTAGGAGCCCATTCACCAGTTCTTCCCATCCGATAATGCTTCCTTGTGGAAAAGCTTCAAACCATTGGGCAACATCATTCATGGCTATGGATAGTTGCTTCGAACTATGGGTTACATTATCATCTAAGGTGGGAGTATTACTCTCATGATTGCTAGAATTTGTGGAGTTCCCTGCCATGATTTGCACAGTCACAACCAATTCAAGTGAAGATAGAGCATATTCAGGCCAGAATATGATTGAAGGATCAGTTGACACAAAGTATCAAACAGTTGGCAAACTTGAGAGAGTAATGAACGAAAACCACTCCTCTCGTTTGTTTTTCAAGCCATGAAAATTATATTCAGCAGGATGAGCCAAGGAAATTTCACTCTATTGCTAGAATGAGGGTTCTATTAGCTCAGGCAAAACTTCAAACAGTTAGCGGGTTAGTCAAAAATTAAAGAAAAAGTGCTTGATCTAGATCACCACCTCACTTAATCATTGTCAATCTAATCAATCCCCGGCAACGGCGCCAAAAACTTGATGAGATATTTTGTAGGAAAAATAAATTTCTCCCAAAATACCCAAATCTAACCGGCAAGTGCACCGGATCGTATCAAGTAATAAAAACTCACGGGAGTGAGGTCGATCCCACAGGGATTGAAGGATTGAGCAATTTTAGTTCAGTGGTTGATTTAGTCAAGCGAATCAAGATTTGGTTGATGGTTTTGTGACTTGCAGAATTAAATTGCATTGAAGTAAAGAGAACAAGAAATAAATTGCTGAAACTTAAAGAACAAAAAATTAAATGGCAGAAACTTAAAGTGCAAGAAATGTAAATTGCGGAATCTTAAAGTGCAAGGAATGTAAATTGCTTGAAATGTAAAGGGGATTGGGACGTGGATTTGCAGAAATTAAACAAGGAAAAGTAAATTTGCATCAAACAGAAGAGGGAAAGGAAATTGGGATTGAACCGGATATGAAGCAGAAAAGTAAATGAACATAGAAAGCAGTAAACAGAAAAGTGAAATGGGAAATTCAGATCTCAGGACCCAGAGACTAGAAAACCAAGTCTAGATCTCAATGCCTTCCTAGATCCTACAAGAACAATTGCAAGGAAATTGTAAATGGCAAGGAAAATAGATAAAGAGCAATTAACCGGAAATGAAATTCAATTAGCAGTAAAGAAACAGAGATCCAAGATTGAGATTGAAACAGAATTTCTTCAATTCTCCAATCCAAGATCCAAGACAAGTGCAAATGAAATTGAAAGCAATGAAAACAAAGAAATTAAAGTTCAAAAGCTCTCCGAAAACTATTATGAAAATTCCAAAAGGAAAGCTCTCCGAAGAACGTGAATTCTATCCTATTTATACACTTTCAAAAATGATCTTCAAGCCTTGAGTTGGGCCTTTGCTCTTGGTGGAATTGGGTTGAAAGAGGCCTTGGTTGATTGCTCTTGAAGCTTGGAGAAGAACCGAAGTGAACCAATTGAACCGGTTTTGAGGTTAGCAAAAGTTGGACCAAAAGTTTGAGCCAAAGTTAGGGGTCTAACTTTGGCTCCAACTTTTCATAGCAGCAAACACATTTTTCTGGTATGCACGTTGGTGCCAACGTTAGGGGTCTAACTTTGACCCTAACGTTGGCCTTGCCTTGTATGCTAGTGGCGCCAACGTTAGCCTCCAAGTTAGGGGGCTAACGTTGGCGCAAACGTTGGCCCCTCTCCCTTGTGTTTTCATGTGCCAACGTTAGCCTCCAAGTTAGGGGGCTAATGTTGGCACAAACGTTGGATGGCCAGGGAGGAATTCATGTGCCAACGTTAGCCTCCAAGTTAGGGGGCTAACGTTGGTGCAAACGTGGGATGGCCAGGGAGGAAATTTCAAGTTCCAACGTTAGCCTCCAAGTTAGGGGGCTAACGTTGGGGCTAACTTCTTGCTTCCTGGTTCAATTTCACTTATTCCATTGTCCTCTCTTCACTCCTAGCCATTCCTCTTTGCTTCAACCTTTCTCCAAGCTTTCTTCACCTATCATTAATCAACCAAACTCATCAAAGCTATGCTCAAAATCATGAGATATTCATTCTTTCATAATATGCAACAAATATAGCATAAAACCTCATGAAATGGCATAAATTCATATATGGTTGGTTCAATCAAGGGAAACATGAAAATCTACTCAATTAGCTTGCTTGTAGCTCAAGAAAGTGCATAATTCTAATGAAAACAAAAGAAAAAGACTAGCTAAAATAGGCTAGGATGACTTGTCATCAGGTACTAGCCAAACCAAGGTTAGATCAAGACCTTGAGGACATATGTTTACCCGGATCTAAGTGGATCAACGATAAGAAAGGCAAACTAAACCAACTGAGAATAATGGATCTCAAGCTAGTTGCTAGGGGTTGGCTGGACTTTATTGGATGCTCCATACTTCCCACTAGCAACTGTTCTAAAGTTACTATTAGGAGAGCAGTAATGATCCATTGCATCATGTTGGGCAATGAGGTGGAAGTTCACTAAATAATTCCCTGTGAGCTATACAAGTTCGCAAACAAGACCTCAACCCAAGCCAAGCTTGCTTTCCCAAACCTCATCTCTCGCCTATGTAGCGAGCCAGGAGTCCTGCTTGACAGAGACACGTGCATCCCAGTGGAAGCTCCAATAACCAAAGAAGTGATGGAAACCTCCAAAGGGTAAGCACCAGAAAAGGTTCAACAACTAGATGATCATCCTAAGAGAAAGACACTGGAGCCACCCCAAGAGCAGAATATCCCTCCAATTGAATATTGGACTCAACTAGCAACTTCAGTTGAACAGTTGCAAGCCACTATGGATCAATTAAGAAAGGAGAAAAAGAACCAGTCTTACATGCTACAGAAGTTGGTTGAAGAATACGAGAAGCAGGGGCATGCAGAAGAAGAGAAGAAACGCTAAAAACTATCTCCAGAAGAAGGCAATGACCACCAAAATTAAGGTGGTTGAGTTTCAATCCTATCCTGTGCCTATTCTAATTCCTGTTTTTCATATTTAAGTTTACAATATCACAAGAAGAATTTTTGTTTTTCTTTTTCTAGTTCTTTATTTTCTAGTAATTAATTTTCCTTTATGTCGATTGAGTATGAGATATTCCACTTGTCATTCTATTAAATTTAAATAAAATGTCTTTTTCTTTCAAAAAAAAGCAATAAAATACAAAATTTCTTGAGTTGATTGTACAACATTCATTCTAATCCAAAAGTGGTGGCCTTGCATTTACTATCTGAATGCATGAATTAACTGTGCATAATTGATGAGCAGATAATTTATACGCTTTTTGGCATTATTTTTAGGTAGTTTTTAGTATATTTTATTCACTTTTTAGTATATTTTTATTAGTTTTTATGCAAAAACCATATTTCTAGATGTTACTATGAGTTTGTGTGTTTTTCTGGGATTTTAGGTATTTTCTGGCTGAAATTGAGATACCTGAGCAAAAATTTGATTCAGAGGTTGAAGAAGGACTACAGATGCTGTTGGATTCTGACCTCTCTGCACTCGAAATAGATTTTCTAGAGCTACAGAAGTATAATTAACGCGCTCTCAATTGCGTTGGAAAGTAGACATCTTGGGCTTTCCAGCAATATATAATAGTCTATACTTTGCCCGAGTTGAGATCACGCAAACTGGCGTTTAACACCAAGTCTCTACCCTATTCTGGCGTTAAACGCCAGAACTGGCACAAAAGCTGGAGTTAAATGCCAGGAGCAGCCTATGCACGTGAAAGCTTCAATGCTCAGCCCAAACACACACCAAGTGGGCCTCAAAAGTGGATTTCTGCACTATCTATCTTAGTTTACTCATTTTCTGTAAACCTAGGTCACTAGTTTAGTATAAAAACTACTTTGAGAGACTTACTATGTGCCTCATGACATTTTACATCAGAATTTGTATTTTCTACGGCATGAGTCTCTAAACTCCATGGTTGGGGTGAGGAGCTCTGCAGTGTCTCGATGAATTAATGCAATTACTACTATTTTCCATTCAATCACGCTTGTTTCTATTCTAAGATATTCACTCGCACTTCAACCTGATGAATATGATGATCTATGACACTCATCATCATTCTCACCTATGAGCGCGTGCCTGACAACCACCTCTGTTCTATCTACAATAGCTTGAGTGCATATCTCTTGGGTTTCTAATCTAATATTAGAACCTTCGTGGTATAGGCTAGAATTATTGGCGGCCATTCCTGAGATCCGAAAAGTCTAAACCTTGTCTATGGTATTCCGAGTAGGATCTGGAAAGGGATGACTATGACGGGCTTCAAACTCGCGAGTGTTGGGCGTATTGACAGACGCAAAAGGATCAATAGATCCTATTCCAACCTGAGTGAGAACCGGCAGATGATTAGCCCTGCGGTGACAGCGCAGCCGGACCATTTTCACTGAGAGGATGGATGGTAGCCATTGACAACGGTGATCCACTAACATACAGCTTGCCATGAAAGGAGTCCTACGTGTGTGAAGAAGAAGACAGTAGGAAAGCAGAGATTCAGAAGATAGAACATCTCCAAAACCTCAACCTGTTCTCCATCACTGCATAACAAGTATTTAATCCATGTTCTTTTACTCATTCTAATTAAAACTAAGAATTATTATTTACATCCTGACTAAGAGTTACAAGATAACCATAGCTTGCTTCAAGCCGACAATCTCCGTGGGATCGACCCTTACTCACGTAAGGTATTACTTGGACGACCCAGTGCACTTGCTGGTTAGTTGTGTGGAATTGCAAAAGTGTGATTGTGATTTCGTGCACCAAGTTTTTGGCGCCGTTGCCGGGAATTGTTCGAGTTTGGACAACTGACGGTTTATTTTGTTGCTTAGATTAGGAAAAAAATTTTCTTTTTGGTTTAGAGTTTTCTATTATTGTTTTTGGTTAAAATTATAAAATCCTTATTTTATTTTTCTAAATTATTTTCGAAAATTTTCAAAATCAATAACTTCATAATTTAGTCTTTTGTTTGAGTTTAGTTTCATATTCTAAGTTTGGTGTCAATTGCATGATTTTTTTTTCTTTTATTTTTTTTCGAATTATCAGTGCTCAAAGTATAAAAATTTTTAAGTTTGGTGTCCTTTGTGTTTCCGTTTTCTTAAAACCTTTTTCAAAAGTTGCTCTTAGTGTTCATCTTGATATTCAAAGTTTCCTTGTTTGTTTTCTTTGTTTTGATCTAAAAATTTTAAGTTTGGTGTCGTTTTTACTGTTTTTCTCTTTCTTCATTAAATTCAAAAATATGTTTTTTCTTTTATTTTAATTGATTTTCGAATTTTGCCTTTAAAAATTCATATTTTTTACTTTAAAACGTCCTATTTTATCTTATCTTATTAGTTTTGGAATTTCAAAATTCAAAATTTTTTTTTAAAAATCATATCCAAGGTTTTTCAAATTGCCTTAATTAATCAATTATTCTAGTTTTCGAAATTTCTATTTTATTTTCTATTTATTTTATTTTATTTTATTCGGTTGCTTTTAATTAAATAAAATAAAAACAAAAATACAATTTATTTGCAATTCATATCAATTCCCTTTTCTCCATCATGGACATAGGTGGAAATGAACAGTCCAGAAGGACTCTGGGGTCATATGCTAACCCCATGCCGCTGCATACGGGAGTAGTATCTATATACCTCCCATCAAAGCAAGCAGTTTTGAGCTAAATCCTCAGCTCATTGTCATGGTGTAGCAAAATTGCCAGTATTTCGGTCTTCCACAGGAAGAACCTACTGAGTTTCTGGCACAGTTCTTGCAAATTGCTGACACAGTACGTAACAAGGATGTAGATCAGGATGTCTACAGATTATTACTGTTTCTATTTGCTGTAAAAGATCAAGCTAAGAGGTGGTTAAATAACCAACCCACAGCAAGCATAAAAACATGGAAACAGTTATCAGACAAATTTCTGAATCAATATTTCCCTCCAAAAAGGATGACACAGCTAAGGCTGGACATCCAAGGCTTTAAACAAGAGGATGATGAATCCCTTTATAACACCTGGGAGAGGTACAGAGGGATGCTAAGGAAATGCCCCCCTAAAATGTTTTCAGAGTGGGTGCAGCTAGACATCTTCTACTATGGGCTTACAGAAAAAGCTCAGATATCTCTAAACCACTCAGCTGGTGGATCTATACACATGAGAAAGACTATTGAAGAGGCTCAAGAGCTTATCGATACAGTTACTAGAAATCAGCATCTGTACATAAGTAGTGAGTCCTTCATGAAAGAAGAAGCTAAGACAGTATCAACTGACTTTAGTCCTCAGGAACAAGTTGCTAAACTCAATCAGCAACTATCTTTTATAACAAGGTAGTTAGCAGAATTTAAGGAAATGCTACAAGAAACCAAAAATTCTAACAAGGATATGGAATCACAATTGAATCAGACAAAATAGCAGTTATCAAAATAGATAACAGAAGAGTTCCAAGCAGTTCAATTAAGAAGTGGAAAAATATTGAATACCTCAACTCAAAGCAGCAGAAAGCCAAGAAAAGAACAGCTGACAGAGGACGAGCAACCTGCTACCCAAAATCCCTCTGAGGACAGTAAGAACGCCAGAAAAGGGTGAAAAAATGGCGTTAAACGCCCAGTCCATGTCCAGTTCTGGCGTTCAAATGCCAGAAAGGGGAGGGAATCTGGTGTTAAACGCCCATCCAGCCCCCAAGCCTGGCGTTCAAACGCTAATGAGGGATCAGACACCTGCAAGTGCTGATGGTAACCCCTCTAAGAAGGCTTCTCCAACCACCTCTGTAGGGAATAAACCTGTAGCAACTAAGGTTGAAGAATACAAAGCCAAGATGCCTTATCCTCAGAAATTTTGCCAAGCAAAACAGGATAAACAATTTGCCCACTTTGCAGACTATCTCAGGACTCTTGAAATTAAGATTCCGTTTGTAGAGGCACTTGAGCAAATACCCTCTTATGCTAAGTTCATGAAAGAGATCTTAAGTCATAAGAAGGATTGGAAGGAAACTGAAAAAGTCTTCCTCACTGAAGAGTGCAGTGCAGTCATTTTAAGGAACTTACCAGAAAAGCTTAAGGATCCTGGGAGCTTTATGATACCATGCACATTAGAGGGTACTTGTACCAAGACAGCTCTATGTGATCTTGGGGCAAGTATCAACCTAATCCCTGCATCCACTATCAGAAAGCTTGGCTTGACTGAAGAGGTCAAACTAACCCGGATCTATCTTCAACTTGCTGATGGCTCCATTAAATACCCATCAGGCATAATTGAGGACATGATTATCAAGGTTGGGCCATTTGCCTTTCCTACTAACTTTGTAGTGCTGGAAATGGAGGAGCACAAGAGTGCAACTCTCATTCTAGGAAGACCTTTCCTAGCAACTGGACGAACCCTCATTGACGTCCAAAAAGGGGAATTAACCCTGAGAGTCAATGAGGATGAGTTTAAGTTGAATGTTATCAAAGATATGCAGCATCCAGACACCCCAAACAACTACATGAGCGTTGATATTATTGACTCTCTGGTGGAAGAGGTTAATATGACTGAGAGTCTCAAATCAGAGCTAGAGGACATTTTTAAAGATGTTCAGCCTAATCTGGAGGAACCAGAGAAAACAAAAGAACCTCTGAAAACTCCTCAAGAAAAGGAGAAGCCTCCTAAACCCGAGCTCAAACCTCTACCACCATCCCTGAAATATGTATTTCTGGGAGAAGATGACACTTTTCCGGTAATCATAAGCTCTGCATTAGAGCCACAGGAAGAGTAAGCACTAATTTAGGTGCTGAGGAAACACAAGACAGCTCTTGGGTGGTCTATAAGTGACCTTAAGGGCATAAGCCCAGCTAGATGCATGCACAAGATCCTATTGGAGGATGATGCTAAGCCAGTGGTTCAACCACAGAGGCGGCTGAATCCAGCCATGAAGGAGGTGGTGCAGAAGGAGCTCACTAAGTTACTAGAGGCTGGGATTATTTATCCTATTTCTGATAGCCCATGGGTGAGCCCTGTCCAAGTCGTCCCAAAGAAAGGAGGCATGACAGTGATTCATAATAAGAAGAACGAACTGGTTCCCACAAGAACAGTTACAGGGTGGCGTATCTGTATTGACTACAGAAGGCTCAATACAGCCACCAGAAAGGATCATTTTCCTTTACCATTCATAGACCAGATGCTAGAGAGACTAGCAGGTCATGAATACTACTGCTTTTTGGATGGCTATTCAGGTTACAACCAAATTGCAGTAGATCCTCAGGACCAAGAGAAAACAGCATTCACATGTCCATCTGGAGTATTTGCATACAGAAGAATGCCTTTTGGTCTGTGCAACGCACCTACAACCTTTCAGAGGTGCATGCTCTCTATCTTCTCTGATATGGTAGAGAAATTTCTGGAAGTCTTTATGGATGACTTCTCAGTATTTGGAGACTCATTTAGCTCCTATCTTAACCATCTAGCACTTGTTCTGAAGAAATGCCAAGAGACTAACCTGGTTTTAAATTGGGAAAAATGTCACTTTATGGTGACTGAAGGAATTGTCCTTGGGCACAGAATTTCGAACAAAGGAATAAAGGTGGATCAAGCTAAGGTAGAGGTGATTGAAAAATTACCACCACCCACCAATGTTAAAGCAATCAGAAGCTTTCTGGGGCATGCAGGATTCTACAGGAGGTTTATAAAGGATTTTTCAAAAATCATAAAACCTCTGAGTAATCTGCTAGCTACTGACACACCATTTGTCTTTGACATAGGGTGTTTGTAGGCCTTTGAGACTCTGAAGGCTAAGTTGGTCACAGCACCTGTCATTTCTGCACCAGACTGGACATTACAATTCGAATTAATGTGTGATGCCAGTGACCATGCTATTGGTGCAGTATTGGGACAGAGGCATGACAAGCTTCTACACGTCATTTACTATGCTAGCCGTATTTTAAATGATGCGCAGAAAAATTACACAACCACAGAAAAGGAATTGCTTGCAGTGGTTTATGCCATTGACAAGTTTAGATCATACTTAGTAGGATCAAAAGTGATTGTGTACACTGACCATGCTGCTCTAAAATATCTCCTCACAAAGCAGGATTCAAAATCTAAACTCATAAGATAGGTGTTGCTTCTGCAAGAGTTTGATATAGAAATAAAAGACAGAAAAGGGACAGAGAATCAAGTAGTTGATCACCTGTCCCAGATAGAACCAGTAGCAAGAGCGTCCCTCCCTCCTACTGAGATCTCTAAAACCTTTTCGGATGAGCAATTGTTTGCTATTTAGGAAGCTCCGTGGTTTGCAGACATTGCAAACTATAAGGCTCAGTAATGTCAAGCTATTGACAGTAAAGAAGCACTTATTGGGAGGTAACTCAATCTTATTTATCTATGTTAATTACTTTTTCATTTCATTTTCCATTGTTATTTTATATTTTCTTTAGGTTGATGATCATGTGGAGTCATAAAAACAGCTGCAGAATTAAAGCAGAATCAAAAATAGCATCAAAAATAGCACACCCTGGAGGACAGACTTACTGGCGTTTAAACGCTAGTAAGAGTAGCAGAATGGGCGTTAAACGCCCAGTCTGACACAATTCTGGCGTTTAACGCCAGAAAGAAGCAACAAGCTGGCGTTTAACGCCAGAACAGAGCACCAAGTTGGCATTAAACGCCAGAAATGGAAGAAAAGTTGGCGTTAAATGCCAGAAACAGGCTGCAACCTGGCGTTTAACGCCAGAATTGCACTCTAAGGGCATTTTGCACGCCTAAATGGAGCAGGGATGAAGAAGTCATTTGACCCCTCAAGATCTGTGGACCCTACAGGATCTCCACCTACCTCACTATTCAAATTCAAACCATTCTCTTCCCAAACCCACCCATTCACACACCTCCATCTCCTCCACTTCTCTTTCTACTCCCTTCTTTCTTCTTTTGCTCGAGGACGAGCAAACCTTTTAAGTTTGGTGTGGAAAAAAGCGTTGCTTTTTGTTTTTCCATAACCATTTATGGCACCAAAGGCCAGAGAAACCTCTAGAAAGAGGAAAAAGAAGGCAGTTACTTCTACCCCTGAGTCATGAGAGATGGGGAGGTTCATCTCAAGGGTCCATAATTCAATGATAGAGCATTTGACTGCAGATCAAAGAGCCATGAGGGAGGAGCAACAAAGGCAAGGAAGAGACATAGAGGAGCTCAAGAGCACCATTGGTTCTTCAAGAGGAAGAAGACGCCACCCTCACTTAGGTGGACCCGTTCCTTAATCTCCTTGTCTATTTGTTTTTCTGTTTTCGGTTTTGAGCTTTATGTTTGACTATGTTTTGTGTCTTTACTACATGATCATTAGTGTCTAGTGTCTATGCCTTAAAGTTATGAATGTCCCATAAATCCTTCACCTTTCTTAAATGAAAAATGTTCCTAATTACAAAAGAACAAGAAGTACATGAATTTCAATTTTTATCTTCAAATTAGTTTAATTATATTGATGTGGTGGCAATACTTTTTGTTTTCTGAATGATACTTGAACAGTGCATATTTTTTATAATGGAGTTTATGAATGTTAAATTTGTTGGCTCTTGAAAGAATGATGAAAAAGAGAAATGTTATTGATAATCTGAAAAATCATAAAATTGATTCTTGAAGCAAGAAAAAGCAGTGAATAACAAAGCTTGCGGAAAAAAAAGAGTGGCAAAATTAAAAAAAAAAAGGAAAAGAAAAAGCAAGCAGAAAAAGCCAATAGCACTTAAAACCAAAAGGCAAGGGTAAAAAAGATCCAAGGCTTTGAGCATTAATGGATAGGAGGGCCCAAGGAAATAAAATCCAGGCCTAAGCGGCTAAATCAAGTTGTCCCTAACCATGTGCTTGTGGCATGAAGGTACAAGTGAGAAGCTTGAGACTGAGTGGTTAAAGTCGTGATCCAAAGAAAAAAGAGTGTGCTTAAGAACTCTGGACACCTCTAACTGGGGACTTCAGCAAAGCTAAGTCACAATCTGAAAAGGTTCACCCAGTTATGTGTCTGTGGCATTTATGTATCCGGTGGTAATACTGGAAAACAAAGTGCTTAGGGCCACGGCTAAGACTCATAAAGTAGTTGCGTTCAAGAATTAACATACTAAACTAAGAGAATCAACAACACTATTTTAATTCTGAGTTCCTATAGATGCCAATCATTCTGAACTTCAAAGGAAAAAGTGAGACGCCAAAACAGTTCAGAAGCAAAAAGCTACAAGCCCCGCTCATCTAATTAGAACTAAGCTTCATTGATATTGTAGGATTTATAGCATATTCTCTTCTTTTTATCCTATTTTGTTTTCAGTTGCTTGGGGACAAGCAACAATTTAAGTTTGGTGTTGTGATGAGCGGATAATTTATACGCTTTTTGGCATTACTTTTAGGTAGTTTTTAGTATATTTTATTCACTTTTTAGTATATTTTTATTATTTTTTATGCAAAAACCATATTTATGGACTTTACTATGAGTTTTCGTGTTTTTTTGTAATTTTAGGTATTTTCTGGCTAAAATTGAGGGACCTGAGCAAAAATTTGATTCAAGGCTGAAAAAGGACTGAAGATGCTGTTGGATTCTGACCTCCCTACACTCGAAATAGATTTTCTGGAGCTACAGAAACCCAATTGGCGCGCTCTCAATTGCTTTGAAAAGTAGACATCCTGGGCTTTCCAGAAATATATAATAGTCCAAACTTTGCCCGAGTTGAGATCACGCAAACTGGCGTTTAACACCTAGTCTCTACCCTATTCTGGTGTTAAACGCCAGAATTGGCATAAAAGTTGGAGTTAAATGCCCAAACTGGCACAAAAGCTAGAGTTAAATGCCAGGAGCAGCCTATGCACGTGAAAGCTTCAATGCTCAGCCCAAACACACACCAAGTGGGCCCCAGAAGTGGATTTCTGCACTATCTATCTTAGTTTACTCATTTTTTGTAAACCTAGGTCACTAGTTTAGTATAAAAACTACTTTGAGAGAATTACTATATGCCTCATGACATTTTACATCAGAATTTGTATTTTCTACGGCATGAGTCTATAAACTCCATGGTTGGGGTGAGGAGCTCTGCTGTGTCTCGATGAATTAATGCAATTACTACTGTTTTCCATTCAATCACGCTTGTTTCTATTCTAAGATATTCACTCGCACTTCAACCTGATGAATGTGATGATCTATGACACTCATCATCATTCTCACCTATGAGCACATGCCTGACAACCACCTCCGTTCTATCTACAATAGCTTGAGTGCATATCTCTTGGGTTTCTAATCTAATATTAGAACCTTCGTGGTATAGGATAGAATTATTGGCGGCCATTCCTGAGATCCGAAAAGTCTAAACCTTGTCTGTGGTATTCCGAGTAGGATCTGGGAAGGGATGACTGTGACGAGCTTCAAACTCGCGAGTGTTGGGCGTAGTGACAAATGCAAAAGGATCAATGGATCCTATTCCAACCTGAGTGAGAACCGGCAGATGATTAGCCCTGCGGTGACAGCGCAGCCGGACCATTTTCACTGAGAGGATGGATGGTAGCCATTGACAACGGTGATCCACTAACATACAGCTTGCCATGGAAGGAGCCCTGCGTGTGTGAAGAAGAAGACAGTAGGAAAGTAGAAATTCAGAAGATAGAGCATCTCCAAAACCTCAACCTGTTCTCCATCACTGCATAACAAGTATTTAATCCATGTTCTTTTACTCATTCTAATTAAAACTGAGAATTATTATTTACATCCTAACTAAGAGTTACAAGATAACCATAGCTTGCTTCAAACTGACAATCTCCGTGGGATCGACCCTTACTCACGTAAGGTATTACTTGGACGACCTAGTACACTTGCTGGTTAGTTGTGCGGAATTGCAAAAGTGTGATTGTGATTTCGTGCACCAATAATTATCTTGAAGTTGAGGGTGTTGGCTCTTGAAAGAATAGTGAATCTAAGGAAATATTATTGGTTCTCAAAAAAATCCAAATTATTTATGTTCTTGAAGCAAAAGAAACAACATTTCTATTTCCAAAAAAAATAAATAATATATACAAAAGAACAAGGATCTAAGACTTTGAGCATCAATGGTTAGTAGGGCCAAAAATCAGTCTAAAAAGCTCAATTGAGTTGTTATCCCTAACTAAATGCTTGTGGTGTGAAGGTGTGAAATGAAAAGCTTGAGACTGGCCAGTTAAAGTCGTGATCCAAAGCAAAAGAGTATGCTTAAGAACTCTGGGACCCACTGTCTGGGAATTTAAGCAAAGCTAAATTTGAATCCAAAAGGGTTCCCCCAGTCAAGTGCCTGTGGCATTTATGTATCTGGTGGTAATACGGAAAAACATAACGCTTAGAGTCACGGCTAGGCTCAAAAAGGTGCAAAGCACCAAGAAAAGGAAGTTGTGTTCAAGAATTAAGAAGAGCTTAAACAAGAGAACTAATAATATCATCTAGACTCTAACTCTGAGAGATGTCAATGCCTCTGAACCTCAAAGAAAAGTGAGATGTCAAAACTGTTCAGAAAAAAAGAGCTATTAGCCCCACTCAATAATTGGAACTGAGCTTCATTGAAAACTTAGAGACTTGTATATTTCTCTTCTTTTTAATCCTACTTATTTTTTGTTGCTTGAGGACAAGCAACAATTTAAGTTTGGTGTTCTGATGAGTGGATATTTTATATGCTTTTTGGCATCATTTTCATAGTTTTTGAGTATGTTTCGTTAAGTTTTATTATGTTTTAGTAGGTTTTAATGCAAAATTCACTTCTTTGGATATTACTTTTAGATTTTATATTTTTCTATGATTTTAGGTGAATTTGGGTGAATCTGGCAAAGTTATGGCAAAGTCTGATTCAGAGGCAAGAAAAGCAGAGCAGATGTTATCAGAGGCTGACCTCCATGCATTCAAATGAGCATTTCTGGAGCTACAGAGGTCCAAATGACGCATTCTTAACGGTATTGGAAAGCTAACTTTTAGGGCTTTCCAGCAACGGTTTATGCTTTTCTTCGGATTGGACAGCCCAAAATGGTCGTTGAACGCCCAAACTACCCCCTATGGGGCGTTCAACGCCCCAAGAGGACCAAGGCTGGCATTGAACGCCCAAACCTGGCATTCAATGCCATAAAGGGAGCAAGGGAGCAGCAATCCTACCCCCTAGTGGGCATTCAATGCCCATTCCTTCAAGTTGAACACTAACCTCTACTCAAACACTCACCAAGTGGGGCCAGAAGTGGATTTTTCGCACCTTTAGCTTAGTATTTCATTTTTGTAATTTCTAATTACTATTAATGTCTCTTTAGGTTTAGGTTAGTATATATAGAAAAGAGATCACCAGTGTTTAGGATCTTTTTTACCATTTTCAAATATTTCTTATTATTCTCTATACAGTATGAGCAACTAAACCTTCTAGGTTAAGGTTAGGAGCTCTACTGATTCCTACGGATTAATACAATTACTTTTTTATTCCAATGAATGTTTGATTTTATTCTATGATAGATTTTCATTCTTCATCCTTATGAATCTTGATTCTACATGAGTTCCTTACGAGTCCTGACCCGGATAGTATTGAGCTACAGTTTGAGGATGCATCACGGGTTCTAACAGAATTATCTGGATTAATCGAGGTATGTGACGTATAACCTCGTTAGTCAGGGGCAATTGAGGTTCCTGTGGCTCTAAGGGCTAGAACCACAAGAGCAGCAGTCTTTGATTCGGAAGATCCGACCTTGTCTATGGCATTTTGAGTAGGATCAACAAAGAGATTGACTTGCGCGCGCTTCACCCTCTCCCAGATTGAACTAGTCCGTTCGGATGTTTGGTCTGGACGTGAGGAGATTAATGACCATGACCCATGGCTTAATCACGTACAGCCTTGCCATTGAAGAAATCATTCATCATTGGAGTAGTGAGTATGACGTGTTAATCCAGAAGAGGAAGCAACTCCGAAGCCTTGACGTCTCATCACTATCTCTACAATATCCACTTATCGTTCTTATTACTGTTTATTTATGCACCTACAATAATCAAAACTACCTTTCTATTCACCTGACTAAGATCTGCAGGATAACAATAGCTTGCTCAATCCGGCAATCCTTATGGGATTCGACCCTCACTCACCTAAGGTATTACTTGGATGACCCAATGCACTTGCTGGTTCAGTTGTGGGACACTCAATTTTCCTGTACCAACTCAATTTATCCACATTTTTCAATTCAAATCCCCCACTTTAAAACCTCTCTTCACCTCCAAGTTACCACCCTCTCTAGGTTCACCCCTCTCACTATGATCAGAAACTAAATTTGGGACCTTAGAGAGTAAATATAGAGGTTTGGAAGCTAGATCATTATTTTTAAATCACAAAAAACAAACAACTTGTTCAAAACAAGGGTTCCGCGTACGCACGCCATATAGCCGCGTACGCAGCCTTGAAAATTTTTTCATCTTGCTTACGCATCATATTGCCGTATGCGTGGAGGCCCTAGAGAGAGCCCAATGGCCGCATCACATGTCCGTCTACGTACGCGGGCTTAGCAACAGAAGAAAAAAGCTGCTAAGTCCAAAATTTCCTGTTTTGCACACCTAACTTCAGACGCGCATAACTTTTTTGTTTTAAAACATTTTTCATCCGTTCTTTGGACAGCATAAACTTCACGGACCCAATTTTCATTTAAACAAGTTTGACAAAAATTGAAGGTTCAGAAGCCAAGTTATGACCTACCGAGGTTTGGTCAAAAACTAATTTTTACCCAAAATTTGCCAAACCTCCAAGTTTACCATTCCAAAACACACAAACAAAACCCAATTTTACCATTCCAAAATCAATATCAAGCATTTCTATACTATACTAAATACTCTCTAGCCCTTCCAACATTTAAACATTATCAAACTCCCATTTCTCAACCTTTATTCAACAATTCCCATTCAAATGCAACAATTCCAATTATGCTCATTCCAAACATACATCACATCAATCAATATCACACCACCAATACAATACCCAATCATCCATATCAATAATCATCAACATCAAAATCACCAAGCCTCATAAATATCAACAAATATCAATCCTCACAAAATCAACAGTACAATCCTATCTTACGGTCAACTAACCTAAGTTTTCATGATTCATTATATTTTAATTACGAGAAACCAAAACCATACCTTGGCCGATTCCTCCCTAATGCTCGAAATACCACAAATTATCGCCATTCTGTAAATACCCACCAGGTTATATGAGGTAATTTTAATTACTTATTTGTGCCATAATTAATAGAATTTAAATTGTAGACACTAATTATAATTCTTACCCAGCAGGTTGTATGAGGTAATTAATGATACGAGAAGCATGGAACAATTTTTGCCCTGGTTTCAATCATGTGTATGGTTTGAATTGCTAATATGATATTCTAGTTCAATCTCTTAAGTTAATCTTTAACAAATGATCTGCAATAATGATAGGTCAACAACGACATAATCTATCCTCACCTATACAATTTAGCATGGGGATCGAATAGAGATTGTATTAGCTACACCATGAAGAAAGTAAATTTGATGAAATTTTACACACATGAGCATACTCGAGGAAGGGTAATAAATAATCATAGTTTATCTTAAGCATGATATTGGCCGCCAAGGATAATATGATTAGTTTGGGATTTTGAATGGTAATTTTGACTTAAAGTACTTGGGTAAACCTATCAAATGTGTAATCTTGTTTTATTGTTATTGGTATAACCCTACATATCCTCGTGGTACACGCAGGTATGATAGATATGACCTATTTATTCTAACATAAAATGCACGTCAAGTTTATCATATGTAGTATTTTGGGAGCCCTCAAAACAATTGGAAGGTTGTGATTAAATACAAGCCAAGGGGCATCCAAAAATGAATGTTGGTCTCTTCTAAACCGTTGAAACAAGTAAAACACTTTCAGCTCAGATCACTTCACTTAATTCTTTGTTTTCTGGAAACTAAAGCCATCGCTTTATATGCCTATCAATCTATTCCACCTAAATGAGAGAGAGGGTAACGTCAGTTTTTATTTGGATAATGACATTGACTAAATACCAACAGTTTATCATTTTCTCAAGGATTGAGCATCCAATCCTTGCAGATAAAGGCATGAAACTCAATAATTTTTGACATTATATAATAATAAAGATAGATCCTAGCTAGTGCTTTTATCACATGCCACTGTTTTGATGCTTTCAGTTTAGACCCTACCAAAGTTTTCAAGTAAATAGATAAAACAAATAAAGCATTATTATCGTTGGTTAAGACTTAAGAGATGGCAATGCTCGAGCACTGTTTGATTAGAATACTTTGATGTGTGAACTTGCATCTTGTTTGTGCATCTGTAGGAGAAGAACAAGATCTTAATATTTACCTGCAAGTGACGTAGAGCTCAAAAGGTTGTGAACTAAACGCTAAGATATATTAAAATAGAGTATATATATATATTATTTAATGCAAATGAAACTTAGACAGCTTAAACGTTAAAGAATACTAATTCTTTAAGCTTTTTCATTTTCGTCTAATATTATCTCTCATCCCTTTTTACTATAAGTCATGAATCATGATTACTATCAAATATCAAATATAAACATCCTAAGCAAGGACAAGACTTAAAATTTTATTAATGTGTGTTTTTCTCTTCTTTTCTTTTTCTGTCGTTGGGTATTGTCTTTGCAAGCAAGTTAAGATCATTAACACAGGGGATCTTATCCGTAAGCAGTTCTAAATGACAGTGATTAGATACTAGCTTTGAAAATGGAAGGAAGTATTAGGAGATCAATGAATTAATTAATAATAGTTAGTGCCTCACTCCCGTAACTTGAATTTAATGTTTGCTAAAACGAATTTTGGAATAAAAAAATCTACAAAGGGGTGGTCAGGGCCTGAAATTGAAGGAAAAGATCACGAATAGGCTAAAATGAAGGAGAATGTGATAATTTATTGAAACAAGTCCACTGGCACACCTTGTCCAATCATATTCACGAAAATTTCCTTCGTATGAGGTGCCATGTGAGGTCACTATCTGCATCCCATTATTTTAGCATATTCAAAACACTCACAATATTAGAAAATTAGTATAATTTATTAGTTTTTGTCAGTAATTTGTTATTCATATTTGAAAATATAAATTAAAAATATATTATTAAATTATTATATAAAAAAATAAAATTTATTTGTTTTAATTATTTAACGGGTATCGAATTTGTTACTTTAGATTACTTGAGTCTGCTCTCTCACATTATAACTAAGTTCTGATGACTGTTGAGTGTTCTATTGGTGTTTAATTTTGTACATTCTTTATGTTTACACACAGCAAGACTCATTAGGAACCCACCTCTATATAACAACTCATCTTTCTATCTATTGTAATATTATACCATACCACTATTATTTGTTTATATATTTGAATAATGAATATCTAATTTAGTATAACCGTTGCAGTTTGTCAAGCTTGATTATTGACTTTTGATAATAAATAATTTTACACTTTTGAAAGTTGTTTTACGTACCAGGTTAAGAATTAATTTGATATACACATTTCTAATTATGACACATTTAAATTTATTGAGAAACCAATTATTTAATCCTATTAAATAGTAAGACTTCAACTAACATTAAAACTAATTAATGTTTTTTATTTTAAACTAATTTAATTAGACTTAATTGATTATGTTGTTAATTTATTTAAAAAATAAATTCTAATATTCCTTCAGTCTATGATGTATCATGTAATGTGCCTTATAATGTTCCATATAGATGTCATAATTTTTTATTCCCTATTTTTGGGGTATAATTTGTATTCTCTATTTGCTTTAAGCATTTTTTTACGCTGTGCTTGTCATTTGTCTACTAATATTATTTTCTATACAAGTTTTTAAGGATGCCTAGGAAACCAAGGTACAACATTATACGGGAACCCCCAAAAGATGCCGGAACTAATGCCGGTACTGAAGAGACAACAGTTAGTGTTTATGGTTAACATTTCTTGACGTAACCTTATATGAAAATTATATGTCCTTCTGTTGTATCATCGAACCGCATTAATTTTTCTCCCGGCAAAATGATTAGTTTATGAAATAAAATAATTCTCAATATTAATTCGTTCTCTAAAATATAATTCTAAATGGTTTCACAGTATGTTAAGGTTGGGACCACGACAAGAGGAGCTCAGACATCACGGGAGGAACCACGTGATACGGTTCCTCCGATTTCATCCTCAGCTAACAGAGCTCCGGCAACCCGTATGAATGAACCGTTTCGTGCACCACGCATCGATCATAGGAATGCACAGTCGAGTACTACTGATGACCCTCAAACTCCAACAGACAACATAGAGACTCGGCATCGTGCGAAAGTGGCTGATCATGAATTAGGGAATGAGGATTACGACCCAGAGGCGGATGAAGTTCTGTCGTTTGATTACCACATCGACGAATTGTTTGCTGCCCAAGAAGTCGAAGGTCAGCATAACAACAAGAAAGCCAAAGATACAGATTTCTGGGAAGTTACTGTTATCGGTAAACATTTTTTTCCTCCCATTTTCATAAAGAGTTATCTTTATAGTCCTTTACTTCTATTTTTCTTTTGTGCAATGATTAGATAGTAATTTTATTTTCCATACACTTCTTAGAGGACGGCGTGAGAAAAGTTTCTAAGATGAGCGTGAAGGAGGCTATAGCCCTCCCTTCCAATACAAAGATAGTACTCCCATTTAACAGTGAGCTGCAACCGATTGGTCAGGCGGCAGGATTATTGAGTGATTTCATAGGGAGTTTGGGTGCGGATTATTCCCAGTTTCCCATACACTTAGACAGTTGGAAGCTGGTGAGCAAAGCAAAGAGGGATCATGCGTATAACATGCTTAAGGTACAACTTTAAGCTTCTACAATTTAAGCAATTTTAGTTGTCGGTTTTTTTTTTAGGTCTTTTGCATGGGTAAATTATATGGTTAGTAAAATTTTCATATTGTGTTTTTCACATCATCATTTAAGCACTTCTCATTTATACGTAATTGCGACTGCTTGTACTGGATTTGAGGGTCATACTTTAACAATTTAAATTAGCCTGTAATGGTTGTGGCATTTCTTCAAATTATCAGTCTTATACTTGTTTGTTGGTCTTCGTTAATGACAATGTAAACTAATTGCAGCGGGTCTTTTACTATGAGGACGATGCTGGAGAAAAAATAAAGCGCGATATTTTGAAGAGGATAGGAAAGAACTAGAAGGATTCAAGGCACCACTTGTTTCATAGGTGTTACAAACAAATAAGGACTTATGAGAAAAATCTTCAGCATCATCCGAAAAGAATAGACAAAAATGATTGAAAAAAGTTCGTTAACTATCGCCTGAATGAAGAAACACAGGTAAGCCTTGGTATATTTTATTATTTCCACATAAAAAAACATGTGTATACATAGTAATTTCCCTACATTTTATATTCAACATATCTTTCTCATTTGCATTTGCATTTGTTTTGTTATTTGTTCATAGAAAAAGTGTAAACAGAACACTTTAAATCGGAGCAAGCAACTTTACACATATACTGGGGGCTCCATAATATTGGCAAGAAAAAAAGACGAAGTGGTAATAAGTCATCATTTACATTAAGATTTTGATTAAGATTCCTAAAAAATGTTGTTGTTGTTTACTAAATTGTGTCAATATCAACGATATAGGAGAGAGAGCAAGGAAGGCCCGTTGGTAGAGGAGAGTTGTTTATCATGACTCATAAGAAAAAAGATGGCTCGTATATCCATCCCGATGCACGTGTTGTTAGTATAAGTCATGTTTGAAAATTTGAAGTAATATATAGTTTACTGTATATATCGTGCTACTGTTAACTTCTTCTTTTCCAATGTTGTATATTTGTAGGAAGCAATTGCGAATGTTGAGAGGCAGGATGGATCCTCTAAGCACCTTTCACAGAATAACTCGCTAGCGCAAGTTCTCGGAAAGGAGCACCCAGGACGAGTTCGTACCCTAGGTGCTGGACCATGTCCCACCCAAATCTTTGGTAACGCTGCTAGACAACCGTCAGGTTCTGCAGAGTCCAATGCAGAGGATAAGAGGATGATTGCAGAATTGACGGCTAAGCTAGAAGAAGAGCGGGAGAAGAGACAGTCAATACATAAGGTCTTTGGATATGTAGTCCAACAGTTAGGAGGTAATTTGCCAGTTGAGATTGCTGAAGAGCTGGCTTTTGTTGGCGGTACACCAGACTCGTCTGCGTAGGGCCATCTTCATCTGGAAATCACGACCCGCAACAAAAATTTTGAATTTCAATTAATGGTCTTGGATACCTTTTACATTTAAGTTGGTTTAGTACGTTAGGCTTATTTTATTCAACTTGAGCATTCTTACTTTATTTTGGATGATGTTATGACTCATTCGTTATATATGTTATGTTTGCATATGTTTAATTTGGTTTGTTATGTTAATTGAGCTGTTTTACTTGGTTTAAATTTGTTTAAATTAGTTAAAAAGTAAAAAATTTAAAGTTTAATAAACATTCTTTGTCAAAATAGGCAAAATAATAGAAAATCTAAAATTTTAATGGAAAATTTGAATTTGGCGGCGGGCAAAACTATAATATGTTTCCTTTTTGTCCGACATTTAGCGGCGTTTTGTAACCGCCGCAATTGGGTAATAGCAATTTTCCTTCACATACTGCGGCGGTTAACAACTGTCGCCAAACCCAAATTGCATTTTGCGGCGGTTATTCCAACGGTTGTCTAAAACCGTCGCTATCCGTTTTGTCGCGTCCTATCTTCCGGCGTTTTATGGAACCACCGCGAAATGTTTTGCGGCGGTTCAAAATCGCCGCTAAACGGGTCCAAGAACCGCCGCTAAAAGGTGTTTTTGTTGTAGTGAATATGGCTATGACTCAATAGGTAATTGATGTGCCATTCAAAAATCAAGAATTAACGCCTTGAAATTCATGGCTAAAACAAAAATCGTAAAGTCTAGCCTCACCTTTTGGAAAAGTTGATTTGATCGATTGCAAAATATATTTATGACAATAATGAGGATGATGAGAGTTTGATGATAATTACAATAACACATCTAGTCATGACACTTTTAATGACTTTGAGTAAAAGTAACTTCGTATTATTTACTTTATCAATTACACTTTTTATTATTTGCATATCATATAGAAAAATTATCCCGTGTTCCATGTACGAAACTGGATCTTTGATGTTCTATTGTACAAAGTTATCAGTTTGTCTAGTGTTATTTTGTCATGTAATAAGGTATAAATTGACAATATTATCTCTATATTAAGAAAGAATTTGTCGTAAATGATCCGCTAAAAAAGATAGATGTATACTAATGACTAGCTGTTGGCTTAAAAAAAGTGAAAAAAAGTTACTTGACTAACTATTTGGTCTCAAGTAATCTGAGAACTAGTCTAACAATCAAATATTTTTTTTAAATATTCTTTTATATATTTTTTGTTGATTGTCAATACTCTTTTATATTTAAAGATGTTTAATTATATTACAAATTAAATTTAATTTTTATTTAAAAATATTAAAATATTACAGAATTTATTTTAACAAATTAAATAATTTTTTATTATTAATTTTAGAAAGATTAAAGTATCCTTTAAATAATAATTTTAAAATTACTAAAATATCTTTGTCGGATTAATTAATTTTTTTATTTATTAGCAATAAGGAAATTTAATTTAATATTAAAATACTAAATTATCTATAGTTAATTTTTAAAATACCAAAATAAATTTTTAGGATTAATCTTAAAATAATTAAACTAAAAGGTTGATTAATTGTATTATAAATTGTAGATTTTGATCTTTATTTTAAAACAATTAAAATACGTTAAAAGATAAAATATTCTTTTTATTCATTTTAAATGACTAAAGTACCCTCTTTACAACTCAAAAGAAAAATTAGGATTAATTTTAAAAAGACTAAAATTCTCTTTAAATTTAAAGATGATTAATTGTATTAGAAATTAAAATTAAAATTTAATTATAAACAGACTAAAATTTTAGCATAGTTCATTTTAAGAGACTAAAAGACTTTTTTAACATTAATATTAAAAAGACAACTCTTATAGTTTATATTTGAAGTACTAAAATATCCTTTAACCATTAATTTTTCAAAAAGAATAAATTACCCATTAAGGATTAGTTAAGATTGTTTGATTGTATTAAAAATTAAAAACTTTAATTTAATATTAAAAAGATTCAAGTACTCTTATTCTTAATTTTTAAAAAAATAAGATAATTTTTAAATATTAATCTTAAAAAGGCTAAAAAACTCTTTTATAAAAGTTGTTGGTGAAAATAGTGAGAAATGTAAGTTATTAACAATGAGACAAGTAATAAAAGGCACAAAAGACATTTCTTACCTGTATATACTTAATAACTTTTTAATTAGTTGTGTGACCTCTATGAACTTTTTTTTCATTGTTTCCACTCAATAAAGGCTTTCACATATCTCCACAGTATAAATAATTTATAGTATATTTTAGTGGTTATATTAAAAGGAACAACAAAGCAGAACAAAGTTCTTTATCGCTTTCGTACAGTAAAATCCATGGAAAACGGCTCCGGTGTTCTATGGTACGAAAGAGGAACTTTGTTGTTCCTTTTAATATAACTACTAAAATATACTATAAATTATTTATATGATGGAGATATGTAAAAGTCTTTATCGAGTAGAAACAATGAAAAGAAAGTTTACAGAAATCAACTGGTTAAAAAGTTATCAAGTATATATAGGTAAGAAATATTTTTTGTGTCCTTTGTTACTTGTCTCATTGTTAATAACTTACATTTTTTACCATTTTCACCAACAACTTTAATATCATTATAATATTTATTTATTTATATCATAATATACACTTTACAAACCAAAATTATAGTATTATAATTTAAAATTTTAACATTTTAAAAAAGAAAGCGTAAAAAAAATTCTATTATTAGTAAAAAATAAAAATCAATCCTAATAGTACATCACTTGGTTAATATAAATTCATGTTAAGAAAGAGTAAATCCAAAAAATAATGTCAGTTTCAGGAAATATCTAAGCAGGTATTGGTAAAAAATTTTAGCTTTTCATCATTTGGACTTCTTTTGAACATATAGTAAAAAAATTTAGGTGACAAAAAATTTGCAATTATATACAATTAGATTTATATCCTTGTAAAATTAAAATAAATTAATTTTTATATATAAAAAATATTTAATAAACAAATTTAAAAATTAAAATTAAATTTATTTTTATTAAGTTATTTGAAAATTTTATATTTAATTATAATTATTATATAAATTAACTAATTGTTTATATTAGTAAGTTAAAAGTATTTATGCTTTTACTTTTTTTGTAGTGTAACTTTTGATTTCATGAATAAACCTCCCTTTAAAAAAAATTGTAATTAGTTAGATAAATATTATTAATTATGGTTATTCATATAAAAATACACATTAATAATAATATCAGTATATATAAATGCAATTGGAGAAAAATAAAGTTGTATTTATATTTATAACTATAGATAAAAAAATTAAAAAGTAAAAAATATCAACTATTGTATAAAGCCATAAATCATTTATGAATTTAAATATGATTTCAAATATTCTCTAAATATGATATGCAATATTAAAATTTAAATTATTAATATAAATTAACATTTTTATACTATTATTTTTTTTAAAAATTAGACAATTTAATTTAAAAATAATGAAACTAATACTATATTGATTATATAGAATTATAGATGCTATCGTCTGTGATAATATAGATGTAATTTTGAAATAGTTAATTTTTTTTATATTATTGCATAATAAATTTATAAATGAGCACATCATGTATTATCGAGTGTGATTGGATTAATGATCATTATTATAATATAATGCACTAAAAATGCGCGCGCGCACACACATATACATGTTGGTGTATTCTCTATGTATATAAAATATTAGGCAATGTACTCAAATAAATAAAAGGAGAGAAAGCTTTACGTGATTGCAACAATTGAAAATTTTTTACCTGCATGTCCTTTTTTGTTATTACGTAGCTAACCACGATTTTCTATCTACATGTAAACCGTGGCAGCCTACAACGGTTTAGCAAAGAGAAGTGCTGAACGTAAACCGTGGTAGGTTACAAGGGTTTAGCAATGCAGAAATATACCTAAAAAATCCTATAGTCAGCCACGGTTTATGAAATATTTTTTAAACTCATAAACCCCTATAAGCTGCCACGATTTAGGAAGAAAATTATTAATGTTCAACCAATTAAATAGTATGAGCAGAAGGATTTTGAAAAAGCTTGAATACTATTTGATGTCAACTGCAATGCTATCATTTAACTGTAACTATTAGATTAAATAAACGTTATTAGTAGCACTATAATTTAAAGCTATTTTGACTAGCATACAAAAATTAAATTGACTTCAATTAAAAGTTTTAATAAATATAGTTGTTAGAAAAATTCAAACAATATATTTTAAAAAATAAAGTTTTATTAATAAAACTAAATAGTTAAATTTACAATATTTAATTAGTAAGAAAGAATCAATGTTTAATTTTACAATTATTTTGGTTCTAATTAAATATTGTAAATTTAAGTATTTAGTTTTATTAATGAAAATTTGTTTTTTAAAATATATTGTTAGGATTTTTCTAACAGCTATATTTATTAAAACTTTTAATTGAAGTCAATTTAATTTTTGTATGCTAGTCAAAATAGCTTTAAATTATAATGCTACTAATAAAGTTTATTCAATCTAATAGTTACAATTAAATTATAGCATTGCAGTAGACATCAAATGGTATTCAAGCTTTGTCAAAATTCTTCTGCTCATCACTATTTAATTTGTTGAATATTAATAATTTTTCTCATAAACCGTGGCAGCCTACATAGATTTATGAGTTTAAAAAATCCTTCATAAACCGTGGCTAGCTACAGGTTTTTTGGGTATATTTCTGTATTGCTAAACTGTTGTAACCTACTACTGTTTACGTTCATCACTTCTGCTTGCTAACCAGTTGCACGCTGCCACGGTTTACATGTAAATAGAAAATCATGGTTAGCTCACACGAATTACATAATAACAAAAAAGGACATGCAGATAAGAAAGTTCCAATTATTGCAATCAAGTAAAGTTTTGTCTCCTTTTATTTATTTGAGTACATTGTCCTAAAATATTAGAATAACCAATAATATCCAATAAAAAATATATCTTTTATATAAAAAATGAGACTATATAAATTTTAACAATTAAATCTAAATAAATAATTAGGATTAAATTTTGAAATCAAACTCACTCATCTATATCTTCTTCATGTGTTTCTTTTTCAAATTAAAACTATTAATAAATTATTGACATTAAATCAAAAGTCTATTTTTTGTGATAAAAATTTCTTACGTTAATACCCAAAAAAGATAATAAAAATATTGATCAAATTGTACCTAATCTGTTATATCTATTTCTATTTTTTTTATTTATTATATAATACTAAATTTTTAAATAATGCTCACATAAAATGAGTAGTTTTTTTTGAAGTAGTATCTAATTTTTTTAAAAAGTATTTAAATAAAAATGAATCTATATGTGTAGGGGAATTTTTTTTCCCAAAAAAAAACGTATGTAATATAATATTACTTTTTAGTATGTAAAATAATTGGTTATACAATTTTAGTGTGATTGAATTAGAAGCAAATTAAAAAAAGACAGACTATAAACTATGAACACTATATAAAATTAAAAATTAAGATTAGGATTGACAGTGATGTTAGCTGTTAGAGTAAAAAAAGGTGATGATGTTAACAATGAACATTATGTAAAAATAAACTAAAAAAAAATTTTAGCATTTTAAAATCAAATTCAAATTTTTACTTTCTCATACAATCAAATAATATAAATTAATTTCATATGATTTTTTTAAGTCTCTTTCAAATTAACTTTCAAAAGGTTATCATGTTCTTTTAAATTAATAAATTCTAATATAGTTAAACGATTTTTTTATAAAAGGGTTTTTTAGCCTTTTTAAGATTAATATTTAAAAATATCTTATTTTTATAAAAATTAAGGATAAGAGTACTTGAATCTTTTTAATATTAAATTAAAGTTTTTAATTTTTAATACAATCAAACAATCTTAACTAATCCTTTATGGGTAATTTAGTCTTTTTGAAAAATTAATGGTTAAAGGATATTTTAGTACTTCAAACACGAACTATAAGAGTTGTCTTTTTAATATTAATGTTAAAAAAAGTCTTTTATTCTGTTGAGATGAACTATGCAAAAATTTTAGTCTTTTTATAATTAAATTTAATTTTAATTTTTACTACAATTAAACGTCTTTAAATTTAAAGAGAATTTTAACCTTTTTAAAATTAATCCTAATTTTTCTTTTGAGTTTTAAAGAGGGTACTTTAGTCATTTAAAATGAACAAAAAAATATTTTATCTTTTAGCGTATTTTAGTTGCTTTAAAATAAAGATCAAAATCTACAATTTATAATACAATTAATCAACCTTTTAGTTTAATTATTTTATGACTAATCCTAAAATTTTATTTTGGTATTTTAAAAATTAACTATAGATAATTTAGTATTTTAATATTGAATTAAATTTTCTTATTGCTAATAAATACACAAATTAATTAATCCGACAAAGATATTTTAATAATTTTAAAATTATTATTTAAAGGATACTTTAATCTTTCTAAAATTAATAATAAAAAATTACTTAATTTGTTAAAATAAACTCTGTAATATTTTAATATTTTTAAATAAAAATTAAATTTAATTTGTAATATAATTAAACATCTTTAAATATAAAAGAGTATTGACAATCAACAAAAAAATATATAAAAGAATATTTAAAAAAAAAATATTTGATTGTTAGATTAGTTCTCAGATTACTTTAGACCAAATAGTTAGTCAAGTAACTTTTTTTTACTTTTTTTTAGCCAACAGCTAGTAATTAGCATACATCTTTTTTGTCGGTTATTTACGATAAATTCCTTCTTAATATAGAGATAATATGTCAATTCGTACCTCACTACATGACAAAACAACACTAGGCAAACTGATTGTACAATGAAACATCAAAGTTCCAGTTTCGTACATGAAACACGGGATCATTTTCCCCTGTTGTATTGTCTTTATTATTTAATATATCTAAATAGGGTTATTCTAAATAACTAATAACTTTTTTGAACAACATAAATAATGGGCTTTAAAATTGGCCAAATTCAAGTAAAACACATTACATCCTAAATTATTCACCTAAATTTTAATATTAGAATAACCATCTGCACGTCTAGTGAATAGAACATCCGATATATTCATTGTTCACATTGTTCAATATTTTCATTGTCTACTGTACAAGATGTCTCTGGTACGGGTTGAGAGATGGATCGAGAACCTGCGGGTCGAGGCGGATGCCGAATTATTCGACTGGAGCGATGGGGGAGGTACCTGCAAAGACACTCCGACGCTCAAGTCAGAATGGATCTGAGAGGTATAAGATGTGAGGAATGAATCCCTACCTGGAGGGACCTGAGTCCTCTATTTATAGGTGATGATAGTTATCTTATCATATCTTATTTGAGTAAGATAAGGGAGCCGTTTCAATTCGAAAGTTGGTTAGGAACTCTAATAGGCCGATTTGGTGGGTCGGGCCCAGGTAGCCGAATTCGGGGACTATCCTGGGTTATGGAATCCGTGGACCGGATCCGTAACATCTACCTATACTTTTTCATCTAAATATGTGCTACATACAATGGCCCAAGAAAAAGAGAGAGGGTGGGGTGATGGACAGGCTTGTGGTATGGCTTCTACTGGTCGTAGAGGTAGCCCAAGAAAAATACAGGTCAGTAGCTCAATCTAGGTGCACCGTCACAGCTCTCAGCTACTACTACTCATCTTCTTCTTCCTCATCCTCCTACACCCATGGCACTACCAACCGTTACTGCCACTGCTAACCACGTGGTTTTTTTCCCTATTTCAAGGGATGTTACAATAGCCCTTTTACATGTTTTGTCACCCATCACCATGATCTTGACCCTAGGTTCCCGCTTACATCCTCAGCCTGTTTCTCAGTGTCATTAGTCTTAACCTCAAGTAGACTCATCTCCATCCAAGCTTGATGATCAGCCTGTGGCCTATGACACCAGCAATACCAAATAGGAGTTGCGTTTTGATGGCAATAACTGGTATGATTTATTTTTCACTTTTATACTGTTATATATCCAACACAATCTGTTTACTTTTTAAATATCTTTTATTATCATTGATTAAATAATTGGTATCATCCTCGTGTCAACCGCATAGGTGGTTTATCCTAAAGTTTAGTACGGCTCCTGATTGTGTGCAAAACTTTTGGAGGGACTTATTTAGGTTAAGTGGTTCATAAAGACTATAAGTTTACAATGTTTACTAACTTAAAACCTTCTTGAGGTAACTTTATTAATAATTTCATTATTTTTATCAGCAATATTTCTGGTTTTAACACGGTCAAGAGTAGTAAATGTGTTAGTTTCACGATATCCTAAAACTAATTTTTATGATTAACAATTCTAAATATCATTAATAATTTTATTATTGTACCAACTAAAGTTGTTCAAGAGTGTCAATCAACTAAGAAATTTTTCTTAAGTATTAAAAGCAAACTAGATACCATATGAAATTGAGTAAGTCAAAATTAAATCAGAAACAACCTTAGAAGATAAGATGAGCAACCTGACTACATTTAAGAGTTCAAAAGCAAACTTTCTATTTAGAGGATATGAGATTTTTCAGAAACTATTTTAAATGTCTATTTGAAGTTAGTATAATAGACCTCAGAAGATATCTTTTAAATATTTACATCTCAGAATCAGCTTTTCAATGAACTTCAAATAAGCTTGCAATTTGAGTTAATCGACATATGTTTTCATTGCAAACAAGTCATAAACTTGAGGAAACTTTTAAGTTCATTTTTCGATAAATGTATTAAAAGTGCAATTCAACCTCTGTTCTCATGTATTTTTCACAACTTCAAGAAGTACAATGCTTGGCATATTGGGGTAGCCAAGTGCTTCTGGGACATGTTCTCCGACATCCATCGCAAGAGAGTCTGATAGATTGGATTCCTTTGGAAATTCTTGCTCTGTTGAAGGAGTACTAAGCCACAGAGGATAACAACCGCACAAGGGCCAAGGTCAGGCCACTAGTGGATTATTGCACACTAGCAGCTCCATTAGATATGCTACTACGTCAATGAAAATGGTAAGGTTAATTTGATCATTCTTGCCTTTAATTTACAGTTAATCCTTAAATTAAATTCACTTACATAGACTATTGTCACTTTAGGAGAACGAATCTGGCCACCCACTTAGTAGGAGCGAGCTTTTTAAGCAAGTCCATACACGAGAAAGCGGATCGTAGGAAGTGGGTTGATAGGGTTTATCTTGTGTTGAATTTAGTCGATTTTATCAACTTATTTCACCTTTATTCAATGAAATAGCATGGTTTTGTGAATTTCTCATGAATTTTGCTCAAGATTAAAAACATGCTATTTGAGCTCTTAATTTGCTAAATTTAATTCACTTTAATTCCATTCGATGCCTTGATGTGTTTGATGAAGTGATTTCAAGTTTAGAAGGCAAAGATTGGGTTGAAGGAATAAAGAAAAAGCATGTAAAAGTGGAAAATTCATGAAGAAATGAAGTTTTGAAAATCTGCCCAGTTTTGCGTATGCGTGATTAGAGTTTTCGTCCAGCGACGCGTATGCATGACCCACGCGTATGCGTGACAAGCAGCACGTGACCAACTTAAAGAAACACGCTGGGGGCGATTTCTGAGCTCATTGAGGTCCAAATCCAACTCAATTCTGAAGTATTTGAGGCCAAATTCAAGAAGGAACCAGGGGGAGCAATAAGTATAAGTTAGAAACATGTTTTAGGGTAGTTTTCTAAAGAGAGAAGCTCCCTGTTCTCTCTAGAATTATGGTAGATTTAGGTTTTAATCTTGTCTTGATTTAGTTTTTCTTGTAATTTCTTATTCTTACATCTTTGTTCTCTTAGTTTACATTGTTAATTTCTCTTTTATGCCACTTTTTAGTTTATGAACACTATTGTTAATTTCAATTTCCTTTAATACAATTTGAGGTTTTATGTTTCTTATTGTTTGATTGAGTTATTATTGTTACCTTCTTGCATTTGGTAATTTTAGATTTTATTATTTCTTGTTAATTTACCATATTTTTATTTTTATGCATACCAAGTGTTTGATAAAATGTTTGGATTAGTTTTAGAGTAGATTTGAGTATTCTTAGCTTGGAAAGAGAAATTAGGAGGTAATCTTGATTCATTAACACCCAACTTATGTTGGTGATCTAGAGTTGTTAGTTAATCTTGTTTCCATTGACATTACTTATGGATTGAGGTTAACTAGGCATATTTGACTTTCTTCCGATGCGAAGATAACGTAATAGGCTTAATTCTTTTTAATTATTGTGTTATGATTAATGACTAGGATAGAAAACCTTGATTCTCAATCCTTGCCATGAATGTCTCTTTAGTAGTTGTTATCTTTAATTGTTTAATTTATTTTATCGTCATTTAAATTTCTTTCCATTTAATTTCTTGTCTTATCATCAACCCACCCCCGTATACTCATAACCAATAATTATGCACTCGATTGTAATTCCTAAGGAGAACGACTCAGGAGCAATACTCTCGGTTATTTTTATTGGGTTGAACTTGTGATAACCAAATTAAACTTTGATGGAGAATCCATTGTTGATCTAGACTATGCTTACAATGAAGTGATTCTTTTTATTGAGAAATTTTAGACCGGCATAAATTCTTACCCATCATGGGTCAATCGTCCCTCTGATGGTACTAGTATGAGTTTAGTTGATTAAAATTTTAATTTACAAACATGTTATTTACGTGTTGATTATTATTAAATTTTATATTTAATAAAATTTACACACAAACATCCCGCCGAGGTCTCTACAAAGGCAACAAACTTGCCTCCCATTTTGGAGGAAGAGGTGTGGACATAGATGGTGGGCAAGCACAAGCATGGTAGAGTGTATGGCACACGGCACATCAATAGCAACATCAGGGTGAAGGACAGACTTGAAACAACAGATCAATTTGCTCAACATGGATCTTACCCAGCAAATAGACCAACAGACCAAAGTAGAAGCTATGGTATGTTAAGCTAAAGGCATGCTATCATACACATCGTGATGCATGGAGGCGGATTCACTGGAAGCAACAGCAAGAGATTACCCGACATCGAGGGAAAGTCACTAGCTTCCAGCAAACTATTAACACTCACGAAGCCCACATGACTAAGATGAAGAACGCGTCTAACTCGTGTGGCAGTGTCTAGTTTCTCCTCTACCTTCCTTCCTATCTCCCCACAATTCACCACCAACATCTTCAAGCCCGCCTAATCACCTCAAGCTCATTTCAATAAGGGTTATAACTGATTTATTTAATTTGTTAACATTATTAACAATTTTTTTATTTATATTGAATATATTGTTTTCTCATTTTATTATAATTGTTATTTAATTTTGGTTATTGATGAGCGGATAATTTATACGCTTTTTGGCATTGTTTTTAGTATGTTTTTAGTATATTTTAGTGAGTTTTTATTATGTTTTTATTAGTTTTTAAATAAAAATCACAATTCTGGAATTTACTATGAGTTTGTGTATTTTTCTGTGATTTCAGGTATTTTCTGGCTGAAATTGAGGGACCTGAGCAAAAATCTGATTCAGAGGCTGAAAAAGGACTGCAGATGCTGTTGGATTCTGACCTCCCTGCACTCAAAGTGAATTTTCTGGAGCTACAGAAGCCCAATTGGCGCACTCTCAATTGCGTTGAAAAGTAGACATTCTGGGCTTTCTACCAATATATAATAGTCCATACTTTGCCCGAGATTTAGTGGCCCAAATAGGCGTTCCAAGTCAGCTCAAGAATCCTGGCGTTTAACTCCAAAACTGGCACAAAAGCTGGAGTTAAACGCCCAAACTGGCATAAAAGCTGGCGTTTAACTCCAAGAAAAGTCTCTACACATGGAAGCTTCAATGCTCAGCCCAAGCACACACCAAGTGGGCCCGGAAGAAGATTTCTGCATTAATTACTGATTTCTGTAAACCCTAGACTACTAGTTCTCTATAAATAGGACCTTTTACTATTGTATTTTCATCTTTGGACGTTTAGTCCCTAGACCTTGGAGGCTGGCCATTCGGCCATGCTTACACCATTATCACTTTTGTATTTTCAACGGTGGAGTTTTTACACACCATAGATTAAGGTGTGGAGCTCTGCTGTTCTTCATGAATTAATACAAAGTACTATTGTTTTTCTATTCAACTCAAGTTTATTTCTTCTCCAAGATATTCATTCGTTCTTCAACTTGATGAATGTGATGATCTGTGACACTCATCATCATTCTCACCTATGAACATGTTCCTGACAACCACCTCTGTTCTACTAGCAATGGCTTGAATGCGTATCTCTTGGGTTTCTAATCTAAGATTGGAACCTTTGTGGTATAGGCTAGAATTATTGGCGGCCATTCCTGAGATCCGGAACGTTTAAACCTTGTCTGTGGTATTCTGAGTAGAATCTGGGAAGGGATGACTGTGACGAGCTTCAAACTCGCGATTGTTGGGCGTGTGACAGACGCAAAAGGATCAATGGATTCTATTCCAGCATGATCGAGAACCAACAGATGATTAGCCGTGCGGTGACAGCGCATTTGGAACGTTTTCACTGAGAGGACGGGAAGTAGCCATTGATAACGGTGATGCCCAACATAAAGCTTGCCATGGAAAGGAGTATGAATGATTGGAAGAAGACAATAGGAAAGCAGAGGTTTAGGAGGAACAAAGCATCTTCATACGCTTATCTGAAATTCCAACCAAGGAATTACATAAGTATCTCTATCTTTATTTTATGTTTTATTTATCTTTTAATTATCAATTCTCCATCACCATCTGAATTAGCCTGACTGAGATTTACAAGGTGACCATAGCTTGCTTCAAGCCGACAATCTCCGTGGGATCGACCCTTACTCACGTAAGGTTTATTACTTGGACGACCCAGTGCACTTGCTGGTTAGTTGTGCGGAATTGTGACAAAGTGTGATTCACGTTTGAGAGCTCCAAGTCCTTTGGCACCATTGTTGATGATCACAATTTCGCATACCAATTTTTTGGCGCCGTTGCCGGGGATTGTTCGAGTTTGGACAACTGACGGTTCATCTTGTTGCTTAGATTAGGTACTTTTCAGAATTTTTAAGAATGGATTCTAGAGTTTCAAGGTGATGTCCTTATCATCCCAAAAGCTGATTGATTCTCATCAATTTAGCTGCTGAATGTAATGTCCTGCTGAAGCTTGGCCAAACATGTCTAATCTTTTTAGACTGAAGCTTTAGACTAACATTGCATGATTCCTGGAATTCTTATTAAAAGTTTTGATTCTCTTTATTTTCTTTTCCATATAAGTTTTGAAAATCACAAAAAAATTTATAAAACCATAAAAATTAAAAATATTTTATGTTTCTTGTTTGAGTCTAGTATCAATTTTTAAGTTTGGTGTCAATTGCATGACTTTCTTCTTCTTGCATTTTTCGAATTTATTCATATTGTTCTTCATTGATCTTCAAGTTGTTCTTGATGATTTCAGTGCTCTGATCTTTAAATTCTCCTATTTTGTGTGTTTTGTTGTTTTTCTTATGCATTCTCAATTTGTTAAAACCTCTAATACAAAATTTCTAAGTTTGGTGTCTTGCATGCATTGTTCATTTGATCTTAGTTGCATTTTTTGTTATTTCTCATCATTAAAAAAATTCAAAAATATTTTCAAAATTGTGTTTTTTCAAGCTAATAATACAGAGAATTGAAGATTCAGAACATTCAGCAGAGGAATCAAACAGAAAAAGCTGGGCGTTCAAAACGCCCAGTGAAGAAGGAAAACTGGCGTTTAAACGCCAGCCATGGTACCTGGCTGGGCGTTTAACACCCAAAAAGGTAGGATTTTGGGCGTTAAACGCCAGAATGGATGCCATTCTGGGCGTTTAACGCCAGAAGGACACTAGAGGGAAGATTTTGTTTTTAATTTAGATTTTTTTTCAACTCTTCATAATTTTTCAAAATCAAATCTTTTTCAAATCATATCTTTTCAATCATATCTCTTCAAAATCAATTTCTTTCCATTTTTTTTAATTTTCGAAAATTCTTGTTATAATTAATGATTTACTTCAAAATTTTCTAGTTGTTACTTGCCTATTAAGAAAGGATCAAATTTTAAATTTTAAGAATCATATCTTTTAATTTCTTGTTAGTCAGGTAATCAACTTTAATTTTAAAAACTTTCTTTTTCTAAATTGATTTTCAATCATATCTTCTCAATCATATCTTTTCAATCACATATTTTTCAAAATTAACTCTCAATCATATCTTCTTAATTTCTAATTTCAAGGTCTTTTCAAAAATCACTTCATTTCTTTCCCAATTTGAGTTTTCGAAAATCATCAATCAAATTTTCAAAATTTCTTTTAATTATTTCAAAATATTTTACTTTAATTTTCGAAAATTCTTCCCTTCTCCTCACATCCTTCAATTTAAAGGACTAATACTCCTCCTCAAGGTACAATTCGAACTCCCTCCTTCTTTATATGTTCGAATTCTCTTCCATCTACCTCCTCCTTCTATTCTTCTTTTCCTCTGACACCTCAAGAAATCTCTATACTGTGACATAGAGGATTTCCTACTTTCTTGTTCTCTTCTCTTTCATATGAGCAGAAGCAAAGATAAAGGCATACTTGTTCAAGCTGATCCTGAACCTGAAAGGACCTTGAAGAGAAAGCTAAGAGAAGCTAAATAACATCTCTCTTTAGAGGGCCTAACAGAGCTTTTCAAGGAAGAAGAAACCATGGCAGCCGAAAACAACAATGCCAACAATGCAAGGAAGGTGCTTGGTGACTTTACTGCACCTACTCCCGACTTCTATGGGAGAAGCATCTCAATCCCTGCCATTGGAACAAACAACTTTGAGCTTAAGCCTCAATTAGTTTCTCTAATGCAACAGAATTGCAAGTTTCATGGACTTCCATTGGAAGATCCTCATCAGTTCTTAGCTGAATTCTTGTAAATTTGTAACACTGTCAAGACCAACGGGGTTGACCCTGAAGTCTACAGACTTATGCTTTTTCCTTTTGCTATAAGAGACAGAGCTAGGACATGGTTGGATTCACAACCTAAAGAGAGCCTGAACTCTTGGAAAAAGCTAGTTAATGCCTTCTTGGCAAAGTTCTTTCCACCTCAAAAATTGAGCAAGCTTAGAGTGGATGTCCAAACCTTCAGACAGAAGGAAGGTGAATCCCTCTATGAAGCTTGGGAAAGATACAAGCAATTGATCAGAAGATGTCCTTCTGACATGCTTTCTTAATGGAGCATCATAGGTATTTTCTATGATGGTCTGTCTGAACTATCTAAGATGTCATTGGATAGCTCTGCTGGAGGATCTCTTCATCTGAAGAAGACGCCTGCAGAAGCTCAGGAACTCATTGAAATGGTTGCAAATAACCAATTTATGTACACTTCTGAAAGGAATCCTGTGAATAATGGGATAGCTCAGAAGAAAGGAGTTCTTGAGATTGATACTCTGAATGCTATATTGGCTCAGAATAAAATATTTACCCAACAAGTCAATATGATTTCTCAGAGTCTGTCTGGAATGCAAGCAGCAACAGGTAGTACTAAGGAAGCTTCCTCTGAAGAAGAAGCTTATGATCCTGAGAACCCAGCAATGGAAGAGGTGAATTACATGGGAGAACCCTATGGAAACACCTATAACCCTCCATGGAGAAATCATCCAAATCTCTCATGGAAGGATCAACAGAGACCTCAACAAGGTTTCAACAACAATAATGGTGGAAGAAACAGGTTTAGCAATAGCAAGCCTTTTCCATCACCTTCTCAGCAACAGACAGAGAATTCTAAGCAAAGCCACTCTGACTTAGCAACCATTGTCTCTGATCTAATCAAAACCACTCAAAGTTTCATGACTGAAACAAGGTCCTCCATTAGAAATTTAGAGGCACAAGTGGGTTAGCTGAGTAAGAAAATTACTGAACTCTCTCCTAGTACTCTCCCAAGCAATACAGAAAGAATCCAAAGAGAGAATGCAAGGCCATAAACACGTCTCACATGGCCGAAACTGGAGAGGAAGAAGAGGCAGTGATCTCCATTGAGGAAGACCTCAATGGACGTCTACTGACCTCCAAGGTGTTCCCTAATGAGGAACCATGGGAATCTGAGGCTCACATTGAGACCATAGAGATTCTATTGAAGAGCAAGTTGCTAAGTACCTTGGAGCAATCATGAAGCTAAATGCCAAGTTATTTGGTAATGAGACTTGGGAGGATGAACCTCCATTGCTCATCAAAGAACTGGATGACTTGACTAGGCAGAAATTACCTCTGAAGAGACAAGACCCTGGAAAATTCTCAATCCCTTGTACCATAGGCACCATGACCCTTTAGAAGGTTCTGTGTGACCTAGGGTCAAGTATAAACCTCATGCCTCTCTCTGTAATGGAGAAGCTAGGGATAATTGAGGTACAAGCTGCAAAGAATCTCACTGGAGATGGCAGACAATTCAAAGAAATAGGCTTATGGACTTGTAGAGGATGTCTTGGTAAAGGTTGAAGGCCACTACATCCCTGCTGACTTCATAATCCTAGAGACTGGGAAGTGTATGGATGAATCCATCATCCTTGGCAGACCCTTCCTAGCCACAGCAAAAGCTGTTATTGATGTTGACAGAGGAGAATTGATCATTCAAGTGAATGGAGACTCCCTTGTGTTTAAAGCTCAAAGATATCCCTCTATTACCATGGAGAGGAAGCATGAAGAGCTTCTCTCAATACAGAGTCAAACAGAGCCCCCACAGTCAAACTCTAAGTTTGGTGTTGGGAGGCCACAACCAAACTTTAAGTTTGGTGTTGAACCCCCACATTCAAACTCTAAGTTTGGTGTTGGGAGGTTCCAACATTGCTCTGAACATCTGTGAGGCTCCATGAGAGCCACTGTCAAGCTATTGACATTAAAAAAGTGCTTGTTGGGAGGCAACCCAATTTTTACTTATCTATGTTAAATTTCTATTTTCTTTTGTTATTTTATGTTTTCTGTAGGTTGATGATCATGTGAAGTCACAAAAACAATTGAAAAAGCAAAAACAGAAGGAAAAACAGAATGAAAAATAGAACACCCTGGAGGAGAAACTTACTGGCGTTTAAACGCCAGAAATGGGCACCAGACTGGCGTTTAACGCCAGGAATGGGCAAGAAGCTGGCGTTAAACGCCAGAAATGGGCAGCAGCCTGGCGTTTAATGCCAGGATTGGTAGCAAGGGGCGTTTTGCACGCCACATGGTGCAGGAATAAGAAATCCTTGACACCTCAGGATCCGTGGACCCCACAAGATTCCCACCTACCCCACCTCTGATGAGCGGATAATTTATACGCTTTTTGACATTGTTTTTAGTAGGATCTAGTTACTTTTAGGGATGTTTTCATTAGTTTTTATGTTAAATTCACATTTCTGGACTTTACTATGAGTTTGTGTGTTTTTCTGTGATTTCAGGTATTTTCTGGCTGAAATTGAGGGACTTGAGCAAAAATCAGATTCAGAGGTTGAAAAAGGACTGCTGATGCTGTTGGATTCTGACCTCCCTGCACTCAAAGTGGATTTTCTGGAGCTACAGAACTCGAAATGGCGCGCTTTTAATTGCGTTGGAAAGTAGACATCCAGGGCTTTCCAGAAATATATAATAGTCCATACTTTGGCCAAGAATTGACGACGTAAACTGGCGTTCAACGCCAGCTCTCTACCCAAATCTGGCGTCCAGCGCCAGAAAAGGATCCAAAACCAGAGTTGAACGCCCAAACTGGCACAAAAACTGGCGTTCAACTCCAAAAATGGCCTCTGCACGTGCAACACTTAAGCTCAGCCCAAACACACACCAAGTGGGCCCCGGAAGTGGATTTATACATCAAATACTTACTCATGTAAACCCTAGCAGCTAGTTTATTATAAATAGGACCTCTTACTATTGTATTAGGCATCTTGGGATTACCTTATGATCCTTTGATCACGTTTTAGGGGGCTGGCCATCTCGGCCATGCCTGGACCTTCACTTATGTATTTTCATACGGTAGAGTTTCTACACTCCATAGATTAAGGTGTGGAGCTCTGCTGTTCCTCAAAGATTAATGCAAAGTACTACTGTTTTCTATTCAATTCTTCTTATTTCGCTTCTAAGATATCCATTCGCATCCAAGAACGTGATGAAGGTGATGATTATGTGTGACGCTCATCATCCTTCTCCCTTATGAACGCGTGCCTGACAAACACTTCTGTTCTACATGAAATAAGCTAGAATGAGTATCTCTTAGATCTCCTAACCAGAATCTTCGTGGCGTAAGCTAGAATGATGGCGGCATTCAAGAGAATCCGGAAGGTCTAACCTTGTCTGTGGTATTCTGAGTAGGATTCAATGATTGAATGACTGTGACGAGCTTCAAACTCGCGAGTGTTGGGCGTTAGTGACAGACGCAAAAGGAGGGTGAATCCTATTCCAGCATGATCGGGAACCAACAGATGAATAGCCGTGCCGTGACAGGGTGCGTGAGCATATTATTCACTGAGAGGAGGGGATGTAGCCACTGACAACGGTGATGCCCTTGCATAAAGCCAGCCATGGAAAGGAGTAAGACTGATTGGATGAAGATAGCAGGAAAGCAGAGGTTCAGAGGAACGAAAAGCATCTCCATTCGCTCATCTGAAATTCCTACCAATAATTTACATAAGTATCTCTATCCCTATTTTATTATATAATATTCGAAAACTCCATGATTATTTTATATCCGCCTGACTGAGATTTACAAGGTGACCATAGCTTGCTTCATACCAACAATCTCCGTGGGATTCGACCCTTACTCACGTAAGGTATTACTTGGACGACCCAGTACACTTGCTGGTTAGTTGTATCGAAGTTGTGACTATTATGAATTCAGATCAAAGCACCAAGTTTTTGGCGCCATTGCCGGGGATTGTTTGAGTTTGGACAACTGACGGTTCATCTTGTTGCTCAGATTAGGTAATTTTCTTTTTGTTTTCTTTTCAAAAATATTTTTAAAAAAAAAAATCTCTCATCTGTTTTCGAAAAAAAAATCAAAAAAAAAAATGTTTTCAAAAATTTTATTCAAAATTTTTAAGAATGAATTCTAGTGTTTCATGATGATTTGTTGAATCCTGGCTGGCTGTAAGCCATGTCTAATCTTTTGGACTGGGGTTTCAACTTACCATCACAAAAGAAGAGATTCTCACACATTTAGTTGTTCTATACTTGAAAAGTATCCATATCTGCTGAAGCTTGGCTGGCCATTGGCCATGTCTAGTGTTTTGGACTGGAGCTTTCTTTGAAAGCTTGGCTGGCTAGTGAGCCATGTCTAAATTCCTGGACTGAAGCTTTAGACTAACATGGCAAGATTCCTGGAATTCATATTAAAAATTTTGGAATCCTTAATTTTCTTTTTCATATAATTTTCGAAAAATATAAAATAAAAATCCAAAAAAAAAAATTAGAAAATCATAAAAATCAAAAATATTTTCTGTTTCTTGTTTGAGTCTTGAGTCATGTTATAAGTTTGGTGTCACTTGCATATGCATCTTGCATTTTTCGAAAATTTCATGCATTCATGGTGTTCTTCATGATCTTCAAGTTGTTCTTTGTAAGTCTTCTTGTTTGATCTTGATGATTTTTTGTTTTGTGTCTTTTCATGTTTATCATATGCATTCTTGAATTCTTAGTGTCTAAGCATTAAAGAATTCTAAGTTTGGTGTCTTGCATGTTTTCTTTGCATTAAAAATTTTTCAAAAATATGTTCTTGATGTTCATCATGACATTCAAAGTGTTCTTGGTGTTCATCTTGACATTCATAGCATTCTTGCATGCATTCATTGTTTTGATCTAAAAATTTCATGCATTGCATATTTTTCATGTTTTTCATAAAAATTTCAAAAATCAAAAAAATATCTTTCCCTTTTTCTCTCATCAAATTCGAAAATTTGGATTGACTTTTTCAAAAATTTTTAAAATCAAATTGTTTCTCATGAGTCAAATCAAATTTTCAATTTGAAAATCTTATCTTTTTCAAAATCTTTTTCAAAAATCAAATCTTTTTCAAAATTCTTAGTTATTTTCGAAAATAACATAATCAATTAATGTTTTGATTCAAAAATTTGAAGTTTGTTACTTGCTTGTTAAGAAAGATTCAAACTTTAAGTTCTAGAATCATATCTTGTGATTTTTTTTTGAATCAAGTCATTAATTGAGATTTTAAAAATCAAATCTTTTTCAAAAACTAATTTCTATCATATCTTTTCAAAAATATATTCTTATCTTATCTTTTTCAAAAATATCTTTTCAAAATATCTTTTCTAACCTCCTAACTTCTTATCTTTTCAAAATTTGTTTCAACTAACTAACTAACTTTTTGTTTGTTTCTTAACTTTTTCAAAACCACCTAACTAATTCTCTCTTTCTAATTTTCGAAAATATCTCCCCCTTTTTCAAAAATTTCTTTTTAATTAACTAATTATTTTTATTTTTATTTTTGATTTCAAAATTTTCGAAAAATACTAACAAATTTTCAAAAACCAATTTTCAAAAATCACTAACTCCTTTTCAAAATAATTTTCGAAAATTATACCTCCCCCATCCTATTCTATTTATTCATTCATATCCTAACATCTCATCTCACATCTCTTCCATTCTCACAGTTGTGTTTCTTCCTTTATATTACATTCTTTGTCTCCCCCTTTTCTTCCACTCACAAAGGGATCCCTATACTGTGGTATAAAGGATCTCTATTATTATTATTATTTTTCTGCGCCTTCTTCTTTGTCATATGAGCAGGAGCAAGGATAAGAACATTCTTGTGGAAGCAGATCCAGAACCTGAAAGGACTCTGAAGAGAAAATTAAGAGAAGCTAAAATACAACAATCCAGAGATAACCTTTCAGAAATTTTCGAACAGGCAGAGGAGATGGCAGCCGAAAACAATAATAATGTAAGGAAGATGCTTGGTGACTTTACTGCACCTAATTCCAATTTACATGGAAGAAGCATCTCCATTCCTGCCATTGGAGCAAACAACTTTGAGCTGAAACCTCAATTAGTTTCTCTGATGCAGCAGAACTGCAAGTTTCATGGACTTCCATCTGAAGATCCTTTTCAGTTCTTAACTGAATTCTTGCAGATATGTGATACTGTTAAGACTAATGGAGTAGATTCTGAAGTCTACAGGCTCATGCTTTTCCCTTTTGCTGTAAGAGACAGAGCTAGATTATGGTTGGATTCTCAACCCAAAGACAGCCTGAACTCTTGGGATAAGCTGGTCACGGCTTTCTTAGCCAAGTACTTTCCTCCTCAAAAGCTGAGCAAGCTTAGAGCTGATGTTCAAACCTTCAGACAGAAAGAAGGTGAATCTCTCTATGAAGCTTGGGAAAGATACAAACAGTTGACCAAAAAGTGTCCTTCTAACATGCTTTCAGAATGGACCATCCTGGATATATTCTATGATGGTTTATCTGAGCTATCAAAGATGTCACTGGACACTTCTGCAGGTGGATCCATTCACCTAAAGAAAACGCCTGTAGAAGCTCAAGAACTCATTGACATGGTTGCTAATAACCAGTTCATGTACACTTCTGAAAGGAATCCTGTGAGTAATGGGACGTCTATGAAGAAGGGAGTTCTTGAAGTTAATACTCTGAATGCCATATTGGCTCAGAATAAAATATTGACTCAGCAAGTCAATATGATCTCTCAGAGTCTGCATGGAATGTAAGCTGCATCCAACAGTACTCAAGAGGCATCTTCTGAAGAAGAAGCTTATGATCCTGAGAACCCTGCAATAGCAGAGGTAAATTACTTAGGTGAACCTTATGGAAACACCTATAACTCAACATGGAGAAATCATCCAAATTTCTCATGGAAGGATCAAAAGCCCCAACAAGGCTTTAATAATGGTGGAAGAAATAGGTTTAGCAATAGCAAACCTTTTCCATCATCAACTTAGCAACAGACAGAGAACTCTGAACAAAATGCTTCTAATTTAGCAAATCTAGTCTCTGATCTATCTAAGGCCACTGTAAGTTTCATGAATGAAACAAGGTCTTCCATTAGAAATCTGGAAGCACAAGTGGGCCAGCTGAGTAAAAGGATCACTGAAATCCCTCCTAGTACTCTCCCAAGCAATACAGAAGAGAATCCAAAAGGAGAGTGCAAGGCCATTGACATAAGCGCCATGGCCGAACCTGTGAGGAGAGGAGAGGACGTGAATCCCAAGGAGGAAGACCTCCTGGGACGTCCAGTGGTCAAATAAGGAGCTTCCCTCTAAGGAACCAAGGGAATCTGAGGCTCATCTAGAGACCATAGAGATTTCATTGAACCTCCTTATGCCCTTCATGAGCTCTGATGAGTATTCCTCTTCTGAAGAGAATGAGGATGCTACTGAAGAGCAAACTGCCAAGTTTCTTGGTGCAATCATGAAGCTGAATGCCAAATTATTTGGCATTGATACTTGGGAAGTTGAACCTCCCTTGTTCATCAATGAACTAAGTGATCTGGATCAACTGACATTGCCTCAGAAGAGACAGGATCCTGGAAAGTTCATATTACCTTGTACCATAGGCACCATGATCTTTAAAGCTCTGTGTGACCTTGGTTCAGGTATAAACCTCATGCCCCTCTCTGTAATAGAGAAACTGGGAATCTATGGGGTGCAAGCTGCTAAAATCTCACTAGAGATGGCAGACAGCTCAAGAAAACAGGCTTATGGACAAGTAGAAGATGTATTAGTAAAGGTTGAGGGCCTTTACATACCTACTGATTTCATAGTCCTGGATACTGGAAAGGACGAGGATGAATCCATCATCCTAGGAAGACCTTTCCTGGCCACAGCAAGAGCTGTGATTGATGTTGACAGAGGTGAAATAGTCCTTCAATGGAATGAGAACTCCCTTGTATTCAAAACTCAAGGATCTCCCTCTGCAACCATGGAGAGGAAGCTTGAAAAGCTTCTCTCAAAGCAGAGTCAACCAGAGCCCCCATAGTCAAACTCTAAGTTTGGTGTTGGGAGGCCACAACCAAACTCTAAGTTTGGTGTTGAACTCCCATATCCAAACTCTAAGTTTGGTGTTGGAGAGTCTCAACAAAGCTCTGCACATCTGTAAGGCTCCATGAGAGCCCACTGTCAAGCTATTGACATTAAAGAAGCGCTTGTTGGGAGGCAACCCAATGTTTATTTATCTAACTATATTTTTCTTAGTTATGTGTCTTTATAGGTTCATGATCATGAGGAGTCACAAAATAAATATAAAAATTAAAAACGGAATCAAAAACAGCAGAAGAAAAATCACACCCTAGAGGAGCATCTGCCTGGCGTTCAAACGCCAGAACAGAGCATGGTTCTGGCGCTGAACGCCCAAAATGGGCAGCTTCTGGGCGCTGAACGCCAGAACAGGCATGGTTCTGGCGTTCAACGCCAGAAATGGCACACAAATGGGCGTTGAACGCCCAAAATGGCCACCAACCTGGCGCTGAACGCCCAGAGTTGGATACAAAGGCATTTTTACATGCCTAATGGTGCAGGGATGTAAATGCCTTGACACCTCAGGATCTGTGGACCCCACAGGATCCACTCAGGATCTGTGGACCCCACAGGATCTACTCAGGATCTGTGGACCCCACAGGATTCCCACCTACCTCCACTCACTTCTTCTCACCACTCTCTTTCACACAACCCCATAAACACTCTTCCCTAAAAGCCCTTCACCAATCACCTCAAACTCTCTTCCCCATCACCTCTTCACCACTCACATCCATCCACTCTTCCCCATAAACCTACCTCATAAACTCCACCTACCTTCGAAATTCAAAACCAATTTCCCACCCAAACCCACCCATATGGCCGAACCAATACCCCCCTCCCTTCCCTATATAAAGACCTCCATTCTTCATCAAATTCACACAACACACCCCTCTACACTCCTCTTAGCCGAAACCTCATCTCCCTCTCCCTCTCCATATTTCTTCTTCTTCTTCTTCTATTCTTTTGTTTATTGCTCGAGGACGAGCAATATTCTAAGTTTGGTGTGGTAAAAGCATAGCTTTTTTTGTTTTTCCATTACCATTGATGGCATCAAAGACCGGAGAATCCTCTAGAAGAGGGAAAGGGAAGATAAAAGCTTCCACATCCGAGTCATGGGAGATGGAAAGGTTCATCTCCAAAGCCCATCAAGACCACTTCTATGATGTTGTGGCCAAGAAAAAGGTGATCCCTGAGGTCCCTTTTAAACTCAAAAGAAATGAGTATCCGGAGATCCGACATGAAATTCAAAGAAGAGGTTGGGAAGTTCTAACAAATCCCATCCAACAAGTCGGCATCCTAATGGTTCAAGAGTTCTATGCCAATGCATGGTTCACCAAGAACCATGATCAAAGTAAGAACCCGGATCCAAAGAACTATGTTACAATGGTTCGGGGGAAATACTTAGATTTTAGTCCGGAGAATGTGAGGTTGGCGTTCAACTTGCCATACATGGAAGAGAACGCACGCCCCTACACAAGGAGAGTCAACTTTGATCAAAGGTTGGACCAAGTCCTTATGGACATATGTGTAGAAGGAGCTCAATGGAAGATTGACTCCAAAGGCAAGCCGGTTTAACTAAGAAGATTGGACCTCAAGCCTATAGCTAGAGGATGGTTGGAGTTTATTCAATGCTCAATCATTCCCACTAGCAACCGGTCTGAAGTTACTATAGACCGGGCCATCATGATCCATAGCATCATGATTGGAGAAGAGGTGGAAGTTCATGAGATTATACCTCAAGAACTCTACAAGGTGGCTGACAAGTCCTCCACCATGGCAAGGTTAGCCTTTCCTCACCTCATTTGCCACCTATGCAATTCAGCTGGGATTGACATAGAGGGAGATATCCTCATTAAAGAGGAAAAGCCCATCACTAAGAAAAAGATGGAGCAAGCAAGAGAGCCCAGTCATGGAGCTCAAGAGGCGCAAGAAGCTCATCACCATGAGATTCCGGAAATGCCTCAAATGCACTTTCCTCCACAAAACTATTGGGAGCAAATCAACACCTCCCTAGGAGAATTGAATTCCAATATGGGACAACTAAGGGTGGAACATCAAGAGCACTCCATCATGCTTCATGAAATAAGAGAAGATCAAAAAGCAATGAGGGAGGAGCAACAAAGACAAGGAAGAGACATAGAAGAGCTCAAGGACATCATTGGTTCCTCAAGAAGGAAACGCCACCATCACTAAGGTGGATTCATTCCTTGTTCTTCTTTCTTCTGTTTTTCGTTTTCTATGTTATGTGCCTATCTATGTTTGTGTCTTCACTACATGATCATTAGTAGTAGTAACTATGTCTTAAAGTTATGAATGTCCTATGAATCCATCACCTCTCTTAAAATAAAAACTGTTTTAATTCAAAAGAACAAGAAGTACATGAGTTTTGAATTTATCCTTGAACTTAGTTTAATTATATTGATGTGGTGACAATGCTTCTTGTTTTCTGAATGTATGCTTGAACAGTGCATATGTCTTTTGAAGTTGTTGTTTAAGAATGTTAAATATGTTGGCTCTTGAAAGAATGATGACTAGGAGACATGTTATTTGATAATCTGAAAAATCATAAAAATGATTCTTGAAGCAAGAAAAAGCAGCAAAGAACAAAGCTTGCAAAAAAAAAAAAAAATAGGCGAAAAAAAAATAGAAAGAAAAAGAAAAAGCAAGCAGAAAAAGCCAAAGCTCTTAAAACCAAGAGGCAAGAGCAAAAAGCCAATAACCCTTAAAACCAAAAGGCAAGGGAAATAAAAAGGATCCCAAGGCTTTGAGCATCAGTGGATAGGAGGGCCTAAAGGAATAAAATCCTGGTCTAAGCGGCTAAACCAAGCTGTCCCTAACCATGTGCTTGTGGCGTGTAGGTGTCAAGTGAAAACTTGAGACTGAGCGGTTAAAGTCAAGGTCCAAAGCAAAAAAAAGAGTGTGCTTAAGAACCCTGGACACCTCTAATTGGGGACTTTAGCAAAGCTGAGTCACAATCTGAAAGGGTTCACCCAATTATGTGTCTGTGGCATTTATGTATCCGGTGGTAATACTGGAAAACAAAGTGCTTAGGGCCACGACCAAGACTCATAAAGAAGCTGTGTTCAAGAATCATCATACTGAACTAAGAGAGTCAATAACACTATTCTGAACCTCAATGGATAAAGTGAGATGCCAAAACTATTCAAGAGGCAAAAAGCTATAAGTCCCGCTCATATGATTGAAGCTCTGTTTCATTGATAGTTTGGAATTTATAGTATATTCTATTCTTTTTATCCTATTTTGATTTTTAGTTGCTTGGGGACAAGCAACAATTTAAGTTTGGTGTTGTGATGAGCGGATAATTTATACGCTTTTTGACATTGTTTTTAGTATGTTTTTAGTAGGATCTAGTTACTTTTAGGGATGTTTTCATTAGTTTTTATATTAAATTCACATTTCTGGACTTTACTATGAGTTTGTGTGTTTTTCTGTGATTTCAGGTATTTTCTGGCTGAAATTGAGGGACTTGAGCAAAAATCAGATTCAGAGGTTGAAAAAGGACTGCTGATGCTGTTGGATTCTGACCTCCCTGCACTCAAAGTGGATTTTCTGGAGCTACAGAACTCGAAATGGCGCGCTTCCAATTGCGTTGGAAATTAGACATCCAGGGCTTTCCAGAAATATATAATAGTCCATACTTTGGCCAAGAATTGATGACGTAAACTGGCGTTCAACGCCAGCTTTCTACCCAAATCTGGCGTCCAGCGCCAGAAAAGGATCCAAAACCAGAGTTGAACGCCCAAACTGGCACAAAAACTGGCGTTCAACTCCACAAATGGCCTCTGCACGTGCAACACTTAAGCTCAGCCCAAACACACACCAAGTGGGCCTCGGAAGTGGATTTATACATCAAATACTTACTCATGTAAACCCTAGCAGCTAGTTTATTATAAATAGGACCTCTTACTATTGTATTAGGCATCTTGGGATTACCATATGATCCTTTGATCACGTTTTAGGGGACTGGCCATCTCGGCCATGCCTGGACCTTCACTTATGTATTTTCATACGGTAGAGTTTCTACACTCCATAGATTAAGGTGTGGAGCTCTGCTGTTCCTCAAAGATTAATGCAAAGTACTACTGTTTTCTATTCAATTCTTCTTATTTCGCTTCTAAGATATCCATTCGCATCCAAGAACGTGATGAAGGTGATGATTATGTGTGACGCTCATCATCCTTCTCCCTTATGAACGCGTGCCTGACAAACACTTCTGTTCTACATGAAATAAGCTAGAATGAGTATCTCTTAGATCTCCTAACCAGAATCTTCGTGGCGTAAGCTAGAATGATGGCGGCATTCAAGAGAATCCGGAAGGTCTAACCTTGTCTGTGGTATTCTGAGTAGGATTCAATGATTGAATGACTGTGACAAGCTTCAAACTCGCGAGTGCTGGGCGTTAGTGACAGACGCAAAAGGAGGGTGAATCCTATTCCAGCATGATCGGGAACCGACAGATGAATAGCCGTGCCGTGACAGGGTGCGTGAGCATATTATTCACTGAGAGGAGGGGATGTAGCCACTGACAACGGTGATGCCCTTGCATAAAGCCAGCCATGGAAAGGAGTAAGACTGATTGGATGAAGATAGCAGGAAAGCAGAGGTTCAGAGGAACGAAAAGCATCTCCATTCGCTCATCTGAAATTCCTACCAATAATTTACATAAGTATCTCTATCCCTATTTTATTATATAATATTCAAAAACTCCATGATTATTTTATATCCGCCTGACTGAGATTTACAAGGTGACCATAGCTTGCTTCATACCAACAATCTCCGTGGGATTCGACCCTTACTCACGTAAGATATTACTTGGACGACCCAGTGCACTTGCTGGTTAGTTGTATCGAAGTTGTGACTATTATGAATTCAGATCAAAGCACCAAGCTTTGGAGCCATTACCAGGGATTGTTCGAGCCTGGACATCACAATTTCGTGCACCAACCTCTCTCTCTCTTCTTCACCCATTCACCAATCACCTCAATACCTCTTCCCCAAAAACCCCTCACCTATCAAATCCCACCATTCTCTTTACCACTCACATCCATCCTTCATAAAACCCCACCTACCTCACCATTCAAATTTAAACCACTTTCCCACCCAAACCCACCTATAATGGCCGAACCACACCCCCCTCTCCAGTTCTATATAAACCCATCTTCGCTCCTTCATTTTCACACAACCTAAACACTACCCATCCCCCTTGGCCGAAACACAAAGCCCCCTCCATCTCCTCTATTTCTTCTTCTTCTACTCTCTTCTTTCTTCTTTTGCTCGAAGACGAGCAACCTTCTAAGTTTGGTGTGGTAAAAGCTAAAGCTTTTTTGTTTTTCCATAACCATTTATGGCACCAAAGGCCGGAGAAACCTCTAGAAAGAGGAAAGGGAAGGCAAAAGCTTCCACCTCCGAGTCATGAGAGATGGAGAGATTCCTCTCAAGGGTGCATCAAGACCACTACTATGAAGTTGTGGCCAAGAAGAAGGTGATCCCCGAGGTCCCTTTTAAGCTCAAAAAGGGCGAATATCTGGATATCCGACATGAGATCCGAAGAAGAGGTTGGGAAGTTCTCACCAACCCCATTCAACAAGTCAAAATCTTAATGGTTCAAGAGTTCTATGCCAATGCATGGATCACCAAGAACCATGATCAAAGTGTGAACCCGGATCCTAAGAATTGGCTTACAATGGTCCGAGGGAAATACTTAGATTTCAGTTCGGAAAATGTAAGGTTGGCGTTCAACTTGCCCATGATGCAAGGAGATGCACACCCATACACTAGAAGGATCAACTTTGATCAAAGGTTGGACCAAGTCCTCATGGACATCTGTGAAGAGGGCGCTCAATGGAAGAGTGATTCAAGAGGAAAGCCGGTTCAACTAAGAAGGCATGACCTCAAGCCCGTGGCTAAGGGATGGTTGGAGTTCATCCAACGCTCAATCATTCCTACTAGCAACCGGTCTGAAGTTACTATAGACCGGGCTATCATGATTCATAGCATCATGATTAAGAGAGAAAGTAGAAGTTCATGAGGTTATATCCCAAGAACTCTACAAGGTGGCAGACAAGTCCTCTACTATGGCAAGGTTAGCCTTCCCTCACCTCATTTGTCACCTCTGTAATTCAGTTGGAATTGACATAGAGGAAGACATCCTCATTAATGAGGACAAGCCCATCACTAAGAAAAAGATGGAGCAAACAAGAGATCCCACTCATGGACAAGAGCATGAGGAAACTCCTCATGAAATCCCTAAGATGCCTCAAGGGATGCATTTTCCTCCACAAAACTATTGGGAGCAAATCAACACCTCCCTAGGAGAATTAAGTTCCAATATGGGACAACTAAGGGTGGAGCACCAAGAGCATTCCATCCTCCTCCATGAAATTAGAGAAGACCAAAGAACCATGAGAGAGGAACAACAAAGGCAAGGAAGAGACATTGAGGAGCTCAAGCACTCCATAAGATCTTCAAGAGGAAGAACAAGCCGCCATCACTAAGGTGGACCCGTTCTTTAATTTCCTTGTTCTTTATTTTCTATTTTTCGAAAATTGTGCTTTATGTTTATTTATGTTTGTGTCTTTATTACATGATCATTAGTGTCAAAGTGTCTATGCCTTAAAGCTATGAAAATGAATCCATCACCTTTCTTAAATGAAAAATGTTTTTAATTGAAAAAGAAAAAGAAGTGCATAAATTTCAAATTTTAAAACAATTTAATTATTTTGATGTGGTGGCAATACTATTGTTCTTCTGAATGAATGCTTGAACAGTGCATATTTTTTAATTTGATTGTTTATGAATGTTAAAATTGTTGGCTCTTGAAAGAATGATGGGAAAAGGAGAAATGTTATCTGATGATCTGAAAAATCATAAAATTGATTCTTGAAGCAAGAAAAAGCAGTGAAAAGCTTGCAGAAAAAAAAGAGAGGCGAAAAGAAAAAAAAAGAAAAAAAAAGAGAGAAAAGAAAAAAGAAAGAAAAAGAAAAGCAAGCAGAAAAAGCCAATATCCCTTTAAACCAAAAGGCAAGGGTGATAAAAAGGATCCAAGGCTTTGAGCATCAGTGGATAGGAGGGCCCACAGGAATAAAATCCTGGCCTAAGTGGCTAAACCAAGCTGTCCCTAACCATGTGCTTGTGGCATGAAGGTGTCAAGTGAAAACTTGAGACTGAACGGTTAAAGTCGAGGTCCAAAGCAAAAAGAAGAGTGTGCTTAAGAACCCTGGACACCTCTAATTGGGGACTCTAGCAAAGCTAAGTCACAATCTGAAAAGGTTCACCCAGTTATGTGTCTGTGGCATTTATGTATCCGGTGGTAATACTGGAAAACAAAGTGCTTAGGGCCACGGCCAAGACTCATAAAGTAGCTGTGTTCAAGAATCAACATACTTAACTAGGAGAATCAATAACACTATCTGGATTCTGAGTTCCCATAGATGCCAATCTGGTGCACGAATTTGTATATGTCAATGTCAATATTACTATTTCTCACAAATTCGCACAACTAACCAGCAAGTGCACTGGGTCGTCCAAGTAATACCTTACGTGAGTAAGGGGTCGAATCCCACGGAGATTGTTGGCTTGAAGCAATCTATGGTTATTTTGTAATTCTTAGTCAGGATAACAATTATATTTATCAGTTCGAATTGCGAAAAATAAAAGAGCATGAAATAAATACTTGTTCTGCAGTAATGGAGAATATGTTGGAGTTTTGGAAATGCTTTGTCTTCTGAATCTCAGCTTTTCTCTTGTACTCCTCTTCACGCACGCAAGGTTCCTCCTATGGCAAGCTGTATGTTGGTGGATCACCGTTGTCAATGGCTACCATCCATCCTCTCAGTGAAAATGGTCCAGGTGCGCTGTCACCGCACGACTAATCATCTGTTGGTTCTCACTCATGCTGGAAGAGGATCCATTGGTCCTTTTGTGTCTGTCACTACGCCCAACCCTTGTGAGTTTGAAGCCCGTCACAGTCATTCAATCCCTGAATCCTACTCGAAATACCACAGACAAGGTTTAGACTTTCCGGATTCTCAAGAATGCTGCCAATGGATTCTAGCTTATACCACGAAGATTCTGATTAAGGAATCCAAGAGATACTCATTCAATCGGATGTAGAACGAAGGTGGTTGTTAGGCACGCATTCATAGATTGAGGATGGTGATGAGTGTCACGGATCATCACATCCATCATATTGAAGTGCGAATGAACATCTTAGATAGAAACAAGCATGTTTGAATGGAAAACAGAAGTAATTGCATTAATTCATCGAGACACAGCAGAGCTCCTCACCCCCAACAATGGGGTTTAGAGACTCATGCCATCAAAGAGTACAAAGTTCAGATCTAAAAATGTCATAAGGTCCAAAATAAATCTCTAAAAGTTGTTTAAATACTCAACTAGTAACCTAGGTTTACAAATAATGAATAAACTATGATAGATGGTGCAGAAATCCACTTCTGGGGCCCACTTGGTGTGTGCTGGGGCTGGGACTTAAGCTTCTCACGTGCCTAGGCTGTTTCTGGAGTTAAACGCCAGGTTGTAACCTGTTTCTAGCGTTCAACTCCCATTTGTAACCTGTTTCTGGCGCTGAACGCCAAACTGCAACATGGAACTGGCATTGAACGCCATTTTACGTCATCTATCCTTGAGCAAAGTATGGACTATTATATATTGCTGGAAATCCCTGAATGTCTACTTTCCAACACAATTGGAAGCGCGTCAATTGGACTTCTGTAGCTTCAGAAAATCCATTCCGAGTGCAGAGAGGTCAAAATCCAACAAAATCAGCAGTCCTTTTTTAGCCTGAATCAGATTTTTGCTCAGCTCCCTCAATTTCAGCCAGAAAATACCTGAAATTATAGAAAAAACACACAAACTCATACTAAAGTCTAGAAATATGAATTTTGCATAAAAACTAATGAAAATATACTAAAAACTAACTAAAACATACTAAAAACTACATGAAATTAACCCCAAAAAGCGTATAAAGCATCCGCTCATCACAACACCAAACTTAAACTGTTGCTTGTCCCTGAGCAACTAGATAAATAAAATAGAATACAAATAAGTCAAGAAGCAATAATATCTCAGAGTTTTTGAGTGAAGCTCATATTCTAATTAGATGAGCGGGACCAGTAGCTTTTTGCTTCCGAACAGTTTTGGCATCTCACTTTATCCATTGAAGCTCAGAATGATTGGCATCTATAGGAACTTAGAATTCAGATAGTGTTATTGATTCTCCTAGTTCAGTATGTTGATTCTTGAACACAGCTACTTTATGAGTCTTGGCCGTGGCCCTAAACACTTTGTTTTCCAGTATTACCACCGGAAACATAAATGCCACAGACACATAATTGGGTGAACCTTTTCAGATTGTGACTCAGCTTTGCTAAAGTCCCCAATTAGAGGTGTCCAGGGTTCTTAAGCACACTCTTCTTTTTGCTTTGGACCTCGACTTCAACCGCTCAGTCTCAAGTTTTCACTTGACACCTTCACGCCACAAGCACATGGTTAGGGACAGCTTGGTTTAGCTGCTTAGGCCAAGATTTGATTCCTTTAGGCCCTCCTATCCACTGATGCTCAAAGCCTTGGATCCTTTTTATTACCCTTGTCTTTTGGTTTTAAGGGCTATTGGCTTTTTCTGCTTGCTTTTCCTTTTTTTTTTGCCATTTTTTTTCTGCAAGCTTTTGTATTCACTGCTTTTTCATGCTTCAAGAATCATTTTTATGATTTTTCAGATTATCAAATAACATTTCTCCTTTTTCATCATTCTTTCAAGAGCCAACATATTTAACATTCATAAACATCAAATTCAAAAGACATATGCACTGTTCAAGCATTCATTCAGAAGACAAAAAGTATTGCCACCACATGTAAATAATCAGAATTTTTCTTATTAAAAACTCGAAAAAAAATTGCCTCCTTATTCTAAAGAAAATCTGCTATTTTATTCATGTTTAATAATGATGAGAAAAATAAATTATAGCTTAATTGGAGATAAAATCAAAATATAGATACTAATTACTACTATTTATATATAACTTCTAAGGTAAAACTCAAATAAGAACAATTATCACAGAGTTAAGGCTAAGATTAGAACTCAACAACCTTGAAGTTGGAAAGTGGATGCCTCTTTAGTCTGTGGAGTTCTTGGCCCTTCAGGAGATAGTTTCTGATGCTTTAATTCCTTCAGTTCACGCCCTTGCTCTTCTTGTTCTCTGAGCAATTTGCAGAGCATGCTGTTTTGATTTTGCTGTTCTTCTTTTATTTGGTCCATAGCTTCTTGCAACTTAGTAACAGATGCTTCAAGATGTTCCCAATATTCAAATTGAGGAATTTCCGGGAGAAATTCCTGTGCTCTTCTCTTGATGGGGTCATCCTGCACTTGTTTTTCCATTGTGGTTTTAGTGATTGGTTGCTCCACTGAGATATACTCCGTTATTCCCATCCTTACTCCAGCATCTTTGCAGAGCATAGAGATTAAGCTTGGATAAGCCAACCTGGCATCTTTGGAGTTCTTGTTTGCAATTATGTAAAATTCACATGAAATTAGTTGATAAAATTCCACTTCTTTTCCCAACATAATGTAATGGATCATCACTGCTCTTTTAACGGTGACTTCAGAACGGTTGCTAGTGGGAAATATAGAACGCCCAATGAAGTCCAGCGATCCTCTGGCGACTGGTTTGAGATCTTCTCTCTTGAGTTGATTTGGGACGCCCTTGCTGCTGGTGGTCCACCTGGCTCCAGAGATGCATATATCCTCTAGAATATTATCCAGGCCCTTATTTGTTCTCATCATTCTCCTATTGAAGGAGTCTGGGTCATCTTTCAGCTGAGGTAGCTTAAAGATCTCCCTGATTTTGTCAGGGTGGATGTAAACAATCTTTCCTCTGACCAAAGTCCGATAGTCATAGAGGGCAGTTCCAGATATTCTCTGCCTGTCTGTTTGCCACAGATTAGTGTAGAACTCCTGAACCATATTCCTTCCCACTTTTGTTTCAGGATTAGCTAGGATTTCCCAGTTCCTATTTCGAATCTGCTCTTGGATCTCCGGATATTCATCTTCTTTCAGATCAAACTTGACTTCCGGGATCACTGATCTTAGACCCATTATTTTGTAATAATGGTTTGAATGTTCTTTGGTTAAGAACTTCCCTTGATTCCAAAGTGGTTTTGGAATACACTCTTTCTTGCCTCTTGGAGTGGGTTGTTTTCCTTTAGGAGCCATGATCTTAGTGGGTATGGTTTAGTGATCACGGATAAACACACCAAACTTAGAGGTTTGCTTGTCCTCAAGCAAAAGAAAAGAAAGGAGAGGGATAGAAGGAGAGCTAGGCGCAACTTGTGGAGGAGAGGGGGAGAGGCCGAGCCAATATTTATGGGGTAGGGGGGTGGGTTTCGAAAATCATTTGAAAAAGATATGATAGAAAAAGTGATTTGGAAAAGATAAGTATGATATGAAAAGATGTGATATAAAATTGAAAAGATATGAAAGATATTTGAAAAAAGATAAATCTGGATTTTGAAAAAGATAATGTGGAGATTTGAAAAAAGATATTGATGAGTTGAGAAGATTTTAGAAGGAAAAGAGATAGATTTGTTTTGGAGAATTTGAAAAAGAGTTGGATTGGATTGAAAAAAAGGATTTGTGTTTATGGATTAAGATACATTTGATATTTTTGAAATAGGGTTTTTAGAAATTAGGGTTAAAAGAATTTTGGAATTGAGAGTTTGTAACATGTTTATGCAAGAAATCATGAATTGAAACATGAAAATTAAAATTAAAATAAAAGTTGTGAAGTAAAAACAAATTTACCTCCTCCCCACCATCCTGGTGTTAAACGCCCAAATGCTGCATGTTTTGGGCGTTTAACGCCCAAATGCTACTTCTCCTGGGCGTTCAACGCCCAGCTGTTGCTTCTTTCTGGCGTTGAACGCCAGGAACTCCTTTGTCACTAGGCGTTTTTCTGAACGCCCAGGATGCTATAAATCTGGCGTTAAACGCCCAGAAGGTGCTTCTTTCTGGCGTTCAATGCCCAGAAGATGTTTCTTTCTGGCGTTTAACGCCCAGATGGCTATCCTTACTGGCATTCAACGCCCAGTGGATGCTTCTTTTGGGCGTTGAACGCCCAAAACAGCCTTTTACTGGCATTTTCTTGCCAGTGAGCTCCTTTTTTTCTTTTTTGTGCTCTGAATCCTTCTGTGGCCCTGTGAAATTATGCAATTGATTCTTTACCTTGTTAATATTAAGCTCATGTAATTAAAATGAAAAATAAAATAAAATAAAATAAAATAAAATAGAAAAAGTTAGCTAATGGCTGGGTTGCCTCCCAGCAAGCGATTCTTTATTGTCTTTAGCTGGACCTTGCTGAGCTTTTAATCTAGCCTTAGCCTTGAGCACTCTTGCTCAACATTGCCTTCAAGATAGTGCTTGATTCTCTGTCCATTAACAATGAACTTCTTACCAGAATCAATGTCTTGAAGCTCCACATAACCGTATGGTGATACACTTGTAATCACATATGGTCCCCTCCACTGGGATTTCAGTTTCCCGGGGAATAGCCTGAGCCTAGAGTTAAATAACAGAACCTTTTGTCCTGGTTCAAAGATTCTAGATGATAGCTTTCTATCATGTCACCTTTTTTATTTCTCTTTATAAAGCTTGGCATTTTCGAAAGCAGTGAATCTGAATTCCTCTAGCTCATTCAGCTGGAGCAATCTTTTTTCTCCAGCTAATTTGGCATCAAAGTTTAGGAATCTGGTTGCTCAGTAGGCCTTATGTTCCAATTCCACGGGAAGGTAACAAGCCTTACCATACACAAGTTGGTATAGAGAGGTCCCTATAGGAGTATTGAATGCTGTTCTGTAAGCCCACAGAGCATCATCCAAGCTTCGTGCCCAATCCTTTCTACGGGTACTTACAGTCCGTTCCAGGATTCTTTTTAGTTCTCTGTTAGAAACTTCAGCTTGCCCATTTGTCTGTGGATGATATGGAGTCGCCACCTTGTGGCGAATCCTATACCGGACCATGGCAGAGTAAAGCTGTTTGTTGCAGAAGTGAGTGCCCCCATCACTGATTAGTACCCTAGGGACACCAAACCTGCTGAAGATATGTTTCTGGAGGAACTTCAGCACTGTTTTAGTATCATTGGTGGGTGTGGCAACGGCCTCTACCCATTTTGATACATAGTCGACTGCCACCAGAATATAAGTGTTTGAGTATGATGGTGGGAAAGGTCCCATGAAGTCAATTCCCCACACTTCAAACAACTCAATCTCCAAGATTCCTTGTTGAGGCATGGCGTAACCATGAGGCAGATTACCAGCTCTTTGGCAACTGTCACAGCTACGTATAAACTCTCGGGAATCTCTATAGAGTGTAGGCTAGTAGAAGCCACATTGGAGGACCTTGGTGGCTTTTCGCTCACCTCCGAAATGGCCTCCATATTGTGATCCATGGCCATAAGATCCTCTGTGCTTCTTCTCTAGGCACACACCTACGGATTATTCCGTCTGCACATCTCTTAAAGAGATAGGGTTCATCCCACAAGTAGTACTTTGCATCAGTAATTAATTTTTTCTTTTGTTGCCTGCTGTACTCCTTGGGTATGAACCTTGCAGCTTTATAGTTTGCAATGTCTGCAAACCATGGTGTTTCCTGAATGGCAAACAAATGCTCATCCGGAAAGGTTTCAAAGATCTCAATAGAGGGAAAGGACGCCCCTTCTACTGGCTCTATCCGGGACAGATGGTCAGCCACTTGGTTTTCTGTCCCTTTTCTGTCTCTTATTTCTATATCAAACTCCTGCAGAAGCAACACCCATCTTATGAGCCTGGGTTTTGAATCCTGCTTTGTGAGTAGATATTTAAGAGCAGCATGGTCAGTGTACAAAATCACTTTGGATCCTACTAAGTATGATCTAAACTTGTCAATGGCATAAACCACTGCAAGCAATTCTTTTTTTGTGGTTGTGTAGTTTTTCTAGGCATCACTTAAAATGCGGCTAGCATAATAAATGACATGCAGAAGCTTGTAATGCCTCTGCCCCAGTACTGTACCAATGGCATGGTCACTGGCATCACACATTAGTTCAAATGGTAATGTCTAGTCTAGTGCAGAGATAACTGGTGCTGTGACCAGCTTAGCTTTCAGAGTTTCAAACGCCTGCAGGCACTCTGTGTCAAACACAAATGGCGTATCAGCAGCTAGCAGATTGCTCAGAGGTTTTGCAATTTTTAAAAAATTCTTTATAAACCTCCTGTAGAATCCTGCATGCCCCAGAAAGCTTCTGATTGCCTTAACATTAGCAGGTGGTGGTAATTTTTCAATTACTTCCACTTTAGCTTGATCCACCTCTATTCCCTTGTTTGAAATTTTATGCCCAAGGACAATCCCTTCAGTCACCATAAAGTGACATTTTTCCCAGTTTAAAACTAGGTTGGTCTCTTGGCATCTTTTCAGAACAAGTGTTAGGTGATCAAGACAGGAGCTGAATGAGTCTCCATATACTGAGAAGTCATCCATGAAGACTTCCAGAAATTTTTCCACCATATCAGAGAAAATAGAGTGCATGCATCTCTGAAAGGTTGCAGGTGCATTACACAGCCCAAATGGCATCCTTCTGTAGGCAAACACTCCAGATGGACATGTGAATATTGTTTTCTCTTGATCCTGGGGATCTACTGCAATTTGGTTGTAGCCTAAATAGCCATCCAAAAAGCAGTAATAATCATGACCTGCTAATCTTTCTAGCATCTGGTCTATGAATGGTAAAGGAAAATGATCCTTTCTGGTGGCTGTATTGAGCCTTCTGTAGTCAATACACATGCGCCACCCTGTAACTGTTCTTGTAGGAACCAGTTCATTTTTTTCATTATGAACCACTGTCATGCCTCCCTTTTTGGGGACAACTTGGACAGGGCTCACCCAGGGGCTATCAGAAATAGGATAAATAATCCCAGCCTCCAGTAATTTGGTGACCTCTTTCTGCACCACTTCCTTCATGGCTGGATTTAGCCGCCTCTGTGGTTGAACCACTAGCTTAGCATTGTCCTCCAATAAGATCTTGTGCATGCATCTAGCTGGGCTTATGCCCTTAAGGTCACCTATGGACCACCCAAGAGCTATCTTGTGTGTCCTTAGCACTTGAATTAGTGCTTCCTCTTCCTGTGGATTTAAAGCAGAGCTTATGATCACTGGAAAAGTGTCACCTTCTCCCAGAAATGCATATTTCAGGGATGGTGGTAATGGTTTGAGCTCGGGTTTAGGAGGTTTTTCCTCTTCCTAAGGAAGTTTCAGAGGCTCTTTCAATTCCTCTGAATCCTCTAGATCAGGTGGAACATCTTTAAAGATGTTTTTCAGCTCTGATTTGAGACTCTCAACCATGTTGATCTCCTCCACCAGAGAGTCAATAAGATCAACTTTCATGCAGTCTTTTGGTGTGTCTGAATGCTGCATGGCCTTGACAGCATTCAACTTAAACTCATCCTCATTGACTCTCAGGGTTACTTCCCCCTTTTGGACATCAATGAGAGTTCGTCCAGTTGCTAGGAAAGGTCTTCCTAGAATGAGAGTAGCACTCTTGTGCTCCTCCATTTCCAGCACTACAAAGTCAGTGGGAAAGGCGAATGGCCCAACCCTGACAATCATGTCCTCAATCACGCCTGATGGGTATTTAATGGAGCCATCAGCAAGTTGGAGACATATCCGGGTTGGTTTAACTTCTTCAGTTAAACCAAGCTTTCTGATGGTGGATGCAGGTATTAAGTTGATGCTTGCCCCAAGATCACATAAAGCTGTCTTGGTGCAATTACCCTCTAAGGTGCATGGTATCAGAAAGCTCCCGGAATCTTTAAGCTTTTCTGTAAAGCTTTTCAGAATGACTGCACAGCATTCTTCAGTGAGGAGAATTCTTTCAGTTTCTCTCCAATCCTTCTTATGACTTAAGATCTCCTTCATGAACTTGGCATAAGAAGGTATTTGCTCAAGTGTCTCTGCAAATGGAATCTTTATTTCAAGAGTCCTGAGATAATCTGCAAAGCGAGCAAATTGCTTATCCTGCTTCTCTTATGAACTTGGCATAAGAAGGTATTTGCTCAAGTGCCTCTGCAAATGGAATCTTTATTTCAAGAGTCCTGAGATAATCTGCAAAGCGAGCAAATTGTTTATCCTGCTCCTCTTGGCGGAGTTTTTGAGGATAAGGTATCTTGGCTTTATATTCCTCAACCTTAGTTGCTGTAGGTTTATTTCCTACATAGGTGGTTGAAGAAGCCTTTTTAGAGGGGTTGTTATCAGCACTTGTGTGTGTCTGATCCCTCACTGGCATTTGAATGCCAGGGTTAGAAGCTGGAGTGGCGTTGGACGCCAACTTCTTACTTGTTCCTGGCATTTGAACGCCAGAACTGAGCTTCCATTGGGCGTTTGATGCCAAATCCTTGCTTGTTTCTGGCGTTTGAGCGCCAGAGTTATTCCTCTCTGGGCTCTTACTGTCCTCAGAGGGATTTAGGGTAGCAGTTTGTTCTTTTCTTGGCTTCCTGTTGCCTTGAAGTGAGGTATTTAATATTTTTCCACTTCTTAATTGAACTGCTTGGCACTCTTCTGTTATTTGTTTTTATAACTGTTTTTCTGTTTGCTTCAACTGTACCTCCATATTTATATTAGCCATTCTTATGTCTTGTAGTATCTCCTTGAATTCGGCCAGCTATTTTGTTAGAAAGTCTAATTGTTGATTGAATTCAGTAATTTGTTCTGCAGGACTGAGTTCAGCAGTTACTGTTTTAGCCTCTTCTTTCATGGAAGATTCACTATTTAGGTACAAATGCTGATTTCTGGCAACTGTATCAATAAGCTCTTGAGCCTCTTCAATTGTCTTTCTCATGTGTATAGATCCACCAGCTGAGTGATCTAGAGAAATTTAAGCTTTCTCTGTTGATGACAAGTCATCTTAGCCTAGTTTCACTAGCCTTTTTCTTTAGTTTTCAATTGAATTATGCACTTTCTTGAGCTATAAGTAAGCTAATTTGGGTAGATTTTCATGCTTCCTTTGATTTAATCAACCATGTATAAATTCATGCTATTTCATGAGGTTTTATACTATAATTGTCACATATTATGAAAGAATGAATATCTCATGATTTTAAGCATAGCTTTGATGTGTTTGGTTGATTAATGATAGGTGAAGAAAGCTTGGAGAAAGGTTGAAGCAAGAAGGAATAGCTAGGAGTAAAGAGAGGACAATGGAATAAGTGAACTTGAACCAGGAAGCAAAAAGCTGGACCTAAAGTTAGCCTCAAACTTTTGCACAAACTTTTGGGTGAAAAGTTAGCCCCAACGTTAGCCCCTAACTTTTGGGCTAACGTTGGAACTTGAAAATCACTCCCTGGGCACCAAAAGTTTGCGCCAACGTTAGCCCCTAACTTTTGGGCTAACGTTGGCACATGAAAATCAACCCTGGGCACCAAAAGTTTGCGCCAACGTTAGCCCCTAACTTGGTGGCTAACGTTGGCATAAGAAAAACCTCCCTAGCCACCAAAAGTTTGCGCCAACGTTAGCCCCTAACTTTTGGGCTAACGTTGGCACATGAAAAATACAAGGGAAGGAGCAAAAGTTTGCGCCAACGTTAGCCCCTAACTTTTGGGCTAACGTTGGCGCCATAAGTGCACCAAGGAAGGCCAACGTTGGAGCAAAAGTTAGACCCCTAACTTTTGCACCAACGTGGGCATCAGCAAAATATGGGGGCTGATATGAAAAGTTGGACCAAAAGTTAGACCCTAACTTTTCCTCCAACTTTTACTCCAACTTTTGCAAAACTCCAACCCGGTTCATTTGGTTCACTTTGGTTCTTCTCCAAACTCCAAGAGCAATCAACCAAGGCCTCTTTCAACCCAATTCCACCAAGAGCAAAGGCCCAACTCAAGGCTTGAAGATCATTTGAAGAAAGTGTATAAATAGGATAGAATTCAAGTTCTTCGGGGAGCTTTTCCCTTGGAATTTTCATAATAGTTTTCGGAGAGCTTTGGATATTGAGTGATCTTTAATTTCTTAGTCTTGGGGAAGGAGAATTCACTTCTCTTCCTCTTAGTTTTATTGCTTTCAATTTCAATTACAATTGTCTTGGATCTTGGGTTGGAGAATTGAAGAAATTCTGTTTCAATCTCATCCTTGGATCTCTCTGCTTTATTTACTGCTTGATTGAATTTAATTTCTGTTAATTGCTCTTCATCTACTTTCCTTGCAATTTACAATTCCCTTGCAATTGTTCTTGTTGGATCTAGGAAGGCATTGAGATCTAGACTCGGTTCTCTAGTCTCTGGGTCCTGAGATCTGAACTTTCAATTTCTAATTCTCTGTTTACTGTTTTCATGTTCATTTACTTTTCTGCTTCAAGATCCGATTTAACCCAAACCCTCTTTTACTTCTCTGCTTGATGCAAATTTACTTTTCCTTGTTTAATTTCTGCAAATCCAAGTCCCAATCCCCTTTACAATTCAAGTCATTTACATTTCTTGCACTTTAAGATTCTGCAATTTACATTTCTTGCATTCTAAGTTTCTGCCATTTAATTTCTTGTTCTTTAAGATTCAGCAATTTATTTCCTGTTTTCTTTAATTCCATGCAATTTAATTTCTGCAAATCACAAAACACTCAACCAAATCTTGATTCGCTTGACTAAATTAACCACTAAGCTAAAAGTGCTCAATCCTTCAATCCCTGTGGGATCGACCTCACTCCCGTGAGTTTTTATTACTTGATGCGACCCGGTACACTTGCCGGTTAGATTTGTGTGTTTTGGGAGAAATTCATTTTTCCACCAAAATACTCATCAAGTTTTTGGCGCCGTTGCCGGGGATTGATTAGATTGACAATGATTAAGTGAGGTGGTAATCTAGATCAAGCACTTTCTCTTTATTTTTATCTAATTTCGACTAACCCACTAACTGTTTGAATTTTTGCCTGAGATGACTGAAACTTCACTTTAGCAACAAAGTGAAGTTTTCCGGGAAATTTCTGGCTCTATGCAATGCTCTTGCTTACACAAGAGAAGCAATTTCTGCCACTAATCTCCCAAGTCCATCAACTGTTTGATACTTTGTGCCAGCTAACCTTCTGAATCACATTCTGAGTTTGAAAATATTCAATCATCACTTGAATTTTTGTGACTGTGCAGATCATGGAGGGGAACTCAACAAATTCTAGCAATCATGAGAGTAATATCCCCTCCTTGGATGATAATGTAACCCATAGTTCGAAGCAACTATCCATAGCCATGAATGATGTTGCCCAATGGCTTGAAGCTTTTCCACAAGGAAGCATTATCGGATGGGAAGAACTGATGAATGGGCTCCTAGTCAAATTGAACCCATCACAAAGAATTGTTAATCCAGAGGCAGAAGTGCATCCATTCACACAAGAGAAAGAAATTGAAGGTGCTCGTGCAGTAATAAGCCAAAACAAGCAGATACATCAGCAGACTCTACAACAACTGGACATGATGGCTAGGAAAATCACTGAGTTGAGACATGCTGTAATACATACATACAACCTGACTCAAAGCTCATATGGGAGTAATCAAGCTGAACACAGTTTTGGGGTCATTAACCATGAGCAACAGAGTTATGAGCAACTACAATCTCCAAGCAATCACTCTAGCATGCTCCAACACAGGCCTCAGAATGATGTGTACAATCCACCTTGGAGAACTCATTCTAATGGGAGGGGGGTTGAGAACCAAAACCAAAAACCAAGGGACTTCAACTGCAACAATCCCAGCTTCAAAAACCAACTTAAAACACACCCCCACAACAACAATCACACACACTTCCAACCCCGTCCTACCTCACCATTAGCTCAAAATGACCTTCATCAACCACCACAATTGACACAGCCACAACCACTTCCTACCTTTCAAAGAATCTATATTCTAGAAATGCTGATGGAGAGGTCCATAAAAATTCAAGAAATGATGGTAATAGAGCGGGAAGAAATAAAGAAACATCAAGAGATGATAAGCAAGAACCAGGAGGCTTCACTCAGAAGACTTGAAAGGCAGATGGAACAACTTGTTCAAAACCTTGCTGAATTGAGTGAGAAGGAGGGGACTCTGAACCCAAAGAGCCATGAAAAGGATGCTGTGTTAAAAGAGAAGGGAGTCATGGAGGAAAGTAAGAGGGCTATGGAAAGAAAAATAGAGGGAAGGAAGCCCATAGCGAGAGGAGGAAACCTAAGGCAACAGAAGCCTCAACTTCCATGAACACAGAGTGAAGGATGTCAAGCTAGTGACAATAAAAGAGCGCTTATTGGGAGGCAACCCAACCGGAGGTAACTATCTTTTCATATCTATTTTAATAAAATGATTAATTAGTTCTATCTATAATGCAAGAAGCTAAGTTTGGTGTTGCACACCAAAACAATCTAAAGGAGAATGCAGGATTCTAAGTTTGGTGTTTCACCAAAATCCCATTATAAAACACATTCTCACTCTCTGCATAATGCTGGCTTCAAGCATGTTGGATGAACTAGTTAACTATTCTGCTGTTTCCTAGTTTTCAGTTTTATTGCTTTTGAAAAAGAAGAAGAAAAGAAAAAAGTTATTACACATGGTTAATTTGATGCATGAAACCCATTGGCAAGGTACTAAGTTTGGTGTTCTCACACCAAAGTAAGTTCAAAAAGCCCATAAATAAATCAGCCAGACTAACCATTGTTTCCAAGTGCTTGGGGAACAAGCAACTTTCAATATCATTGCAGAGGTCCATACAAGCTTTTGGAAGGATTAAGAATCATCAATCAAAGAAACAAAATATGAACCTAAAGGCCAGCAATGATGATGATGAGAAGAAGGAAAGCAAGCGAACTCCAAAAGGTTGTATTGTTAAGTGATTATCTTACATCAAGCACTGCTATGATTGAGAGTGGTTTAGTTTCCCTGATTATCTGTCTGCATAGTATAGTTTTTCTGTAATTCAATAAGCAAGATGCTTGATTATTCACAACATTTTTCTCTTCAAAACTTGTTTGTACTCAATGATTCAAGAATTGCATCACATGAAAGTTCTTTGAAAAGAAGGATTGAGGAATTAAACAATTTTGAGGCAAGCAAAAGATTAGGAGAAGTGGTGGTTCTAGTTGTATGATTATGTATTGAGGTTGCATGCTTGTGAAAACTTGCATGGGAGCTCATAGGCAGGACATGAAGTTCAAAGAAGTATTGTGGAGATTCTCAAAAATTTATTGATCCAAGAAGCAGCAAACAAAACAAAAGAAAGAAAAGAAAATACAAAGATAAAAAGAACATGACCCAAGGCTCTGAGCATCAATTACTAGGCAGAAAAGAAAGAAGAAACAATGACTCAAAGAGTTGTTAGCCTAGTAAATGCTTGTGGTTGAGTTGTGTCCAAGAAAGAGGCTTGAGCAAGTAAATCCTTAGGGGTGCTTTAACACCTAATACCTTAAAACCAACTGGTTTAGGAGTATTGATTGAAAGCTTATTTAAAAGAGCCGCTTTGAGACATGACACTTAGAGTCAAGGCCAAAGCAAAGAAATGATAAGCTGCTTCAAGGTGACTACATATATAGAGATCTCCATGATACCATTTGGACGAAAATCCTAAGACATAAGACTCCCAATATGTGAGGACTAGTGAGCACTGAAGCCCTTGCATGAGCATATGATTTAGAGTTCACCCCACTGTTACTTGATCACTTCACTCACAGGACCTTACAATTTATTCTTCAATCCGTCTTAAGTGAAAGAACATATGAGCATAATTCATTTCTTGCTTGGGGACAAGCAAGCTTTAAGTTTGGTGTTGTGATGACAAGTCATCTTAGCCTAGTTTCACTAGCCTTTTTCTTTAGTTTTCAATTGAATTATGCACTTTCTTGAGCTACAAGTAAGCTAATTTGGGTAGATTTTCATGCTTCCTTTGATTTAATCAACCATGTATGAATTCATGCTATTTCATGAGGTTTTATACTATAATTGTCACATATTATGAAAGAATGAATATCTCATGATTTTAAGCATAGCTTTGATGTGTTTGGTTGATTAATGATAGGTGAAGAAAGCTTGGAGAAAGGTTGAAGCAAGAAGGAATAGCTAGGAGTAAAGAGAGGACAATGGAATAAGTGAACTTGAACCAGGAAGCAAAAAGCTGGACCTAAAGTTAGCCTCAAACTTTTGCACAAACTTTTGGGTGAAAAGTTAGCCCCAACGTTAGCCCCTAACTTTTGGGCTAACGTTGGAACTTGAAAATCACTCCCTGGGCACCAAAAGTTTGCGCCAACGTTAGCCCCTAACTTTTGGGCTAACGTTGGCACATGAAAATCAACCCTGGGCACCAAAAGTTTGCGCCAACGTTAGCCCCTAACTTGGTGGCTAACGTTGGCATAAGAAAAACCTCCCTAGCCACCAAAAGTTTGCGCCAACGTTAGCCCCTAACTTTTGGGCTAACGTTGGCACATGAAAAATACAAGGGAAGGAGCAAAAGTTTGCGCCAACGTTAGCCCCTAACTTTTGGGCTAACGTTGGCGCCATAAGTGCACCAAGGAAGGCCAACGTTGGAGCAAAAGTTAGACCCCTAACTTTTGCACCAACGTGGGCATCAGCAAAATATGGGGGCTGATATGAAAAGTTGGACCAAAAGTTAGACCCTAACTTTTCCTCCAACTTTTGCACAACTCCAACCCGGTTCATTTGGTTCACTTTGGTTCTTCTCCAAACTCCAAGAACAATCAACCAAGGCCTCTTTCAACCCAATTCCACCAAGAGCAAAGGCCCAACTCAAGGCTTGAAGATCATTTGAAGAAAGTGTATAAATAGGATAGAATTCAAGTTCTTCGGGGAGCTTTTCCCTTGGAATTTTCATAATAGTTTTCGGAGAGCTTTGGATATTGAGTGATCTTTAATTTCTTAGTCTTGGGGAAGGAGAATTCACTTCTCTTCCTCTTAGTTTTATTGCTTTCAATTTCAATTACAATTGTCTTGGATCTTGGGTTGGAGAATTGAAGAAATTCTGTTTCAATCTCATCCTTGGATCTCTCTGCTTTATTTACTGCTTGATTGAATTTAATTTCTGTTAATTGCTCTTCATCTACTTTTCTTGTAATTTACAATTCCCTTGCAATTGTTCTTGTTGGATCTAGGAAGGCATTGAGATCTAGACTCGGTTCTCTAGTCTCTGGGTCCTGAGATCTGAACTTTCAATTTCTAATTCTCTGTTTACTGTTTTCATGTTCATTTACTTTTCTGCTTCAAGATCCGATTTAACCCAAACCCTCTTCTACTTCTCTGCTTGATGCAAATTTACTTTTCCTTGTTTAATTTCTGCAAATCCAAGTCCCAATCCCCTTTACAATTCAAGTCATTTACATTTCTTGCACTTTATGATTCTGCAATTTACATTTCTTGCATTCTAAGTTTCTGCCATTTAATTTCTTATTCTTTAAGATTCAGCAATTTATTTCCTGTTCTCTTTAATTCCATGCAATTTAATTTCTGCAAATCACAAAACACTCAACCAAATCTTGATTCGCTTGACTAAATTAACCACTAAGCTAAAATTGCTCAATCCTTCAATCCCTGTGGGATCGACCTCACTCCCGTGAGTTTTTATTACTTGATGCGACCCGATACACTTGCCGGTTAGATTTGTGTGTTTTGGGAGAAATTCATTTTTCCACCAAAATACTCATCAAGTTTTTGGCGCCGTTGCCGGGGATTGATTAGATTGACAATGATTAAGTGAGGTGGTAATCTAGATCAAGCACTTTCTCTTTATTTTTATCTAATTTCGACTAACCCACTAACTGTTTGAATTTTTTACCTGAGATGACTGAAACTTCGCTTTAGCAACAAAGTGAAGTTTTCCGGGAAATTTCTGGCTCTATGCAATGCTCTTGCTTACACAAGAGAAGCAATTTCTGCCACTAATCTCCCAAGTCCATCAACTGTTTGATACTTTGTGCCAGCTAACCTTCTGAATCACATTCTGAGTTTGAAAATATTCAATCATCACTTGAATTTTTGTGACTGTGCAGATCATGGAGGGGAAGTCAACAAATTCTAGCAATCATGAGAGTAATATCCCCACCTTGGATGATAATGTAACCCATAGTTCGAAGCAACTATCCATAGCCATGAATGATGTTGCCCAATGGCTTGAAGCTTTTCCACAAGGAAGCATTATCGGATGGGAAGAACTGATGAATGGGCTCCTAGTCAAATTAAACCCATCACAAAGAATTGTTAAGCCAGAGGCAGAAGTGCATCCATTCACACAAGAGAAAGAAATTGAAGGTGCTCGTGCAGTAATAAGCCAAAACAAGCAGATACATCAGCAGACTCTACAACAACTGGACATGATGGCTAGGAAAATCACTGAGTTGAGACATGCTGTAATACATACATACAACCTGACTCAAAGCTCATATGGGAGTAATCAAGCTGAACACAGTTTTGGGGTCATTAACCATGAGCAACAGAGTTATGAGCAACTACAATCTCCAAGCAATCACTCTAGCATGCTCCAACACAGGCCTCAGAATGATGTGTACAATCCACCTTGGAGAACTCATTCTAATGGGAGGGGGGTTGAGAACCAAAACCAAAAACCAAGGGACTTCAACTGCAACAATCCCAGCTTCAAAAACCAACTTAAAACACACCCCACAACAACAATCACACACACTTCCAACCCCGTCCTACCTCACCATTAGCTCAAAATGACCTTCATCAACCACCATAATTGACACAGCCACAACCACTTCCAACCTTTCAAAGAATCTATATTCTAGAAATGCTGATGGAGAGGTCCATAAAAATTCAAGAAATGATGGTAATAGAGCGGGAAGAAATAAAGAAACATCAAGAGATGATAAGCAAGAACCAGGAGGCTTCACTCAGAAGACTTGAAAGGCAGATGGAACAACTTGTTCAAAACCTTGCTGAATTGAGTGAGAAGGAGGGGACTCTGAACCCAAAGAGCCATGAAAAGGATACTGTGTTAAAAGAGAAGGGAGTCATGGAGGAAAGTAAGAGGGCTATGGAAAGAGAAACAGAGGAAAGGAAGCCCATAGCGAGAGGAGGAAACCTAAGGCAACAGAAGCCTCAACTTCCATGAGCACAGAGTGAAGGATGTCAAGCTAGTGACAATAAAAGAGCGCTTGTTGGGAGGCAACCCAACCGGAGGTAACTATCTTTTCATATCTATTTTAATAAAATGATTAATTAGTTCTATCTATAATGCAAGAAGCTAAGTTTGGTGTTGCACACCAAAACAATCTAAAGGAGAATGCAAGATTCTAAGTTTGGTGTTTCACCAAAATCCCATTATAAAACACATTCTCACTCTCTGCATAATGCTGGCTTCAAGCATGTTGGATGAACTAGTTAACTATTCTGCTGTTTCCTAGTTTTCAGTTTTATTGCTTTTGAAAAAGAAGAAGAAAAGAAAAAAGTTATTACACATGGTTAATTTGATGCATGAAACCCATTGGCAAGGTACTAAGTTTGGTGTTCTCACACCAAAGTAAGTTCAAAAAGCCCATAAATAAATCAGCCAGACTAACCATTGTTTCCAAGTGCTTGGGGAACAAGCAACTTTCAATATCATTGCAGAGGTCCGTACAAGCTTTTGGAAGGATTAAGAATCATCAATCAAAGAAACAAAATATGAACCTAAAGGCCAGCAATGATGATGATGAGAAGAAGGAAAGCAAGCGAACTCCAAAAGGTTGTATTGTTAAGTGATTATCTTACATCAAGCACTGCTATGATTGAGAGTGGTTTAGTTTCCCTGATTATCTGTCTGCATAGTATAGTTTTTCTGTAATTCAATAAGCAAGATGCTTGATTATTCACAACATTTTTCTCTTCAAAACTTGTTTGTACTCAATGATTCAAGAATTGCATCACATGAAAGTTCTTTGAAAAGAAGGATTGAGGAATTAAACAATTTTGAGGCAAGCAAAAGATTAGGAGAAGTGGTGGTTCTAGTTGTATGATTATGTATTGAGGTTGCATGCTTGTGAAAACTTGCATGGGAGCTCATAGGCAGGACATGAAGTTCAAAGAAGTATTGTGGAGATTCTCAAAAATTTATTGATCCAAGAAGCAGCAAACAAAACAAAAGAAAGAAAAGAAAATACAAAGATAAAAAGAACATGACCCAAGGCTCTGAGCATCAATTACTAGGCAGAAAAGAAAGAAGAAACAATGACTCAAAGAGTTGTTAGCCTAGTAAATGCTTGTGGTTGAGTTGTGTCCAAGAAAGAGGCTTGAGCAAGTAAATCCTTAGGGGTGCTTTAACACCTAATACCTTAAAACCAACTGGTTTAGGAGTATTGATTGAAAGCTTATTTAAAAGAGCCGCTTTGAGACATGACACTTAGAGTCAAGGCCAAAGCAAAGAAATGATAAGCTGCTTCAAGGTGACTACATATATAGAGATCTCCATGATACCATTTGGACGAAAATCCTAAGACCTAAGACTCCCAATATGTGAGGACTAGTGAGCACTGAAGCCCTTGCATGAGCATATGATTTAGAGTTCACCCCACTGTTACTTGATCACTTCACTCACAGGACCTTACAATTTATTCTTCAATCCGTCTTAAGTGAAAGAACATATGAGCATAATTCATTTCTTGCTTGGGGACAAGCAAGCTTTAAGTTTGGTGTTGTGATGACAAGTCATCTTAGCCTAGTTTCACTAGCCTTTTTCTTTAGTTTTCAATTGAATTATGCACTTTCTTGAGCTACAAGTAAGCTAATTTGGGTAGATTTTCATGCTTCCTTTGATTTAATCAACCATGTATGAATTCATGCTATTTCATGAGGTTTTATACTATAATTGTCACATATTATGAAAGAATGAATATCTCATGATTTTAAGCATAGCTTTGATGTGTTTGGTTGATTAATGATAGGTGAAGAAAGCTTGGAGAAAGGTTGAAGCAAGAAGGAATAGCTAGGAGTAAAGAGAGGACAATGGAATAAGTGAACTTGAACCAGGAAGCAAAAAGCTGGACCTAAAGTTAGCCTCAAACTTTTGCACAAACTTTTGGGTGAAAAGTTAGCCCCAACGTTAGCCCCTAACTTTTGGGCTAACGTTGGAACTTGAAAATCACTCCCTGGGCACCAAAGGTTTGCGCCAACGTTAGCCCCTAACTTTTGGGCTAACGTTGGCACATGAAAATCAACCCTGGGCACCAAAAGTTTGCGCCAACGTTAGCCCCTAACTTGGTGGCTAACGTTGGCATAAGAAAAACCTCCCTAGCCACCAAAAGTTTGCGCCAACGTTAGCCCCTAACTTTTGGGCTAACGTTGGCACATGAAAAATACAAGGGAAGGAGCAAAAGTTTGCGCCAACGTTAGCCCCTAACTTTTGGGCTAACGTTGGCGCCATAAGTGCACCAAGGAAGGCCAACGTTGGAGCAAAAGTTAGACCCCTAACTTTTGCACCAACGTGGGCATCAGCAAAATATGGGGGCTGATATGAAAAGTTGGACCAAAAGTTAGACCCTAACTTTTCCTCCAACTTTTACTCCAACTTTTGCAAAACTCCAACCCGGTTCATTTGGTTCACTTTGGTTCTTCTCCAAACTCCAAGAGCAATCAACCAAGGCCTCTTTCAACCCAATTCCACCAAGAGCAAAGGCCCAACTCAAGGCTTGAAGATCATTTGAAGAAAGTGTCTAAATAGGATAGAATTCAAGTTCTTCGGGGAGCTTTTCCCTTGGAATTTTCATAATAGTTTTCGGAGAGCTTTGGATATTGAGTGATCTTTAATTTCTTAGTCTTGGGGAAGGAGAATTCACTTCTCTTCCTCTTAGTTTTATTGCTTTCAATTTCAATTACAATTGTCTTGGATCTTGGGTTGGAGAATTAAAGAAATTCTATTTCAATCTCATCCTTGGATCTCTCTGCTTTATTTACTGCTTGATTGAATTTAATTTCTGTTAATTGCTCTTCATCTACTTTCCTTGCAATTTACAATTCCCTTGCAATTGTTCTTGTTGGATCTAGGAAGGCATTGAAATCTAGACTCGGTTCTCTAGTCTCTGGGTCCTGAGATCTGAACTTTCAATTTCTAATTCTCTGTTTACTGTTTTCATGTTCATTTACTTTTCTGCTTCAAGATCCGATTTAACCCAAACCCTTTTCTACTTCTCTGCTTGATGCAAATTTACTTTTCCTTGTTTAATTTCTGCAAATCCAAGTCCCAATCCCCTTTACAATTCAAGTCATTTACATTTCTTGCACTTTAAGATTCCGCAATTTACATTTCTTGCATTCTAAGTTTCTGCCATTTAATTTCTTGTTCTTTAAGATTCAGCAATTTATTTCCTGTTCTCTTTAATTCCATGCAATTTAATTTCTGCAAATCACAAAACACTCAACCAAATCTTGATTCGCTTGACTAAATTAACCACTAAGCTAAAATTGCTCAATCCTTCAATCCCTGTGGGATCGACCTTACTCCCGTGAGTTTTTATTACTTGATGCGACCCGGTACACTTGCCGGTTAGATTTGTGTGTTTTGGGAGAAATTCATTTTTCCACCAAAATACTCATCATCTGTAAGCCCATAATAGAAGATGTCTAACTACACCCATTCTGAAAACATTTCAGAGGGGCATTTTCTTAGCATCTCTCTGTATCTCTCCCAGGCATCATAAAGAGATTCATTATCTCCTTGTTTAAAGCCTTGGATGTCCAGCCTTAGCTGTGTCATCTGTTTTAGAGGGAAGTATTGATTCAGGAATTTTTCTGACAGCTGTTTCCATGTCCTTATGCTAGCCTTAGGTTGGTTATTTAACCACCTCTTAGCTTAGTCTTTTACAGCAAATAAAAACCGTAATAATCTGTAGACATCCTGATCTACTTCCTTATCATGTACTGTGTCAGCAACCTGTAAAAACTGTGCCAGAAACTCTATAGGTTCTTCCTGAGGAAGACCAGAATACTGGCAACTTTGCTGCACCATGATAATGAGCTGAAGATTCAACTCAAAGCTACTAACTCCAATGGAGGGTATACAGATACTACTCCCATATGAAGCAGTAGTGGGGTTGGCATATGACTCCAGAGTCCTTCTGGATTGTTCAATTCCACTTAGATCCATGATGGAGAGAAGGGAATTGATATGAATAGCAAATAGAATATATTTTTATTTTTTTTCTTTTGTAAAAGGGGAACGAATAAATAATAAAAGAAATGAGAATAAAATAGTTTGAAACTAAATATAGAATTCAAAAATTAAGAACAAAAAATTTAAGACTAAAATAATTACTTAATTAAGAAGATTTGAAATATTTTGGATATGATTTTTGATAAAGATTTGAATTTTGAAATTTTAAAACTAAGATAAGATAAAATAAAAAATTTTAAAATAAAATCTGAATTTTTAAAAGGAAAATTCGAAAAATCAATTAAAATAAAGGAAAAAGATATTTTTGAATTCAATGAGGAAAGGGAAAAACAATAAAAAGGCACAAAACTTAAAATTTTTAGATCTAATGCTCCTTATTTTCGAAAATTTTGGAGGGAAACACCAAGGAACACCAAACTTAAAAATTTTAAGATCAAAACACAAGGAAGACTCAAGAACACTTTGAAGACTCACAAGAACAACAAGAACATGAAGATAGAACACCAAACTTAAAATTTTTAGAAAACCAAAACAAAATTTTCGAAAACTAAAGAAAAATCAACAAGAAAACATCAAACTTAAAGTTTGGCACAAGATTTATTCAAAGAAAAATTAATTTTGAAAAAGTTTTTAAAAAGAAGATAGCCAATTACCAAGAACATAAGCATCACGCTCTAGCCAATTGAGCTATAAATTTAAAGTGTTTTAAGAAGGTATTTAATAAATAAAAAAAGATATATATATTTTTTTAGATACTAATAATTCGAAAATGCACAAGAAAAACAAGAAAATCACAAAACAAGAAAAACTAAAGATCAAACAAGGAAAATAAACAAGAACAACTTGAAGATTAAGAAAGAACAATGAACACAATTTCGAAAATTTAAAAGAAAATAAAAACATGCAATTGACACCAAACATAAAACATGAAACTAAACTCAAACAGAAAAACTCAATTATCAGTTTATAAAATTTTCGAAAAATTAAAAAAGAGAAAATAAGGATTTTAAAAAAAGAAATTTCAACCAAAAACAATAATAAAAGACTCTAAACCAAAAAGAAATATTTTTCCTAATCTAAGCAACAAAATAAACCGTCAGTTGTCCAAACTCGAACAATCCCCGGTAACGGCGCCAAAAACTTGGTGCACGAATTTGTATATGTCAATGTCAATATTACTATTTCTCACAAATTCGCACAACTAACTAGCAAGTGCACTGGGTCGTCCAAGTAATACCTTACGTGAGTAAGGGTCGAATCCCACAGAGATTGTTGGCTTAAAGTAATCTATGGTTATTTTGTAATTCTTAGTCAGGATATCAATTATATTTATCAGTTTGAATTGCGAAAAATAAAAGAGCATGAAATAAATACTTGTTCTGCAATAATGGAGAATATGTTGGAGTTTTGGAGATGCTTTGTCTTTTGAATCTCAGCTTTTCTCTTGTACTCCTCTTCACGCACGCAAGGTTCCTCCTATGGCAAGCTGTATGTTGGTGGATCACCGTTGGCTACCATCCGTCCTCTCAGTGAAAATGGTCCAGGTGCGCTGTCACCGCACGGCTAATCATCTGTTGGTTCTCACTCATGCTGGAATAGGATCCATTGATCCTTTTGCGTCTGTCACTACGCCCAATCCTTGTGAGTTTGAAGCCCGTCACAGTCATTCAATCCCTGAATCCTACTCGGAATACCACAGACAAGTTTTAGACTTTCCGGATTCTCAAGAATGCTGCCAATGGATTCTAGCTTATACCACAAAGATTCTGATTAAGGAATCCAAGAGATACTCATTCAATCGGATGTAGAATGGAGGTGGTTATCAGGCACGGGTTCATAGATTGAGGATGGTGATGAGTGTCACGGATCATCACATCCATCATATTGAAGTGCGAATGAACATCTTAGATAGAAACAAGCATGTTTGAATGGAAAATAGAAGTAATTGCATTAATTCATCGAGACACAGCAGAGCTCCTCACCCCTAACAATGGGGTTTAGAGACTCATGCCGTCAAAGAGTACAAAGTTCAGATCTAAAAATGTCATAAGGTCCAAAATAAATCTCTAAAAGTTGTTTAAATACTCAACTAGTAACCTAGGTTTACAAAAAATGAATAAACTATGATAGATGGTGCAGAAATCCACTTCTGGGGCCCACTTGGTGTGTGCTGGGGATGGGACTTAAGCTTCTCACGTGCCTAGGCTGTTTCTGGAGTTAAATGCCAGGTTGAAACCTGTTTCTGGCGTTCAACTCCCATTTGTAACCTGTTTCTGGCGCTGAATGCCAGACTGCAACATGGAACTGGCGTTGAACGCCAGTTTACGTTGTCTATCCTTGAGCAAAGTATAGACTATTATATATTTATGGAAAGCCCTGGATGTCTACTTTCCAATGCAATTGGAAGCGCGCCAATTGGACTCTTGTATCTCCAGAAAATCCATTCCGAGTGCAGAGAGGTCAGAATCCAACAACATCAGCAGTACTTTTTCAGCCTGAATCAGATTTTTGCTCAGCTCCCTCAATTTCAGCCAAAAAATACCTGAAATTACAGAAAAACACACAAAATCATAGTAAAGTCCAGAAATATGAATTTTGCATAAAAACTAATGAAAATATACTAAAAACTAACTAAAACATACTAAAAACTACATGAAATTAACCCCAAAAAGCGTATAAAGCATCCGCTCATCACAATCAGTCTAAACTTCAAGGGATAAAGTGAGATGCCAAAACTGTTCAGAAGCAAAAAGCTAAAAGCCTCACTCATCTAATTAATACTGATCTTCATAGATGTTTTTGGAATTCATTGTATATTCTCTTCTTTTTATCCTATTTGATTTTCAGTTGCTTGGGGACAAGCAACAATTTAAGTTTGGTGTTGTGATGAGCGGATAATTTATACGCTTTTTGGCATTATTTTTAGTATGTTTTAGTTAATTTTTATTATGTTTTTATTAGTTTTTAAATAAAAATCAAAATTCTGGACTTTACTATGAGTTTGTATATTTTTCTATGATTTCAGGTATTTTGTGGCTGAAATTGAGGGACCTGAGCAAAAATCTGATTCAGAGGCTGAAAAAGGACTGCAGATGCTGTTGGATTCTGACCTCCCTGCACTCAAGTAGATTTTCTGGAGCTACAGAAGCCCAATTGGCACGCTCTCAATTGCGTTGGAAAGTAGACATCCTAGGCTTTCCTGCAATATATAATAGTCCATACTTTGCCCGGGATTTGGTGGCCCAAACTGGCGTTCCAAGGCAGCTCAAGAATTCTGGCGTTTAACTCCAAAACTGGCACAAAAGCTGGAGTTAAACGCCCAAACTGGCACAAAAGCTGGCGTTTAACTCCAAGAAAAGTCTCTACACATGGAAGCTTCAATGCTCAGCCCAAGCACACACCAAGTGGGCCCGGAAGAAGATTTCTGCATTAATTACTGATTTCTGTAAACCCTAGGCTACTAGTTCTCTATAAATAGGACCTTTTACTATTGTATTTTCCTCTTTGGACATTTAGTCCCTAGACCTTGGAGGCTGGCCATTCGGCCATGCTTACACCATTATCACTTTTGTATTTTCAACGGTGGAGTTTCTACACACCATAGATTAAGGTGTGGAGCTCTGCTGTTCTTCATGAATTAATACAAAGTACTATTGTTTTTCTATTCAACTCAAGTCTATTTCTTCTCCAAGATATTCATTCGTTCTTCAACTTGATAAATGTGATGATCCGTGACACTCATCATCATTCTCACCTATGAACATGTGCCTGACAACCACCTCTGTTCTACTAGCAATGGCTTGAATGCGTATCTCTTGGGTTTCTAATCTAAGATTGGAACCTTCGTGGTATAGGCTAGAATTATTGGCGGCCATTCCTGAGATCTGGAACGTCTAAGCCTTGTCTGTGGTCTTCTGAGTAGGATCTGAGAAGGGATGACTGTGACGAGCTTCAAACTCGCGATTGTTGAGCGTGTGACAGACGCAAAAGGATCAATGGATCCTATTCTAGCATGATCGAGAACTGACAAATGATTAGCCGTGCGGTGACAGCGCATTTGGAACGTTGTCACTGAGAGGACGGGAAGTAGCCATTGACAATGGTGATGCCCAACATAAAGCTTGTCATAGAAAGGAGTATGAATGATTGGAAGAAGACAATAGGAAAGCAGAGGTTCAGGAGGAACAAAGCTTCTTCATACACTTATCTGAAATTCCAACCAAGGAATTACATAAGTATCTCTATCTTTATTTTATGTTTTATTTATCTTTTAATTATCAATTCTCCATCACCATCTGAATTAGCCTGACTGAGATTTACAAGGTGACCATAGCTTGCTTTAAGCCGACAGTCTCCGTGGGATCGACCCTTACTCACGTAAGGTTTATTACTTGGACGACCCAGTGCACTTGCTGGTTAGTTGTGCGGAATTGTGACAAAGTTTGATTCACGTTTGAGAGCTCCAAGTCCTTTGGCACCATTGTTGATGATCACAATTTCGCATACCAGTTATTATCAATACGGATTTAATTTAATACAGGGATAATGTAGCAAGTTTATTAAAAATAAAAATAGAAAGAAACTCATTTTATTGATGGTTAAACTATTGATATAATCATTGATATGGTCAATGATTGCAAATTATTCTTCATATGAAAAGAAGAGAGATATATTTGCCCAATATTCAAAATTGGTGTGTTTTACAGGATTGTGGGTGCAACACAACACGCAGGGGCGTGTTACAACAGCGTCATCAGAGATTCATCAAAGCGTGGAACATGTGTCATCACCAGAGTAACACGTGGGGGCGTGTTTCACCATTTACAAAGATTCTTTACAGCTTTGCTCAGAGATTTAGCGTAGAGGCTCGCCACGTGGAAGCACCAAAGCAACACGCAGGGAACGTGTTGCATCAGCCTTTCAGAGATTCCAAGCAGCTTTCATAGAGATTCGCTGCACATTTCCAAGGAATTGCAACAACATTTGCAACACGTGGATGACATGTTGGAGGTGTGTCTGCATGTAGGGACATCTCCTTTCTCTAGGAACACACTGATGAGCGGATATTTTATATGCTTTTTGGCATCATTTTCATATAGTTTTTAGTGTGTTTTGTTTAGTTCTTATTAAGTTTTTATAGGTTTTAGTGTTAAATTTACATTTTTGGATTCTACTATGAGTTTTTATATTTTTGTACAATTTCAGGTATTTTCTAGTTGAAATTGAAGAGATGCAGCAGAAGTCTGATTCAGAGACAGAGAAAGCACTGCAGATGCTATCTGGATCTGACCTCGTTGCATTCGGAAGAGCTTTTCTAGAACTACAGAAGTCCAAATGAAGCTCTCTCAATGGCTATGAAAAGCTGACTTCCATAGCTTTCCAGCAATATAAAATAGTTCATACTTTGCTTCGGGTTAGAAGGTCCAAAACTGGCATCCAACGCCAGCTACCTGCTCTTTTCCAGGCATCCAGCGCCCACAGAGCAGAGTCCAGTGTCCAAATGCCCAGAGAGGACCACCTAGCTAGTGTTCAATGCCCTAGGAGTCCCATAGCACGTGGATCTCATTAAAGCTCAACCCAAACACTCACCAAGTGGGCCCCAGAAATAGATTTTAGCACTAGAAAGATAGTTTTACCCTTACTAGTCATCTGTTTAGTATTTAAGGGATTAGATTTATGTTATTCAAACCTTTTATCACCTCTTTATGCTATTTTCAAGTTTTATATTGTATTTAACATCAGTATGAATTTCTAAACCTCCTAGGTTGAGGGGAGGAGCCCTGCTGAGTTCTATGAATTAATAAAAGTATTACTTTTCTTATTCGATCTGTGTTTGATTTATTTCTAAGATGTATATTCGATATTCAACGTGGTGGATAGAATGAACAGACAATCAGCTCTGTTCATCACATTAAGATGAACGTTCCTAACAAACACCCGCGTCTACTTGGTTCGTGTGAATACGTGACTGGAAAGCACGAGCCAACAGCTATGTTTATACATCTCTCAGATGATTAATCCACGATTTCGTTGGAAACTTCTCGAGACACCAGTTCAGCTGATTTTCGGAGAGATTAGGGTCTCCGTGGTATAGGCTAGAATCCTAAAAAGCAGAATCCTCTGATCCGGAAGATTCGACCTTATTTGTGGCATTTTGAGTAGAATCGCCAAGAGAATGAAGTGCTAGAGCTTCATCCTTCATCAGATTGGATGACCACGGCTAATGGCGTTCAATCTGTAGCAAAGGAGATCAATGACCATGGCCCATGGCGTTGATCACATCCAGCTTGCCATAGAAGAAGATCATTCACAAGCAAAGAAGACAGTAGTACCAGAGTTAATTCAGAAAGGCAAAGCAACTCCAACTCTCAACTCTATCCTTAAAGTATTAGCACCCTATTATAATAATCCCATAAATATTTATCTATCAACAACCTTCTGATCTTCCTGACTAAGACCTGTAAGATAACCATAGCTTACTTCAAACCACAATCCTCGTAGGATCGACCCTGACTCGCTCGGATATTACTTGAACGACCCAGTGCACTTGCTGGTACAACAGTACGAAGGTGTACTACCACCCACGAAGCAGGGTTACAAACTCTTTAAATTGAGCTCAACCCTCTTTGTTGCATGTAGAGAATGAAGCGAGTATTAGAAGAGAGGGATTTTCGGAGAAAAGAGTTCTGCTGTGAAGAAGAAGTGATGGCCTAATATATGAGAAATATTTGGGGCTAAATTATAGTTTTATAAAAGTTTGAAATCATGAAAATAACTCTTAAAGTGATGGTTATTAAAGTTAATTATGTAAAGAATGAAAGACTGTAAGAAGAAACCTTAAAAAGACTTGAAAGTATCATAAAAGTCTAAATGATGAATATGAAATACTAAGAACTCAAAGTAATTATTAATAAGGTTAATTAAGTAAAAGATTTAAAGATTGGAAGAAAAATAGTTAAAAGAGCCTAAGAGAATCATAAACAAAAAGTTGATATCTATGAAAAATATATGATGCATTAAACTTGGCTAATATGTAATTTAGTAAAAAAAAAGGATAAAACATAAATGATAAATGATTAGGTTTAAAAATATGAACTTAGAAGTATTAGGGATAAAAATATAATTATATAAAAAAATCGGACAAAAAATATAATTAAAATAAAGTTTGGACATAGATAACAAAATTAGTAAAGGATAGGAGTAAAAATATAAATATAATAAAATATTAAGACAAGTATAAAAGATTAGGAGTGAAACGGTAAATTAGGATAACTAAGAATAAAATAATCACTAATTAAAAGATTGAAGATAAAATAGTAAATTTAGATGTATAAGGGATAATTTGGTCATTTTAATAAAAGTTAAGGTTAAAAATGGTTAACTAAGTAATCTAAGGGTAAAATAGTTATTTTGGTAAATAGTTATATAAAATAGTAATTATATAACTTAGGGGTAAAATAGATATTTTAGTAAAATACAAGGTTAAAATAGTAAAAGAGTGAATATTAAGAACAAAATTGTCCTTAAAGAATAAATATGAAGCTAATATGGTAAAATAAAAGATAAAAGGTAAAATGTTCATATCTTAAAATAACAAGGGTAAAAAAATAATTATGAACAAATAGAACTTCAAAGTCTCTTGAAAAAGAATTAAAGATATAAAAATAATTATAAATAAAAACCTAAGGACAAAAGGATAATTATGAAAAAAGATAACTTAAAAGTCTTTTAAGAAAATATTAAAGAAAATAATGATAATTTACTAAAAGATTAAGGACAAAAAGTCACCTTAGAAAAGATTTAGAATGAGAATATACTATAAAACAAGAGAAGGGCAAAACCAAAATTATCAAGAGATAACAGAAAAAAGGGTCGCACACTAAGAATGAAATAATGTATTAAAAGTTTAATATCGAAAGAAAGGGTTAGATACTGTATGATTCAGAGTATACATTCTTTCAGAATATATGTCTAGCAAAGGTTGTGGTTCGGTCCCACTTGCTCAGTGTAGTGAAGTGGAGACATCTATCTATAATATAACTTTTGTTTCTCCAACTGTTAGCATACTATAGTGTCAAGCTCTACGACGATTGCTAGTTATCAGATTGTATGTGTCTTTATCCATTAGACACGCATGCAAAATGTACACAGTTGGAAAAACTATATCTGGACTTTGTCCCAGATAACGTTGAGTTGTAGATAGTCAACCGATGCCTGACCGAAGAGACGGTTATTAGAAGCAGACCGGACCATTTTTTTCACCGGTTTTGTGCTAGACCAGTTCGAATGACCGGTCTAATCTGGTTTTCAAAACATTGCTAAAGAATCCATTAAGATAAGATTCTTCCATTAAACTTTTAATGCTCTACCACATTGAAAACAACTAAATACTTTATACTCTTAGTAAAGCTAAACATTTAAGATGCTGAGTAGGTGACAAATTTCTAAATATCCCAGAAAGTATTTATTACGATTTAAAATAATATAGAAACTAATAAAGAGTCAAGAATCCCATTAAATTCACAAGTATCTTTTCATTCAAGCATCCTCATGGTTAATGATAAACCCCATTTTTAGGGTTTATCTTATGTTGAATTTAAAGTATTTTATCAACCTTTTCTCACATTTATTCAATGAAATATCATGGTTTCGTGATTCTCCCTCAATTTGTACTTAAATATGAAAACATGCTTTTAGACCTTTAATTTGATGATTTTAATTCACCTTTGATTCCACTAGATGTCTTGATTTGTTTGTTAAGTGATTTCAGGTTGAAAAGGGCTAGGAATGGATCAAAGGAGTGAAGAGAAAAGCATGCAAAGTGGATAACACATGGAAAAACAAAAGATTTGGTTGCGCTCATCCACGCACACACGCAACAGACACGCACGCGTGGATCATAAAAGCCCCATGGACGCGCACGCATGCTGTACGCGTACGCATCGGTACTGGCACGTGATTTTTAAGTGAAAACGTGCCCAGCGAATTCACAGAGGCTGTGTGGCCCAATCTAAACCAACTTTGGTGCCAAAACACTTAAAAAGACCAAGGATTGAAGGGGAATGCATCATGAATCATTAGGAAGTTTAGATCTAGTTTTAGTGTTGGTTTTAGAGAGAGAAGCTCTCATTTCTCTCTAGGATTAGGATTAGGTTTAGGTCAATAATCTTAGATCTAGGTTTTAATTCATGTTTTCATCTACTTCTACCTTTCAATTCTTTGTTGTTACATCTTATTCTTCTATTCTTTTATTGTAATTTCTTCCATTTTATTTCCATACTTTGTTGTTGATCTACTCTTGTTACTTTTATTTTCCTTCAATTCAATTTGAGGTAATTCACGTCAATAATGTTCTTTTTGATTGTTGTTGTTAATTCTTTGCAATAAATTGTCAATTTACTATGCTTTCCTTTTATACCTTCCAAGTGTTTGTCAAAATGCTTGAGAGGATGTTAGAGTAAAATTTTACACTCTTGGCTTGGGAAGGTAACTTAGGAATTCTTGAGTTGCTAATGTCCAAGTGATTGATAGTTGGTAGCCATTGACTCTAGCTCTCATTAATTCAATTAGTGAATAGCTAGGACCTATGGACTTGGATTGATATAGCTCATTTGACTTTCCTTTACTTGTTAGAGGATGACTTAGTGGGATTGATCCTTGCAATTATCATATTGTGGTTAGTGATAAGGATAGAGATCCTTGACCACCAAACCTTGCCAAGAACTTTTTGTCATTTTATTTCCTTTATCATCTACTTTTCTTGTTCCCTATTCAAAACCCCAAAATATACATGTCCATAGCCAATAACAAGAATACTACCCTGCAATTCCTTTGAGAGACGACTCGAGGTTTAAATACTTCGGTTATTAGATTCATTAGGGGTTTGTACTTGTGACAAACAAATTTTTGCATGAAAGGATTATTGTTGGTTTAGAAACTATACTTCGATGAGAATTCATTTGTGAAATTCTAAACCCCACAAAAATCCAATCATCAAAATGGCGCCGTTGTCGGAAAATTGCAATTGTGTGCCTTGTTATTGGTTATTATATATATGTGAATATTGTAAATACGTTTGTCTTTCACTTGTTTGTTAGTTCTTGTTAGCTTTAGAACCTAGTTAGTTTGTTTTGCTTCCACTATGAATTCTCACCCTTTTGGTTATGAGTTTGGTTCTAATTGTGTTGTAGGAAATGTGAACTTTAATGACCACATGTGTCAAGGATGGAACCAAAAAAGATGGGAGGAGTCTCAAGGAATTGATCACTCCTATTGGCAACAACCTCCGGATACTTATAGGTACAATCACCATCTTAATACATGTCAATTCAATGGCTATAGTGAATCTTTTTGTGACAATCAACAACCACCATCATATGCCTATGAATCCTATCCTCAACATGGATCTCAACCATACTCACAAGCCTTTCTATACCAAGTACCTCCATATGACCCTTATCCATCATATGAACCAATCACCCATACGATATCCTTATGACCATTATGAGCAAGAACCTTTAGAACCACCATAACCCTATCACGATTACTACCAAGAACCACCTCAACACATACAATCTCCATACCCTTCTCAAGTAGAACCACCTTCCTACCATGAACCCTTTCTCCAAAATGATGAACCCTCTTCTCCACCCCATGCTCCAATAGATGATTCTCTCACCTTGCTACTTCAAGGAAAAGCGGATATGCAAAGAAACACCCTAGAGTTTGTGACCAACTTGATCAAGGTAGTGCACACTTTGGCCTACCAATGTTTGAACACTCAAGGTGCTTGATGAGCGGATAATTTATACGCTTTTTGGCATTATTTTTAGTATGTATTTAGTAGGATCTAGTTACTTTTAGGGATGTTTTCATTATTTTTTATGTTAAATTCACATTTCTAGACTTTACTATGAGTTTGTGTGCTTTTCTGTGATTTCAGGTATTTTCTGGCTGAAATTGAGGGACTTGAGCAAAAATCAGATTCAGAGGTTGAAGAAGGACTGCTGATGCTGTTGGATTCTGACCTCCCTGCACTCAAAATGGATTTTCTGGAGCTACAGAACTCAAAGTGGCGCGCTTCCAATTGATTGGAAAGTAGACATCCAGGGCTTTCCAGCAATATATAATAGTCCATACCTTGCCCGAGTTTAGATGAGGCAAACTGGCGTTCAACGCCAGCTCTCTGCCCAATTCTGGCGTCCAGCGCCAGAAACAACTTGCAAAGAGGAGTTCAACGCCCAAAATGGCACAAAAGCTGGCGTTCAACTCCAAGAATGACCTCTCCACGTGTAGACTTCAAGCTCAGCCCAAGCACACACCAAGTGGGCCCCGGAAGTGGATTTGTGCATCAATTACTTACTTCTGTAAACCCTAGTGACTAGTTTATTATAAATAGAACTTTTTATCATTGTATTCGCAGTCTTGGTTACTCCGGTTCCCCTCTGGGGCCGAGATCAATGAACTCCATTATCACTTATGTATTTTCAACGGTAGAGTTTCTACACTCCATAGATTAAGGTGTGGAGCTCTGCTGTTCCTCAAAGATTAATGCAAAGTACTACTGTCTTTCTATTTAATTCAACATATTCCGCTTCTAAGATATCCATTCGCACCCAAGAACATGATGAATATGATGATTATGTGACGCTCATCATCATTCTCCCTTACGAACGCGTGCCTGACAAACACTTCCGTTCTACATGCAAACAAGCTAGAATGAATATCTCTTGGATCTCTTAATCAGGATCTTCGTGGTATAAGTTACAACCCATCGATGGCCATTCCTGAGGTCCGGAAAGTCTAAACCTTGTCTGTGGTATTCCGAGTAGGATCTGGGAAGGGATGGCTGTGACGTACTTCAAACTCGCGAGTGCTGGGCGTAGTGACAGACGCAAAAGGATAGTAAATCCTATTCTAGTATGATCGAGAACCTCAAATGATTAACCGTTCCGTGATAGAGCATTTGGACCATTTTCACAAGAGGAGGGGATTCTAGCCACTGACAACGGTGATGCCCTTGCATAAAGCTTGCCATGGAAAGGAGTAAGACTGATTGGATGAAGACAGCGGGAAAGCGGAGGTTCAGAGGAACGAATGCATCTCCATACGCTTATCTGAAATTCTCACCAATGATTTACATAAGTATTTCTATCCTTCTTTTATTACTAGATTTCGAAAACTACATAACTATTTTATATCCGCTTGACTGAGATTTACAAGGTGACCATAGCTTGCTTCATACCAACAATCTCCGTGGGATTCGACCCTTACTCACGTAAGGTATTACTTGGACGACCCAGTGCACTTGCTGGTTAGTTGTATCGAAGTTGTGACAAATTATGAATTGAGATTAGAGCACCAAGTTTTTGGAGCCATTACAAGAGATCACAATTTCATGCACCAAGTTTTTGGTGCCGTTGCCGGGGATTGTTCGAGTTTGGACAACTGACGGTTCATCTTGTTGCTCAGATTAGGTAACTTTCTTTTCGTTTTCTTTTCAAAAATTTTTCAAAAATCTTTCAAAAATTTTTTCTTTGTTTTCGAAAAAAAATTTAAAATAAAAATGTTTTTTTAAAAAAAAAATTATATTTTTCTTCAGAATTTTTAAGAATGAATTCTAGCGTTTCATGAAGCATGCTGAAGCCTGGCTGGCTGTAAAGCCATGTCTAATTCTTTTGGATAGGGCATGCTAGGCGTGTCATGTCTGAGTTACATACTAAAGTTTGGCTGGCTATTAAGTCATGCCTGACCCCTTGATTGGAGCTTTAGACTAAAGAGCATAAGATTCCTGGAATTCATATTAAAAATTTTGGAATCCTTAATTCTCTTTTTCAAAATGATTTTCAAAAAAAAAATTAAAAGAAAATACAAAAAAATCATAAAATCATAAAAATAAAAAATATTTCATGTTTCTTGTTTGAGTCTTGAGTCAAGTTATAAGTTTGGTGTCAATTGCATATCCATCTTGAATTTTTCGAAAATTCATGCATTCATGGTGTTCTTCATGATCTTGAAGTTGTTCTTGGTGAGTCTTCTTGTTTGATCTTGATGATTTCTTGTTTTGTGTCTTTTCTTGTTTTGTGTCTTTTCTTGTTTTTCATATGCATTCTTGCATCCATAGAGTCTAAGCATCAAAGATTTCTAAGTTTGGTGTCTTGCATGTTTTCTTGCATTAAAAATTTTTCAAAAATATGTTCTTGATATTCATCATGATCTTCAAAGTGTTCTTGGTGTTCATCTTGACATTCATAGCATTCTTGCATGCATTCATTGTTTTGATCCAAAATTTTCATGCATTGCATAACTTTCACGTTTTTCTCTCTCATCATAAAAATTCAAAAAAATCCAAAAAATATCTTTCCCTTTTTCTCTCTCATAAATTCGAAAATTAGATTTGACTTTTTCAAAAATTTTTAAAATCTAGTTGTTTTTATGAGTCAAATCAGATTTTCAATTTAAAAATCTCATCTTTTTCAAAATCTTTTTCAAAAATCAAATCTTTTTCATTTTTCTTAGTTATTTTCGAAAATTATAAAAATATTTTTCAAAAATCTTTTTCTTATCTTTACCACATAATTTTCGAAAATAACATAATCAATTAATGTTTTGATTCAAAAATTTCAAGTTTGTTACTTACTTGTTAAGAAAGATTCAAACTTTAAGTTCTAGAATCATATCTTGTGATTTCTTGTGAATCAAGTCATTAATTGTGATTTTAAAAATCAAATCTTTTTCCAAAACTAATTTCAATCATATCTTTCTATCTTTTTCAAAAAAATTTGATTTCAAAATATCTCTTTATCTTATCTTTTTCAAAATTTGATTTCAAAATATCTTTTCTAACTTCCTAACTTCTTATCTTTTCAAAATTGATTTTCAAAATTTGTTTCAACTAACTAACTAACTTTTTGTTTGTTTCCTATCTTTTTCAAAACCACCTAACTAACTCTCTCTCTCTAATTTTCAAAAATATCTTCCCTCTTTTTCAAAAATTCTTTTTAATTAACTAATTATTTTAACTTTTTTTATTTTAATTTTCGAAAAAAAATCACTAACCTTTTTCAAAAACTATTTTCGAAAATCACTAACCATTTTTCAAAAACAATTTTGGAAAATTCTCTCTCTCTCTTTTCTTCTCCTTTTCCTCCACTCACCTAAAGGGAACCTCTATACGTGGATAAAAAGGATCCCTATTATTATTATTTTTCTGTGCCCTCTTCTTTGTCATATGAGCAGGAGCAAGGACAAGAACATCCTTGTTGAAGCAGATCCAGAACCTGAAAGGACTCTGAAGAGGAAACTAAGAGAAGCTAAATTACAACTATCCAGCAAGCACCTGTCAGAAATTTTCGAACAGGAAGAGGAGATGGCAGCCGAAAATAATAATAATGCAAGGAGGATGCTTGGTGACTTTACTGCACCTAATTCCAATTTACATGGAAGAAGCATCTCCATTCCTGCCATTGGAGCAAACAATTTTGAGCTGAAACCTCAATTAGTTTCTCTGATGCAACAGAACTGCAAGTTTCATGGACTTCCATCTGAAGATCCTTTTCAGTTCTTAACTGAATTCTTGCAGATATGTGATACTGTTAAGACTAATGGAGTAGATCCTGAAGTCTACAGTCTCATGCTTTTCCCTTTTGCTGTAAGAGACAGAGCTAGAGTGTGGTTGGACTCTCAAACCAGAGATAGCCTGAACTCTTGGGATAAGCTGGTCATGGCTTTCTTAGCCAAGTTCTTTCCTCCTCAAAAGCTGAGCAAGCTTAGAGTGGATGTTCAAACCTTCAAACAAAAAGAAGGTGAATCCCTCTATGAAGCTTGGGAAAGATACAAACAGCTGACCAAAAAGTGTCCTTCTGACATGCTTTCAGAATGGACCATCCTGGATATATTCTATGATGGTTTATCTGAGCTATCAAAGATGTCATTGGATACTTCTGCAGGTGGATCCATTCACCTAAAGAAAACGCCTGCAGAAGCTCAAGAACTCATTGACATGGTTGCTAATAACCAGTTCATGTACACTTCTGAGAGGAATCCTGTGAGTAACAGGACGCCTCAGAAGAAGGGAGTTCTTGAAGTTGATACTCTGAATGCCATATTGGCTCAGAACAAAATATTGACTCAGCAAGTCAATATGATTTCTCAGAGTCTGAATGGAATGCAAGCTGCATCCAACAGTACTCAAGAGGCATCTTCTGAGGAAGAAGCTTATGATCCTGAAAACCCTGCAATAGCAGAATTAAAATACATGGGTGAACCATATGGAAACACCTACAATCCATCATGGAGGAATCACCCAAATCTCTCATGGAAGGATCAAAAGCCTCAACAAGGCTTTAATAATGGTGGAAGAAACAGGTTTAACAATAATAAACCTTTTCCATCATCCACTCAGCAACAGACAGAGAACTCTGAACAAAATACCTCTAATTTAGCAAACTTAGTCTCTGATCTATCCAAGGCCACTGTAAGTTTCATGAATGAAACAAGGTCTTCCATTAGAAATTTGGAAGCATAAGTGGGCCAGCTGAGTAAAAGGATCACTTAAATCCCTCCTAGTACTTTCCCAAGCAATACAGAAGAGAATCCAAAAGGAGAGTGCAAGGCCATTGACATAAGCACCATGGCCGAACCTGTAAGGAAAGGAGAGGACGTGAATCCCAAGGAGGAAGACCTCCTGGGACGTCCAGTGATCAATAAGGAGCTTCCCTCTGAGGAACTAAAGGACTCTGAGGCTCATCTAGAGACCATAGAGATTCCATTAAACCTCCTTATGCCATTCATGAGTTCTGATGAGTATTCCTCTTCTGAAGAGAATGAGGGTGTTACTGAAGAGCAAGCTGCCAAGTTCCTTGGTGCAATCATGCAGCTAAATGCCAAATTATTTGGCATTGATACTTGGGAAGATGAACCTCCCTTGTTCACCAATGAACTAAGTGATCTGGATCAACTGACATTGCCTCAGAAGAGACAGGATCTTGAAAAGTTCAGAATACCTTGTACCATAGGCATCATGATCTTCAAGGCTCTATGTGACCTTGGTTCAGGGATAAACCTCATGCCCCTCTCTGTAATAGAGAAACTGGGAATCTATGGGGTGCAAGCTGCTAAAATCTCATTAGAGATGGCAGACAATTCAAGAAAACAGGCTTATGGACAAGTAGAGGACGTGTTAGTGAAGGTTGAGGGCCTTTACATCCCTACTGATTTCATAGTCTTGGATACTGGAAAGGAAGAGGATGAATCCATCATCCTAGGAAGACCTTTCCTAGCCACAGCAAGAGCTGTGATTGATGTGGACATAGGAGAATTGATCCTTCAATTAAATAAGGACAACCTTGTGTTTACAACTCAAGGATCTCTCTCTGCATCCATGGAGAGGAAGCAGAAAAAGCTTCTCTCAAAGCAGAGTCAAACAAAGCCCCCACAGTCAAACTCTAAGTTTGGTGTTGGGAGGCCACAACCAAACTCTAAGTTTGGTGTCAAACCCCCATATCCAAACTCTAAGTTTGGTGTTGGGAGGTCTCAACAGAACTCTGCACATCTGTGAGGCTCCATGAGAGCCCACTGTCAAGCTATTGACATTAAAGAAGCGCTTGTTGGGAGGCAACCCAATGTTTATTTATCTAACTATATTTTTCTTAGTTATATGTCTTTATAGGTTCATGATCATGTGGAGTCACAAAATAAATATAAAAATTGAAAACGGAATAAAAAACAGCAGAAGAAAAATCACACCCTGGAGGAAGACCTTACTGGCATTTAAACGCCAGTAAGAAGCATGTTTTGGGCGTTCAACGCCAGAACAGAGCATGGTTCTGGCGCTGAACGCCAGAAATGGGCAGCATCTGGGCGTTTGAACGCCAGAAATGCACCCTGGAGAAGAGCTGGTACTGAACACCCAGAACAAGCATGGTTCTGGCGTTCAACGCCAGAAATGGGTAACAAATGGGCGTTGAACGCCCAAAATGGGCACCAACCTGGTGCTGAACGCCCAGAGTTGTGTGCAAGGGCATTTTGCATGCCCAATTTGGTGCAAGGTTGTAAATCCTTAAACACCTCAGGATCTGTGGACCCCACAGGATCCCCACCTACCTCCACTCACTTCTTCTCACCCCTCTTTCACACAATCCCATAAACACTCTTCCCCAAAACCCTTCACCAATCACCTCAATCTCTCTTCTCCATCACCTCACCACCACTCACATCCATCCACTCTTCCCCATAAACCTACCACATAAACTCCACTTACCTTCAAAAATTCAAAATCAATTTCCCACCCAAACCCACCCTATATGGCCGAAACTTACCCCCCTCCCTTCCCTATATAAAGCCTTCCATTCTTTCTCATTTTTACACAACACAACCCTCTCTTTCTCTTCTTGGCCGAAACACACCTCCCCCCTCCTTTCCATATTTTCTTCTTTTTCTTCATCTATTCTTTCTTCTCTTGCTCGAGGGCGAGCAAAATTCTAAGTTTGGTGTGGTAAAAGCATAAGCTTTTTGTTTTTCCATTACCATTGATGGCACCTAAGACCGGAGAATCCTCTAGAAAAGGGAAAGGGAAGACAAAAGCTTCCACCTCCGAGTCATGGGAGATGGAAAGATTCATCTCCGAAGCTCATCAAGACCACTTCTATGATGTTGTGGCCAAGAAGAAGGTGATCCCCAAGGTCCCTTTTAAACTCAAGAGAAATGAGTATCCGGAGATCCGACATGAAATTCAAAGAAGAGGTTGGGAAGTTCTAACAAACCCAATCCAACAAGTCGGCATCCTAATGGTTCAAGAGTTCTATGCTAATGCATGGATCACTAGGAACCATGATCCAAGTAAGAACCCGAACCCAAAGAATTATCTCACCATAGTTCGGGGGAAATACTTAGATTTTAGTCCGGAAAATGTGAGGTTGGCGTTCAACTTGCCAAACATGGAAGAGAACGCACGCCCCTACACAAGGAGAGTCAACTTTGATCAAAGGTTGGACCAAGTCCTCATGGACATATGTGTAGAAGGAGCTCAATGGAAGAGTGACTCAAAAGGCAAACCGGTTCAACTAAGAAGACTGGACCTTAAGCCTGTAGCTAGAGGATGGTTGGAGTTTATTCAATGCTCAATCATTCCCACTAGCAACCGGTCTGAAGTTACTATAGATCGGGCCATCATGATCCATAGCATCATGATTGGAGAAGAGGTGGAAGTTCATGAGATTATACCTCAAGAACTCTACAAGGTGGCTGACAAGTCCTCCACTATGGCAAGGTTAGCCTTTCCTCACCTCATTTGCCACCAATGTAATTCGGCTGGGATTTACATAGTGGGAGATATCCTCATTAAAGAGGACAAGCCCATCACTAAGAAAAAGATGGAGCAAGCAAGAGAGCCCATTCATGGAGCTCAAGAGGCGCAGGAAGCTCATCATCAAGAAATCCCTGAGATTCCTCAAGGGATGCACTTCCCTCCACAGAACTATTGGGAGCAAATCAACACCTCCCTAGGAGAATTAAGTTCCAACATGGGACAACTAAGGGTGGAACATCAAGAGCACTCCATCATCCTTCATGAAATAAGAGAAGATCAAAAAGCAATGAGGGAGGAGCAACAAAGATAAGGAAGAGACATAGAAGAGCTCAAGGATATCATTGGTTCCTCAAGAAGGAAACGTCACCATCACTAAGGTGGATTCATTCCTTGTTCTTATTTCTTCTGTTTTTCGTTTTCTATGTTAAGTGCTTATCCATGTTTGTGTCTTCATTACATGATTATTAGTAGTTAGTAACTTTGTATTAAAGTTATGAATGTCCTATGAATCTATCACCTCTCTTAAATGAAAAATGTTTTAATTCAAAAGAACAAGAAGTACATGAGTTTTGAATTTATCCTTGAACTTAGTTTAATTATATTGATGTGGTGACAATGCTTCTTGTTTTCTGAATGAATGCTTGAACAGTGCATATGTCTTTTGAAGTTGTTGTTTAAGAATGTTAAATATGTTGGCTCTTGAAAGAATGATGACAAGGAGACATGTTATTTGATAATCTGAAAAATCATAAAAATGATTCTTGAAGCAAGAAAAAGCAGCAAAGAACAAAGCTTGCAGAAAAAAAATCTAGGCGAAAAAAAAATAGAAAGAAAAAGAAAGCAGAAAAAGCCAAAAGCTCTTAAAACCAAGAGGCAAGAGAAAAAAGCCAATAACCCTTAAAACCAAAAGGCAAGGGCAAATAAAAAGGATCCCAAGGCTTTGAGCATCAGTGGATAGGAGGGCCTAAAGGAATAAAATCCTGGTCTAAGCGGCTAAACCAAGCTGTCCCTAACCATGTGCTTGTGGCGTATAGGTGTCAAGTGAAAACTTGAGACTGAGTGGTTAAAGTCAAGGTCCAAAGCAAAAAAAGAGTGTGCTTAAGAACCCTGGACACCTCTAATTGGGGACTTTAGCAAAGCTGAGTCACAATCTGAAAAGGTTCACCCAATTATGTGTCTGTGGCATTTATGTATCCGGTGGTAATACTAGAAAACAAAGTGCTTAGGGCCACGGCCAAGACTCATAAAATAGCTGTGTTCAAGAATCATCATACTGAACTAGGAGAATCAATAACACTATCTGAACTCTGAGTTCCTATAGATGCCAATCATTCTGAACCTCAATGGATAAAGTGAGATGCCAGAACTATTCAAGAGGCAAAAAGCTACAAGTCCCGCTCATTTGATTGGAGCTATGTTTCATTGATAGTTTGGAATTTATAGTATATTCTCTTCTTTTTATCATATTTGATTTTCAGTTGCTTGGGGACAAGCAACAATTTAAGTTTGGTGTTGTGATGAGCGGATAATTTATACGCTTTTTGGCATTGTTTTTAGTATGTTTTTAGTAGGATCTAGTTACTTTTAGGGATGTTTTCATTAGTTTTTATGTTAAATTCACATTTCTGGACTTTACTATGAGTTTGTGTGCTTTTCTGTGATTTCAGATATTTTCTGGCTGAAATTGAGGGACTTGAGCAAAAATCAGATTCAGAGGTTGAAGAAGGACTGCTGATGCTGTTGGATTTTGACCTACCTGCACTCAAAATGGATTTTCTGGAGCTACAGAACTCAAAATGGCACACTTCCAATTGAATTGGAAAGTAGACATCCAGAGCTTTCCAGAAATATATAATAGTCCATACTTTGCCCGAGTTTAGAGGACGAAAACTGGCGTTCAACGCCAGCTCTCTGCCCAATTCTGGCGTCCAACGCCAGAAACAAGTTGCAAAGAGGAGTTCAACTTCCAAAATGGCACAAAAGCTGGCGTTCAACTCCAAGAATGACCTCTCCACGTGTAGACTTCAAGCTCAGCCCAAGCACACACCAAGTGGGCCCCGGAAGTAGATTTGTGCATCAATTACTTACTTCTGTAAACCCTAGTGACTAGTTTATTATAAATAGAACTTTTTATCATTGTATTCGCACTCTTGGTTACTCCGGTTCCCCTCTGGGGCCGAGACCAATGAACTCCATTATCACTTATATATTTTCAAAGGTAGAGTTTCTACACTCCATAGATTAAGGTGTGGAGCTCTGCTGTTCCTCAAAGATTAATGCAAAGTACTACTGTCTTTCTATTCAATTCAACTTGTTCCGCTTCTAAGATATCCATTCGCACCCAAGAACATGATGAATATGATGATTATGTGACGCTCATCATCATTCTCCCTTACAAACGCGTGCCTGACAAACACTTCCGTTCTACATGCAAACAAGCTAGAATGAATATCTCTTGGATCTCTTAATCAGGATCTTCGTGGTATAAGTTAGAACCCATGGATGGCCATTCCTGAGGTCCGGAAAGTCTAAACCTTGTCTGTGGTATTCCGAGTAGGATCCGGGAAGGGATGGCTGTGACGTACTTCAAACTCGCGAGTGCTGGGCGTAGTGACAGACGCAAAAAGATAGTAAATCCTATTCTAGTATGATCGAGAACCTCAAATGATTAGCCGTGCCGTGACAGAGCATTTGGACCATTTTCACAAGAGGAGGGGATTGTAGCCACTGACAACGGTGATGCCCTTGCATAAAGCTTGCCATGGAAAGGAGTAAGACTGATTGGATGAAGACAGCGGGAAAGCGGAGGTTCAGAGGAACGAAAGCATCTCCATACGCTTATTTGAAATTCTCACCAATGATTTACATAAGTATTTCTATCCTTCTTTTATTACTAGATTTCGAAAACTACATAACTATTTTATATCTGCTTGACTGAGATTTACAAGGTGACCATAGCTTGCTTTATACCAACAATCTCCGTGGGATTCGACCCTTTCTCACGTAAGGTATTACTTGGACGACCCAGTGCACTTGCTGGTTAGTTGTATCGAAGTTGTGACAAATTATGAATTGAGATTAGAGCACCAAGTTTTTGGAGCCATTACAAGAGATCACAATTTCGTGCACCAGTGCTCCCATGACCAAATGTGGATGATCAAAAGAAGAGCAAAGCATGATGATGAGATTGAAAAATCCGGTGAAGAAGGAGGAGTTGGGTTTTGTATTGGAACCATTGGAGAAACCCATGATCGTTGAAGAAAAGGAAGATGTGGTTAAAGATTTAGGAGATGCGGAACCACCATGGGATTCTCAACAACCTCCGGAGTATATCAAAATTAAAGAATATGAAGAGGTTGATCAAGAGATAGATTCAATCATCAATGACTTTTTATCCAAAATTGAATCCTCTCCCATGGAATATGGAATTGAAGCTATGGAAGACAACTAAACGCCAAACGATATTGGTGACTTTGTTGAAAACTCTTCCATCGAATGTGAAGCTAATATTAAAGTGGACTTCACACAACCTCCAAAGCTTGACTCGATCGACGATGAGGAGGAATTGGAAGAAGTTGACAAGCAAGAAGAAATTGAAAGAAGTTGTCAAGAGGTGGAAATAACTAAGGAAGAGCCTAAATGAGTAGACCTCGCATTGTCCAAGTGTGGGGTGGTTCTCCCTCCTAAAGCACCATCCAACACAACATTCAAGTGGGTAAAATTCTTACCCTTAAGCTTCACTTTCTCACTTGACTATGGTTTGATTGAAAATGATGGTCAACTTAGAGCTCTTTGTGGAGCTAAGAGTAGGAGAGAGTTGTGTAGTGGTTGGAAACGTCACTCTAAGTTCATGATGGTTGCATGCTCAAAGTTGAATAGCCATGGTTGGTATAGAACTAGAGTGCTTGGGTCTAGAAGGCTGCTTGGTCATTCTATTGAGAATTCATCTTGCTTGCCATCTGGTTAGAATAATGATGATCAACTTGAAGATGGGTGTCAAAATAAAGTGTGGGATCCCAGATCGCGCAAGGAAAATCAACTTTGGGAGCTCATGGTTTGTGAAGAACTCCATCAAAGCTTGAAGATATTAAAGTTGGAGAATGGAGCTTATTGGAGACTCAAGCATTGGTGGATGTTCAATGATAGCTTCAAGCACAAGCCACCTTGACAAGGAGTCTCCCAAATGTCCAACTTAAGGACTTAAACTAAAAGTGCTAGGTGGGAGACACCCCACCATGGTAAAATCTTTTCTTTTTCTCTTTTGTAAATATTGGTAGTTAGTTTAATTTCATGTTTTGATTGATTTGTTGCGTAGTTTAGTATTTAAATAAGGTTTTATGGTGTTTTGGTAGCTGTTTGTAGGTTTGTAATGCTTGGATTGGTGCAAAAACATAGAAATTTTTTGAAAAAATAGGGCACTAACCCATGCTTACGCGGACCTCACGCATACACGTGCCCCAAGCATTCTCGCCCATCCACGCACACACACCATGCACGCGTACGCGTGGATACCAGATTTCCACCTCCCAGCCAAGGACCCGAGAGTTGCGCTGATAAACCCATATTTTATAATATATTTTGTGCTTAATTTGAGTGATTTATTCAATCCTCTACCCACTTATTCATATCAATTGCATGGTTTTACTTCTCCTTCCTTATTATGTGATGTATGTGAAAAACATGTTTTCTATACTTTAAAATTAATTATTTTAATTACCTTTATTTCCATTCGATGCCGTGATCAGTGTGTTGAGTAACTGGCATCAACGCGATCGCATAAAACGGAGTCTTTGAAGGAAAGCACAAAACGGAGTCTTTGAAGAAACTGGCATACCCGCGATCGCATGGACGATGCGATCGCGTGCCAAGCGCGAAGAAGCAGCGACGCGGCCGCATGACTGACGCGACCGCGCGCCTTAAGCAGAACGCACATGACGCGGTCGCATGACTGACGTGACCGTGTGGCAAGAAAAGCTCCGAATGACGCGACCGCGTGACCCACGCGGACACGTGACAGAGGCCACGCACCAGAAATTACAGAAAACGCTCCCAACGATTTCTGAAGCCCTTTTTGGCCCAAATCCAAGTCCAGAAGGCATAGACCAGAGGTTATGAAGTGAGGGAATGCATCCATTCAAGAGGAGCTCGCCAATTTTTACTTTCCATGAATTAGATTTAGTTTAGAGAGAGATTCTCTCTCTCTTTAGGATTAGGATTTAGATTTAGGATTTTTATTCACTTTCAGGATTATCTCTTTTGATCAGGTTCAATATTCCTTTTATTTACTTTTGCAAGCTACTTTATGAAACCTTTCATGTTGCAGATTACTCTTTTATTAATGCTATTTGAGGTATTTCAGTTTAATATTGATTACTCTTATTCATGCTATTGTTATTTTTACTCTGAAGATATTTTTATTCCAAGTAGATTTATTTTTCTCCTTTTGGTCTTGGTTAAGAAATCAATAACTCAGGAGTTATCCAATTCAACAGCATAATTGATAATTGTTATCTTTGTTAATTGCATTGAACTTCCATAATCCCAATCTTTTCTTAGGAAATAAATAGGATTCGAAGATCAAACCAATTAATCCCTTGACCTTCCTTTATCTTAGTAAAGGTTAACAAAGTGGAATTAGGATTCAACCATCATCATCATTGATAAGGATAGCTAGGATAGGACCTCTAATTTCTCATACCTTACCAAGAGTTGCTTTACAGTATTTATCTATTTTCAATTGCCATTTAATTTACTTATCATTAAATTACTCGTTCCTCATTCTTGAAACCCCAATTTTATAATCTCCATAACCAATAATAAGAACATACTTCCCTGCAGTTCCTTGAGAAGACCACCCGAGGTTTAAATACTCGGTTATCAATTTTAAAAGGGGTTTGTTACTTGTGACAACCAAAACGTTTGTATGAAAGGACTTTTGAAGGTTTAGAAACTATACTTGCAACGAGGATCTATCCGCAAATTTCTAGACCACGCAAAAGTTCTCTCATCAAAATGGCGCCGTTGTTGGGGAACTGCTAACGTGTGCCTTATTATTGGTTATTGTAAATATTTTTCTTTTGCTTGTTTATTTATTTTTGTTTTTCCTTTTTAATTTTATTTGCTACTATGGACTCTCACCCCTCTCGCTTTGAGTTTGGTTCTAACTTTGTTGAAGGAAATAGAAGTTGCAGCAGGAATATGCATCAAGGTCAAACCAATCAAGGATGGATGGAGCCAAGAGGATCTAATCAACCCTTCAGGCAATAACACCCTCCAAGATATCATGGACAACGACCATTCTACAATGCATACCCAGCTGAAAGATATGGTGGACAATCTTGTGACTACCAACAAGCCCCACCCCGTACCTATAGACCATCCTCTCAACATAACCTCGAACCATCACACTCACAAGCTTCTTTTCACCATTCGCCACCGTATAATCCTTTCCCACCCCAGTTCCAATCCACTCACTCCCAAGCACCACCACTTCCCTATGTTTCATATCCAAATCCATCACCCAGAGAATCAGAGGTTCGCCTCAAGGCAACAGTAAATAAACTTCAAACAACCATTCGACAACTGGAGCATGCAGTGATTCAATTAGCTTCTAGACGCGCAAACATTCAAGGACCAACCACAGCCCCATGTGGACAATCTAATGAAGAGCATAGCATGAAGGAGACATTAGAAACTCCAGTGGACAAGACAGAGCCTAAATTCATACTAGAACAAGTGGAAGAAGCTGTCATTGTACAAGAAGAAGAGTTGGTTGAAGATCTATGAGATGCTGAACCTCCATGGGAATCCAGGCTGAGGAGAACTCCGTCAAGGACGTTACAGTTGATGCTAAGGAGGATATTGCACAATCCCCAAGGCAAGTCGTTTATGAAAAACTAGACGGAATAACCCAGGACACAAATTCCCTTGATGATGATAGTCGCAAGTCAAGCTCTCTTAGTAATGAACTTGCATCCGCAAGTGAATTCTCTGAGATTGAAGAATCTTCCCCAAGTGAATACGAAGATGGTGCGGGGGTAGATTTCTCTCAACCTCCAATCTATGACTCAAGTGATGAGGAAGACATAGAAGACTTTGACCTGGACTCAGATGCATTTGAAAAACCTTACAAGGAAGTGGAGGAATTCACAGAAGAGCACAAGGGAGTAGAACTTGCAGAACCACCAGAAACACCTTCCCCAAGGCCATTACCACCTAATACAAGCTTCAAGTGGGTAAAATCCTTAACTTTTAACTTTACTTATTCACTTGAATATGGTTTACTTGAAACAGATGGCCAGCTTAGAGCTCTCTGCGGCTTTAAGAGTAAGAGGGAAATGGCTCGTGCTCAGAGCTGGTGCACAAGGTTCAATAAGGTTCCACGCTTCAACTCGAAGTGCACGGATTGGCATCAAAATCAATCGAATGGATCTCGGAAAACGTTTGGTTACCATGGTGAGAATTTACTTTTTAAACCGCCCGGATGGAAACATAGAGATCAAGACGGAGGCGGATTTAAAAACAAGGCTTGGGATCCTGGAATCTATTCTGACATTCGTCACCCCGGGAGCCTGAAAATCTGTTTGAAGCTGCTCAGAAGCTTTACATGCCTAGTTTGGGACCCCAGAGGCTATTGGCATTCCAAGCACTAGTGGAGATTTCTGGATGAATTTAAACACAAGCCACCATAACAGGAAGCTCTTCAAATGTCCAACTTAAGGACTTTAACTAAAAGTGCTAGGTGGGAGACAACCCACCATGGTATGATCGTTTCTCTTTAATTTTTATTTAGTTTTATTTGTTTTTCAGTTTTATTTTGTTTTATTATATTGAACCTGGAATTTTGCATCTCACTCATATTAGTCATTGCATTCTGCATTTTTCATTGATATAAAAAAAAAAGGTGCGCGACGCGACCGCATACCCCATGCAATCGCGTCAAATGGCGAACTACACTTCCCACGCGACCGCGTCATCCACGCAGCCGCGTGACCTGGAGATCAGCGTAAAGATCCAACGACCAGAAAGTTGGGCTGGAATCGTGCAGCCATTGTGCGTCTAGCACAAAATGGCCCATGCGATCGCATGCCCCATGCGATCGCGTCACATGCACACAACCAATCCCACGCGACCGCGTGAGCGACGCGATCGCGTCACTTGGATTGCATAAATCCCAAAAGGAGACAGAGAGTTGCGCTGGAACGACGCTGGATTCGTGCGTTTAGCACAATTTCCAGCGATGCGATCGCATGCCCCATGCGATCGCGTCATCCCTTCTTTTACCCCCCTCAATGCGATCGCGTCACCCCCATTTTCACCCCAACCGCGCGACCGCGTGCCCCACGCGGCCGTGTGGATTCAAAAATATAACCCCCCCAGTCACGCGAAACCCCATCAGTCGCGACACCCCCCAACTCTTCTTCTCCCCCAACCCCCAACCACCACCAGCCAGCCACCACAGAGACACCAGCTACCATCCCTTCCAGTAATGACACCCCTTCACACCCTGCTTGAGTGAGCATCAGGGACGATGCTTCATTTTAAGTGTGGGGAGGTCGCCATCTCTGGCGTATTATCTTGATGAACCACTACAGACTCTTTTTCTTTTATTTTGGATATTTTTTCTGTATTTTTCTCTTTATTTTTATTTTTATTTTCTGAGTATTTATACATTGCTACTGTTTATGTATTTTTACTCTATTTCTGTATTTTGCATTTTTAGTTCATATTTTAGCCACTTAGTTGCAATTCTAACTTATTAGTTATAGAAATTGTGGATTGATTAGTATAGTTTATCCTTTTTAGCATAAGATAGCTTAGTTAAAATTGAAAATATAAAAAGAAAGTAAACCAGAGACTTTAACAGAATCAAAACAACCCACACCTTCTATATATAGCATTACATGTTAGTTAACAACTCTTCATCAAGGAGAAACACTAGAACTTTAAAGCCATTCAATATAAGTTTAACATTGAGAATAATGAGAATTTTTAACTAAACCTGCATGACATACATAAGTGATAAATGATTTTTGAGCTAGAGAACACATAGCCTGTGAGTTTTGAGCTTAATTGTATGGTTACACTTAAACCATAATTTTTATTCCTGTGTGTTCCGCCCTTCTTTTATATTCTGATGTTCTTTACTTTGCTTTAATCTATATGTCCAATTATAGAATATAGAATATAGAATATAGATACATACCAAAAGAATGATTGAGGCCATCATTTGATTTTAGCTCACTTATCCCAAAATAGCCTACCTTTTACATCACCCTTGTTAGCCTCCTTGAGCCTTTAAATCCCCTTTTATTCTATTAGCCACACTACTAGCTTTAAGCAGAAAAACAAAATAAAATCCCAAGTTGAATCCTTGGTTAGCTTAAGATAGCAAATTATGAATAGTTTAAATATGGAAAACCTATTGGGAACATGGATGATAAGAACAAGAGGTAGAAAAATTGAAAAGAATAAAAATAACTCAAATTAAGAAATTTTGGGAAGCATGCTCATGAGAAATCAAAGTGATTAAATTACCATGTGCATTAAAAAAAAGTTATTTTTCAGTATTTAATAAAGGGGATACAAAAGAATTCCCCAAATGCAAAATAAAAGCAATGCACATGGGATAAAAATAAAAATTGAAACATGAGCATGTAACATCCAAAAGTGGGAAAAATATGGGAGAATAGGTAAAGAAGTTTTATTTTACTAAGTATGTATGTTAGGTGAGATCTTAGTCTAATTAAGGATTCACTTATTAGCTCACTTAGCCTTATACATATATCCTTACCTTTACCTTGGCCCCATTACAACCTTAATTAAAGACCTCATGATTTTTGGTATGACTGTATTCTATAATTGTTGATTGGTTAGATGAAGAACAAAGTTATAGAAAGGAAGAATAAAAAGAGGAATAGAGTGATTAACCCAATAAACACTGAGTGACTAGAGAGTAAACACAAATCCAGTGAGGGTTCAATAGCTCATTAACATTTATCTCTGTTTGAATTATCTAATTGTCTTGCAAGTTCATAAAATGCTTTTTCTCCCATCTCAATTGTAAAAGTGCTTATTGAATATCTAAGGCTTGGCTATATATATATATATATATATATATATATATGACTCCTTGAGGATGTGAATTAATTTAACTACCTGTAAGCTTTATATATGAGTGAATAAATTAGAATTTCATGATGCATTTAGGTAGTTGCATTTAGATTAGGTTGCATTGCATGACATTCCATCACTTTAACCTTACTTATTACCTTGGATTTAGCATGAGGACATGCTATTGTTTAAGTGTGGGGAGGTTGATAAACCCATATTTTATGATATATTTTGTGCTTAATTTGAGTGATTTATTCAATCCTCTACCCACTTATTCATATTAATTGCATGGTTTTACTTCTCCTTCCTTATTATGTGATGTATGTGAAAAATATGTTTACTATGCTTTAAAATTAATTATTTTAATTACCTTTATTTCCATTCGATGCCGTGATCAGTGTGTTGAGTAGTTTTAGATCTTCTAAGGCAGGAATGACTCAAAGGATGGAAAGAAAACATACAAAAGTGGAAGGAAAGCACAAAACGGAGTCTTTGAAGAAACTGGCATCCACGCGATCGCATGGACGACGCGATCGCGTGCCAAGCGCGAAGAAGCAGCGACGCGGCCGCATGACTGACGCGACCGCGCACCTTAAGCAGAACGCACATGACGCGGTTGCATGACTGACGCGACCGCGTGGCAAGAAAAGCTCTGAATGACGCGACCGCGTGACCCACACGGACGCGTGACAAAGGCCACGCACCAGAAATTGCAGAAAACGCTCCCAGCAATTTCTGAAGCCCTTTTTGGCCCAAATCCAAGTCCAGAAGGCATAGACCAGAGGTTATGAAGTGAAGGAATGCATCCATTCAAGAGGAGCTCGCCAATTTTTACTTTCCATGAATTAAATTTAGTTTAGAGAGAGATTCTCTCTCTCTTTAGGATTAGGATTTAGATTTAGGATTTTTATTCACTTTCAGGATTATCTCTTTTGATCAGGTTCAATATTCCTTTTATTTACTTTTGCAAGCTACTTTATGAAACCTTTCATGTTGCAGATTACTCTTTTATTAATGCTATTTGAGGTATTTCAGTTTAATATTGATTACTCTTATTCATGCTATTGTTATTTTTACTATGAAGACATTTTTATTCCAAGTAGATTTATTTTTCTCCTTTTGGTCTTGGTTAAGAAATCAGTAACTCAGGAGTTATCCAATTCAACAGCATAATTGATAATTGTTATCTTTGTTAATTGCATTGAACTTCCATAATCCTAATCTTTTCTTAGGAAATAAATAGGATTCGAAGATCAAACCAATTAATCCCTTGACCTTCCTTTATCTTAGTAAAGGTTAACAAAGTGGAATTAGGATTCAACCATCATCATCATTGATAAGGATAGCTAGGATAGGACCTCTAATTTCTCATACCTTACCAAGAGTTGCTTTACAGTATTTATCTATTTTCAATTGCCATTTAATTTACTTGTCATTAAATTACTCGTTCCTCATTCTTGAAACCCCAATTTTACAATCTCCATAACCAATAATAAGAACATACTTCCCTGCAGTTCCTTGAGAAGACGACCCGAGGTTTAAATACTCGGTTATCAATTTTAAAAGGGGTTTGTTACTTGTGACAACCAAAACGTTTGTATGAAAGGACTTTTGAAGGTTTAGAAACTATACTTGCAATGAGGATCTATCCGCAAATTTCTAGACCACGCAAAAGTTCTCTCATCATGTGCCTGCACTGTGCTAACGTTGTGCCTGAGGCACAACCATCAACCCACGCGTAAGCATGATGGAGGCATGTGATGAATGGAACTCTCGATCTAGAATTTTATAAAAATATAATCACGTTGTAAGTATAGCTTCTAGACCGATAAGAATTCCTTTCGTACAAAAGTTTGGTTGTCACAAGTAACAAAACCCAATAAAATTTATAACCGAAGTATTCAAACCTCGGGTCGTCTTATCAAGGAATTGCATGGAAGTATGATTTATTATTGGTTATGGAAAAAGGTTTATTTATGTGTTTTTGGAATAAGGAGCAAGTAATTTAAATGGCAAGAAAAATAAATTAATAATTATAAAAATCTCTTGCAAGGTATAAGAACCGGAAATCCTATCCCAGTTATCCTTATCAGGTGTGATGAGAATTGTTTATCACTCCCACTTAGTTAACCCTTACTAAATAAAGGAAAGTCAAGTGGACCAATCAATTTGATCCTCAAGTCCTAGTAACTCCTGTGGAAAGACTAGCTTTAGAGCAATCCAAATCAATCAGCAATTCCCAATTTTCAATCAACTGCTGAGTCTGATAACTCATGTGGTACCAATTACTTAACCAAAGCAAAAAGGAAATAAATCTTAAATTAAATTGAAAGCATTATAAATAGAGTAAAACAATCATAAATTTGAAATACCTCAAATTATATTAAATAGAATATTCAAATCTAACATGGAAAGATTCATAAGCCAATTTGGCAACATAAATAATTAACAAGTAAAAGCATTAGAGTATCTAAAAGTAGAAGAGAAACATAAATTAAAGTTGGGAACATTGAACCTGGAATGAAGAAAATGAAGGAATCCTAATCCTAAATTTTAACAGAGAGGAGAGAGCCTCTCTCTCTCTAAAACTACATCTAAAACCTAAAATTGTGAATTATGAATGTTGTATGAATCATTGTTGTTGATTTCCCCATTCTCTGGCTTCTATTCTGTGTTTCTGGGCTTGGATTTGGGCCGAAAAAGGGTCCATAAATTGCTAGGGGCGACTTCTGTAATTTTCTGCACGTGGCGTCCGCCACGCGTGCGCGTGGGTCACGCGTACGCGTCAGTTGTGTTCTGCTCTAGGCACGCATCCGCGTCGTCCATGCGTACGCATCACTGCCATTTCGCGCTAGTCACGCGTCCGCATCGTCCACGCATGAGCGTTAATGCCTTTTTCTTCAAAACTCCATTTTTGTGCTTTCCTTCCATTTTTGTATGTTTCCTTTCTGTCCTCTAAGCCATTCCTACCCTATAAAGCCTGAGAATACTTAACACACAAATCTCGGCATCGAATGGTAATAAAGGATAATTAAAATTAATATTTTTAAAGCATAGGAAACATGTTTTCACATATATCATAAAATAAGGAAGGAATAGTAAAACCATGCGAATCTTATGAATAAGTGGGTGAAGAATTGATAAAAACACTCAATTGAGCACAAGATGAATCATAAAATAGGGGTTTATCAATCTCCCCACACTTAAACATTAGCATGTCCTCATGCTAAATTCAAGAGGAAAGAATGAAGGTAGAATGGTGGGATCTTATGCAATGCAATCTATTCTAAATGCAAGCTACCTAAATGAATCATGCAATTCTAATTATTATCCATATATATATATATATATATATATATATATATATATATAAAGCTTACATGTGGTTAAATTGAGTTAAATTTTTCAAAGAATCATTTATGCACAACCAAGGCCAAACCATATTAAAATATATTCACAATTGAGTTGAGTTAAAAGATTTCACAAACTTGCAAGACAATTAATAATTAAACATGGATATATGGAATTGAGCTATTGAACCCTCACTGAATTTGTCTTTACTCTCTAATCACTCAGTGTTTGGGGTTAATCACTCTATTATTTTCTAGTCATGCTTTCTAAAACTTTGTTTTTCATCTAACCAATCAACAAATATATAATATATACATACAAACATCATGAGGTCTTTTTCAAGGTTGTAATGGGGTTAAGGTAAAGGTAAGGGTATATATATAAGGCTAAGTGAGCTATAAATTAAATCCTTGATTAGTCTAAGATCTCACCTAACATAAACATACTCTATATATTTTTAAAATTTGCCTAGCTTCCCATAATTTTTCCACTTTCTTATCACATACTCATGTACCAATTTTATTCTTTGATTTTATCCCAAGTGTATTAATTTTTCTATTAAACTTAATAATGGGGTAATTTTTTTTGTCCCCTTATTTATTTAATTAAAAAGGAATTTTTTTTATAAACAGAAACACAACATATATCAATGCACATGGTATTTTAATTTAATTTGGTTTCACATGAGCATGCTCCTAAATTTCTGATTATTTTATTAATTTAATCCTCTCCTATCAACTCATGTTCCCACGTTTTCCCACACTTAGTAGATACACAATCTCTATCTTAAGCTAACCAAGGATTTAACTTGGGATTTATAATTTGTTTTTCCGCTTAAGGCTAGTGATGTGGTTATAGAACAGAATAAATGGGGATCAACAGGCTCAAGGGGGCTAACAAGGGTGATGTAAAAGGTAGGCTATTTGGGGTAAGTGAGCAAAACAAGCAATGGCCTCAATCACATGCAAGTATGTAAATACATTCTATATTGGACATATAGACTGAAACAAAGTAAAGATTGCAAGCATAGAAAAGAAGGGCGAAACACACAAGAATGAAGTCTATGGTTAAATGTAACCATGCAATTAAACTCAAAAACTCACGGGTTGTGTGTTCTTTGGCTCAGAAACCATATATCAGTTATGTATATCATGCAAGTAGAAATCAAGAGTTTCCATTCAACTCAATGTGAATCTTTGAGTGGCTCTTATAAAAATAGGTATTTTCTTTGAAAAAATGTTGTCAATTTACCAACATTTATTGCTATATATATAGTGTGTGGATTGTTGTGATTCTTAAAAAACTAAAAATTTCTAGTTTACTCTTTTTATTTTCAATTAATCTAAATTATCATATGCTAAAAGGGTAAACTAAACTAATTAATTCATATTTTCTATATCACAACTAATAAGCTAAAAGTGCAAATTAAACTAAATGTCTAGGATATATATAAACCAAAGTGCAAAATATAATAAAGTAAACAGAAATACAGTAAAAAAAATGTGCAAGTACTGAAAGACAAATAAGATAAGATGAAATAAAAATAAAATAAAAATACAGAAAATAAATAAAATAGGATAAAAAGAGTCTGAAAGTAGTTCACCAAAAAGATACGCCAGAGATGGCGACCTCCCCACACTTAAACAATAGCATCGTCCTCGATGCTCTATCAAGCTGGGTGTGAAGAAGTGGCATCTCCGGAAGGATGTGCTGCTGGTGTCTCTGTGGTGGTCTGAGGGTCTGCAGTCTGTATGAGTGTCGGAGGATCTGCCTGCTGAAGCAGAGGCTCTGTCTGTAAAGGGACCTCTGGATCTGCTGGCTGTATCTGATGCGGCTCCTCATGACGTGGCGCAGCCTGCTCAGGTCCTGCCTGCTCAGCCTCTGCACGTGCCTCCTCCTCATGATCATCTGCCTCCTCCTCAGATGGCTCAGAAGGGGTGTCAGGCTCGGAGGGGATGTCATAGTGGCCAGATCGGATCATCAACTTTAAATGCTCATAGCGTCGCTTGCTGCGACGCTCAGATCTCTCATATCGCCGCTGGTTGAGGTGCTCCATCTGATCCAACCGGTCAAATAAGTGATGCACGAGGTGGTAGATGGGCTCTGAAGCAGGTGGAGGTGCTGTGGTGGTGGCTGGTGCAGCAGGGGCTAAAAGGGCAACAGAAGATGTGGCTGCCTCAACAGAGGCAGTGAGAAAGGATGGTCGGTAGCCCAATGCCTGAAACTTCCTGCTGTGTGGGATAATTTTCTTGCATTCAGCGGCAGGTGGCTTCTCATCAGCAATCTCCCAGGTCATCTCAACTCGGCGTCCCATCTGAGTAATCAAATAAGGAAGGGGCAAAGTGCCTCGGACGTGGACCCTGGACATATAATATCGGATGAAGCGAGGAAGATATAGGTCCTTGCCTTCCATCACACACCAAATGAGGGTAATCATAGCAGTTGGCACCTCAGTCTCATGAGTGCTCGGCATCACGTAGTTACTCAGAATCTGCTGCCAAAGCCGAGCCTCATCATTCAGATAGATAAGCTTAATTCCCTTTGGGGCCACTGTGGACTTGCCCATTACCCATGGAACAGTAGGATCAAGAGCTATAGTCCACTTTACTGCGTCCCAGTCAAACCTTATGAATCTCATATGCTCTTCAGCCTACTGATAACCATTTGGTTTATCTGATTTAGGTAGGAGCTGGAGGATTTCTTCTATTGCTTTCTCAGTAACCAAAATATGCTTGCCTCTGAGTTGCACTGCATCCATGGTCATTTTGAAGTAGTTATAGTAGAATTCTCTGACCCAGGATGCATTTATCTCAGTCAAGTTCCTCTCCAGGAAGAACCAGCCTCTCTGTTTTATCTATTCTGTAGTGTATTGTTGTAGTTCTTCTAGAATTTTGAGGGTCTTTTCCAGGTATAAATTTCTTGAAGTTTGAAAGACCGGATACTTGAGTTCACAGTATCTGTCGGTAAGCTTTACTGGGTTTGTGGCAGGCACCAACTGATCAGCTTTTTCCTGCGGGGTAAATTTTTTTTCCCGCCAGGAGTCATCATGGAGGATATCTAAGATGGTGGTAGAGGATTCTCCTCTTTTCCTTTTTCCTGTGGTTGCCTTGCCTTTTCCTTTGCTTTTAGGGTCAGACATCCTGAAAAGCAGAATTTCCAGGATACAGTTTAAGAAACTAAAGCAAGAAAACATGTAAGCAAATAGGAATTTAGCAATATCAGCATAGATAGGCAAAAGAATAATAAAAGAGCAATATAATCATGAAGTGAGTTAAATATATGTGATATTTTGGACTGTATGCAAGTTAAAAGGCAGATAATAAAAATCACAATCTACAATTTATGATATGCAGAATTCTTGTTAATTAGGAACAACAGTAATCATGCCTTGAAATGGTTTGAAAGTTGTTAGGTAAAAACCAAAAGGGAAGTTAGAAAGTTAAATCAGTTAATAGTTAAAAAGTGAAGTCAAAGTAAGTGTCATGGTGTTGTGGTTCTTAATTAATAAAAAATTTCACAAACTTGAATAACAAGTAACTCACATTCAAGTAAATATTACAGATTATTGATGATAAATCACATAAATAAAAGAGTTGCAAAATGAAAGTGAAAGAATCAATAATGCGATTTAATGAATAAGGGAATTAGAAAGAATAAGAAAGCTAGCCCATGCATCCATGAATTGACTTGGTTGAAACCAATTAGTGCAAAACTTGAATTTACCAAAACCAATTCATGAATGGTAGTTTAGTGAAACAATTTGGAAAAAATTGGGCAGCATTCTGGCTAAAAATTGGACGTTCCCGGGTGATAAACAGCAATAGAAATCAGTTCATTTGACATTAAGGTAGTGCAGAAAAGAGTAACAATTATCAAGTCACATGAATTCAGAATAAACAGACTTAATCTTCAGCAAGATATGCAATTGAAATCAAGACAACAATAAACAGTAATGAACAGCACAGCAATGTCAGAATTGCGAAATAGATAAAGCAAACAGCAAGAACAATGCAATTATCAGACCTAAATCCACTAACCACATCCTAGCTACCTAAACTCCTAAAATTCACTACGATCATGCATCTCTAACTATCCTAATTTGAACAGAATTTGAAAAATATTCAACTAACTAACTAACTGGGAAAGGAATCGGTGTTCGGTGGAACCTGATTGGGCAGAGGAACAGAAATTGGACGCAGAGAGATGGTGGTGGTGTGGTGGGCGGCACGGCGGTGATGGGGAGGCGGCGCGGCGGTGCTAGCAGCGCGGTGGTGGTTCGGGTGGGGCAGGGAATGAAAGAGGGTTAAGGAGGGGAGAAGAGAAGAAGGGGGCGAGGAGGGTGAAGGATATGGGGGGTGGTGGTGGTGGCCGGCGATTCTGGATGGTGGCGGCGGCGCTGGCGCAGCTTGGTGGGGGCAGGGAGCCGTAGAAGGAGAAGGGTGGGAGGGGAAGAAGAAGGGGAGAAGAAGAGAAGGGAGGAGGGGGATTCAGCGAAGGCGGCGCAGTGGCAGAGGCGCAGCATGGTGGGTTGGGGTGGTGGTGGCTGGTCGGTGGTTATTTGGTGGTTGGGGAAGGGAGAAGAGGTGCTGAGGGGTTGGGGGTGAAAAGGAGACGCGAAATGGGTTAGGGTTTTGCGTCGAAGAGGGTAAGTGGATTCAAATCCATGCGAACGCATGGATGACGCGATCGCGTGGTTGAGGCGGAAAGGCAATGACGCAGCCACGTAATTGACGCGAACGCATGAGTGAGAAATAATGAGAGTGACACGTACGCGTGGGGCACGCGTACGCGTCGCTTAGAATTGTGCTAAACGCACAATTCCAGCGTCGTTTTGGCACAACTCTCTGTTTCAATTTAGGGGACAATAATTTCCACGCGACGAGTACGCATCGCCTACGCTTTCGCGTGGCGTGTGTGAAGTGAAAGTGACGTGTTCGCGTCACTGACACGAACGCGTGGCCCAATTTATGCCTAACGCATACCAGCCGCATGATTCCAGCCCAACTTTCTGGGCATTGGATTGTGACGTCGATTTGCAATCGCCACCCACGCGTGGCCCATGCGCACGCGTGGGGTGTTTTTTTTTTATGCAGTATGCAAAATGCAATGCAGATGCAGATGTTATGAATAAATCCAGGTACAATGAAATAAAATAAAGCTAAAAACAAACAAAACTAAATAAAATTAAAATTGAAAAAGGGACGATCATACCATGGTGGGTTGTCTCCCACCTAGCACTTTTAGTTAAAGTCCTTAAGTTGGACATTTGATGAGCTTCCTGCTATGTTGGCTTGTGCTTAAACTCATCCAAAAATTTCCACCAACGTTTGCAATTTCAATATCCTCCTGGATCCCAAACAAGGCAAGTAAAGCCTTTGAGCAAGTTAAAGCAGGTTTTTAGGCTCCAGGGGTGTTGATTGTCAAAACAAATTCCAGGATCCCAAACCTTTTTTTTGTACCCATTTTTGTCTTGATCTACATTTTTCCAGCCAGGCAGTATGAAATTCAAATTCTCATTAAGATGACCAAACATCTTCCGAGACCCATTCAATCGAACTCGAAACCAATCCTTGCACCTCAAATTGAAGCGTGGAGCTTTATTGAATCTTGCATAGCAGCTCTGAGTGCAAGCCAATTCCCTCTTACTCTTAAAGCCACAAAGAGCTCTAAGCTGGCCATCTGTTTCAAGCAAACCATATTCAAGTGGAAAAGTAAAGATAAAGGCTAAGGATTTTACCCACTTGAAGTTTGTATTGGGTGCTAATGGCCTTGGAATAGGTATTTCCAGTGGTTTTGCAAGCTCTACTCCTTTGTATTCTTCTGTGAATTCCTTCACTTCTTTGCAAACTTCTTCAACTGTAACCACGCCTTGATCAAAGTCTTCGATATCTTCCTCATCACTCAAGTCATAAATTGGGGGTTGAGAAAAGTCTACCTCCACATCATCTTCGTATTCACTTGGGGAAGATTCTTCAATCTCAAAGAATTCACTTGCGGATGCAAGTTCATTACTAGGAGAACTTGATTCATGATGATCATTACCAAGGAAACTTGCTTCTTGAGCTGTTCTGTCCAGTTCTTCATAAGATACATGCTTCGGGGGTTGTGTACTATCCTCCTTAGCATCAATTGCAAACTGCTTGGCGGAATTTTCCACAATTCTTAGTTCCCATGGAGGTTCAGCATCTCCTAAGTCTTCAACCAATTCTTCTTCTTCGATAATTACGGCTTCCTCTACTTGTTCCAGTACAAAGTCTTGCTCTATACTGTCCACTGGAGCTTCTAGTATCTCCTTCATGCTACGTTCTTCATTAAATTGTCCACATGAAGCCATGGGGGTTCCGTGAGTGTCCGAACATCGGGAAGCTAAGTGATTGATCATTTGATCCAATTGGTGAAGGGTTGCATGAAATTTATTCACTGTTTCCTTGAGACGTTTGATGAGCGGATAATTTATACGCTTTTTTGCATTGTTTTTAGTATGTTTTTAGTATGTTTTAGTTAGTTTTTATTATATTTTATTAGTTTTTAATTAAAATTCACTTTTCTGGACTTTACTATGAGTTATTGTGTTTTTCTGTGATTTCAGGTATTTTCTGGCTGAAATTGAGGGACCTGAGCAAAAATCTAATTCAGAGGCTGAAAAAGGACTGCAGATGCTGTTGGATTCTGATCTCCCTGCACTCGAAGTGGATTTTCTGGAGCTACAGAAACCCAATTGACACGCTCTTAATTGCGTTGGAAAGTAGACATCCTGGGCTTTCCAGAAATATATAATAGTCCATACTTTGCTCAAGATTTGATGGCCCAAACTGGTGTTCCAAGTCAGCATAGAAATTCTGGCGTCAAAACGCCAGAACTGGCATAAAAGCTGGAGTTAAACGCCCAAACTGGCACAAAAGCTGGCGTTTAACTCCAAGAAAGGTCTCTACACGTGAAAGCTTCAATGCTCAGCCCAAGCACACACCAAGTGGGCCCCAGAAGTGGATTTCTACACTAACTATTCTAGCTTACGCATTTTCTGTAACCCTAGGTCACTAGTTTATTATAAAAACTACTTTTAGTGATTCATCTTGTACCTCATGACACTCTACACGTTTCATATTGTAACTTCTATGGCATGAGTCTCTGAACCCCATTGTTGGGGGTGAGGAGCTCTGCTATGTTTCGATGAATTAATGCAATTACTACTGTTTTTCATTTTATCAAGCTTGCTTCTATTCTAAGATATTCATTTGCACTTCAACCTGATGAATATGATGATCTGTGACATTCATCATCATTCTCACCTATGAACGCGTGCCTGACAACCACTTCCGTTCTACATGCAATCAAGCTTGAATGTGTATCTCTTGGGTTTCTAATCTAAGATTAGAACCTTCGTGGTATAGGCTAGAATTATTGGCGGCCCCTGAGGTCCGGAAAGTCTAAACCTTGTCTGTGGTATTCCGAGTAGGATTTGGGAAGGGATGACTGTGATGAGCTTCAAACTCGCGAGTGTTGGGCATGTGACAGACGCAAAAGGATCAATAGATCCTATTCCAACATGATCGAGAACCGACAGATGATTAGCCGTGTGGTGACAGCACATTTGGAACATTTTCACTGAGAGGACGGGAAGTAGCCATTGACAACGGTGATGCCCAACATAAAGCTTGCCATGGAAGGAGTCTTGCGTGTGTGGAGAAGAAGATAGTAGGAAAGCAGAGATTTAGGAGACAGAGCATCTCCAAAACCTCAACCTGTTCTCCATTACTACAAAACAAGTATTTATTTCATGTTCTTTTACTTTTTACAATTAAATCTGAGAATTAGTGATATCCTGACTAAGAGTTACAAGATAACTATAGCTTACTTCAAGCCGACAACCTCCGTGGGATCGACCCTTACTCACGTAAGGTATTACTTGGACGACCCAGTGCACTTGCTGGTTAATTGTGCGGAGTTGCAAAAGTGTGATTGTAATTTCGTGCACCAAGTTTTTGGCGCCGTTGCTGGGGATTGTTCGAGTTTGGACAACTGACGGTCTATCTTGTTGCTTAGATTAGGAATAATTTATTTTTTGTTGGTTTAGAGTCTTTTATTTGAGTTTAGTTTCATATTTTAAGTTTGGTGTCAATTGCATGCTTTTATTTTCTTTTAATTTTTTCGAATTTGTATGTTCCTAGTTCTTTCTTGATCTTTAAAAATTCTAAGTTTGGTGTCTTCTTTGTGTTTTCCTTTAAATTTTCGAAAATTTGTGTTTGATTTTCTAAAAATTTTAAGTTTGGTATTTTTGTGCTTTTATTTACTTAAAAATTTTTCAAAAATTTGTTCTTGGTGTTCATCTTGACCTTCAAAGTGTTCTTGGTGTTCATCTTGACATTCAAAGTTTTCTCGTTTGTTCTCTTTGTTTTGATCTAAAATTTCTAAGTTTAGTGTCATTTTGTTGTTTTTCTCTTTCCTCATTAAAATTCAAAAATAAAAAAAATATCTTTTTCTCATTTTATTCATAAATTTCGAAATTTTGCATTAAATTAGTCAAAGATTTTCAAAATCATATCTTTTTTTAGTCAAGTCAAAATTCTAATTTAAAAAATTGATCTTTCCAAATCTTTTTCAAAAATCAAATTTTTTTTTAATTTCTTCAATCATATCTTTTTTTTATAAATTGCAATCATATCTTCTCAATCATATCTTTTTAAAATAATTTTCAATCATATCTTTTTGATTGCTAATTTTCAAAATCTTTTTAATCAATTAATTAACTTAGTTTTCAATTTGCTTTTATTTTCTTCTAATTTTCGAACGTTCTATTTTATCTTCCATTTATTTTGTTTTTTTTTCGGTTACTTTTAATTAAGAAGAAAAAAAAAATATATATATATATATATATATAATAAAATAAAATAAAATAAAATTTAATTGCAATCCATATCAATTCCCTTTTCTCCATCATGGACATAAGTGGAAATGCATAGTCCAGAAGGACTCTGGGGTCATATGCTAACCCCATTACAGCTGCATATGGGAGTAGCATCTATATACCTCCCATCAAAGCAAGCAGTTTTGAGCTAAATCCTCAGCTCATTATCATGGTGCAATAAAATTGCCAGTATTTCGGTCTTCCACAAGAAGAACCTACTGAGTTTCTAGCACAGTTCTTACAAATTGCTGACACAGTACGTGATAAAGAAGTGGATCAGGATGTCTACAGATTACTACTGTTTCCATTTTCTGTAAAAGATCAAGCTAAGAGGTGGTTAAATAACCAACCCACAGCAAGCATAAAAATATGGAGACAGTTATCAGACAAATTCCTAAATCAATTTTACCCTCCAAAAAGGATGACACAGCTAAGGCTGGACATCCAAGGCTTTAAGTAAGAGGATCATGAATCCCTTTATAATGCCTGGGAGAGGTACAGAGGGATGCTGAGAAAATGCCCCTCTGAAATGTTTTCAGAGTGGGTTCAGTTAGACATCTTCTACTATGGGCTTACAGAAAAAGCTCAGATGTCTTTAGACCACTCAGCTGGTGGATCTATACACATGAGGAAGACGATTGAAGAGGCTCAAGAACTCATAGACACGGTTGCTAGAAATCAATATCTATACTCAAGCAGTGAGTCCTCCATAAAAGAAGAGGCTAGGACAGTAACTACTTATCCTAATCCTCAAGAACAGATTGTTGAACTTAATCAGCAATTACTCCTTGTGACAAAACAATTAGCAGAATTTAAAGAGATGCTCCAAGACACCAAAAATACTAACAAGAATATGGAAGTACAATTGAATCAGACAAGACAACAGCTATCTAAACAGATAACAGAAGAATGTCAAGCTGTCCAACTAAGGAGCGGGAAGACATTGAATAAATCAGCTCAAAGTAGCAGAAAGCTAAGAAAGGAACAACTGACAGAGAATAACCAAACCACTGCCCAAAATCCCTCTGAGGACAGCAAGAGCCCAGAGAGAAATAATTCTGGCGTTCAAACGCCAGAAATGGGTGAAAAACTGGCGTCAAACGCCCAGTGGATGCCCACTTCTGGCATTCAAACGCCAGAAAAGGGAGGAAAACTGGCGTTGAAATGCCCATTCCTTGCCCAGTTCTGGCATTCAAACGCCAGAAAAGGGTGGGAAGCTGGCGTTAAACACCCATCCAGCACCCAATCCTGGCGTTCAAATGCCAATGAGGGATCAGACACCTGCAGGTGCTGATAGTAACCGCTCTAAGAAGGCTTCTCCAACTACCTCTGTAGGGAATAAACCTGCAGCAACTAAAGTTGAAGAATATAAAGCCAAGATGCCTTATCCTCAGAAACTTCGCCAAGCAGAGCAGGATAAACAATTTGCCCACTTTACAGACTATCTCAGGACTCTTGAGATAAAGATCCCATTTGCAGAGGCACTTGAGCAAATACCCTCTTATGCTAAGTTCATGAAAGAGATCTTAAGTCATAAGAAGGATTGGAGAGAAACTGAAAAAGTTTTTCTCACTGAAAAATGCAGTGCAATCATTCTGAAAAGCTTACCAGAGAAGCTTCAAAATCCAGGAAGCTTTATAATACCATGCACATTAGAGGGTGCTTGCACCAAGACAGCTCTATGTGACCTTCGAGCAAGTATCAACCTAATACCTGCATCCACTATCAGAAAGCTTGGCTTGACTGAAGAAGTCAAACCAACCCGGATATGTCTTCAACTTGCTGATGGCTCCATTAAATATCCATCAGGCATAATTGAGGACATGATTGTCAAGGTTGGGCCATTTGCCTTTCCCACTGACTTTGTAGTGCTGGAAATGGAGGAGCACAAGAGTGCAACTCTCATTTTAGGAAGACCTTTCCTAGCAATTGGATGAACTCTTATTGATGTACAAAAGGGGGAAGTGACCATGAGAGTCAATGAGGATGAGTTTAAGTTAAATGCTGTCAAAGCTATGCAGCATCCAGACACATCAGATGACTGCATAAGCACTGATATTATTGACTCTTTGGTGGAAGAGATCAATATGGCTGAAAGTCTTGAATCAGAGCTAGAGGACATCTTTAAAGATGTTCAGCCTGATCTAGAGGAATCAGAGGAAATAAAAGAACCTCTGAAAATTCCTCAGGAAGAGGATAAGCCTCCTAAACCCGAGCTTAAACCACTACCACCATCCCTAAAATATGCATTTCTGGGAGAAAATAAAACTTTTCCAGTGATCATAAGCTCTGCTTTAAATCCACAAGAAGAGAAAGCACTAATTCAAGTGCTAAGGACACACAAGACAGCTCTTGGGTGGTCCATAAGTGATCTTAAGGGCATTAGCCCAGCAAGATGCATGCACAAGATCCTATTGGAGGATGATGCTAAGCCAGTGGTTCAACCACAGAGGCGGCTAAATCCAGCCATGAAGGAGGTGGTGCAGAAAGAGGTCACTAAGTTACTAGAGGCTGGGATTATTTATCCTATTTCTGATAGCCCCTGGGTAAGCCCTGTCCAAGTTGTACCCAAAATGGGAGGCATGACAGCAGTTCACAATGAAAAGAATGAACTGGTTCCTACAAGAATAGTTATAGGGTGGCGTATGTGTATTGACTATAGAAGGCTCAATACAGCCACCAGAAAGGATCATTTTCCTTTACCATTCATAGACCAGATGCTAGAAAGACTAACAGGTCATGACTATTACTGCTTTTTGGATGGCTATTCAGGCTACAACCAAATTGCAGTAGATCCTCAGGACCAAGAGAAAACAGCATTCACATGTCCCTCTGGCGTATTTGCTTACAGAAGGATGCCTTTTGGTCTGTGCAATGCACCTGCAGCCTTTCAGAGGTGCATGCTCTCTATCTTCTCTGATATGGTAGAGAAATTTTTGGAAGTCTTTATGGATGACTTTTCAGTATTTGGAGACTCATTCAGCTCCTGTCTTAACCATTTAGCACTTGTTCTGAAAAGATGCCAAGAGACTAACCTAGTTTTAAACTGGGAAAAATGTCACTTTATGGTGACTGAGGGAATTGTCCTTGGGCATGAAATTTCAAACAAGGGAATAGAAGTGGATCAAGCTAAAGTGGAGGTAATTGAAAAATTACCACCACCTGCCAATGTTAAGGCAATCAGAAGCTTTCTGGGGCATGCAGGATTCTATAGGAGGTTTATAAAGGATTTTTCAAAAATTGCAAAACCTCTGAGCAATCTGCTAGCTGCTGATACGCCATTCATGTTTGACACAGAGTGTCTGCAAGCGTTTAAGACCCTGAAAGCTAAGCTGGTCACAGTGCCAGTTATCTCTGCACCAAACTGGACATTGCCATTCGAACTAATGTGTGATGCCAGTGACCATGCCATTGGTGCAGTGTTGGGACAGAGGCATAACAAGCTTCTGCACGTCATTTACTATGCTAGCCATGTTTTAAATGATGCACATAAAAATTACACAACCACAGAAAAAGAGTTACTTGCAGTGGTTTATGCCATTGACAAGTTTAGATCCTATTTAGTAGGTTCAAAAGTGATTGTGTATACTAACCATACTGCTCTTAAATACCTACTCACAAAGCAGGATTCAAAACCCAGGCTCATAAGATGGGTGTTGCTTCTGCAAGAGTTTGATATAGAAATAAGAGACAGAAAAGGGACAAAGAACCAGGTAGCTGATCACCTGTCCCGGATAGAACCAGTAGCAAGGGCGTCCCTCCCTCTTACTGAGATCTCTGAAACCTTTCCGGATGAGCAACTTTTCGCCATTCAGGAAGCACCATGGTTTGCAGACATTGCGAATTATAAAGCTGTGAGGTTCATACCCAAAGAGTATAGCAGGGTGCAGACGAAAAAACTAATTTCAGATGCAAAATACTACTTATGGGATGAACCATATCTCTTTAAGAGATGTGCAGATGGAATGATCCACAGATGCGTACCCAGAGAAGAGGGACAGAAGATCCTATGGCACTGCCATGGATCACAGTATGGAGGACATTTCGGAGGTGAGCGAACAGCCACTAAGGTCCTCCAATGTGGCTTCTACTGGCCTACTCTCTATAGAGATGCCCGAGAGTTTGTGCGTAACTATAACAGTTGCCAAAGAGCTGGCAACTTGCCTCATGGTTATGCCATGCCTCAACAAGGGATCTAAGAGATTGAGTTATTTGATGTATGGGGTATTGACTTCATGGGTCCCTTCCCACCATCATACTCAAACACTTACATTCTGGTGGCAGTAGACTATGTATCTAAATGGGTAGAAGCAATTGCCACACCCACTAATGATACTAAGACCGTACTGAAATTTCTCCAAAAACATATCTTCATCAGATTTGGCGTCCCCAGAGTACTAATCAGTAACGGAGGCACTCATTTCTACAATAAACAGCTATACTCTACTATGGTTCGATATGGAATTAGCCACAAAGTAGCAACTCCATATCAACCACAGACAAAAGGGCAGGCTGAAGTCTCTAATAGAGAACTAAAAAGAATCCTGGAACGGACTGTAATTGCCCGTAGAAAGGATTGGGTAAAAAGCTTGGATGATGCTCTGTGGGCATACAGAACAGCATTCAAGACTCCTATAGGAACCTCTCCATACCAGCTTGTGTATGGCAAGGCCTATCATCTGCCCGTGGAACTGGAACATAAGGCCTAGTGGGCAACCAGATTCCTAAACCTGGATGCTAAGATAGCTGGAGAGAAAAGATTGCTCCAGCTGAATGAGCTAGAGGAATTCAGACTTAATGCTTTTGAAAATGCTAAAATTTATAAGGAGAAAGTAAAAAAGTAGCATGACAAGAAACTGTCATCTAGAGTCTTTGAACTAGGACAGAAGGTTCTGCTATTTAACTCTAGACTTAGATTATTTCCCGGGAAATTAAAATCCCAGTGTAGAGGACCATATGTGATTACAAGTGTGTCACCATATGGATATGTTGAGCTTCAGGATATTGATTCTGACAAAAATTTCATTGTTAATGGACAGAGAATCAAACACTATCTTGAAAGCAATTTTGAGCAAGAATGCTCAAAACTGAGACTAGAATAAAACTCAGTCAAGGTCCAGCTAAAGACAATAAAGAAGCGCTTGTTGGGAGGCAACCCAATTTTATTATATCTATTTATTTTCTATTGTTATTTTATGTTTTCTGTAGGTTGATAATCATGTGAAGTTACAAAAATAATTGAAAAAGCAAAAATAAACTGAAAAATAGAATAAAAAATAGCACACCTTGGAGGAGAAGCCTACTGGCGTTTAAATGCCAGTAAGGGCAGCAGAATGGGCGTTAAACGCCCAGTCTGGCACCATTCTGGGCGTTTAACGCCAGGAATGGGCACCAGACTGGTGTTTAACGCCAGAAAAGGGCAAGAAGCTGGCGTTAAACGCCATAAATGGGCAGCAACCTGGCGTTTAACGTCAGGATTGGCAGCAAAGGGCGTTTTGCAAGCCTAATTGGTACAGGGATGAGAAATCTTTGACACCTCAGGATCTGTGGACCCCACAGGATCCCCACCAACCTCAACTCATTCTCTCACTTCTTCACATCCTTTCATAATACTCTTCCCTAAATAACCTCCACCAATCACCTCTATTACTCCTCCAAAAGCATCATACAACCCATCTACACCCACCCACTCAAATTCAAACCATCACTCCTTCCTTTTCCACATCATAACCACCTAAAACCCCCCTTGGCCGAATAATTCACACACCTCCATCTCCTCCATCTCTTCTTCTTCTCCTCCTTTCTTTATTCTTTTGCTCGAGGACGAGCAAACCTTTTAAGTTTGGTGTGGAAAAGCTCATCTTTTTTGTTTTTCCATAACCATTTATGGCACCTAAGGTCGGAAAAACCTCTAGAAAGAGGAAAGGAAAGGCAATTGCTTCCACCTTTGAGTCATGAGAGATGGAGAGATTCATCTCAAAGGTCCATCAAGACCACTTCTATGAAGTTGTGGCCAAAACTCCTCATTGAAGAGGACAAGCCCATCACCAAGAAAAGGATGGAGCAAACAAGAGAACCCACTCATGGACCTCAACAAGAGCATGAGGAAAATCCTCATCATGAAATCCCTGAGATGCCTCAAGGGATGCATTTTCGTCCACAAAACTATTGGGAGCAAATTAACACCTCCCTAGGAGAATTAAGTTCCAATATGAGACAACTAAGGGTGGAGCACCAAGAGCATTCTATCCTCCTTCATGAAATTAGAGAAGATCAAAGAGTCGTGAGAGAGGAGCAACAAGGGCAAGGAAGAGACATTGAGGAGCTCAAGCACTCCATAAGATCTTCAAGAGGAAGAACTAGCCGCCATCACTAAGGTGGACCCGTTCTTTAATATCCTTGTTCTTTATTTTCTGTTTTTCGAATTTTTATGCTTTATGTTTATCTATGTTTGTGTCTTTATTACATGATCACTAGTGTCTAAGTGTCTATGCCTTAAAGCTATGAATATGAATCCATCACCTTTTTTAAATGAAAAATGTTTTTAATTACAAAAAGAAAAAGAAGTATATGAATTTTGAATTTTAAAATAGTTTAATTATTTTGATGTGGTGGCAATACTCTTTGTTCTTCTAAATGAATGCTTGAACAGTGCATATTTTTGAATTTGTTGATTCATGAATGTTAAAATTGTTGGCTCTTGAAAGAATGATGGAAAAGGAGAAATGTTATTTGATAATCTGAAAAATCATAAAATTGATTCCTGAAGCAAGAAAAAGCAGTGAAAAGCTTGCAAAAAAAATATGCGAAAAAAAGCGGAAAAAAAAGAAAGAAAAAAAAAGAAAAAAAAAAGAGAGAAAAAGCAAGCAGAAAAAGCCAATAGCCCTTTAAACCAAAAGGCAATGGGTAAAATAAAAAGGATCCAAGGCTTTGAGCATCAGTGGATAGGAGGGCCTAAAGGAATAAAATCCTAGCCTAAGCGGCTAAACTAAGCTGTCCCTAACCATGTGCTTGTGGCGTGAAGGTGTCAAGTGAAAACTTGAGACTGAGCGGTTAAAGTCATGGTCCAAAGCAAAAAGAGTGTGCTTAAGAGCTCTGGACACCTCTAATTGGGGACTCTAGCAAAGCTGAGTCACAATCTGAAAAGGTTCACCCAGTTATGTGTCTGTGGCATCTATGTATCCGGTGGTAATACTGGAAAACAAAATGCTTAGGGTCACGGCCAAGACTCATAAAGTAGCTGTGTTCAAGAATCAACACACTTAACTAGGAAAATCAATAACACTATCTGAATTCTGAGTTCCTATAGATGCCAATCATTCTGAACTTCAAAGGAAAAAGTGAGATGCCAAAACTGTTCAGAAGCAAAAAGCTAATAGCCCCGCTCATCTAATTAAGGCTGGGTTTGGTAAAGCTTTTTTAAGAGGTGCTTGTGCTTTTAAAAAGCACAAGCACGTCATTTTGCGTTTGGTAAATTAAAAAGCCTAAGTGCTTGTGCTTACGGCTTTTAAAAATTAGGGGTGCTTTTGAAAGCACCTAGGAGGGAGCTTTTCAAAGCTGGCTTATGCTTACCAAATTTTTTTCATTTTCCCGCACGTATTTCCCGCTATTATATTGTCATTAAAATTCTCGTATATTTCTAACTTCTCCCCCTAACCTTCACAAATTCTAACACAATCTTCATATATTTTTTATTTTTCAACCTAATCTTCACAAATTTCAATACAAATACATCTCTATCACATATTAGGTATAAACTTCTGTCTATTTATGTTTTTTTTTTTTTTGCGTTAATTTTTTATTTTTTCAATAGATCTATTATGTTTGTTTTTCTCTGTTCTTTGAAACGGGAAGAGGTTGATCTGGTTTATGAAAATCAATCATAAAATTTTCTTTACATGAACATTAGTCAAAATTATAATAACAACATGTATATACATATGTAAATATAGATATATAATTATAAGAGTAGTTGATTTGAGATAAGTATCCTATTTTTTGTGATCTATAAAGGTGAGTCAATATATATAGGTGGGTAATGAACGTACCCAGTACTAACATTGGATTACATACAAATTTTATTATTGACTAATGATAAATCTATTTATATTAGTATAGAGAATAAATCAAGTAAATATGTTAATTATTATGATACTTATATAATAAAATAAATACTAAATATGTTAATTTAGTATTTTTAGTAATGATGTTTAGGATAAAATAAATTTTTATGATACTTATATAAAATTTTAAAGTTAAAAAATAAAAGAATTTATTTATTATATTTATGTTTATTATGAATTTTTTATTTTAACATTATTTTATTTTAAAATATTATATAAATTTTTAAAAAATTTAAAAAAAGAAATTATTTTTTGTTATAAACATGTTTATTATAATTTTTTTAACTTTTAAAAGCTGTTTTACCAAACACAATTGTGGTACTTGTACTTATTAAAAGTCATTTTTAATTTGATTTTACCAAACGCAAGTGCTGTAACTTTTAAAAAGCTATCTTTTAAAAGACAGCTTTCATAAGCTACTTTTAAAAAGCAAAAGCTTTACCAAACCCAGCCTAAGACTGATCTTCATAGATGTTTTTGGAATTCATTGTATATTCTCTTCTTTTTATCCTATTTGATTTTCAGTTGCTTGGGGACAAGCAACAATTTAAGTTTGGTGTTGTGATGAACGGATAATTTATACGCTTTTTGGCATTATTTTTAGTATGTTTTTAGTATGTTTTAGTTAGTTTTTATTATATTTTTATTAGTTTTTAATTAAAATTCACTTTTCTGGACTTTACTATGAGTTTGTGTGTTTTTCTGTGATTTCAGGTATTTTCTGGCTGAAATTGAGGGACCTGAGCAAAAATATGATTTAGAGGCTGAAAAAGGACTGCAGATGCTGTTGGATTCTGACCTCCCTACACTCGAAGTGGATTTTCTGGAGCTACAGAAGCCCAATTGGCTCGCTCTCAATTGCGTTGGAAAGTAGACATCCTGGGCTTTCCAGCAATATATAATAGTTCATACTTTTCCTAAGATTTAATGGCCCAAATCGGCGTTCCAAGTCAGCATAGAAATTCTGGCGTCAAAACGCCAGAACTGGCATAAAAGCTGGAGTTAAACGCCCAAACTGGCACAAAAGCTAGCGTTTAACTCCAAGAAAGGTCTCTACATGTGAAAGCTTCAATGCTCAGCCCAAGCACACACCAAGTGGGCCCCGGAAGTGGATTTCTACACTAACTATTCTAGCTTACTCATTTTCTGTAACCCTAGATCACTAGTTTATTATAAAAACTACTTTTAGTGATTCATCTTGTACCTCATGACACTCTACACGTTTTATATTGTATCTTCTACGGCATGAGTCTCTGAATCCCATTATTGGGGGTGAGGAGCTCTGCTGTGTTTCGATGAATTAATGCAATTACTACTGTTTTCCATTTTATCACGCTTGCTTCTATTCTAAGATATTCATTCGCACTTCAACCTGATGAATATGATGATCCATGACACTCATCATCATTCTCACCTATGAACGCGTGCCTGACAACCACTTCTGTTCTACATGCAATCAAGCTTGAATGTATATCTCTTGGATTTCTAATCTAAGATTAGAACCTTCGTGGTATAGGCTAGAATTATTGGCGGCCATTCCTGAGGTCCGAAAAGTGTAAACCTTGTCTGTGGTATTCCGAGTAGGATCTGGGAAGGGATGACTGTGACGAGCTTCAAACTCGCGAGTGTTGGGCGTGTGACAGACGCAAAAGGATCAATGGATCCTATTCTAACATGATCAAGAACCGACAGATGATTAGCCGTGTGGTGACAGCACATTCGGAACATTTTTACTGAGAGGACGGGAAGTAGCCATTGACAACGGTGATGCCCAACATAAAGCTTGCCATGGAAGGAGTCTTGCGTGTGTGGAGAAGAAGATAGTAGGAAAGCAGAGATTTAGGGGACAGAGCATCTCCAAAACCTCAACCTGTTCTCCATTACTGCAAAACAAGTATTTATTTGATGTTCTTTTACTTTTTACAATTAAATCTGAGCATTAGTGATATCCTGACTAAGAGTTACAAGATAACCATAGCTTGCTTCAAGCTGACAATCTCCGTGGGATCGACCCTTACTCACGTAAGGTATTACTTGGATGACCCAGTGCACTTGCTTGTTAATTGTACGGAGTTGCAAAAGTGTGATTGTAATTTCGTGCACCAACGTTCCTGTGATTCTCGAGTTGATGGATATGGACATGGTGCATATGGAAGCGATGGTTCTTGGGAGTAATTAGATTGGAGTTGGGGTGGATAAGGGTTAGGGTTATATGGAGGTGAATGGTAGTGGTTGGCTTGTGAGTGTGGTGGTTCATAGCTATGTTGAGGAGGTGGTTCATAGGTATACGATGGGGCTTGTTGGTAACCACAAGGGGTTCCACCATATCTATCATCTTGGTACACACCTCGGAATGGCTCTTGACCATAGTAAACTGGTGGGTGTTGGTTGTCACGAAGAGGTCCACCATAACTATTGTCTTGGCATGCATTGTAGAATGGTCGTTGTCCATGGTATCTTGGAAGGTGTTGTTGCCGAAAGGGTTGATCAGATCCTCGTGGCTTCTTCTATCTTTGATTGTTTTGACCTTGATGCATATTCCTGTTATAGCTTCCATTCCTCACAACAACATTAGAACCAAACTCAAAGCGACGGGGGTGAGAACTCATAGTAACTAATAAAAATTAAAAACAAAAAATAAAAACAAATAAACAAGAAAATTAAAATATTTATAATAACCAATAATGAGGCACACGTTTGCAATTCCCCGGCAACGGTGCCATTTTTTGACGAACGGAACTCTCGCGCGATTTAGAATTTTATAAAAATATAATCACATTGTAAGTATAGCTTCTAGACCGACATGAATTCCTTTCGTACAAAGTTTGCTTGTCACAAGTAACAAAACCCAATAAAATTTATAACCGAAGTATTCAAACTTCGGGTCGTCTTCTCAAGGAATTACAGGGAAGTATGATTTGTTATTGGTTATGGAAAAAGGTTTATTTATGGGCTTTTGGAATAAGGAGCAAGTAATTTAAATGGCAAGAAAAATAAATTAATAATTATAAAAATCTCTTACAAGGTATAAGAACCAGAAATCCTATCCCAGTTATCCTTATCAGGTGTGATGAGAATTGTTTATCACTCCCACTTAGTTAACCCTTACTAAATAAAGGAAAGTCAAGTGGACCAATCAATTTGATCCTCAAGTCCTAGTCAACTCCTGTGGAAATACTAGCTTTAGAGCAATCCATATCAATCAGCAATTCCCAATTTTCAATCAACTGCTGAGTTTGATAACTCAAGTATTACCAATTACTTAACTAAAGCAAAAAGGGAATAAATCTTAAATTAAATTGAAAGCATTATAAATAGAGTAAAACAATCATAAATCTGAAATACCTCAAATTATATTAAATAGAATATTCAAATCTAACATGGAAAGATTCATAAGCCAATTTGGCAACATAAATAATTAACAAGTAAAAGCATTAGAGTATCTAAAAGTAGAAGAGAAACATAAATTAAAGTTGGGAACATTGAACCTGGAATAAAGAAAACGAAGGAATCCTAATCCTAAATTCTAAGAGAGAGAGGAGAGAGCCTCTCTCTCTCTCTAAAACTACATCTAAAACCTAAAATTGTGAATTATGAATGTTGTATGAATCGTTGTTGTTGATTCCCCCATTCTCTGGCTTCTATTCTGTGTTTCTGGGCTTGGATTTGGGCCGAAAAAGGGTTCAGAAATCGCTGGGGGAGACTTCTGCAATTTTCTGCATGTGGCGTCCGTCACGCGTGCGCGTGGGTCATCCGTTCACGTCACTTGGAGTTTTTCCTTGTCGCGCGTGCACGTCAGTCACGCGTACGCGTCAGTTGTGTTTTTCTCTAGGAACGCGTCCGTGTCGCCCACGCGTACGCGTCACTGCCATTTCGCGCTAGGCACGCGTCCGCGTCGTCCATGCGTGCGCGTCGATGCCTTTTTTTTTCAAAACTCCATTTTTGTGCTTTCCTTCCATTTTTTTATGTTTCCTTTTTGTCCTCTAAGCCATTCCTCCCCTATAAAGCCTGAGAATACTTAACACACAAATCACGGCATCGAATGGTAATAAAGGATAATTAAAATTAATATTTTTAAAGCATAGGAAACATGTTTTCACATATATCATAAAATAAGGAAGGAATAGTAAAACTATGTGAATCTTATGAATAAGTGGGTGAAGAATTGAGAAAAACACTCAATTGAGCACAAGATGAATCATAAAATAGGGGTTTATCAGCGTGCGCGTCAACTCTCTGGTTGCCATGCACGCGTACGCGTGACCCACGCGTGCGCGTCGCGCCCATTTCACCACCACCCACGCGCACGCGTGGACACCCTTCCTTCACTGTACCTCTTTTCTTCTCCTCTTTTCATTTCTTTCCTTCTCCTTTCTTCTTCCCCTCTCCTACCATCATCCAACACTCCCAAACACCATCCATAGCCATCTCTTTAAGGTAGTTAATTAGTTAGTTGAATCTTTTTCTTTAATTTTCTACTTTTCATTATAAGTGTTGGATTGTTAATGATGTTTACCATTAATTGCTACTGAATATTAAAAAGGATGTTATCTTAACATCACTATGCTTATAATCTTTGTTGGATTCCTTGACTGAGGTTATATTTTGCTACTTGGTTTTAAGTTCTTCATGCTTAATTTTGTGAATACTAAGTGAATGAGAATTGCTTTCAAGTACGCTAAATCTTTTGAATTGCATGATTTGGCCACCATGTGATTTGAATTATTCTCTTTGATTAGGCAATCTCTTGATGGATGTTGTGTATTTACCTTAATGCATTGTATTTCTTGATCATACGCATCCATATGTGTTTGGCTTGAATACTTTTGCGCTTCTTTATAGCTTGTCTCAACTTACGAGCTTATTTGAAGTATTTCGAGCACACTAGAATGAATAAAGTACATGTCCTTCTTTGTGTAATTGTGACATAGCTCTCTATAATAGTGTGTGTGTTCTAAAGGACGCCTAATTTAGAATTTTCCTACCTCGTCTTTCTTAACGTCACACACTAATTCACTTACTCAATTCTAGTGATTTACCTCATTCTAAAAATTTATGCTTCCTTGCTTTGTATTTTCTCATCTGATGGTGTTACTTTCTATTTTTCATGAATGATGCACCACAAGCAAAAATGAAAGCGGGAGAAAGAACACACAGCACCGGTTGACCTACCAGCTGAAGGTGGCAACCCGGAGAGTCACTGTATCCCTTTGCTCATCTTTGGATGCACCGAGGACGGTGCAAACTTTTAAGTGTGGGGAGGTTGTTCGACCGTTCGGCGTTTTTGGGTGACAAACTTCTAATCCCAACACTTTTTCATTTCATTTTAGGTTTTTAGGGTTTTTAGTTGCATTTTATTATTTTTGCACAGATATAGCATTTTCTTATTTTTGCATATATATAATAAGCTTAGTCAAAACAATATAATTTTTCCAAAAGAATTTACCTATAGGGCACCACCCCAATTGATTGGGAAAATTTTTGTGGAAATTCCTTGAATTGTATATTTTGTGAAACATGTTTTGAGCTAAGAATACAAGCATGTGAGATTTGAGCCTAGTGGTGTGGTTACATCTTATAACCACTTATTTTTCTTCTTGTGTGCAATTGTTCTCTTTCTATGATTATGATCCTTGATTTGTTTAATTCTATATGTCCATTATTCCTTGTATTCATGCATTTATATGATTGAGGCCGTTGTTTCATTAGCTCACTTACCCAAATAAGCCTACCTTTTACCTTCCATTGTTATCCAATTTTGAGCCTATGCTTAACCCAATTGTTCTTTATTTTAGCACATTACAAGCCTAAAGCGAAAAACAATAAATGTCCCTTATTTGGATCTTTGATTAGTTTAGGCTAGTGAGAGTGTTCATTATTCAAGTTGGGGAGATTTGGGAATATTGGTGGGGATAAAAGGGTGCTTTATATTTTTATATTTGGGAATTGGGTACATGCTCATGTATTAATCAAATGTTAGACCTTATGCATTGATGCTCTTGGAAAGAAATGAAAAATGAGAAAAACAAAAGAAAAAGAAAAAAATAATATGGAAAAGAAAAGAAAAGAAAAAAATATAGAAAAAGAAAGAAAGAAAAAAAGAAAAGAAAGAAATAAAAAAGGGGACAAAATTCCCCAAAGCAAAGTTCAATAAGGATCAATGCATAAGTGTTGTTAAATGAAAAGAAAATGCATAAGTATGTAAAAAAGTGAAGAATGGGTAGTTAGGTTAGAACTCAATTGTATAGGTTATCATAGGTTAGGTGGGAAAGTCTAGGTTAATCAAAGATTCAAACTCTAGTCCACTTAACCACATATGACCCTACCTTAACCCTAACCCCATTACAACCTTTGAGAAAGACCTCATGATAATTGTATGCATGCATTGAATAATTGTTGATTGTTAGATGAAGAACAAATCTTAGAAAGCATAATTAGGGGAAAATTGAGTGAATCAACCCCTAAACACTTGAGTGACTAGAGCGGATACACATCAAGTGAGGGTTCGATTGCTCAATTACATGTTTTCACCATAATCATACTTATTCATGCAAGTTTGTAAATCTTTTTGATAATTCAATACAATTGTGGGTTGGAGTTGATTTCTATTGCTTTAGCCCTCATGTTTACATATGTTCTCTTGGAGGATTAATTTGTTTTGACCAAGCATTTTCATTCATGTAGGTAGTTGCATTTAGATAGGTGGCATATAGTTTTAGTGCATTGAATAAATGTCATACCCCTTGTTTCCTTCTTGGTATAGCATGAGGACATGCTATGGTTTAAGTGTGGGGATGTTGATAAACCCTATTTTTAGGATTTATCTTGTGTTGAATTTAAAGCATTTTATCAACCTTTTCTCACATTTATTCAATGAAATAGCATGGTTTCGTGATTCTCCCTCAATTTGTGCTTAAATATGAAAACATGCTTTTAGACCTTTAATTTGATGATTTTAATTCACCTTTGATTCCACTAAATGCCTTGATTTGTTTGTTAAGTGATTTCAGGTTGAAAAGGGCTAGGAATGGATCAAAGGAGTGAAGAGGAAAGCATGCAAAGTGGAGAACACATGGAAAAACCAAAGATTTGGTTACGCTCATCCACGTGCACGTGCAACAGACGTGCACGTGTAGATTGTAAAAACCCCATGGACGCGCACGCGTGCTGTACGCGTACGCGTCAGTGCTGGCACGTGATTTTTAAGTGAAAACGTGTCCAGCGAATTCACAGAGGCTGTGGGGCCCAATCTAAACCAACTTTGGCGCCAAAACACTTAAAAGGACCAAGGATTGAAGGGGAATGCATCATGAATCATTAGGAAGTTTAGATCTAGTTTTAGTGTTAGTTTTAGAGAGAGAAGCTCTAACTTCTCTCTAAGATTAGGATTAGGTTTAGGTCAATAATCTTAGATCTAGGTTTTAATTCATGCTTTCATCTACTTCTACCTTTCAATTCTTTTTTATTACATCTTATTCTTCTATTCTGTTGTTGTAATTTCTTCCATTTTGTTTCCATACTTTGTTGTTGATCTACTCTTGTTCCTTTTATATTCCTTCAATTCAATTTGAGGTAATTCACGTCAATAATGTTCTTTTTTATTGTTGTTATTAATTCTTTGCAATAAATTGTTGTTAGATTTCATTCTTGTTGTCAATTTACTATGCTTTCCTTTTGTACCTTCCAAGTGTTTGTCAAAATGCTTGAGATGATGTTAGAGTAGAATTTTACACTCTTGGCTTGGGAAGGTAACTTAGGAATTCTTGAGTTGCTAATGTCCAAGTGATTGATAGTTGGTAGCCATTTACTCTAGCTCTCATTAATTCAATTAGTGAATAGCTAGGACCTATGGACTTGGATTGATATAGCTCATTTGACTTTCCTTTACTTGTTAGAGGATGACTTAGCGGGATTGATCCTTGCAATTATCATATTGTGGTTAGTAATAAGGATAAAGATCCTTGACCACCAAACCTTGCGAAGACCTTTTTGTCATTTGATTTCTTTTATCATCTACTTTTCTTGTTCCCTATTCAAAACCCCAAAATATACATGTCCATAGCCAATAACAAGAACACTACACTGTAATTCCTTTGAGAGACGACCCGAGGTTCAAATGCTTTGGTTATTAGATTCATTAGGGGTTTGTACTTGTGACAAACAAATTTTTGCATGAAAGGATTATTGTTGGTTTAGAAACTATACTTCGACGAGAATTCATTTGTGAAATTATAAACCACACAAAAATTCAACCATCAGTTAATGATGCAAAAAATAACCTTGGGCTCCAATGCCTCTTGCTTTGGACTTTCTCCAAGTATAGTTGCAATAATTTGTTGTAAAATCTTTTTAATCTTTCTTACTCTTGCTTTTGTTGTAGGTCCACTTAATCCTTGTATGTCTCTTCTTTGAGCAAGCCTAATTTTGTTGTCAATGCACATGGCATGATCAAGTTTGGTTGTGCCCGCATCACTATATATACTCTTCTTCCTATATTCATAAATATAGCTAAAAATGAGTTTTTTTTGTTTACTGATGACGTGAGATTTATTGCCGGTTTGGAATCAATCAAAGCAAGCATCAATTCGTTGGTAGCATAGTTCAAACCAACAATGAATTCTTACAATCAAATGTTAATTCAAATTAAAGTAACCGAGATCAAGAGTAATTCTACCTCAGGTCATTCTCCCTAAGAGTTGCAATGAAATGTATAATTATTATTGGCTATGGGAGGAAATGGGGGTTTGGATGATTGCAAGAAAACAAGTAATGTAAATGGCAAGAAAGTAAATGATCATGCAATGAATTAAATGGAAAGCAAGTAAAGGTGATGCAAATGGAAATTAAGTGATAAAAAGGACTCTTGCTAAGAATTGGGTAATCAAGGATTCCTATCCTAGTTATGGACCACAAACATGGTAATTGTGTGGAATTAATCCCAATTAGTCAATCCTAACATCGAAGATTAGTCAAAAGGGCATAATTGATTCCAATCCCTAAGTCCTAGACAACACTATAGGTCACTTAGAGTCAAGGAAAACCAAACTAATTAACAATTCTCACACAATGTGGAATGGACATCCACAACTCAATTTCACCCAATCACCCAATTTTTCAACCAAGAGTGGGACAAACTAAGCAAAAACCCAACCAAGCATTTTGTCAAACACTTGGTGGCTATGAAAAGAAAGCATGATAAAATAACAAGAAATAATAAATGCTACAACTACCAAGCAAGGAAAGTAAAGATAGCAACTCAATAAAGCAATAAATGACATGAAAACATAAATTGCATTAAATGTAAATTAAAATAACAAAATGTCATAAACATAAAAGACAAAAGAAATGAAATAACAAATAGATTGAAGGAACAAAGATGCAATAACAATAAATGACAAGGAAAAGTAAATGAAAACAAGAATTAAAAGTAGAAATTACAAGAAATTAAACTAAGAACCCTAATTCTAGAGAGAAGGGGGAGCTTCTCTCTCTAGAAAACAACCTACATAATGCTAAACTAACCTTAATTTCTCCCTCTCCCCCCCCCCCCGCGCCCCTTTCACATGGAGTGAGCCCTTCCTTGATATAGGCAAAATCAGCTTCAGAAAGTCCAAAAACTGGGCTCTGGAGGCCCAGAAATCTCCCCCAGCAATTTCCATTAAGTGAGTCACGTGCTGGGACGTGTGCGTACGCACAGGTGTGTGCATATGCACACATGCTTATTTTCTTGTTGTGCGCACGCACAGGATGTTGTGCGCATGCACACATGGCTGTGTGGTTCTTGTGCGTACGCACAGTGGGTTGTGCGCACACACACTCCAATGTGTGCTTCTCCTTTGTTTTCTTCATGTTTTCTCCCCCTTGCATGCTCTTCTTCCACTCTTATCAAGTCATTCCAACCTATTATACCTGAAATCACTCATCAAAACCATCAAGGCATCGAAATGGATAAAAGTGGGATAAAAGTGGTTAAATTAAGCACAAAATAGCATGTTTTCATAATTAAGCTCAAATTAGGGAGAGAACACAAAAGCATGCTATTTGGATGAATAAATGTGGGTTTATATGATAAAATCCACTCAAATAAAACCAAAATATATTGTCAAATATGGATTCATCAATTCCACCACACTTAAACAATAGCATGTCTTCATGCTAATCACAATCAAAGGAGAAGGATAAGGAGGGCAAGCATTTTATTAAATGCATCTAACTACATACATGCAACTATACTAAATGCTATCTATCTATATAAATATACTATAATTCCTATTGAGTTTGGCAAAAACAAACAATAGAATCTCAATCAATCCAAAACAAGTCTTAGGGCCAAGACAAGAAAATATAGCAATATAATCAATGTCCAAAGATTTGATTTGAAATTTTCAAAAACTAACAAGCAACTTGCGAAAAGATACAATATGAGAGATGGAAACATAGAATTGAGCAATTGAACCCCTCACTGGATGTGTTTACACTCTAATCGCTCAGTGTGTAGGGCTTAATCACTCAATTCTCCTTTAATCATGTTTCTCAAAGATTTGTAAGTCATCTAACAATCAACAAATATTTGATGAATGAATGCAAATATCATGAGGTCTTTGGAGGGTTGTAATGGGGTTAGGGTAAGGGCAGGATTAATATGGTTAAGTGGACTAGAAGATTGGATCTTTGATTAGCTCAAGTACCCCACCTAATCCTATATTAACCTATTTACACTCAAGAACCAACCTAACTTCCCGTTCTTTTCCTTTTCTCACATTCACTTATGCATCTTCTTTCTAATTAACACACATATGCATCCTTTATTTACATTCTTATTATCATTTCTTTTTCTTTTCTTTTTCTTTTTTTTCTTTTTTTTTATAAACAAAGTATGTACACAAGAATTTTTTTTTTAATATCAAAAAGATATGCATATGTTTTAAGTAATGAATGCATGAGTGTTTACCCATTTTTCCAAATATTCTCAATAAAGACCCAAAGTAAATTAACTACCAATGCTTCTCACAAATTTCCCCCACACTTGAATAACACACACTCCTCAAACCCAAGCTAATCAAAGATACAATACATGGACATAATTATTTTTCACTTAGGGCAAATGATGTGCTTAAAATTAGAACAAAGGGGAATTAAAGGCTCAAAAGTGGTTTACAAAGGTAGATGTAAGGGTTGGCCATATGGGTTAAGTGAGTTTTAATCAAAAATGGCTTCAATCATACTAAATGCATTCAAAACAACAAATATAGGACATATAGATTAAAACAAATTTAAGATTATAATCATAAAAGGAGTTTATCACACAAGAACAAAAATTATGGTTGAAAATATGCAACCACTCAATTGAAGCTCAAATCTCACTAGGTATTTTGTTCAAGCTCTTTTCTATGTTCCATAAAAATACTTCAAGTAAGTTCAAAAACAAGTTTCCAAATCTCATCAATGGAACGCCCTAAAAGAGATTTCTTGAAAATTCTTTGTTGTTTTACCAAACTTATTTACTATACTAGGTAACATGCAAATATTTACTAATATAAAACTATAACAAGCTAAGATATATACATATAAGCAAACTAAGCAAAATTCAATGAAATACCAACAAATATTCACAAAAGACAAAACTATTAAAAACTAAAGAATAATGTGAAGTGTTGAGAAAGAGAAAGTTACGCCCCAAATTTGTGGATCCTCCCCAACACTTAAATGTTGCATAGTCCTCCGTGCATGCACTCAATCCGGGGGTGAAGAACTATGAAGCTCCACCTTCAGCTGGTGGGCACTGGGGCTATGGGTTGCTCTATAAACACATAAACAACAATTGAGGAAGAAGTCATATGAGTGTGGTATGAGAAAAGACAATGTGTGTATTCTAGGTGTGCACGATTTAGAACACAACACATTGGTCAGTAAAAAAGGTAACCACATAATCAACAAAAAAAGCATGTTCCTCAATTAAGTGGCCTAGGTTGCAAGTAAGGAATAAGCAAGAGATAGGACACAAACAAACCTACATTAGCCACAACTAAAGTGAATTGAATTTATAAGATATTGGTTATTGAAGTTGTGCAAGTGAAAGCGCAAGGTGAATAGAAAAATGGCACAATCAACCATAACCAATTCATTGATGAAAAGCAACTTATGTCACTCAAACAAATGCAAAGCATTAAAAACAAACAAGTGTCTTGTTATGTGATTATATTGACATGATAATCATGATGATCAAGTAATTTCAATTCAATTCACTAAAGTAAAAGTGCACAATTCATGATTAAGTTGCCAATCAAGGATAAAGTTTAATGCATATGGTACCTACAACATATGAAGCAAACTCACAATTCATCTAGGTAATTAATCAAGACTTTAATGCTCAGTGCACATATTCATCAACATAATGAAGCCAAGATTCAAGCAAGAAACAACCCAATCAATCATCAATCAAACACTTGCAACTTATTTAATTTACAAGTAACTAAACCAAAACTAATATAAAATTACTAAAATGAAAATGGGATACAAACAAAACTAACTAGGACAAGTAGAAAATAAGGTAAAAGGGAAAGAAGAGAGTGGAAGAGAAAAGAAGAGAAGAAGAGAAGTATAGTGGTGAGAAAATAGGGGTGTGCGTGCGCACAGGTACGTGTGCGTACGCACACTAGGTGAAAAAGAGAAGGTGTGTGAGCGCACACTCTATCCGAGCACTCTGAGCAGAAGAGGAATTAAGGGGTGCACACAGAAGGGTTTTTTTTTTTGGAAAAAGGATCACGTGTGCGTGCGCACACAGGTCCGTGCGCGCACACAAAAACAAAATTGGGCAGGGGGTTCATGCGCACAGGCTATGCTAGTGCTCCCACCAGAGGGAGTGTAAGGCCGTGTGCGTGCGCACAGCTCTATGCGCTCACACAGAGAGTGCGAATAAGGGGGTACGTGCGTACGCACAAGGTGTTGCGTACGCACAAGGCGCAGGAAAATAGGGGAGCGCCCACGCACAAGCTGTATGAGCGCTCCAAACAGAGGGCATAAAGGCTTGTATGCGTACACACAGGCACACTAGGTGAAATTTCGTTATTGTGTGCGTGCGCACGCACATGCCCTGTTTTTCTCAAAAAAATTTCTTCCAAAATCTAAGGTATTAAACCTTACCTCAATAAAATTCAACCCCAAAACATTCAAAACATCACAAAATTATGATCCATATGCAAATCAACCTATCTAAGCTCAAATTAAACTAATCCTAAGCTAACCAAGACAAGTAAATATGCAAAAAACTAAGACTATAAACAAAGAAAAAGGATAAGAAAGATGTTACCATAGTGGGGTGTCTCCCACCTAGCACTTTGGTTTAATGTCCTTAAGTTGGACTTATGGAAAGCTCTAATGGAGACTTGTGCTTATATTCATCTTGGAGCTTCCAACAATGCTTGAATCTCCAAAATTTCCCAATTGATTGCACCAAGCTTGGATGGAGTGTCCAACAAGCTATGAGCTCCCAACAAGAAAAACAAAAAGAAAACAAGATAAATATATTCACAATATCAACCAAAAAGAAATATATTCACATATCAACATATTCACAATAACCAAAAATAAGCAAGCAACATATGTACAATCACCAAAAACAAACTATTCACATATTCACATATTAACATATTCACATTAACCAAAAATAAACAAGTAACATATATACAATCAACCAAAAATAAGCTATTCACAATATTCACAATATGTACAATAGCCAATAACAACACCATTCCAACTCCCCGGCAACGGCGCCAAATTTGATGACATGAGATTTATTGCCGGTTTGGAATCAATCAAAACAAGCATCAATTCGTTGGTAGCATAGTCCAAACCAATAATGAATTCTCACAATCAAATGTTAATTCAAATTAAAGTAACCGAGATCAAGAGTAATTCAACCTCGGGTCGTTCTCCCTAGGAGTTGCAAGGAAATTTACAATTATTATTGGCTATGGGAGGAAATGGGGATTTAGATGATTGTAAGAAAGCAAGTAATGTAAATGGAAAGAAAGTAAATGATCATGCTATGAATTAAATGGAAAGCAAGTAAAGGTGATGCAAATGGAAATTAAGTGATAAAAAGGACTCTTGGCAAGAAGTGGATAATCAAGGATTCCTATCTTAGTTATGGTCCACAAACATGGTAATTGTGTGGAATTAATCCCAATTAGTCAATCCTAACATCGAGGATTAGTCAAAAGGGCATAATTGATTCCAATCCCTAAGTCCTAGTCAACCCTATGGGTCACTTAGAGTCAAGAGAAACCAAACCAATTAACAATCCTCACACAATGTGGAATGGACATCCACAACTAAATTTCACCCAATCACCCAATTTCCCAACCAAGAGTGGAAAAAACTAAGCAAAAACCTAACAAAATATTTTGTCAAACACTTGGTGGGTATGAAAATAAAGCATGATAAAATAACAAGAAATAATAAATGCGACAACTACCAAGCAATGAAAGTAAAGATAGCAACTCAATAAAGCAATAAATGACATAAAAACATAAATTGCATTAAATGTAAATTAAAATAACAAAGTGTTATAAACATAAAAGAAAAAATAAATGAAAAAACAAATAGAAGGAAGGAACAAAGATGCAATAACAATAAATGACAAGGAGAAGTAAATGAAAACAAGAATTAAAAGTAGAAATTACAAGAAATTAAACTAAGAACCCTAATTCTAGAGAGAAGGGGGAGCTTCTCTCTCTAGAAAACAACCTACATAATGCTAAACTAACCCTAATTTCTCTCCCCCTCCCCCTTTCACATGGAGTGAGGCCTTCCTTGATATAGGCAAAATCAGCTTCAGAAAGTTCAAAAACTAGGCTCTAGAGGCCCAGAAATCGCCCCTAGTGATTTCCATTAAGTGAGTCACGTGCTGGGACATATGCATACGCACACATGCTGATTTTCTTCTTGTGCGCATGCACAGGATGTTGTGCGCACGCACACATGGCTGTTTGGTTCTTGTGCGTACGCACAGTGGGTTGTGCACACGCACACTCCAATGTGTGCTTCTCTTTTGTTTTCTTCATGTTTTCTCCCTCTTGCATGCTCTTCTTCCACTCTTATCAAGCCATTCCAACCTATTATACCTAAAATCACTTATCAAAACCATCAAGGCATTGAATGGGATAAAAGTGGGATAAAAGTAGTTATATTAAGCACAAAATAGCATGTTTTCACAATTAAGCTCAAATTAGGGAGAGAACACAATAGCATGCTATTTGGATGAATAAATGTGGGTTTATATGATAAAATCCACTCAAATAAAACCAAAATATATCGTCAAATATGGTTTCATCATTTACCTAAATGGAATCATAAAAAATGGTGAAGAGAAAATGATATTTGAATACCAAGTTCTCCTATGATGTTATGCATCTGTCATCTAGATTCTATCCATGTGTTAAAGATTCTCGTATTGATAAATATAGGTGCAGTTGGTGCCAAGGAGATTGGGAATGTCAGATATAAACTCCTATCAGCACTGTCAAATGGAAGGTTTTGAAATAGGATATTTTGTGTCTAAGGTGATGACTATGTGCGAATAATGTGTGGTCGTGCATTCGAATCTAATGTCATAACATATGATGCAATGATATGCTGAGTTTCGTGGTGTAGGCAGTGGTGATGGGCCTTCTTGCTCGATCCAACAAGGTCTACCGATAACAGTGAATTCTATCCACTACACCAAACTGAGTGATTATGTGGAAGAGGAGGAAAGTAAGTCTGACTCAAAGTATGTTGCTAAAATCAAGTCATCTAGTGAGAGGGGTTCTTCAGATGAGTAGTGTAATGGTGCACTGAAGGGTGGAAAATGCCGATTAAGAATTTTTAAAAATTATATTTTCTAAAATGGCATTGCGAGCACAGTCTCAACCGACGAAATTTTTACTATCAATTTAAAATATGTCACAATCAAGAATAAATAACCGGGAGTAGAATCCCAGGTCATCTCCCAAAGAGTTGACACAATTATGTAAATTATTGGTCAGGAATTCTCTGAATATTTTTGAAGTTTGAGAACGAAAAATAAATGACTAGGAATTGAAGCAATGAATAATAACAAGGGGTGTTATGTATTTAATAAAAACATCTTGGCTAGAAGTGAAAATTGGAGTTCCTATCCTTGTTGATTTTTCCCAAGTATAATAGTAAAAGTTTATTGCTTCCACTTAGTTATCCTCTTGCAGTTGCAGGAAAGTCAAATGGGTAGCACTAACTCTGATTCACAAGTCCTAGTCACTTCCTATGGAAGGATTTGAGTTAGTGAAATATGAGCTAGCCAGCAATTCCCAATTACAATTGATACTTGAGTATTCTAACTCAAGGGTTTCCAATTAATCAACTCCAAAACCAAGTTGGAATATCTACTCCATTGACATGAATGCCATTTTCACAAACATGTAAAAGGAGTAAATAAAAGACATGGTAATTATAATAAATTAATAAAATTAAAATTGGCACTGACAATTAATTAAAAGGAATTAAACAAGTGATGGAATTAAATATAAAAATAATTCATTGCATTAATAAATTCAGAAATAGCAAAATCCAAACATGAATTCAAGTAACTAAATGGAAAACAAAGGAGTAAAAGTAATAGAAAGGCAAACTATGACGATAATAACTCCACTTGAAGGTAGTAGCAGCTCTCTCAAGATCCAAACTGAAGATGAACTAAGAATGCTAAGAACCCTAGGAGAAGTAGTGTTTTTCTCTCCAGAATTCAAAAACTAAACTAAACTAAAATGAAGTTGAAAGTATGTTCAGTCTCAGCTTCACCCCTGCCTCTAGTCTGCATTTTTGGGTTTGAAACTGGGTCCAAATCAGCCCAGATATCGCCCCCAGTGAGTTCTGATAAGTGCAGCACGTGATGCTCTGTCACACGTACGTCACTGGACTTCTGTGCTTGTCACGCGTACGCGTCAGTCACGCATACGCGTCGCTGTAAGATGTGCCAATTCACGCGCATGTGTCAGCCATGCGTGCGCATCGCTCCTTGCTTCCCAGCTCCTTAGTTTCTTGTGTTCCTTCCACTTTAAGATGCTTCCTCTTCATCTTTTAAGCCATTCATGCCCTGTAAACTTGAAAACACTTAACAAACACATCACAGCATCGAATGGTATAAGAAAGGAATTAAAAAGTAATAATTTTAAGGCCTAGGAAACATGTTTTCAACCATATCAAAAAATTAGGAAGGAAATGAAAAACATTCAATTTACATGAATAAATGTGAGATTAGTTGACACAAACCCACTCAATTCAGTCCAAAATATATCATAAAATAGTGGTGCATCAAATCTCCCCACACTTAAACATTAGCATGTCCTCATGCTAAGCTCAAGGAGACCAAAAGAATGAAGGGGGAAAAATGAGACTCATGCAATGCAACCTATCTCTGTGAATGCAACTACATACTAAAATGCTTCTACCTACTTGGTTAGAAGTAAACAAATTCTCCAAGACAAACATAAATCGGATTCCACTAATTCAAATCACACAATAAGGTACAAGTAAAATTGTAAGAAGAAAGCTCATGAAAGCCGGGAGCACAGAATCGAGCATCGAACCCTCACTGAAAGTGTATACACTCTAGTCACTCAAGTGTTTAAGGGTCGATTCTCTCGGTTCTCTACTAATCTTGCTTTCTAAGACTTGCTTTTCTTCTACAAATTAACATAATTTAATGCACAAATACACATATCAAGAGGTCTTTTCAAGGGTTGTAATGGGGTTAGGGTCAAGGTAGGAATGTATTTAGTTAAGTGGACTAAAATCGGAATCCTTGATTAACCTAAACTTCTCACCTAACCTAAGACATTCCAAGTCATTACAATGCAAAACCTACTACCCGTTGATTATTTTTTTGTCACGAATTCATGCACCTTAATGTCATTTGAATAAAAATCATATGCATTAATTTAATTATTTCACTTGGGGCATTTTGTCCCCTTTTTATTGCTCTTTTTTTTCTCTTTTTTTTCTTTTCTTTTTTCTCTTTTTTTTCTTCTTTTTTTGATATGCATAAAGAAGGCATATGATTAAAATGTTAGATACATGAATAAGTGCCCAACTATATTCACATTTTCACATAAGAATATACAATACCCAATTTTCTAAACATGTATTCTCCAATTAAATTTTTCCACACTTAATTCATGTACACCTCACTAGTCTAAGCTAATCAAGGATTCAAATTAGGGACATTTATTATTTTACACTTAGAGTTAATGATGTGCTAATATAAAAAATAAATGGGTAAATTAGACTCAACATGGAGTTGCAAATGGTAATGATAGGGTAAGGCCATATGGATATGTGAGCTATAGTGAAACAAGGCCTCAATCACATAAGAGTATGCATACATCAAACCATGGAAATATAGAATCAAGCAAGATATAGATCACAATTTTAAAGAGAACAACACACACCGAAATAAAACATTTGTTGATAAAATGAAATCAATCAAATAGGTTTAAAATCTCACTGGTTTTGTGTGTTCGAGCTCTAAAACCATGTTCCAAATTAAATATCTTCAAACAAGTTTAACAAAAATTTTATTCAAATAAGTGAAATGCTATAAAATAGCGTCTTGAAAAAGAATTTATCACTTCAAGCAACTAGTACCTAAATACAAGCAACTACTACTCATGCAAGTTATCCTATCTAACAAAAGAAAAATAAAATATTGGTGTTGAGAGAGAAATGTTACCTTCAGAAATCAGTTACCAACCTCTCCACACTTAAGGCTTGGCACGGTCCTCCGTGCCATCAGTGATGAGCAAAGTGGGATTGGGAGCATCACTTCCACTGTCCGGCTCGTCATGGCTCTCCATGCTGTCATGTGAAGTGGAGTCCGAGGTATCGGTCTCTTCCGGAGGTGGGTGAGTGCTAACAACCAGCTCCTTCAAGTAGTTGTATCGGCGCTTCTTGGGGCGCTCTATTTGCTCAATTCGCCAGCCTTGCCAGTCTAACCTCTCAAGGATCTGAAGTAGCAACTGATTGTTGGATGCTGGTGGTGCCTGCGGTGTGGTTGATGGTGGAGCGGAAGATGAAGGAGCGTCAAAGGACGGACCTTCATTTTGGATCGCGAAGGGTACTAGAGATCTGATATACTTCCCATTCGGGACAAACTCATCATCACTAGGAATCATGGCCTTCATATCCCCAGCCCGATAGGAGACTCCAGCTGCAGATACCAAGTCTGTAACCAATGCGGGAAAAGGTAGGTTGCCCGCGATCTGCACTCGTCCCATAGCCTGTCGGATGAGACGTGGCAAGTTGAGAGGTTTCTCTGTGAGAATGCACCAGACGAGAATGGCCATGTCATCAGTGAAGGCGGACTCATGAGTGCTCAGAAAGATGTAGTGGGACATGATCTGTGCCCACACGCGAGCTTCCAATGTGAGTGCCTGGGCGGAGATGCCCTTAGGTCGAGTCCGGTGTTGTCCATAGATCCAGTTGCTGTCAGGTTGGGCGATGACTCCAAGGATGCTATCCCAGTCAAACTGGTATGTCTGGCACTTAAGCTGGGCCTCTTGATAGGCATCCAACCCCTCCGGGCTAGGTAAGAGATCCAGTACTCTCTGAATGGCACTTTTTGAGACAGGGACTTGCTTTTGGCGAACATAGACAGACTGCAGGGTCGGCGAGTGATAGTTGGCGTAGAATTCAACTACCCAAGATAGATTGGCCTCCTGTGGCTACCTCCTTAAGAATCCCCATTGTCTCCTTTCAATGCGGGGCACCACAAAGTCAACGAAATGCATTGGAAAGATGAGGAGGTGCTCATTATGGTAATTTCTCTCTGCTAAGACGGGGAACATCTGCTCACAGTAACGGTTAGTGAACCGTGCGGAGTCCCATGCGAGAAATGCCTTCTCTGCTTCATCAACTCAGATGGTCCTCTTCACCCGCTTAGTAAGTGGCTTGACACTTGTGGATGGTTGCACCTTAGTCGGTGCTCTTTTAGTTCCCTTCTTTGCCGGTGTCTTGTCAGAAGCCTTCTCTTTTCCTCTCTTGGTGGCCATCCAAAAGAAGGAAGAAAGAGAAGGAATGTCAAATATAGATAGCTAAAAATCGGAATGAAGAAAGTCCAAGTGATAATGAATGCCAAAGAAAAAGATAATATCTTAAATACATGGTAGCTACAACAAGCAAGTAAGACATCAGGTAAAATCATAAAGGCATATCATAACAACTAGATGCAAGAGAGTTAAAAGCGTGCAAGTAACAAGCATGAGAACAATAGCTCAAGCATCAATAGCAACACTAATAGTCACATGCAACAAAATAATGAGCACTTTTATGATGACAATTAATGAATAATATACTCAATACACATGGATTGCAAGGGTTGTGAAAAAGAGGCATTAAAGCGTAAGAATAAAATAGAAAATAAATCAAAATGCCATGAGAGCTTTTTCACAAACACTTGGTGTGCAAATTAAAAATAGAAAGCAAGGTAATCAATCCAAGTGTTTAGGATACCCAAATAAAATGTCAATTGTCAAAGCACACCTCATAACACATACAAGCTAAGATATAGTAACATAATCACCTAAATAAAATTCCAATACTAACATAAAAAATGCAAGATAAAAGAATAAAAAAGAAATTATAAATAACAAAGCTAATATAAAATTAAAAATAAATAAAATAGTCAAATACAATAAATAAAAGAAGAGTGAAAAAGTAGAAGAGAGGAAGAAAAGAAACCTTAAAAAGAAGATGAAAATAAGGAGATAAATGGGAGTAAGAATGGGAGAAGAGGAGTAAGAAGGAAAGAAGAAAAGGAAAGAAAATTGTAGCTGCCGGAGTTGGTGGTCTCTGGGGGTAGTCCGCCGGTAGTGGTGAGACAAGGGAGAAGAAAGAAGTAAGAAGGAAGAAAGAAATAAAGGGGGAAGAATGAAGAAGGATTAGAATTAGGGGAAAAAGAAAGCACCAGGGCGGCATGCGGAATTAAGTGACACAGCGCTGATGACGCATACGCGTAAGCGTCGGTCACGCATACGCGTGACTACTGGTCGCGCCGGACGCACGGTTCCAGCATCATGCCTGCACAACTCTCTATTCAAATCACCATTTTACGCCAATTTTCATACCACGTGTATGCGTCGGTGACGTACACACGTGGTTTAATAAAATTGCAGGTGATGCGTACGCGTGGGGTGGCTTGTGCGCCAGGCACCCCTCTTGTGCGTTTCCAACGTAACTCTCTGTTCATTTTTAATAAAGAGCGAACCTCCATATGACGCATGTGCGTCATTGACGCTTACGCGTCAGAGGCACTTTATATATATATAATGCAAAATAAAGGTAACCATGCAGAACTGGAAATTAACACTGCTATCAATAAAATAGAACTAAAAAAAAGGGAAGATCATACCATGGTGGGTTGCCTCTCACCTAGCACTTTTCTTTAACGTCCTTAAGTTGGACGGTCCATAAGCTCAGTCTCCTTCCTTTGCTGGATCCGTCAAGAGGAAGATCTCCAGCTCCTTGTTGTTCTTCATCTTCTCACCATGATACAGCTTCAGACGGTGGCCATTGACTTTGAAGAAGGTGGGGCTTGAAGGGTGACTCAAGTGGAAGACCCCATATGGCTCAACCTTTTTCACCCTATAAGGTCCTTTCCACCTTGATCTCAACTTGGCTGGCATTAGTCTCAACCTTGAGTTATAAAGAAGGACTAAATCCCCAGCTCTAAACTCTCTTCTCTTGATGTTCTTATCATGCACCGCCTTTACCCTCTCTTTGTAGAGCCTTGAGTTCTCATACGCTTCCAGTCGAAGGCACTCGAACTCCTGTAGTTGCAATTTCCTTTCAATCCCGGCTCCCCCCAATCCTAGGTTGCATTCTTTCACCGCCCAATAAGCTTTGTGTTCCATCTCCACCGGAAGGTGACAAGTCTTTCCATAGACCAGGCGGAATGGACTCATGCCGAAGGGTGTCTTGTAAGCTGTCCGATAAACCCAAAGCGTATCTCCAAGCCTAGAGCTCCAGTCTCTTCTATGAGGCTTGACAATCTTCTCCAGTATGTGCTTTATCTCTCTGTTAGACACCTCGTCTTGCCCATTGGCTTGGGGATGGTAAGCCGTCACCACCTTGTGAATAATGCCATGTTTCTTTAGTAAACCTGTCATTCTTCTGTTACAAAAATGAAAGCCTTGATCACTCACAATTTCTCGTTGTGATCCAAAGCGACAAATAATATTATTCCAAACAAAAGAAACAACAACGTTAGCATCATTAGTACGGGTAGAAATTGCTTCCACCCATTTAGAAACATAGTCAACAGCTAACAAAATGTATAAGAAACCATTGGAGTATGGAAATGGACCCATGAAGTCAATACCCCAAACATAAAAAATTTTACAAAACAATGGAAGTTGTTGGGGCATCTCATCCCTTTTGGATATATTTCCAAACCTTTGGCATTGGGGATAAGAGTCACAGAAAACATTAGCATCTTTAAAAAGTGTGGGCCACCAAAATCCGCAGTCTAAAATTTTTCTAGCAGTTCTTTGAGGACCAAAGTGTCCACCACTCTCAGAAGAGTAGCAGGCCTCTAAAATTGACTGGCATTCGGATTGTGGCACACACCTTCTAATTATTTGGTCAGCACCACATCTCCACAAATATGGGTCATCCCATATGTAATACTTGGACTCGCTTTTAAGCTTGTCCTTCTGATGCTTAGAAAAATTAGGAGGAAAGGTATGACTAACCAAATAATTAGCTATGGGTGCATACCAAGGAACCACCTCAGATATTGCTTGCAAGCCATCAAGTGGAAAAGCATCATTGATAGGAGTGGAGTCACTTTTAATATGTTCTAGGCGACTTAAGTGGTCTGCCACCAAATTTTGGGAACCACTCCTATCTTTGATCTGTAAATCAAACTCTTGCAATAACAATATCCAACGGATTAACCTTGGTTTTGACTCTTTCTTAGCTAACAAATATTTCAAAGCCGCATGGTCTGAATATACTACCACCTTAGTTCCAAGTAAATAAGCTCGGAATTTATCCAAAGCAAAAACAATAGCTAACAGTTCCTTTTCAGTGGTAGTATAATTAGACTGGGCACCATCTAAAGTCTTAGAAGTATAAGCAATAATATATGGATCCTTACCTTCACGCTGAGCCAGCGTCGCTCCTACCGCATAGTTTGATGCGTCGCACATGATCTCGAACGGCCTACTCCAGTAAGGCCCTCTCACAATAGGAGCTTGGGTCAAGGCAATCTTCAGCTTGTCAAATGCCTCTATGCAGTCCTCACTCAAGTCAAACTCTACGTCCTTCTGCAGCAGACGGGACAAAGGTAGTGCAATCTTACTAAAGTCCTTGATAAAACGCTGGTAGAAACCTGCATGACCAAGAAAAGAACGGACTTCCCTCATAGAGGAGGGGTAAGATAAACCAGAAATAACATCTACCTTTGCAGGATCAACAGATATACCTGTATTAGAAACAACATGTCCTAGAACAATACCTTGCTTTACCATAAAATGACATTTTTCAAAATTAAGCATCAGGTTTGAACTAACACACCTTTCTAATACTCTAGCTAGACTATCCAAACAAAGGTCAAAGAAATCACCATAAACACTAAAGGCATCCATAAAGACTTTCATACAATTCTCAAGAAGATCTGAGAAGATACTCATCATGCATCTTTGAAATGTAGCCGGTGCATTACATAAGCCAAAAGGCATTCTCTTATATGCATATGTTCTGAAGAGTCATGTAAAAGTTATTTTCTCTTGATCTTCTGGAGCAATATGGATTTGAAAATAACCAGTATAACCATCTAAAAAATAGTAGTGTGATTTACCTGACAGGCGATCAAGCATTTGATCGATGAAAGGTAGTGGGTAGTGATCCTTGCAAGTGGCCTGGTTCAAGCGCCTGTAGTCAATGCACACCCTCCAGGAATTCTGCACTCTCGTAGCCATGAGTTTCCCATGCTCATTCTTTACTGTTGTGACGCCAGACTTCTTCGGAACCACCTGTACTGGGCTAACCCATTCACTATCCGAGATTGGATAGATGATATCAGCTTCAAGCAGTCGGGTCACTTCCTTCTTCACAACTTCTAAAATGGTGGGGTTCAACCGCCTTTAAGGTTGATGGATAGGCCTTGCTCCCTCCTCTAGAAATATGCGGTGCTCACAGACTTGAGGGCTTATACCTACTATGTCCGCCAAACTCCACCCAATAGCTTTCTTGTGTCTTCGCAGCACACTAAGCAGACGCTCCTCTTGTTGGGAAGTAAGTTCCCTTGCAATAATCACTTGGAGCTTTTGATCATCTTCAAGATAAGCATACTTGAGGTGAGGTGGAAGGGCTTCAACTCCATTTTCAGCTCATACACTACAAAAAAAAGAGTTTAAAATGGCATTGATATTATGGCGGTTTTAAAGAACCGCCGTAATACCCTGTTATTATGGCATTTTTGGTTGCTGCCATAATTAACTTTGTGTTTGGTGGTGGTTCTGGTGATTATAGCGGTTTTAAACCGCCATTTTCACACGTATAAAAAAGAAAAGAACTGCAACCCTATCTAGCTCATTAAACGAAACATTACGGCGCTATCGATCTCCCTTCTCTCTCTCTTTCGTCTCCTCCGACAACGCCATTCTTCCCTCTCGGCTTCTCCTCTCTCCGCCGGTTATGATTTCTCTAGGTACTTCTCCCTCTTCCAAGGCTTCCCGATCTTCGCATAGAATTCTTTGCTGTTCTTGAAAGTAGTAAGAACGTCAATTATCTCCTTCTTCTTCTCCGGATCCATGGCAACCGTCTCAAACGTTGCAGGGTGCTCGAAAATCACGTGACTCCACCTGCCAATCTTGTACGAATATTCTCCACCACCATTGGTGTAAAGCTTCCTCTACCTCTTTCCCATGGAAATAGCCTTTCCTTCGTCAAGAACATACTTGAAGGAGAAACCGAAACTGAAATTACATGATTTCTTCATTTTTGCTCGGGTTATGGTTTCAAAATTGTTTTTGTTGCTGATTTTTGGGGGTTTTTATTTCTCTGCAACTCTGCGATCGGGTCTTGTGTTGAAGCATTCGATTGACGTTGGTGCGGGGGTGATTGACGTCGATCGGGTCTTGTGTTCAACCAGTCGACGATCTCAGATCTTGGATCTTGGATCTTCCTTCCTCACATCTGCCGTCGACACTACTTGCAAAGCCGGCAAGGTTGTTTTCGTAACGTTACCCCCTCCTCTCTCTCTCTCTCTCTCTCTCTCTCTCTCTCTCTCTCTCTCTCTCTCTCTCTCTCTCTCTCTCTCTCTCTCTCTCTCTCTCTCTCCCCGATCTCAAATCTAGTGTCAATGTCTAGTGTTCTGAACTGGTTATGTTGATTAAAGACCACTTGTTATCTGAACTGGTTTTGTTATGTTGATTCAAGTATCTAGTGTTCTGACTTGTTTAAATTTGCATTTGTATCCGTTTCTGATTTAGACAAGTTTGGGTTTGTTAATTGAGATGTATTAAATTTTATATATCTTCCAATTTAGGTTATCATAGCAACTTGTATTTCAGGCTACACAAAGACTTAGCGAGGATAAAGTCAAGCAGTGTGTTGATCCAAAACTTGGAGCAGAATATCCACCCAAAGCAATTGCTAAGGTGTTACTCTTATTGCTGAATGATTTTTATTTATTTATTTTATTGGTTTTGGAAGTAGGGGTGTCATTTTCTTGTGTGGATTGAGCGTGAATTTGAATCTGAAAGCTTCGTATGATGGTATATGCTTCTTGTCATTCTTCTTTTAGTTGGTTTGGAAGATTTGTGGTGGCTTGTCTAGGTTTTAGGTTTACGAATTGTTATGCTTCTCTTGCTGTTCCATGGAATTTTTATTTGTTTATTGTGTGATTGTACAGTTTTTCTTATATGACTATTAATGGGAGAAGGGTTAGTGAAGCTTGTGGGTACAATGATTATTTGTTCTGGAGGTAGGAAATTGTTCTGGGTACAGTTTAATTTGGACTTGTGCGCTTATGGTGTGCAGTAAAATGTTTTTGATATACAGCTGGTTGTTTGACGAACAAAACTCTCGCGCGATCTAGAATTTTCACAAATAAATTCCCGTTGTAAGTATAGCTTCTAGACCGACAAGAATTCCTTTCATACAAAAGTTTTGTTTGCCACTTAAGCAAACCCAATAAATTGATAACCGAAGTATTGAAACCTCGGGTCGTCTCTCAAGGAATTGCAGGGAAGTATGATTTATTATTGGTTATGAAATTGTATGTTTTTGGGTTTTTGAAATAGGGAACAAGTAAATTAAATGACGAGAAAAATAAATTAATGATTATAAAAATCTCTTGCAAGGTATAAGAACTGGAATTTCTATCCTAGTTATCCTTATTAGGTGTGATGAGAATTGTTATTGCTCCCACTTAGTTAATCCTTACTAAATAAGGAAAGTCAAGTGGACTAATTAACTTGATTCCTCGGTCCTAGTCAACTCCTATGGAAAGACTAGCTGTAGAGGGATTCAACTCAATCAGCAATCCTAATTTCCAATCAACTACTGAGTTTGATAACTCAAGTGTTACCAATTACTTAACCAAAGCCAAAGAGAGAAAATAAATCAATAATTAAATTGAAAGTATCATAAATAAAACAATCATAAGTCTGAAATACCTCAAATTGCATTAATTAAGAAAATCATAACATGAATGGTTCATAAGCCAAATTGAAAAGATAAACAACAATTAAAGGTATAAATAAAAGTAGAAAATAAATTAAAGGAACATTGAACCTGTAATTGAAGGGAAGTAGCCTAAACATAATAGAAATCCTAAATCTTAATCCTGAGAGAGAGGAGAGAACCTCTCTCTCTAAAAACTACATCTAAAACCTAAAATTGTGAATTATGAATGTTCTCATTACGTCCCTCTTTGATTCTTCTATTCTTTGGCTTATATTCCGTGTTTCTGACTTAGATTTGCGCCGAAAAAGGGTCCAGAAATCACTGGGGGCGTTTTCTGCAGATTCCTGTACGTGGCGTCTGTCACACGTTCGCGTGGGTCACGCGTTCGCGTGAATTGGAGTTCTTTCTTGTCACGCGTACGCGTCGGTCACGCATTCGCGTCATTTGCATTCTGCTCAAGGCACGCGTCCGCATCAGTCACGCATTTGCGTCGATGCCATTTCGCGCTAGGCACGCGTTCACGTCATCCATGCGTTCGCGTCGCTGCCTTTTCTTCAAAACTCCATTTTTTTTATTTCCTTCCATTTTTGTATGTTTCCTTTTTGTCCTTTAAGCCATTCCTGCCCTATGAGACCTGAAAATACTTAACACACAAATCACAGCATCGAATGGTAATGAAGGATAATTAAATTTAATATTTTTAAAGCATAGGAAATATGTTTTTCACATATATCATAAAATAAGAAAGAGAAAGTAAAACCATGCAATTCATATGAATAAGTGGGTGAAAAATTGATAAAAACACTCAATTTGAGCACAAGATGAATCATAAAATAAGGGTTTATCATTGTTCTTATTATATTATAGAAGAAATTTACTAACTACTCTCTGCATAGAAACTGTATATAAAAAGCTTTTTCACAAACCTCACTCACATCCTGAATTATCTGCGGATTTCAGTGTCAAATTCAACATGAGCTGCATTCATGATGGATGAATTTATCTTTGCTGTAGTTTTTGAGCTTATTAACTAGTCAAAAATTGACATTGATTATAGTTGTTACTGTTGCACTCAATTGCAAACTGATTTTAATAACTCACTGCAACTTGAATGCTTTCAAATGACATATTGTAAAAAGGAAAAAAGAAAAATGAAATAACTAACTTATGTTTTTTATCTCTAGAGTCAATTTTAAAGTGCATTCTATTTAATTTGAGCATCTCTCTACCTAATTAGCTTTCATGCTTGTAATCACGTGAATTCATTCGTTATTCAAAGAAGTGGATCTCATTCAGGTTAGTAAAAATTAATGAAGTATTTGAAATTCGAATCCTATATTTTGTTCGTACTTCTTTTCTTCCAGTTAGATTAGATTAGATGCTCTGCTATTTTTTTCTTTCTTTATCTTTTCACCCTTTGCGCACGCCATTTTACTTTTCTCTGTAATGATTATCTAATTTTTATTTTATGAACACAGGGTCAACAACCTAGCCTTGCCAATTCAGTTAGATGGCTTCAAATTTAGACATCCACTGTCACTGTATGCTCTCCCTCACTTCCTGTTTATATTTGGTGTTGTATGAAATGTATACAATAAGCCTTTATCGCGTGTATTTTTTTCCTCTGTGAATAGAATTACTGCTATATTTCCTAGCATTGTTATATTGGTACAGTTGGTCTTTGGGGGGGATTTTGATACTAATCGTGATTTTTTCTAGAACTTTGTTATCATTATTAATGTTGTTGATAACTTAACCATTTATTTTCCTATCTTTCAGGATCTACATTCTGAGTTAAAGGAGCTAATTCTAGAATATCAGGTTTGTTCTGTTATTTTAAGCTTTGGCAGTGATACCTATTTATGTTGGATAAGCTGATTTAAAATATTAAAGATCATCATCAGTGGAAGACAGAGCATTTAATCTCTAATCAAATAAAAACTTTCTCTCATCAACTTGCTTTGACTTTTGATCCATTTGACTTTTCATCATATAATAAACAAATTTAAGGAAAAAATAATAATTGATATGGAGAACATGGAGTAGTTTTCCTTTCATCAAGTACGTATCAATTCTGATGTACTTGCATTGCTACTTGCATATATAAATTAAGGGAGAAACCAAGATAATTAATACTAAAATATTTAGATTACTTTAATTTATCTAAAGAGAGGTTGATATAATATATAGAAAAAAATTATTTATTAGAGTTATAAGTCCTAATATAATATATAAAAGATTAATTAATTCACTATTTTTTATAACGCAATATTATATAATTAGATTAAACACCCCCTCTCCAAATGGTCTGAGTTTATATATACACAATGGGCTGTGGATGTATCTGAAATTGAGCAATTTTTTTCCTTTTTAATGCAGTTCTTTGACATTTGAGGGGATTCGTAGACTGCCTGAGAAGGACATGGGGTTGGAGAAATTTGCATTGGATGTCCATAAGAGATTTATCAAGCAATGTTTGGTAAAGGTACCGTATTATATTAAGCAATATTTTTTCTTTTCTTTTATTTTTATTTTTATTTATTGAGGATCTCTATTCCTCCATGCACTTTGTATTATCCAACACTTGTTAATAAATTTCTTCTTTTATGGAAAAAGTTAATCTGACTATTGAAAATTCATAAGAGATAAATGATCTGATTCTCAATTAATCTAGCAAACATGAGGTTCAATGTCTAATAAATCTGGTCACATCTCTAACCAAACTAGATGTAATTTGCTATGTCTTCATACTTTATTGTGGGACATCTTGAAAACATGAGGATTTTTACTGACCGATGAGAGTGCCTCTTGGGATAAGACATATGAACTATGAAGGGCAGGTGGCCACCTAAGAAACTAGTTTGTATTAGAGTATCAAGTGCTGTTTCTAATATGTTACATAAATGAACAGTAATTTATTGAAGGTTGTCATGAGACCAAAAGAAGTTTTTTGTCTTTATAATGTTTAATTTGTATAATGTGGTGAATCGTGAATGTATTTGATGCTAAGTTTGCAAAATCCCTAAAGGCATAGAATGACAATTACTTGAGTTCATGATATCTTTTTTGTTACATGCTGTGTTGTGTGTTTGATTGTCTACATACCACATTACTCTAGTGGTGAAATGGCTATGGTGTTCTCCCATAGAATCTCAATTTCTTTGGCATAAGTTATCAAAAGTAAATATGGTATGGACAGTAATGGTTGGGACGCCAATGCTGCTACTCATTCTAGCCCTTGAAAATTCATTTTGAAAGGATACTCTGCTTTCAAACCGTTGCTCTCCTTTATGGACTTGAAAATGATCATTGCTCTTACCTCTTGTTTATAAGCTCACAATGTGACTCATTCGTTGGATCATCCTTTGTCATGTTTAAAAGGTACTTGGTGGAATGAGAGGAATGACGGCTTTGGTATGGCTAGGTTCAGTTGTCGACCCAGATGAGGTACATATCTAAAATACCCATTCTTCACTCTTATACTTACGATTTTTGGAGGGAGGTGGAGTTTACCGCTAATGAAGATTGATAAGTTTATAGTATCTTAGGTTTAGGATCCATTAGTTTTCTTTATTAAGTTAAATTAGTATTTGAAATTCGAATCCTATAAGGTGTTAAATTAGTATTTGTAAAATTCTTTCTTTTTTAAAGGATTGAGCCTGGAGTTTGCGCTGTCTTTTTTGTTCTCATTCTAATTCAATACTCTTAGCTTAACTCATAAGCTTTGTTTTCACAAAAAGAAATATATATCTAAATTACAAGAATGGTTCCAATGGAGTTAAAATGCTTCCAAACTATTAGTTGAAAAATAAACCTTTGTCTGCTCTGTTTGATTCTAGATTTCTAGTTCACACATACGCATTCCAGATCTATTATTTGTTTCTTCTTTTCTTTTTTTTCTAAATACATTTTTTAAATGATAAAATTAAAAGGCAATTAATAATAATTTTTTATGTGAGATTAATATACTATTTCTGTTTTTCAGATTGATGAGTAATGTCTTCTTTAGCTTCTTAACTTACCCAGTGTCTTCTTTAAATCATATATACAACTATTTGAGAAGGAAAAATTCACAAAGCCACTGTTATAGCCACAAAATTATCATTTGAAAGAGGTAATTATCATTTTTTTATAGTTTCTTTTAGAATACTATTTAAGTATTTGTTTAATATCTAATTTGCACATATAAGAATAATTTTCTTACCTTTAGAATATATATAGACTTTTAATGAATAGATTTTTTTAAATCCCTATTTGTAGTCCCTCTTAGTCGTGTCAATCGATAAGTCATCGATTGGAAAACCATGAACCATGCATGAGTATAAAGATGGTTTGGTAAAATTCCAATACAATTGGTTGGAATGTTCCCTACTCAACAAGTTTCACAGGTACATTCATATTCTGCTTATGCTAGAGTGATAGTAAACCTTGTCTTGTGTGTACAGTATTTTGCATTAATATTTAACGATATTTAATGGTATCAACTTTATTCGTTGTTCTGAACTTCTCTTCACATGAAATTGTTGAAACAAATTTTCATGTAAAATAATCCATTATCAATATGGAAGCTTTCCACATTGAGCCCGGTCTAAATATTAATAAGAAACGTACACCTTATACAATTCCAATAATGTATTCTTCTTTTATCAAAACCCTGGGCATATGTGAATGAAAACTATGGGTGAGATACAGAATTGATAGTATATATTCTTGACTTCGCTTACTTGCTCAGTTGCTCTTGATAGCATTGCTGAAGGGGTAGTAAGTATAACTTGTGGAGTTGTGACCTCTTGGTGATTTACTGATTTATATACCACTTGTATGAAAAAATTTACTCATTATTGTATCAATGCTATGTAATTAGATATGATAAATGTATATCAATATATGCTTTTTTCTTGCATTTCTTGTGCTCATAATAGTTATATTTTTGTTGTAAGGATTAGATCAGGAGAGTGAGATTCCATCACCAAAATAGTTAGGAAGTAAGTTTTCTGAAGCAAGAAACAAGGAAGCATGACCTTGCTTGATATGTTAAGACGTATATTAAGAATTATATGTTAAGATGTATTATTGAAAAATGTTACTTTGATACTTTGTTTTTGGATTATGACATTTCAATTATGACTTGGATTATGACTTTTGGATCATGTATGAATTAAAAATCATCTTATAATGTTTGATTTATGACTATGCCTTTTGGTTATTACGAGATTTTTAAGTGAGTTTCGAAAATATCACTTTAAATTGTTAGTTTCAATCTTATTTTAAAAAGCATAAAATTGTCATCCTAATTAGGTACAAATAGCGATTAGAAACCCCCATTTTAAATGAAAACGATGCCATTATACGCTGGTAAAAATGGCGGTTAAAAACTACCATTTTAAACACAAAAGATGCCATTATAACCTGGTAAAAACGGCGGTTAAAAACTGCCATTTTAAAACACAAGATGCCATTATAACCTCGTAAAAATAGTGGCTAGAAACTGCCATTTTAAACACAAAAGATGCCATTATAATCTAGTAAAAATGGCGGTTATAATGGTAAAAACGGCAGTTTCCAACCGCCATTCTAAACAGAAATGATGCCACAACATCCTGGTAAAAATGGCGGTTGTTCAAAAACCATCATTTTATGCGGAAATAATGAAAGTTACAAACCGCCATTTTAACCCTCAAAAAACCGCAGTATTATCCACAGGTTATTACGTCGGTTTTCTGAAAACCGCCGTAATAACTAGAATGGCGCCCAGAATAACAGCGTTTCTTGGAGGCGCCAGTTTTGGTCATAATGGCAGTTCTAACCGCCGTAACTCCCCAAAATAACCACCGTTTTAACCCCTTTTTGTAGTGATAGCTTGGCACTTGATCATCTGGAATCATTAGAGGTGGCAATGTGTCTTCAGTATACTCAGAGGGCTTCCCCACACTTGCACCTTGAACCATGTTCTTCTCATCTACTGCCTCTCGGTGAACTTCAGCCACGGTCTCCTCAATAATGTCACACTGAAGATAGAGTGGTCTTCCGATGGGTGCTTCATAGCTTCATCAAGGTTGAAGCTCACTGCTCTTCCATCAATCTCAAATAAATATGTACCCGAGCATCCAACTTAAACCGCAAAGTCTTCAAAAATGGCCTTCCAAGCAAGATGGATGAAGGTCTTTCTGAGTCATTTGGGGGCATCTCTAGAATATAGAAGTCAATAGGAAATGTCAACCCCTTAATGCTCACCAAGACGTCTTCCGCAATGCCAACCACTGAGATTATGCTCTTATCTGCTAAAACAAAACGTGCTGCCGACCTTTTCAAGGGAGGAAGCCTCAAAGAATCATATACAGATAATGGCATAATACTAACACATGCACCTAAATCACACTTGCAGTCAACAAATTGTACACCCCCTATAGTACAAGTAACCATACAAGGACCGGGATCACCACATTTTTCCAGTATAGCACCCATCAAAGTAGAAATAGAGCTACCAAAAGGAATAGTTTCTAAATCATGTATCTTATCCTTATTCATGCACAAATCTTTTAGAAACTTAGCATACTTAGGAACCTGGCGAATAGCATCAAAAAGGGAAATAGTTAATCTTTTTGAAGATCTCCACCATCTTGGCGTCTAGCTCCACTTGCTTTTTAGTCCTCATAGCAAGGTGTGAAAAAGAAATGGGAATGGCTTCTTGATAAACCACTATTTTATGGTTTATATTATGTTTAATTGTGTAGTTTTATCATGATCCTTACCCACTTATTCATTAAATTAGCATGAAATTATAATTCCTTCCTGAATTTATAACATGTTTGAAAATTGCTTCCTAGAGACTTTAATTATATATTTTTAATTCTCCTTTATTCCATTAGATGCCGTGATCTGTGTGTTGAATGTTTCAGACTTTATAGGGCATGAATGAGTTGGAGATTGGAAAGGAAGCTAGCAAAAATGGAAGGAACACAAGAATTTGAGGAGATAACCAGCGAGAAGTGACGCAGTCGCATGGCTCACACGACCGCGCGAAGGAGAGCAGATCGCAGTGACGCGGCCGCATGGCTCACGCGGCCGCGCGGATTGGAAAAGCTCAAGCGACGGGGTAGCATGGACGACGCGAACGCGTGGCCAAGAAAAGCGCGAATGACGCGTCCGCATGGATGACGCGATCGCGTGACATGTGCGATCTGCATAATCTGCAGGATTCGCTGGGGGTGATTTTGGACCTTATTTCGACCCAGTTTTCGGCCCGGAACAGCAGACTAGAGCCAGAGAATATGCAGAAACAAAGAACAACATTCATTCTACACAGTTTGGGGAGTTTTAGATCTAGTTTTACTCCCTTAGGTTTCTTTCTCTAGGTTTAAGAATTTTAATTTTCAATTGGTCTTAGCATTGGAACATTGAGAAGAATTATTTTCCTCATCAAGACTTCGTCATTCTAGTTCGTTCTCTTAACTTGGTTTTATTCTTCCATGTTCTTCGCTTTGTTCAATTTTGTTATTTGAATACTTTCATGATTATTTAATACAAGGATTATTTCTTCCATTTTAATTTATTTTTCCATTCTAATAATCATATCTTCTTTTAATTCCCTTTCATGTGTTATGGATTTATTATTTACAATGAGTGAGTAGTTCCCTCACTTGATGGGGAGTTGTATTGAAAGGAACTCTTGAGTTGGAAGGATTGAAAGAAAATTTGTAATTGGTTTAACTGTTGGATTGTTATCTAATCACTAACACCAATCCCTTTGAACTAAGTGGATTGTAACTCGTGAATAGATCTAGCATTCCAACTTGTTTGATTTTCCTTTACCTAGTAAAGGATAACTAAACAGAACAACCATTAATTATAAATTAATCTTGAGATCATTCCATCAATAATAGAGATTCCAACTAATCAACTCCCAGTCAAGGCTTTTATTCATATTATTTGAATTTTCTCAATTTAATTTTCCACCTACTTAACTCAACTTCTTGGAACATCTAATTAATAAAATAGCACACTTTTCTGGAACTCGTTGGGAGACAACCTAGGACTTAAACTCCCAGTAATTTTTAATTTAAACTCTCTGTGACATATTTCTAAATTGATAGGCAGATTTTCGGTGAGTTAAGAGCTATACTTGTAACGTAACTATTTTAATAATTTTTAATTCACCAACTTCTGTATCTCATCAATTTTTGGCGCCGTTGCCGGGGAGTTGCAATAGAGTGCTAAAGTTATTAATTAGAATTTATTTATTTGTATTTTATTTAATTTTGCTACTATGAGCTGCATGTTTCTTTCGTCAAATGACGCATTCACTTCCTGATCCGCGCTTGCTAATATTCGATCCTGAAATTGAAAGGACTATTTCACGAATAAGGCGAGAACAACGTCGGTTAGTCCGCTCTGAGGGCGGATCTGAAAGTGAACTTGAGGAAGAAACCAGTCCCCGTTCTACTGATTTGGTTGTTTTACGTGCAGAAGACATGGCAGCTAGGAGAGTTACCATCCAGGAGGAAGGAGCCCCTGATTTTACAATGCAACCGTTTCAAGCGCATCATCCAGCGGTAGCTACAGATTTTGAAATAAAGACCGCACTGCTAAATTTGATACCCAAGTTTCATCGCCTACCTGCTCAAGAGCCTATCAAGCACTTGAGAGACTTCCAGGCAGCCTGTTCTACTGTCAAGCGTGATGGTACTGATGAAACTTCAATTTTGCTGAAAGCCTTCCCGTTTTCTCTTGAGGGAAAAGCAAGAGAGTAGTACTACACTCAACCTCTAGCAAATGTATCCAACTGGGATACACTCAGAAAGGAGTTTTTAGAGAAATTCTTTCCATCTGAAGTTATTGATAAACTGAGGAAGGATATTTCCATAATTGTTCAGGATGAAAATGAGACTCTCTTTGAATACTGGGAGCGCTTCAATAATCTTCTGGAATGCCCCCACCACATGATTGACAAGATAGTGTTACTTAGCTATATCACACAGGGCATGAGGCCCCAAGATAAGACCACATTGGAAAGTGCTAGCAATGGGTCTATGAAGAAGTACAAGACCACTGATGAGGCTTGGCAATTGATCAGTGATTTAGCTGAATCTACTAGGAACCACAGGCAAAAGCAAGGCCGTTCAAAAGCTGTTACAGAAGTATCCTCTAACAGAGAGACTGCTGCTCTAGCTCAGAGTATATGCGAGATGACCAACTTGCTGAAGCAGATGCAATTGAATCAACAACAAGCTTAGCAAGCTCCTCCACCACAGCAAAACCAACAACTAGTCCCACAAAGAATTTGCGAAATCTGTGCTGATTATAGCCATTACACTGATGAATGCCCGCAGCTCCAACAAGAAGACAACATGGTGGCATCCACTCATAACTTCTATGACCGCCCGAACCAAGGGTACGATCAAAGTGGAAATAATAACCATGGATGGCAGGACAATTCTAACCAGAATTGGAGGGACAACAATAACAGAAGAGGCCGAGATAATCAAGGAAATCAGAGGTGGAATAATAACAACAACAGGCAGCAGAATCAACCTTACAAAGCACCTCACCTGAGGCAAAACCAAGGACCACAGAACAATCAACAGCAGACCTCTCAATTCACTCGCTCTTCTTCATCTCCTAATGAAGAGTTACTATAATCTTTTGAGCGAAGATAGCAGACCATGGAAAGTAACATCATGAATAGTATTAATGCCAGTCTGAATGGTCTTACCTCTACTTTGCAAGCTTTTATGTCACAGATTGGATCAACACAAAATTCCAGTAACCAACCTTCAAGCTCCACTGGAATCCCCTCTCAACCATTACCCAATCCAAAAGGAGGCATTAATGCCATCACCCTGAGGTCAGGAACCACACTGCAGGAGGGGAATCAGGAGGAACCAAGCCCACCAGAACACACCTTAGCTGAAGAGGTAGTAGAAATAGAAGATGTTGAAGAGGAAGAGGACATACAGGACATAGCTGAAGAAAAAATAACTCAACCACAGGAGGAAGCACCAAAAGGCGCAAACACCACAGAAAACACTACTCCTATTCCATTTCCACAACTTGCAAGGAAGCCCAGGAAGCAGCTGGAACCCGACCCCAAAATGGTAGAAATATTCAAAAAGGTTGAGATAATTGTTCCTCTTTTTGATGTTATTCAGCAAGTACCTAAATATGCAAAGTTTCTAAAAGATTTGTGTATTCATAAAGACAAAATTAATGAATTAGAAACTATTCCTTTAGGTAGTTCTATATCTGCTTTAATGGGAGGATTACCTGAAAAATGTAGTGATCCAGGTCCTTGTAAAGTTAGTTGTACTATTGGTGGTGTAGTAATTTATGATTGCATGTGTGATTTAGGAGCATGTGTCAGTATAATGCCTTTGTCTATATATGATATTTTGAGGCTCCCTCCCTTAAAAAGGTCGGCAGCTCATTTTGTGTTAGCAGATAAAAGCATTATTACAGTGGCTGGAGTTGCTGAAGATGTTTTGGTGAACATTAAAAGGCTTACATTTTCCACTGATTTTTATATCTTGGAGATGCCCCATAATGATTCAGATAAGCCATCATCAATCCTACTTGGAAGACCATTCCTGAAGACATCAAAATTCAAATTGGATGCTTTTTCAGGAACATACTCCTTTGAAATAGATGGCCGCATAGTAATCTTCAATCTGAATGGAGTCATTGACAACCCCCCAGAAGATCGTTCTATCTTTCAGTGTGATTTCATAGATGAAAGTGTAGCTGAAGTTCACAAGGAAGACTTAGAAGAGAGGCACACTAGACAAGGTCCAAGTGTGGGGACCCTCTTAACTGACAATGAGGGCACTTCGTCATTTTCACAAGCTCCAAATAATCCAGAGCCTGCCCATGATCAAAAGTTAGAATTGAAACCCCTCCCTCCACATCTCAAATATTCTTATCTTGAAGATGAGCAGAGGTTTCCAGTTATCATTGCAAGGGAACTTACTTCTCAACAAGAAGAGCAGTTACTTGATGTGCTGAGGAAGCATAAGAAGGAAATTGGGTAGAGCTTGGCAGACATAGTAGACATCAACCCTCAAGTATGTGAGCATAGAATATTTTTAGAAGAGGGAGCAAGACCTGTCCGTCAACCCCAAAGAAGATTGAATCCCACCATCTTGGAAGTTGTCAAAAAGGAAGTGACCAGATTATTGGAAGCCGGTATCATATATCCCATTTCAGACAGTGAATGGGTAAGCCCAGTACAAGTGGTGCCCAAGAAGTCTGGAGTCACTATAGTGAAGAATGAGCATGGAGAGCTCATAGCAACTAGAGTTCAGAATGCTTGGAGAGTCTGCATTGATTACAGGCGTATCAACCAAGCTATCCGTAAGGATCACTACCCACTTCTATTCATTGATCAAATGTTGGATCGCCTGTCAGGTAAATCACATTATTGCTTTTTAGATGGTTACACAGGTTATTTCCAGATTCATATAGCTCCTGAGGATCAGGAAAAGACTACTTTTACATGTCCTTTTGGGACTTATGCTTACAAGAGAATGCCCTATGGCTTGTGCAATGCACCAGCTACTTTCCAAAGGTGCATGATGAGTCTTTTCTCTGATCTTATTGAGGACTGTATGGAAGTTTTTATGGACAATTTTAGTGTTTATGGTGATTCTTTTAACCTTTGCTTAGATGGATTATCTAGAGTATTAGATAGATGTGTTAATACAAACCTTGTATTAAATTTCGAAAAATGTCACTTTATGGTAAAACAAGGAATTGTATTAGGACATGTGGTATCTAATAATGGCATTTCTGTAGACCCAGCAAAGGTGAATGTTATTTCTAGTTTACCTTACCCCTCTTCTGTGAGGGAAGTCCGTTCGTTCCTTGGCCATGCAGGTTTTTACAGGAGATTTATTAAGGACTTTAGTAAGGTCGCACTTCCCTTATCCAGATTACTGCAGAAGGATATTGAGTTCGAGTTCAGTGAGGATTGCAAACAAGCATTCGATAAGCTGAAGACTGCTCTGACTCAAGCCCCAATTATGAGAGGACCAGACTAGAGCCAGCCGTTTGAAATCATGTGCGATGCTTCCAACCATGCAGTAGGAGCAGCGCTGGCTCAGCGTGAAGGTAAGGATCCTTTCGTTATTGCTTATGCGTCCAAGACTTTAGACACTGCCCAGTCCAATTATACTACTACTGAGAAAGAGCTTCTTGCTATCGTTTTTGCTCTGGATAAATTCCAAGCTTATTTACTTGGTACTAGAGTAGTAGTATATTCGGACCATGCAGCTTTAAAGTTTCTATTAGCTAAAAAGGAGTCCAAACCAAGACTTATACGTTGGATACTGCTGTTACAAGAATTTGATTTAGAAATAAAGGATAGGAGTGGTAATCAAAATTTAGTGGCAGACCACTTGAGTCGCCTTGAGCATATTAAGGATGATTCTACTCCTATAGATGATAATTTTCCTTTTGATAACCTGCAAGCAGTATCTGAGGTAGTCCCTTGGTATGCACCTGTTGCTAATTATTTAGTTAGCCACATATTTCCTCCAAATTTTTCTAAGCATCAAAGAGACAAGCTGAAAAGCGAGTCTAAATATTATATATGCGATGACCCATATTTATGGAGATGTGGCGCTGATCAAGTGATTAGACGTTGTGTGCCTCAATCAGAATTCCAGTCCATTTTAGAGGCCTGTCACTCATCTGAGAGTGGAGGACATTTTGGCCCTCAAAGAACAGCTAGAAAGATCTTAGACTGTGGATTCTGGTGGCCTACTCTTTTTAGAGACGCTGCTGAGTTTTGCAAATCTTGTCTCCCATGCCAGAAATTTGGTAATATATCCAGGAGGGATGAGATGCCTCAACAAATTATGCTTTTCTGTGAAATTTTTGATATTTGGGGCATTGACTTCATGGGTCCATTTCCAAATTCTAATGTATATTTTTATATATTGTTAGCTGTGGATTATGTTTCCAAATGGGTGGAAGCAATTCCAACCCGCACTGATGATGCTAACACTGTTGTTTCCTTTGTGAGAAACCATATTATATGTCGCTTCGGATCACTACGAGCAATCGTGAGCGACCAAGGCCCCCATTTTTGTAATAGGAGACTAACAGGATTAATAAAGAAGCATGGGATAATTCATAAAGTTGCAACAGCTTACCATCCCCAAACTAATGGGCAAGCCGAGGTGTCAAACAGAGAAATTAAGCGTATCTTGCAAAAGATAGTAAAGCCTCATAGAAAAGACTGGAGCACCAGGCTACAAGATGCACTCTGGGCATATAGGACAGCATACAAGACACCCATTGGGATGAGTCCTTTCCGCTTGGTTTATGGAAAAGCTTGTCATCTTCCAGTTGAAGTAGAACATAGAGCTTTTTGGGCAGTTAAGGAGTGCAACATGGGAATTGAGAAAGCCGGAGCTGAAAGGAAGTTGCAACTACAAGAACTGGAGAGCCTTCACCTAGAAGGTTATGAAAACTCCAGAATATACAAGGAAAAGATGAAGGCTGTACATGATCAAAACATCAAGAAGAAAGAGTTCCAACCTGGGGATTTAGTCCTCCTTTACAAATCTCGACTAAGGCTCATGCCAGGCAAGTTGAGATCAAGATGGGAAGGTCCATACAGAGTAGAGAAGGCCGAACCGTACGGAGTTTATCACCTAAGCCATCCTTCAAGCTCTGAACTTATTAAGGTTAATGGACAACGCCTGAAGCTATACCATGGCGAGAAGATGCAGAGAAACAAGGAGCTTGAGATCTTCCTCTTGGAAGATCCCCACATAGTAGAAGATTGAGCTAGTGGAGCGTCCAACTTACGGACGTTAAAGCAAAGTGCTAGGTGGGAGACAACCCACCATGGTATGATCGTTCTTTTCTTTATTTTTTTAGTTTTTCCTATTCAATAACTCTTCTCTTTCTTAGCACTTTCGTGCATCTGCATTTACATGTTTTTATTTCTTCCAAAAAAAAATTTTTGCTACGCGACGCGATCGCATCAGCGACGCCTCCGCGTCACAGGGGGAGTAAAGAAAAATAAAAATGAACAGAAAGTCACGCTGGAGCATGGCTGGAGGTGTGCCAATGGCACTAATCAACCCACGTGACCGCGTCGATGACGCGTTCGCGTCGCATGGGAATTATGGCCTCCCACGCGACCGCGTACCCCACGCGGCCGCGTGCCCTGAGTTTTCGTCGTAAAAGGGTGCACAATGAAATATTGTGCGAGAGTGATGCTGGATTGGTGCTGGAAGCACAATCCTTATCACGCGATCGCGTCGCCGACCCGGCCGCATCATCCATTTTCTGGCGCACACTCACGCGATCGCGTGACCCACGCGATCGCGTCGTCCCAATTTTGGCAAATAAATTAATTTGAACAGAGAGTTGTGCTGGTGCGAGGCTGGACTCGCGCCAGAAGCATAACATGGGTCACGCGACCGCGTGACCGACGCGATCGCGTCACCATACTTGAAGCGCATCCACGCGAACGCGTGCCCCACGTGGCCACGTCGCATGCGCCGCACAGTTCAACCTAAAATTGCCACATATCTTATCTTTCTCTCCTCCAAATCCTAATTTTCCTTTTCACTCCTTATTTCTTCCTTCTCCCTTCTTCCTTCTATCTCACCTATCACACTCTCTCTCTCTCACCTCCATTACCAAGGTTCTATTTTCTTCTTCCTTTTTCTCTTTTCTATTATTTTATATATTATTTTTCTTTTCATTATTCATATTTGCCTTCTTCTTCTTTTCCTTTTTACATGGTGTTAGATATTTAATTGAGTCATTAGTCCTCATTATATACTTGTGGTTTGTTGCAATTTGTTTGACAATTATTATTTTTAAGGGATTGCTTGCATGTTCACCTTCATACTTTCTATACCTTATTCAACATGTATGCTATGTGTTTGTGAAAAAGCTCAAATGGCATTATGCACTTCTCTATGTTGTTATACTATTCAATGCTTGCTTTTCACAACTTTCCTTTACCATTGTATTAATTGAATTTAATTGTCAATACAAACGTGATGGTTTGTTAAAAAGTATTGCTTAGTCTATGCTACTCATGCCCTTTGCCGGCATGCCAATAAACACCTTGCAGTCACTTGTCTTTCTATGCACTAGCTATTTTCCATTGTTGGCTTTTCACATGTACTCGAGAGCATGTGTTAATGTCATCTACATCCTAATATGCATCCATCACCACTCTTCCGTTCTCTTCCTTGCTATATATCTATTTGAATTTAATTTACTTTCTCCTCTCTTTTCAGGATGGCCACCAAGAAAGGAAAGGAGAAAGCGACTCCTAAACCCCCAGCAAGAAGAGGCACTAAAAGAGCATTAGTGGTAGAGCCCTCTTCAACCGCAGTCAAGCCCTCAACAAAAAGAGTTAAGAGGATAATAAAGGTTGATGAAAAGGAGAAAGCCTTTCTAGCAAAGGACACTGCGCGATTTCCCAATCGCTACTGTGAGCAGATGTTCCCTATCCTGGCAGAAAGGAACTATAACAATGAATACCTTCTTATCCTTCCGTCCAATATTGCTACCTTTGTTGAGCCACAAATCGAACGAAGACAATGGGATTTCCTACGGAGACAGCCAAGGCAGGTCAATCTTTCTTGAGTAGTTGAGTTCTACTCTAACTTCTACATGCCAACCCTGCAGTCTGTTTTATGTCCGGCAGAAGCAAGTCCCCATCACAGAAGAGGCCATTCAGCAAGCTCTGAGTCTTCCCCCTATTCCAGAAGGAATGGACGCCTTCCAAGAAGTCGCACTTAAGCGCCAGAGGTACCAATTTGACTGGGACTCTGTTCTCGGAGTTATCGCATTACCTGGTAGCCGTTGGATCTACGGATATCACCGTACCCGCCCTAAGGGAATCTTGGCTTCAGCACTTACCTTGGAGGCTCGCGTCTGGGCACAGATCATGTCCCATTACGTCTTTCCGAGCACTCATGAGTCCTCCTTCACTGCGGACATGGCTGTTCTACTATGGTGCATCCTTACAGACCAACCTCTGCATCTCTCAAGACATATCCGGAATGCTATGGGACACGTACAAATCGCGGACAACTTACCTTTCCCTGCCTTGGTCTCAGATCTTGTCTCAGCAGCCGGAGTCTCCTACAGAGCTGGGGACACCAAAGTCGTGCTTCCACGGGATGATCAGTATGTCCCTAACGGGAAATACCTCAGACTCCCCGCAGCCACTACAAGCCTTCCTACTACTCCAGTTGAAGATAATCCTTCTTCAACACCACAAGCACCTACAACTGATGAATTGCTCCAGCAGATAATCGAAAGGTTGGATCGGCAAGAACAGAAAGTAAACATGAGAGAGCACCATAACGAGCGCCGATTCAAACACCTCAAAGAGCTACTCAAGGGACACTTCAGGGACTCGGATACCCCGGACTCCACTTCTTTTACCAGCACAGGGAGTCATAATGGTCCCGACTGTGGAGATACTACCACCAGCCCACCCCTGTTCCTGACAGACGGCACCGAGGACGGTGCAAAGCCTTAAGTGTGGGGAGGTCGGTCAGTACCTGACTTCTGGAGGTAATTTCTTTTCCCTAGCACCAATAATTAGGATATTTTAGTTAGATTTTCTTTCTTTTATAGAATAGAATAAATTACATATGTTAGGATAGTTGCATGCATGTTCTACTTAATTGAAAAGACAATAAGTTTCTTTTAAGACTCTATCTTTGGAACAAAATTTTCACTAATTTTTCAAAATTTTATGATAAATTTGCTTGAGTTGTATTTGGAACATGACATTTGAGCTAAAGAACACACAACCTGTGAAAGATTTGAGCCTTTATGTATGGTTACATTATTTAACCATAATTATTTATTTCTTGCGTGTTTACTTCTCTATGATTGTAATCTATATTTTGTTTTATCTTATATGTCCAATATTTATTATATTTGCATGCTTGCACATGATTGAGGCCATTATTTGTTTAAACTCACTTATCCAAATTAAGCCTACCCTTTTTAATTACCTTTGTTAACCACTTTGAGCCTTTAAATCCCATTTGTTCTATATTTTACCACATTACTAACCTTAAGCTGAAAAACAATTGTATATCCCAAATTGAATCTTTGGTTAGCTTAAGATAGAATTGTGTGTGCTAGTTAAGTATGGAAAATTGTGGGAACAAAAGTTGTTAAGGGAATGTGTCATGAGAATTTAATGGAAATTTGGATACCTACTCATGTGAAACTATAAGAATTAAAAATCTAGGTGCATTGATAAGCTATATTTATTCTAATGTCAAAAAAAATTTTAAAAAAATAAAATAAAAATAAAAAATATTTATATAAATAAGTAAGGGGACAAAAAAATTACCCCCAATGTTAAATTCAGAATTCAAAGATCAATGCACATATGATAGAATCAAATAAAAAGTTGATACATGAGTATGGATAGAAAAAGGGAATTCTGGGTAGCTAGGTATGAACTTTAATATTACATTAAAAATATATAGGTTGGGTTGAAGCTTGGGTTAATTAAAGATTCAATTTATTAGCTCACTTGACCAAATGTATACCCCTACCTGTACCTTAGCCCCATTACAACCTTGAAAAGACCTCATGATGTTTGCATTGGTATATTAACTGTTGTTGATTGGTTAGGAGAAGAACAAAAGTTAGAAAGCATGATTAGAGAAGGATAGAGTGATTACCCTATACACTAGAGATTAGAGCGTACATACATTATCAGTGAGGGTTCAATGCTTGAATTTTCATGTTCCCTGCTTTCATGAGCTATCTTCTTGCACTTTTATCTGTTTTATTGTATAATGATAGAATTAGTGGAATTTGATTTGTAATTGTTTTGAAGAGCTTATTTACTTTTGATCAAGTGGGCAAGAATCATATAGTTGCATATATATATATATATATATATATATAGGCTTGCATTGCATTTCATGAGTTTCTACATGTTCATACTTATTTCCTTATCTCCTTCAATTAAGCATGAGGACATGCTAATGTTTAAGTGTGGGGAGGTTGATAAACCACTATTTTATGGTATATATTATGTTTAATTGTGTGATTTTATCATGATCCTTACCCACTTATTCATTAAATTAGCATAAAATTATAATTCCTTCCTGAATTTATAACATGTTTGAAAACTGCTTCCTAGAGACTTTAATTATATATTTTTAATTCTCCTTTATTCCATTAGATGCCGTGATCTGTATGTTGAATGTTTCAGACTTTATAGGGCATGAATGAGTTGGAGATTGGAAAGGAAGCTAGCAAAAATGGAAGGAACACAAGAATTTGAGGAGATAACCAGCGAGAAGTGACGCGGTCGCATGGCTCACGCGACCGCGCGAAGGAGAGCAAATCGCAGTGACGCGGCCGTGCAGATTGAAAAAGCTCAAGTGATGCGGTAGCGTGGACGACGCGAACGCGTGGCCAGGAAAAGCGCGAATGACGCGTCCGCATGGATGACGCGATCGCGTGACATGTACGATCTGCATAATCCGCAGGATTTGCTGGGGGCAATTTTGGACCTTATTTCGACCCAGTTTTTGGCCCGGAACAGCAGACTAGAGCCAGAGAATATGCAGAAACAAAGAACATCATTCATTCTACACAGTTTGGGGAGTTTTAGATCTAGTTTTACTCCCTTAGGTTTCTTTCTCTAGGTTTAAGAATTTTAATTTTCAATTGGTCTTAGCATTGGAACATTGAGAAGAATTATTTTCCTCATCAAGACTTCGTCATTCTAGTTCGTTCTCTTAACTTGGTTTTATTCTTCCATGTTCTTCGCTTTGTTCAATTTTGTTATTTGAATACTTTCATGATTATTTAATACAAGGATTATTTCTTCCATTTTAATTTATTTTTCCATTCTAATAATCATGTCTTCTTTTAATTCCCTTTCATGTGTTATGGATTTATTATTTACAATGAGTGGGTAATTCCCTCAATTGATGGGGAGTTGTATTGAAAGGAACTCTTGAGTTGGAAGGATTGAAAGAAAATTTGTAATTGGGTTAACTGTTGGATTGTTATCTAATCACTAACACCAATCCCTTTGAACTAAGTGGATTGCAACTCGTGAATAAATCTAGCATTCCAACTTGTTTGACTTTCCTTTACCTAGTAAAGGATAACTAAACAGAACAACCATTAATTATAAATTAATCTTGAGATCATTCCATCAATAATAGAGATTCCAACTAATCAACTCCCAGTCAAGGCTTTTATTCATATTATTTGAATTTTCTCAATTTAATTTTCCACCTACTTAACTCAACTTCTTGGAACATTTGATTAATAAAATAGTACACTTTTCTACAACTCGTTGGGAGACGACCTGGGACTTAAACTCCCAGTAATTTTTAATTTAAACTCTCTGTGACATATTTCTAAATTGATAGGCAGATTTTCGGTGAGTTAAGAGCTATACTTGCAACGTAACTATTTTAATAATTTTTAATTTACTAACTTCTGTGTCTCATCACTTCTCTCACAACATCATCTTCCTTAGATACTCCATTCTTTGGTTGAGCAACTTCTTCTTCAACCGCATCTTGTACCCCATCCTCTTCTTCAACATCTTCTACCTCAACAACATCTTCAACTTGAATGTCTTCTCTTGAGCTTGTCTCCTCGGGACTCCTCTCTTGCAATGTATTTCCGGACCTAAAAGTAATGGCATTAATTCCACCATTGGAGTTGTGTAAAGGTTGAGAGAGAAGTACACTAGAACTTGAAGGTTGATTGTTGGAGGTAGAGGGTGGGTCCATACGGGTTATAAGGGCTTGAAGAGTGGAGGTAAGACCAGTGAGGCTAGAGGTAAGTAAATTTTGAAGCTCTTTTTGTCCTTGAAGGATAGAACGGAGTGTTTCATCTTGGTTGGAGGAAGAAGGAGGGTAGGTAATTTGAGGGGCTTGTGGTTGGTTGTGTTGAGGTGCTTGAGCTTGCCTCTGGTGAGGTGTTCGGTAACTTTGGCCCTGATTTTGCTGTTGGTATGGAGGGTTTTGTTGATACCGGTTCTGCTGATAGTTGTTGTTCCACCTTTGATTTCCACTATTGTCTCTGCCTCCTTGGTTGTAGTTGTCTTTCCATCCTTAGTTGGAATTGTCTCTCCATCCTTGGTTGGAATTGTCTCTCCATCCTTGGTTGGAATTGTCTTGCCAACCTTAATTGTAGTTACCACCTTCGTTATAATTACCGCCTTGTTGATAGTACCCTTGATTCGGACGGTTGTAATAAGCATTGGTAGCCGCCAAGGTGTTGTCCTCTTGGATTTGTGGACATTCAAGTGGGTAGCACTAACTCTGATTTACAAGTTCTAGTCACTTCCTACGGAAGGATTAGAGTTAGTGAAATATGAGTTGGCCAGCAATTCCCAATTACAATTGATACTTGCGTATTCCAACTCAAGGGTTTCCAATTAATCAACTCCAAAGCCATGTTGGAATATCTACTCCATTGACATGAATGCCATTTTCACATACATGTAAAAAGAGTAAATAAAAGACATGGTAATTATAATAAATTAATAAAATCAAAATTGGCACTGACAATTAATTAAAAGGAATTAAACAAGCGATGGAATTAAATATAAAAATAATTCATTGCATTAATAAATTCAGAAATAGCAAAATCCAAACATGAATTCAAGTAACTAAATGGAAAACAAAGGAGTAGAAGTAATAGAAAGGCAAACTATGACGATAATAACTCCACTTGAAGGTAGCAGCAGCTCTCTCAAGATCCAAACTGAAGATGAACTAAGAATGCTAAGAACCCTAGGAGAAGTAGTGTTTTTCTCTCCAGAATTCAAAAACTAAACTAAACTAAAATGAAGTTGAAAGTATGTCCAGTCTCAGCTACACCGCTGCCTCTAGTCTGCGTTTTTGGGTTTGAAACTGGGTCTAAATCAACCCAGAAATCGCCTCCAGCGAGTTCTGATGAGTGCAGCACGTGATGCTCTGCCACGCGTACGCGTCGGCCACGCGTACGCGTCGCTAGACTTCTGCGCTTGTCACCCGTATGCATCAGTCACGCGTACGCGTCGCTGTAAGATGCGCCAATTCACGTGCAAGCGTCAGTCATGCGTGCACGTCGCTCCTCGCTTCTCAGCTCCTTAGTTTCTTGTGTTCCTTCCACTTTAAGATGCTTCCTCTTCATCCTTTAAGCCATTCATGCCCTGTAAACCTGAAAACACTTAACAAACACATCACGGCATCGAATGGTATAAGAAAGGAATTGAAAAGTAATAATTTCAAGGCCTAGGAAACATGTTTTCAACCATATCACAAAATTAGAAAGAAAATGAAAAATATGCAATTTACATTAATAAATGTGAGATTAGTTGACACAAACCCACTCAATTCAGTCCAAAATATATCATAAAATAGTAGTGTATCATACATCCACCCCTTAATAAGGAAAAATTATGCGTCTCCAACCTCCACCTTTTAATAAATATAGAGAGAAAAGGATTATAAAAAAAAAAATCTCTAAGTTCGACTATGTGACCAAATTCAGCCTCCCAAATATACATAGGAGCACATCCGGTGGTAGGAAAAACAAGCTAACACGATGAGGCATAAATATTTGAGATGTCGGCACGAATATTTAATCACCATTTTGTATTATGTATTATATGTCTCAAATCTAATTACATAAATTAATTTTATTTTTATTTAAACCACACTGCCTTTTAAATAAAATTATTTAAATCTAACTAAATAATAAAATAATTCATATCTTATAAAATACAAGGAAAAAAAAAACACTAACCTCAAAGCTCAATGCCTTAACTATGTATAATATCTCAATCAGTTGATGTCCTCTGAACATACAACTTAGCAGCTTGACATATTTCTTCAAGATAAATCTACCAAAATATGCAAGAATTTAGAAATCTCTCAAATGAAAGAGATCCCATATGTGGCTTTTATATAAACGTTAAGAGTGCAGAATGTTTTTATGGATATTTTGGTTGCACAAAATCTGACATGAACTTTTTTAAATACAATGGATGCATCTATGATCTTTTCAATCGCGTTTGAATCATATCTAAGATGTTGAAAATTCAAGATCTAACTTTTTTAAAGACGATTATGCAATATTTGAGATATAATTATTTATTTAAATTAGTAAATATTTTACCAATTACACACAACGGTAAATAAAATATTTACTTAATTTATATAAAAAAAATCTTAATTTAACAGAAATAAACTAAATTTTAGCTTTCACAATTTTATCCGTAATATTAGAAGAAAGATTTTTAAAGAACTTCTTTTAGAGTGAAACTAAGGTATTAACAATAAATTAAACCCTAAGTAAGGATTATATAATTTTACTCTCTCAATTTTCAATGTTTTTCGGTTAAAATTATTACCTTAAAGAAAGATAAAATGAAATTAAAAAAATAGATGTACAAATAATATTTGTATATAAATAAACATTTTTCTCGTTGATATTATATAGCACATGGATGATCCTCCTGCCAATACAATAAGTCAAAACCCTTGTAGTCGTAGGTGGCCATCCTCTCTTCATTTTCATATTCATTTTCAATTTTTCATTTTCATTTAAATGCCAACAGACTGTGGAAATCACACAGATGAACACCGCCATGTGCTTGCATTAATTACTCCTGATCTATTCTGCACTCTACACGGGACACAGATTTTGGAACAACATTTACACTCCGTTTGGATAAATAATTTAAATAAATTTTTTTTTTTTAAATTTAAAATATAAAAATTTTTATTAATAACAATTTATTTTGTATTTAGATTTTTAATTATAGAAATACTTATTTAAAGTTGTAACGTTTGGATAAATAATTCAAAAAATACAATTTTTTTCACAAAAAATAAATATTTAAACAACAATAATAACAAATACTTTTTAATATTAAATGTTGATTTTCTATAACCTAATCACTAAGATTACAATTATTTAAGCAATTAATTCTTTATTTACTCTCTTATTAGTTCTATTTTTTAGCTAAAAACTGGTTCTTTTACTTCATCTTTATCTATAACTGTGTTCTTATATGTGGTAAATAGTAATAAAATTTTAATTCACAATAATTTTGATGGCAATGCAAAAAAATTATTGTGTAATTAGTGTTTGTTGTTTTATTGTGTATGATATAGTAAATAAAAATAAAAAATAAATGTGAAATGTGTATCAATGTATATTTTGTTGTTGTTTTTTATTTTTTTTACTTCTATTAGAATTCCCTCCTCTTTTATTGGGGTCAAGAGCTTGTTATAACTAACTATAAAAATAATAGCAGCTATATAAAAATAAAATCACATGAGAAAAAAATAAAATTAAAATTGAGATTTTATACTACACACAATGTTAAATACAAATTTAATAATAAAAATAGAGTAGTAAAATGATAAAAAAAATTGAAAAGAATATATGCAATAGGTACTTCAGATGGAACATTGTTTTAAAATAGTGGTGAAAGGTCAATATTTTTAGCAGATAAATCATTGCGTGAAAATGACAGTGAGTTCAGTATTTTCAGTATTTTTTTACAGAGACAAGAATGAAAGTAGATTTTTTTTGTTTTGAGGTCTTTTTTACGAAAATGATAGAATAATTTATCGAGAAAGAGAAGTCATATATTTTTATTTCTTTAAAAAGTTATAAATTAACTTTTTGAGAAGATAAAATTCTTTTTAAGATAGTGCCAAATATGCCGTGACTTTTCATAATTCAAAAGTTAGAAAAAGTAATTTCTACTACTTTTCATATGGGTTCTTAAAGCAGTAAACTATGTCATAATTTTTTTAATTTTTTAAGAATAAACTAATATTTTTAACTACAAATATATAAATTAATTTAATATTTAATATCCTATTAATTTATGTTATCTTTCATAAAAAATAATAATTTATTCAATTTTTTTTTTACTAATTGTGCCAATAATTTATGTATTTGATTTCCTTTAAAGAAATATATCATTATTAGTATTCAGAATATTAATCGTGCTCTAAACATCACTTTTGGAATTAAATGAATAAAATCCTAGTTTATCAGACTATTAAGAGTTAGCTACATACTTAGCTTACATCAATTGTATCTACAACTTAATAAACTTTTACTGCTTCATGGAATATATTCTATTGGTCATCTATATTATTTATCTATTTTTATTCTTATTTCTTCTGTCTCTTTTTTTTTCAATTTAATGAACCATTATCAAGTGTCTATATAAGAATTTGCTCAAAATCTTCCTCTGATAGAACGATTTTTTTTAAAAAAAGATAAAATTTATCAAAATATACCATTTGTAACTTTTTTACGAAAATGTAACATATCTCGTTAATATTATAAATTTGAAAAAAAAAAATGACATTGCTATATCACATTTATATACGTGATGTTTAACAATTTTAAATTGTTTACGGTATAAACGAAATGCGTTATATTCTTATTTCATTTACACTATAAATGAAATAAGAGTTGAGGAGGTCTATATATGTATCTCATCTACACAGAGCCATTTGAGTCTTTATCACATCTATTTCTTCAACTTTTCTCCCACTTCTACCTTTTTCAATTCATATTATCAAATTACTAAGAGATTATGGTACGTGTCGATGCGCCTGATGCAGACATCAACCGTCTTAACATGACATAGCACATTATTGGAGCAGCCGACTTTAAAGTTAGTATTATTTTTTGTTTTATGTTTATGTTAAAGTATATATGTGTAGCCATACTTAAAGTACTTTTATAGAAATAATATGCAGTATATGTTAAGCAAATGATATATTGTTAGTAATAATTTAAATAATAAGGTATGATTTTAGATATTAATAAAATAGATTTATTATTTAAATGTTTGTTTAGGCTTATTTTTTTAAATTTAATTATTAATTATTTAATTAAATGTTTTTAATAATTAACTTAATTAAATAATAGGTTGTTTATATTTTTAGTTATTAAATATTTAAATAAATGCTTTTATTTAAATTTATTATTATTTAAATTAAGTTATTAAGATTTTACAACCCATTCTTTTTATTTTTGTTCTTACCGAAGAACACTTGCGGCAGCACCTTCGAATTTCGATATGCACCCCCAGCTCGATTGGTCCAAGTGAAAAAACACCTACTGCCTAGCTCCCACCAAAAGAAAAAAAGTTTAATTAAATTAAAGGAGTAATTTAGATAAAGACGTTGAAAACGTGTTTTTATAAAAATATTTTTTAATAATTAAAATTTAATATATATAATTGATTAAATTGAGTTATTTTTGTTAAAATTAGGCTAGATAAATTGATCTGATCGAAAAATGGTGAATCAAATATCGAACTGTATTGGTCTAAATTAATATTATTTTTATAGAAAATGACTACAATATCCTATTATAGAAAATAACTAAAATACTTTTATTATATTTATTAATTTTAAAAATATTTAATTTTAGTCCTTTATTTTTTTATCATAGAATTAGGATTTAGAATTTTTAAAATTAATATTATATAATAATAGTATTTTAACAATTTTCTATAATAAGGGTATTGTAATTATTTTTTATAAAAATAATATTAATTTAGACTAATTCAAGATTTGATTCACTATTTTTTTGATTAAATTAATTTGTCTAGTCTAATTTAAAAAAAATAACATGATTTAATTAATTATATATATTAAATTTTAATTACTAAAAAACATTTTTAAAAAAAGACGTTTTAGACGTCTTTATCTAAGTCTCTCCCTTAAATTAAAGACAAGCATAGAGCCGTAGTTACCCCTAATTAATTAATTAGCGGAGGTCAAATTCTTTGAGATTTTCAAAGCGATTAGTAAACTCAGTAGCATTTCTACGATAAACTTTCATGTTCACATCCAATATAACTCCATAAAAATGAATCATCCTGATTATCAAAACGCGAGCTCTCTGATTAAATCTATTGTGAGAAATGAGAGACGTTGACTCTGAATGCACGTTGCCTAGGATTCGACACCTCTAAAATTATTTAATTATTTTAAAAAAACTAATTAATTATACAAATAATTATTTTTAAATTAAAATAATAAAATTTATAAATAATAAATATTATAAATTTAAAAATAATTTAACTATTATTTTATTATTTATTAATATTATCACCTTAAATTTTGACAATTCTTAAATGTTGATAAAGTAAAAAAAAGTTTTATTTAAACACTTATAATAATTATGTTAATTATTAATATTTTAAAATACACGAAAACCGCTTTTTTATTAAACATCTATATTTATTAAACGTTAAATTTTAATGTTTATTTTAATAATTTTAAAAAATTAAAAAATAGTTAATTTACAAAAGTAAATATAAAATAAAAATAAAAAATTAAATAAATATAGAAATAATATTTAATTAATATTTTAAAATATATATTAATTTAAAATATAATGTATAATTATGTAATATATTTAAAATTATCTATACCAATATATAAAGGGATACGCAGATTTAGTATCCAATTCTTTCTTCCTCTTTTATTCTGTTTCTTTTTTATTAAAAAATGGGTTTACCCAGAATTTAAAAACTGAACTACTCCTAATAAAAGAAAACTGACACTACATACTTACATACTTACGATACATGATATTTTGAAATTAAATTTGTTAATTATATTTTTATCTTTAATTTTTGTTGATATTTTTTAAAAATTATTAAAATATAAATAATTAATATAAATAACATTATACTATAATGATAATAATGATATAAATAAAATTATCAACAAAATATTAATTATTTAATATTTTTTATTAATATTTTTTATACATAATAGTCCATAATACAATAGTATATAATATAAGTGATCAATATATCATTATAGTACAATAACTGATAGTATATAAAATATAATTATTTTATTAATAATTATTTCAATGAGACAACAGTATTTAAATTATAAAAAAAGTAAATTATTATTATTAACTAAAGTCATTGAAATAATTAAATCAATAACATATGGTTTACATATTTTTTATATCCAATATTTATTTTTTTAAAAAATTACATATAAAAGTGTACTCATTAATCAAATCTATATCAATATATAAAGGACTATACCAATGTATAATGGGAATAAGAAAATTTGGTATCCAATTTTTTTTACTATTTTACCCCTATTTAATATTACTACATCCTCCATATTTTTTATTTTTTTATCAAAGAAAGAATTTGCCCCACGACAAAGTATCAAACTAATTCACTATCAACCCACGACATATTTTAAAACTGAAAAAAAAACTGTTACTACTACGTATTGAATTTAAAAACTAAGTCACTTTAAAAAAAAACTGTTCCAACTTCAGTCATACTTAACCTTCAAGAGAATTAAATTACTCTTTCCCTTTTAATTTTGGTCTCGCAAACGTTTTTCTTCTCTGCATATTATTGCTATTTTTCTCACAAATAAAAATGGAAACTTCACGAAATCAACAATCATCATTCATGTAATCGACCCACTTGGACAGATTATGCTAGGCGAAGAAGACAGAACATGGCCGAAAAGACAACAACACCTAGCTAGAAGACGTGCAAGTTATCGGGAAATGATTCGACAAGGAAAACAAATTGCCATATCAACTGATACAACTCCAATTCCAACTCCAATGCCAAACACAGGTGGAGATATCCGATTAACTACAAACATAAGGTAGTCAGATTGACTACAATTAAACAAATGGCCATAATTAGCACCTATCATCAATTAGTTACAGGTAACACGATAACTAAATTTAAATTTTTTTTATTATGAATTGAATTAGTTCTTAATAATTATATTTTACTTTTTCAAAAATACAAGAATGGAAGCGCATGACAATAAAACTGCCACAAGTAACAGAAATCAAAATAACATAATTGATTGCTATTCTATCATTGATATTCTGTAACAAAATTAATCAAATTAATATTACTATACATAATTTATTTTATATATATCACAAAATTATACATACACTGCAGTGTCTTTCTTAATCAAACAACATATCAATTATATATGAAATTATAAAGTTAACATTAAAAATTTGGTATCCAACTTTTTTTGATATCATTCATTCATAAAAATAATTTAAAAAAAATTAATGATCAAAATAATAATAATAATATTTTTTTAATATTTCATTTTCATCCTACAATATAATATATAACGTAATATATAATATTTATATATTATATTTATACTAAAAAAAATAAAAAAAATGTCATGTAAGACTAACGACAAAAAATACTCTTATATTAAAGTTTATCATAATAATTTTATAATAAAAAATAAAATTTATATATTAAAGTAATAAATCAACATTAAATTTTTTAACAACACTTTAATTTAATTTTTTAAAATTTTTTATGTTATTATATTTTATAACTTTGGTAATGATATATATTTTTAAACAATTAAAAATAAAATTAGAATATATCTTATTTATATATAAATATAACGGTTAAAAAAATTACAAGAGCTATTATTTTTAATCTCTTATGATTAAAAAAGCACTGCATAAATACATATTAATTCTTTTTATTATAAAGATTAATTCCTTTTATTATCAACGTAAACACAAAAAAACAAGAATACATTACAGTATAATAAATAAATTATTTTTTAAACATATTTTTGTATTCTTAATTGTCTTAATAGATGAAATACTCATCATATCATCAATTTATGGTAACAAATTAAAAAAATAAATTAAAATATTTCAAACATTAATGGACGAGATTCAAACCTTTAAAAAAAACCTATAAAAAAATATAATAGAAGCATAGAAAAAACTATTTGTATTATAATAAAGAAATATAGATATATTCTAAAATAATTAAAGTTACCGATATTTTGTTTCACGCAATCAAAGTTAACTAATATTATGATAACTAATTCTTCTCTTATAAGTTTAATTTATGCTTATTTTCTATATTGCTATTTAAAAATATAAGTACGAAAATACATGGTAACGGAGTTGGTCCAAGTAATAGATCCCTAGTTAGTATCTTTATATGCTTTAAACATATAAAGACATCGATATAAATTATTTTGTCTACACATTAAATCTTCTTAACGTATAATATTAACAAAATTAACCAACTTAATTAACACTCTTTATTTTATTACTAAGGACTAATTTTTTATTAATTCTAAAATAATTAAAGTTATCGACATTTTGTTTCATGCAATCAAAGTTAACTAATATTATGATAACTAATTCTTCTCTTATTAGTTTAACTTATGCTTATTTTCTATATTACTCTTTAAAAATATAGGTATGGAAATACATGGTAACGAAGCTAGTCCAAATAATAGATCCCCTGGTTAGTATCTTTATATGCTTTAAACATGTAAACACATTGATATAAGTTATTTTGTCTGCTGACAAACTGATTTTCTGCTAGTAAAGAATTTTATAAGAATAATCACGTTGTAAGTATAGTTTCTAAACCAACAGAGAGTCCTTTCATACAAAAGTTTCGTTGTCACAAGTAACAAAACCCAATAAAATTTATAACCGAAGTATTGAAACCTCGGGTCGTCTCTCAAGGAATTGCAGGGAAGTATGATTTATTATTGGTTATAGAAAGGTATATTTTTGGGTTTTTGAATTAAAGAACAAGTAAATTAAATGACAAGAAAGATAAATTAATAATTAAGAAAACTCTTGGCAAGGTATGAGAACTGGAAATCCCATCCTAGTTATCCTTATCAGGTGTGATGAGAATTGTTATTGCTCCCACTTAAATAACCCTTACTAAATAAAGGAAAGTCAAGTGGACTAATTAACTTGTTTCCTCAAGTCCTAGTCAATTCCTATGGAAAGACTAGCTTTAGAGGGATCCAAACCAATCAGCAATTTCTAATTTACAATCAACTGCTGAGTTTGATAACTCAGGTGTCACCAATTACTCAATCAAAGCCAAAAGGGGAAAATCTAAATTATTTATATCCTAAATAGAAGAAAGCAATCATAAATCTGAATTACCTCAAATTGCATTTAAACATAAATTCAAATCTAACATGAAGAGTTCATAAGCCAATTTGGCAACATAAGTAATTAACAAGTAAAAGCATTAGAGTAAATAAAAGTAGAAGAGAAACATAATTTAAAGGAACATTGAACCTGGAATGGAGAAGAATAAACATACTCCAAGAGAAATCCTAATTCTAAACCCTAAGAGAGAGGAGATAGCCTCTCTCTCTCTAAAACTACATCTCCAAACCTAAAATCGTGAATTATGAATGTTTTTTTCAATGTGTCTCCTTGATTCCCTTATTCTCTAGCCTCGTACGCGTGACCCGGAGAAAATTCAATCGATGCATACGCGTGGATGACGTGTACGCGTGGATGACGCATACGCATGACAGAGCCACGTGCTGGACGTATCAGAAATCGCCCTCAGCGATTTCTGGGCTCCTTTTCGGCCCAATTCCAAACCCGAGAACACATAATAGAGGCTGCAAAATGGGGGAATCACAGATAAAACTTTCATTCACAACAATTTAGGTTTTAGATGTAGTTTCTAGAGAGAGAGGCTCTCTCCTCTCTCTAGGTTTAAGGATTTAGGATTTCTTTTAGTTTTAGGTTCATTTCTTCTCAATTCCAGGTTCAATGTTCCTTTAATTTAGTTTCTCTTCTACTTTTATTTGTTCTAGTACTTTGGTTTATTTATTTTTCTTGTTGATTCTCTTCTTATCCAATTTGGCTTATGAACTTCCCAATGTTAGACTTGATTTCTTTATAATTAATGCAATTTGAGATATTTTATATTTATAATTTTAATTTAGCTTTTTACATTCTTAGCTTGAATTGATTAATTGGAGACGCTTGAGTTATCAAACTCCTTTGTTGATTGATAATTGAGAGTTGCTAATTGACTTGAATTTCACTAACTCTAGTCTTTCCTTGGGAGTTGACTAGGACTTGAGGATTCATATTGATTCATCCACTTGACCTTCCTTCATAGTTAGAGGATAACCAAGTGGGAGCAATGAACAATTTTCTTCACAATTGATAAGGATAAGTAGGATAGGACGTCCAGTTTTCATACCTTGCTAAGAGTTTTCTTAATTATTAATTTAATTTCCTTGTTATTTACATTCCTTGTTACATATTTCAAAAACCCAAAAAGATACAATCTCATAACCAATAATAACTACACATCCCTGCAATTCCTTGAGAGACGACCTGAGGTTTAAATACTTCAGTTTATTTTTATTGGGTTTGCTTTAGTGACAACCAAACTTTTGTACGAAAGGATTCTTTGTTGGTTTAGAACCTATACTAGCAACAGGAATTTATTGTGAATTCTTTACTAGCAAAAGTCCGTTCGTCAAAATGACGCCATTGCCGGGAAATTGCAAACGTGTGCCTTATTATTGGTTATTGTAAATATTTGTTTTTTGCTTATTTGTTAGTTTTTGTTAGTTTTAGGACTTAGTTGCTTATTTTTATTAGTTTTTGTTTTTACTTGCTATTATGAATTCTCACCCCTTTGGCTATGAGTTCAGTTCAAATTATGTTGCAGGGAATGGACACTATAATGAGAACACGCATCAAGGTTGGAACAATCAAAGATGGGAGGAGCCACAAGGATTTGATCAACCCTTTCGGCAACAACCCCCTCCAATGCGCTATAACCAACAACCATTTTATGATTCATACCAAGACAATAGTTATGGTGGACCTCTTCGTGACAACCAACCTCCACCAAATTACTATGGTCAAGAGCCATTCCAGGATGCGTACCAAGAAGATGGATATGGTGGACCCCCTTGTAGTTACCAACAAGTCCCACCGTATGTTGATGAACCACCTCCTCAACATAATTTTGAACCACCATACTCACAAGCCCCTTTCCACCATTCACCTCCATATGACCCCAATCCTTATCCACCACACCAACCACCATACGAGCCTTATGAACCATACATAGAACCACCCCAATTCCAAAACAATTGCCCCCCCTCCATCTTCCTATGACGAGATGCTTCAATCTCTTGCACAAGGACAAAAGGCCATGGAAAGCATACTTAGCTCCACCCTGAACGGTCTGACCTCTGCTGTACAAGCTCTTGCCTCACAGATTGGATTAAGAATACCTCCAACAACCAATCCTCAAGCTCTAGTGCACCCCCTTTTCAGCCCCATAATGACCTCTCCATCCCATCACCACCCTCCATGGAAGAGCACCCACATCCATCAATCCAAGAGTAACACGATCCCAATTATGCTAGTGACACGGAGCAAGAGAGAAGGGATCGTCTTAGGGACGAAATGGATCTCATACTTTATAAGAAGCTAGAGGAGGCCCTAAGGGTGAAGGGAGTAGAGACCCTTGAGGAAAGTTATCATGAAGGGGAAGACATCAAGGAGGAGTCTGATTTTGTACTAGAGCAAGTGGAGAAAGCCGAAATTATAGAAGAAAAGAAAGTGGTTGAAGACTTGGGAGATGCGGAACCTCCATGGGAAAGTCCAGTCATAGAGCCTCCTTCCAAGGTGTTTGATGTTGATGTTGAGGAGGGTGTACAACCTCCAAGGCATACCATGATTGAAGACTTTACAGGGGTTGATCAAGAGACGAAGATTAAAGAAGAAGAAGCACAACCTCCCATGCCCTTGGTAAGTAATGAAGAAGAGATTGAATTGGAAGAAAGCTACCAAGAGGAAGAGGTTGAAATTGAAGAAGCTTGCAAAGAGGTGGAAGTTGTCAAGGAAGAGCTCAAGGGAATGGAGCTAGAAATCACCTTGCCAAGGTTGTTAGAGACCTCTCCCTTAAAGCCATCACCATCCATTCTTTCATTCAAGTGGGTAAATCTTTCATCTCTAAGCTTAATTAGCTCACTTGAATATGCTTTGCTTGAGACGGATGGACAACTCAGAGCTCTTTGTGGCTACAAGAGTAAGAGGGAGATGGTTAGTGGTAGGAGTTGTCCTGCAAGGTTCAATATGGTTGCACGCTCCAAGTTGAAGTGCAAGGATTGGTGTAGAGCTCGATTGAATGGGAATATGAAGTCGTTTGGGTACTTCATTGAGAATTCCAATTGCTCACCACCCAAGTGGAAAATGATGATCAACCAGAAGACGGGTGCAAAAGCAAGGTTTGGGACCCCGGAATTCATTCCAACAATCAACACTCTTGGGGCCTTGTCACTTGCTTTAACTTGCTTGAAGGCTTTCTGCGCCTAGTTTGGGATCCCGGAGGCTATTGGAATTGCAAGCATTGATGGGAATTCCTGGATGAGTTCAAGCACAAGCCTCCATGATAAGGAGCTCATCAAATGTCCAACTTAAGGACTTAAACCAAAAGTGCTAGGTGGAAGACAACCCACCATGGTATGATCGTTCTTTATCAGTCTTAGCTTTATTTTATTTTGTTTTATTCTTAGTTTTATTTTATTCTATTTTTTTCTTAGTGTTCATTCATAATGTCAGCATCAGCATCTGCATTCTGCATTCTGCATTTTGCATAAAAAAAGGGGGCAACCCATGCGTGCGCGTAGGCCACGCGTGGGCGTCGATTTCACATTTTGCTATCCCATCCAACGAATAGAAAATTGTGATGGAATCGTGCGGCTGGTGTGCTCTGTGCATAATTCAAGCCACGCATACGCATCTATGACGCGTGCACGTCACTTGCAACCTAGGAAATCCACGCGCATGCGTCAAGCACGCGCACGCATGGATAGGACAATCGGTGTAAATGGGTGTTTGACCCGAGAGTTGTGCTGCCCTTGCGATGAAATTGTGCTAGCAGTACAAAATCATCCACGCGTACGCGTCCCTGACGCGTGCGTGTCATTTCACTTTCAGACCACCCACGTGCACGCGTGGGCGACGCTTACGTGTCGCATGGCTGGTTCAGTTTTCACGCGCACGCGTGATGCACGCGTACGCGTCGCGCCCTGTTTCTAAATTCTTACTTCTTTCTTCTCTCCTTTCTACTTCTTTCTTCATTCTTTCTTACTTTTTTCTTCTTCATCTCTTTAACTTTTCATCCTTCTTCACTTTCATTCTATTTTACTTAATTTATTTGCATACTTTCATTCATTGCATTTTAATTTTGTGCATATTTTTATTTTTATTTTCTTTTCTAAAGTTATTCTTTCTCCATTGGTGTTACATGTTCTTATTCAACTGTTGCATCTTTTCTTGAATTATTTTGGTGCTTAGTGACTTGTTTTACACTGTGGGATGATATTAATTATCTGCCAATGCCAATCTTTTATGACACCTGTGTTTCTTTTGCATTGACATGAATTTATATTGTCTTTCCTTACCTAATATCTCTTCCCCATTGTTGCAATTCTTGCACTATTGATATGCCATCTGCTTCTACTGTTTTCTACCTTGCATGTTGTAGCTACCATGTAATTGAGACCCTCGTTATTTGGCATTAACCCACCCATACTTTATTTATTTTCTATCTTTGTTTTTGGGTTACTTTTCTTCCTTTTTCTCTTCTTTCAGGATGGCCATCGAGAAGGGACATGAAGAACTTTTATATGGGGCAACAACCAAGTGGGAGCAATGAACAATTCTCATCACAATTGATACGGATAACTAGGATAGGACGTCCAGTTTTCATACCTTGCTAAGAGTTTTCTTAATTATTAATTTAATTTCCTTGTTATTTACATTCCTTGTTCCATATTTTAAAAACTCAAAAAGATACAATCTCATAACCAATAATAACTACACCTCCCTGCAATTCCTTAAGAGACGATGATGCACGGAAACTTGTCCTTTAACAAATCTCCCTCGGCAAGTATACCGAATTGTCGTCAAGTAAAAACTCACAATAGAGTGAGGTCGAATCCACAGGGATTGATTGGTCAAGCAACTTTAATTGGAAGAATGTTCTAGTTGAGCTAAGCAGAAATTGGGTTGAGAATTGCAGGAAATTAAATGGTGGGAAAGTAAATTGCAGAAAATAAATGACGGAAGGTAAATTGCAGAATCTTAAATGGGGATGGGAAGTTTAGCATGAAAGTAAATGGCATAAAGTAAAGAGAATGGGTAAGATCAGAAATGGGGAATTCATTGGGCTTAGGAGATGTTGCATTCTCTGGATCAAGTTCATTTTCATCTCTTCCTCAATCAATGCATTTATTGATCTCCTTGGCAATCTTAAGTGATTGAATTCCAATTCCTTGGTAATTCAATCTCTCTAATAAGATCAATAGCCAATTCCTTGGTCTAATTGCTCATGAGAAGAGATGAAGTGTGATCACTGATTATACCACATGTATTTCCAAATCAAAGTATTGGGAGAATTATATGTCACCATATCCGCCCAAACCCCAATTTGGTCCAACATGAGAAAGCATTTCTAGCATGATCTCTTCATCCCTTTTCCAAGGTTCAGAAGAGATCCAAGTATGAATAGCTTCTTTTCCAAGATAACTACTCAATTGGATAAAGATTGAAAGCTTTCTAGTAAAATCAAGAGAAAAGAAAGAAGAAGAATAATGAAAACTATTATTGATCCATCAAATTACAACAGAGCTCCCTAACCCAATGAAAGGGGTTTAGTTGTTCATAGCTCTGGGAAATGAAAGCAAAGATGGAGAGTACATTCTGAAAGTTATACTAGAAGTGTAGAGAAAGTAAAATATAGAGAGTAATTCTAATAATGCCCCCCAAAAGCCCTCTTCTAGTTCAAAGTTCTCTCTATATATACTACTCTTCTGATCTTCTAGTTGGTTCTTCAAGTCTTGGATATGGGCCTTTGGATCTTGAGTTTGAAGCAGTTATCCTCTTCAGTGGGCTTAGCTTTACTTGCAGAGAGAAAGTGTGAAGCAGGCAGGGACTTTAGCTTAGGACGTTAGTGGCGTTAACGTTAAGTGAAAGTGTGGGTTCGAGAACGTTAGTGACAATCACCTTTTTCACTAACGTTCCTAACCCAGGGATGATCTACGTTAACTTCAACGTTAGTGGCACCAACGTGACAACTAACGTTGCCTCTTGGTCCTTCGCACACGTTATTGGGACTTACCTTTTCCAATAACGTTGAGAGTCTTCCCTTCCCCCTACGTTAGAGTTCACGTTAGTGTGGCTAACGTGACCTTTAACGTAGGCTTGCCAAATCTTCGAGAATGTTAGTGACACTTACCTTTGTCACTAACATTCCAAAATGCCCCTACTTCCTACGTTAGAGTTCATGTTAACTATGTTAACGTGGCTTCTAACGTGGTAGTGATAGCCATCTCCAACGTTAGTGACAAAGGTGAGTGTCACTAACGTTGGCTCATCATTCTTTTCTCCACGTTAGCTTCCACGTTAACTAAGTTAACGTGGGAGTTAACGTTGCTCATAGTGGCTCATTCCAACGTTAGTGACAAAGGTGGATGTCACTAACGTTGGCGATTCTTTGCTCCCTCCACGTTAGAGTCCACGTTAACTAAGTTAACATGGCAACTAACGTGGCTCAAAGTGGCTTAGTCCAACGTTAGTGACAAAGGTGAGTGTCACTAACGTTGGCCATTCTTTTGCTTCCCCATGTTAGAGTCCACGTTAATTGAGTTAACGTGGCACTAAACGTGGCCAATATGAGCTTGGTCCAACGTTAGTGACAAAGGTGAGTGTTACTAACGTTGGCTTCATTTTCTTCTTCCACGTTAGAGTTCACGTTAACTTAGTTAACGTGACTCTTAACGTGGGCTATGATGGCTTCGAGGACGTTATTGGCGATTACTTTTCTCATTAACGTTGCAAGCTAGCTCCCTTTCCACGTTAGTGGTCACGTTAGTTAGACTAACGTGGCTGTTAACGTGGTTCTTCCTTTGTTCCTTTGTCCTGAAATCAAGCAGTAGAGTGCATCAAAGTTCTAATCCAAGTCATGAGACATGCATCATCCAATTTGTCATTTAATTCATGCATCTCATGAAATCATGTAAAGTGCACAATGTTTGCTTGAATCAAGATGTAAGTGAAATTCTACCCAAAACTTGCTTATTTCCTAAGAAAATGCATGAAACTACCCTAAAACAGTAAAGAAAAGGTCAGTGAAACTGGCCAAAATGCCCTGGCATCACACGACCTGAGATTTAAATACTTCGGTTTATTTTTATTGGGTTTGCTTTAGTGACAACCAAACTTTTGTACGAAAGGATTCTTTGTTGGTTTAGAACCTATACTAGCAATGGGAATTTATTGTGAATTCTTTACTAGTAAAAGTCCGTTCGTCAAGACACCCATGTAGCAAAGAAGAACCTGACATATTTCCGATAAAAAATTCAACTCTTCCCACACAGCAAGCTTCTCTTCCCTTGTATGCACACCATACACCAAGCAACCAGCACAAATAAAATTTTTGTTTGTCAATTCGCCTTCTATACACAACCATCTCTCCCCTTTGTAACAATTACTCAACCTAAACATCATAATATCCCACATTATTAATAAACCTCCAGAAGCACCTTCTGATCCCACAAATTCCAAACTCACCACATCATTACCCCAGAATTGTACTACATCAAACTTAGAAATCATATCCTTCTTTGTCTCTATCAATCCTAACATATTCACATTATTTTTACGCTTAAATTTTTTACCATTTTCCACTTTCCACACCCCCTAAACTCCTCATATTCCACGAACTAAAATCATTTAAAAGCTCTATTACATACCTTATTTCGATTTTTAGGACGGCACCTTCTTGCTTTCTCTTTCTGTTTTGCTTGCCTTCTTTTTTGTGCCAATACTTCATTCTGAGCTTGGAGAATAACCATAATGTCCTCATCCTCGTCATATAAAACAGCTCCTAATTCGATAGCCAGATCCCAAGCAGCCTTATTTTCAGCCATATCTTTATCCCAACTTCCTCCGTGTTCATCTTGATTAGTTTCACCGTCTGCATCCTACTCTGAGTCCTACAAATCTTCTAAGTTCCTTACAGCCCCTTCATCATCCAACCCAGTTTTCTGCACCACTGTATTTTCATCCTCTAAATCTGAATCTTGCACTGCATCACCCCTTATCAGACATATGCCAACATGATGCTTACCACTCTCGTCCAAACTAGCGTGGATCTCATTGACTACACTTGGTGGAATGTTTTTCTCTGCTGTGCTATTCAAACAATTCTTCGCACCTCTGCCAATCTCTGTTCCGGCTTTATTCTACTTGTCGGGTGCATAAGGGGCTTCACACTCTTCCCTACCCTCCACGCCATCAAGTTTAGCGCGGAGATTATCACCTCCGCCACTAGCAGCTGACTTCCGTACTGTTCCCAGATCTGCCTCGTCGGCGCTGTTCACCGTGTCATCAACCCCTTCGTGAACTCCATGACCAGCCACGCCCCTCTCTTCACCGTCGCCCGCAGCAGCAAGCAAGGAGGCCCTTTTAAAATGCACAATGATGTACTCTCCATCGCACCACACAGCCACTTCACCGCCACACCCCACTAACATATTGGGCCTTATATGCCTCAACCCAGCTGTTCATGCATCGGTTCGAGCTATAAAGGACCGGGTTGGCCGACCTCTTAGAAGGTTGGCCCATGACCGACCTCTTAGAAGGTGCCAACCGATGACCGACCTTGACTTCCTCAAAGAGATCGGCCAAATCACCATAGGAGTCCAAAGCAGGCCCAAATGAAGGAACACAGCCCAATCTAAAGGCAGCCAAAGCCCAGAAAGATAAAGGAGGTTCCCCTTAAAGATAAGATGACTTCACTCAAAGATAAGATAAGATAACTATCTTATCTCCAGAAAGGTCACTCCACACTATTATAAATACATTGGAGCACCCAGGTATAACTGATACTCTGATTCTACACAAAATACCTGCTTAAAGCCCATGCTAACTTAAGGCATCAGAGTCTCTTGCAGGTACCACCACCCTCCGGTGACGAAGGATCAGCAGCATCTCCAGCTCCACCAGTTCCACCAGGTCGGACACGACAGCTCTGGCCACCAGTTCCACCAGGTTAGACACGACAGCTCCGGCCACTATGTCCAACAAGTCGGACACGACAGCTCTGGCTACCATAGTAGATCTCATTCGAGATCGACCTTTTGTTTCAGGTAACCCTCAGAACATTGACGCCGTTGCCGGGAAACCTGGAAGTCATCCCATCACCATGACGGACGACCATGACAAGGACCATAACTCTGGTTTGGTGGACAGAACGCCAAACAAAAACACGGACTCCACCTCCAAAGACACACCTCAAAACGGGGGAGATAAGCAACCTTCAAGCACAAAAATTTTGGAAGCTATCCATGAGCAACAGAATCACCTTAAACAGCTGGAACAAGAAACTGAACTTCAATGGAAAGCCGAAAGAGACCTTTGGAGAGAAACAAGACGACATCGAAAGCTAAAGGACAAGCTCTTAAAGCTCGAAGCCGATCTCAAAACCAAGACCGCTCGATCCAGTCATGAAGATAGCCCCCACAAAGATCAAGACCCATTCACCAAAGAGATCATGAAAGCTAAAGTCCCAAAGGACTTTAACGCTCCCGACATGACCCCGTACAACGGTACATCGGATGCAAGCCATCACCTCAGCAATTTCAGAAGCAAAATGTATCTCACTGACGCCTCGAACACTATTCGATGCAAAGCCTTCCCGACTACCCTAACGAAGATAGCAATAATGTGGTTCGACAGTTTGCCTCCAAGATCCATCACAAGTTTTGACGACCTTGCTAAAAAGTTCCTCGCCAAGTTCTCCATCCAGAAGGATAAAGCCAAACATGCTCCAAGCTTGCTGGAAATTAAACAAGGAGATCGGAAAAGCCTTCGCAGCTACATGGAAAGATTCAACAAAGCATGCCTTGACATACAAAGTCTTCTAACAGAAGCGGCCATCATGGGACTCATCAATGGCATAAGAGAAGGACTTTTCAGCCACTCAATATCCAAAAAGTACCCAACATCTTTAAACGAGGTTCAAGAAAGGGTGGAAAAATATATCAATATGGAGGAGAACTCCCGATCGGGAGACAGCTCAAAAACTGAATTCTCCTAACCCACCACAAGACAAGGATAAAGAGACCAAGAAAAAAGAAGATCAACCTGGTGAGAAGCCTAGAAAATACCACAATTACACCCCTCTTCGGGTGTCTCTTGTGGATGTTTACCGAGAAATATGCAACACTGAGAAGATCCCACCACCTCGCCCAATCAAAAGAAGGGGAAATCAGACAGAATACTATGAGTACCACCGAATCTACGGACATCCTACTAACGAGTGTTTCGACCTAAAGAATGTCATAGAGAAATTGGGAAGAGAAGTGCGATTAGATCGGTACTTTGCCAATAAAGCGGTTGAACCAATAAAAATAAGAAGGGACGAAGAGGTCGGACAAGTTGAACGTCCACCTCACACCGAAGAGGTCGGACAAAGATGAACATCCACCTCACACCGAAGAGGTCGGATGAGTTGAATGTCCACCTCACACCGAAGAGGTCGGACGAGTTGAGCGGCCACCTCACACCGAAGAGGTCGGACGAGTTGAACGTCCACCTCACACCGAAGAGGTCGGACGCGTTGAACGTCCACCTCACAACGAAGAGGTCAGACGAGTTGAACGTCCACCTCACACCCTTGAGAGACATGTTCATATGATAAATGGAGGATTCGCAGGAGGAGGGATCTCTAAATCATCTCGCAAAAAACACCTCAAAGAGGTATATTAAGGAAGGGAGAGAGGTTTGAATAGGACAACGGAGTGTGAACAAGCCTTCCGAGATTTCAAAAATTCTTGGGGCAACCACCCATTCTTACCCGACCACTAGAAAGTGAAGAACTCATATTATACCTTGCAGTGGGAAGTCGGGCAATAACCTCAGCACTAGTCAGAGAAGACGAAAGTGGGCAACAACTCGTCTACTTCATCATCAAGGCTCTACAAAGGTCCAAACTAAACTATCAAAAGATAGAAAATTTCGCCTACGCAATCATACTCACTTCTCAACGACTCTGCCTATACTTTCAAGTTCACACTATAACAGTTCGGACCAACCAGCCCATAAAAGGCATGCTACAGAAAACAGACTTAGCTGGAAGAATCCTACAATGGGCAGTCGAGTTATCAAATTCAATCTTCAATATGAAGTTCGAACAGCCATTAAATCACAGAATCTGGCCGACTTCATTGCAGAGTACAATGACACCTCGGGAACTCCCACAAAGGGGAATCTCTACGTGGACGGATCCTCAAACAAAACCGGGAGTAGGGCAGGTGTGATAATAGAAAGCGATCAGGGAACCCAAATCGAACTCTCGCTAAAGTTTGAATTTCCTGCTTCAAATAATCAAGCCGAATACGAAGCATTACTGGCTGGTTTGAGGCTGGCTAAGGAGGTAGGAGTTCAAAAGCTCACCACCTTCAGTGATTCCAAATAGTTACCTGACAAATAGAAGGGAGCTACTGAGCTAAGGATCCTATTCCGAGGGTTACCTGAAACTGGAGGTCGATCTCAGACGAGATCTTCCGTACTGGTCAGTGCTGACGTGTCTGGCTGGTGAGTGGCGGCCGGAGCTATCATGTCTAACTGGTTGGACTGGTTGCACTGCTGATCCTTCTTCACCAGAGGGTAGGGGGTACCTACAAGGGACTCTGATGCTTAAGTTAGCAACGGTATTAAGCAAATTTTTAGTAAAATCAGAATATGAGTTATACCTGGGTGCTCCAGTGTATTTATAATAGGGTGGGCTGACCTTCTTAGATAAGATAAGTTAGTTATCTTATCTTATCTTTATCTTATCTTTGGGTGAGGTCAGTTTATCTTCAAGGGAACCGCTTTTATCTCTATAGAGTTGGACTGCCTTTGGACTTGGGTCGTGTTCTTCTATTTGGGCCCTTTACTGGGCTTTCTTGGCAGTTTGGCCGAGCTCTTTGAGAAGAGGTCGGATAGTCGGACCTGAAGAGGTCGGTCGTCTTGTCGCTAAACATCCCGGGTCGGATAGCTCGACCCAGGGTATGAACAGTGCCCCTGCTCGAGCTCGGTCTTTCTTTTTGAGGTCGAGTCTTAGTTTTAGGACTTCGATCTTTCTCTGGTGAAGCCGAACTCGAGCATTTGTCGACTTCTTTCTTTGTAGAGTCTTCCTTTTTGAATGTGGAACGTTTTCTTCTAAAAGCGCGCGCTTTGTATTAGCGCTCTGTTCTTGGGAACGTGTGAGGGTTTAATACCTTTATTAATTATTTTTTAGTACTCCATTTCCCTTGGCTCATTTATTTTGAATTTTACACACAAAAATGGTTTCTCTTCTTCGTTTTTGTAACTTCCCCCTTTACTCTCTCGCTTTCTGTTTTCGCCTGAATTTTGCATTTTTTGTGTTGCGGCGTCATTTGGCGATTTCTGTGCGATTCCGTATCTCCATCTTCAATCTCCTTCGAAGCTTCCTCCTTTGTTCAGGTTGGTTTTTCTTTCCTTGTACTTCTTTAGTCGTTTTGCTTTCGGCTTTTGATAGAGTTTCAATTTTTCTCTTGACGTCTTGACTTGGAAAATCTGAATCTTTACCGTATCACTGTGCGCCTGCTTGTTTACTATTTTGGGGATTTCTATTGCTTTTGAAATGGTCCCTTTGCATTCTAGGGTTCATACTGCTTGTTTTCTCGAAAGATTGTTCCTTTTTGTCATGCTGATAGTTTTTGCTGATGAATTCTGTGAAAGATAACGACTATTTCTTCGTGTTATTTTGCTTTTTCTGGAGGAATTTATTTCTCTAAAAAAAGGTGGCATCTTTGATGACTTCTTCTTGATATGTTTTTCTATTTTGCTTGCTAATAAGCTGAGACTGCGAATTTGGAAGGTAGCTACTTCGGTTTCGTTTGATTTGTAGCTTTCTGGGGATGCTGCTTTTTTGAGAAAGGGTTTCTCTTTGTCTTTGACGTGAGTTTTGTTGGGACGTTAGTTTTGTAGGTTTTCCTGAATCCTTGTTCCCTTACTGCCTCCAAAGGATGCCCCTGGACCTTCTGTATGGGTCCTGGGGTTTTCCTTTTGTTGTTTGTGCTGTCTGAATCATACTAGCCGAGTTGTTTTGTCTTTTGTCCGAGATATTTTTTAGTAATTCGATCTTCTTTTCTTGTTTGTAGGACTAGTTGGCCATGTCTTCTCGCAAAAATATTGTCGAGGTGTCTTCTAAGGTTCCCGAGGGGATGTCTGATTGGTTGGACTCCCTGGTGTTGCTGTGTGTTTCTTTAGCCAATTCTGAATTTTGCGTAGAGTTTAGAAAACATCACCGTCTCTGCAAGAGTAGAGATCAGGAGAGAAATTATGAATTGGTGGCACCTGACTACGAGGAGAGGGTTTCCTTCCCTGTCCCGACCCAAGGGGAGTGCCCTTTCTTTTATGCTTACGACTATTTTTTCAGCCAGTTGGACATCACTTTTCCCTTTACTTCTTTTGAGACCGATTTGCTATGGTCGTGTAATGTAGCTCCGTCCCAGCTTCATCCGAACTCCTGGGGTTTTATTAAGATTTTTTAGCTTCTTTGCCAAGAATTGGATGTTACCCCTTCTCAAACTCTTTTCCTTTATTTGTTTGTTTTAACTAAGCCTGGGATTTCTTCGAAAAAGAAAGCCCCGTGGGTTTCTTTTAGATCTGCACAAGGAAATAAGGTTTTTACCATGTATGACGAGTCTTTTAGGGACTTCAAGAATTATTTCCTCAAGATTCGAGCTGTTGAGGGAGCTCGCCCCTTTTTTCTGGAAGCGAATGATGGGCCATCTTTCCCTCTGTGTTGGCAGCAGAATGTAGTAGCATCCCGATATACGTGAAAAATGCTTGACGAGATTGAGTAGGCTTTTGTAACTGTTTTGGAGGACCTTTGGGGGGAACCTCCTCATCTAGATACTAAAAAATCCTTGGGGGACCCCTCCCTTGTTCGAACTGCACTGGTATTACTTGATATATATTACTTCTTATTTTTACTTTGCTTTCCTCTTTTTTCCTGGTCTGTAAAACTGCTGGTTTCTATTTTACAGAGATGGCCAAGAATAATGACTCGATGAAAGCTTTCAAGAAGGCAAGAAAGGCTGCTGCTGCTCAGAACATCTCGACCAAAACGGATGGGGAAGGATCTTCACAGGTGACGTCGAAACCGTCCGTGCCGAGCTCTCTTGGCCTGAGGAGAATGATCCCTACTCCTCGAGTCTGTCTAGTGGATCCTCCGCAGTCTTCTGCTACTGCTGCATCTTCTCCTCCGGTCGTTCCACCTTCCAAAAGACCTCGAACTATTGAACCTTTCAATCTGGATGCCCCTGACTTCGATGCTATTGGGTTTGTCGACCAGCAGATCGGTCCTTATGGTGCCCTCGCTATGGATGATGTGTCACTTCTTCACCATTTAAACTTTATAACTCGGAGTAGTGTCAAGATGGCACATATGGGGGCGGCCTTATATCGGACTGCCCAAGATCTTCCTCTTCATGCTACGAAGGCCTTTATGGAGGAGGCCAAATTAGAGTTCGATCGGATGAAAGTTTTGAAGGAGGAGCTCGAGGTGAAGGTGACCAAGCTAGAGAAAGAGTTGGAGGGTGAGAAGGCTAGTTCTATTGCCTTGGCGGCTTCTGTAAAGTTGGCTGAAGACACAACTTTGAGGCACAAGGATAGCTATGTTACGGCCTACAGGGAGGTGATGCGTCTTAGGGAGGAGTTGGAGTCTGCTCGGGTTGATTATGCCGAGCTCCAGGGTCATCTTGTAGGCAGCGTAAATGCTGCTTATGAGAACCTGAAGGAGCAGGTTCAAGTTCTTGCACCTGAGGCCAACCTTACTCTCTTCAGTCTGGATAATGTTGTAAACGATGGCAAGATTATCCCTGACGATCCTGATGACGATGATGTCGAACCCCTTCCTGTGCTGGTCGCCAAAGCCACTGTTGTGCCAACATCTTCAGCTCCTCCCGCTGGGGTTAGTCATCCCGAACCAGAGCCTGATTGTCAGATATTAAATCGGGATGATGGGACGGTGGATGCAATGCCCCTTCAGACTCGCCCTCCTTCACCCTGTGCTGCCGAGAAGCCTTCGGATCTTCCCTGATTATGTAAATGTTTTGTGTAGATAGCCCGGCCTGTGGGCTTTTAAAACTTTCTTTTTGTAATGTTGCTGACTGTTGACACTTTTTCAGTTGCTTATTTAGCAACTTTATTTTGAAAAACAAAAGATAGCTTCCAAGTTCTTGGGGCTGATTTGGGTAGCCTTTTTTGAGCTTGTTTTTATTACAACTTCATGCTTTTAATATCGTGTCGGTCCTTATCTATCTTGGTACCCTTTTTTTTTAGGTTTTCGGTAGTGTTGGAGCCTTGTTGCTCGACCTCTTTGGATTGCCTTTGTATTTCCTGCTTGTGGCTTTGATTCCTTTGAGGCTTCGGAAGTTATTTCTAGTAAACCTGCTTTGTTTAGACCTTCTATGAGGTCTCTTGCTAGGTATTACTTTTTATAACTTTAGCATTTTATGGAGGCCGACTTCGTTGTGTCAGGTCTTTCTAAGTTATTTTTGTAATCCTCTTTTTTGGACCTTGTTCAGGTCTCTTTTAGGGATTTACTTCTATAACTTTTATGTTTTGGGCCGACTTCGTCATGTCGGGCCCTTCTAAGTTATTTTTGTAATTCTCTTTCGTGGACCTTGTTCAGGTCTCTTTCAGGGATTACTTCGATAACTATTTTGCTTTGGGCCAACTTCGTCATGTCGGGCTCTTCTAAGTTATTTTTGTAATCTTCTTTCTTGGACCTTGTTCAGGTCTCTTTCAGGGATTACTTATATAACTTTTATGTTTTGGGCCGACTTCGTCATGTCAGGCCCTTCTAAGTTATTTTTGTAATCCTCTTTCTTGAACCTTGTTCAGGTCTCTTTCAGGGATTACTTCTATAACTTTTATGTTTTGGGCCGACTTCGTCATGTCGGGCCTTTCTAAGTTATTTTTGTAATCCTCTTTCTTGGACCTTGTTCAGGTCTCTTTCAGGGATTGCTTATATAACTTTTATGCTTTGGGCCGACTTCGTCATGTCGGGCCCTTCTAAGTTATTTTTGTAATCCTCTTTCTTGGACCTTGTTCAGGTCTCTTTCAGGGATTACTTCTATAACTTTTATATTTTGGGCCGACTTCGTCATGTCGGGCCCTTCTAAGTTATAGTAATCCTCTTTTATAGGGCTGGCCAGACCTCTTTCTAGGGATTTACTTATAACTTGGGTTATTGTGACTGGTCCGACTTCTTAATGTCGGCCAGTCTTTAAGTTATTTTTTAGCAATCCATTTTATTAAGACCTCGTCAGGTCCTTTCTATGGATCACTTTCGATAACTTCTTGCATTATTCTTTTTTCATCTTTGCCGATTTGTAGAAATTGGGTTTAATCCTCGCTTGGTCGACCTTTTGATGGATTTGGTTTTCATCTCTGTTGGTCTTTATCGCGATCGTGCAGTGAATTCGATTTTCACTTTCTGCTGATCTGTTGCTTTGTAATCGGACGATGAATGTTTCAGATTAATGCGGCTTGAGAATTTGTAGAATATCTAAACATATTTTATTCAAAAGAAAATGCAAATATACATGTGGAAGCTTTATCCCTCTAAGTTGGGCAATTTATAGGTCTTGGCTTGGCGCCTCATTAAAAAACCTTTTCAGGAAAAAGAGTGCGCCTTATCCTAAGATCCTTTATCATCCCTAACTATAGTACCTTCTTAGGTTGCAGGCGTGCCATGACCTAGGAAGTTCTCGTCCATCGAGTTCGGACAGTCTGTAGTAGCCCTTTCCCAGTACTTCTACGACTCGGTAGGGTCCTTTCCAGTTTGCTGCCAGTTTTCCTTCTCCAGGTCGAGTTGTTCCGATATCATTTCGGATTAGGATGAGGTCATTCTCAGCGAAACCTTGTGGCACTACCTTTTGATTATATCTCAAAGCCATTCGACGCTTTAGTGCTTCTTCTCTGATCCGAGATCTTTCTTGGACTTCCGGGAGTAGGTCAAGTTCTTCCCTTTGAAGTTGGGAGTTGGCTTCTTCATTATAGTGGACCACTCTAGGCGACCCTTCTTCAATCTCTACCAGGATCATTGCCTTCATTCCATATGTTAATCGGAAGGGTAATTCTTTTGTGGTGGAATGTGGCATTGCTCGCTATGCCCATAGGACTTGTGGGAGCTCCTCAGCCCAAGCTCCCATTGCGTCCTGTAATCTCCGTTTTATCCCAGCCAATATGACTTTGTTGGCAGCTTCAGCTTGTCCATTGGCTTGGGGATGTTCTACGGAAGTGAATTGTTGTTTTATGTTCAAGTCGGCGACTAACTTTCTGAAGCCTGCATTTGTGAATTTGGTGCCATTGTCTGTGGTGATGGAGTATGGAACCCCAAACCTTGTGACAATGTTCCTATATCAGAATTTTCGACTTCTTTTTGCAGTGGCATTAGCTAGGGGTTCTGCCTCGATTCACTTTGTAAAGTAGTCTACCCTTACTATAAGGAATTTAACTTGTCCCGATCCCTGAGGAAAGGGTCCGAGAAGGTCGAGTCCCCATTTTGCAAATGGCCATGGTGAGGTCACGCTGCTGAGTTCCTCTGGTGGGCAATGTGAAAGTTGGCATGTTTCTGGCATGGTAGACATGTCTTTACGAACTCTGTAGCTTCCTTTTGTAGAGTTGGCCAATAAAATCCTGCTTGGAGTACTTTTTTGGTGAGAGTTTGCGCTCCGAGATAATTGCCACAAATGCCACTGTGTACTTCTTCTAGAACTTCCTTTGTGTTGGAAGTCGGCACACATTTTAATAATGGGATTGAAATCCCTCTCTTGTATAGAGTATTGTTTATAATGGTGTAATGTTGTGCCTCTCGTTTTGACCTCTTTGCCTCCTTTTCGTCTGTAGGTAGTGTTTCTGTTTTGAGGTAGTTAATTATGGGAGTTATCCATCCTTGATCCTGACCTGTTATAGCTAGGACTTTTTCTTCTTCCGAGATTGACGGACTCTGTAGTATTTCTTGGATGAGGCTTCTATTGTTGCCCCCTGGTTTAGTGCTGGCTAGCTTTGAGAGTGCGTCAGCTCGGGCATTCTGTTCTCGGGGTATATGATGGACCTCATATTCTCCGAGTTGTCCAAGCTGTTCCCTGGTTTTGTCCAAGTACTTTTTCATGGTGGGGTCTTTAGCTTGGAAGCTCCCTGCTATTTGTGAAGTGACTACTTGTGAGTCACTGAAGATGGTAAGCTTTTGAGCTCCAACCTCCCTAGCCAGCTTCAAACCAGCTAATAGTGCCTCATATTCTGCTTGATTGTTTGAGGCAGGGAACCCGAATTTGAGGGAGAGTTCAATTTGAGTCCCTTGGTTGCTTTCAATTATCACACCCGCGCCACTTTCATTTTTATTTGAGGAACCGTCCACATAGAGATTCTATTCTGTGGGGTTTCCGGGGTGTCTGTAAATTTTGCAATGAAGTCGGCCAGGTATTGTGATTTAATGGCCGTCCGAGCTTCGTATTAAAGATCAAATTCGGACAACTTGACGGCCTATTGCAAGATTCTACCTGCTAAGTCCGTTTTCTGCAAAATCTCCTTTATGGGCTGGTTGGTCCGAATCCTGATGGTGTGAGCTTGGAAGTATGGATGAAGTCGTCGAGATGTTAGTATGAGGGCGTAGGCAAATTTTTCTATTTTTTGGTAGTTCAGCTCAGATCCTTGTAATGCTTTACTGATGAAGTATATGGGTTGTTGCCCACTGTCGTCTTCTCGAACTAGTGCTGAGGCTACTGCTCGACTTCCTACCGCGAGGTACAATATGAGTGGTTCTCCTTTCCGTGGCTGAGTTAGGATAGGTGGTTGTCCCAGGAATCTTTTAAACTCTTGGAAGGCTTGCTCGCACTCCGTTGTCCATTCAAACTTTTTTCCTTTCCTTAGAGTGGCATAGAAGGGGAGAGATCTTATTGCCGATCTGGCTAGAAATATGGACAAGGGTGCCAATCTCCCATTGAGTTGTTGCACTTCTTTGACGTAAGTCGGGCTTTTCATGTCGAGTATGGCCCAGTATTTATCCGGATTTGCTTCGATTCCTCTTTGTGTGAGCATAAAACCCAGGAATTTACCAGCTTCTACTGCGAAGGTGCATTTTGCAGGATTGAGTCGCATGTCATGCCTTCTTATAATGTCGAACACTTGGGTCAGGTCAGACAATAGCGTCTCTTCACTTTGTATCTTTATTAACATGTCGTCTACATAGACTTCCATGATTTTTCCGATATGATCCGAAAAGACTTTATTCATTAACCTTTGATAAGTGCTCCTGTGTTTTTAAGACCAAAAGGCATTACGATGTAGCAGTAGTTTGCTTTTGGGGTTAAAAATGAGGTTTTTTCTTGGTCGGGTGGATGCATTGGGATTTGATTGTATCCCGAATACGCGTCCATGAACGAGTGGTATTTATATCCAGAGGAGGCATCCACCAGGGCGTCGATACTTGGGAGTGGATAAGGATCTTTTGGGCAGGCTTTGCTGAGATCAGTGTAGTCGGTGCACATTCGCCACTTCCCGTTTGATTTTTTCACCAAGACGACGTTAGCTAGCCATAATGGGTACTTGACTTCTCTTATGAATCCTGCCTTCAACAGAGCTTGTACCTGCTCTTCCACAGCTTGGGATCATTCTGGTCCGAGCTTTCTCCGTCTCTGTTGTACTGCTTGAGATCCTGGGTAGACCACTAACTTGTGGCACATTAATTTGGGGTCTATGCCTGGCATGTCTGCAGCTTTCCATGCAAAGAGGTCGACGTTATCTCGTAAGAACTGTACGAGTAATTCTTTTATGTCTCCTCTGGGAATCGTACCAATATTGGTTGTTTTGTCCAGGGTGTCTCCGATCTGGATTTTCTCTATTTCACCTTCGGGTTGTGGGCGGAGTTCTTCTCGCCTCTGAACTCCCCCAGTTCGATTGTGTGGAATTTCTTTCCTCTGCCTCTGAGGTTTAGACTTTCTTTGTAACAACGGTGCGCCATCTTCTGATCTGCTTTTATTGTAGCTATCCCTTCTGCAGTTGGAAATTTCATGCATAAATGTGGAGTTGAGACTATTGTGCCGAGTTGATTCAATGTTGTCTGACCTATTAAGGCATTGTAGGCTGAACTCACATCGACCACGATGTAGTCTATCTTGAGTGTTCTAGATTGGTTTCCTTTTCCGAAGGTAGTGTGTAGTGAAATGTATCCAAGTGGTTGAACTGGGGTGTCTTCTAGTCCGAACAGACTATTTAGATATGCTCTAAGTTCTTTTTCTTCCAGGCCGAGCTTGTCGAAGGCAGTTTTAAACAAGATGTTGGTGGAGCTCCCTTGGTCTATCAGTGTGCGGTGGAGATTTGCGTTTGCCAGTATAATACTGATGACCATGGGATCATCGTGTCCTAAGATGATACCAGATGCGTCTTCTTTGGTGAAAGTGATTGCAGGGATGTCGAGTGCTTCCTCTTTACCCTTAACATGACATACTTCTTTGAGATATCTTTTGCGAGATGACTTGGAGACTCCTCCTCCCGCAAATCTGCCGTGTATCATGTGGACGTGTCTTTCTGGTGTGCGAGGCGATTCGTCCGACATCTTCGTCTCTTCTTCTTTTTCTTTGTTCATCGTCCCGGGTGGCCAGGTACCGATCTAATTTTCCCTCTCTTACTAATTTTTCTATGACATTTTTTAAGTCAAAACATTCGTTGGTGCAATGCCCGTGGATTCGATGATATTCACAATATTCAGTCTGATTTCCTCCTCCTTTTTTGCCTTTGAGTGGTCGAGCTGGGGGTATTTTTTCAGTGTGGCAAACTTCTCTGTAGACATCTACAAGGGACACCCGAAGAGGGGTGTAATTGTGGTATTTTTTGATTTTTTCCCCTTGTCGATCTTCCTTCTTTTTGGACTCTTTATCCTTATCCCGGGAGGGATAGGTGAATCCAGATTTTAAGGTTTCTCCTAGTCAAGAGTTTTCCTCCATGTTGATGTACTTCTCTGCTCGTTCTTGCACTTCGTTCAGAGATGTAGGGTATTTTTTTGATATAAATTGACTAAAAGGTCCCTCTCGCAAGCCATTGATGAGGCCCATAATGGCAGCCTCTGTTGGTAGGCTTTGTATGTCCAGGCATGTTTTGTTGAATCTTTCCATGTAACTCCAAAGGCTTTCCCGATCTCCTTGCTTAATTCCTAATAGACTTGGGGCGTGTTTAGCCTTATCTTTCTGGATGAAAAATCTGGCCATAATCTTCTTGGCTAAGTCATCGAAGCTTGAGATAGACCTAGGAGGTAGATTGTCGAACCACCTGATTGCTTTCTTTGTTAAAGTAGTTGGAAAGGCTTTGCAGCGGACTGCATCTGAGGCGTTGGTGAGATACATTCTACTTCTGAAATTGCTAAGATGATGACCGGGATCTGTAGTGCCATCGTACAAAGTCATGTCCGGAAGTTTGAAGTCCTTAGGGATTTTGGTCTTCATGATCTCCCTAGTGAATGGGTATTGATCCTTACGAGAGTTGTTCTTAGGCGTGGATCGAGTAGCTTTGGCTTTGAGATCGGCTTCGAGTTTTAGAAGTTTATCTTCTAATTCTCGGCGTCGCCTTATCTTCCTTCGTAGATCCTTCCCAGCTTCTCGCTGATGTTGGGCTTCTTTTTCAAGTTACTTTAAACGATTTTGAAGCGCCTCTATTGCTCCCGGATTTGGTGAATTTTTGTTCTCGTTAGATTCCGGGGTATCTTTCGGTGTAGTGTCCGCATTTTTGTGCGGCGCTCTATCCTCTAGATCTGAATCGTGGTCGTTGTCATGGTCATCCGCCATGGTGGTGGGGTAACTTCTGGGTCCCCGGTAATGGTGCCAATGTTCAGAGGGTTACCTGAAGCTGGAGGTCGATCTCGGACGAGATCTTCCGTACTGGTCGGTGCTGACGTGTCTGGCTGGTGAGTGGCGGCCGGAGCTGTCGTGTTCGATTGGCTGTACTGCTGATCCTTATTCACTAGAGGGTGGGGGGTACCAGCAAGGGACTCCGATGCTTAAGTTAGCAAGGGTATTAAGCAGATTTTTAGTAGAATCAGAGTATGAGTTATACCTGGGTGCTCCAGTGTATTTATAATAGCGTGGGCTGACCTTCTTAGATAAGATAAGTTAGTTATCTTATCTTATCTTTATCTTATCTTTGGGTGAGGTCAGCTTATCTTCAAGGGAACCACCTTTATCTCTATAGGCTTGGACTGCCTTTGGACTTGGATCGTGTTCCTCTATTTGGGCCCTTTACTGGGCTTTCTTGTCAGTTTGGCCGAGCTCTTTGAGAAGAGGTCGGATAGTCGGACCTGAAGAGGTCGGTTGTCTTGTCGCTAAACATCCCGGGTCAGATAGCTCGACCCAGGGTATGAACAGATCCCACCATGAAAAAATACCTGGACAAAACCAGAGAACAGCTCAGACAATTCCGGGGATATGAGGTCCGACATATACCTCAGGAATAGAATGCCCGAGCTGATGCACTTTCAAAACTAGCCAGCACCAACAGCTCAGACAATTCGGGGGATATAAGGTCCAACATATACCTCAGGAACAGAATGCCCGAGCTGATGCACTAGCCAGCACCAAACCAGGGGATAATAATAGAGGCCTCATTCAAGAAACACTACAAAATCCATCAATCTCGGAGGAAGAAAAGGTCCTAACCATATCAGGTCAGGGTCGTTCCCCTGGAGTCAATGAAGGAAAGCAAACCCTCTCCTCAGGGTCCGGAGACACCAACTCATGATTCTTCTCCTCATCTCTATCCCTACAAATTCTATGGAACCTCCTAAGTCGCATACACTACTCAGGAACACTGATGCACGAAAAACTTGTCTCGTAACAAATTTCCTTCGGCAAGTGTACCGAATTTCATCGTCAAGTAAAAACTCACAATAGAGTGAGGTCGAATCCCACAGAGATTGATTGATCAAGCAACTTTAATTAGAGGAATGTTCTAGTTGAGCGAATCAGAATTTGAGTTGAGAATTGCAGAAAATAAAATGGCGGGAAAGTAAATAACAGAAAAAGTAAATGCTAGAAATAAAGAGCTGAAAGTAAATGACGGAAAGTAAATTACAGAATTGTAAATGGGAATGGGGTAATTGCTCATGAAAGTAAATGACAAAAACTAAAGAGAATGGGTAAGATCAGAAATGGGGAGTTCATTGGGCTCAGGAGATGTTGCATTCTCCGGATCAATTTCATTTTCATCTCTTCCTCAATCAATGCATTCATTGATCTCCTTGGCAATCTTAAGTGATCGAATTACAATTCCTTGTAATTCAATCTCTCAAATCTTGATCAATAGCCAATTCCTTAGTCAATTGCTCATGAGAAGACATGAAGTATGGTCACTGATTATACCACATGCATTTTCCAAATCAAGTATTGAGAGGATTATAGTCACATATCCATCCAAACCCAATTTGGTCCAGCATGAGAAAGCATTTCTAGCATGATCTCTTCCTTCCTCTTTCAAGGTTCAGAAGAGATCCAAGTTTGAATAGCTTCTTTTCCAAGATAACTATCCAATTGGATGAAGATCAAAAGCTTTCAAGTAAAATCAAGAAAATAGATAGAAGAAGAATAATGAAAACTAGTATTGATCCATCAAATTACAACAGAGCTCCCTAACCCAATGAAAGGGGTTTAGTTGTTCATAGCTCTGGAAAATAAAAGCAAAGATGGAGAATACATCATGAAAACAAAACTAGAAGTACAGAGAATGGGAAGTGGCGAATGTGCACCGATTACAACTGTCCAAGTTCTTATAAATCCGGCTTCCAACTGTCCAAGTTCTTCCATGCTTGGCCATCAGCAGGGTGCCTTATGCAACCATCTTTCAAACGCTGCTCATCATGCCACCTCAACGCCTCTGCTGTGTTTGGGCACATAAAAAGCCTTTTAAGCCTTGGTATTAAAGGAAAGTATCTTAAGGTTTTTGCAGAAACCTTATAAACTTTATTTGGAAGCACAAAGTCCTCTTCGTTGCCATCCGTAGTAGGAGTCTGATTATATCGAGACTCTCCACAGATACGGCAAACTGAGTCATTTATGTACTCATTTCGATACAACATGCAGTCATTAGAACATACATCAATCTTTTCATAGTCAAGACCCAACTCTTTAACCATATTCTTAGCTTTATTAAAAGACGTGGGAATGTTCAAATCAGGTATAGCTTCTTTCAATAACTCCAAGAGGGAGGTCAAAGATGTGTTACTCCACCCATGTAGACACTTCAAGTGGTAAAGACGAATGATGAACGATAATCTCGAAAATCCAGATGTACAATTCGGATATAATTCCAGACCTGCTTCGTCTACTAGCTTATAAAATCTCTTCGCATCTTCATTCAACCAACTATTCCCCCCTCAAGATTTGCCATATTTTCGAATGCGTCACGCAGCAACCCGTCAATATCATCAAGGCCGCCTCGATCATCCATGTCAGTATCTACTACTGTTGGGATTACTGATTTCCCATGATTAGTCCATCGTTTATAACCTTCGACAAACCCATAGAAAATAAGATGCTCATATACGGCATCTCGTTCACGCCAATAAGTGTTTCCACACTTTGCACATGGACATTGGATTTCTTTTCCAACCGGTTTCCCTTTAGGAAGGCAAACTCTAAAAAACTATTTACACCAACTATGTACTCGTTCTCAAATCTTGGTGAATCCATCAAATCTTTTGACAAAATATGATTAAACCTAATAATGCAAATATCTGAACTTACTAAACATGGTATAATAGGTCAATTATAGTGACAATCTAGCTACCATATACACACTACCTAAATAACTAGGAGATCAAATTATAATATATATCAAGTATGATATAAACTTACTGCTTAGTTCCTTCATTTTGAGATGCCATTTGAAGTTGTTATACACTGTGCCACAACAACTACTCAACTCCTTTTGTCTTTACCAGTCCAAAAATAATATCCTGTATGCAAAACAAAACAAAAAAATTCAAGAGAAGGTAAATCTATATGAAGAATTAAATTATTAAACCTCCATTCCCTGCCTCTAAATTTTATTTTAAAAAAAGAAAACTATATTTTTTAATTTTATTTTTTTAACACTGAAAAGAGCATTAATCTTTAAAATTGGTCTTTCAATTTAAGTTTTATATAAAATTAATTGTACCTTAATTTTTATTTAAATTTATTAATAAATAATTTTTTTATACACTTGATTTTGACATTAAAAGGGGGTTATGGTTAATTAGAGTATGTAATAAGATCTGTGTTATTATAATTGATAATCAAATAAAAGGTTAATAAAGTTATTATAAAAATAGATAAAAGAAAATGACATACGCGTTATTGTTTAATACATTAAAAGGATGAAACATAAAGCAAATGAACATAATTCGGATTGAAGGGATTAAAAGCTATGTTGCACAGGTAGGGGCACACACATATATAAGAGAAAATTGAAAATCACAAACTTCACAGAATAAAAAGTCAAAATTCACAAAAATAAAATAGAAAACACAAACTGTTTTCAATTTTGGCATAACAAGCAGTCAATTAATCACATAGCATTATATTTATAGCAACATGTCTACACCTAATTGCAAATTTTCTTTTTATTTTCTTTTCCAAGGCAACACACAAGCTGAGCAATGGTGCTCCTTGTTTCTATGATACCAATCCAATTTCTTCCACAACCTTAAACCCTATACTTTTCCGTCAAACCCTTACCCGAATAAATTTGCAATTCCTCAAATTGTATCAGGTAAAATTGCATGTCAAACAAAATGTTCACTCAAAAAATACATTATGAAAAATGAAAAATTCATCAGTAAAATGAATAAAACAATTCGGAGCAATCTAAGCCTTGATCATTGATAAACAACTTTCTATAATTGATAGCATCAGATAAAGAATATAGAAATGAAAAAGAATAAAAAACAAATAAGGATACAATTTTAACTATAAGCATCGATGAATACAATAAACAAGAAGCAGAGAAATTTCTATGAAGGTAAAAAAAGGAAAGAAAGAAAGAAGAAAACCTTGCTGTAATGGTAGTTTGAAGATAGAAGAAGAGGATGAAGCGAAAAATGAAGGAAGAGAATAGAGAAACGAAAAGGATAGCAAAGCGAGAGAGAAGAAGCTCTTTCAGTAATGGGTCGGGTTCGGACTGGTAAAAAAAAGGAGATAGAATAAACAGTAGAGAGAAGAAGCTCTTTCAGTAATTTAGGACAGGGCAGATCACTAAACCAGCAGCATAAAACTAAATTAGAACAGGGCAAGTCATTACCAGCACAGGAAAACCAATTTCAGATAGAATAAACATCAGAATTCAAACCTAAATCTACTACAAAATCAATTGACTACCTAATATATCAAGATATTTGTTTCCATTAGGTGCTCTGCTTTATTAAAGAATTACTATGCCACTCTAAGGATCAAGTACATCTCAGTAAAAATCTTATTCAGTCTAACAATGGAAACTGCAAAACATGTAATAATAAAAGTAATAGATCTCCGAACACAAATTCAAGTATAATAACAGAACAGTTTACATTCATGAATTGCAATATATCTTGGCCTTATGTGAATACTAGAGTAGAATGTTTCAGACTAAATTAAAACAAAATTCATTCAAGTGAAGGCATGATATTATTAGTGGAACATCTCAAAGGATAAAGCTTACCACTTGCTGTCACAAAACTTTTTTCAATTAAGGGATGAGAAATATAGAAGAAATAGCCATATAAAAAATAATTAGTTTTTTTTTTCTGTATTTGGGCCTTGGCATAAGATTTGTGGTGAACAACTAATATCACATTACAAAGCTTCAAAATCTTGTATAACATTAAATACATAATCAAATGGCACTGCAAAAGAACATTGGCAACTCTTGCAAGGAGAAATTAAATGCACATCTAAACAAAGACAAGCAACAATTCAATATCACATTACACAAGCATGCATAATTTGATGAGATCCGTGAGAGGCCTTGCTTTCTTGTTGAACAAGGTTAATTAACTATCATCACTGATGATGTCACCATAAATTCGCTGACAAGGACATCAGGGGAAACAAGGAGGAATGAAAAGCCAAGTTTTAGTCATCATCATTTACCACCATAATATACTGTGTAATTTTGCCATCTAGATATAATATTTAGGGATACATTGATTTATAATTTACATTCTAACATATTAAAAAGGTCAAATATGATAAGAGCAAGTATTTAGTTAAAATAGTCTTTATCTTATTTTTTATATTGTATTTGTGTGACATAACAGTGGATTATTTTGACAGGGTAATACAACTTTGCTGCCACTCTCTACACAAAGAACTACCCATAGCAGAAACTACATCAAGATGCAGCTGGTGATTTGATAAACTCAAATATATAGTGACTTCCCCAACAGGTAGGCGGCATAAACATTCTAGATTTTTTAAGTTCATATATAAGTAGTTATTGATTGCAAAAATAAACCACACAATCCTGCATAAACTTAAACTAAGGTATGTTGAATATATTTTACCAGGCCGTGGCTAAGAGCTGTGATATATAACTTCTCCCACTTCAATACCAGTCTCCTCCCTTGTTCTCTTCTCACATGCAGCTTCATCCAAACTTTCTCCATCCTAAATACAACAAGTGGATACAAGCAAATTAAACTTCTACATGTGTGTACAACTGATTAAAACTATAAAAACTAGGAAATGATCTGTGCAAACTTAGGCCAATGAAACCTAGTTCTATTTCTGCCAATCCAATATGCTTACCACTTAATAGCATCAAAGGTATTAAAACCCTATTGCTGAACTTGAAAATATTTACACGAGCACCCAAACCCTATTGCTTCTGCTGAACTTGAAAAGAGTACACAGGGTGAGCTCACGGTGACAGGGAGCTCGTGGTGAGGCAGAGACACGACGTGAAGTAGTGACGGCAGCACACGATGCAAAATAGGGAAGCAACAACAAGCCTCGCGAGGAGGCAAAGAAGCAACGACGACCTTCGGCTCACGCAGTGAAGAGAGACAGAGTTCAGGTCCGCGATGGAGGGGTTTTTGCCTTCGGCGATGGTTGGAGCTGGGAGAAAGGAAAACGGCGTAGTGGAGAGAGACTGAGTTGAGCTACGAAGGAGGTAGAAGAAGAAGAAGAACGAAATGGCGCACCACCACACACGGGTTTCGATGGCTAGCTAGGGATTTCTTCTTTTTCTTTTTCTTTTTTCTAAGTTACCAGCTGGGACTAATGGGGATTTTGGGAGGGAAGGGGGGATTTTGGGAGGGAGGGAAAATGGCCACGTTTTGGTTTTGGGGAGGGATAATAAAAATAAATGAAAAAAATGAGATTTTAACTAAAGAGAAGAAATTAAACGATGCAGTTTTGGGATACCTATAAAAATAAAATTAAAAAAACCGTGGTTATAGGGTACTTTAGGCCACCCTTAATAACCGTGACCATAGATACTCTATGGTCACTCTTTTTCGGAAAACCGTGACCATAGATTCTTTTAGGTCACCCCCTAAAACCGTGACCATAGATACTTTTATGTCACTCACCAAAACCGTGACCATAGACCCTTTTAGGTCACCCTTTTGAAAAATCGTGACCATAGACCCTTTTTAGTCACTGTAAAAAACCGTGACCATAGACCCCTTTAGGTCACCCCCAAAACCGTGACCATAGACCTCTTTAGGTCACTCCAAAAAACCGTGACCATAGACCTCTTTAGGTCACCACAAAAAACCGTGACCATAGACCCTTTTAGGTCACCCTTTTTTGAAAAACCGTGACTATAGACCCTTTTAGGCCATCCTTTTTTAAAAAATCGTGACCATAGGTACTCTATGGTCACCTTTTTTCTAAAAACCGTGACCATAGCTTTTTTTTGTCACTGCAAAAAACTGTGACCATAGATTTTTTACCGTAACCAAAAAAAACGTGGCCATAGACCCAAAATGTTGTAGTGATTACAAGTAAAAACAGGTGTAGAATTTTAGAAAACAAATAAGATTAGAGTTTAGAAATTTTCAACAGACAAATAAAATAAAATTGAACTTAAAAAAAATTAAATCTAAAGATAAAATTAGGGTAAAATCAAAATTTCATTTTACTTTATTTGTTGTCAATTTTATTAATCAGATGAAGCAAAAAGTAGCCCAACACGTAGAAAATGAAGCAATGTAAGAAATTTTATTACAATCTAAAGTATATTTAGTATTTATTGTGCATTCATAAAAATTTTTATAGTCTAACATATTAAATGTTTTTAAAAATATGTAAAAGTTTTTACACAATGTAAAACTAGGAGAAGAACAACGATAATATATGTATCGTATGCCAATCAAATGCATATCAATAAAGCAAAATATTGGTTTTTGATCACTTAATTAAATATATATCTTGAATTCAAATTTCGAAACTAGAATTGTTGTTAAAACTATTGAAGACCTTCTGTAAATTGAGATGAATTAGCTAAAATTTTGATAATGAGAATGGAACAAAAATAAAGAGTAATACTTCAAATAGGTCTTAAGAAATTTACAGTCGGACAGATTTGTCTCCAACAAAATTTAATTAAAATTTTTACTCTGATGTTTTTAGTTATACATCAGATACGTCTCCATGACAGTTTGACCCGCTCAAGACATCTTACGTGAAGGTTAACGAGTTGACATGTCAGGTTAACTGCTACGTGTCACCTCTAGGACAATTTAGTCCCCATCCAAGTTGGACAAAACGACGTCATATTGGATCATGAGGCGAACGACGTCGTTTTGTGAAGGACAAATTCGTCCCCACCATGGAAGGTAGAGTTGCGAAACGGCAACGTTTTAAATGGGGAACCTATCTACCTGTTCGAGAGGACCTATCTGCCAGATGATTATGCTTCTATAAGGACTTATTTGTCTGATAACCTAATGTTTGAGACCTATCTAACCTATAATTGGTGACATTACCCTCAAATATATTCATTGCCCTTTTTTGGTTTCATTGAAAAAACAGGTTAATGTATCTGGACCTATAGTTTGCAAAATTCTAATCCTCCCTCTCATGATAATCAAATTGAATATTCTCGTTCACATGTCACAAAAAAATATCTTAGATAATTCTAAAGTATGCTAATTTGAATGACTTAATGTGTATGTTGAACGATGACTTGGAGGAGAGAGTGAAGCAGTTGGAGAATCTGTTGTCGAAGAAGAATGAGGATAGCCAAGTTGTGAAAAAACATACTGTTTTTGCTTTGTTTAGGGGTATAATAATTGGAAGCATTGGTAGTTGTAGTTGTGTTTTGTATATATGTGGTGGCTGTTTAGGCAAGTTTTAATCTGTGTTGATTATCAAATTGTTAGATTAAAATGTTTCATTATATTTAGATGGATATGCATGAAATCAATTGTGGTGAAATAGTATAAAAGAAATACATTGCTTTTGGTTTGTTTCATCCATTTATCTCGGTATTGGAATAAATTTGAGCAATCTAGATCCTGTGTCACTAGTTGCAACTGCCATGTTCTCAGCACTAACACTCTTCTGAGCCTTGGGCCTGATTACTGTTTGCTATGGATGTCTAAAAGGTTGCTGAGCCTGGAATTAACAGAATTATTATGAGGATGTTTCATACAGATTTCAATATACGCATTAAGTCATTCAAAATTAGCATATTTTGGGATTGTCTGAGACATTTTTTTGTGACATGTGAAGGAGAATCTTCAATTTGAGTGTCATGAGAGGGAGGATTAGAATTTTGCAAGCTACCAGGTCTAGATACATCAGCTTGTGTTTTCAATTAAACCAAAAAAAGACAATGAATATATTTGAGGGTAATGTCACCAATTATAGGTCAGATAGGTCCCTAAATATTAGGTTATCAGACAAATAGGTCCCTATAAAAGCACAATTATCAGGCAGATAGGTTTGATGGAGATGAATTTGTCCTCCACAAAACAGTGTCGTTCGCCTCATGATCCAATACGACGTCGTTTTGTCCAACTTGGATGGGGACCAAATTGTCCTGGAGGTGACACGTAGCAGTTAATCTGATACGTTAACCCGTCAACCTCTACGTAGGACGTTCTGATCGGGTCAAACTGTCATGGGAACGTATCTGATTTATAACTAAAAACATCAGAATCAAAATTTTAATAAAATTTTGTTGGAGACAAATCTATCCAACCATAAATTTTTTGAGAACCTATTTTGAGTATTACTCAAAAATAAATATAACGAATAAATAAAGATTACATATCATGTGGGGGGATGCCATTTGACTTTTTGAGGCCGGCACGAGAGCGCAAGACACGCATGTATGCTGGTGCATCATCATATCACTTACACTTATCACAGTCACAAAACAAAGTATACATATGAGGGATAAATACCTAAGGACAATAGAATTCGGTTAATATAAACAGTAATTTTAAAATTTTAACTATATAATTTTTAAAATTTTAATTATCCAAAACTTTTATATATATATATATATATATATATATATATATATGAAGGATAAATACCTAAAGATAATAAGTAACTTTTCATTGTCGGTGTGAATATTTTGGAGACTTCACTCTGATTTAAATTTTTTTAGTAAATTTTTAATTTATAAAAATTTTGTTCCGAAGTGCTTTTTAAACAAAGACCTTGATTTTTGTCGGACATTGAAAATCCCAGATCAACTTTCATAGGTTTGCATTTCTACAATACATATTTAAGATTATTCAAAAGAACTTTAAATTCTAGAAGAACATGCATATGTTTAGTTGTTCAATTAGTTTATTAATTAAAGTTAAATAATTAAAAGTTTGAATTCCTATCAAAATTTAAAAGATAATATATAATGCACCTAAAAACAATTTCTAAATTTAAAATTTGAAAATAAAACAACACACTCTTAAGTGATGAATACTTAATCAACATGAACCAATTATACAAGATGAATTTGGGTCTTCTAAATTTTAAATTTTTATTTTAGAGAGTAAAGTGTGATCTCTCACCTTAAATAATTTTTCTCTCATATTTTCTGTTGGTTCCACATATGAAATAAATAGTGAGAGATTACACTTTACTCTTTAAAATAAAATTTAAAATTTAGAGAATCTAAATCTATACAAGATATAGTGATAATTTATTCCATATTTATCTAGTTTAAACAATTTTGGACTCTATAACATAAGGAAAATTGCTTCACTCTTAGTTTACCATGCATAAGATCAAATTTGAATTCGATCAAAGAGATAAATTTTTTGCAAATTTATAGTAGTAAATTGCTCACAACTAGAAAATGGATTAATACAGACAGATTTACAGACGGATTTGGTCTTTATTACAGACAGATTTTTGGTTACCGACGAAATTACCGACGGATTTTGTCCCTCTGTAAAAGCCCGTCGGAAATTATTTACCGACGGATTTTTTTCCGTCGGAAAATTACAGACGAATTTTTACCAGTTACCGACGAATTTTTCCTCTGTAAATTTTCTATCCATTTCCCAAAGGCGACGAACTTTCCGACGGATTTTCCGTCTGTAACTACAGACGTATTTTCAGACGGATTTTCCGTCTGTAATTACAGACGGATTTTCCGTCTATAATTACAGACGGAATTTTCGACAGATTTTCCGTCTGTAATTTAAACTTTGGAAAATCATCCCACGTTCTGATTACAGACAGAAAATCCGTCTGTAAATCCGTCAGTAAGGTAAAATAATTTTTTTTTTATTTTTCTAATTGCAAAATAAACTTGTTTTCATACAAAATAAATATAAAAAAACTCAACTCAACTCATATAAATTATATATTATTTTTTTCTTCTTTGAGATATATGAAAAATAGATTATCTATATAATATTTCTTTGCATATAACTCCACTTATTCAATAATATACAGTTATACATCCACATGGAGTGAAAATTACATCCATGTCTCACAAACATTAGTAAAGTAGTATCCTTAGAATTTTCTAAAATTTCTTGAACAATGCAAACTAAGCTAGAGACCACTCATATGGTAAGTGTAGAACTTTATGGCAGCTATGTATACTTTCTTATGGCTGCTATGTACACTCTATTGATTCTACAATGTACACTCTATTGAAGCTGCAATGGCCACAACGGCAGCAGCTATGCCTGCCACGGATACTGCAGCATGCAACTGAGCATTATGAGTCCTAATTTCCTGCTTTTTCCTCTTCTCTTAATCCTTCAGCCATCTTCCCATTGTCCTTCATCTCAGCAAACTCCTGTAAAGCTAGTATGCAAAAGTTTACAAGAAGAATAACAAAGAAAAAGAGTAATGAATGATTGAGCTTTTATTTTAGCACTGTCAAGAATATATTTGAGCACTGCAACAGATGTGGAGAAAAAGATCAACACAATTTCTCAATGATTTATATGATTTGTATGACATCACGGTGCATATTTGAAATTAGCTATCTATATGCACTGATCAGAACTCAACAATTTCTGTGTCCCCGTGAGAGCAATATATATGAAAAGTTGAATCCTATTGTAGCAACATGAGAGGAAATTGAAATACTATGTTGCATCTACAATGAAAGCTCTTGCAATGTTAGCCTATATAGTTTATGATTGAAAAAGGACTTTGCATTGAACAAGTTGCTTATTGAATTTACCTCTTAGATTTGATTAATGTTGTCCCAAAAGATAATGTAGCAAAGTCCATGGGCTGTGAAGAAGACCATTGTAGTGGTCCTAGCTAGATGTGGTACTTGATACTTCCCTCTAAAGTTAGGCCTGCCATTACACAGTCTTTTCAGTGAAAATCCTAAAAGGTAAGAAGTCAGACAACATAAGGAGAATTTTGGTGGCCATACTATCATTGGCAAAGTCTGTTTCATGGCCATTTCCTTGATGTGCATCAAGATCAATGATCATCATCCTAAAGATTTTGCAGACAGTTAGAAGATAATTCTAATTTGCACGTGTTAAGAGCATGTCCTAGCTTGCAATGATAAAGCCTAAACGACAGTTATACTACCTTGATATATTCAACCGAACCAAAGCAAAGTGGATGCAAAGAGAAATATCTGCATAAGCACAAAGTGTTAAGTATCTACTGAAATACCACAAGAAAATCATTTGAACACAGCAGAAGTGTATAATTTTGGCAATTCATCAATGAAAAAAAAACCTTGCTTCTACAATGTACTGCAAGCATGGTAGCTGCAACAATTGAGCCTAGTTGATAACAATTGAGCCTAGTTGTGTTGCTGATAGAGATGATAGGTTGCCAAGTAGATCCCCCATTAGAGTCCTTGCAACACCAACAATACAAACATCTGTAACAAAAAAAGTACACACACATGCACCGAGGCTGAGTTAAAGCGGAGTTAAATTCACTGATTATCAACTATACTTCCCTTCAGGGGGATCCATCTTAAGTTTCTAAAAATTCAGCAAGCTAAGGAAGTAGAGAGAAGTGCCAACTCATGATCTCAAAACTAAAATTTGTAAATTAATGATTGGCGTTTCAAAATTTAACAAGAGAGACATACCTCGGGATTTTGGCGACATGGGGAGCTTCCAGAAATAGAAAAAATAACCTTTTGACAACAAAAATGATATGTTATTGTTATGGATCACAAGAACCATCACATAGTTAAAATTACTGTTACAGTTACGGTTGCAAAGGAAACTCACATTCAGAACAAGAAGGAAACAGAATAGAAGAAGGTCAATCTTAGAACAGAGGCGCAAGACTTTGAGAAGCCAAGCAAAGTAGTTCTCTGCAACAAACGCATAGATTAGCAATTTGGTCTTGGAAACGATTGGACATAGAGATGTTGAAGTGAAAGAATACCGATGAGTTGGGCAATAATCAAAGCAGTTCTCTGTCAGAATTGGGTTCTTTCCAAACCCTGGTTGAGTATAACTATGCTGTCTGAGTATTCTGTTGATTTGCTTCTGTTATTCTGTCTCCCAGTAACTATTTCTAAGACTAACACTCCAAAACTATATACATCTGCCTTTTCTGTTAACTGACCATGAGCTAGGTACTCTGGAGCCATGTAACCCCTGCAAAACCACTTAAGAAAATGAGTATTCCACAATGTTCTCAATAGGTTAAATTATACTTAACATTCACTGAAACCAAACTATAGCATTTACTGTAGTTTACCCTTTCAGATATGATCCACACATATTAATAGGTCTTGGATTTTGTTCAAACTTTTCAATGCTATATATATTGTTAAGGGTTGTGAATAGATGCATTTACAGAATTCTCAAGACATACTTTGCAAGAACTACTGTTCAAACTCTTCCAACAATTAGCCAAAACATAAGCAGATTCATTTACCCTTCCAGAAACATCAACCTTCCCTCTTGCATAGTATCCTATGCTGTTTGGTGCAGCTTGAACTACTTCCAAAAGCGCCTGCTTTGCGGCCGCTCGAATTCGTCCTAGTTTTGTTGCCACAAACAGCCTTATCCCCTAGCCCTGCATACTCATCAAAGAAGCTATAATTTTCAGACCTCATGAGGCATCCATCAAGAAATATTTGGGACGTTGTGGCTTAAAGCAAACATATTAAGGAACTAGTTTGTTGCTCAACAACAAAATACTATCATTAACTATAACTTTGCAAAAGCAATATCAGGACAGCAAAGAGAGATCAAATTAAACATGACCTGAAGTATTATTGTAATAGCAGTTATCATGCAAATTGAATTCTCTAATCCCTTCGCATGCATACAGACTAACTCATCAATATTAAAGGGTTCTCAAATCCATCTTCATATACATCAACACGACTCCCTAATAAAAAGAATGGTTGGATGCATAAAACATGAAAGACAAGTATACCATGAATTGAATTCTCTAATCCCTTCACATGCATACAGACTAACTCATCAATATTAAAGGGTTCTCAAATCCCTCTTCATATCCATCAACATGACTCCCTAATAAAAAGAATAAGTGATAAAGAGATAAAAACCAAGTTTGAAGATTGAAATTTCTCCTTCAAATTCAAGCATTTTATTTTAGAAAAACAACATTTACTTTCTTTAAAGCTTTTGCAACTAATCAAAAGAAACAGCTGAAAATCCACATTCAATACACTCCAAGATTCACCAAATAGACAAAATGCATATTCCATATGGGATGGATTCCACTTTTACAGTCAGTGTAAAAATAATCAGCATCAATTTCATAATATAGCAATGAACCACACATATTCTACTCAATCCTTTTTATATCTCTACTTAATCCTTCTCAACAGTAAATAAGAATTGTGCTGAATTGATTATTCAGTCAAACAAGGCAAACTAAACGGATAAACCCTAAACCTTAAAAACAAAAAGACTTCAGATCAGATCCAGTAGCAAACTATGTACCTGCTCAGTAAGCATGATAACAGGATGCCCTGCCCTTTGTAAATGTTCAAACATGCTGCACTCGTAAAGATATTTACTCGCAACATTTGAGAGGACAGTTGCAGGAAGTTGCTTTGGGTCACCAACCTTAGATAATTTGCAAATGTCAGTATAACCTCTTACCTTATAGCAGAAGTTTAAAAGCCTTTTTAAGTACACTTACCATTATGCATTTGGTTCCACTTGACTTTAAAAGCTGAAGAGGAACAAGAGTAGCAGGTTCTAGAGCCTAAAATAGAAAAACAGATCAGGAAAAAAAAGGAAAGAAGATGATTGCAGATGAATAAACCATGGGCAAGCCACTAACCTTTGCTGCATGAGTAACTCCATACGGCAATGCTTTGCTGCAGAAGTTCAAACAAATGTGCAAACTATATAGTTCAAAATTTCCTTATATATATATTTAAAAAATATTTTAACATTTAACGAAATATCATGCAACTTTAATTTATTCATTATTAGTCACATTCTCTTTATTTGAACTTGACTATCACAGTGTCTTCAATCAAGCTTTTCTGCTTCCATTAATTTTGTATACTTTTTTTTTTCATTATATAATAGTTGGAACCATTAAACAATTGAGCCACAAAAGCAAAGTATGATAAACCTAGCTAAAACTGGCGTAGAAAAATTGAGCCCTAAGGTTTATCGGCGTAATTTAAACAATGCATACCTGAATCGGCGTAATTTAAACAACTGCTGGTAGATGCTCTGGTTCTCTTTGGAGCAGGAATCGATTGGGATTGGGTCAAATTCCATCGATTCGCTTGCGACAGAGCGCGATAGAGCAGTGACGGTGACAGAGCAGCGACGGAAACAGAGCGCGACGACCTTGAGTCTGAAACGCCCGCGAGAGAAGCGATATACCGGAGAGCTAGAGAGGTCGACGGTGAGACCAGCCGCGAGAGAGGTGAGACTCAGTGAGCTTGAGGGTGAGAGTGACGAGAGAAGAGCGAGGAAACTCAAAGGAGGGTTAGGGGTTCTTCATCGCGGTTAGGGGTTCTTCGACGGAGGCATTGCGAGCGCCGGCGACCGGCGACGTTCTTGCAGAGTGCTGTTAGGGGCTCTTCGTCGCGGTTAGGGGTTCTTCGTGAAGCACAATGAAGAGAGAGTTAGGGTACAGTGAGGCACAATGAAGGCAGGGAGGGTTAAGGTTAGCTAATGTTAATTGTTCATCTTCATGGAGTGCTTTGTGAATTGAGTCAAAAGTTATTTGTGAATGGAGCAGGAGCTCGAGAAAGAGACGGGTAGATTAGGTTTAGTTTTTTTTTTCCGGCGGAAAATTTTAAATTACAGACAGATTTTCCGTCTGTAATAATTTAATAAAGCGCAGTATTTTCGTCTACTTAATTACAGACAGATTTTCCGTCTGTAACTATTTCTCATGAAAAAATTAATTTTTCCGACAGAATTATAGATGGATTCTCTTTTCCGTCTGTAATTTATGCTAATTTATTTTTTTGGTTTTCCGACAAAAAATCCTCTAAAATTCCGTCTGTATTTCCGTAGAATAAAATCCGTCGAAAATATCCGTCTGTAATAACTAATTTTCTAGTAGTGGCACCTTCAACAACCAACTTGATATATTATTAGTATTTTCTAAATATCGCAACCTACTTATAATCGGTTGATTCCATGTATGAATTAATTGAAAGATAACACAATTTTCTATAACTCCATCTTTAATAGGTATTCTTAATTGGAGTTTGTATTGTAAGTTGATGATTTAGATTAAAGATTGTGTGTGAGTGAATTAGCTAAGTGTTTATATGAATCCCTTAAAATTAGGAATGATAATGACGCCCATTGGGAGCGAATCTTCCTCTATCTTTGTTAAAAGAAATTATTCTCTCTGTCCATTTATAATCTCAATCACAGATTTCTATTTATTGATCTCTGTGAAAATAGTAAATTCATACAGATATTTGTGGGTATTTATTAAAAAAAAAATAAAAAACTCTAAAAAAACACAATAATAATCATAATAAAATTAAAATAGTTTCATCTTCTTTCTTGACATCCCAGAACAAGCTATCCCTAGAAATTCATTTCCCTCACAGACATAGTCTAACATAATTTAACTATAAATATGCATAATTTATTCATTAAAACACCCAAAATAAACCTAAGTATAACATAAAATTCATTTATATCATTTCAAGGTTAAATCCTTTCAAACATATAAGATTATTCTTGCATTATCTATAACACTTTTGTGATAATATTATCTAATCTCATATTATCAAAACCTTTAATAACTATAATTCTAATTTTAAATTTTTATATAATAAAATTAAGTATTATATTATAATTTTACATCATAAGTTTAACAGATCCCATGAAGGTGGGAATCTCTTCTCCCACCCCAACTTTCATTTATTTATAGGGACGGATTTTATAGAGACTTAATAATTTTTGTTCCCGTTTATATAGTGGATAATATTAATATTGCAAGTGTAAGAGTGTAACATTAAAAAAAACAAGAAAGAGTGAAGAGTTTATAAGATAAAAGACTCATTAATTTAATACTTTAAGATTTTGAGTTAGATGTGATGTCTTCTTATCTTATGTTCTCTCATTTGATTCTTCCCTGACGTCTCTTTGATGGTCGAGAGCTCTCTACGGTTGGCCCATTTTAATGGTTCTTTTGTCTTCCTTAGTTATAACACACTTAAGTGCCAAATGAATATTTTCAAACTTATTCATATCTTCGTTCTGCAGAAAAGTCCTAGGCCATGCATCTTTTTTATTTTCTCTTGTATTTGCAATTTGTTATTCATATACTTTTTCTTTCATACTTTTGCAATTTGCAGTTTGTATTAAAAGCCCTTATTTCTTCCTACTTTCCTAGTCTCATCCTAAACCTTTCACTAAATTATTAAAGGGTTCTATCTATAGAATTTTAAAGAAAGGATTTTCATCGAATTCTAAGTCATATATCAACTATGAAAATATAAAAGATGGAGACTCCTCTCCGCATCAAAGTCAATTGGGACTTGAAGATCAGATCTGGTTTTGCTTGAAGCAAGAAGAAAAGATCACATTTCATCCATATTAATTTTTAATTGCAACTTGGAGATCATATTTTATTCCTTTTACTTTCGTTGTCTATAATCTGAGTCCCCAACTAAATCCTAATAATAGTCTTCGATCTTTGTCTCTTTTATGTAGTTAAAGAATGAAATCTCTCTTTGTCAACCAATCGTGTCTATCTACATTATTTGAATACAAATTTCCACGGACTTCCCTCAAAACATACAAGGGTTATATACAAGGTGTATGGTGTCTATGCTTGCCATGGTGGTATGGTAGTTACAGTATTTTAAAAGGTATTACTAAAATTAAAGTAATAATTTTTTATTATTTAATAACGATTTTTAATCTAAAAAATAAAAAATATTATTAAAGTAAAAAAATATAATTTTAATATTAAAATATAACCACTATAACTTTAGACACTATAGTAGACTCCACTTATATGCAATTGTGTTCTTTCACGGGTGCGTTATTCTATGCTTGTATATCTCTTAAGTTCAGAAGTTCCAAAAGGTTAAAACAGCCTATGAATTTCTAAGATCAAACATCACCCATTCATAAGAAGTACGATCCTTTCAATTCAGTGAAATACATAACAAAGGTTGTTTTCTTTTAGACATAGAATCATTAATTGAAGGGAAAAACTCAAATATATAAAGGTAATTGATGAGTGTCAAGTGTCCCGTCTAAAAAATTCACAAAGTTTAAAAGCACAAAAGTTTTGTAGTTTTAACTCTGACAATTAACATTATTAAAATTTAGTTAAAATGATGTCATAAATTCAAATCAATAATCAAAAATTTAGTGTATAATTATTGGTTATGAAAAAATCGGATATTTGATTGCAATTAACGAGAATTTAAATAGCAAAAAATTAAAGAAATAAGTAATAATTAAATTTTAAAAGAAATTTAAACTAAGAGCAATTAAGACAATTAACTAAAAAATGAAAATAAATTCAAATTTTAAAAGATCTTGGCAAGAATTGAGAGTTAAAGATCACTATCCTTATTACTAACTACAATGTAAAATTTGATCGAACGGTAATTAATTAAGTAATTAATTGAATATGGGAAAAATTAGTTAGAAAAATTAGCAATCAGAATTTGACAATATAAATATGATATTTGGACTCACTGGATTTTTCTAATCGGAAAACATAGTTTTTTGCGTGAAAACACACACTGAAAATTTGACCGGCAGTACCGGCTGAGATCTGTCCGGTATTGCAGCTGAGAAAATAATTTATGAGTGAGAAAGATTAAAAGTTAGAGTTTACGATTTAGAAAATAAAAATATCTAAAACGCAGTTTAAAACGCTAATCTCAAATATTTTGGTCTAAAATTGGGCCAACGAGTCATATACGTGAACCGGGTCCAAGTGGGACCAAAGCCCAAGGTATATAAGCATTATTTATGAGCATTGAAGCTCATTTAATCCTAAAAATGAGAGAGATGGGGGGGGGGGGTAGAGAGAAGAGAGAAAGAAAACCTAACTTTCCAAACTTCAAATCACTATAACTTTCTCTTTGGAGCTCTAATTGACGAGCTGTTTGTGGCCACGCGTCGCTCTTTTTATCCTCTTCGATTCTATTTAGGTATTGTAGTGAGTATTTGTTCTTCTATGCCCAAATTCAATTTTTTCCTCTGAAAATGTATTTTGGCTTTGGGTTTGAGAAATCTTGTGATTTTGGTTGTTTAGGGGTGCTCTATTATGAGCTATTGATGAGTTTCATCAACTATTTTCATGGGTTAAGGTAAGAATCTTCCAACCCTTGTGATTTATGAGATTTTGTAAATCCTAGAGTAATCTATATGTGAAATTAGTTATGTTAGTGTTGTTGGGTGAATTTGGCACACTTTGAGAACTTGAATTGGGTTATGGAACTCTTGGTGAAGCTTGGAGCTAGTGCTTGGTGGAAAATTTGCAAGGAAGGGCCAAATTATTATGACTACAAGAGGTACGGTTTAAGTTTTATTTAAGTACCGTGTGGTGTGATGAGAATTCCTAGGTTAAATACCCCTACGATTAAGTTTGAATTGTGTGTATGGTTGGAATAGATGTGTATAGATGACATGCTGTAGGAAATAATGATTTGCATATGTATTGTGTGATTTTGCTTATTTGGGTGCTGTGAAATTGAGAATTTGGATGATGATAGTATGTGTTGAATTATGTCTATATATATATTGAATTGATGAATTGGGCCAGAGGCCGTAAATCTTGGGTCGGAGACCGGAAAGAGGTAAGGAAGGTAAGTGGTATTTGTATGGTGTGATGATATATGAGATTAAATGGATTTTAGAGATTGAATATATGAATAATTGGTATGATTATTGAATAATGAGAATTGAAGAAGTGAGGTGTGGAATTTGATGGTTTTGGGTGGAATTGTGTAGATGAAGTAGGTTTGGTATTGGTTTAGTATAAATATGTGAATGTGGCTGGTTAGTGATAAATTTGATGATTGAAAACTGTTTTGGTTTGTGAACCTTGGAAAAATTGGTAAATTATAATTTTAGGTAAAAACTGATTTTTGACCAAGTTTGGCGGTCCGTAACTTGGTCTTCGGAGTTGGCAATTCTTCAAAACTAGATTTTTATGAAAGTATAGTTAACGATCTTTCCAAAGGTTCAAGAATAGTTGAAAAAAGAATTTTGTGGAAAAAGTTACGAGGTTTTGAAAATTGGACTGAAAAACTGATTTCTGCAACATATCAGATTTTCTATTTCTTGATATGGATGCGTACACGGCCTTTGACATGCTTACACGGGCATTGGCCTCTGCCAAGTGACTCTGCGTCCGCAGACACTGCATGCGTATGCGTAATGGTCCGAAATTGGGGTCATGCGTACGCGACACCATGCATGCGTACGCGACTTACTAAATTTTCACATCATGCATACGCAGACCTTTGCATGCATACGCGGATTCCCAAATTTTCAGCCTGTGCGTACGTACACTACATGTATGCGTACGCACACCTCCCAAAATTTGGAAAAATGTGTTTTTATGACTTTCAACCATTATTTTGGCCTTCTAAACGTTTATAAACTTCGATATGAGTCTAGAGCCGGTGGAATTGAGGATGGACGGGTTAGGGATAAAGCCAAATGAATTGAATTAGTAAAATTAAGAGAAATAGACAAGATGTTAAGTGATATATGATGATTATGAATGAGATAATTGATGATGAGAGTGAATGGATAATGATGAATGAACTTAATTAAGATTGAATATGAATTGAGGTGAGATTGATAATGAGAATAATGCTGATCACAAGATTGATAATGAGGATGATGGTGAAGTGTGACGGGCACTATATTTCAGGATAAATAGGCGAGTTGAGGTAGAGGATTCCCTCTCTCGTGTTGTGATTATGATTAAGGAGGCAATAAGATTTGTGTTGTGAGGATGGTGGTATTATCCCGCTCACGTATAGGCAGGGTGATGTTGAGGATTCTCTCGCTTGCTGTGATAAATAAGTTGAGTTCGAGGATTCCCTCTCTTGTTGGGGTGGGCGAGTTTGAGGTTGAGGATTCCCTCACTTGTCACACCAGAGGATTGGATTGAAGGTCGAGGATTCCCATCGGTTTAACTCTATTATTATCAAATTGAATGTCGGAAAAGGCAAGCTGAGATAGAGGATTCTCTCTCTTGCTATGATGAACAAGATGAGGTTATTGATTTCCTCTCTTGTTACGGTGGGCAAGCGGGGTTGAGGATTCCCTCTCTTGCTACATCGGGAAATTGAATGGAGAAGGTTGAGTATTCCCATCGATTCGATTCCTGGCTGTGGCATAAATGAATTAGGTTGAGGATTACCTATCATTACATCATAGTCTCTCTCTAAAATGGGAGGTTGAGGATTCCCTCCTTGAAAGTTGAGGATTCCCTTCGTGTTGAGAGACGATATCCGGGTTAGCTACCAGGTGTGTCGGGTTGGCTATATAATCGATAGATGAGCTCATTGGCCATAGGGCAGGCATACATCATTCGCATATGTTTGATTTGTTTGGGTTTGCTTAATATGAGTTTGCCTAATTGAATATGTTACATGTTTATCTGGTACTTGCTTATTTGTGTTAATTGTCTTTCTTGTGTATTACTTGTTTGCATTATTTGTATTTGTACAACTGAGAGGTTCCTCATGCTGGTGTTGATTGACGCTGAGGGCTGTCTTTGTTGAAATGAAATGATGAGATAATTGATTAACAATGACGAATACTGAAAGAGATGATTTGAGTTCCCTGGGTAGACGCAGTGAAGTGATTTCACTTGCTCCAGGTGAAAATGTGAAGTATTAATATATAATCACTGAGTCAAATTAGCTGGTGCTGGTTCTGGTCATGGTTCTGTAATGAAATGGAAGTTTGAAACTTTAGAACTTGGGAAAGATGATAAAATGAATTAGACTTAGTATACCCTAGGACAGTTGCCTAAGTTATGTATTAGTGAGAACGTAGGGTGAATAATTGATGAAAGGGAGATTAGGATACTTTGTGAGTTCTTATTATAGTGCATTATATTTATTTGGCACTTTTACCGTACTGAGAACCTTTGGGTCGGGGGTTCTCATTCCGTATATATTCTTTGTTTTTCAGATGCAGGTCCAGGTGCTCAGCAGTGAGATGTGGTTTATCTGAAAGATGGTGAAGATCATTGGACTCTGTTTTACTTTTGTTTAGAATCTCGCCGAACTTATTTTAAAAACCTTTTATTATATATTTAATTCCTTTTGAAAACTTGCCTATAGAGGCTTTGATGTATATTCTGGGAGAGATAGGAAAATTACTGTTGTCAACTAATTTATTACTGTACCCTGGTTGGCCTAAACTTCGCAGATTATGACTAGTGGCTATTATTATATTCATGTCTATAACATATATGTACCTTGTCTTTATTTTTTCTTCCTTATTGTTATACCTTATCTTGATTCGCTATCCAAATAAGTTTTATCTTATTTTTTTCGATACGAGAGTGTTTCCGATCGCAATTTTATTTTTCTCATTTTTAGACTTCTCGTTAAATAACTCCTTTCAATTATATAGATATACATGTATTTTAACCACCTTGTGAGTCGTGCCACCTTACTATCATTGACTTATGACTGGAGCATAAGGATTTGAATATTAGGGTGTTACATTATGGTATCAGAGCAGTTCGTCATCGTGAGCCTGAGGGATGGACTGCTTATGCTTCAATGCATACTCTGAATTATTCCTGTGCTATTTAGGGTAGCTAGCCGATATATTTAGCATGAAGTTCATGATCATACTTTTGGGAAATCGAAGCACTTAACTTGAGATATTGAGACTGATCACCTTAATATCGCTAGGGTGAGCACGGGTCGGTTTGGTTCGGGTTTATGGTAAAATTAGAACCAAACCGATCAAAATATAATTGGTTCGGTTTCGTTCGGATTTGCGATTTTTTGTACATGTAACCAAACCAAACCAAACCGATTAAGAACGGATTGGTTCCATTCGGGTAATTGGGTACCCGATGACTTTGAAATTCATAAAAAAAAAACAAATTTTTATCTTAAAAATTCAACAAGTACAATAAACATGTAATATCAATAGAAATAATCCAAACATGTTAAACACCAAATACATTAAAAACTAAACTCATTAAAATCCAAACATATTAATAGTGAATAATCATTGTCTAATAGAAAAACCATATATATTTTTTATTTTTTTATTTACTTAATATATGATCGGATTCGCGGGTTGGTTCGGGTTCCGCACCCCCAAAACCGATACCCGAACCAATTACTAACAAAGGCCATCGGTTTGGTTCGGATTGGACCTGATTACCCATTGATTCCAAAACCAATTTAATTAGTTCGGTTCGGATTCGGACGGGTAATCGGGTACCCGCTACCCGTGCTCACCCCTAAATATCGCTTGTTTTGTGTGGACAGGACCCGAATAACGACTCATGGATGTGGTCAAACTTGAATGCGTAGAGATAATGAGGGAGGCACACCAAGAGATACCCAAGCTACGTTCTTGGCTGTTATGACTCTTGTGAATGCTATGCATGCAAATACTGCAGCTATGAACCAAGCTATGGAAATGATGAACAGAAACGGTAATGGATTTGGAAGAAACTCAACTGATGGAGGTCTGATCACCCTGGCAACCTTTCTGAAGGTCAATCCTCTAATGTTCAAGGGTACAACTGATCCGACGGAGGACAATAATTGGTTTTAGGTGATAGAAAGGGCAATGCAAGCACAACATGTACCTGAGAGACAGTTGGTGAAATTCGCTGTATATCAGTTGAGTGAAGAAGCACAACACTGGTGGCAAGGAGCTCACTGTCTGCTGCAGCAAGGGAATGGAGATGAGGACATGAGGTGATTACTTGAGAGATGTTCAGAGGGAATTTTTACAAGAAATACTTCCCAGACTTTGCAAGACAGGCTAAATAATTGGAGCTACTACAATTAAAGCAAGTATCAATGTCAGTGGCTGCCTATACGAGCAAATTCGAGGAGTTGTGTCATTTCTCAAGAGTCTGTCAGGGTGCTCTTGAAGGATATGAAGAGTGGCAGTGTTTGAAGTCCAAGATGGTTTAAGGGATGATATCATGTGAGCTGTGGCACTTCTCGAAGTTAAGAACTTTGCGGAGTTAGTTAACAAGAGTCGGGTGGTGGAAGCGTGCTCCAAGAAAACTGATATAGCAAGGAGTGACCGCCAGGAGTCCCATGAAAGGGGCCAAGACAAGGTCTTTGCGCCGAGGGGCTTAGACTTCAAGAGGAGTGGGTATCCACATCAGCATCCCTAAGGTCGGGACAAGTACCAAGGAAATGACAATCGCTTGGGAAATGGTAAAGAAAAACATGCAGAGGCTACTTCAAAAGATTTAAGGTGTCAAAGATGTGAGATATACCACCCAGACCAGCCATGCCGAGCTGAGTTAGGACTGTGCTATCGTTATGGGAGACCAGGGCATATTTTCCAAGATCGTCCATACATAAAAAATCAAGGAGAGGGCTGATCTCAACGAGGTTGAGGAAATCGTGAGACGGGTAAGCATAATTGAATTCTAACTGCATGACATAATATTAGAGTGTGGTGTTCATTTGTGACGTAAAGTTGAATTGCAATAAACATAATTTTCAAACAAACTATCGATTGATGGCTTAAATTTATTGACAGTAGAGGGGACTTGTAAATGGCATTGATATAGTTAGGAATTGAATTGTAATGAAAGTTTGTGAAGTGGAGTGATGGTGTAGAGATTTGAAAAATGACTAATTACTAGGAAATTGATGTTACATGTTTTGGATAATTAGGATGTGAGTTGAGAATGATGTTTGCATGTTGCTAATGAGTATTAGTGGAGTTAGTTTTGACTTGCATGTGCATACGCCAACTTCTCAACCTATAGTACTTAGACTATTTGATTGGATTTGACATTGATTGGTATTTGACTTTAATTATGATCTATGGAATTACTTGTGCCTATGACTAGTTGATTGTTGTTGAGACTGTATATGAAGAATGACGAGTATGTTTATGATTGAATGGTTATGAGAATTATGGGATACATAAGTAAGCCTTGATTTTGATGATGATGGATTGTGTTATGATATGCATATATTGTGAATTGTGTATTGATATAGGTTGGTGCAAGTTGGTGTTAGGTTGAGAATGAAAATTTTACGAGATGTTAAATATGTGAAATTGGGTGTTGAAGGATGAGAGTTTGACATGGTTATAACAAATGTAGATAAGGATGGGTAACCTGAGTAGGTACGATGATTTGTATTGAGATCCTAAGTGATGTAATAATTTTGATTAAGGATTATAATGAGCTTGTGATTTAAACCTAGAAATGCACTGGGGTCCTAGATTGCGACTGAAGTCTTAAGATGAACTTAAGTCTTATTTGGGATTAGACTGAAAAAGCTTAGAAGTGAGTCTAGATTTTGTGACCTGATAAGGGAATATGATACGAATGCATGATTGGTATTTGATTTTAGTTGTCATAAATGTAATTTAGTGATTATCTGTTATGTTAAGTCATGGTTTAGTACTTAAGAAATGAGTGATTTGATTCTTACAAGATGAAAATCAGAGTGACGCAGCAGAAGATTGCGGGAGCATTAACACAGGATAGTTGTGAACAAGAACTATAGAAGGTAACTAAAAAATATCTCAGGTTTAAGGACTCAAAGAGTTTAGTGGGTTGATTTCCAAGAAATTAAGTTTGTTGTGGCTGTAAGGTTAGGTTGATTCAGAAATGATTGTGGAAAAGAGTCTGCGTGAGTAATTAGAATTGGGTGATAAGTGAGTGCAAGATGTTGTGTTTGAAGGACAATTATTACGATAATAGATCATGTTAATTTTGGTTTTAGAGTAAAGGTTGGAAATAATTAGTTTTGAATGACGAATCCGAAGTGTTAGATTGAAATACTGAGTTGTGTTGAAATTGGAATGCTAAGTTGTGTTGTGATTATGTTGAGGGAACCCGTAAAGGGTGGTGAATTTTGACCTAGGAGATTTTTGGCCAACTTTCATAAAAATTTGAAGAGTTTTGGAGATTTTAAGTCATGATTTTAATTAAGAGTTATGGTAGGTTTTATAAACGAAAAGGTGAATGCGATATTTGATTTACTATTAAGAAAGATCTAGAGGAAGTTACGAGTAAGACAAAGGAGCGCGGCGTAGACTTGAAATTCGGTTAAGTTTATGAGTTGTGCAAGAGAATGAAGAAGATGATTGAGTATTTGAATTGACATTAAATGGTACAAGATTAGTTGAAGTTGAGAGAACCTCTAATGGAGATTTAACTAAGATTTTTGTTTTCTTTTGTGGACCAAATTTTGAAGACAAAATTTTAAATAAGGTGGGTAGGATGTAAAATCCGATCAAACCGTAATTAATTGAATATGGGCAATAATGGTTAGAAAAATTAGCAATTAGAATTTGACAATATAAATATGATATTTGGACTTAGTGGATTTTTCTGAGTCGAAAAACATAGTTTTCTGCGTAAAAACGCACACTGAAAATTTTGACCGGGAGTACCGGCTGAGATTTGTCCAGTATTGCTGCTGAAAAAATAATTTATGAGGGAGAAAGATTAAAAAGTTAGAGTTTACGATTTAGAAAATAGAAATATCCAAAATGCAGTTTAAAACGCTAATCTTAAATGTTTTGGCCCAAAATTGGGCCAACGAGTTATATACATGAACCGGGCCTAAGTGGGACCCAAGCCCAAGGTATATAAGCATCATTTATAAGCATTGAAGCTCATTAAACCCTAAAAATGAGAGAGAGGGGCGGATAGAGAGAAGAGAAAAAGAAAACCTACCTTCCCAAACTTCAAATCACCATAACTTTCTTTTCGCTGTTCCGATTGATGAGCCGTTTGTGGTCACGCGTCGCTCTTTTTATCCTCTTCGATTCTATCTAGGTATTGTGGTAAGTATTTTTTCTCTTCCAAGTTTTGATTTTTCCCTCTGAAAATGTATTTTGGCTCTGGGTTTGAGAAATCTTGTGATTTTGGTTGTTTAAGGGTGCTCTAGTATGAGCTATTGATGAGTTTCATTAACTATTTTCATGGGTTAAGGTAAGAATCCTCCAACTCTTGTGATTTATGATATTTTTTAAATCCTAAAGTAATATATATGTGAAATTGGTTATGTTAGTGTTGTTGGGTGAATTTGGCACACTTTGAGAACTTGAATTGGGTTGTGAAACTCTTGGTGAAGCTTGGAGCTAGTGCTTGGTGAAAAATTTGCAAGGAAGGGACAAATTATTGTGACTACAAGAGGTACATTTTAAGTTTCATTTAAGTACTGTGTGTTGTGATGAGAATTCCTAGGATAGATGCCCCTAGGATTAAGTTTGAATTGTTTGTATCGTTGGAATTGATGTGTATAGATGACATGTTGTAGGGAATAATGATTTGGGTATGTATTGTGTGATTTTGCATATTTGGGTGTTGTAAAATTGAGGATTTGGATGATGATAGTATGTGTTGAATTATGTATATATATATATATATATTGGATTGATGAATTAGGCCAGAGGCTGTGAATCTTGGGTTGGAGGCCAGAAAGAGGTAAGGAAGGTAAGTGGTGTTTGTATGGTGTGATGAAATATGAGATTGAATGGATTTTAGATATTGAATGTGTGAATAATTGGTATGATTATTAAATAATGAGAATTGAGGAAATGAGGTGTGAAATTTGATGGTTTTGGGTGGAATTGTGTAGATGAAGTAGGTTTGGAATTGGTTGAATATAAATATGTGAATATGGCTAGTTTGTGGTCAATTTGATGATTGAACTGTTTTGGCTTGTGAACCTTGGAAAAATTAGTCTAATTTTAGTTAAAAACTAATTTTTGACTAACTTCGGTAGTCCATAACTTGGTCCTCGGAGTTGGGAGTTTTTCAGTACTAGAGTTTTATGAAATTTTAGTTAAGGATATTTCCAAAGGTTCAAGAATGGTTGAAAAAGGAATTTTGTGGAAAAAGTTATGAGGTTTTAAAAATTGGACTAAAAAACTAATTTCTGCAGCATATCAGATTTTCTTTTTTCTGATATGGATGTGAACACGGCCTTTGACATGCGTATGCAGGCATTGGCCTTTGCCAAGTGCCTCTGCGTATGTGGACACTGCATGTGTACGTGTAATGGTCCAAAATTGGGGTCATGCATACGTGACACCATGCATGTGTACGCGACTTACTAAATTTTCATATCATGCGTACGTGGACCTTTGCATGCGTACGCGGATTCCTAAATTTCCAGCCTGTGCGTACGCAGACTACATGTATGCGTAGGCACACCTCCCAGAATGTGGAAAAATGTGTTTTTATGGCTTTCAACCATTCTTTTGGCCTTCTAAACCTTTATAAACTTCAATATGAGTCTAGAGTTAGTGGAATTGAAGATGGACAGGTTAGGGATAAAGCCAAATGAATTGAATTAGTAAAATTGAGAGAAATGGACAAGATGTTAAGTGATATATGATGATTATAAATGAGATAATTGATGATGAGAGTGAATGGATAATGATGAATGAACTTAATTAAGATTGAATATGAATTGAGATGAGATTGATAATGAGAATAATGCTGATCACAAGATTGAAAATGAGGATGATGGTGAAGTATGACGGCACTATATCCCGGAATAAATAGGCAAGTTGAGGTTGAAGATTTTCTCTCTCGTGTTGTGATTATGATTAAGGAGGCAATAAGATTTGTGTTGTGAGGATGGTGGTGTTATCCCGCTCACATATAGATAGGATGAGATTGAGGATTCTCTCGCTTGCTGTGATAAACAGGTTGAGGTCGAGGATTCCCTTTCTTGTTGGGGTGGGCGAGTTTGAGGTTCAGAATTCCTCACTTGTCACACCAGAGGATTGGATTGAAGGTTGAGGATTCCCTTCGGTTAACTCTATAATTATCAATTTGAATGTCGGAAAAGGCAAGTTGAGAAAGAGGATTCTCTTTCTTATTATGATGAACAAGATGAGGTTGAGGATTCCCTCTCTTGCTACATCGGGGAATTGAGTGGAGAAGGTTGAGGATTTCCTTCGATTCGATTCTTGGCTGTGGCGTAAATGAATTAGGTTCAGGATTTCCTATCATTACATCACAGTCTCTCTCTAAAATGGGAGGTTGAGGATTACCTCCTTGAAGGTTGAGGATTCTCTTTGTGTTGAGAGACCATATCCGGGTTAGCTACCGGGTGTGTCGGGTTGGCTGTATAACCGACACTCTAGCTCATTGGCCATAGGGCAGGTGTTTATACCCTAGGTCGAGTTACCCGACCTGGGATGATTGGCGACAAAGCGACCGACCTCTTCAGATCAGGCTATTCGACCTCTTCTCGAAGAGGTCGGCCAAATCGACAGGAAAGCCCAATAAAGGGCCCAAACAGAGGAACACGACCCCAATCCACAGGCCGTCCAAGCCTATAGAGATAAGGGCGGTTCCCCTTGAAGATAAGCTGACCTCAACTCAAAGATAAAGATAAGATAAGATAACTAACTTATCTTATCTAGAAAGGTCACTCTACAACCACTATAAATACACTGGAGCACCCAGGTATAACTCATACTCTGATTCCACATAAAACCTGTTTAATACCCATGCTAACTTAAGCATCGGAGTCTCTTGCAGGTACCCCCCACCCTCCGGTGACGAAGGATCAGCAGTGCAGCAAGTCCTACAAGTCAGACACAACAGCTCCGGCTGCCACCAGCCAGCCGGACACGACATCTCCGACCAGTACGGAAGATCCCGTCCGAGATCGACCTCCAGTTTCAGGTAACCCACGGAACATTGGCGCCGTTGCCGGGGAACCTGGAAGTCATCCCAACACCATGGTGGACAACCATGACAACGATCACGATTCAGATCTTGAAAATAGAACGCGGCACAAAAACGCGGACACCCCACTAAACGACACCCCGGAATCCAACGAAGACAAAAATCCAACAAACCCGGGGGCGATAGAAGTACTTCAAGATCGCTTGAAGCAACTTGAAAAAGAAACCCAACAACAACGAGAAATCAGGAAGGATCTACAAAGAGAGATACGGCGACGTCGAGAATTGGAAGAAAAATTACAGCAATTGGAAGCCAATCTTAAATCAAAGGCCCCTCGGATCACTCCTGAGGAAAGCTCACGTAAAGAACATGATCCATTCACCAGAGAGATCATGAAAACCAAAATTCCAAAGGACTTCAAACTCCTAGATATGACTTTATATGATGGCACCACAGATCCCAACCACCATCTCAGCAATTTCAGAAGCAGAATGTACCTTACAGACGCCTCAGACGCCGTTCGCTGCAAAGCTTTCCCAACAACTCTCACAAAGACAGCAATCCGATGGTTCGACAACTTACCTCCAAAGTCCATCCCAAACTTCGACGACCTGGCCAAAAAGTTCCTGGCCAGATTCTCCATCCAGAAAGATAAAGCCAAGCACGCCCCCAGTCTACTGGGGATCAAACAAGGAGATCGGGAGAGCCTCTGCAACTACATGGAAAGATTCAACAAAACATGCATGGACATACAAAGCTTACCAACAGAGGCCGCAATCATGGGACTCATTAATGGCCTACGAAAGGGGCCATTTAGCCAATCTATATCAAAGAAGTACCTTACCTCATTAGACGAAGTACAGGAGCGAGTAGAAAAATACATCAACATGGAAGAAAATGCTCGATTAGGAGAAACCTCAAAATCTGGGAACCCCTATCGAGATAAAGACAAAAAGAGAGAAGACCGACAAGGGGAGAAAATTAAAAAATACCATAATTATACTCCCCTCAGAGCATCCCTAGTCGAAATATACAAAGAGGTCTGCCATACAGAAAAGATTCCCCCAGCACGGCCCCTCAAAGGAAAAAGAGGAGGAGGAAATCAGAAGGAATATTGTGAATATCATCGGGTCAGAGGACATGCCACCAACGAATGCTTCGACTTGAAAAATATCATAGAAAAATTGGTGAGGGAAGGAAAATTAGATCGATTCCTGGCCACCCGAGATGATGATCAAAGAAAAAGACGAAGGGATGAAGATACCGAACGAACAGAATGATCACCTCGGACACCAGAAAGACACGTCCACATGATACATGGCGGATTCGCAGCAGGAGGGATCTCCAAATCTTCCCGCAAAAGGTATCTCAAAGAAGTATGTCATGTCGAAGGAGAGGAGGAAGCACTCAACATCCCAGCGATAACATTCACTAAGGAGGATGCGTCCGGCATCATCACAGGACACGACGATCCCATGGTCATCACCATCATATTGGCAAACGCCAACCTACACTGCACCTTAATAGACCAAGGGAGTTCTGCCGACATATTATTCAAGACAGCCTTTGATAAACTCGGCTTAGAAGAAAAAGAACTTAAGGCATATCCAAATAGTCTGTTCGGGTTAGGAGATACCCCGGTTCGACCACTAGGATATATATCACTACATACAACCTTTGGAAAAGGAGACCAATCCAGGACCCTCAAAATAGACTACATCGTGGTCGATGTAAGTTCAGCTTACAATGCTCTCATAGGTCGGACAACACTCCACCAACTCGGCGCAATAGTATCGACCCCACACCTATGTATGAAGTTCCCAACTCCAAAAGGAATAGCCACGATAAAAGCTGACCAAAAGATGGCACGTCGCTGTTATAACGAAAGCCTAAACCTCAGAGGCAAAGGAGAAGAGTTCCACGCAATCGAGTTGGGCGGAGTTCAACGACGAGAAGATCTTCGCCCCCAACCAGAGGGCGAGATAGAAAGAATTCAGATCGGGGACACCTCGGAAAAAACAACTAATATTGGCACAATCCTCAAAGGAGATTTAAAAGAATTGCTAATACAATTCTTGCGAGATAATGTCGACCTCTTTGCATGGAAAGCCGCGGACATGCCAGGCATAGACCCTAAGCTAATGTGCCACAAGTTGGCGGTCTACCCAGGATCTCGACCGGTACAGCAGAGACGAAGAAAGCTTGGGCCAGAGCGATCCCAGGCTATGGAAGAGCAAGTACAGGCACTACTGGAAGCCGGATTTATAAGAGAAGTTAAATACCCGCTATGGCTAGCCAACGTCGTCTTGGTGAAAAAATCGAATGGGAAGTGGCGAATGTGCACCGATTACACCGATCTCAACAAAGCTTGCCCAAAAGATCCATACCCGCTCCCAAGTATTGATACCCTGGTAGATGCTTCCTCTGGATATAAATATCTCTCGTTTATGGACGCGTATTCAGGATACAACCAAATCCCCATGTATCCACCAGACCAAGAAAAGACCTCGTTTTTAACACCAAAGGCAAACTACTGTTACATCGTGATGCCCTTCGGTCTCAAGAACGCAGGAGCTACTTATCAAAGATTAATGAATAAAGTTTTTTCGGATCACATCGGAAACATCATGGAGGTCTATGTGGACGACATGTTAATAAAAACATAAACCGAAGATACATTATTATCCGACCTGGCTCAAGTGTTTGACACCATAAGGAAACACAACATGCGACTCAATCCCGTAAAATGTATCTTCGCAGTAGAAGTAGGCAAATTCTTAGGCTTCATGCTCACACAAAGGGGAATTAAAGCAAACCCAGACAAATGTCAAGCCATACTCAACATGAAGACCCCAACCTGTGTCAAAGAAGTACAACAACTCAACGGAAGATTGGCCGCCCTATCCCGATTCTTAGCAGGAGCTGCGATAAGATCTCTCCCCTTCTATGCTACTTTAAGAAAGGGAAAATAGTTCGAATGGATGACAGAATGTGAGCAAGCATTCAAAGACTTCACAGAGTTCTTAGGACGGCCACCTATCTTATCTCGACCACGAGAAGGAAAACCGCTCATATTATATCTCGCAGTAGGGAGTCGGGCAATAGCCTCAGCACTAGTCAGAGAAGACGAAAATGGGCAACAACCCGTCTACTTCATTAGCAAGGCACTACAGGGATCCGAGATGAACTACCAAAAAATAAAAAAATTTGCCTATACTCTTATCCTAACGTCTCGACGACTTCGCCCGTACTTCCAGGCTCACACCATTAAGGTTCGAACTAACCAGCCCATAAAAGGAATATTGCAGGAAACAGATCTAGCAGGCAGAATTCTACAATGGGCAGTCGAGTTGTCAGAGTTTGACCTCCAATATGAAGCTCGGACGGCCATCAAATCACAATATCTGGCCGATTTTATCGCAGAATTCACAGATGCCCTAGAAACCCCCACAGAATGGAACCTTTACGTGGACGGTTCTTCAAATAAAACTGAAAGCGGTGCGGGCGTGATAATAGAAAGCAACCAAGGAACCTAGGTTGAGCTCTCCCTCAAGTTCGGGTTCCCGGCCTCAAACAACCAGGCGGAATATGAAGCATTATTAGCTGGTTTGAAGCTGGCTAAAGAAGTCGGAGCTCAAAAACTCAACATTTACAGCGATTCACAAGTGGTTACATCACAAATAATAGGGAGCTACCAAGCTAAAGATCCCACCATGAAAAAGTATTTGGATAAAACCAAGGAACAGCTCGGACAAATAGGGGAGTATAAGATCTGCCACATACCCCGCGAACAAAATGCCCGAGCTGACGCACTCTCAAAACTAGCCAGCACCAAACCAGGGGGCAACAATAGAAGCCTCATCCAGGAAATGTTGCAGAACCCGTCAATCTCGGAAGAGGAAAAAGTCTTGACCATAACAAGTCAGGACCAAGGATGGATGACCCCTATAGCCAACTACCTCAGAACAGGAACGCTCCCCATAGAAGAAAATGAGGCAAAGAGGTTAAAAAGGGAGGCACAGTACTACACTATCATAAACAACATCCTGTACAAAAGAGGAATCTCAACACCTTTACTAAAATGTGTGCCAACCTCCAACACAAAGGAAGTGCTAGAAGAAATACACGGCGGTATTTGTGGCAATCATCTCGGAGCATGAGCTCTCGCCAAAAAAGTACTCCGGGCGGGATTTTATTGGCCAACTTTACAGAAAGAAGCCACAAAATTTGTAAAGACATGCCCACAATGTCAGAAACATGCCAACTTTCACATCGCCCCGCCAGAAGAGCTCATCAGCGTGACCTCGCCTTGGCCGTTTGCAAAATGGGGACTCGATCTTCTCGGTCCATTCCCACAGGGATCAGGACAAGTTAAATTCCTCATAGTAGGGGTAGATTACTTTACAAAGTGGATCGAGGCAGAGCCCCTGGCCAATGCCACCGCTCAAAGAAGCCGGAAATTCTTATATAGAAACATTGTCACAAGGTTCGGGGTTCCATATTCAATAACCACAGACAATGGCACTCAATTCACAGATGCAGGCTTCAAAAAACTAGTAGCCTTCTTGAATATAAAGCACCAGTACACCTCCGTCGAACATTCACAAGCCAATGGGCAGGCCGAAGCTGCTAACAAAGTCATATTGGCCGGATTAAAATGGAGATTACAAGATGCAAAGGGAGCCTGGGCAGAAGAGCTTCCATAGGTCCTGTGGGCATATCGAACAACGCCACATTCCACCACGAAGGAATCCCCCTTCCAATTAGCATACGGAATAGAGGCGATGATTCCAGTAGAGATTGAGGAAGGGTCGCCCAGAGTAGTTCACTACAATGAGGGAGCAAACTCCCAACTTCAGAGAGAAGAGCTCGACTTGTTACCCGAAATCCAAGAAAGAGCTCGGATAAGGGAAGAAGCTCTAAAACGCCGAATGGCCTCCAGATATAATCAAAAGGTAGTGCTGAGAAGTTTCGTAGAAAATGACCTCATCCTAATCCAAAATGATATCGGAACAACTCGACCAGGAGAGGGAAAGCTGGCAGCAAACTGGAAAGGACCCTACCGAGTGGTAGAAGTACTTGGAAAGGGCTACTACAGACTGTCTGAACTCGATGGACGAGAGCTTCCCAGGTCATGGCACGCCTGCAACCTCAGAAGGTACTACAGTTAGAAAAGATAAAAGATCTCATCATTGGATGCACTCTTTTTCCTGAAAAGGTTTTTTAATGAGGCACCAAGTTGAGACTCAGACAAATCCCTTATGTATATATTTGCATTTTTCCTTTAAATAAAATATGTTTTAGATATTCTACAAAGATTTCAAGACGCATTAATCTGAAGTATTCATCGTCCGATTATAAAGCAACAGATCGGCAGAAAGTGAAAAACAATTTTCACTGCACGATCATGATAAAGACAACCGTCCGATAAAGGTGAAAACGTGATTCACCCAAAGGACGATCTAGAGACGACAACCACTTTCTACAAATTGGCAAAGATGAACACAGAATAATGTAAGAAGTTATCGAAAGTGATCTAAAAAAGAACCTGACGAGGTCTTACGGATCGCTAAAATAATAACTTAAAGACTGGCCGACGTTGAGAAGTCGGACCAAGTCAACCCAAGTTATAAGTAAACCCTGGAAAGAGGTCTGGCCAACCCTATTAAAGAGGATTACTTTAACTTAGAAGGGCTCAAAGTTAGCCCAAAATGAAAAGTTATAAAAGTAATCCCTGAAAGAGACCTAACAAAGGTCCAAGAAAGAGGATTACAAAAAATAACTTAAAGGAGACCGGTATAACCAAGTCGGACTCCTACTACTTAAAAGTTATAAAAGTAATCCCTGAAAGAGATCTGACAAAGATCCAAGAAAGAGGACTACAAAAAATAACTTAAAGGAGACCGGTATAACCAAGTCGGACTCCTACTACTTAAAAGTTATAAAAGTAATCCCTGAAAGAGATCTGACAAAGATCCAAGAAAGAGGACTACAAAAAATAACTTAAAGGAGACCGGTATAACCAAGTCGGACTCCTACTACTTAAAAGTTATCAAAGTAGTCCCTGAAAGAGATCTGACAAAGATCCAAGAAAGAGGACTACAAATAACTTAAAGGAGACCGACCCAACGAAGTCGGACTCCTACAACTGGAAAGTTATAAAAGTAATCCCTGAAGGAGACCTAGCAAAGGTCCAAAACATAGGATTACGAGAATAGCTTAGAAGGGGACCAACGTTAAGAAAGCATACAAAGCAAAGAAAACCAAAAGAAACAAGTTGGACCCCCACAACCACGACCTCAAAGGATTCAAGCTACAAATAACATAACAAAACAACCCAAGGAGGTCGAGCCGCAAGACTTCGACATTAGCAGAAAACAGAAAAGATTCCTAGTCAAAAAACTACTTTTTACAGAGTTATAAGGCCTCAAAAGGCCACCAAAAACTACTATAAAAAAGATAGCGAGCTATTGTTTGTTTTTAAAAATAAAAGTTGCCAGATAAGTGGTATACGAAATTGTTACTCAGGTTGTGAATTATTGTTCGAAATTGATTCCCTGGCAATGGCACCAAAAACGGATGCACAGAACCATGGTCTAAACATATCTTCACAACTTTGCATAACTAACCAGCAAGTGCACTGGGTCGTCCAAGTAATAAACCTTACGTGAGTAAGGGTCGATCCCACGGAGATTGTTGGTATGAAGCAAGCTATGGTCACCTTGTAAATCTCAGTCAGGCGGATATAAAATAGTTATGGAGTTTTCGAAATTAATACTAAAATAAGGATAGAAATACTTATGTAAATCATTGGTGAGAATTTCAGATAAGCGTATGGAGATGCATTCATTCCTCTGAACCTCTGCTTTCCTGCTGTCTTCATCCAATCTGTCTTACTCCTTTCTATGGCTGGCTTTATGTAAGGATGTCACCGGTGCCAATGGCTACTTTCAATCCTCTCGGGAAAATGGTCCAAATGCTCTGTCACAGCACGACTAATCGTCTGGAGGCATCACCCTTGTCGTTGGTTGCATCCTATTCTTCTCTGTGAAAATGGTCCGATGCGATGTCACTGCATGGCTAATCATCTTGGAGGTTCTCGATCATACTGGAATAGAATTTACTATCCTTTTGCATCTGTCACTACACCCAGCACTCGCGAGTTTGGAGTTCGTCACAGTCATTCAATCCCAGAGTCCTACTCGGAATACCACGGACAAGGTTTAGACTTTCCGGACTCTCATGAATGCCGCCATCAATCTAGCTTATACCACAAAGATTCTGATTAAGAGATCTAAGAGATACTCATTCAATCTAATGTAGAACGGAAGTGGTTGTCAGGCACGCGTTCATAGGGAATGATGATGATTGTCACGTTCATCACATTCAGGTTGAAGTGCGAATGAATATCTTAGAAGCGAAATAAGATGAATTGAATAGAAAACAGTAGTACTTTGCATTAATCTTTGAGGAACAGCAGAGCTCCACACCTTAATCTATGGAGTGCAGAAACTCTACCGTTGAAAATACATAAGTAATGAAGGTCCAGGCATGGCCGAATGGCCAGCCCCCAAACGTGATCAATAGATCAAAAGATAATCCAAAGATGATCAAATACAATAGTAAAAAGTCCTATTTATAATAAACTAGCTACTAGGGTTTACAGAAGTAAGTAATTGATGCATAAATCCACTTCTGGGGCCCACTTGGTGTGTGCTTGGGCTGAGCTTTGAAGTCTACACGTGGAGAGGTCATTCTTGGAGTTGAACGCCAGCTTTTGTGCCATTTTGGGCGTTGAACTTCACTTTGCAACTTGTTTCTGGCGCTGGACGCCAGAATTGGGCAGAGAGCTCGCGTTGAACGCCAGTTTGCGTCATCTAAACTCGGGCAAAGTATGGACTATTATATATTGCTGGAAAGCCCTGGATGTCTACTTTCCAACGCAATTGAAAGCGCCATTTTGAGTTCTGTAGCTCCAGAAAATCCATTTTGAGTGCAGGGAGGTCAGAATCCAACAGCATCAGCAGTCCTTCTTCAACCTCTGAATCTGATTTTTGCTCAAGTCCCTCAATTTCAGCCAGAAAATACCTGAAATCACAGAAAAACACACAAACTCATAGTAAAGTCCAGAAATGTGAATTTAACATAAAAACTAATGAAAATATCCCTAAAAGTAACTAGATCCTACTAAAAACATACTAAAAACAATGCCAAAAAGCGTATAAATTATCCGCTCATCACAACACCAAACTTAAATTGTTGCTTGTCCCCAAGCAACTGAAAATCAAATAGGATAAAAAGAATAGAATATACTATAAATTCCAAACTATCAATGAAACATAGCTCCAATCAGATGAGCGGGACTTGTAGCTTTTTGCCTCTTGAATAGTTTTGGCATCTCACTCTATCCATTGAGGTTCAGAATGATTGGCATCTATAGGAACTCAGAGTTCAGATAGTGTTATTGACTCTCCTAGTTCAGTATGATGATTCTTGAACACAGCTTCTTTATGAGTCTTGGCCGTGGCCCTAAGCACTTTGTTTTCCAGTATTACCACCGGATACATAAATGCCACAGACACATAATTGGGTGAACCTTCTCAGATTGTGACTCAGCTTTGCTAAAGTCCCCAATTAGAGGTGTCCAGGGTTCTTAAGCACACTCTTCTTTTGCTTCGGACCTTGACTTTAACCGCTCAGTCTCAAGTTTTCACTTGACACCTACACGCCACAAGCACATGGTTAGGGACAGCTTGGTTTAGCCGCTTAGGCCAGGATTTTATTCCTTTAGGCCCTCCTATCCACTGATGCTCAAAGCCTTGGGATTCTTTTTATTTACCCTTGCCTTTTGGTTTTAAGGGCTATTGGCTTTTTGCTCTTGCCTCTTGGTTTTAAGAGCTTTTGGCTTTTTTTGCTTGCTTTTTCTTTCCATTTTTTTTTTGCCTATTTTTTTTTTCTGCATGCTTTGTTCTTTGCTGCTTTTTCTTGCTTCAAGAATCATTTTTTTTTATTTTTCAGATTATCAAATAACATGTCTCCTTGTCATCATTCTTTCAAGAGCCAACATATTTAACATTCTTAAACAACAACTTCAAAAGACATATGCACTGTTCAAGCATACATTCAGAAAACAAGAAGCATTGTTACCACATCAATATAATTAAACTAAGTTCAAGGATAAATTCGAAACTCATGTACTTCTTGTTCTTTTGAATTAAAACAGTTTTCATTTAAGAGAGGTAATGGATTCATAGGACATTCATAACTTTAAGACATAGTTACTAACAACTAATGATCATGTAATGAAGACACAAACATAGATAAGCACTTAACATAGAGAAAACGAAAAACAGAGAATTTAAGAACAAGGAATGAGTCCACCTTAGTGATGGTGGCGTTTCCTTCTTGAGGAACCAATGATGTCCTTGAGCTCTTCTATGTCTCTTCCTTGTCTTTGTTGCTCCTCCCTTATTACTTTTGGATCTTCTCTTATTTCATGAAGGATGATGGAGTGCTCTTGATGTTCCACCCTTAGTTGTCCCATGTTGGAACTTAATTCTCCTAGGGAGGTGTTGATTTGCTCCCAATAGTTTTGTGGAAGAAAATGCATATGAGGCATCTCCAGGATCTCATGGTGATGAGCTTCCTGCGCCTCTTGAGCTCCATGAATGGGCTCTCTTGCTTGCTCCATCTTTTTCTTAGTGATGGGCTTCTCTTCCTCAATGTGAATGTCTCCTTCTATGGAAGCTCCAGCTGAGTAACATAGATGGCAGATAAGATGAGGAAAAGCTAGCCTTGCCCCAGGAGAGGGCTTTTCGGCTATTTTGTAGAGTTTAAGGGAGATGACTTCATGAACCTCTACTTCTTCTCCAATCATGATGCTATGGATCATGATGGCCCGATCCACAGTAACTTCAGATCGGTTGCTAGTGGGGATGATGGAGCGTTGGATGAACTCCAACCATCCTCTAGCCACAGGCTTGAGGTCCAGTCTTCTCAGTTGAACCGGCTTGCCTTTGGAGTCAATCTTCCATTGAGCTCCTTCCACACATATGTCCATGAGGACTTGGTCCAACCTTTGATTAAAGTTGACCCTTCTAGTGTAGGGGCGTTCATCTCCTTGCATCATAGGCAAGTTAAACGCCAACCTCACATTTTCCGGACTAAAATCCAAGTATTTCCCCTGAACCATTGTAACATAGTTCTTTGGATCCGGGTTCTTACTTTGATCATGGTTCTTGGTGATCCATGCATTGGCATAGAACTCTTGAACCATTAGGATGCCGACTTGTTGGATGGGATTTGTTAGAACTTCCCAACCTCTTCTTTGAATTTCATGTCGGATCTCCGGATACTCATTTCTTTTGAGTTTGAAAGGGACCTCGGGGATCACCTTCTTCTTGGCCACAACATCATAGAAGTGGTCTTGATGAGCTTTGGAGATGAATCTTTCCATCTCCCATGACTCGGAGGTGGAAGTTTTTGTCTTCCCTTTCCCTTTTCTAGAGGATTCTCCGGTCCTAGGTGCCATCAATGGTAATGGAAAAACAAAAAGCTTATGCTTTTACCACACCAAACTTAGAATATTGCTCGCCCTCGAGCAAGAAAATAAAGAATTAGATGAAGAAGAAGAAGAAAAGATGGAGAAGAGGGGGGAGGTGTGTTTCGGCCAAGAAGAGAAGAGAGGGTTATGTTGTGTGAAAATGAGGAAGAATGGAAGGCTTTATATAGGGAAGGGAGGGGGGGTTAAGGTTCGGCCATATGGGTGGGTTTGGGTGGGAAATTGATTTGAATTTTGAAGGTAGGTGGAGTTTATTGGGTAGGTTTATGGGGAAGAGTGGGTGGATGTGAGTGGTGAAGGGTTAATAGGGAAGAGAGATAGAGGTGATAGGTGAAGGGTTTTAGGGAAGAGTGTTTATTGGGAATAGAGGATGATTGAGAAGAGAGAAGAGAGTGAGTGGAGGTAGGTGGGGATCTTGTGGGGTCCACAGATCCTGAGATGATCCTGTGGGGTCCACAGATCCTGAGGTGTTCAAGGATTTACAACCTTGCACCAAATTAGGCATGTAAAATGCCCTTGCACACAACTCTGGGCGTTCAGCGCCAGGTTGGTGCCCATTTTGGGCATTTAACGCCCATTTGTTGCCCATTTCTGGCGTTGAACGCCAGAACCATACTTGTTCTGGGCGTTCAGCGCCAGCTCCTCTCCAGGGTGCAATTCTGGCGTTCAGCACCCAGATGATGCCCATTTTGGGCGTTCAGCGCCCAGATACTGCCCATTTTGGGCGTTCAGCGCCCAGATACTGCCCATTTTGGGCGTTCAGCGCCAGAACCATGCTCTGTTCTGGCGTTGAACGCCAGACAGGTGCTTCCTCAAGGGTGTGATTTTTCTTCCACTATTTTTGATTCCGTTTTCAATTTTTATATTTATTTTGTGACTCCACATGATCATGAACCTAAGAAAACATGAAAAACAAAAATAAAATTAGATAAATAAACATTGGGTTGCCTCCCAACAAGCGCTTCTTTAATGTCAATAGCTTGACAGTGGGCTCTCATGGAGCCTCACAGATGTGCAGAGCTTTGTTGAGACCTCCCAACACCAAACTTAGAGTTTAGATATGGGGGTTTGACACCAAACTTAGAGTTTGGTTGTGGACTCCCAACACCAAACTTAGAGTTTGACTGTGGGGGCTTTGGTTGACTCTGCTTTGAGAGAAGCTTTTTCTGCTTCCTCTCCATGGATGCAGAGAGAGATCCTTGAGTTGTAAACACAAGGTTGTCCTTATTTAATTGAAGGATCAATTCTCCTCTGTCCACATCAATCATAGCTCTTGCTGTGGCTAGGAAAGGTCTTCCTAGGATGATGGATTCATCCTCTTCCTTTCCAGTATCCAGGACTATGAAATCAGCAGGAATGTAAAGGCCTTCAACCTTTACTAACACGTCCTCTACTTGTTCATAAGCCTGTTTTCTTGAATTGTCTGCCATCTCTAATGAGATTTTAGCAGCTTGCACCCCATAGATTCCCAGTTTCTCTATTACAGAGAGGGGCATGAGGTTTATTCCTGAACCAAGGTCACACAGAGCCTTAAAGATCATGGTGCCTATGGTACAAGGTATTATGAACTTTTCAGGATCCTGTCTCTTCTGAGGCAATGTCAGTTGATCCAGATCACTTAGTTCATTGGTGAATAAGGGAGGTTCATCTTCCCAAGTTTCAATACCAAATAATTTGGCATTCAGCTTCATGATTGCACCAAGAAACTTGGCAGCTTGCTCTTCAGTAACATCCTCATTCTCTTCAGAAGAGGAATACTCATTAGAGCTCATGAATGGCATAAGGAGGTTTAATGGAATCTCTATGGTCTCTAGATGAGTCTCAGATTCCTTTGGTTCCTCAGAGGGAAACTCCTTATTGATCACTGGACGTCCCAGGAGGTCTTCCTTACTAGGATTCACGTCCTCTCCTTCCCTTACAGGTTCGGCCATGGTGCTTATGTCAATGGCCTTGCACTCTCCTTTTGGATTTTCTTCTGTATTACTTGGGAGAGTACTAGGAGGGATTTCAGTGATCCTTTTACTCAGCTGTCCCACTTGTGCCTCCAAATTTCTAATGGATGACCTTGTTTCATTCATGAAACTCATTGATAAACCCCGTTTTGACGGTTTATCCTGTATTGATTTTAAGAGATTTTATCACCTTTTACCCACATTTATTCAATGAAATAGCATGGTTTTGTGATTGTCTCCTTATTTGTGCTTAGATGTGAAAACATGCTTTTAGACCCTTAATTTGATGGTTTTAATCTCCCTTTGATTCCACTAGATGCCTTGATATGTTTGTTAGTGATTTCAGATTGAAAGGGCTAGGAATGGATCAAAGGAGTGAAGAGGAAAGCATGCAAAGTGGAGAAATCATGAAAAGTCAAAGAAGTTGAACTCGCCCATGGACGCGCGCGCGTACCTGGCGCTTGCGCGCACCTGCGAATCACCCCATGGACGCGTACGCGTGCTGTGCGCGTATGCGTCGGTGCTGGTTTATGATTTTTTAATGAAAACGTGACCAACGAATTCTCAAGGGTTGTGGGGCCCAATCTCAACCAACTTTGGCGCCTAAACTGCTATTTAAAGCCAAGGATTGAAGAGCAAAAAGGGGGGATTCCAATCATACACACTCATTAGGATTAGTTTAGAGTTAGTTTCTAGAGAGAGAAGCTCTCTCTTCTCTCTAGAATTAGGATTAGGATTAGGTTTAGTTCTTAGATCTAGGTATTAATCTTTGCTTTCTTCCACTTCTATCTCTCAATTCTTTGTTGCTACATTCATCTTCTTCTATTCTTTTGTTATAATTTCCTTTATGTTGTTCTTATATTTTGTTGTAGATCTAGTATTGTTCCTTCTACATTCTTCCAATTCAATAAGAGGTAATTCATAATAATTGTTCTTCTTTGCTTTTCTATTGTTGATCTCTTGCCTTTGTAGTTGTAGATTCCTTTAATTCTTGCAATTAATAATGTTTACTTCTATTGCACTCTATGTGTTTGTTGAAATGCCTCTTCTAGATATAGTGTAGATTTTGTTCCTCTTGGCCTAGGTAGAGTAATTAGTGACACTTGAGTTATCTAATTCCTTTGTTGATTGATAATTGGAAAGATTGCTAATTGGTTTGGAGTGCACTAAAGCTAGTCTTTCCTTGGGAGTTGGCTAGGACTTGTGGCTCAAGTCAATTCATCCACTTGACTTTCCTTTAATTAGTAAGGGTTAACTAAGTGGTAGCAATGAACAATTCTCATCACAATTGAGAAGGATAACTAGGATGGGACTTCTAATTTTCATACCTTGCCAAGAGCCTTTTATAGTTGTTAGTTTATTTTCATTGCCATTTACTTTTCATGATTCTTATCCAAAACCCCAAAATAACTCATAACCAATAACAAGACCCTTTATTGTAATTCCTAGGGAGAACGACCCGAGGTTTGAATACTTCGGTTATTAATTTTAGGTTACAATCTTTTGTATGAAAGGATTATTGTTTGGTTTAGGAACTATACTTGCAACGAGAATTCATTTGTGAAATTCTAAACCATAAAAAATCCAATCATCAAAATGGAATGGCGCCGTTGCTGGGGAATTGCAATGGTATTATGTTATTGGTTATTGTATATATGTGAATAGTGTGAATATGTTTGCTTTCGTTAGCTCTTGCTAGTTTTAGGATTTAATTTTCTTGCTTCTTATTTGATTTTGTTTTCATTTTCTTCTTGCTATCATGAATTCTCACCTTGGCTATGAGTTTGGTTATCAACATGTTGTAGGAAATGAGGACTATAATGAAGATGTGTATCAAGAATGGGATGACCAAAGGTGGGAGGAGCCATATGCTTATGATCAATCCTCATGGCAACAACCCCCACCAATGCACTATGAAGAAGAGCCATTCTATGATGCATATCAATCCAATAGTTATGGTGAATCACCTTGTGACTTTCAAGAACCACCACCATATGCCTATGATCCATACCCTCAACATAACTTCCAACCATACTCACAAACCCCTTCTTACCAACCACCTTCATATGACCCTAATCCATATCCATCCTACCAACAACCATATGAGCAATATGAACCATATATAGAGCCACCACCATTCCAACATCAATATTTTCAAGAGCCACCTCCTCCACATTATTACCAAGATGAACCACCTCCAATATATGAAAATTTTCAACCACAAGATGAATACTACTTTCCACTACAACCTTCCATGGAAGAATACTCATATCCATTGATCCAAGAGCCACATGATCCTAATCATATTATCCAAGAGGAACAAGAGTCAAGGGATCGTCTCAAGGAAGCATTGGATCAATTTCAAGCAACCATGGAGTGTGTTGTGCAACAAGTGGAAAGTGTGGAAAACATAGAACCACCACAAACCTACCAAGAAGAACCACCTTCCTATTATGAACCCTCCCCCCAATTTAATGAACCTTTCCACCCACCCCAATCTCTAATGGATGAAACCTTTGGTGTTCTTGTTCAAGGGCAAGAAGAGATGAAAAGGGATGTGCAAAATTTTATGGCCACCTTGGATGTGGTAACAAATCAATTAGCCTCCCAATGCTTGAACACTCAAGGAACTCCCATGGCTACATGTGGAGAATCAAATGAAGAACATAGCATGAAGGAGCGATTGGAAACTCCGGTGGGAAATGAGGGAAGTTGCTTTGTATTGGAACAATTGGAGGAAGCTTTAATTGTTGAAGACAAGGAAGAAGTGGTAGAAGACTTAGGAGATGCGGAGCTTCCATGGGAACATAGAGTTGAAGAAAATCCCTCTAAGATGATTGAAATCGATGCAAAGGAGGAATATGCACAACCTCCAAGGCATATCTCTTATGAAGAATTGGATGGGATAAAGCAAGCATTGAGTTCCCTTGGTGATGGAGATCAAGCATCAAGTCTTAGTAGTGAAGAATCCTTTGAACATGAAGAACTTTTCCCCATTGGATTTGATAGCAATATGGTGGTAAATCTCTCTCGTCCTCCCATTTGTGATTTGAGTAAGGGAAAAGGTTTAGATAAAATTGTTGAACAAAGGATTGAAAGTAAGAGATCTTGTGAAGAGGTGGAAGTCCTTAGAAAAAGGAGGATGGGAATTGAATACGTTTTGTCAAGACCTTTGGAATCACCTTTGCCTAGGTTGCCATCTACACCTTCATTTGAGTGGTTGAAACTCATTTCTATTAGCTTTATTATCCCACTTGAATATGGTTTGCTTGAAATGGATGACCAACTTAGGATGCTTTATGGGATGAAGCGTAAAAGAAAGATGTTTCGTGGTTGGCGTTGCAAATCAAGGCTCATTATGGTTGATGCATCAAACATGAGATATAAAGGTTGGACTAGTGCTCAATTGGATGGGTCTAGGAGAATAGATTGGTGCTCCTATGAGAATTCATCTCTCTTGCCACCCGGAGGAAATCACCATGATCAACTCAAGGACGGGTGTGAAAGCAAAGTGTGGGATCCCGGATCGAACAAGGAAGATCAACTTTGGGAGCCTATGGTTTGTGAAGAACTCCATCAAAGCTTGGAGTTATTAACTTTGAATGATGAAGCACAATGGAAGTCCAAGCATTGGTGGATGTTCAAGGATGGATTCAAGCACAAGCCACCTTGATAAGAGCTCCCCATAAGTCCAATTTAAGGACAATAAACAAAAGTGCTAGGTGGGAGACACCCCACCATGGTAAAATCCTTTCATTTTCTCTTTTGTATATATTGGTAGAATTAGTTTAATTTCATGTTTTGTTTAGTTAGTTGAGTATGTTTGGTAGTTTAAGTATGTTAAATAAGGTTTTATGGTGTTTTGGTAGCTGTTTGGAGGTTTGGAATGCTTGGATTGGTGCAAAAACATAGAAATTTTTTTTTGAAAAATAGAGCACCATCCACGCGTACGCGTACATGGCGCGTACGCGCACTTCCAGCATTTTCGACTATCCACGCGCGCGCGCCATGCGTGCGTACGCGTGGATTGAGAAGTCCCAACCTCCATACATTTTCCAGAGAGTTGTGCCTGCACCGCGCCAACGTTGTGCCTCTGGCATAAACCCCACTTGCGCATACGCGCACATGACGCGTACGCGCCACTCTCGAAATAAGCCAACGACGCGCGCGTGCCATGTGTGCGTACGCGTGGATGCCCTTTCTTCCATCCACTTCTTTTCTTTTCCTCTTTCCATTTCTTTCCTTCTCCTTTCTTCTTCCCTCCTTCTACCACTCATCCAACTCCTCCAAACACCATTGATAACCATTTATTTTTAGTTAACTAATTAGTTAGTTCGTTGGTTGATTAGTTAGTTTTAGTTAGTTTCCATTTCATTTTTTTTCATTGTAAGTGTTGGATTGTTATTCTTGCTTACCATTAATTGCTGCTGAGTATTAAAATGGGATATTTTCTTAACATCATTATGTTTATAACCTTTGTTGGATTTTATTATTGAGGTTATATTTTGCTACTTGGTTTTGAGTTCTTCATGCTTACCTTTTAAGAATACAAAGTGATGAGAATTGCCTTCGAGCTTGTAACTCTTCTTGAATTACATGATTTGGCCACCATGTGGTTTGAGCCTTATTTTGTGATTAGGCAATCTCTTGATGGATGATGTTGAGCATTTACCTTAATGCATTGTATTTCATGATTATATCCATCCATATGTTTAACTCGAATGCTTTCATGCTTCTCTCATGCTTGTCTTACCTTACAAGCTTACATAAAGCATCTCAAGCATACTAGGATAAGTGACGTGCATGCTTCTTTTGTGACATAGCTCTTTATGCTAATGTGTATTCTAAACCGCGCAATTTAGAATTCACACACCTAATATTTCTTAATGTCACACTAATTCACTCACTCAATTCTAGTGATTTACCTCATTCCAACAATGTATACTTCCTTGCTTTTATATCTTCTCATCTTATGGTGTTGTATTTTTGTTTTTCATGATAAATGTACCACAAGCAAACATGGAAGCAAGACTAAGAACACATAGCAATCCGGAGAGTCGCCGTACCCCCTTGCTCATCTTTGAGTGCACCGAGGACGGTGCAAACTTTTAAGTGTGGGGAGGTCGTCCGACCGGTCGGCGATTTTGGGTGACAAATTTCTAATCCCAACACTTTTGTATTTCATTTTAGGTTCTTAGGATTTTTACTTTCATTTTCTTATTTTTTGCATATGTATACACAATAAGCTTAGTCAAAATAATGAGAATTTTTCAAGATTTCTATCTATAGGGCATGTCAATTGATTTGAGTGAAAACTTTTCATAGAACTTGCTTGAATTATATATATTATGGATCATGTTTTGAGCTAAGAACACAAGCTTGTGAGACTTGAGCCTAATAGCGTGGTTACATCTTATAACCACTTATTTTTCCTTCTTGTGTGCATTATTCTCTTTCTATGATTGTAATCTTTGATTTGTTTGATTCTTTATTTCCATTATTTTGCGTATTCATGCATTTATATGATTAAGGCCATCATTTCATTTTGCTCACTTACCCAAATAGCCTTACCTTTTATCTTCCTTTGTTAGCCAAATTTGAGCCTACGCTTAACCCACTTATTCTTTAATTTAGCACATTATAAGCCTTAAAGCGAAAAACAATAAATGTCCTTAATTTGGATCTTTGATTAGCTTAGGCTAGTGTGTGTGAGTATCATTCAAGTGTGGGAACCTTGGGACATTGGGTGAATAAAAGGGTAGTTTTGTATTGCTATTAAAAATATTGGAAATTGGGTACACACTCATGTATTGATCAAATGTAAAACCTTATGCATTGAGGTTCTTGTATATAAAAAGAAAAAAAAATAAGAAAAACAAAAGAAAAAAAAGAAAAAAAAAAACAATATGGAAAAGAAAAGAAAAAAATAGAAAAAGAAAGAAAAAGAAGAAAAATAATAAAAAGGGGACAAAATGCCCCAAAGTGAAGCTCAATAAGATCAATGCATAAGTGTTGTGAAATGAAAAGAAAATGCATGAGTATGTGAAAAAGTGAGAAAATGGGTAGTTAGGTTAGAACTTAATTGTATAAGGATGTCATAGGTTAGGTGGGGAGTCTAAATTTATCAAAGATTCAAATTTTAAGCTCACTTGACCATATATGCATCCTACCTTGACCCTAACCCCATTACAACCTAAAGAAAAGACCTCATGATACTTGTATGCATGCATGAGATGTATGTCGATTGTTAGAAGAAAAACAAATCTTGGAAAGCATGATTAGGGGAGAATTGAGAGAATCGACCCTAAACACTTGAGCGAATAGAGTGCAAACACTACCGGTGAGGGTTTGATGCTCAATTACATGTTTTCACCTATGATCATCTCTTTTCATGCAAGTTTGTAAAAATATTTAATAACTCAATTCAATTGTGGATTAGGCTTGCTAGTCCTTAGCCCTTGTGCATATATACTTCTTGGGAATTGATTTATTTTGACCAAGCAATTGCATTCATTTAGATAGTTGCATATAGGTAGATTGCATTTAATTAGTTTCCATTGAATAAATGCCATGCCCTTTGCTTCATTCTTGGTTTAAGCATGAGGACATGCTTGGTTTAAGTGTGGGGAGGTTGATAAACCCTATTTTGACGGTTTATCCTGTATTGATTTTAAGAGATTTTATCACTTTTTACCCACATTTATTCAATGAAATAGCATGGTTTTGTGATTGTCTCCTTATTTGTGCTTAGATGTGAAAATATGCTTTTAGACCCTTAATTTGATGGTTTTAATCTCCCTTTGATTCCACTAGATGCCTTGATATGTTTTTTAGTGATTTCAGATTGAAAAGGCTAGGAATGGATCAAAGGAGTGAAGAGAAAAGCATGCAAAGTGGAGAAATCATGAAAAGTCAAAGAAGTTGAACTCGCCCATGGACGCGCGCGCGTACCTGGCGCTTGCGCGCACCTGCGAATCACCCCATGGACGCGTACGCGTGCTGTGCGCATATGCGTCGGTGCTGGTTTATGATTTTTTAATGAAAACGTGACCAACGAATTCTCAAGGGTTGTGGGGCCCAATCTCAACCAACTTTGGCGCCTAAACTGCTATTTAAAGCCAAGGATTGAAGAGCAAAAAGGGGGATTCCAATCATACACACTCATTAGGATTAGTTTAGAGTTAGTTTCTAGAGAGAGAAGCTCTCTCTTCTTTCTAGAATTAGGATTAGGATTAGGTTTAGTTCTTAGATCTAGGTTTTAATCTTTGCTTTCTTCCACTTCTATCTCTCAATTCTTTGTTGCTACATTCATCTTCTTCTATTCTTTTGTTATAATTTCCTTTATGTTGTTCTTATATTTTGTTGTAGATCTAGTATTGTTCCTTCTACATTCTTCCAATTCAATAAGAGGTAATTCATAATAATTGTTCTTCTTTGCTTTTCTATTGTTGATCTCTTGCCTTTGTAGTTGTAGATTCCATTAATTCTTGCAATTAATAATGTTTACTTCTATTGCACTCTATGTGTTTGTTGAAATGCCTCTTCTAGATATAGTGTAGATTTTGTTCCTCTTGGCCTAGGTAGAGTAATTAGTGACACTTGAGTATCTAATTCCTTTGTTGATTGATAATTGGAGAGATTGCTAATTGGTTTGGAGTGCACTAAAGCTAGTCTTTCCTTGGGAGTTGGCTAGGACTTGTGGCTCAAGTCAATTCATCCACTTGACTTTCCTTTAATTAGTAAGGGTTAACTAAGTGGTAGCAATGAACAATTCTCATCACAATTGAGAAGGATAACTAGGATAGGACTTCTAATTTTCATACCTTGCCAAGAGCCTTTTATAGTTGTTAGTTTATTTTCATTGCCATTTACTTTTCATGCTTCTTATCCAAAACCCCAAAATAACTCATAACCAATAACAAGACACTTTATTGTAATTCCTAGGGAGAACGACCCGAGGTTTGAATACTTCGGTTATTAATTTTAGGGGTTTGTTACTTGTGACAAACAATCTTTTGTATGAAAGGATTATTGTTTGGTTTAGGAACTATACTTGCAACGAGAATTCATTTGTGAAATTCTAAACCATCAAAAATCCTTTCATCACTCACAGTGGCCTTAGATAGATCAGAGACTAAGTTTGCTAGATTAGAAGTATTTTGTTCAGAGTTCTCTGTCAGTTACTGAGTGGATGATGGAAAAGGTTTACTATTGTTAAACCTGTATCTTCCACCATTATTAAAGCCTTGTTAAGGCTTTTGTTGATCATTCCATGAGAGATTTGGATGATTTCTCCATGATGGATTATAGGTGTTTCCGTAAGGTTCACCTAAGTAATTCGCCTCTGCTATTGCAGGGTTCTCAGGATCATAAGCTTCTTCTTCAGAAGATGCCTCTTGAGTACTGTTGGATGCAGCTTGCATTCCATTCAGACTCTGAGAAATCATATTGACTTGCTACGTCAATATTTTATTCTGAGCCAATATGGCATTCAGAGTATCAATTTCAAGAACTCCCTTCTTCATAGGCGTCCCATTACTCACAGGATTCCTTTCAGAAGTGTACATGAACTGGTTATTAGCAACCATGTCAATGAGTTCTTGAGCTTCTGCAGGCATTTTCTTTAGGTGAATGGATCCACCTGCAGAAGTATCCAATGACATCTTTGATAGCTCAGATAAACCATCATAGAATATATCCAGGATGGTCCATTCTGAAAGCATGTCAGAAGCACACTTTTTGGTCAGCTGCTTGTATCTTTCCCAAGCTTCATAGAGGGATTCACATTCTTTCTGTCTGAAGGTTTAAACATCCACTCTAAGCTTGCTCAGCTTTTGAGGAGGAAAGAACTTGGCTAAGAAAGCCGTGACCAGCTTATCCCAAGAGTTCAGGCTGTCTTTGGGTTGAGAGTCCAACCACACTCTAGCTCTGTCTCTTACAGCAAAAGGGAAAAGCATGAGCCTGTAGACGTCAGGATCTACTACATTAGTCTTAACAGTATCACAGATCTGCAAGAATTCAGTTAAGAACTGAAAAGGATCTTCAGATGGAAGTCCATGAAACTTGCAGTTCTGCTGCATCAGAGAAACTAATTGAGGTTTCAGCTCAAAGTTGTTTGCTCCAATGGCAGGAATGGAGATGCTTCTTCCATATAAATTGGAATTTGGTGCAGTAAAGTCACCAAGCATTCTCCTTGCATTATTGTTGTTGGGTTCGGCTGCCATCTCCTTTACTTGTTCGAAATTTTCAATAAGGTTGTCTCTGGATTGTTGTAATTTAGCTTCTCTTAGTTTTCTCTTCAGAGTCCGTTCAGGTTCTGGATCAGCTTCAACAAGAATGCCTTTTTCTTTGTCCCTGCTCATAAGAAAGAGAAGAGAAAAAGAAAAGAAGAGGAATCCTCTATGTCACAGTAAAGAGGTTCCTTATTGTTAGTAGAAGAAGAAAAGGAATAGGGGTGATGAAGAATGAAGAATCCAAACACAAAGGTGATGATAGGAGCAGTGATGTGAGATGAAGAGAAGTGTTAGTAGATGAATAAATAAATAGAAGGGGATGAGAGGAGGGGAGAATTTTCGAAAATAATTTTTGAAAAAGAGTTAGTGATTTTCGAAAATAGTTTTTGAAAAAGGTTAGTAGTTTTTCGAAAATTCAAAATAAAAATAAAATAATTAGTCTAATTAAAAAGAAATTTTGAAAAAGAGGGAAGATTTTTTTCGAAAATTAGAGAGAGAGAGTTAGTTAGGTAGTTTTGAAAAAGGTAGGAAACAAACAAAAAGTTAGTTGGTTAGTTGAAACAAATTTGAAAATCAATTTTGAAAAGATAAGAAGTTAGGAAGTTAGAAAAGATATTTTGAAAATCAAATTTTTGAAAAAGATAAGATAAGAAGATATTTTTGAAAAGATATGATTGAAATTAGTTTTGAAAAAGATTTGATTTTTAAAATCACAATTAATGACTTGATTCACAAGAAATCACAAGATGTGATTCTAGAACTCAAAGTTTGAATCTTTCTTAACAAGCAAGTAACAAACTTGAAATTTTTGAATCAAAATATTAATTGTTATTGTTATTTTCGAAAATTTGATATAAAAATAAGAAAAAAATTTTTTGAAAAATATTTTTAGAATTTTCAAAAATAACTAAGAAAAATGGAAAAGATTTGATTTTTGAAAAAGATTTTGAAAAAGATAAGATTTTTAAATTGAAAATTTGATTTGACTCATAAAAACAACTAGATTTTAAAAATTTTTGAAAAAGTCAAATCTAATTTTCGAAATCTTAAGAGAGAAAAAGGGAAAAATATTTTTTTTGATTTTTGAATTTTTATGATGAGAGAGAAAAACAAGAAAAATGATGCAATGCATGAAAGTTATGGATCAAAACAATGAATGCATGCAAGAATGCTATGAATGTCAAGATGAACACCAAGAACACTATGAAGATCATGATGAACATCAAGAACACATTTTTGAAAAATTTTTAATGCAAAGAAAACATGCAAGACACCAAACTTAGAAATCTTTAATGCTTAGGCACTAAGAATTCAAGAATGCATATGAAAAATACCATACAACACAAAACAAGAAAACATCACAATCAAACAAGAAGACTTACTAAGAACAACTTGAAGATCATGAAGAACACTATGAATGCATGGATTTTCGAAAAATGCAAGATGAATATGCAATTGACACCAAACTTATAACATGACTCAAGACTCAAACAAGAACACAAAAATATTTTTGATTTTTATGATTTTATAATTTTTTTGTATTTTTTTCGAAAATTATTGTGAAAAATAAAAATAAGGATTCCAAATTTTTTAATATGAATTCCAAGAATCTTATGCTTTTTAGTCTAAAGCTCTAATCTGAGGGTTAGACATGGCTTAATAGCCAGTCAAGCTTTAGCAGAACTTTACATTCAGTAGCCAATTTGCTAAGAAAGATAAAGAAGCTCTTCTCTTGAGTCCAAAAGATTTGAGACATGGCTTTACAGCCAGCCAGGCTTCAACATGCTTCATGAAACACTAGAATTCATTCTTAAAAATTCTGAAGAAAAATATATTTTTGAAAACATTTTTTTTTAAAAAATTTTTTCGAAAACAAAGGAGAAATTTTTGAAAGATTTTTGAAAATTTTTTGAAAAGAAAACAAAAAGAAAATTACCTAATCTGAGCAACAAGATGAACCGTCAGTTGTCCAAACTCGAACAATCTCCGGCAACGGCGCCAAAAACTTGGTATGCGAAATTGTTACTCAGGTTGTGAATTATTGTTCGAAATTGATTCCCTGGCGATGGCACCAAAAACGGATGCACAGAACCATGGTCTAAACATATCTTCACAACTTCGCATAACTAACCAGCAAGTGCACTGGGTTGTCCAAGTAATAAACCTTACGTGAGTAAGGGTCGATCCCACGGAGATTGTTGGTATGAAGCAAGCTATGGTCACCTTGTAAATCTCAGTCAGGCGGATATAAAATAGTTATGGAGTTTTCGAAATTAATACTAAAATAAGGATAGAAATACTTATGTAAATCATTGGTGAGAATTTCAGATAAGCGTATGGAGATGCATTCATTCCTCTGAACCTCTGCTTTCCTGCTGTCTTCATCCAATCCGTCTTACTCCTTTCTATGGCTGGCTTTATGTAAGGATGTCACCGGTGCCAATGGCTACTTTCAATCCTCTCAGGAAAATGGTCCAAATGCTCTGTCACAGCACGGCTAATCGTCTGGAGGCATCACCCTTGTCATTGGTTGCATCCTATTCCTCTCTGTGAAAATGGTCCGATGCGGTGTCACTGCATGGCTAATCATCTTGGAGGTTCTCGATCATACTGGAATAGAATTTACTATCCTTTTGCATCTGTCACTACGCCCAGCACTCGTGAGTTTGGAGTTCGTCACAGTCATTCAATCCCAGAGTCCTACTCGGAATACCACGGACAAGGTTTAGACTTTCCGGACTCTCATAAATGCCGCCATCAATCTAGCTTATACCACGAAGATTCTGATTAAGAGATCTAAGAGATACTCATTCAATCTAATGTAGAACGGAAGTGGTTGTCAGGCACGCGTTCATAGGGAATGATGATGATTGTCACGTTCATCACATTCAGGTTGAAGTGCGAATGAATATCTTAGAAGCGAAATAAGATGAATTGAATAGAAAACAGTAGTACTTTGCATTAATCTTTAAGGAACAGCAGAGCTCCACACCTTAATCTATGGAGTGCAGAAACTCTACCGTTGAAAATACTTAAGTAATGAAGGTCCAGGCATGGCCGAATGGCCAGCCCCAAACGTGATCAATAGATCAAAAGATAATCCAAAGATGATCAAATACAATAGTAAAAAGTCCTATTTATAATAAACTAGCTACTAGGGTTTACAGAAGTAAGTAATTGATGCATAAATCCACTTCCGGGGCCCACTTGGTGTGTGCTTGGGCTGAGCTTTGAAGTCTACACGTGGAGAGGTCATTCTTGGAGTTGAACGCCAGCTTTTGTGCCATTTTGGGCGTTGAACTCCACTTTGCAACTTGTTTCTGGCGCTGGACGCCAGAATTGGGCAGAGAGCTGGCGTTGAATGCCAGTTTGCGTCGTCTAAACTCGGGCCAAGTATGGACTATTATATATTGCTGGAAAGCTCTGGATGTCTACTTTCCAACGCACTTGGAAGCGCGCCATTTTGAGTTCTGTAGCTCCAGAAAATCCATTTTGAGTGCAGGGAGGTCAGAATCCAACAGCATCAGTAGTCCTTCTTCAACCTCTGAATCTGATTTTTGCTCAAGTCCCTCAATTTTAGCCAGAAAATACCTGAAATCACAGAAAAACACACAAACTCATAGTAAAGTCCAAAAATGTGAATTTAACATAAAAACTAATGAAAACATCCCTAAAAGTAACTAGATCCTACTAAAAACATACTAAAAACAATGCCAAAAAGCGTATAAATTATTCGCTCATCAATAAGCAACTAAGAAGTATCAGCAAATAAATAAAAGAGTTCTAAGAAAAGCCCACAAGCCGGGCCAACTACACAAATTTTAAGAAAAGATCAACAAGCATCAGGAGCCTTCTTGGCAGCATCAGGACAAGGAGAAGGAGGGCGAGTCTGGATCGGCACAGCATCCACAGTTCCATCCTCCCGATTCAGGATCTGGTAATCCAGGTCGGGTACAGCGGGAGGAACCGAAGAGATCGGCACTTTGGTAGAAGACACAGGAGGAACGACATCATCATCATCACCCTCATCATCAGGGACAATCTTGCCATCCCTGACAATATTATCCAGGCTAAAAAGGGTGAGGTCGGCCTCGGGAGCAATGACCTGAACTTGCTCCCTCAAGTTCTCATAAGCAGCAGTCACGCTACCAACGAGATGACTTTGGAGCTCAGCATAATCTTCCCAAACACTGTCAAGCTCTCCCCTCAGGCGCATCACTTCCCGATAAGATGAAAAGTAACTCTCCTTGTGCATCAAGACTGCGTCCTCAGCCAACCTCAAAGAAGCCGCCAATGACTGAGAGCTCGCCTCTTCATTCTTCAAGTCCTTCTCCAGCTTGGCTACCTTCATCTCAAGCTCCTCCTTTAGCTCCTTCATCCGATCAAACTCCTGTTTCGCCTCCTCCATAAACGCTTTAGTAGCGTGGAGAGGGAGATTCTGAGCAGTCTGATATATGGCAGCCGACATGTACACCATCTTCACATGATTTCGGGCCATGAATTCCAAGTGATGGAGGATGGACACATCGTCCATGGAGAGAGTGCCATAAGGACCGATTTGTTGATCCACGAATTCAGTAGCATTAAAATCAGGAGCATCGAGGTCAAAGGGCTCAGCAATCTTTTGTTTTTTATTGGGAGGAGCAACAGAAGAAGCAGCAGAGGTGACGTGAGGATCTGCCAAACGAACTCGGGGTGTAGGGATCACCTTCTTCACCCCGGTGAAACTCTGCACCGATGGCTTCTCGCGCACTTGGGAAGATCCCTCCCCAGCCGCCTGGGCAGCAGCATTTCTGGCAGCAGTCGCCCTCTGCGCCCTCTTATAAGCTTTCTGGCAGCATTTCTGGCAGCAGTCGCCCTCTGCAAACAAAACAGAAAACTCAGCTACAAGTCGGACAAGTCGGAAAGGACAGCTACAAGCAACATAAACAAAATAATAAAAGAAACACAAGATACCCAGTTCAGTTTGAAGAAGAGTAGGATTGGTTAGAAATTTCTTTGTGTCAAGATGGGGAGGTTGACCCCAGCGTTCTTCCAAGATAACAAAGGCTCGCTCAGCCTTGATGACAAGTCATCTTAGCCTAGTTTCACTAGTCTTTTTCTTATATTTTCATTTGAATTATGCACTTTCTTGAGCCATAAGCAAGTCAATTGGGTAGATTTTCATGCTTCCTTTGATTTAATCAACCATAGATGAATTAATGCAATTTCATGAGGTTTTATGCTATAATTGTCACATATTATGAAAGAATGAATATCTCATGATTTTGAGCATAGCTTCGATGTGTTTGGTTGATTGATGATAGGTGAAGAAAGCTTGGAGAAAGGTTGAAGCAAGAGGGAATGGCTAGGAGGAAGAGAGGACAAAAAGTTTGAGCAAAAGTTTGCCTCAAACTTTAGCTCAAACTTTTGGAATAAGTGAAAACGAACCAGGGAGTAAAAAGCTTGACCAAAAGTTTGCCTCAAACTTTTGTGCAAACTTTTGGGCAAAATGCTTGAGCAAAAGTTTGCCTCAAACTTTTTGGCAAACTTTTGGCATCACAAATCAACACCCTGGAGAGCAAAAGTTTGCGCCAACGTTTGCCTCAAACTTTTTGGCAAACGTTGGCGCCATGAACAACACACCCTGGAGAGCAAAAGTTTGCGCCAACGTTTGCCTCAAACTTTTTGGCAAACGTTGGCGCCATGAGTGTGCAAGGGGAGGCCAACGTTTGAGCAAAAGTTTGACCCCAAACTTTAGCTCAAACGTTGGTAGCAGCAAGGATGGGGTGGCTGATATGAAAAGTTTGAGTAAAAGTTTGCCTCAAACTTTTACTCAAACTTTTACTCAAGCTTTCATGATTCCAAACCCGGTTCACTTCGGTTCTTCTCCAAACTCCAAGAGCAATCAACCAAGGCCTCTATCAACCCAATTCCATCAAGAGCAAAGGCCCAATTGAAGGCTTGAAGACCATTTGAAGAAAGTGTATAAATAGCATAGGATTTAAGTTTTTGGGGAGCTTTCTTTTCGGTTTTGATTAGTACACTTAGTAGAGAGCTCACTTTACATTTCTTGGCATTGTTGTTTTAATTCAAGGGAATTTGGGAGGATAATTGATCTCTCTTCTTCCTTGTTCTCGCCCAGCACTCTTTACTTTTCTTGTCTTGGATCTTGGGTTGGAGAATTGAAGGAAATCTGTTTCAATCTCATCCTGAGATCTCTCTGTTTCATTTTACTGCATAATTGAATTTCCATTTTGGTTAATTGCTTCTGTCTTCTACTTTCTCTGCAATTTATAATTTACAATTCCTTTGCAATTGTTCTTGTTGGATCTAGGAAGGCATTGAGATCTAGACTTGGTTATCTAGTCTCTTGGGTCCTGAGATCTGAATTATCATTTTACATTCCCTGTTTACTGCTTTCAAGCTCATTTACATTTCTGTTTCAAGATCCGATTCAATCCAATTCATCCTCCACTCTTATGTTTGTTGCAATTTTACTTTTCCTTATTTAATTTCTGCAAATCCAATTCCCAATTCCCTTTACATTTCAAGCAATTTACATTTCTTGCACTTTAAGATTCTGCAATATACATTTCTTGCGTTCTAAGTTTCTGCCATTTAATTTCTTGTTCTTTAAGATTCAGCACTTTAAATTTTAGTTCTCTTTAATTTCATGCAATTTACCCATTCCCTTTACTTTCTATGCAATTTAAATTCTGCAAATCACAAATCTCTCAACCAAATCTTGATTCGCTTGACTAAATCAACCACTAAACTAGAATTGCTCAATCCTTCAATCCCTGTGGGATCGACCTCACTCCCGTGAGTTTTTATTACTTGATGCGACCTGGTGCACTTGCCGGTGAGTTTTGTGTCGGATCGTTTTTCGCACATCAAGCCTCATCCAACATCTCCCACGAATACCTGGAGACCCTCACATATTTTTGCCATTCCAAGGGAAAAGCAGGTTCGTCATTCTCATCTAGAAAAAAGGGCCGAGCCCCTTCAACAGCTCAGACCTTGAAAAAGTAGTTTTTAAAATCACGGAACGACTCGTCAAACATGGAAAAAACCTTCTTCCCCTGGGTAGAACGAAAGGAGACCCAGGCCGACTTCTTTTTTACCACACCGGAATTACCCATGACATTATCAGTCTAAAACTTCTATGCATATATCATGTACAATAAAAGGAAAAAGTGAAAAACCCAGTAAGCAGTGAGAAATCAAGCATTAACCAAGAAGTTGTTATAACAATACTTGTCATTCTCATTCTAACCAAGGTAACATTACTGAACAGATAAACGACCTCCCTCACCTCATCATTCCCGCACTCATGACGGTGATAACACACGAGCCACCAGACATGACGTGATGATCCATCTCTGTAGCGAATCTCACTGGAACAACTTCTCATCAAGCCTTGCGGAGAATGCGAAGTCAAACGCACCATCGAAGAACAGCGGGTTGTGAGGGTCAGCGTGTTGGACGAACAACGGCAAACTAGTGGTTAGCACCGGCGGAGATGCAAGGAACCTTGGAGTGGTTGGAGGTGGGGACACTGTTGTTGGAGAGGAGAAGCAGCAGATGGAGGCAGGGGAAGAAGGTAATGCTGCTGAGATCTAGCATGAAAATTGAGGGTGTTTAGTAAAATGGCGTTGTTTAGTAAGAACCGGTTCTTCAACTGTCGATTTTAGATATAGGACAAGACCGTTGATGTTGTCAGTTTCCGGTTGAATCGGTTCGACTGGCCATCCACTCCGTTTTTCAGAACCATGAGTTTAATCGACACGTGAGCTTACGGCCAGTAGGACAGGCATGCATTATACTGCATTTGTTTGCTATTGTTTGGGTGTGTTCAAGTGGTACTTGCTGTAACTGTTCTCTGATTGTGTTTGCCTTGTATTGTTTGTGCTTGTGATTGATTTATCTTAAAACTGAGTATTGGTGAATGAATTGATGCTTTTGATGATAGTATGGTCGTGATATATTGGGTCGGAGGTCGAGATTATTTTATATGTTGGGCCGGAGGCTGAGATTTGTTTACATGTTGGGCCGGAGGCCGCACTTGATTATGTCATGGAATATTATTTTATCTTTGAAAATTCTTATAATTAAAGAAGGGAACTTGGAATATTGGATAAGTAAATGTCACGTTTTTAAAAAGATTCATAAGACAAACGAAGATCTCTGTTTTCAAACTCTGTTCTTCTTTTTATATGTATCCTCTTATGACAATTCTTAAACCCTCTACTGAGAAGCTGCAAGGACGATGTTCTTACCCCCTACAGACTTCTCTTTTCAGGATAGACGAGGAAACTAATGAATTTTTTGCTAAGTCCTTAGCCATGCTATGTCGGTTTGTATATATATTATTCATAGTTTTTTCCCCCTCGCCTTTGTCATTATAATTGTGTAAGAGGGATAGGAGTTGTATGTTTTGTATGTATATAATATTTATAAGTTACTTGTATAAAAATTTTTGTACATATGTATATGCATGTTTATTTTCAAGTAAAAAGAACTTTCAGTTTCTCAAAGAAATAGCAATCCGGTATTGAGTCAAAGGCCCATGTTTTATTATTAAGTATAGAGTCATCGTATATCTTAGCTATCAGAGTGGCATAGCCAGAAGCGTGATATCTGGTAGTAAGGATGTCCCACAAAAACTTAAAATAGCAAGATAGAAAAAGTAACAAGAAATTTTAAGTAACAAGAGTAATAAAACAAGAAATTATAAGCAAAACTACAATTAAATAAAACTACAACCTAGAACTACAGAGAAAATTAAGTAAAACCCCAGAAATTCTAGAGAGAAGTTAGAGCTTCTCTCTCTAGAATCCAACTAAAACCTAAAAATATTGTAAAAATGAGTGTGTATGATGTAGTGTTCCTTCCCCCTCTCAAGTCTTGGCTTTAAAATATAATCTCATACAACTATTGAAGGCTCTTGGGGAGCTCAAAATGTGAATTCACATGCTTCATTAATCAAGACGCATGAAACTAACTTTACGTACGCGAGAATCTCGATTAAGCGAGAAAATTGTTCTCGCGCGAGAATCTCTCTTAAGCAAGCTTCCAGATAGCTACACTTTTGAATTGCTTCCGTTGAAGTACCTTAACCCTGAAATACTTAAAGAAATTTTATCATGGTATCAAATGGCATAAACAGATATTAAGAATTAATAATTAGAAGAATGAAAAGCATATTTTTCACACACAACTTCATCGAAAGCAAGATTCGAAAAACTCAATTAATTAAACTAAAATTATGTAAGTTAATTATTAATAAACTCCGTACTTTTTAACACAATTTAAAATGATAAAATAAAGTTTATTAGTAATATACAAAATTTAAAATGGCTAGATGTCTATGAGAAGAGTGATTGAATCATGTTTAAGCTCTGTTTTTAAAAGTTGAATCATGCTTGATTCTCTTTTCATATGAAAAAGAACTTAAAAACTTCTCAAGTCTTTGAGTTGTGTGCAGCGAAATATAAGTTAGCGTGTTTAGATTGCAAGCTAATTTTACGTCCATTAAAGCATATTTTGAGATAAGAGTTTCATAAAGATGTCTTTTGAGGTCTTCAGGAGACTTCATACGCGCTTTAAAAATAGTTTTTGAGTTATCTAAGGTTTCTCAAAAGAAATAGTAGCTTCTAAACTCGAAATAACTAAATGTACAGTAAATGAGCAGTAAATACAAGGGGTAAGGATTCAAAGCGAGTACGCAAGTAATATGTATGGATTTGGCTTAAAATGCATATGTCTAGCCCTAAAGTAACTTAAAAGTTTCAGTAATAGAATGAGTGTTGAAAATATATTATTCGCACCAAGCCATCCGAGGCTACAACTTTGAGTCAAATTGCACCACAGCATAATTTAAAAACGAGTTAATAGCTAGTCAATTTCGTCCCTGAAAGATACCTCGATCTCCATTTTCGTCCCCAAAAGTCAAAATTAATCAAAATCATCCTCCAAAGATACCTTTCCTGATCACGTTCGTCCTTCCGTCATCTTCCTAGCTGAGTTGGCAAATGTCCGCTGACATGGGCCATTAACTGCCAAGGTGGCAAACGCCAGGCTGTAGCATGTTGTTAATGACAAGATAACTCTTGTTTAAGACGTCCCATTAGTCCCTGAAACCCTAATATGAATTTGAACGATAAATACATCACCGTGAACACATGCATCGCACGACAGATAAGCCAGCCCCTTTGCCACATCCAAGATTATGCTCTTCCTTTGAGGCCAAGTCAGCGATTTTTTCAACTTTTGCTGCTCACTCACCAGAAACAGATGGTCTTCAAGGTTTCCATTCAGCATGTAATCATAAACCAAAAACCTTTGGCTTCCCCTGTCATTAAATTTTTCATCATCATCATCCACTACACAACAGCCTTGAAGAGGCACCAGATTCCGTTGCTTCAGGTTGCTAATAATCTTCACCTCATTACAAAACTCCACATCCCCTTGAAAATCAGATTCTAAGATCCTCTTAACCGCCACGACTGAACCATCGGACAAAATCCCTTTGAAAACAAGCCCAAATCCACCCCTGCCAATGAAATTCTTGGTTGAGAATTGCATCATCATTAAGCTTCTTCCTCCTAACCTTCCTATCATACCAAACATAAACCCCTAACAAACAAGACATAACTAACAAAGCAACACCAACACCAGTTAACCCAAAAACCAAACCCTGGTGACTTTTCCCACAAGAACCACCACCCTGTGGGTAAAGTGACATACCAAAGATGCAACTCATGGCACCATTACTTTCAGATCCATACTGATTCACAAATGCAACAGCATATAGAATAGTAAATTTGAAACAATTTTCAGAGTGAGAAGCATTACCATCAATGGAGACAAGTTTATGCTGCACCTGAAACCCCGCAGTAAGACACACATCACATAGCGAAAGATCAGTGAGGTCTTGTTTGCAACTAGTAGCAAGAGGCGTGATTTGACCAAGCTTCTTGTCCCAATCTTTTAGTTAGGGTTTCAATTCCTGTGCAGACGTTTCGGGACATGACGAACTAGTGAGGGTCAAAGCACAAGTCAACAAGGTTGTTTTGGAGAGACAATGAATTGAGCTGAGACTGGAAATCATGGACGCATGAGGTTGAGGTTTCATGTTTTGGGAGGTTGAAATTTGTAGTTGCTTTAAGGTACTGCGCGAACCCTATTCCGATTAGAGATAAGAGCGAGGTGCAATAGTTGCTCAAGTTTGATGATAAAAAGTGGAAATTCTCACATGTTGAAGGGTTCCATGGAACTCTCTTAACGTAGCTGAAGTCGATGGGGGCATGTTGAAGGAGAAGAAGGAGAAGGTGAAGGTGAAAGTGCTGCCATGGTGAACGTTTGAATCCCTCGTCTGAAGAAAAAACGGCGACGTTTCAACCCTAGGAGCTCTTTCTACCAAAACGACGTCATTTTTGTTCTCTGCCACCTTGGCAGTTAACGGCCCACGTCAGCGGATGTTTGTCAACTCAGCTAGGGAGATGATGGAAGGACGAACGTGATCAGGTAAGGTATCTTTGGAGGACGATTTTGATTAATTTTGACTTTTCATAGACGAAAATGGAGATCGAGGTATCTTTCAGGGACGAAATTGATTATTAACTCATTTAAAAACCAATTGTATTAAAGATCCACTGAAAACCCTTCTTCTATCTCTGCCTTTACATACTTCAAAAGGTGATAAAAGTCAAACTACGTTTTACTTGTGTTAACATATTTTGGCAAGAATGGTAATTTTGTATTGTACTATGTGTCAATTGAGATTAAATGTTAGAAGTAGGGACGCTTTTTTGAGTACACTTTAATATTAAATGTTAGAAGTAGGGACGCTTTTCTGAGGTTAGTGATTTTCCGCTTTCAATTTATTCATGAGTGGAAGTGGAACAATCGAGTTTCTGAAATGTGTAATATCTTTTTTGAGGTAGTTAGTCAGATTTTGAGGTAGTAAGGTTACTTAGCTTATCTTTTGAGGTTGTTTTCATTTAAGATTTGACCTACTCAGGTTAAGAAGGTAGCTAGTTTGATTTTATTACTTTGGAAAAATTCTTTAGTTCACTGACAGACTTGAGCAAATATTAGATGATATATTAACAGAATTATTAAATTATATTTGAATTTTTAAATTATCAGAATACTTTCTGAGATATCATGAAGTTAATAGCATTTTCATTACTTTGCAAAAGAAGAACAAGTTATCTACAATGGATGTATAATGGTTCACCTAAAAATGCCTACTTCTAGTCCTCAGGAGAACTTGAAAAGTACACTATTAGAATAAGTTTACAATAGATATTATTTGTATTGAGCCTTCTCAAGCTACAATATTAACTCAGACTAAACTGCAACACAATCTAAGGACTTTAGTTATTATTCTCTTAAGCTTTTTCGAGGCTATGAAGTGACTTAGATTGAATACTTTACCAATCTAAACTTTAGATATTCTCTTGACCTTGTCAGGCAAGACTCAGATTAGCTGCTCACTAATATAAAAACCTTACACATTATTACCATAAGCCTTCTCATGCTAAGCATTGGCTTAGATTAGATATCCTATCAACCTAAGAATATTATATATTCTCCTGACATTCTTAAGCCATACTCAGACTGCCTCCTCACTAATCTAAGAGCCCTAGATATTATTGCCTCAAACCTTCTTAGGTTTAGCCTTGACTCAGATTTGATATCTCACCAACTTAACAACTTTAGATATTATCTCATGCGTCAGTGTGCACTTTTGGCCACCCACGCGTACGCGTGGGCGACGCTTACGCGTCGCATGGCCGTTTCTGTTTTCACGCGCATGCGTCGCGTCCGTTTCTTGCTCTCTTATCAATTCTCCCTCTTTTTTCCTCCTTTCTTACTTTCTTCTTCTTCATTTCTTTAGATTCTCATCCATATTCTCTTTCCAATTCTTTTACTTACTGCATTTGCATACTTTTCTTCCTTGCATTTTAATTTTTGTTCATGTTTTTATTTTCTTTTCTACGTTTATTATTTTCTCCGTTGGTGTTAAATATTCTTATTCAACTGTTGTATCTTTTCTGGTATTATTTTAGTGCTTAGTGACTTGTTTTACATTGTTGGGTGATATTATTTATCTGTCAATGCCAATTTTTTTATGATACCTGTATTCCTTTTGCATTGACATGAATTTATATTGTCTTTCATTACCCACTATCTTTTCCCCTTTGTTGCAATTTTTGCACTATTGATATGCCATTTGCTTCTACTATTTTCTCACTTGCATGTTGTAGCTACCATGTAATTGAGACTCTCGTTATTTGGCATTAACCCACCCATATTTTATTTGTTTTCTATCTTTGTTCCCGGGTTACTTTTCTTCCCTTTTCTCTTCTTTCAGGATGGCCACCGGGAAGGGAAAAAAAAAGCTTATCAATGGGGCAACCGACAAGTCCACCTGCACATTCTTTGGAAAAAAAGCGTCAGTTGGAGCAATCCGTCCACTTGCACATCTTAGCATGCACCGAGGACGGTGCAATCTTTAAGTATGAGGAGGTTGATACCGACTTCCGTGGGTTAGTTATTTCCTATTTCAACACCAATTTTTAATTTTCCTTGTTAAATTAGTTGTTGCATTTGCATGTTTGATTGCATGTTTGTTTGATTTTGTGCATGTTCTTCTACCACTACTTGGTTGGAGTGATAAGTTTTTTTTCAAGACCCTTTTTATAGAATTTTACTAATTTAAATTAAAACATTTTTTGTTAAAATTGTTTGAAGATTTTAATTTGGAACATGGTTTTTGAGCTAAGAACACACACCCTGTTAGTTTTTGAGCTTAATTATATAGTTACATTATTTAACCATGAATTTTTATTCTTGTGTGTTTTCTTCTCTATGATTACAATCTATAGTTTGTTCCATTCTATATGTCCATTGTTTAGTGTATTTGCATGGATACATATGATTGAGGCCATCAATTGATATTAGCTCACTTATCCCAAATAGCCTACCATTCCATTTACCTTTGTTTGCCACTTTGAGCTTTTTTAACCCCCATTTGTTCTGTATTTTACCACATCACTAGTCTTAAGCAGAAAAATAATTAATTATCCCATTTGAATCTTTGGTTAGCTTAAGATAGAGATTGTGTGTCAACTAAGTGTGGGGAAATGTGGAAACTTAGGTTGATGAGAATGTGTTGTGTTTTTACTGACAAATATTGGAAATTTGGGTGCTTGCTCATGTGAAATCAGAGAAACCATATGCATTGATATATTATGTTTTTATTTATAATTAAAAAAAAAGAGAGAAAAGAAAAGAAATAAATAGATAGGGGACAAAATTACCCCAATGTTAAGTCCAATAAAAAGATCAATGCATATGTGGTGAAATAAAAAATTGATACATGAGTATCTGATGTAAAAGTGGGATTTTTTGGTAGCTAGGCACGATTTTAGAATTATATAGAGTATGTGTGTGTGTTAGGTGAGAATTTAGGTTAGTCAAAGATTCAAAGTATAACTCACTTGGCCATACATGTATCTTCACCCATATCTTAGCCCCATTACAACCTTAAAAAGTCCTCATGATGTTTCTATTTGTACATTAAATATTTGTTGATTGGTTAGATGAAGAACAAAGTTTTAGAAAGCATGACTAGAGGAGGGTAGAGTGAATTAACCCTAGACACTTGAGCGATTAGAGTGCATATACACTTCCAGTGAAGGTTCAATGCTTGATTCTGTGTTCCCGACTTTTATGAGCTATCTTCTTACAAGTTTACTTGTCTCTTATTGTGTGATTTGAATTAGTAGAATCTGATTTATGTTTGTCTTGGAGAATTTGTTTACTTTTAACCAATTAGGTAGAAGTATTTTTACATTTAGTTGCATTCATATAGATAGGTTGCATTTCATAAGTTTTACCATTCCTCTTCACTCATTTATACCTTCTCTTGGGCTTAGCATGAGGACATGCTAATGTTTAAGTGTGAGAAGATTTGATGCACCACTATTTCGTGGTACATTTTATGCTAAATTGAGTGGATTTTATCCACTAAACTCACACTTATTCATATAATTTGCATATTTTACATTTTCCTTCCTAATTTTGTGCTATGATTGAAAACATGCTTCTTTGGCCTTAAATTTGCTAATTTTAATCCTCTCTTATTATCATTCGATGCCGTGATATGTTTGTTAAGTGTTCCCAGGGTTTATAGGGCAGGAATGGCTTAGAGGATGGAAAGGAAGCATGCAAAAGTGGAAGGAATACAAGAAATTGAAGGAATTGCTAAGCTGTCAAGCCTGACCTCTTCATACTAAATTGATCATAACTTGAGCTACAGAGGTCTAAATGAGGCGGTTCTAGTTGTGTTGGAAAGCTAACATCTGGGGCTTCAAAATGATATACAATTTACCATAGTTGCCATCCAGTTAGGTGACGCGCACACATGGATTACGCGTACGCGTGACCTTGCGAAAGTTCAGCGACGCGTATGCGTGACAAAGCCACGTGCTGGACATATCAGAAATCGTTGGGGGTGATTTTTGGACTGTTTTTGGCCCAGTTCCAAGCCCGAAAACACATATTAGAGGCTGCAGAGTGGGGGAATCATTGATTCACAACTTTTATTCACATAATTTTAGATTTTAGATGTAGTTTTCTAGAGAGAGGCTCTCTCCTCTCTCTAGGCTCTCTCCTCTCTCTAGGTTTTAGGGGTTCCTTTTAGTTCTTCTCAATTTCTGAATTCTAACTTAGTTTAACTTAGTTTCTCTTCTACTTTTAATTGTTCTAGCATTCTAGTTCATATATTTCCCTTGTTGATTACTTTATTTTCCCCATTTAGTTTATGAATTCTCATGTTAGATTTGATTTCCTTTTTAATGCAATTTGAGGTATTTCATATTTATGATTGCTTTCTTCAATTTATGTTATTTATGCTTTCAATTGGTTGTTTGGATTTTATTATCTCTTATTGCTTTTCTATGCTTTTATGTTGCGCCTTCCAAGTATTTGATAAAATGCTTGGGATGGTTTTAAGTTAGATTTTCCTATTCTTAACTTGGATTGATTAATTGGAGACTCTTGAATTATCAAAGGGCTTTTATTGATTGGAATTTGAGACTTGCTAGTTGATTTGAATTCCACTAACTCTAGTCTTTCCTTGAGAGTTGACTAGGACTTGAGGAATCAAATTGATTTATCCACTTGACTTTCCTTCATAGTTAGAGGTTAACTAAGTGGGAGCAATGGACAATTACTATCATAATTGATGATGATAATGAGGATAGGAATTCCAATTCTCAATACTTGTTAAGACTTTTCTTAATTATTAGTTTATTTTCTTGTCATTTACATTCCTTGTTCAACCTTTCAAAAACCCAAAAATATACTATCTCATAACCAATAGTCACATACCTCCCTGCAATTCCTTGGGAGACGACCCGAGGTTTAATACTTCGGTTATTTTTATTGGGTTTGCTTAAATGACAAACAAATTAAATTTGATTGAGGGTTAATTGTCGGTTTAGATCTATACTTACAACGCGCTTATTTTGTGAAATTCTTTACTGACGATTTTTCCGCCCAACATTCTCCTTTAGCGTGTGGGTTTACTTAAGCATTTCCTCCAATGTCGCCTCGCAATCCAACGACTTCGACTACACTTTTTGCATTAAAACAATATGATCAGGATGCCTAGTATTGATATGCAGAAGAATATAACTAAGTTGTTAACAAAATTAAAGTCACTTTACATACTAGCCTGGACTTTGTCTTCATGAAGGTCGCTTAGCTGCCAGTATACTTGGACAACCTGGCTGGGGCCCTGTTAGCTCCGTTGGTGAGACGCCGATGCCAGAACCCCTCATTAGTTTCCCAAAACAAATAGAGCCTTCTTTATGTCTGGTCGGAGCCCCATGCGTTCGTTGCTCCCACCCCTGACGAACATCATCCAGCATCTGCTAGAGTTTCCGACCCATTCTATGGTCAAATATCTTTCTGATGGCAAGATCGTGCTCAGGGGCCCATATAAAGTGCAAGTGCAACAAAGAAACTTTGAAATTAGTTAAGCAATATAGAAGATATAAATCTAAACTAAAAAGGTTTGAAACTTAAAAAAAGTAATTACCGCCTATTCCTGAAATCATCATATCTTGGTCTCAGCGGGATCTTCGTGTAGCTGGGCCAGGGATGGTGGTACATCAGCTTGATGACATTAGTTATCTCCTGAGTATAGGTGTTGTTGTTCGGCACAAACCTAACAACAACCCATAAACAAGAACAACAACCAAATCAACCTAAATCCACTAAAAAGAAATCATAATCATTGAAACTTAAAAATAATAACCAAATCATCCTAAATATACATAACAAGAATCATAATCATTAGAACTTAAAAGATTAACAAAATCAACCTAAATCCACTAAAAAAAATCATAATCATTGGAAGTTAAAAGAATAATCAAATCAACCTAAATCCACTAAACATGAATCATAGTCATTGGAACTTAAAACAATAACTAGGCAACCATAAACAGGAAATACATGAGACTGAATGTGATACTTACCCTGTACCCCATCAAGCCAAATGTGCAACTATACGATAGGAGGTGATGGAGGGGCATCAACTGTTGCCTCACTTCCATGGCTGAACTCTGGGGCCATAGCATCTGTCCCTAGAGGCGGCATTGTCGTGGATGCGGGCTGTTAACTGGTAGGAAGTGGCGTCATCGCTGTAGACAGAGGCACGTAGTTTGGGTTAGGGACCATGATGAACAGCTGGTCCACTAAACCCGCAACCTGTGGTGTCACCGGTGTGGTCGGAGTAGAAGGAGAGGATCCAAAAGTCCTGGGGCACCGGAAGAAATCCTCCCTCTACCCCGACCACGGCTACGACCATAACCAGCAGCTTGATCCGCAGCACCTCTGCCTATCGTCATGTCTGCAAATATCAAATTATCAAACAATCTCAGCAAAACAGTCATCAATGCAGCAATTAATACAATTAGACAAATCCAAATACTTCAACAATTTAAAACCTAATGTATTGAATATAACCTAACTTAATCAACCTAATCCCCTAAGATTAGAAAATTAACAATAAACAAACTTTGAAACTGATTCAAATTTGAAATTGAAATTCTAATCAAACCTAAATTAAATTAAATAAGTAGCAAACAATCTCAGCAAAATAATCATCAACGCAGGAAATAACAAAATTAGAGAATTCCAAACACTTCAACAATTCAAAACCTAATGTATTGAATCTAACCTAAATTAATCAACCTAAATCCACTAAGATTAGAAAACTAAAGGTTTAATTATTCTGCAGGTCCCTATTGTTTTACCGAATTTTTAATTAGCTCCCTATACTTTTTTTCTTTTCAATTGGGTTCCTAAACATTAAATTTTTTTCAATTTAGTCCTCGTCATGACAAAACCGTTTGAGATAACATAATATTCTGTTCAAAAGTCGAATATTTTTATAATTATGTTAGAATAGCTAATTTAACCCACTTTTATTTTTTCAAAATACCATAATCACACTTAGCATTTTGTCCCAAAATTAAAGAATCCTAACCAGCTTGTTCTCTGAAGTCAGTGGCATTTCCCCTCTATTCGTCCATCTGCGTCGGTGTTGTCGTCATCGTCCTTGGCAGCGTGAGCATCCGTCGTCATCGTTCGTTGTCCTTGGTCTGCGATGCACTTTTCTGCGCTGTTGGTGTGTCTGCTCTGCTCTGCTTCGTGGCCTCTGTCGTACTCCCATGGCTTCCATCGTGCTCCCTCCTACTCTACTCATAGTAAATGGAGGTTTGTTCTTGGAAATGTAGCCTGTAAGAACTCAATTTTCGGTAAGTAGACTTTTCTGGCTATTTTAAAATTTATTTTGCAAAATCTAGAATCACGGCCCAATAAGAAATGGTGAGGCTGACCCAATGGTAAAAAAAATAAAAATAAAAAAAAGAAAGAAAAAAGAAAAAAATTAAAATTAAAAAGTAAAAGCTATTAATAAGGTCAAAATTGACTTTATGAGGGTATTAATTCTTCCTAAGTCAAGTTTGACTAGTAAATAATAGATATTAGATTACCATTGGTTTAGTTTTTCACTAGATACTTTTTGAGCCAGAAATTCACTTTTAGTAACGGTTTTGCATGCGTCGAGAAAAACTCTTGTAATCGAAAGTTTTGAAACCAGTGGTAAAAATAATTTCTACCTTGATAATTGTGTCCCAAGATTAATATTAACCATTCATTCATGATTTATTTCTTTAAGAATAAATCTTAGGCATTAATTATTTTGCCACAGGGTAAAAATTACCTGAATCGAATTTCTGATTAGTATTCCGCAAATGACTCCTAGAGACCCCAAATCTTCTTACTTGCCACCCAAGTAACTTGTCTCTCCTTCTCAGCCTCTGGACCGAGACTATCTCAACCTTTCACCCCTCTCTGCTGTATTTTTAACCTCGAGTAACTAATTGCAGTTAAGTGTGGATAAGCTCGGCACTTAAGCGCTGAGTAAGCTTCCTCATTTTCACACCCCTTATTCATTGAAGCTCAGCCCTTTATCACAAAAATTCCAGCCCCTTTTACCATCATAAATTCACTAAGACTTTGATTTTTTATTCAAGGAAGCATTTGCCACAAAATTCACCAAACACTTTACACATTTTTACACTCTTTTGACCAAATTCTTGAGAGAGAAAGAGAGAAAATTCTGCACACACTACCTGCATTTTAGCCTCTTATCTCATCATTCATACACTATTCTTCAAGTGTTCTTCAAGGACTCAAACGATACAAGCACAAACTCTTGTCCGTTTTTGCTAATCTTTGCGTTTATACCGAATTCGGCTAGGTAAACTCTTGTTCTTTTTCCTTTTATTTTTCTTTTAAAAAGAAATAGTAATCATATGAATCCTTACTCTCCTCCATTTAGAGAGAACTCCTCTTGAAGCATCCATGGAGCACACCTAAGGAGTTAGAGATATTCGAGTTCAAAGTGGTTGAATTTCGACGTTTTTGTGATACTTTTGGCCAAAAACCAAACTGCACCATCATCAGCTGTGCTCCTGCCCTTGTGTGCATGTTTTTTAGTATATGAAAGGTTTAATAACTGAATTATATAAGATGTAATGGTTAGGATTAGTTAGAGTATGTTTGTGCTTATTTTCGGTGTTCATATGAGCCACTTTGTGGTGATTTTGTGCTTGATTCTTAATTCTAGAAATTCAATAATGCTTCTCTATTTTGGAGTATTATTTGAGTGATATATGAAGCTTATTTGCCTCTGGAAATTTTTATGAAACCACTGAAATTATTTGGAGCACTTGGGGTTTAAGTTTCAAGCCTTAAAAGTCACAAAAAGTGGATAAAAATAAAAAACTGCACCCTTGAAAGTAAAAAGAGGTTAGAAAAATGATTTTAATCCTATGGAACAAAGGTGTAAAAGTAAGAAGGGTGTTATGATCATTTTTAAATAAAAGAGGGTTAAAAATATAATTTAATGGAAAGATAAGTAAAATTCTGAACTTAGTATCATCAAGAATAAATTACTAATTATATAAATTAATTGGTCAAGATTATAATTACAATAAAGTTTTGGGTCTAAATAAAAGCTTTAGTAAAAGTTAGAAGTAAAACAGTAAAAAGTGGTAACTAGAATAAGTAAATAAATTAATAAAGGGTAAAATAATCTTTTAGGTCCCTAAGGGTAAAATTGGCATTAGTTAAAATTATTATGGATAATTTGGTCATAGAAAAATATTAGGATTAATCTGGTAATATTTTGACGGTAAATTAGGTTAAACGGTAAAATTAGAGTACTTAGGAGCATATTAGTAATTTTAGGCATAAAGTCAAGTTAAAAATAATTAATTAACTCAATGAAGGAGAAAAGGTCTATTAGAAAAAAATATGAGGGTAAAATGGTGAAGTAATAACACTAGTGGTGAAAGCGTCACTAAAAACCTAAAGAAAACTAGAAAAACGAAGTTATGTACAAAAAGGTAAAATTGGAAATGTACAAAAATTCCAAGAACAAAATGGTAAAATGTGATAAGGCTGAGATATTTAAGAAAGGACCGGGCACAAATTTTATTTAAAAAGAAGGGCAGAGAAGTCCCTTAGAGATAAAGTTTATTGAGATGTGCCGCAGAAAAAGAACTGTAAACCTCATGGTGCTAGAGGTTGTTTAGAGGCGGGTATTTTCCCACTGATTGCTAAAACTATGTTTCCCCTTTGTGCGTATATTATGGCGTCAAGCTTTGCGATGATTGCCTATTGTCAAGGACTGGTGGTATGCTTAACCACATCTACACGTATACACGGACAGACGCAATTGGGAAACCATATCTAGGAGTAGTTCCTAGGTAATGTCGGGTTGCGGGTAGTCAACTGACGCATGAGCTCATGGCCTGCATAGGACTAAACATGCATCATACTTAGTTGCTGCATTTTCTATGTTTGTGATTGCTTATTACCTGTGTTTGTATTTTGTCTCTGCTTCTTGTATTATGTGCTTGGTTACTATTCTGCTATATACCTGTGCTTGTACTTGTTTGTGTGACTTACCGACCTAACTACGTGAAGTCTTAGACTTAGGCTGCAAAACCCCTTAGGTTTTCCTATGTAGTACCCTGCTGGGAACCTTAGGTTCTCACCCTTTACTTCCCCATTCTGCAGATGCAAACCAGCGAGATCTTCTTTAAGTTTCCAGCCTTGGGACTAGCGAACAGTAGTATCATTATCGGAGGGTCAAAGCGACATCTTTCACTTCCATACACCACTTCCGTGTATCTTCAGCTGCCAAGGATCGATGACCAGCAGTAGTTATAATAGTAGTAGTAGTAGTAGTAGTAGTAGTAGTAGTAGTCTTTGCCCTCGCTCGGTATAGACCTTTAAAGGGCTAGGTGCTTCAGTAAATACCTATATAAACAAGTTAGAATGGGTCCCAGACTAGAGTGACTCTTGTGAGTTGAGGCCTATTAGTATAAATATGGAGTCTGTATATATCTTTATGAATAAGCAACAACATAATCTGATGTGAATTATGATGTACTAATTGAGCCTTCGGGCATATATGTACGATATTACTATATTTTCTGTATTTTCTATGCTTCATGTATATATTATCTATTTAACTATTATCTATTTCCTTATATCTATATATCTGACATGCGATCTCGATTAGCGCTACAGGCTCATATGTATATATTTAATATAAGGTCTAGAGTCTTTAGGAAAAGCCGTGTAGTAGTGCCTAGCGGCTAGTATTGGTCATGACGTGCTAGCAGTGATGAACGGATTTTTGACGGTTTAGAATTTCACAAATAAATTCTCGTTGCAAGTATAGTTTCTAAACCACAAACAATCCTCTCATGCAAAAATTTGGTTGTCACAAGTAACAAACCCCAATAAAAATTATAACCGAAGTATTCAAACCTCGGGTCGTCTCTCAAAGGAATTGCAGGGAAGTGTTCTTGTTATTGATTATAGGATGCATATTTTGGGGCTTTGAATAAGGAACATAAAAGATAAATGTCAAGAAAGTAAAAGAAACTCAAATGATAAAAGCTCTTGGCAAGGAATGAGAATTAGAAGTCCTATCCTCATTATCATCGTCAATTGTGATGAGAATTGTCCATTGCTCCCACTTAGTCAACCTCTAACTATGAAGGAAAGTCAAGTGGATAAATCAACTTGAGTTCACAAGTCCTAGTCAAATCATAATGAAAGACTAGCTTTAGTGAAATTCAAGTCAACTAGCAACTTTCAATTATCAATCAACAAATGAGTTTGATAATTCAAGAGTCTCTAATTAGTCAACCAAAGCCAAGAGAAAAAAATTCTACACTAACATCCTTCCAAGCATTTAATCAAACACTTGAAAGGCATAAAAGGAAAGCAAGATAAAATTGCAAGAAATATAGATCTACAACTACTAATTGCAAGGGAATTAACAACAACAAAGCAAATCAACAATAAAGGAAATCAAACATGAAATTGCGTTAGAGATAAGTAGAAGAAACAAGAGTGCATCAACCAGTTAAGGTAAACAATTACAAGAATTAAAATGCTAAACTAAGAAATCAAGAGTAGAAGAACAAGGAATTGTAAAGGAAAAGTAAATCAATGCTTGAATTAAACCTAGATCTAAGAAATCCTAATCTACATCTAACCTAATTCTAGAGAGAAGAGAGAGCTTCTCTCTCTAAGAACCAAATAAAACAAGATGTAAAACTAAACTATGTGTTCTCCCCCCTTTTCACTCCTCTTGATTTCTACATGTAATAGGCTCTGGAATGAGTTGGATTTAGGCCTGGGAATCCCAGAAATCGCCCCCAGCGTTTTCACTTTAATGAGGTCACGTGCGAGCATCGACACGTACGTGTGGGTCACGCATACGCGTCGCTTGGCAATTTTGCTTTCCACGCGTACGCGTCATGTACGCGTACGCGTTGCCATGCAACTTCATATTTCACGCGTGCGCGTCTGCTGCGCGTGCGCGTCGATGAATGCATCCCAAATCTTTGATTTTCCATGATTTCTCCACTTTGCGTGCCTTTCTCTTCATCCCTTTGACCCATTCCTAGCCTTTTCAACCTGAAATCACTCAACAAACACATCAAGGCATCTAGTGGAATTAAAGGTGAATTAAAATTAATCAATTAAGGGCCTAAAATGCATGTTTTCACTCATAAGTGCAATTGATGACAAGTCATCGTATGCTAGCTTTTGAAGAATTTTTCACTTGTTTCATTAGGTTTTATGCACTTTCTTGCATTATAAGTAAGTAATTTGGAGTGGATTTGCATGGTTATGTCAATTCAATTAACCATCAATTATTTGCCAAAAAATCATGAGGTTTAAGCTAGAATTAGTTGGTTTTTGAATGATTTAAAAATCTTTTGAATTTAGTGATGCTTTGATTGGTTGTTTTGATTACTTGTAGGTGAAGAAATGATGAAAAAAAGGAAAAAGGAATCTTAGAGCATGCTTTGGACCTTAGGCCATGCTTTGAAAAGCGTGACCCAAGACATTAAAGCATTGCGCATCAAAAGGGGCAAGGGCCAGTGCTCGAATAATGAGGGCAGCGCTCTCTAATTAAGCACTAGAGGAAGAAGCACCAAAGCAAAGGCAAAAGAGCTACGTTATGTTTCCAAATGAAGCGCTACAAGGATGCCAAATTAACAAGCCCAACGCTCAATTGGAGAGAGTGCTACGTTAACTTGTTTCACTTTATCGTGGCCCATCAAAAATAAAAGCAAGGCACGATATCAAGAAGTGAAGCCAGCCAGGTTCGAAATGGGAACCAAGAGAAGCGCGCACAAGGCATAGAAAGGGCGCTACATTAATTCAGTTAACTAAGCGCTACTTTACTACAAGAAATTTGGCACAAAGGGGACAGCTGATGTGTTAAAAATGATCCAACACAAAACTCACCGGCAAGTGTACCGGGTCGCATCAAGTAGTAATAACTCACATGAGTGAGGTCGATGATGACATGTCACCATGTCATGTTTTTCTATGCTTTTTCATACAAGAAATTGATAATTAGTGCTTAAATATTGCATTCTTTTATGCTTAAATGGTATATTTCCTTGATCTTTTAATTTTATAAATTTGGTAGGAAATAAGAAGAAAAAGAAGCAAAGAAGCACAAAATAAGCTAAAAAGGAAAAAAAAAGAACTTTGGGGCACACTTTGAAGTTGGAGCACACTTTGGAGCCTTAGGCCACGCTTTTAAAAGCGTGGCCCATGACCAAATCAAGGAAACATCACAACCAGCACTCAAAGCTCAGTTCACAAAGTGAACTTAGCTTTGCCGTACAAGAAACTTAGCTTGGAGGCAAGAATTTTCGCTAAGTTAAAAGTTGGGCGTTTACAGCATGACTATGCCTCCTTCAAAGGGCCATAACTTGAGCTACATATGTCCAATTGATGTGCTTCCAGTTGCGTTGGAAAGCGGACATTCAGAGCTTTCCAACGATGTATAATAGTCCATATTTGGCATGGAATTGAGGCACAAGTGAAATGCATCTTTGAGGGCCAAAAATAAGCAAAAAAAATCAGCCAATGCTTCCACCAAGGCTCGAAGGGGGAGACACAAGGAAAACAAGGAAAGCAAGGAAAGAGTGCTCAGTTCACTTTTCCAACTGAGCTTTATTGGGCTCCCACTCAAGAAAATTCAAGGAAAAGGCTCACAAAACTTCTTCCACCAAGAGTTGAACTTGGGACCTTGAAGACAAAAGCAAGGCACCAAAAGGGGAGCTCAGTTGGTTTTCCCAACTGAGCGCTATTTCCCCCCTTTTCCCCACATTTTGGCACGCCCAAAGGCACCAAGGAGCAAGCATGATGCGCAACAATTTGGCACACTAAGGGGCTGGGACGCACAAAATGGCACGGACAAGCACAACTTGAAAGCTAAGTTGGGTTTTCCAACTGAGCTTTCCCCTGGGAGCAATACCCATGGACCAAAAATTGAATAAAAATTCCATTTAAATTCAATTCTTCTCCAAATTTAATCAAGGCCAACCAAACCCATTTCTCCTCAGATCCAAAGCAAGCAAAGCCCACATCATCACTCAAAGGCACAAGAACAAGCTAGAATTAGGATTTTCATTTAATTTATTTTTCATTTCAATTTCATTTTTTACTTTGTAAAGCCTATATAAAGGCATCACTCTCATTTTCAAATGGGAGCTCAATTGTATGGAGGCTAGCTCCAATAGGGAGTTTTGCACTTTTATTTTTCATTTTGCTCTCTCTCTCTTTAGTTTTCCATTCTGTTTTGAATTTTGGATCAAGAATTGAAGGAATTCTGTTTCACTTGATCTGAAATCTCTTATTCCTCTTCTGCATAAAATCTGAGTTTCCTTGATTGCTTTCATCTTTCTTCTTCTGCAATTTACTCTTCCATTTTCATTTTGCAATTATTCTTGTTGGATCAAGGAAGGATTTGAGATCTAGACTTGTTATCTAGTCTCTTCCACTCCTGAGATTTTCAACCACTTTTAAATTGCTGCAACTTAAGCACTGCTTTTCTGTTTTTAAAATCTTTCAAGCATTTTTACTTTCTGTTGTATTGCTTCCAATTTACATTTCCTGCAATTGCTCTAAGTTCTTATTCACTGCAATTTTACTTCTCTGTTTACATTGCTCCCAGCACCCAATTCCTTTTATATTTCCTGCACTTTAAATTTCCAGTTGCTTGATCTATTGCTTTCTTTAATTTCCAGCACCCACTCCCCTTTATATTTCATGCAATTTACATTTCTTGTCATTTAAGATTCTTGCAATTTACATTTCTTGCTCTTTAAGTTTCTGTCCAATATTACTTTCTGCAATTTATAATTTCTTGTCATTTACTTTCTGCTTCTTCAATTGTCACTCAAATCACTCAATGTTAGCTTGACTAAACTAATCACCCACTAAAGTTGCTTGATCCATCAATCCCTGTGGGATCGACCTCACTCTAAGTGAGTTTTACTACTTGATACGACCCGGTACACTTGCCGGTTAGTTTTTGGTGTTTTGGAAAATTCAGTTTTTCACAAAAATACCATCAGTCGATCTCACAGGGATTGAAGGATTGAACAGTTTTAGTTTAGTGGTTGATTTAGTCAAGCGAATCAAGTATTGGTTGAGTGGTTTATAATTGACAGAAGCTAAATTGCATGAATTGTAAAGGGAGAAGGGAAAATTGCAGAAAATTTAAGAGAACAGAAAATAAAAGTGCTGAATCTTAAAGAACAAGTAATGTAAATTGCAGAAACTTAGATTGCAAGAAATGTAAATTGCTTGAATTATAAAAGGAATTGGGAATTGGGATTGCAGAATTGAAACGAGAACAAGTGAATTGCAATTAATGATGCACGGAAAACTTGTCTCATAACAAATTTCCTTCGGCAAGTGTACCGAATTTGTCGTCAAGTAAAAACTTACAATAGAGTGAGGTCGAATCCCACAGGGATTGATTGATCAAGCAACTTTAATTAGAGGAATGTTCTAGTTGAGCAAATCAGAATTTGAGTTGAGAATTGCAGAAAATTAAATGGTGGGAAAGTAAATAATAGAAAAGTAAATGCTAGAAATAAAGAGTTGAATGTAGATGACGGAAAGTAAATTGCAGAATCTTAAATGGGAATGGGGTAATTGCTCATAAAAGTAAATGACAGAAATTAAAGAGAATGGGTAAGATCAGAAATGGGGAGTTCATTGGGCTCAGGAGATGTTGCATTCTCCGGATCAATTTCATTTTCATCTCTTCCTCAATCAATGCACTCATTGATCTCCTTAGCAATCTTAAGTGATCGAATTACAATTCCTTGTAATTCAATCTCTCAAATCTTGATCAATAGCCAATTCCTTGGTCAATTGCTCATGAGAAGAGATGAAGTATGGTCACTGATTATACCACATGCATTTTCCAAATCAAGTGTTGAGAGGATTATAGTCACATATCCATCCAAACCCAATTTGGTCCAGCATGAGAAAGCATTTCTAGCATGATCTCTTCATTCCTCTTTCAAGGTTCAGAAGAGATCCAAGTTTGAATAGCTTCTTTTCCAAGATAACTACCCAATTGGATGAAGATCGAAAGCTTTCAAGTAAAATCAAGAGAAAAGATAGAAGAAGAATAATGAAAACTAGTATTGATCCATCAAATTACAACAGAGCTCCCTAACCCAATGAAAGGGGTTTAGTTGTTCATAGCTCTGGAAAATGAAAACAAAGATGGAGAATACATGATGAAACTAGAAGTGCAGAGAAAGTAAAATACAGAGAGTAGTTCTATGCCAAGAGGCTCCCTATAATTTCCAACTCTCCTTTAAATTCAAAGCTACTCCTATATATACTACTCTTCTGATCTTCTAATTGGCTCTTCAAGTCTTGGGTATGGGCCTTTGGATCTTGAGTTTGAAGCAGTTATCTTCTTCATTGGGCTTAGTTTTAATTGCAGAGAGAAAGTGTGAAGTGGGCAGAGACTTTAGCTCAGGACGTTAGTGGTGTTGACATTTAAGTGGAAATGTGGGTTCGAGAACGTTAGTGACAATCACCTTTTTCACTAACGTTCCTCACCAAAGTAAGAGCCACGTTAACTCCAACGTTAGTGGCACAAACGTTGCTACTAACGTTGCCTCTTTGTCCTTCGCACACGTTATTGGGACTTACCTTTCCCAATAATGTTGAGAAGTCTCCCCCTTTCCTACGTTAGAGTCCACGTTAACTTAGTTAACGTGGCTCTTTTAACGTAGGCTTGCCAACCTTCGAGAACGTTAGTGACACTTACCTTTGTCACTAACGTTCCAATGTGCCCCTATTTCTCACGTTAGAGTCCACGTTAACTAGGTTAACGTGGCTTCTAACGTGGCCATGCTAGCCATCTCCAATGTTAGTGACAAAGTTGAGTGTCACTAACGTTGGCTCATCATTCCCTTATCCACGTTAGCTTCCACGTTAACTAAGTTAACGTGGGAGTTAACGTGGCTCATAGTGGCTTGTGTGGGTTCATTCCAACGTTAGTGACAATGTTAGGTGTCACTAACGTTGGCGATCACATTCTTGCTTCACGTTAACTTCCACGTTAAGTAAGTTAACGTGTCTTATGGAGGCTTGGCCAACGTTAGTGACAAAGGTGAATGTCACTAACGTTGGCTTCTCTCTTGCTTCTTAACGTTAGAGCCCACGTTAACTAAGTTAATGTGGCTCTTAACGTGGCCACTTGTGAGCTTGCTCCAACGTTAGTGACAAAGGTAAGTGTCACTAACGTTGGCTCCATTTCCTTTCCTCCACGTTAGAGTTCACGTTAACTTAGTTAACGTGACTCTTAACGTGGGCAATGATGGCTTCGAGAGCGTTATTAGCGATTACTTTTCTCATTAACTTTGCAAGTTACTCCCATTCCACGTTAGGAGTTACGTTAATTAGATTAACGTGGCTGCTAACGTGGTTCTTCCTTGCTTTCTTTGTACTAAAATCAAGCAATAGAGTGCATCAAAATTCTAGTCCAAGTCATGGGAAGTACAACATCCAATTTGTCATTAAATTCATGCAAAATCCTCATAAAATCATGTAAAGTGCACAATGTATGCTTGAATCAAGATGTAAGTGAATATCTACCCAAAACTAGCTTATTTTCTAAGGAAATGCATGAAACTACCCTAAAAACAGTAAAGAAAAGGTCAGTGAAACTGGCCAAAATGCCCTGGCATCACAACACCAAACTTAAAGCTTGCTTGTCCCTAAGCAAGTACTGGAACAAGAGAATGATAAATGGAATGCCAAGAGAAATGAGTCATTCTTGTGGAGGTCATGTCCCTGGTTTTATGGTGGTTTCATGCATAGCAACTTAGATTCATTCCTTTACTGGCTTTTAGACCTTTATCATGTCCTAGAATACTCACTGTGATTGCATCCCATGAGATTTTTATTCATTGATCCTTTTGTTGTCATTTCAGGGCTTATTTGTGTTCTTAAGCTAAGTGCTCTGTAAGGGGGCAACTCTTTAAAATAAGCTTTCAGCCAACACTCCCGAACTAGTTGGTTCAAGGTGCTAGGTGTTGAAGCACCCCTAATGACTTACTTCCTTAAGTCTCTCCCCCATACATACACACCACAGGCACATGGTTTGTTTATTTTCTTTCTTGAGACCTTGGTGTCCAGCACCTCTTTGGGTTACTAAATGCTCTGTAGTGAGGGTTACTCTTGATAGTGGACTTTCAGCTGATAATCCCGAGTTAGTTAACCCAAGTTACCAAGTGATAAGGCACCCCTAAGAGCTTATTCATCCAAGTAAATTCCTCACACAGGAACACCACAGACACATGCTTCAATATTAAAACCATTGGTGCCTAGTCTTATTGCTTACTCTTTTTCTTTTATTTTTCAACCTTTATTGTTCTTTCCCTTTTTCTTATTAGGATCTTCTTATTTAGCTAGTCTCATGGGGTGTGTCTCAAGCATAGTATTCATGACAGATAGTTGTCCTCCCACCTGGTGGTTGAACCAACTTAGCTATCTTATGACTATACCATAAACTCATGAACTTACTCCATAGTGTGAACTCCACTCTGGTCTTTTGTAAACACTCATTCTCTTTTCATTTGATTTAAAGGAACAAGCATACAAGTAAGCTTAGTGATGATGCAGTGACATAAAGACTAGCAAGCATAGACCTCTTCAACACAAAACTTAAAAGACAAAATAAAAAAAGTTCAAACTAACATGGAAGCAAGTTCTATTTCATACAAGATCTTCCTTATTTAAAGCATAGAGAAAGATGGACCAAAGAAGGAACTTCACCACCTTTTACTCGTGTGGTTGCCCATGCTCTCTTTCTTGTTTGTCCTCTTTGTGTCCTCTTGCATTTCCTCGCATCCGTGCCAATCTTGCTTGCTTCCAATCCTCAAGTGCCTTCCTTACTGATTCATGACTCTTTTCCACCTTTTGTCTTTCTTCTCGTGCTAATTCATCCCTCATTTCTTCGTACCTTGTAATTCCTGGATGCAATATAGGCAGCTGTCCCACTAAGTAACCGAGCCTGGCTTGAGTGTTTATATGATGCCCAGTCTCGCTCAGGTAAACTCCTTCTGCGAATGCCCTTTGCTCGTCCAGTAGTTCTGCCTGTTCTATTTGTCTTCGATGCATCTCATGTATGTGTGCACCTTGATGTGCTTGGATGTTGATTAGCCTCTGGATGGATTGTTGTTGTTCATTTTTCCTTTGTTCCATCCTGTGGAATGTTTCACTCCATTGTTGTCCTTGACTCAGTTGTTGCTCCATCATTTGCTTTTGCCACTCCCCTTGTTGAGTCATCCATCTTGAGAGTGATTCCTCTTACTGCCCCATCATCTGTAGTTGAAGCTCTTTCTGTGCTCCTTGGCTTTCCAAATATTGTCGAGATAGGCCATTAATAGCTTCCTGCAGTTGGTGCATATCCAAGGTGACTGGTGCTTGCCCTTCTAAGACTTGTCCTTCTACTACTTGAGGGGCTGGCCTCTTCCTTTGCTTCCGTTGAGGCAGGGGGGATGCGGTAGCATGCATTCGTCGAACGGTTATTGGAATGCTCTCTTTTATCCACACGGGGTCCTCATCTTCAAACACCACCCCAGCTTTCTTGCACAATCGGTAAATAGTGCTGGGGTAACCTAACGTTCCTCTTGAGTCGCTTTTCTCTGCCATTTTTCTAATGTCTTCTGCTATGAGTTCATGAACCTTGATCTCTCCTCCTTTGAGTATACAGTGCACCATTATGGCTCTCTTGAGATTCACCTCCGAGTTGTTCCCTGCTGGGAGGATGGACCTCCTTACAATTTCGAACCACACTTTTGCTTCTGGGGTGAGATCTGCTCTCTTGATAAACCTTGGTCTCCTATCCGCATATCTTTCCCAGTCAGCTCCTGGTACACAGATGTCTTGCACAATCTGGTCATGATTGGGGTTGTTGTCCATTCTTGAATGATAACTCTCTTCTTCAAACGGTATGGACCGTAGTTTTAATGCCCTCATGACACTCATGGGACCAAAATCCACAATATTTCCTCTCACAAAGCTTGTATACGACTCATCGACCTTATCATATCAGACCGCATTTGCATGAAATTCTCTTACAAGATTTGCATTCACCTTAATGACCGGATCAGTGAGGAGCTCCCATATTCTCTTTTCTACCTTCTTTGTGATTTCGGGGCACTCAGTTTTCTTAACTTGAAACCCCAGCTCATAGATGATCTCCTTATCCACCATCCACCTGTACTGCAATACATGGTGCAAGCTTCTAAATCTCTTTTCATCATATGGGTGTTGCTCCATAGGTTCCTTTTCTTTCCTTCTTTTAGAGCTCGAAGATGCCATGAATGAGGGTTAATGTGTGAAGTTGGCAAGGGTGTGGAGACTTTCGGTTGTTTAGGGTTGAGTGCAATGAAGGGAGTGAGGGAGAATGTTTTTAATGGGTTAGGAAATGCTTTGCTCCAAAATGGATAAGTGTGAAGAGTGGGTGTGGAGTGTGAAGCTAGGGTACGGAGGAACAAGGATCACTTATATAGAGAGGTTGTGAGTGAATGGAGGGTGTGGATTGATGGAGTGGTTACTTGATGGACGGTTGGGGTTGTGCATGTAGAAAGGACAAGGATCATCACTTTATGATGGGGATTGCTCGGTCTTCAAGGGTCCTATTCTTTTCCATGTTGCATGGCAACATTTTCCAATGCGTTCCCTTTTGGGAACAAGTGTGTAGTCCCTCTTCATGAAGTGGCCAAACCTTCCTCATTTCATTGTCCAATCAATCTCCTTCAATGCTCCTCTCCTTTTTCCTATAAAGATAAAATAAGAAAAGCAAGAATTAATATCATAAAAAAAATAATTTAAACTTTACGGCTAGAATGATAAAAAGAAGAAAAGATTTTGTTTATTCATGAACTCCAACTAACTAACTAACTGTGTATCCTTATATGCACATTGGTGGCACCATGGGGTGACACCAAACTTAGTTTGGAGCACTGTGATGAAAAGTTCTGTTCAAAGCTCCAAGACTAGCATGCTCTCAGTTGCATTCATGCTTTCTTGGCATGCTTTGAACACCAAACTTGTTCTTCACTATATACTGCAATATAAGGATTTCACCAAGTGTTTGTCAAGTTTGGGTTGGAATTCATGAATATTGACTTATTCACTATTTTCTAAAAGCATATAAAACATGGGTTGCCTCCCATGAAGCGCTTCTTTAGCATCACTAGCTTGACGTTTCTCCCTCATCAGGGTGGTTGGTAATGCTTAAAGTCCCCCCCTCTTGCTGTGGACTTATATCCATTGGTTGTATCAATGATCTCTACATGTTCCAAGGAGAGAACTCTGTTGATAGTGAAGACCTTAGGTAACTGTGATGGTACAGTGGGGAGATTAGGGGGGATATCTGGGAAGTAAGCTGAGATCACTTTATCCCCTGGAGAGAAGTCCTCTGTAAGGATCTTCTTTTTCCTCCACCCCCTTGGTACCTTCTTCTTTGTCCCTTTTGATGTTGCCTTGCTCTTTGTGACTTCTTCTTCTAAGAGAATTTTGTTGTTGTCTTCACATGTCTCTGGTGGTTTAGGTTCCTCCAGCTTTTCCTTGAGCTGTGACAACTGCTTATTTCCTTGTTCATCAACCAAGGGCTTTTCTAGATGGGCTGATTGTGCTTCAGTGCTTGCTTCCTCTGTCAGCATCTCATTATGATCTTTGCTTGGTTCTTTGTTCTCTTGGTCTGCTTCTTGTGAGAGTTTGAATACATTAAAGCTGAGTCGTTCATCATGGATCCTCAATATTAGCTCCCCTCACTCCACATCTATGAGTGCTCTGGCTGTAGCTAGGAATGGTCTTCCCAATATGATTGGGTGGGTGTGACTCTCTTCCATGTCCAGGATGACAAAGTCTGTGGGAAGGAAGTATTTCCAACCTTTACCAACACATTTTCCACCACTCCTATTGCTTGTTTTTGAGTTTTGTCTGCTAGCCTAATGACTACATATGTGGGCATTATCTCATTGATCTGCAGCCTCTTCACCAGGGATAAGGGCATTAAGTTGATGCTTGCTCCCAAATCGCAGAGTGCTTTATCAAACATTGTTTCTCCTATGGCACAGGGGACATGAAAACTCCCTGGATCTTTTTTTTGTAGGCAACTGTGGTTGAATGAGGGCACTGCACTCCTTGTTTATCACTATAGTTTGGCCTCCCTTGAGTGAGCTTTTCCTGGGAAGCAGCTCCTTCATATACTTGATGTATGCAGGCATTTGTTGAATAGTCTTGATGAATGGTATGTTGACATGCAGAGATGCAAACAAATCTAGAAACCTTGAGTATATTCTCTTCTCCACAGCACCATTAAACAGTTGGGGAAAAGGTGCATAGAGTCTCAGCAGCTCCTGTTTTGAGATTTCTGGTTTTTGGTAATCTTTTTCCTCCTTCTCTGCTGAGGTGTCTCCAGGTTGTTCTGCCGACTTGTTTGGCTTGTCCTCAGTCTCCTTATCACTTATAGTGACCATCTTACAATCTTCCCATCTTACTTTCTTTGTTTCACCTCTCGGATTCTTCTCTGTGTCACTTGGGAATCCATCTGTGGGTTTGGGAATCTGCTCAGAGAAATACCCCACTTGGGATTCCAATCTCTTGATTATGTCTCCCTGGTTCTTGAAATTGGCTCGCACTTCCTCCTTGAATGCCTTGTTGTCTTGAATCTCTTTGCCTATGCCTTCAAGTAGATTCTCAATCCTTGAGAGTCTGTCATCAAATGATGGTAGATTGGGATTAGAGGTGGAAGGATGAGGAGGGTTATTTTGGCCTTGGTAAAGGTTTTGAGAGGGTTGGTTATGTGGGTGCTGATATGGTCTAGATGTGAAATGTTGGTGGGCTACATTGTTATTGGGATTTGAACGTCTTTGATCTAGGCCTTGGTCTTGTTGATTTTCCCACCCAAAGTTTGGGTGATTCCTCCATCTATAGGGTTATAGGTCTTAGAGTATGGATCATGGTTTTGCCTAGGTGAATTTCCAATGTAGTTGGCTTGCTCCTGACTACCCTCTGCTTCTTCATTCACTCCTTCTTGGGTTGTTGATGAAGTAGTGATTGCTGCTACTTGGTTCCTCTCTATCTTCTTGGTGAGGTCAGCCAGCTGCTGGGTAATGAGCTTGTTTTGGGCCAGCAGAGCATCTACATTGTTTAGCTCCATTACTCCTCTAGTGTTGCCTCTTTCAGAAGCATAGAAAAAATCATTCTCTGCTACTGTTTCAATGACATCTATGGCTTCCTCAATGGTCTTCTTCTTGTTCAAAGATCCTCTGGATGAATGGTCTACTGCCTTCTTTGATTCATATGACAGGCCTTCATAGAAAATATGCAGCTGCACCCATTCGTTGAACATGTCAGGTGGACACCTCCTTGTCAGGTCCTTAAACCTCTCCCATGCTTCATAAAGAGTCTCACCATCTTATTGCCTGAAAGTTTGGACCTTAGCTCTCAGCCTATTGATTCGTTGAGGGGGGTAAAATCTTGCTAAAAATTTGTTCACCACATCTTCCCAAGTTGTCAAGCTCTCCTTTAGGAAAGACTCCAGCCACTTGGCTGCCTTATCCTTGAGTGAGAATGGAAATAAGAGCAGTCTATAGGCGTCAGGATGAACACCATTAGACTTCACTGTGTCACATATTCTCAGGAAGGTGGTTAGATGTTGATTGGGGTCTTCTTGGACACTTACTCCAAACGAACAGTTGTTCTGAACAAGGGTGATGAGCTGTGGTTTTAGTTCAAAATTGTTGGCATGGATAGTTGGCTTTTGAATTCTACTTCCACAGTTTCCTGGGTTTGGATTGATGTAAGAGCCTAAAACTCTTCTATCCTCCCCAGCATGATTTGCTCGACCTCCTCCGCCATGGTTGTGAGCCTCTTCTTCATGATGGTTCTCCATATTTTCATCCATGTTTGGTTCAAAGTATTCCTCCTCTTCCTCAGCACCAACTACTCTCTTTCCTCTTGCTTCCCTCCTTAATCTAAGGAAGGTCCTCTCAGGTTCAGAATCAAAGGAAGTTGAAGCCCCGCTTCTTCTCCCTGTCATACAACCAACAAAGCACAAGCAAGGAAAGTAAATGCAGAAAGTATTCTGTTAGAATTACTGTTAGTGTGAGTGATGCAATATATCAAACAGTTAGTGGGTGAGTGAAACAGAGTGTAAACAACTGGAATTAAACAAAAAAGTTGGGAGAAGGGAAGAAATTAACTAAAACTGAAAGTAAATTACTCAATCAGAAAATTAAATCAACAAAACAAAAATTCTCAATCTAGTTATCCTCCAATTTAATCATTGTTGATGCACAATCAATCCCCGGCAACGGCGCCATAAACTTGATGCACGAAAAACTTGTCTCATAACAAATTTCCTTCGGCAAGTGTACTGAATTTGTCGTCAAGTAAAAACTCACAATAGAGTGAGGTCGAATCCCACAGGGATTGATTGATCAAGCAACTTTAATTAGAGGAATATTCTAGTTGAGCGAATCAGAATTTGAGTTAAGAATTGCAGAAAATTAAATGGCGGAAAAGTAAATAACAGAAAAGTAAATGCTAGAAATAAAGAGCTGAATGTAGATGACGGAAAGTAAATTGCAGAATCTTAAATGGGAATGGGGTAATTGCTCATAAAAGTAAATGACAGAAATTAAAGAGAATGGGTAAGATCAGAAATGGGGAGTTCATTGGGCTCAGGAGATGTTGCATTCTCCGGATCAATTTCATTTTCATCTCTTCCTCAATCAATGCACTCATTGATCTCCTTAGCAATCTTAAGTGATCGAATTACAATTCCTTGTAATTCAATCTCTCAAATCTTGATCAATAGCCAATTCCTTGGTCAATTGCTCATGAGAAGAGATGAAGTATGGTCACTGATTATACCACATGCATTTTCCAAATCAAGTGTTGAGAGGATTATAGTCACATATCCATCCAAACCCAATTTGGTCCAGCATGAGAAAGCATTTCTAGCATGATCTCTTCATTCCACTTTCAAGGTTCAGAAGAGATCCAAGTTTGAATAGCTTCTTTTCCAAGATAACTACCCAATTGGATGAAGATCGAAAGCTTTCAAGTAAAATGAAGAGAAAAGATAGAAGAAGAATAATGAAAACTAGTATTAATCCATCAAATTACAATAGAGCTCCCTAACCCAATGAAAGGGGTTTAGTTGTTCATAGCTCTGGAAAATGAAAACAAAGATGGAGAATACATGATGAAACTAGAAGTGCAGAGAAAGTAAAATACAGAGAGTAGTTCTATGCCAAGAGGCTCCCTATAATTTCCAACTCTCCTTTTAATTCAAAGCTACTCCTATATATACTACTCTTCTGATCTTCTAATTGGCTCTTCAAGTCTTGGGTATGGGCCTTTGGATCTTGAGTTTGAAGTAGTTATCTTCTTCATTGAGCTTAGTTTTACTTGCAGAGAGAAAGTGTGAAGTGGGCAGAGACTTTAGCTCAGGACGTTAGTGGTGTTAACATTTAAGTGGAAATGTGGGTTCGAGAATGTTAGTGACAATCACCTTTTTCACTAACGTTCCTCACCAAAGTAAGAGCCACGTTAACTCCAACGTTAGTGGCAAAAACGTTGCTACTAACGTTGCCTCTTTGTCCTTTGCACACGTTATTGGGACTTACCTTTCCCAATAACGTTGAGAAGTCTCCTCCTTTCCTACGTTAGAGTCCACGTTAACTTAGTTAACATGGCTCTTTTAACGTAGGCTTGCCAACCTTCGAAAACGTTAGTGACACTTACCTTTGTCACTAACGTTCCAATGTGTCCCTATTTCTCACGATAGAGTCCACGTTAACTAGGTTAACGTGGCTTCTAACGTGGCCATGCTAGCCATCTCCAATGTTAGTGACAAAGTTGAGTGTCACTAACGTTGGCTCATCATTCCCTTATCCACGTTAGCTTCCACGTTAACTAAGTTAACGTGGGAGTTAACGTGGCTCATAGTGGCTTGTGTGGGTTCATTCCAACGTTAGTGACAATGTTAGGTGTCACTAATGTTGGCGATCACATTCTTGCTTCACGTTAACTTCCACGTTAACTAAGTTAACGTGGGAGTTAACGTGGCTTATGGAGGCTTGGCCAACGTTAGTGACAAAGGTGAATGTCACTAACGTTGGCTTCTCTCTTGCTTCTTAACATTAGAGCCCACGTTAACTTAGTTAACGTGGCTCTTAACGTGGCCACTTATGAGCTTGGTCCAACGTTAGTGACAAAGGTAAGTGTCACTAACATTGGCTCCATTTCCTTTCCTCCACGTTAGAGTTCACGTTAACTTAGTTAACGTGTCTCTTAACGTGGGCAATGATGGCTTCGAGAGCGTTATTGGCGATTACTTTTCTCATTAACTTTGCAAGTTACTCCCATTCCACGTTAGGAGTTACGTTAATTAGATTAACGTGGCTGCTAACGTGGTTCTTCCTTGCTTCCTTTGTCCTGAAATCAAGCAATAGAGTGCATCAAAGTTCTAGTCCAAGTCATGGGAAGTACAACATCCAATTTGTCATTAAATTCATGCAAAATCCTCATGAAATCATGTAAAGTGCACAATGTATGCTTGAATCAAGATGTAAGTGAATATCTACCCAAAACTAGCTTATTTTCTAAGAAAATGCATGAAACTACCCTAAAAACAGTAAAGAAAAGGTCTGTGAAACTGGCCAAAATGCCCTGGCATCAATTAAACAGAAGAGTAGAAGGTGAATTGAAATAAAATAGATCTCAACAGAAAAGTAGAAATGCTTGAGGAATTAAAATAGAAAGTGACAGATGCTTAATTTGCAGCAATTTAAAAGAAGGTTGAAGATCTCAAGAGTGGAAGAGACTAGAAAACAAGTCTAGATCTCCAATCCTTCCTTGATCCAACAAGAACAATTGCAAAAGAAATAAAAAAAAGTAAATTGCAGCAAAAGTAGAAGAGTAAAACAGTAAACAGAAATGGAAATTGAATTATGCAGAAAAGTAAACAAGAGATCTCAAGGTGGGATTGAAACAGAAGTTCTTCAATTCTCCACTCAAGATCAAAAGCAAGAAAATAAAAGAGTGCTCAAGCAAGAACAAGGAAGAAGAGAGATCAATTCCCCTTCCCAATTCTCTAAGATCTAAATTCAAAAGTAAAAGCTCAAAAATGAAAATGAAAGTTCAAAGAAAATTTCAAAGTAAAGTCTAGAGGTAAAAAGTCCTAATTAAATCAAACTAACTCCTATTTATACACTTTCTATTCTTGGATTTTAGAATTTGGGTGGGCTTTTTAATTTGGTGAAGATTTGGATTTAATTGGATTTTTGATTGAATTTTCAGCCCATGTGAAAATTGCTCCCAAGAGGATGCTCAGCTCAAGTGGGAAGCAGAGCATTGGAGCTTATGTTGGAGATCCCTTGTAGCGTGCTAGGCTGGGAGAGGCACCAGGGGAATGCTCTGCTCACAAGGGGAGCTGAGCATTTGCTTGGTGTGGGGGTTGTCTTGCGCGCTCCTTGCTTCCCTGGACCGTGTCAATTGCACGCCTCATGCTCCCTTGGCCCGTGTCAATGTTGCTTGTGTGTGCCAAGGAGTAGCGCTCTGCTCTCCTTGTGAGCTGAGCATTGGAGCTTCCAAGGAGAGGTCCTTGGTTCGAAACTTGCTAAATGCATGCGCTGACTCTTTCTCTTGGTGAAGGAAGTGGCGCCTTGCTCCTTGCTTCCTCAAGGTGTTGAGTTCGAACCTTGGGGTGGCATTTGGCAAATTTTTGGCTTGTTTTCCTTGTGAGTAGCTGATGAGCGGATAATTTATACGCTTTTTGGCATTGTTTTTAGTATGTTTTTAGTAGGATCTAGTTATTTTTAGGGAAGTTTTTATTAGTTTTTATGTTAAATTCACATTTCTGGACTTTATTATGAGTTTGTGTGTTTTTCTGTGATTTCAGGTATTTTCTGGCTGAAATTGAGGGATTTGAGCAAAAATCAGATTCAGAGGTTGAAGAAGGACTGCTGATGCTGTTGGATTCTGACCTCCCTGCACTCAAAGTGGATTTTCTGGAGCTAGAGAACTCAAAATGGCGCGCTTTTAATTGCGTTGAAACGTAGACATCTAGGGCTTTCCAGCAATATATAATAGTACATACTTTGGCCGAGTTTAGACGACGTAAAAGGGAGTTGAACGCCAGTTCTACGCTGCAGCTGGAGTTAAACACCAGAAACACGTCACAAGCCAGAGTTGAACAGCAGAAACACGTTACAAACTGACGTTCAACTCCAAGAATGACCTCTCCACGTGTAAACTTCAAACTCAGCCCAAGCACACACCATGTAGGCCCCGGAAGTGGATTTATGCATCAATTACTTACTTCTGTAAACCCTAGTAACTAGTTTAGTATAAATAGGACTTTTTACTATTGTATTAGACATCTTTGATCAGTTTTATGCGATCTTAGACTTTCATGGGGGCTGGCCATTCGGCCATGCCTGGACCATTATCACTTATGTATTTTCAACGGTAGAGTTTCTGCACTCCATAGATTAAGGTGTGGAGCTCTGCTGTTCCTCATGATTTAATGCAAAGTACTACTGTTTTCTATTCAATTCAGCTTATTCCGCTTCTGAGATATCCATTCGCACCCAAGAACATGATGAATATGATGATTATGTGACGCTCATCATCATTCTCACTTATGAACGCGTGCCTGACAAACACTTCCGTTCTACATGCAAACAAGCTAGAATGAATATCTCTTAGATATCTAATACAGGGGACCGAGTCCGGGATATTAGAATCTTCGTGGTATAAGTTAGAACCCATGGATGGCCATTCCTGAGATTCGGAAAGTCTAAACCTTGTCTGTGGTATTCCGAGTAGGATCTGGAAAGGGATGGCTGTGACGAACTTCAAACTCGCGAGTGTTGGGCGTAGTGACAGACGCAAAAGGAGGGTGAATCCTATTCTAGTATGATCGAGAACCTCAGATGATTAGCCGTGCCGTGACAGAGCATTTGGACCTTTTTCACAAGAGGATGGGATGTAGCCATTGACAACGGTGATGCCCTTACAGAAAGCTTGCCATGGAAAGGAGTAGGACTGATTGGATGAAGACAGTGGGAAAGCAGGGATTCAGAGGAACAAAAGCATCTCTATACGCTTATCTGAAATTCTCACCAATGATATACATAAGTATTTCTATCTTTATTTTCTGTTTATTTATTATTACTATTCGAAAATACTATAACCATTTGATATCTGCTTGACTGAGATTTACAAGGTGACCATAGCTTGCTTCATACCAACAATCTCCGTAGGATCGACCCTTACTCACGTAAGGTTTTATTACTTGGACGACCCAGTGCACTTGCTGGTTAGTTGTGCGAAGTTGTGAAGTTATGTTTGGACCATGGTATTGTGCACCGGTTCTTGGCGCCATTGCCAGGGAGAGAACGAACAACAAATTTTACAATCTCAGAGTAACAATTTCGCATACCAAGTTTTTGGCGCCGTTGCCGGGGATTGTTTGAGTTTGGACAACTGACGGTTCATATTGTTGCTCAGATTAGGTAATTTTCTTCTTGTTTCAACTTTTATTTAGTTTTCAAAAACTTTTTCAAAAATTTTTTCTTTGTTTTCGTTTTTCTTCAAATAAATTTTCGAAAAAAAATATATAAAAAAATATATAATCCTATCTGGCTGTAAAGCCATATTCAAACTGCTTTGGGATTGGTCTTCAACTAATCACCACAATGCATGTAATCCCATCCTAAAGCTGACTGGCTATTAAGCCATGTCCAACCCTTTGATTGGAGCTTTGGGCTAATATTGAAAGATTCCTGGAATTCTTCTTAAAGATTTTGGAATTCTTATTTTCTTTTTCACATTAATTTTTGAAAAAATCCAAAAAAATCAAAAATATTTTCTGTTTCTTGTTTGAGTCTTGAGTCAATTTCAAGTTTGGTGTCAATTGCATTTTTTTTTCTAAAAATTCTTTGCATTTTTTGAAAATTGCATTCATGCATTGCATTCTTCATGATCTTCAAGTTGTTCTTGGCCAGTCTTTTTGTTTGATCTTCATATTTTCTTGTTTTGTGTCTTTTCTTGTTTTTCATATGCATTCTTGCATTCATAGTGTTTATACATGAAAATTTTTAAGTTTGGTGTCTTGCATGTTTTCTTTGCATATAAAAATTTTCAAAAATATGTTCTTGATGTTCATCATGATCTTCAAAGTGTTCTTGGTGTTCATCTTGACATTCATAGTATTCTTGCATGCATTCATTGTTTTGATCCATAACTTTCATGCATTGAGTCTTTTTCATGTTTTTCTCTTTCATCATTAAAAATTCAAAAATCAAAAAAATATCTTTCCCTTTTTCACTCATAAATTTTGAAAATTTGAGTTGACTTTTTCAAAACTTTTTAAAACTTAGTTGTTTCTTATGAGTCAAATCAAATTTTCAATTTAAAAATCTCATCTTTTTTAAATCTTTTTCAAAAATCATATCTTTTCCATTTTTTTATTTATTTTCGAAAATTTCAAAAAAATCTTTTTCAAAATATTTTCAAAATCTTTTTCTTATTTTTATATCATATTTTCGAAAATCACATCATCAATTAATGTTTTGATTCAAAAATTTCAAGTTTGTTACTTACTTGTTAAGAAAGATTCAAACTTTAAGTTCTAGAATCATATCTTGTGATTTCTTGTGAATCAAGTCATTAATTGTGATTTTTAAAAAAAAAATTCAAATCTTTTTCAAAACTAATTTCAATCATATCTTTTCAAAAATATCTTTTTATCCTATCTTTTTCAAAATCATATCTTTTTAATCATATCTTTTTTTTAAAACATATCCTTTTCAAAAATTTGATTTTAAAAATATCTTTTCTAACTTCTTATCTTCTTATCTTTTCAAAATTGATTTTCAAAATTTGTTTCAACTAACTAATTAACTTTTTGTTTGTTTCTTATCTTTTTCAAAACTACCTAACTAACTTCCCTTCTCTAATTTTCGAAAATACCTCCCTCTTTTTCAAAAATTCTTTTTAAATTGTTTTCAATTTTTTATTTTAATTTTATTTCATTCCTAATTTTTGAAAATTACTAACCTTTTTCAAAAACTATTTTCGAAATTTAACTTCAAATTTTAATTTTTAATTTTCGAAAATCCTCTTTCTCTCTCATCTCCTTCTATTTATTTATTCATCTACTAACACTTCATCTCACACAAATTCGAACCCCCTCTTCTATCTGTGTTCGAATTTTCTCTACTTCCCTTCTTTACATTGCATTCTTTTCTTCTTCTACTCACACAGGGGAACCTCTATACTTGGGCAAAAAGGATCCCTATTATTTTTATTTTTCTGTTCCCTCTTTTTCATATGAGCAGGAGCAAGGATAAGAATATTCTTGTTGAAGCAGACCCTAAACCTGAAAGGACTCTGAAGAGGAAACTAAGAGAAGCTAAAATACAACAATCCAGAGATATCCTTACAGAAATTTTTGAATAGGAAGAGGAGATGGCAGCCAAAAATAATAATAATGCAAGGAGAATGCTTGGTGACTTTACTGCACCAAATTCCAATTTACATGGAAGAAGCATCTCCATCCCTACCATTGGAGCAAACAATTTTGAGCTGAAACCTCAATTAGTTTCTCTGATGCAACAAAACTGCAAGTTTCATGGACTTCCATCTGAAGATCCTTTTCAGTTCTTAACTGAATTCTTGCAGATCTATGATACTGTTAAGACTAATGGAGTAGATTCTGAAGTCTACAGGCTCATGCTTTTCCCTTTTGCTGTAAGAGACAGAGCTAGAGTGTGGTTGGACTCTCAACCCAAAGATAGCCTGAACTCTTGGGATAAGCTGGTCATGGCTTTCTTAGCCAAGTTCTTTCCTCCTCAAAATCTGAGCAAGCTTAGAGTGGATGTTCAAACCTTCAGACGAAAAGAAGGTGAATCCCTCTATGAAGCTTGGGAGAGATACAAGCAACTGACCAAAAAGTGTCATTCTGACATGCTTTCAGAATGGACCATCCTGGATATATTCTATGATGGTCTGTCTGAATTAGCTAAGATGTCATTGGATACTTCTACAGGTGGATCCATTCACCTAAAGAAAACGCCTGCAGAAGCTCAAGAACTCATTGACATGGTTGCTAATAACCAGTTCATGTACACTTCTGAGAGGAATCCTATGGGTAATGGGACGCCTCAGAAGAATGGAGTTCTTGAAATTGATACTCTGAATTCCATATTGGCCCAGAATAAAATATTGACTCAGCAAGTCAATATGATTTCTCAGAGTCTGAATGGAATGCAAGCTGCATCCAACAGTACTCAAGAGGCATCTTCTGAAGAAGAAGCATATGATCCTGAGAACCCTGCAATAGCAGAGGTAAATTACATGGGTGAACCATATGGAAACACCTATAATCCCTCATGGAGAAATCATCCAAATCTCTCATGGAAGGATCAACAAAAGCCTCAACAAGGCTTTAATAATGGTGGAAGAAACAGGTTTAGCAATAGCAAGCCTTTTCCATCATCCACTCAGCAACAGACAGAGAACTCTGAACAAAATACCTCTAATTTAGCAAACTTAGTCTCTGATCTATCTAAGGCCACTGTGAGTTTCATGAATGAAACAAGGTCTTCCATTAGAAATTTGGAAGCACAAGTGGGCCAGCTGAGTAAGAAGATCACTAAAACTCCTCCTAGTGCTCTCCCAAGCAATACAGAAGAAAATCCAAAAGGAGAGTGCAAGGCCATTGATATAACCACCATAGCTGAACCCAAGGAGAAAGGGGAGGACGTGAATCCCAAGGAGGAAGACCTCCTGGGACGTCCAGTGATCAATAAGGAGTTTTCCTCTGAGGAACCAAAGGAATCTGAGACTCATCTAGAGACCATAGAGATTCCATTGAACCTCCTTATGCCATTCATGAGCTCTGAAGAGTACTCTTCTTCTAAAGAGAATGATGTTACTAAAGAGCAAGTTGCCAAGTTCCTTGGTGCAATCATAAAGCTGAATGCCAATTTATTTGGTAAAGAGACTTGGGGAGATGAACCTCCCCTGTTCACCAATGAACTAAATGCATTGGATCAACTGAGATTGCCTCAGAAGAAACAGGATCCTGGAAAGTTCCTAATACCTTGTACCATAGGCACCATGACCTTTGAGAAGGCTCTATGTGACCTTGGGTCAGGGATAAACCTCATGCCACTCTCTGTAATGGAGAAACTTGGAATCTTTGAGGTACAAGCTGCTAAAATCTCATTAGAGATGGCAGACAATTCCAGAAAATAGGCTTATGGACAAGTAGAGGACATATTAGTAAAGGTTGAAGGCCTTTACATCCCTGTTGATTTCATAATCCTAGATACTGGGAAGGATGAGGATGAATCCATCATCCTTGGAAGACCTTTCCTAGCCACAGCAAGAGTTGTGATTGATGATAACAGAGGTGAACTAGTCCTTCAATTGAATGAGGACTCCCTTGAGTTTAAAACTCAAGGACATCCTTCTGTAAACATGGAAAAGAGGCATAGTATGTGATGAGCGGATAATTTATACGCTTTTTGTCATTGTTTTTAGTATGTTTTTAGTAGAATCTAGTTACTTTTAGGGATGTTTTCATTAGTTTTTATGTTAAATTCACATTTCTGGACTTCACTATGAGTTTGTGTGTTTTTCTGTGATTTCAGGTATTTTCTGGCTGAAATTGAGGGATTTGAGCAAAAATCAGATTCAGAGGTTGAAGAAGGACTGCTGATGTTGTTGGATTCTGACCTCCCTGCACTCAAAATGGATTTTCTGGAGCTACAGAACTCAAAATGGCGCGCTTCCAATTGCGCTGGAAAGTATACATCCAGGGCTTTCAAGCAATATATAATAGTCCATACTTTGCCCAATTTTAGATGACGCAAACTGGCGTTCAACGCCAGCTCTCTGCCCAATTCTGGCGTCCAGCGCCAGAAACAAGTTGCAAAGTGGAGTTCAACGCCCAAAATGGAACAAAAGCTGGCGTTCAACTCCAAGAATGACCTCTCCATGTGTAGACTTCAAGCTCAGCCCAAGCACACACCAAGTGGGCCCCGGAAGTGGATTTATGCATCAATTACTTACTTCTGTAAACCCTAGTAGCTAGTTTATTATAAATAGGACTTCTTACTATTGTATTAGATATCTTGGAACATCTTTGGACGCCAAGTTCTTAGATCATGGGGGCTGGCCATTCGGCCATGCTTGGACCTTTCACTTATGTATTTTTAACGGTAGAGTTTCTACACTCCACAGATTAAGGTGTGGAGCTCTGCTGTTCCTCAAAGATTAATGCAAAGTACTACTGTTTTCTACTCAATTCATCTTATTTCGCTTCTAAGATATTCATTCGCACTTCAACCTGAATGTGATGAACATGACAATCATCATCATTCCGTATGAACACGTGCCTGACAACCACCTCCGTTCTACCTTAGATTGAATGAGTGTCTCTTAGATCTCTTAATCGGAATCTTCGTGGTGTAAGCTAGAATGATGGCGGCATTCAAGAGAATCCGGAAAGTCTAAACCTTGTCTGTGGTATTCCGAGTAGGATTCAATGATTGAATGACTGTGACGAACTTCAAACTCGCGAGTGCTGGGCGTAGTGACAGATGCAAAAGGAGGGTGAATCCTATTCCAGCATGATCGGGAACCTCAGATGATTAGCCGTGTCGTGACAGGGCATCTTGGACCATTTTCACAAGAGGAGGGGATGTAGCCACTGACAACGGTGATGCCCTTGCATAAAGCCAGCCATGGAAAGGAGTAAGACTGATTGGATGAAGACAGTAGGAAAGCGGAGGTTCAGAGGAACGAATGCATCTCCATACGCTTATCTGAAATTCTCACCAGTGATTTACATAAGTATTTCTATCCTTCTTTTATTACTAGATTTCGAAAACCCCATTACTATTTTATATCCGCCTGACTGAGATTTACAAGGTGACCATAGCTTGCTTCATACCAACAATCTCCGTGGGATTCGACCCTTACTCACGTAAGGTATTACTTGGACGACCCAGTACACTTGCTGGTTAGTTGTATCGAAGTTGTGACAAATTATGAATTGAGATTAGAGCACCAAGTTTTTGTAGCCATTACCAGAGATCACAATTTCGTGCACCAGTAAGCTTCTCTCAAAACAGAGTCAACCTGAGCCCCCACAGTCAAACTCTAAGTTTGGTGTTGGAAGGCCACAACCAAACTCTAAGTTTGGTGATGAACTCCCATATCCAAACTCTAAGTTTGGTGTTGGGGAGTCTCAACAATGCTCTGAACATCTGTGAGGCTCCATGAGAGCCCACTGTCAAGCTATTGACATTAAAGAAGCGCTTGTTGGGAGGCAACCCAATTTTTATTTAATTATATTTTTTATTAGTTATATGTCTTCATAGGTTCATGATCATGTGGAGTCACAAAAACAACTGAAAAAATTGAAGAAAAATCAAAAACAGCATAAAAATTAGCACACCCTTGATAAACCCATATTTCATGAGTTCTTTTGTGCTTAATTTGAGTGATTTATACAATCCTTCACCTACTTATTCACATTAATTGCATGGTTTTACTTTCCCTTCCTTATTATGTCATATTGTGAAAAACATGTTTCCTAAGCTTTAAAATTAATTATTTTAATTACCTTTATTTCCATTCGATGCCGTCATTAGTGTGTTGAGTAGTTTCAGATTTTCTAAGGCAGAATGACTTAGAGGATGGAAAAGGAAACATACAAAAATGGAAGGAGAAGGCAAAACGGAGCTTTGAAGGAAACTGGTGTTCACGCGATCGCATGGACGACGCGATCGCGTGCCAGAAGCGAAGATGCAGCGACGCGGCGCATGACTGACGCGGTCGCATGACTGACGCGACTGCGTGGCAAGGAAAAGCTCCAAATGACGCGACTGTGTGACCCACGCGGACGCGTGATAGAGGCCACGCACCAGAATTTATAGAATACGCCCCCAGCAAATTCTGAAGCCCTTTTTGGCCCAAATCCAAGTACAGACAGCATAGACCAGAGGTTATAAAGTGTGGGAATGCATCCATTCAAGGAGAGCTCGCATATTTTACTTTTCAATGATTTAGATTTAGTTGAGAGGGAGATCTTCTCCTCTCTCTCTTTTAGGATTTAGGGTTTCTTCTTGTTTTAAGAGTGACTCTCATTCCAGGTTTTATATTTCTTTGTTTTAAACTTCCCTTTCACTTTATTTATTTAATTCAGTATCTGAGTTGGCTATTTATCTTTATAATTGAATCTATGAATTCTTTCATGTTGCAGACTGTTATTTGAATTAATGATAATTGAGGTATTTTCAGTTTATGATTGGTTCTGGTTAAGAATTCAGTAACTCAACAGTTATTAAACTCAACATAACTGATAATCCTTATCTTGCTAATTGAGCTGAACTTAAGTAATCCCAACCTTTTCTTAGGAAATAATTAGGATTCAAAGGTCAATTTAATTAGTCCCTTGACTTTCCTTTGCTTTATTAAAGGTTGACCAAGTGGAATATAGATTTAACCTTCATTGTAGTTGAGAGAGATAACTAAGTTGGACATCTAATTTCTCTTACCTTGCCAAAAGTTTGTTTTACAGTATTTATTTATTTTAATTGCCATTTACTTTACTTATCATTCAAATCACTTGCTTCTCACCTTCTAAACCCCGCTTACAACCTTCATAGCCAATAATAAGAACATACTTCCTTGCAGTTCCTTGAGAAGACGACCCGAGGTTTGAATACTCGGTTAACAATTTTTAAAGGGGTTTGTTACTTGTGACACCCAAAACGTTTGTACGAAGGGATTTTTGTCGGTTTAGAGACTATATCTACAACGCGACTGTTTCTATGAATCTCTTTACTGGTAGAAATCCCGACGTCAAAATGGCGCCGTTGCCGGGGAACTGCTAACGTGTGCCTTATTATTGGTTATTGTAAATATTTTTTCTTTTGCTTGTTTATTTATTTTTGTTTTTCCTTTCTATCTTTATTTGCTACTATGAACTCTCACCCCTCTCGCTTTGAGTTTGGTTCTAATATTGTTAAAGGAAATAGAAGTTACAGCAGGAATGTGTACCAAGGTCAGACTAATCAAGGATGGATGGGACCAAGAGGATCTAATCAACCCTTTTGGCAGTAACACCCTCCGAGATATCCTGGACAAAGACCATTCTACAGTGCAAACCCAGCTGAAAGACATGGTGGACAACCTTGTAACTACCAACAGGCCCCACCCCGTGCATATAAACCATCCTTTCAACATAACTTCGAACCACCACACTCGCAAGCTTCTCTTTACCATTCGCCACCATATGATCCTTCCTTACCCCAATACCAATCCGATTGTTCCCAATCACCACCACTTTCCTTTGTATCATGTCCAAGTCCAGCAACCCGAGAAGCAGAGGATCGCCTAAGGAAAACAGTAATTAAATTTCAAACAACCATTAAACAACTGGATCAAGCGCTAATTCAATGGGCTTCTAGGCGCTCAATTACACAAGGATTAGCCACAGCTCCATGTGGACAGCCCAATGAAGAGCGTAGCATGAAGGAGCTGCCAGAAACTCCAGTGGACAAGACAGAGAATGAATTTGTACTAGAACAATTAGAAGAAGCTGTCTTTGTTCAAGAAGAAGAGTTGGTTTAAGATCTAGGAGATGCTGAACCTCCATGAGAATCCAGAATTGAGGAAAACGCCGTCAAGGAGACTACAGTTGATGCTAAGGAGGATATTTCTCCAAGGCAAGTCGTTTATGAGGAATCAGACGGAATAATCCAAGATGCAAAATCCCTTGATGATGATAGTTACAAGTCTAGCTCTCTTGGTGATGAACTTGCATCTGCAAGTGAATTCTCTGAGATCGAAGAATCTTCCCCAAGTGAATATGAAGATGATGCGGAGGTAGATTTCTCTCAACCTCCAATCTATGACTCAAGTGATGAGGAAGACATAGAAGACTTTGACCAGGACACAGATACAATTGAAGATCTTTGCAAAGAAGTGGAGGAATTCACAGAAGAGCACAAGGAAACGGAACTTGCAGAACCACCAAAAACACCTATCCCAAGGCCATTACCACCTAATACAAGCTTCAAGTGGGTACAATCCTTAACTTATAACTTTACTTATTCACTTGAATATGGTTTGCTTGAAACAGATGGCCAGCTTAGAGCTCTCTGCGGCTTTAAGAGTAAGAGGGAAATGGCTCGTACTCAGAGCTGGTGCACAAGGTTCAATAAGGTTCCACGCTTCACCTCGAAGTACACGGGTTGGTATCATGCTCAATTGCATGGATCACGAAGAACGTTTGGTCATCACGGTGAGATTCTACTTTTTAAACCGCCTGAATGGAGACATGTAGATCAAGACGGAGGCGGATTTAAAAGCAAGGCTTGGAATCCTAGAGTTTATTCTGACATTTGTCATCCCGGGAGCCTAACAATATATTTGAAGCTGTTCAGAAGCTTTGCATGCCTAGTTTGGGACCCCGGAGGCTATTGGCATTCCAAGCACTGGTGGAGATTTTTGGACGAATTTAAACATAAGCCGCCATAACAGGATACTCATCCAATGTCCAACTTAAGGACTTTAACTAAAAGTTCTAGGTGGGAGACATCCCACCATGGTATGGTCGCTTCTTTTTCAATTTATTTCTTATTAATTGCTTTCATTTTTCCTTTTTCATTTTAATATTAAACCTGGAATCATGCATAGCATTCATGTTAATCATTGCATTTTGCATTTATTCATGCATACAAAAAAAAAGAGAGAGAAGGGTGCACGACGCGCTGCATGCCCCATGCGATCGCGTCATATTGCGAAAAACACCACCCGCGCGACCGCGTGACCCACGCGGCCGCGTGATATATATATATCGGTGTAAGGATCCAACGAATAGAAAGTTAGGCTGGAATCGTGCGGCCCTTGTGCGTTTTGCACAAATTGGCCCACGCGATCGCATGCCCCATGCGATCGCGTCACTTGCACAATACCAATCCCACGCGACCGCGTGAGCAACGCGATCGCGTCACATGGATTGCACATCACCAAAAAAGGAGACAGAGAGTTGCGCTAAAACGGCGCTGGAGTCGTGCATTTAGCACGAATTCCGGCGACGCGATCACGCGACCCACGCGATCGCGTCACCCTTTTTTCCCCCCTCTCATGCGATCGCGCGCCCCACGCGATCGCGTCACTCCCATTTTCACCCCAACCACGCGACCGCGTGCCCCACGCGGCCGCGTGGATTCGAAAATATAACCCCACCAGCCACGCGAACCCTATCAGTCGCACAGCCCCCCACCCCCAACCCTCTTCTCCCTCTTTGATTCCTCTCCCTCCAACCACCACCCAGCACCACCCAGCCGCCACTGCGTCACCACCCAGATGCCGCCGCCACGCCAGACGCTGCCGCCGCAACCCCCTCCCCTCTTTTCTTCTTCCTTCTTCCTCTCTCCTCCCCTCTCCACCACTGCCCACCGCGCCACCGCCCACACCGCCGACCACCCAGCCGCGCCCCCCCTCTACGCCACCCACCTGCAAACCCCCCTTCTTCTTTTACTAACCCTAAACCCTCTCTTCGCCACTGCCCCCCTCAGCCGCCACCGCAAAGCCGTGCCCCGCCACCGCGCCGGACGCCACCGCAGCCACCTTCTTCCCCGTTCCACCCCTCCCGCCTACTGGGTTCCGCAAAAGCAACCCCCTTTTCTCCGTTCGTCATTTTTCTGTAATTTTTTTCCGTTCCTGTTCATAATTAGGATAGTTAGATATGCATGTTGCAGTGGAATTTTTAGGTTGTTAGGTAGCTTAGGCGGTGGTTAGTGGATCTAGGTCTGTTTACTTGCACTGTTCCTGTTTCTGTTTTATCATAACTGCAATTCTGCTGTTCCTGTGACCTTGTTCATATGCTGTGTTTTCCTACAATTGCTGCTTGTTACTCTAAATTTTACTGTTTCTATTCCTTATTGGTAACTTGACGTCGGGATTTTTGCCAGTAAAGAATGTCATAAAAACAGTCGCGTTGTAGATATAGTCTCTAAACCGACAAAAATCCCTTCGTACAAACGTGTTTGGTTGTCACAAGTAACAAACCCCTTTGAAATTGATAACCGAGTATTCAAACCTCGGGTCGTCTTCTCAAGGAATTGCAGGGAAGTATGTTCTTATTATTGGTTATGGAGATTGTAAATTGGGGTTTTGAGAAAGAGGAATAATTATGAAAGATAAATTAATAATAAAAATAAACTCTTGGCAAAGTATGAAGAACTGGAAGTCCTATCCTTATCAATTGTGATGAGAATTGGGTTTTAATCCCACTTTGTTAACCTTTACTAAACAAAGGAAGGTTAAGTGGACTGATTAGCTTGATTCTCAAGTCCTAGTCAACTCTTGTGGAGAGACTAGCTTTAGAGCAATCCTAGTGCAATCAGAATCTGCCAATTTCAACCACTGTTTTATTTGACAGCTCAAGCGTTACCAATCAATCAACCAAAGCCAAAAGGGGAGAAATTCTACTTGAATAAAAATAATTTGGATAAACACAGGGCATTAATAAATTAAAGAGAGCAATCATAAGTCTGAAATACTTTGAATTATATTAAATAAAATGTTTAAATCATAACATGGGAATTCATAAATTAAATTAGAAAAATAAATAAAAATAAAGAACCTGGGATTTGAGAGTTACTCCTAAAACTAAGAGAAGTCCTAAATCCTAAGAGAGAGAGGAGAGAACCTCTCTCCAAACTAAATCTAAATCATGACAAGTGATATATGGAAGCATGATATGTATGGATACATTCCCCCACTTTATAGCCTCTAATCTGTGTTTTCTGGGCCACAAACGGGGTCAAAAACAGTCCAGAATTTGCTGGTTTCGGATTTTGCCATGCTGGTTTTTCGTCACTGCGACGGGGCCGCATGGATCACGCAGTCGCGTTGCCTAGCGTCAGGGGAACTATAGCATATTATATATCAAATCGAAGCCCCGGATGTTAACATTCCAACGCAACTAGAACCGCGTCGTTTAGACCTCTGTAGCTAAAGTTATAGCCGTTTGAGTGCTGAGAGGTCAGGCTGGACAGCTTAGCAATTTCTCCAACTTCTTGCATTCCTTCCACTTTTGCATGCTTTCTCCCCATCCTCCAAGCCATTCCTGCCTTATAATATCTGAAAACACTTAACACACATATCAAGGCATCTAATGGTAATAAGAGAGGATTAATAATAAGCAAATATAAGATCAAAGAAGTATGTTTTCAATCAAAGCACATAATTAGGAAGGAAATATAAAACCATGCAAATAGTATGAATAAGTGGGTAAAGAGTTGGTAAAAACCACTCAATTGAGCACAAGATAAACCATAAAATAGTGGTTTATCAACCTCCCCACACTTAAACAATAGCATGTCCTCATGCTAAGCTCAAGAGAAGCTATAAAGAATGAAGAATGTATGAAATACAACCTATGAATGTAACTACATGCAGAATATTTCCACCTACTTAGTTAAAAGTAAACAAATCTTTCAAGAGGAAATATGAACTGGATTTCACTAATTTAAATCATGAAAATGAAGTACAAATAGACTTGCAAGAAGAAAATAGCTCATGAAAGCAGGGAACAAGGGATTGAGCATCGAACCCTCACTGGTAGTGTATACACTCTAATCACTCAAGTGTTTTAGGTTCGATTCTCTCAATTCTCTACTAACCTTGCTTTCTAAGGCTTGCTCTTCATCTAACAATCAACATAAATTTAATGTATAAATACACAAATCAAGAGGACTTTTAAGGGTTGTAATGGGGTTAGGGTCAAGGTAGGATTGTATTTGGCCAAGTGGACTAAAATTTGAATCCTTAATTAACTTAAACTTTTCCCACCTAACTTAAACAATCCATGTAATCATAATACAACATCTAACCATCCATTAACCATGTTTTCCACATATTCATGCATTCTAATTTCAAGTACAACTCATATGCATTGCTTTCACCACATATTTTGGGGCATTTTGTCCCCTTTTACTTATTTGCTCTTTTTCTTTTTCTTTTTTATATATATATATATATATTTTTGTTTTCTTTTATTTTTCTCAATGCATATGATTAATTTATTGAATGCATGAACATGTCCTAAACATTTCTTTCACATTTTTAGAAAATTCTAACATACTCAATTCTCAAACCAATTGTTTCCAAACCCACTTTTCCCACACTTAATTTATGAGCGCTCTCACTAGTCTAAGCTAACTAAGGATTCAAATTAAGGATATTATTGTTTTCCGCTTAGAGTTAATGATGTGCTAAAGTAAAGAACAAAGGGATAAAATAGGCTCAAATTGGTTTGCAAAGGATAATGAAAGGTAAGGCGATATGGGTATGTAAGCTAAGTGAAACAAAGGCCTCAATCATATAAGTGTATGAATACATCAAATTATGAAAATATAGAATTAAGCAAGACAAATATCACAATTTTAGAGAGAAAAAATACACATCAAAAATAAAATATTGGTTAAAAAATGCAACCAATTTAAATAGGCTCAAAATCTCACAGGTTTTGTGTGTTCGAGCTCTAAACCATGTTCCAGTATAATATCTCTTCAAACAAGTGTAACATTAAATTTTATTCAAATTAGTGAAATGATCTAAAAATTTTCTTGAAAAAGAAAATATTACTTCAACCAAGTGGTAAAATATGCAAAAAAAAAAAAATCAAATAAACATGCAATCAAATATGCGAATGCAACAATGAACAAACGAATAAAATAAAAAAATATGGTGTTGAGTCAAGAAATAACTAACCCATGGAGATCGGTATCGACCTCCCCACACTTAAAGATTGCACCGTCCTCGGTGCATGCTAAGATGTGCAAGTGGATGGGGGTTGTGGTTTCTCAGCTGGGCTCTTCTTTTTGTTCCTTTCCTTGCCGGCGGTTTGGGAGTAGCTTTCTCCTTTCCTTCCTTGGTGGCCATCCTGAAGAAGGGAAGAGAAAGTAAATTAAATTCAAATAGATATATAGCAAGGAAGAGAATGGAAGAGTGGTGATGGATACACATTAGGATGTAATTGACATTAACACATGCTCTCGAGTACATGTGAAAAGCCAGTAATGAAAAATAGCCAGTGCATCGAAAGATAAGTGGATGCAGGGTGTTTATTGGCATGCCGGAAAAGGGCATGAGTAGCATAGACCAAGCATTACTTGTAATAATTTACCATGTTTGTATTGACAATTATATTCAATTAAAATAGTAAAGGGAGTTTATGAAAAGCAAGCATTAAATAGTATAAAGTATAATAGAGAAGTGCATAATGCCATACGGGCGTTTTCACAAACACATAGCATGCATGGTAAATAATCTAATGAAAATAATAAATTGAACATGCAAGCAACCCTTTAAAAATAAATATATATAATTGTCAAATAATTCCTCTAATAACCCACAAGTAAAATATAGAAATAGTGACCCAAATAAATTTCTAACACCAATGAAAATAATGCAATGAATGAAAGTATGCAAATAAATTAAATAAAATAGAATGGAAGTGAAGGAAAATAAGAAAGGAAGAAGAAAGAAATAAGAAAAGATAGGAAAAATAAGGATTAGAGAAGAAAAGATAAGAAAATTGGCTGATCTGGATATTCTGTGCGCTGCTTGTGATGCGGACGCGTGAGTGACGCGGTCGCGTGGTGCGTGATAAGGTCAGGTGACGCGGACGCGTGGGTCACGCGATCGCGTGGCCTGTTTTGTGTGATTGGCGCGAGTGTAGCCTCGTGGTCGCGTAACTCTCTGTTCGAAACTCTTTTTGCCAAAATTCTGGGTGACACGATCGCATGCTATGCGATCGCGTGAGTGGCCATCATGGGGATATGACGCGGACGCGTGAGGCACGCGTTCGCGTGGTGAGGCTTGGGCTACCAGCACGAGTCCTGCCCAACTCCAGCTCAACTTTCGGCCATGCACCTGGTTGACGTCGATTTTCAGGTCACGCGGCCGCGTGAGGCACGCGGTCGCGTGGGAGGCCATTATTCCCATATGACGCGGTCGCGTGGGGTGATTTGTGCCATTGGCATGCCTCCAGCGCTGCTCCTGCGTAACTTTCTGTTCAATTTATTATTCTCTCATCTCCTTGCGACGCGGACGCGTCGCTGATGCGGTTGCGTCGCGTGCTCGCTTTTTTTTTTTTTAGTCTGAAAAGAAAATGCAGAATGCAGTGTTAATATGGATGTGATGCAAAACTCCAGGTTCAATAAAATAAAATAAAACTCAAAAACAAATAAAACTAAAAAATGAAAAAGGAACGATTATACCATGGTGGGTTGTCTCCCACCTAGCACTTTTAGTTAAAGTCCTTAAGTTGGACATTTGGTGAGCTTCCTGTTATGGTGGCTTGTGCTTGTATTCATCCAGGAATCTCCACCAATGTTTGTGATTCCAATGGCCTCCGGGATCCCAAACTAGGCGCAGAAAGCCTTCAAGTAAGTTAAAGCATGTGACAAGGCCCCAAGAGTGCTGATTTCTAGATTGGATTCCGGGGTCCCAAATCTTGCTTTTGCACCCGTCTTCTTGTTGAGCAATATTGTTCCATTCGGGTGGCAGGCAATCTGAATTCTCACTAAGGCGACCAAACAACTTCCTAGACCCATTCAGTTGAGCTTTATAACAACCTTTGCGTTTAAACTTAAAGCTTCCAACCATGATGAACCTTGCAGGACAATTCTTACCACTGGCCACCTTCCTCTTACTCTTAATGTCACAAAGAGCTCTAAGTTGACCATCCGTCTCCAGTAGCCCATATTCAAGTGGGATTAGAAAGCTAAGGGATATGAATTTTACCCACTTGAATGTTGTGAAGGATGATGGCAACTTAGGGGAGGGGTTTCCAACAACTTTGGCAGGGTAATTTCAAGCTCCACTCCCTTGTGCTCTTCTTTGACATCTTCTACCTCTTGATCAACCTCTACAAAATCTTCAACCATGATCTGCCTTGGAGGTTGTACGCTCTTTTCAACATCAACATCAAACACCGTGGAAGGAGGCTCTGTGACTGGACTTTCCAATGGAGGTACAGCATCTCTTAAGTCTGCAACCACTTCTTCCTTTTTAATAATTGCTACTTTGTCCAGTTGTTTAAGTATAAAATCGTACTCATCCTTGATGTTTTTCTTTCTATGACAACTCCCTTCAACTATTCTTTCATCTTTAAGGGTCTCTCCTACCCTTACCCATAGGGCCTCCTCTAGCTCTTTATGAAGTATGGATTCACGAAGATGATTCCTTCTTTTCTGTTCCATATCAATAGCATAATTGGGATCATCTTGCTCTTGGATTGATGGATGTGGGTGCTCTTCCATGGATGGTGGTGATGGGATGGAGAGATTATTCTGTGGTTGACAAGGAAGTGCACTAGAGCTTGAGGGTTGATTGTTGAAGGTATTTGGTGGTCTGATTTGGGTGAAGAGAGCTTGTATAGTAGAGTTTAGATTGGCAAGTGCTTTCTCCATGGAGGTTTGGGGTGGATCTATGTATGGTTCATTTGGTTCATAAGGTGGTTGGTATGGTGGTTGAGGGTTAGGGTCATATGGAGGTGAATGGTGGAAAGGGGCTTGTGAGTTTGGTGGTCCAAAGTTATGTTGAGGAAAGGGTTTATAGGCATATGGTGGTGGTTATTGATAGTCCATTGGAGGCGGTTGTTGCCATGAGGGTTGATCAAATCCTTGTGGCTCCTCCCATCTTTGATTGTTCCAACCTTGATGCCTGTTCTCATTGTAATTTCTTCTTCCTGCAACATTATTGTAACCAGGCTCATAGCCAAAGGGGTGAGAGTTCATAGTAACAAATAAAAAAAAATAAATTTAAATTAAAAGGTTATTTAAATTTTGAATTTGAAAATTAAATTTTGAAATTTGAAATTTGAAATTTTGAAATTTGAATTTTGAAATTTGAATTTTAAATTTTTGAAATTTGAATTTTTTGAAATTTGAAATTTGAAATTTGAAAATTTTTAAATTTAAATTTTGAAATTTTTTAAATTTGAACTTTTGAAATTTGATTTTTGAAATAAGATAAGATAAGATAAAAATTTTAAAAATAAAAATCTGAAATTTTTTTTTCGAAAAAATTAATTAAAAATATTTTTGAATTTAATGAGGAAAGAGAAAAACAATAAAATGACACCAAATTTCAAATTTTTAGATCAAAACGAAGAAAACAACTAAGAACAGCTTGAAGGTCAAGATGAACGCGAAGAACAACTTGAAGATCAAGATGAACACTAAGAACAAATTTTAAAAAAAAAAATTTATAACTAAATAAAAACAAATAACCTCTTAATTTATGAAAAAGCAAAAATAAAAACAAAAATAAAAACAAATAAACAAGCAAAAATAAAAAAAAATATTTACAATAACCAATAATAAGGCACACATTTGCAATTCCCCGGCAATGGCACCATTTTGAGGTCGGGATTTTTGCCAGTAAAGAATGTCATAAAAACAGTCGCGTTGTAGATATAGTCTCTAAACCGACAAAAATCCCTTCGTACAAACGTGTTTGGTTGTCACAAGTAACAAACTCCTTTGAAATTGATAACCGAGTATTCAAACCTCGGGTCGTCTTCTCAAGGAATTGCAGGGAAGTATGTTCTTATTATTGGTTATGGAGATTGTAAATTGGGGTTTTGAGAAAGAGGAATAATTATGAAAGATAAATTAATAATAAAAATAAACTCTTGGCAAAGTATGAAGAACTGGAAGACCTATCCTTATCAATTGTGATGAGAATTGGGCTTTAATCCCACTTTGTTAACCTTTACTAAACAAAGGAAGGTTAAGTGGACTGATTAGCTTGATTCTCAAGTCCTAGTCAACTCTTGTGAAGAGACTAGCTTTAGAGCAATCCTAGTGCAATCAGAATCTGCCAATTTCAACCACTGTTTTATTTGACAGCTCAAGCGTTACCAATCAATCAACCAAAGCCAAAAGGGGAGAAATTCTACTTGAATGAAAATAATTTGGATAAACACAGGGCATTAATAAATTAAAGAGAGCAATCATAAGTCTGAAATACTTTGAATTATATTAAATAAAATGTTCAAATCATAACATGGGAATTCATAAATTAAATTGGAAAAATAAATAAAAATATAGAACCTGGGATTTGAGAGTTACTCCTAAAACTAAGAGAAGTCCTAAATCCTAAGAGAGAGAGGAGAGAACCTCTCTCCAAACTAAATCTAAATCATGAGAAGTGAATTATGGAAGTGTGATATGTATGGATGCATTCCCCCACTTTATATCCTCTAATCTGTGTTTTCTGGGCCGCAAACTGGGTCAAAAACAGTCCAGAATTCGCTGGTTTCGGATTTTGCCACGCTGGTTTTTCGTCACTGCGACGCGGCCGCATGGATCACGCGGTCGCGTTGCCTAGCGTTAGGGGAACTATAGCATATTATATATCAAATCGAAACCCCGGACGTTAGCTTTCCAACGCAACTAGAACCGCGTCGTTTGGATCTCTGTAGCTAAAGTTATAGCCATTTGAGTGCTGAGAGGTCAGGCTGGACAGCTTAGCAATTTCTCCAACTTCTTGCATTCCTTCCACTTTTGCATGCTTTCTCCCCATCCTCCAAGCCATTCCTGCCTTATAATATCTGAAAACACTTAACACACATATCAAGGCATCTAATGGTAATAAGAGAGGATTAATAATAAGCAAATATAAGATCAAAGAAGCATGTTTTCAATCAAAGCACATAATTAGGAAGGAAATATAAAACCATGCAAATAGTATGAATAAGTGGGTAAAGAGTTGGTAAAAACCACTCAATTGAGCACAAGATAAACCATAAAATAGTGGTTTATCATAACTGCAGCAAGTTTTTAATTCATATGAATTGCTTTGTTTGCTGTTTATTTTCCGGGACAATCCAAATTTAGCCAGAATGCTGCCCAAATTTTTTTTTTTTTGAAAATTGTTTTCGTTCATGTTTTGGTTTGGCATTTCTGAACTCTGTTTTACTCTGCTTTACCCAAACCATTACATGAATGCTATGGCAGACTTTCTTATCCTTTTTGATTTCCTGGTTCATAAACTGCTTGCTAGATTATGAGTACTTCTATTCTTACCTGTGAATCCTTGTTACATGGTTTTTTTTCTCTATGCCACTTACTTTAACCCGCACTTTACTAACTCACTGATTTTAATTTACTAATTTCTTTTTCAAATCCTAACCATACTAACTCTTTTGATCTCTTTTCTGATTATTTTCACTTTCCTCTAACTTTCTAACCATGGCATATTGCTTATTTTTTTCCATTTAACATAAATTCAATCACATTTCATATACTCATTTTCCTTATTTTATTTCTCCTTTGCCGCTTTGAGTTTCCTTTATTTAATTGCCTATCTGCTTTACTATTTTTATCCATATCCTGGTTTTCTGTTTTTCAGGATGTCTGCCTCACAGAGGAAAGGTAAAGGCAAGGCAACTGGCAAGCACAAGAGAGGAGATTCCTCCCAGTCTATCATTGCTCTAATGCACGATTCTTCATGGCGGGAGAAGAACTTCACACAGCAGGAAAAAGCTTACCAGCTGCTCCCTGCAAATGATCCAATAAAATTTGCAAACCAGTACTGTGAACTGAAGTACCCGACTTTTGCAAACTCCAGAAATCTATACCTGGAACGAACTCTGAAGATTCCAGAAGCACTCCCATAGTACACCACTGAGCAAATCAAGCAAAGGGGCTGGTTCTTTCTGGAAAGAACACTGACAGAGGTCAACGCATCTTGGGTCCGGGAATTCTACTGTAACTACTACCTCACCACCCTAGATGCCGTGAACCTGAGAGGAAAGCAAATTCTGGTCACTGAAGAGGCCTTAGATGACTCTCTCTGGCTCCTAGCCAAGTCCGATCAACCTGATGGTTTTGTAAAGGCTGAGGAGGACATGGGCCAGATGCAGTTTGACTGGGATGCCGTGAAGGCACGGATAGCTCTCGACCCGACAGTTCCTTGGGAGATGGGTCAGGACACTACCATGCCTAGAGGGATCAAGAGAGTGTACTTAAATGATGAGGCTCGGTTATGGCATCAGATCTTGAGTAATTTTGTGATGGCGAGTACTCACGAGACGGAGATCCCGACTACCATGATCACCCTCCTTTGGTGTGTGCTGGAGGGTAAGGCCCTTTATCTGCCACGTTTCATTCGGCACTATATGGCCAGGGTCCACGTCCGAGACACCCTCCATTTTCCATATCTAGTTACACAGCTTGGCCGTCGGGCTGACGTGCCATGGGAAGATGCCGATGAGAGACCACCAGCGGCGGATTACAGGAAGATCATTCCTCACAGCAGGAACTTCTTAGCTTTGGGCTACAGACCACCACCCTTCACTGCTACTGAAGAGACAGCCCCACCGTCTACTGGACCCTCTTCATCCACAGCTGCCACTGCTGCTCCTGCCGCTACCACTGCACCTCCACCTGCCACAGAGCCCGTATACCGCCTCGTGCACCGCTTATTCCGACAGCTTGATCAGATGGAGTGTCGTAACCGGCGCCGGTATGAGAGATTGGAGCGTCGCAGCCAGCGACGCTATTCGCATCTGAAGCTGATGATCCGACAGGGTGGTGACATCCCCTCTGAGCCCGACACACCATCTAAGCCATCAGAGGAGGAGGAGGATGCGCACGAGGAGGAGACTCATTTCCAGGAGGAGACCCATCAGCAGGCAGCCACAGAGCAGGCTGCCCCGCATCAGGAGGTTATGCCCCAGATAGAGGCTGCGGATCCGGAGATCCCGATCCAGTCAGCCCCACCTCTACAGCAGCCAGACTCCCAGCCCACCACCACTGAGACTCCAGATACCATCCCTACCAGTGATGACACCCCTTCACATCCGGCTTGATTAAGCATCGGGGAAGATGCTTCCTTTTAAGTGTGGGGAGGTCGCCATCTCTGGCGTTTATTTTGGTGAACCACTACATCTTTTTCTTTTATTTTGGATATTTTTCTGTATTTTTCTCTTTTTCTTTTACTGTTATTTTCTGAGTACTTATACATTGCTTTTATGTATTTTTACTCTATTTTTGCATATTGCATCTTTAGTTCATATTGTTAGTTATTTAGTTTAGTTTGCAATTCTGATTTATTAGTGGATTAATTAGTATAGCTTACCCTTTTTAGCATAAGATAGTATAGTTTAAATTGAAAAATATAAAAAGGAAGTAAGCTAGGAAATTAAACATATCAGATTTAAATCCACAAACCTTGTATATAGCATTACATGATGTAGTTAAGCTGACAATATTTCATCAAGGAGGAACATTAAAACTTTAAAAGCTACCCTAAATAATTTTTTTATGAGAATAATGGGAATTTTTAACTAAACCTGCATACAATATATAAATGATATATGATGCTTGAGTTAGAGAACACACAGCCTGTGAGTCTTGAGCTTAATTGTATGGTTGCATTCAAACCATAATTTCATTTCTGTGTGTTTCATTTCTTTTTATTCTGATGTTCTTTTCTTTGCTTTAATCTATATGTCCAATTATAGAATATAGAATAGATACATACCAAGAGAATGATTGAGGCCATCATTTGATTTTAGCTCACTTACCCCAAATTAGCCTACCTTTTACATCACCCTTGTTAGCCCCCTTGAGCCTTTTAAAACCCCTTTATTCTGTTTAGCCAAATTACTAGCCTTAAGCAGAAAAACAAAAGAAAATCCCAAGTGAATCCTTGGTTAGCTTAAGATAGAAAATCATGAATAGAGTTAAATGTGAGAAACCTTTTGGGAACATGGATGATAGAAACAAAAGGGTAGAGAAGTTAAAAGAAATAAAATAAATTTGGGAAGCATGCTCATGAGAAAATCTAAGTGATTCAATTACCATGTGCATCAAAAAAAAAAAAGAGAAGAGAAAGAGAGTTATTTTTCAGCATCTAATTAAAAGGGTATACAAAAGAAATTCCCCAATGCAAAAATAAAAACAATGCACATGGGATAAAAATAAAAAGTGAAACATGAGCATGTAACAATAAGTGGGATAACATGGGAAAATAGGTAAAGAGATTTTTGTCTTACTAAATATGTATGTTAGGTGAGATCTTAGTCTAATTAAGGATTCACTTATTAGCTCACTTGACCCTATACATAAATCCTTACCTTTACCTTGACCATATTACAACCTCAATTAAAGACCTCATGACTTTTTGGTGTGACTATATTCTATAATTGTTGATTGGTTAGATGAAGAACAAAGCTATAGAAAATAAGAATAAAAAGAAAAATAGAGTGAATAAACCCAATAAACACTGAGTGACTAGAGAGTAAACACAAAATCCAGTGAGGGTTCAATAACTCATCAACATATATCTGTACTTAATTTACTAATTATTTTGCAAGTTTGTACAATGTTTTCTTTCCCATCTCATTTGCTAAAATGCTTTATTATTTAAGGGTTGGCTATATATATATACATGACTCCTTGAGAATGTGAACTAACTTGGCTACATGTAAGCTTTATATATGAGTAAATAAATTAGAGTTGCATGATGCATCATTCATTTAGGTAGTTGCATTTAAATTAGGTTGCATTGCATGACATTCCATCACTTTAACCTTAATTATTTACCTTGGATTTAGCATGAGGACATGCTAGTGTTTAAGTGTGGGGAGGTTGATAAACCCATATTTCATGAGTTCTTTTGTGCTTAATTTGAGTGATTTATACAATCCTTCACCTACTTATTCACATTAATTGCATGGTTTTACTTTCCCTTCCTTATTATGTCATATTGTGAAAAACATGTTTCCTAAGCTTTAAAATTAATTATTTTAATTACCTTTATTTCCATTCGATGCCGTGATTAGTGTGTTGAGTAGTTTTAGATTTTCTAAGGCAGAATGACTTAGAGGATGGAAAAGGAAACATACAAAAATGGAAGGAGAAGGCAAAACGGAGCTTTGAAGGAAACTGGTGTTCACGCGATCGCATGGACGACGCAATCGCGTGCCAGAAGCGAAGATGCAGCGACGCGGCCGCATAACTGACGCGACCGCGCGCCTTAAGCAGAACGCACATGATGCGGTCGCATGACTGACGCGACCGCGTGGCAAGGAAAATCTCCAAATGACGCGACCGCGTGACCCACGCGGACGCGTGACAGAGGCCACGCACCAGAATTTACAGAATACGCCCCCAGCAAATTCTGAAGCCCTTTTTGGCCCAGATCCAAGTACAGACAGCATAGACCAAATGTTATAAAGTGTGGAAATGCATCCATTCAGGGAGAGCTCGCATATTTTACTTTTCAATGATTTAGATTTAGTTGAGAGGGAGATCTTCTCCTCTCTCACTTTTAGGATTTAGGATTTAGGATTTCTTCTTGTTTTAAGAGTGACTCTCAATCCAAGTTTTATATTTCTTTGTTTTAAACTTCCCTTTCACTTTATTTATTTAATTCAGTATCTGAGTTGGCTATTTATCTTTATAATTGAATCTATGAATTCTTCCATGTTGCAGACTGTTATTTGAATTAATGATAATTGAGGTATTTTCAGTTTATGATTGTTCTCTTTGATTTAAGTTACCATTGTTTCCCATCTACGGATATTTTTATTATTCCAGCAATTTTACTTTTTCCCCTTTTGGTTCTGATTAAGAATTCAGTAACTCAACAGTTATTAAACTCAACATAACTGATAATCCTTATCTTGCTAATTGAGCTGAACTTAAGTAATCCCAACCTTTTCTTAGGAAATAATTAGGATTCAAAGGTCAATTTAATTAGTCCCTTGACTTTCCTTTCCTTTAGTAAAGGTTGACCAAGTGGAATATAGATTTAACCTTCATTGTAGTTGAGAGAGATAACTAAGTTGGACATCTAATTTCTCTTACCTTGCCAAAAGTTTGTTTTACAGTATTTATTTATTTTAATTGCCATTTACTTTACTTGTCATTCAAATCACTTGCTTCTCACCTTCTAAACCCCGCTTACAACCTTCATAGCCAATAATAAGAACATACTTCCTCGCAGTTCCTTGAGAAGACGACCCGAGGTTTGAATACTTGGTTAACAATTTTTAAAGGGGTTTCTTACTTGTGACACCCAAAACATTTGTACGAAGGGATTTTTGTCGGTTTAGAGACTATATCTACAATGCGACTATTTCTATGAATCTCTTTACTGGTAGAAATCCCGACGTCAACCCTGGAGGAGGAGTTCACTGGCGTTTAAACGCCAGTAAGGAGCATTTGGCTGGCGTTCAACGCTAGAACAGAGCATGGAGCTGGCGCTGAACGCCAGAAACAAGCATGAAGCTGGCATTTAACGCCAGAAATATGCTGCATCTGGGCGTTGAACGCCCAGAACAAGCATCAATTCGGCGGTTAAACGCCAGAATTGCATGCAAAGGCATTTTACATGCCTAATTGGTGCAAGGATGTAAATCCTTGACACCTCAAGATCTGTGAACCTCACAGGATCATCTCAGGATCTGTGGATCCCACAGGATCCCCACCTTCCCTCCTCATAATCCTAGTTTCTTCCACATCTTCTTCTTCATCTATTCTTTTTTCTCCTGCTCGAGGGCGAGCAACATTCTAAGTTTGGTATGGTAAAAGCATTGCTTATTTTGCTTTTCCATAACCATTGATGGCACCTAAGGCCAGAGAAACCTCAAAAAAAAAAGAGAGAGAAGAGAAAAGGGAAGACAAAAGCTTCCACCTCCAAGTCATGGGAGATGGAGAGATTCATGTAAAGGATCTATAGCTCAGTGGTAGAACATTTGACTGCAAATCAAGAGATCCCTGAGATACCTCAGGGGATACATTTTCCCCCCACACAATTACTGGGAGCAACTAAGGATAGGAGCACCAAAATCACTAGGGATCAAGCAATAGAGACAAGGAAGAGACATAGAAGAGCTCAAGGACATCATTGGTTCCTCAAGGAGAAAACGCCACCATCACTAAGGTGGACTCATTCCTTGTTCTTAATCTTTCTATTTTTTGTTTTCTTATGTTAAATATTTATCTATGTTTGTGTCTTTATTACATGATCATTAATGTCTAAGTGTCTATGCCTTAAAGCAGTGAATATGAATCTATCACCTCTCTTAAATGAAAAATATTTTAATTCAAAAGAATAAGAAGTACATGAGTTTTGAATTTATCCTTGGACTTAGTTTAATTATATTGATGTGGTGACAATGCTTCTTGTTTTTTGAATGAATGCTTGAACAGTGCATATGTCTTTTGAAGTTGTTGTTTAAGAATGTTAAATATGTTGGCTCTTGAAAGAATGATGACAAGGAGACATGTTATTTGATAATCTGAAAAATCATAAAATTGATTCTTGAAGCAAGAAAAAGCAGTGAATACAAAAGCTTGCAGAAAAAAAAAGAAGAAAAATGGCGAAAAAAAAATAGAAAGAAAAAGAAAAAGCAAGCAAAAAAAGCCAAAAGCTCTTAAAACCAAAAGGCAAGAGCAAAAAGCCAATAGCCCTTAAAACCAAAAGGCAAGGGTAATAAAAAAGGATCCCAAGGCTTTGAGCATCAGTGGATAGGAGGGCCTAAAGGAATAAAATCCTGGCCTAAGCGGCTAAACCAAGCTGTCCCTAACCATGTGCTTGTGGCGTGAAGGTGTCAAGTGAAAACTTGAGACTGAGCGGTTAAAGTCAAGGTCCAAAGCAAAAGAAGAGTGTGCTTAAGAACCCTGGACACCTCTAATTGGGGACTTTAGCAAAAATGAGTCACAATCTGAAAAGGTTCACCCAATTATGTGTGTAGCATTTATGTATCCGGTGGTAATACTGGAAAACAAAGTGCTTAGGGCCACGGCCAAGACTCATAAAGTAGCTGTGTTCAAGAATTAACATACTGAACTAGGAGAATCAATAACACTATCTGAACTCTGAGTTCCTATAGATGCCAATCATTCTGAACTTCAATGGATAAAGTGAGATGCCAAAACTATTCAAGAGGCAAAAAGCTACAAGTTCCACTCATTTGATTGGAGCTATGTTTCATTGATAGTTTGGAATTTATAGTATATTCTCTTCTTTTTATCCTAGTTGATTTACAGTTGCTTAGGGACAAGCAACAATTTAAGTTTGGTGTTGTGATGAGCGGATAATTTATACGCTTTTCGGCATTATTTTTAGTATGTTTTTAGTAGGATCTAGTTACTTTTAGGGATATTTTTATTAGTTTTTATGTTAAATTCATATTTCTGGACTTTACTATGAGTTTGTGTGTTTTTCTGTGATTTTTCAGGTATTTTCTGGTTGAAATTGAGGGACTTGAGCAAAAATCATATTCAGAGGTTGAAGAAGGACTGCTGATGCTGTTGGATTCTGACCTCCCTACACTTAAAGTGGATTTTCTGGAGCTACATAACTCAAACTAGCGCGCTTAAATTGTGTTGGAAAGTAGACATCCAGGGCTTTCCAGTAATATATAATAGTCCATACTTTGGCCGAGTTTAGATGACGCAAAAAGGCGTTGAACGCCAGTTCTACGCTGCAGTCTGGAGTTAAACGCCAGAAACACGTCACAGGCCAGAGTTGAACGCCAGAAACACGTTACAAACTGGCGTTCAACTCCAAGAATGACCTCTCCACGTGTAAACTTCAAGCTCAGCCCAAGCACGCACCAAGTGGGCCCCGGAAGTGGATTTATGCATCAATTACTTACTTTTGTAAACCCTAGTAACTAGTTTAGTATAAATAGGACTTTTTACTATTGTATTAGACATCTTTGATCAGTTTTATGCTATCTTAGACTTTCATGGGGGCTGGCCATTCGGCCATGCCTGGACCATTATCACTTATGTATTTTCAATGGTAGAGTTTCTGCACTCCATAGATTAAGGTGTGGAGCTCTGCTGTTCCTCATGATTTAATGCAAAGTACTACTATTTTCTATTCAATTCAACTTATTCCGCTTCTAAGATATCCATTCGCACCCAAGAACATGATGATTATGATGATTATGTGACGCTCATCATCATTCTCACTTATAAACGCGTGCCTGACAAACACTTCCATTCTACATGCAAACAAGCTAGAATGAATATCTCTTAGATATCTAATACAGGGAACCGAGTCCGAGATATTAGAATCTTCGTGGTATAAGTTAGAACCCATGGATGGCCATTCCTGAGATCCGGAAAGTCTAAACCTTATCTGTGGTATTCCGAGTAGGATCTGAGAAGGGATGGCTGTGACAAACTTCAAACTCGCGAGTGCTGGGCGTAGTGACAGACCCAAAATGAGGGTTAATCCTATTCCAGTATGATCGAGAACCTCAGATGATTAGCCGTGCTGTGACAGAGCATTTGGACCTCTTTCACAAGAGGATGGGATGTAGCCATTGACAACGGTGATGCCCTTACAGAAAGCTTGCCATGGAAAGGAGTAGGACTGATTGGATGAAGACAGTGGGAAAGCAGGGATTCAGAGGAACGAAAGCATCTCTATACGCTTATCTGAAATTCTCACCAATGATATACATAAGTATTTCTATCTTTATTTTCTGTTTATTTATTATTACTATTCGAAAATACTATAACCATTTGATATCCGCTTGACTGAGATTTACAAGGTGACCATAGCTTGCTTCATACCAACAATCTCCGTGGGATCGACCCTTACTCACGTAAGGTTTTATTACTTGGACGACCCAGTGCACTTGCTGGTTAGTTGTGCGAAGTTGTGAAGTTATGTTTGGACCATGGTATTGTGCACCAGTTCTTGACGCCATTGCCAGGGAGAGAACGAACAACAAATTTTACAACCTCAGAGTAACAATTTTGCATACCAGTAGCCCCTCCTTCCCTTGGGTCATGGGTTCAAACCTTGGAGCAAGCATTGGCAACTTATTTCCTTTGATTTATTTCTTGTGAGAGCCCGATAATGCTCCCTTGGAGAGCTGAGCATTGTTTCTCCTTTCCTTGTTTCTTGATTCTCAAATTGTGCTCAGCTCACAAGGGGAGTAGAGCATTGAAGCATTGCCTCCTTGGTTCATTGTTGTGCTCCTTTGGAGAGCACTGAGCTCTTGGGGGGAGCATTGGAGCTTCCCTCCTTCCATGTGCCACGCTTCTCACTTTTCTTTGCCACACTCTTTTCTTCCTTGGGCTATGATGAGCGGATAATTTGTACGCATTTTGGCATTGTTTTTAGTATGTTTTTAGTAGGATCTAGTTACTTTTAGGGATGTTTTCATTAGTTTTTATGTTAAATTCACATTTCTGGACTTTACTATGAGTTTGTGTATTTTTCTGTGATTTCAGGTATTTTCTGGCTGAAATTGAGGGACTTGAGCAAAAATCAGATTCAGAGGTTGAAGAAGGACTGCTGATGCTGTTGGATTCTGACCTCCCTGCACTCAAAATGGCTTTTCTGGAGCTACAGAACTCAAAATGGCGCGCTTTCAATTGCTTTGGAAAGTAGACATCTAGGGCTTTCCAGCAATATATAATAGTTCATACTTTGCCCGAGTTTAGACGACGCAAACTGGCGTTCAACGCCAGCTCTCTGCCCAATTCTGGCGTCCAGCGCCAGAAACAAGTTGCAAAGTGGAGTTCAACGCCCAAAATGGCACAAAAGCTGGCGTTCAACTCCAAGAATGACCTCTCCACGTGTAGACTTCAAGCTCAGCCCAAGCACACACCAAGTGGGCCCCGGAAGTGGATTTATGCATCAATTACTTACTTCTGTAAACCCTAGTGACTAGTTTATTATAAATAGAACTTTTTATCATTGTATTCGCAGTCTTGGTTACTCCGGTTCCCCTCTGGGGCCGAGACCAATGAACTCCATTATCACTTATGTATTTTCAATGGTAGAGTTTTTGCACTCCATAGATTAAGGTGTGGAGCTCTGCTGTTCCTCAAAGATTAATGCAAAGTACTACTGTTTTCTATTCAATTCATCTTATTTCGCTTCTAAGATATTCATTCGCACTTCAACCTGAATGTGATGAACGTGACAATAATCATCATTCCCTATGAACGCGTGCCTGACAACCACTTCCGTTCTACCTTAGATTGAATGAGTATCTCTTAGATCTCTTAATCGGAATCTTCGTGGTGTAAGTTAGAATGATGGCGGCATTCAAGAGAATCCGGAAAGTCTAAACCTTGTCTGTGGTATTCCGAGTAGGATTCAATGATTGAATGACTGTGACGAGCTTCAAACTCACGAGTGCTGGGCGTAGTGACAGACGCAAAAGGAGGGTGAATCATATTCCAGCATGATCGGGAACCTCAGATGATTAGCCGTGCCGTGACAGGGCATCTTGGACCATTTTCACAAGAGGAGGGGATGTAGCCACTGACAACGGTGATGCCCTTGCATAAAGCCAGCCATGGAAAGGAGTAAGACTGATTGGATGAAGACAGCAGGAAAGAAGAGGTTCAGAGGAACGAAAGCATCTCTATGAGCTTATCTGAAATTCTCACCAATGATCTACATAAGTATTTCTATCCTTATTTTATTATTAATTTCGAAAACCCCATTACTATTTTATATCTGCCTGACTGAGATCTACAAGATGACCATAGCTTGCTTCATACCAACAATCTCCGTGGGATTCGACCCTTACTCACGTAAGGTATTACTTGGACGACCCAGTGCACTTGCTGGTTAGTTATGCGAAGTTGTGAAGATATGTTTAAACCATGGTTCTGTGCATCCGTTTTTGGTGCCATTGCCAGGGAATCAATTTCAAACAATAATTCACAACCTGAGTAACAATTTCGCATACCAAGTTTTTGGGCCGTTGCCGGGGATTGTTCGAGTTTGGACAACTGACGGTTCATCTTGTTGCTCAGATTGGGTAACTTTCTTTTCGTTTTCTTTTCAAAAAGTTTTCAAAAATTTTTCAAAAAAATCTTTCAAAAAATTTCTCCTTTGTTTTCAAAAAAAAAAATTTAAAATAAAAATATTTTCAAAAACATATTTTTCTTCAGAATTTTTAAGAATGAATTCTAGAGTTTCATGAAGCATGTTGAAGCATGGCTGGCTATAAAAACCATGTCTAAATTCTTTTGGACAGAGGTTTTGGATTAAAATTGAATGAATTACTCCCATATTCATACTAAAGCTTGGCTGGCTATTAAGCCATGCCTGACCCTTTGATTGGAGCTTTAGACTAAAGAGCATAAGATTCCTGGAATTCATATTAAAAATTTTGGAATCCTTATTTTTTCTTTTTCATATAATTTTCGAAAAAAAAAAATTCATAAAACCATAAAAATAAAAAATATTTCATGTTTGAGTCTTGAGTCATGTTATAAGTTTGGTGTCAATTGCATGTTCATCTTGCATTTTTCGAAAAAAATTCATGCATTCATAGTGTTCTTCATGATCTTCAAGTTGTTCTTGGTAAGTCTTCTTGTTTGATCTTTGAATTTGCATGTTTTGTGTCTTTTCTTGTTTTTCATATGCATTCCTGAATTCTTTATGTCTAAGCATTAAAGAATTCTAAGTTTGGTGTCTTGCATGTTTTCTTTGCATTAAAAATTTTTCAAAAATGTGTTCTTGATGTTCATCATGATCTTCATAGTGTTCTTGGTGTTCATCTTGACATTCATAGCATTCTTGCATGCATTCATTGTTTTGATCTAAAAATTTCATGCATTGCATCATTTTAATATTTTTCTCTCTCATCATAAAAATTCAAAAATCAAAAAAATATCTTTCCCTTTTTCTCTCTTAAAATTTCGAAAATTAGATTTGACTTTTTCAAAAATTTTAAAAAAAATCTAGTTGTTCTTATGAGTCAAATCAAATTTTCAATTTAAAAATCTTATCTTTTTCAAAATCTTTTTCAAAAATCAAATCTTTTTCATTTTTCTTAAGTTATTTTCGAAAATTCTAAAAATATTTTTCAAAAATCTTTTTCTTATTTTTATATCAAATTTTCGAAAATAACAATAACAATTAATGTTTTGATTCAAAAATTTCAAGTTTGTTACTTGCTTGTTAAGAAAGATTCAAACTTTAAGTTCTAGAATCATATCTTGTGATTTCTTGTGAATCAAGTCATTAATTGTGATTTTAAAAATCAAATCTTTTTCAAAACCAATTTCAATCATATCTTTTCAAAAATATCTTCTCATCTTATCTTTTTCAAAATTTGATTTCAAAATATCTTTTCTAACTTCCTATCTTCTTATCTTTTCAAAATTGATTTTCAAGTTGTTTCAACTAACTAACTAACTTTTTGTTTGTTTCTTATCTTTTTCAAAACCACCTAACTAACTCTCTCTCTCTAATTTTCGAAAATATCTCCCTCTTTTTCAAAAATTCTTTTTAATTAATTAATTATTTTAACTTTTGATTTTAAACTTTTCAAAAAAAAAAATTACTAACCTTTTTCAAAAATTATTTTTCGAAAATTACTAACTCCTTTTTTAAAAAAAAAAATTTATTTTCGAAAATCCTCTCCCTCTCCCATCTTATTCTATTTATTTATTCATCTACTAACATCTCTTCCTCACATCACTCACCAAATTCGAACCCCCTCTTCTATCTGTGTTCGAATTTTTTTCTCTCCTTTTCTTCTTCTACTAACAATAAGGAACCTCTTTACTGTGACATAGAGGATTCCTCTTCTTTTCTTTTTCTCTTCTCTTTCTTATGAGCAGGGACAAAGAAAAAGGCATTCTTGTTGAAGCTGATCCAGAACCTGAAAGGACTCTAAAGAGAAAACTAAGAGAAGCTAAATTACAACAATCCAGAGACAACCTTATTGAAAATTTCGAACAAGTAAAGAAGATGGCAGCCGAACCCAACAACAATAATGCAAGGAGAATGCTTGGTGACTTTACTGCACCTAATTCCAATTTACATGGAAGAAGCATCTCCATTCCTACCGTTGGAGCAAACAATTTTGAGCTGAAACCTCAGCTAGTTTCTCTGATGCAGCAGAACTGCAAGTTTCATGGACTTCCATCTGAAGATCCTTTTCAGTTCTTAACTGAATTCTTGCAGATCTGTGATACTGTTAAGACTAATGTAGTAGATCCTGACGTCTACAGGCTCATGCTTTTCCCTTTTGCTGTAAGAGACAGAGCTAGAGTGTGGTTGGACTCTCAACCCAGAGATAGCCTGAACTCTTGGGATAAGCTGGTCACGGCTTTCTTAGCCAAGTTCTTTCCTCCTCAAAAGCTGAGCAAGCTTAGAATGGATGTTCAAACCTTCAGACAAAAAGAAGGTGAATCCCTCTATGAAGCTTGGGAAAGATACAAGCAGCTGACCAAAAAGTGTCCTTCTGACATGCTTTCAGAATGGACCATCCTGGATATATTCTATGATGGTTTATCTGAGCTATCTATGATGGTTAAAGTCAAGGTCCAAAGCAAAAAAAAGAGTGTGCTTAAGAACCCTGGACACCTCTAATTGGGGACTTTAGCAAAGCTGAGTCACAATCTGAAAAGGTTCACCCAATTATGTGTCTGTGGCATTTATGTATCCGGTGGTAATACTGGAAAACAAAGTGCTTAGGGCCACGGCCAAGACTCATAAAACAAGTTGTGTTCAAGAATCATCATACTGAACTAGGAGAGTCAATAACACTATCTAAACTCTGAGTTCCTATAGAAGCCAATCATTCTGAACCTCAATGGATAAAGTGAGATGCCAAAACTATTCAAGAGGGAAAAAGCTATAAGTCCCGCTCATCTAATTGAAGCTATGTTTCATTGATAGTTTGAAATTTATAGTATATTCTCTTCTTTTTATCCTATTTGATTTTCAGTTGCTTGGGAACAAGCAACAATTTAAGTTTGGTGTTGTGATGAGCGGATAATTTGTACGCTTTTTGGCATTGTTTTTAGTATGTTTTTAGTAGGATCTAGTTACTTTTAGGGATGTTTTCATTAGTTTTTATGTTAAATTTACATTTCTAGACTTTACTATGAGTTTGTATGTTTTTCTGTGATTTCAGGTTTTTTCTGGCTGAAATTGAGGGACTTGAGCAAAAATCAGATTCAGAGGTTGAAGAAGGACTGCTGATGCTGTTGGATTCTGACCTCCCTGCACTCAAAATGTATTTTCTGGAGCTACAGAACTCAAAATGGCGCGCTTCCAATTGCATTGGAAAGTAGACATCCAAGGCTTTCCAGCAATATATAATAGTCCATACTTTGCCCGAGTTTAGATGACGCAAACTGGCGTTCAACGCCAGCTCTCGGCAAAGTGGAGTTCAACGCCCAAAATGGCACAAAAGCTGGCGTTCAACTCCAAGAATGACCTCTCCACGTGTAGACTTCAAGCTCAGCCCAAGCACACACCAAGTGGGCCCCGGAAGTAGATTTATGCACCAATTACTTACTTCTGTAAACCCTAGTGACTAGTTTATTATAAATAGAACTTTTTATCATTGTATTCGCAGTCTTGGTTACTCCGGTTCCCCTCTGGGGCCGAGACCAATGAACTCCATTATCACTTATGTATTTTCAACGGTAGAGTTTCTGCACTCCATAGATTAAGGTGTGGAGCTCTGCTGTTCCTCAAAGATTAATGCAAAGTACTACTGTTTTCTATTCAATTCATCTTATTTCGCTTCTAAGATATTCATTCGCACTTCAACCTGAATGTGATGAACGTGATAATCATCATCATTCCCTATGAACGCGTGCCTGACAACCACTTCCGTTCTACCTTAGATTGAATGAGTATCTCTTAGATCTCTTAATCGGAAACTTCGTGGTGTAAGCTAGAATGATGGCGGCATTCAAGAGAATCCGGAAAGTCTAAACCTTGTCTGTGGTATTCTGAGTAAGATTCAATGATTGAATGACTGTGACGAGCTTTAAACTCGCGAGTGCTGGGCGTAGTGACAGACGCAAAAGGAGGGTGAATCCTATTCCAGCATGATCGGGAACCTCAGATGATTAGCCGTGCCGTGACAGGGCATCTTGGACCATTTTCACAAGAGGAGGGGATGTAGCCACTGACAACGGTGATGCCCTTGCATAAAGCCAGCCATGGAAAGGAGTAAGACTGATTGGATGAAGACAGCAGGAAAGCAGAGGTTCAGAGGAACGAAAGCATCTCTATGCGCTTATCTGAAATTCTCACCAATGATCTACATAAGTATTTCTATCCTTATTTTATTATTAATTTCGAAAACCCCATTACTATTTTATATCTGCCTGACTGAGATCTACAAGATGACCATAGCTTGCTTCATACCAACAATCTCCGAGGGATTCGACCCTTACTCACGTAAGGTATTACTTGGACGACCCAGTGCACTTGCTGGTTAGTTATGCGAAGTTGTGAAGATATGTTTAGACCATGGTTCTGTGCATCCGTTTTTGGTGCCATTGCCAGGGAATCAATTTCGAACAATAATTCACAACCTGAGTAACAATTTCGCATACCAGGCCACGTTTCTTAAGCCACGCTTTCTTCTTTTCTTCTTTTCTTCACCTACAATTAATCAAAACAACCAATCAAAGTATCACCAAATTCACAAGGTTTATAAATCTTTAAAAATTAATTAAATTTAGCTTAAACCTCATGATTTAGCATCAATGAAATGGTGGTTGTTCGATTCAAAGAAACCATGAATTTCCATTCTAAATTACTTACTTAGAATGCAAGAAAGTGCATAAAACCAAATAAAACCAAAGAAAAAGACTAGTAAAACTAGGCTAAGATGACTTGTCATCAATAGCCAGGGCTCGAAAGTGGGAGCTTCAATCCAAATCATGTAGCGCTACGTTGAAGCTCTTAACCGAGCACTATGCTTCACAAGGAAATTGCTAGCAAATGAAGCCAGCAAGATTCGAAGAGGGAGCCTCACTCCAAGGCAAGGGGTGCTACGTTCAATTCACTAACTGAGCGCTACAACCAAAGGCTTAGCACGAGCCTGGGACAAGGCAAGGGAGCACTACGTTTCCTTACTTAACCGAGCGCTCCACTGGAAGGTAGCCCTTGGTCCAATTTCAATTAAAAAGCCATCTTGGATTCACTTCTTCACCAATTTGAAAAGCCCACACCAAAATCTAAAAATAAAAAATTAGAAAGTGTATAAATAGGAGTCATTTGATTTGTAGAGGATCGTTTTGCTCACTTTTACATTTTACCTTTTAGCTCAATTTTAGTTTTGATTTTAGCTTTCATTTTGAATTTGGGAATTAGGATTGAGATCTAGTGTTCTTTCTGCTTTCATTTTCTTTTCTTCTGCAACTTCTGCTATCTGTTCTTGGAATTTGAATTGAGATTGAAGAGCTTCATTGATTCTAAGTTTTAGAGTCATCTTTTACTGCTCTTCTCAATTGTTCTGAGAATTGGATCTAAATTTAGCTTTCTGTTTTCATTCTCTGTAACTTCTACTTTTCTGTTTTTAATTTTGGATTGAGATTGAAGAAATTCTGTTTCAATTCTTGATCTGAAATTTATCTTTGTTTTTCTTCTGCAAAATTTTGAGAATTAAGGACTTGGATTTAATTTCATTCACTGTTTTCATTTTCATTTCTTCTGCATTTTCTTTTCTGCTTGATCAAAGGTGTAATTGAGATCTAGATCTGTGTTCAAATCTCATTTCTCCTCTTAGATCTTCATTTTTCTTTTAGATTTCATAATTGAGCTAAGTTTTCTTTCTGTTTACTTCTTCAAGTAGTTTTTCATTTCTGTTTATATCTTCTGAAGATTCATTTCATCTTCTACTTCTCTGATTGATTGCACTTTACATTTTCCTGTTGAATTCTGAATCCTGGCACCAAAATCCCTTTTACACTTCAAGAAATTTACATTTCTCAGCAATTTAGATTCAGTCATTTAGTTTTCTTGCCCTTTAAGCTTCAGCCATTTACATTTCTTGCAATCTAAGTTTCAGTCATTTACATTACTTGCACTTTAAGTTTCAGCTTAATTTACATTTTCTGCACTTTAGATTCTGTCAATTTCCCCTCTCCCTTTTAAATTTCCTACAATTTAGTTTCTGTCAATCAAAATCACTCAATTCATCAACTGTTTGCTTAACTAAATTCATCACCTAACTAAAATTGCTCAATTCATCAATCCCTATGGGATCGACCTCACTCTTGTGAGTAATTACTACTTGATGCGACCCGGTTCACTTGCCGGTGAGTTTTGGTGTGGAAATCTGATTTTCCACCCATCAAGTTTTTGACGCCGTTGCCAGAGATTGATCTAGATTGACAATGATTAAGTAAGGTGGTGGTCTATATTAAGCACTTTTTCTTTGTTTTTGATAAGCACACTAACTATTTGAGACTTTGTATCTACTAACTCTAACTGCACTCAAGCTACAAAGTGCTCTGTGTGTTTCTTGTTGTTTTGGTTGTATGACAGAAGTAAAGAGAGAAGTCTCCACCTCTGGTGATCTTGACGAGAGAACTCTTCGAAGACTGAGAAGGGAAGCCAGAGGAAAGGGGATCATTGGTGAAGAAACTTCTGAAGAAGAATACCAAGAAATGGAAGAGAATCTAACAAATCCACCAGTGGGAGTAGCCAACAACAATGGTCAACCCCAGAGGAGAGTCTTGGCTTCTTACACATTTGCTAATCCAAGACATTGTGGGAGTAGCATCCTTACCCCAAATGTCAATGCAAACAACTTTGAATTGAAGCCCTAACTCATCACTTTGGTACAAAACAACTGCTCCTATGGAGGAAGCCCACTAGAAGACCCAAATCAGCATTTATCTATCTTCCCGAGGATCTGTGACACAGTAAAATCCAATGGAGTTCATCCTGACATATATAAACTCTTGTTGTTCCCATTTTCATTAAGGGACAAGGCTGCTCAATGGCTTGAAGCCTTTCCACAAGAAAGCATCACTAACTGGGAGGATCTAGTGAGTAAATTCTTAGCCAAGTTATACCCACCTCAAAGGATTATCAGATTGAAGACAGAGGTGCAAACCTTCACACAGATGGATGCAGAATCCCTGTATGAGGCTTGAGAGAGATACAAGGCCTTGATTAGAAAATGCCCCCTGAAATGTTCAATGAATATGACATACTTCAGAATTTCTATAAAAGATTGACTCTGAAAGCTCAGGAAGCATTAGATCATTCAGCAGAAGGTTCATTGCAACTAATGAAGATAGCAGAGGAAGCCCAAAATCTCATAGATATGGTGGCAAATAATCAATACTTCTTTACTCATCAAAGACAACGCCAACCAGCCCAGAAAAAGGTTGTACTGGAGTCGGAAGGTGTGGATACTATTCTACCTCAAAACAAGGTGATGCATCAGCAAATTTAGCAACAATTTGAGCAAATGGCTAAGAGAATTGATAGTCTGCAAGTTGTCTAAGTAAATTTCACTAATCAACCACCAACTGGGTGGGGACAAAATGAGGAAAGTTGTGAAGATCGGCAGCAGGAACAAGTGAACTACATGCACAACCAAGGATCCAGCCAGAATGAATTCCATGGAGACACATACAACCCCTTTTGGAAGAACCATCCAAATATAAGGTAGGGAGACAACCACAGCCAGCAACCTTGGCAGAAAAATTCAAACCAAAACAACTCAAGAAACACAAACCACAACCAGCAAAACACTAACCACAATCCATACAGAAAACCCCAAAACAACTACCCAAATTCCAGCTATTATCCACCCAATAACCCAGCCACTAACCAAAACAACTATCATCCACCCTCAACATCCCACAACCAGCCACAAATACCACAATATGCTCAAAGGATCTCAAACTTGGAGATACTGATGGAAAAGATGATGAAACATTAGGAGATTACCAGCAAGAATCATGAAACCTCAATGAGAAACTTAGAAAGGCAGATTGGGCAACTGTCTAAGCAAGTAGTGATTGAGAGACCAACAAGCTCACTCCCAAGTAATACCATTTCGAATCCCAAAGAAGAATGCAAAGCTATCCAATTAAGGAGTGGAAGAACCTTGGTGAAGGACAAAGAAGTCAACAAGAAACCTATGGACAATGACAAAGCTAGCAGCAAGAAAGATGAAGCCAGCAACAAGGAAGAAAACGAGCAAGAATAGGAGAAGTTTAAAGAGAAAGATGAGCATCTCTAAGCTTCAAGGAAAGGGAATCAAGTCATGGAGGAATCATCACAAGAACAGAGGAAGAAAGTGAAGACTTACACACCTTCTCTGCCATATCCTCAAAGGCTACAAAAAAAACTCCAGGATCAACAATTCCCCAAGTTCCTTGAGGTCTTCAAGAAGCTGGAGATTAATATCCCACTTGCTGAAGCATTAGAGCAGATGCCTCTATATGCTAAATTCCTGAAGGAGCTCATCAACAAAAAGAGAAGCTGGCATGAGAAGGAAACAATGCTTCTAACACAAGAATACAGTGCAGTGATCCAAAAAGGGCTCCCTCCAAAACTCCAAGACCCTGGGAGCTTCTTCTTACCTCGCACCATTGGTAGTATGACCATAAAAAGGGCACTGTGTGACTTAGGAGCCAGCATCAATATACTACCTTATTCTATGATGAGAAAGCTATGCATAGAGGAGGTAAAGCCTACACAGATGTCACTAGAACTCGTGGAAAAATCATTGGTATTTCCCAAAGGAGTGATTGAAAACCTTTTGGTCAAGGTGGATAAGTTTATATTTCCTGCAGACTTTGTAATCCTGGACCTACGAGAAGAAGGGAGTAACTCTATTATCTTGGAAAGACTATTCTTGGCCATAGCGAGGGCCATCATAGATGTTGAACAAGGAGAACTGACCCTAAGGGTACATAATAAGAGCATCACTCTGAATGTCTTTCTAGAAGCACAGCATACTGATGAAAAGGAAAACTGCATGAAGGATGACAGAGAAGACTTGTATTGGAAGGAGGAATCTAAGGAGATACTCATTAATTCCCCTCCAAAGCAAGAGACAAGAAGCAAATCAGGACAAAAGGAAAATGGGACTGTGCAGAATGATGAGAGAAAGCAAGAAGAAAGTGAGGTGTTGGCCACTAAGAAGATAGATCCCAAAATACAGCCCACTGTCAAAGCAGAAGGATCACAAAGAAAGGGGAAGAAAAGCAAGAAAAAGGCTCTAAAAGGGTGGAAAAATAAAAAAATCCCAACTGAAGGATTCTTAAAGGGAGATAAAGTGCAATTAATCTACCAACAGTTCGGGACAGATCAACAATCTGATGATTACTACACTATCAACAGGATACTCTCACTGGAGCATACAGAGATTGAACACCAGGGCACTGCAAGAAAGCTTACAGTGAAAGGAGACAAACATAGGCACCAGAATCATCAGCCACCCTAATAAGGAGTCAGTGTCAAGCTAATGACGATAAAAGAGTGCTCCATGGGAGGCAGCCCATGATTTAATATTCTTGCTTTGTTTTAGTTTCAATAAATGGTTCTCCTAGCATATATTTGAGTTCTTACAGGCAGATTTGATAATTGCACATATCATTGTGAAGCATATGTCTGATTCCTAAGTTTGGTGTACCTAAAGGCACTCCAAAATAGCCTCTCAAGCCATCTTTGGATATATACTTATTCATTCAGGTGGAGTATATAGACAAACACTAAGTTTGGTGTCTACATATGCATTGAATCTCAGAAAAACCAATTTTTTTTTTGCTCAAAGGATCAAATTTATGAATAGATGAACCATGCATTGTTTCATTTTATGAGTTTATAGTAGAAAATAAAATGTCCCTTATGATGAATGTACCAATTGTGACAGATGTTCTTTGCATTTTATATGGATCACTTAGCAGGGGACAAGTTTGGTGTTCACCAAATTTTGGTTCACTATCTAAGGAGCACAATTGGTTATTTATGAATAAGGAACATGTAGAATTTTGTTTTTCATTATTGCTTGGCACTACACCACCGTAATTCAAACCTTAAAGTTACCATTGTCTTGATTTAATTGTATAGGTACAAGGGAAATTGAGTAGAAGACAAAATGGAGCATGCACAGTCATGACAAGCTGAAAAGAGAGTCACATGTGCCTAGGGAATGGTGCCTTCTTGGAGACAAAATTTTGCATGCATTAATGTCTTGGAGGCCGAACCACATGTATCCAATGGGGAATCAATCCTTGTCCTCCGTCATCTTTGCATGCTAGCTGTCCATGCTATGAGCTTTATACAATATTTTGCTCAATCTTCACCCTTCATTTTTGAGTAACCGAACCCCTCCCACTTGTGATTTTGTTTCAATGATTCATGCCTTCTATAAATTGCCAACAAGACTTCTGAAGCTCGCATATCCCTTCTTTCCATACAAGACCTCCTCATCCATTTGCCTTTGCTTTACTTATACAGTTCCTCTCAAACACCTTAAAGCACAACATCCTATTTTCCATTTCCCTCACAACAAAACTGTGCCCAAGCTCATCCTTTCTTATTTCTTTCCTTCTTAATATATGGCTTCATCAAGTTCTAGGAGAAGGAAGGGAAAAGAACCAGTGGTAGCCGAATCATCAACTTATGATACAAAGAGATTTAAATCTCAGTTTTATGAATCAAGGTATCATAGGATCATGGAATCGAAGCACAGCATTCCAGAGATGGGCTTTAGACTAAGGGATGGAGAGTATCCTATCATGAGAAGAATTACCAAGGAAAGGAGGTGGGAACTTTTGTGTGAACCCTTAACAGACATCAGTGCAGTCATGATAAGAGAATTCTACGCAAATGCTGTGAAGACAAGCCAGGACAACCCTCTTTATAAGAGCTATGTCAGGGGTGTTGAGGTAGATTTTAGTCCACCATCAGTCATGAAGGCCCTACAGTTGAGAGTAATAACCTATGGAGAGCTTAGCTTTGAGGAAAGATTGCAGGGTGAGAATGACCCTGATGAGATACTACATGGGTTGTGCCTTGAAGACAGAGACTGGAAAAGGGACTCAGAGGAAGCTCCAAGCCATTTGAAAAGAATAGATCTCATACCAGAGGCCAAAGAGTGGTATGAGATAGTGAGGAGGTCTATACTCCCTACTACAAACACCTCAGAAGTCACAATCCAGTGAGCTATCCTGACATATTGAATCTTAAAGGGAGGAGAAATCAACCTCTCACAGCTCATAGCAGACAACATTCAGGAGATGGCTGAGAATACAAGAAAATCAAGTAGGCTTGGTCATCCAAGCACTATTCTGAGGCTGTGCAATAGGGCTGGAGTGCTCTTTGAAGATGAAGACACAGAGAAGGTAAAAGGAGGCAGAGGAATCACAAGGCAAAGCATGGAAGGTGCTACTGATGATGACAATCAAGAGGAAAGAAGATCCCAAAGAAGCAGAAGACTACAAGTGGAAGGAGAACAAGCTCCTGGTGCAATGGACATGAGTCAATTGCAAAGATCCATTGAAGAAATGTGTCAACAACACATGAGAGCACAGGAGCAGTATTTGAGGCAACAAGAGCTATACTTGCAACAACAGGAGTAGTATCTGAAGGATCGAGAGCAACAAGAGAACTGGTAGCGCCAAATGATGGAACGACAAGAGACATGGCAGCAACAAATGATGGCTCAACAACAAGAATTTTAAACAAAGATTCTTGATGGGCAAAGGGAACAATCAGCAGATTTTCTAGAATCATATGATAGATTGTCTTTGCGACAGGCCAAGTATGGAGAATACACTCAGAATCTGTATCAGTGGAAGAACATATATCATACCATTGGGGAGCATAGACACGTGGATAGAATGGAGTATGATATAGAAACCCAATCAAAGTTGGATTATGTAGTCCAGAGCATGCCAGCATTGAACCCATAGATCAAGCCATTTGAGCAATGCCAAGAGTTGGTAGATCATCAGAGAGCAAGAACCAAGAGTTGGTAGATCATCAGAAAGTGGGAGCCACAATCCAAAGCATCTAGCGCTACGTTGAAGCTCTTAACCGAGCGCTATGCTTCACAAGGAAATTGCTAGCAAATGAAGCCATCAAGATTCGAAGAGGGAGCCTCACTCCAAGGAAAGGGGCGCTAAGTTCAATTCACTAACTGAGTGCTACAACCAAAGGCTTGGCACGAGCCTGGGACAAGGCAAGGGAGCGCTACGTTTCCTTACTTAACCGAGCGCTCCACTGGAAAGTGGCCCTTGGTCCAATTTCAATTAAAAAGCCATATTTGATTCACTTCTTCACCAATTTGAAATGCCCACTCCAAATTCTAAAAATAAAAAATTAGAAAGTGTATAAATAGGAGTTCATTTGATTTGTAGAGGATCTTTTTGCTCACTTTTACATTTTAACTTTTAGGTCAATTTTAGTTTTGATTTTAGCTTTCATTTTGAATTTGGGAATTGGGATTGAGATCTAGTGTTCTTTCTGCTTTCATTTTCTTTTCTTCTGCAACTTCTGCTATGTGTTCTTCGAATTTGAATTGAGATTGAAGAGCTTCATTGATTCTAAGTTTTAGAGTTATCTTTTACCGCTCTTCTCAATTGTTCTAAGAATTGGATCTAAATTTAGCTTTCTGTTTTCATTCTCTGTAACTTCTACTTTTCTGTTTTTAATTTTGGATTGAGATTGAAGAAATTCTGTTTCAATTCTTGATCTGAAATTCATCTTTGTTCTTCTTCTGCAAAATTTTGAGAATTAAAGACTTGGATCTAATTTCATTCGCTGTTTTTATTTTCATTTCTTCTTCATTTTATTTTCTGCTTGATCAAAGGTGTAATTGAGATCTAAATCTATGTTCAAATCTCATTTCTCCTCTTAGATCTTCATTTTTCTTTTAGATTTCATAATTGAGCTAAGTTTTCTTTCTGTTTACTTCTTCAAGTAGTTTTTCATTTCTGTTTAGATCTTCTGAAGATTCATTTCATCTTCTACTTCTCTGATTGATTGCACTTTACATTTTCCTGTTGAATTCTGAATCCCAACACCCAAATCCCTTTTACTCTTTAAGCAATTTACATTTCTCAGCAATTTAGATTCAGTCATTTAGTTTTCTTGCACTTTAAACTTTAGCCATTTACATTTCTTGAAATATAAGTTTCAATCATTAACATTACTTGCACTTTAAGTTTCAGCTTAATTTACATTTTCTGCACTTTAGATTCTGTCAATTTCCCCTCTCCCTTTTAAATTTCTTGCAATTTAGCTTCTGTCAATCAAAATCACTCAATTCATTAACTGTTTGCTTAACTAAATTCATCACCTAACTAAAATTGCTCAATCCATCAATCCCTGTGGGATCGACCTCACTCTTGTGAGTAATTACTACTTGATGCGACCCGGTTCACTTGCCGGTGAGTTTTGGTGTGGAAATCTGATTTTTCACCCATCAATAATTTAGGGAGAATATATAAAACCATGCTATTTTAGTGGATAAGTAGGAGAAAAGGGTGATAAAATCCCCTAAATTTAGCATAGAGTGCACCGCAAAATAGTGATGCATCAAGCAGCTGGGTCGTTACATAGCCAATTTAGTTCCTGAATATGATTATGAACTTCTAGTACCTGCTTAATAATGTGCGATAATTCGAGGACTAAATTATAAGCAATGTTAATTTTTAGTGACCAAAGTTGTTTGTTGTTTCAGCTGAATTTCTTCCAATTCTTTTGGGCAATCTATAATGGTGTAAAACACCTTGTTGCCCCAAATCTTTGTGATTGAAAACACCTAATTGAATTAGAGCTTGAAGAACTATTTTTACAGAAGACAATTAGATATTGCAAAGTTGTAGAAGAGTATTATCTTTCCTTAAACCTGTTACACTGTCTCTTTTCTTATATTGGCAGGCTATTTGCAGTTGTGGATGACATCTTCTGCTTGTTTCAAGGCCATCTTGAGAACTTTCCTCATCTGAAGCAGCAATATGGATTGAATAAAATGGCAAATGAGGTGATCATTGTCATAGAGGCATATAGAACTCTCAGAAATCGTGGTCCCTATCCTGCTGCTCAGGTCATGAGAGATTTCCAAGGAAAATTTACGTTTATTCCATTTGAGTGGTTCTAAAATCGCATTTATTGCTACAGTGAGTAATCCTTGGTCTATCTATTTTGCTCTCATATTTATTTTCCGGTAATTTGCTTCTATATGACTATACTTTAGGGTACAATGCATCTTCCTTCTCTTTTTCAGGATGCTGATGGGTGTGTTCCCTTCTTTTAGGGAGCTGATGCCGATGAAAATCTTGTTCTTATAGATGAGAAAGAGGTTGTAACTAAGAGCTGTGGGACATCTTCTACACCATTTCCTAGAGGTAATATTAATGTGATTTTATGTGGAAAATTGGTGACTATTTTGTGTCTGCTGTGTTGAGATTTTCTGTGAGAATTCACGTTTCAAAGATATGCTCACGAAAAGTGAATTAAGGGGAAGAAGAGAAATGATTTATCTTCCTAATAGTTCCTTTTAAGCATCTTAACTAAATGATAGAAGAACCTATTGACTTTTAAAGTTTTCAGAACATTGAAATTATATACTTCTTATTTCATTTAGCATTTAGAAGGATGTTTAGGAATACTTTTAGAATGCTATATCAATATCATTACTCGGAGAAAAAAGGAATTAAGAGTTGGTAACCCAGGAATGGAAAATGTAGGTACATGGATATTTTATTTTTCCTCACCCAACTTTGCTTTTTATAGTTTACTTTGCAATATCTTTCCCATTTCAAGGTCCTCCTATTATTCCAAATTATACATCATGCGGAAACAACTAACTTGTATTATTGCTTGTTTAGGATTCTTCTTTATAACATCCGGAGGTTTGAGCAGTTTTGAGCATCCACTTAATGAGGTGAAGCCTGTCCCAATAGTTGATAGTTCTGGTCAGGTGTGTGGTGCAACTTTCAAGGTGGATGAGGCTAAGAGGAATCAACTGGCATGTCAAGGGTTGGGAGTACTGCTAACTGGTCGAATAATATCTAAATATGAATTCTGTTTGAACTAAGGCTTTTATTATATGCTAGACTCGGTTGAATTTTCATTTCTAGTACTCAAAAATATATTGATGTCAGAGCTATATCATATAATTGTCAAGCCTATACCAAACTTAGCTATACCAAGTGTAAAATATTACATGATCATAATGAATAATTGAATGATGAAAACTGAATTTTATATATACTTATTATTACTATTTCTATTTTATTTTATTCATTCTTTTTTTTTTAAGTTTTAAGATAAGGTATTTTAAAAGTTAAAAATAAAGAAAAGGTATTTTTGGTATAATTTGTATATAAATAAGCAAAAGAATGATAGTGACAAAATAAAAGGGATTATAGGAGTATCTTTCATGTCGTAGAATTATTGAATAAGGATTATAGGAATATCTTTCATTGGATATTTATAGTTTCATCGAATTTTCAATTAGGTCCCTATACTTTTTTTCTTTTCAATTGGGTCACTAAGGGTATATGAATAATTTCACAATTTACTAACATTTTTTTGACGTTTAACGTTAAGAGGGACTAAATTGAAAAAAAGAATAATGTATTGGGACCAATTGACAAGAAAAAAAAGTATAAGGACCTAATTGAAAATTCGGTGAAACTATAGGGACCTGTAGAGTAATTAAACCAAAATTAAACTGAACAAACTATGAATCTGATTCAAAATTAAAATTAAATTTCTACTCAAACCTAAACTAAATTAACCTAAAATTAAAGGAATTAGAAAAAAGTTGCTCAAGAACTTGTAATGTAGAACCATGTATGTTTAAATGGTATGGTGTTGATTAAAAAATGGTGTTAAAAATTTAATTGAATGGTGAAACTAATATTCAAAAATATAAAATGATGGTTCGAAATAATGAGCTAACTGATCTATTGTGGATCTGACAAAATTCATCATTATATTATAGTGTTCAGTAGAATATCAGTCAATGAACCCAAAACAAATTTAAATTACAAACTCAAGAACCACAATAGCATGCTTAATTACCTATGAACCAAGAGAAATCCTAATAAAAAAAATTTAAATCAACCTAACAGCAAAAATTAGTTTAACTAAACCAAATTACTAACAAAAAATTAAAATCTAATTAAACCATAATGAATTTAAAATAAAGAAGATTAAATTGGAAATTGACAAAATCTCAAAACCAATCTCAGAGCAAGAAGAGTGGAACAACCGTGGAGGTGGAAGTTATGGCGGTGGAGGTGGCTTGTCGGAGTGCTTCTCGGTGGTGGAGGTTTGGCTCACGGTGGAGGTTCTGCTTCCCAAATCAACGTGGAGTGTTGAGCGCGGCCAGCGGCGGAAGTTCTGGCTCACCGAGAACGATAGAGCGGCGACGGCAGCAACGGGAGGGAGCAAAGAACGAAGGTGGATGCGGTGATGAGAGAGAGAGAGAGGGTGGTGATGAAGAGAGATAAGGAGAAATTCGAAATGGGGGAGACGATGGTTGATGCTTTCATTTAGGGCACGATTACTTTCGGATTTACCATTTTGGAAAAATTCGACGATAACGTTTTTCGTGTGCCCAAATGTAACGTTTCACTAAACAAGGTTACCATCAGATTTACCGGGGCGCGCCATAATTTCTTTTTTCTGCCAAATATTACTGTCGGAACATCAATTCCGATGATAATATTTTATGGTAATGAATATATAGCCAAATCCGATGGTAAATACGATAGCAAATATGCCGCTAACATTCGACGCTAAATCTGATGGTACTCTGTATTTTTCATGCAGTGTGAGGTAGCTTGATTGCTTTTATAATGTTTAGATTTTTTTTTTTTATGTTTAGAAGACACCTAATTTGCTTATATTAAACTTAAGAAAAAAAATCTTAGAACATTCCATACTTTGAGCAAACAATAGATAGCATATTAATGAAATTATTAAATTGTATTTAAATTTATTAATCATCAAAATTCAATCTAAAATATTGTGGACTAACAATAATGGCTCAGATTAGTAAAGGATCTAATATCATTAGATATTCTTGCCTTAATCGATTAATCTTTCAATGGCTAATTTTGATCACTAATGGATTAGGGTGCAAAAGTACAATTATTTTTTTATATGAAATATACATATTAGATCTGAGATCTAGTTACAAGATATTATCAAGTACAGGAACTTCTCATAAATGTATTTGGTGATTTGGTATAAGTTATACAAATATAAACCTAGACTACAAATTACTAAGTCTTTTGAGATGATATGAGATTTTACAAAATGAAGGAATTAAAACTGAGAACTGAACCGATGAACATTTATAGTATTTTTTTTAGCAATCATTGATTAGTTCTTCTACAATTTTTTGACTTATATATATAATATGAGAAAGTCATTTGTCCTCTGGAAATCCCATATTGCTTTTAAAGGTATAGTGTTTTTTCCATTTTAAAAAGTTTCGTACTATTGTATGCACAATGGAGAGGAAAATATTTCAAATGGTTGGTTGTTGAACATGTTCATAAATATGTAGAGCTAAAACTATCCAATTTTAATAAAACACCATTTTTGAGATCTATTTCATCATAATCTTCTATTTTCAATCTAGTTTCACTCCTATGTACATATGGTTTGGGTCATTACTTAACGGTTATGCTAATAAAAGCTCTTATTAACTTAATCATTAGAGGTCCATAATTCATATAACAGCATAACATGTCCTCATCTCATCAATTTAGGTTGGGGTTCGAATATTGCTTGTACTGGTTAGACCATGATGAAGGTGTCACTACTACATACTTGACTTTTACTAATATTTAAAAAATGTTACCAAATCATATTAAAATGTTACTTATGTACATTAGTAACATTTTAACAAATGTTAAATATATCCTATGTTATTAAAGAGTTTTATTAACATTTTTCTAAAGATTTAATAATATTTAGTAAAAATATTATAATAAATCTTCTATAGTAATATTATAAGAAATATTACAATAGATTTTTTTTGATAACACATAAAGAAATGTTATAATAGATATATTTTGTAATCCTTTGAAAAATGTTACCATAGATATTTTTTGTAATATTTAAAAAATGTTACAATAGATATTTTATGTAATACTTAAAAAAATGTTACCATAGATATTTTTTGTAACACTTAAAAAATGTTACAAAAGATCTTTAGTAACATTTTTTTAATTATATTATACTATTTTTTATTTTATATTATACACAATATAAATATACTAAAATTAATTACTACAACATGAAATATTTCATTAAATTCACAAAACAACATTTTTATAGCCTCGTTTATTAATCAATAATCATTGTACAAGTTTGCTTCGTGATGCAAATAAAATGAGAAAAGAAATAAAAAATACTTATAACACTTAAACTCTATGAACATTCCATATATAAAAAAAAAAAGATAAGTGAGACATAGTACATAAAAAACTTGGTCCTTATGCTAATTCTAGAAAAATGTATTTATCAACATGTATTGGTTCACTCCTCATTCAATATCAACATACAAATCACAAAATAAAACGATGAAAAAAAATTAATGAAAACTTGAAATAAGAACAGAACTTGCTTCCCTTATGCAGACCCATTTTTATATGCAGAGCTTTATGCGATATAGAAGATGTTGAGTCACTGACTTTATGTGACAATCTCAAATGTAAATAAGATCTTGGTGACTACTTGTTAAGCAATGCCTGAAAATAATTTGAGAAACAATCATAAACTGCAAAAGCCAATAAAGTCAGATAGTTATGTCACGAAACATGTTCCAGGTTAACGCTTTCCTTAGTAACTCCAAAATCCAAAGAGACAATGCCAATAAAAGGAAAAAATCATCATAGAAGAAAATTGATCGAAAGGTTTTTAGCAGCTTCATCAATCATTACATATGTCTTTCAGTCTTTGGTTAGATCGATAATAAAAATGGGGTGATGAAAATTTAATGGATACAAAATATACTTATGATTTATTGATTTTACTCATTAAAAGAAAAGCAAAGTTACCTCTTTCAGAGAAACATTTTGATAAATTTCTGTCAAATTGTTGAAATCTTTGTAGCCAAGCTGGACAAGTTCCTTCACAAAGATTTTAGGAGAGCGTTGAAGCACTTTCAAATTATCAAAAATCAAGTACATTGCTTCTCCTTTAACAAATGCTCCATCCTCATGACGATGAGTAACTTCACTACTAGAATTATTCACCATTATCTTCAGTTCTTTGTCCATCGGGTTCCCACATTTGATGCAAGTAACACCTAAAAAAGCACTTAACAACAAAGAATTACTTCTCTTCCAATAGTTACTACAATGTTTGGATGGTCTACATGAACTGTGATTCCAAGCTCAGACAAAAAATCTGCAGTTGTTTCTTCTTGGTTCCCTCTTGTCAGCTTCTTTATGGCAACAAAGTTTCCATCTTCCAATTTTTCTAAGTATACCTCTGCATACCCTCCCTCCCCAATCACATTATCTGCCAATAACAACAATCATTTTCGATTTAATGAGTAAACTACCATTTCGGACTATGAAAAATGTAATAAACTAACACAATCATTGGTACGCAAATTGTTTATTCCCCGATAACGGCGCCAAAAACCTGGTGCGCGTAACGTGATCTCAACACTTCTTCACAACTTCGCGTAACTAACCAGCAAGTGCACTAGGTCGTCCAAGTAATAAACCTTACGTGAGTAAGGGTCGATCTCACAGAGATTGTCATCTTGAAGCAAGCTATGGTCATCCTTGTAAATCTCAGTCAGGCAGATTCAAATGGTTATGAGATTTTGACAATTAAAATATAAATAAAATATAAAATAAAATAGAGATACTTATGTAATTCATTGGTGGGAATTTCAGATAAGCGTCTGGAGATGCTTTGTTGCTTCTGAACTTCTGCTTTCCTACTACCTTCTTCCAATCATGCGTTACCTCCTTCCATGGCAAGCTGTATGATCCTCTCAGATGAAAACAAATCCATATGCGCTGTCACCGCACGGTAAATCATCTGTCGGTTCCCGCTTGCGTCGGAATAGGACCATTGTCTTTTTGCACATGGTCACTTCGCCCAACATTTGAAAGTTTGAAGCTCGTCACAGTCATCCCTTCCCAGATCCTACTCGGAATACGACAGACAAGGTTTAGACTTTCCGGATCTCAGGAATGTTGCCAATGGTTCTAGCCTATACCACGAAGATACTAATCTCACGAACTTGGTCCGTGTATTATATATCCAAGAGAGTATACTCCAGCTGTCGTCCAATGACTACGTTGAACATCATGTAGATAGCTTCGTGGTTATCAGGCACGCGATCTTGGCTAAGCGAGTAACAAAGATTGGGTGATTGTCACGAGTCACCCCTTCATTCTGACTTAACTGAATTAAGTACGAGAGTATATCTTGGAGAAGAAGTAGGCATGAATTGAATAGAAAAATAGTAGTAATTGCATTAATTCATGAAGAACAGCAGAGCTCCACACCTTAATCTATGGGGTGTAGAAACTCCACCGTAGAAAATACATAATTGAAAGATATAAAATAAGTCTCTAAAAGTAGTTTTTATACTAAACTAGTAACTAGGGTTTACAGAAAATGAGTAACTAAGTATAGATAGTGCAGAAATCCACTTTCGGAGCCCACTTGGTGTGTGCTTAGGCTGAGCATTGAAGCTTTTTCATGCTTAGGCTGTTCCTGGAGTTAAACGCCAGCTTTGGTGCCAATTTGGGCATTTAACTCCAATTCTAGAGCCAGTTTGGGCGTTTTACGCTAAGATATTTTAAGCTGACTTTGAACGCCAATTTGGGCCATCAAATCTCGAGAAAAGTATAGCCTGTTATATATTGCTGGAAAGCCCAGGATGTCTACTTTCCAACGTAATTGAGAGAACGCCAATTGGGCTTCTGTGGCTCCAGAAAATCCACTTCGAGTGCAGGAGGGTCAGAATCCACAGCATCTGCAGTCCTTTTTCAGCCTCTGAATCAGATTTTTGCTCAGGTCCCTCAATTTCAACCAGAAAATACCTGAAATCACAAAAAAACACAAACTCATACTAAAGTCCAGAAATGTGACTTTTGAATAAAAACTAATAAAAATATAATAAAAAGTAACTAAAACACACTAAAAATTATGTAAAAATAATGCCAAAAAGGGTATAAATTATCCGCTCATCACAACACCAAACTTAAATTGTTGCTTGTCCCCAAGCAACTAAAAACAAAATAGGATGAAAAGAAGAGAACATACAATGAATTCCAAACTTATCAATGAAGATTAGCTTCAATTAGATGAGTGGGACTTGTAGCCTTTTTTCTTCTGAACAGTTTTGGCATCTCACTTTATCCTTTGAAGTTTAGAATGATTGGCATCTATAGGAACTTAGAATTTAGATAGTGTTATTGATTCTCCTATTTCAGTATGTTGATTCTTGAACACAATTATTTTATGAGTCTTGGCCATGACCCTAAGCATTTTATTTTCCAATATTACCACCGGATACATAAATGCCACAGACACATAACTGGGTGAACCTTTTCAGATTGTGACTCAGCTTTGCTAGAGTCCCCAGTTAGAGGTGTCCAGAGCTCTTAAGCACACTCTTTTTGTTTTGGACCACGACTTTAACTGCTCAGTCTCAAGCTTTTCACTTGACACCTTCACGCCACAAGTACATTGTTAGGGACAGCTTGGTTTATCTGCTTAGGCCAGGATTTTATTCCTGTGGGCCCTTGATGAGCGGATAATTTATACGCTTTTTAGCATTGTTTTTAGTATGTTTTTAGTATATTTTAGTTAGTTTTTAATATGTTTTTATTAGTTTTTAAATAAAAATCACAATTTTGGACTTTACTATGAGTTTGTGTGTTTTTCTGTGATTTCAGGTATTTTCTGGCTGAAATTGAGGGACCTGAGCAAAAATCTGATTCAGAGGCTGAAAAAGGACTGCAGATGCTGTTGGATTCTGACCTCCCTACACTCAAAGTAGATTTTCTGGAGCTACAGAAGCCCAATTGGCGCGCTCTCAATTGCGTTGGAAAGTAGACATCCTGGGCTTTTCCGCAATATATAATAGTTCATACTTTGCCCAAGATTTGATGGCCCAAACAGGCGTTCCAAGTCAGCTCAAGAATTCTAGCGTTTAACGCCGGAACTGGCACAAAAGCTGGAGTTAAACGCCCAAACTGGCACAAAAGCTGGCGTTTAACTCCAAGAAAAGTCTCTACACATGGAAGCTTCAATGTTCAGTCCAAGCACGCACCAAGTGGGCCCGGAAGAAGATTTCTGCATTAATTACTTATTTCTGTAAACCCTAGGCTACTAGTTTTCTATAAATAGGACCTTTTGCTATTGTATTTTAATAGATCTTTTACACACACTTTTTCATACAATTGATCATGTTTTGGGAGGCTGGCCTCACGGCCATGCCTAGACCTTGTTCTTATGTATTCTCAATGGTGGAGTTTCTACACACCATAGATTAAGGTGTGGAGCTCTGCTGTTCTTCATGAATTAATACAAAGTACTACTGTTTTTCTATTCAATTCATGCCTACTTCTTCTCTAAGATATTCATTCGTTCTTCAACTTGATGAATGTGATGATCCATGACACTCATCATCATTCTCACCTATGAACATGTGCCTGACAACCACCTCTGTTCTACTAGCAATGGCTTGAATGCGTATCTCTTGGGTTTCTAATCTAAGATTGGAACCTTCGAGGTATAGGATAGAATTATTGGCGGCCATTCCTGAGATCCGGAACGTCTAAACCTTGTCTGTGGTATTCTGAGTAGGATCTGGGAAGGGATGACTGTGACGAGCTTCAAACTCGCGATTGTTGGGCGTGTGACAGGTGCAAAAGGATCAATGGATCCTATTCCAGCATGATCGAGAACCGACAGATGATTAGCCGTGCGGTGACAGCGCATTTGGAACGTTTTCACTGAGAGGACGGGAAGTAGCCATTGACAACAGTGATGCCCAACATAAAGCTTGCCATGGAAAGGAGTATGAATAATTGGAAGAAGACAATAGGAAAGCAGAGGTTCAGGAGGAACAAAGCATCTTCATACGCTTATCTGAAATGCCAACCAAGGAATTACATAAGTATCTCTATCTTTATTTTATGTTTTATTTATCTTTTAATTATCAATTCTCCATCACCATCTGAATTCGCTTGACTAAGATTTACAAGGTGACCATAGCTTGCTTCAAGCCGACAGTCTCCGTGGGATCGACCCTTACTCACGTAAGGTATTACTTGGACGACCCAGTGCACTTGCTGGTTAGTTGTGCGGAATTGTGACAAAGTGTGATTCACGTTTAAGAGCTCCAAGTCCTTTGGCGCCATTGTTGATGATCACAATTTCGCATACCAAGTTTTTGGCGCCGTTGCCGGGGATTGTTCGAGTTTGGACAACTGACGGTTCATCTTGTTGCTTACATTAGGTACTTTTCAGAATTTTTAAGAATGGATTCTAGAGTTTCAAGGTGATGTTCTTATCATCACAAAAGCTGATTGATTCTCATCAATTTAGCTGCTGAATGTAATGTCCTGCTGAAGCTTGGCCAAACATGTCTAATCTTTTTAGATTGAAGCTTTAGACTAACATTGCATGATTCCTAGAATTCTTATTAAAAGTTTTGATTCTCATTATTTTCTTTTCCATATAAGTTTTGAAAATCAGAAAAAAATTTATAAAACCATAAAAATCAAAAATATTTTATGTTTCTTGTTTGAGTCTAGTATCAATTTTTAAGTTTGGTGTCAATTGCATTCTTCTTGCATTTTTCGAAAACATGTAATATGTTCTTCATTAATCTTCAAGTTGTTCTTGATGATTTCATTGCTCTGATCTTTAAATTCTCTTATTTTGTGTGTTTTGTTGTTTCGCATATGCATTCTCAATTTGTTAGTGTCTCCTATATGAAAATTTTTAAGTTTGGTGTCCTGCATGCATTGTTTATTTGATCTTAGTTGCAATTTTTATTGTTTCTCATCATTAAAAATTCAAAAATATTTTCAAAATTGTGTCTTTTCAAGTCAATAATATAGAGAATTGAAGATTCAGAACATTCAGTAGAGGAATCAAACAGAAAAAGCTGGGCGTTCAAAACGCCCAGTGAAGAAGGAAAAATGGCATTTAAACGCCAGCCAGGGTACCTGGCTGGGCGTTTAACGCCCAAAAAGGTAGCATTTTAGGCGTTAAACGCCAGAATGGATGCCATTCTGGGCGTTTAATGCCAGGATGACACTAGAGGGAAGATTTTGTTTTTAACTCAAATTTTTTTCAAATCTTCATAATTTTTCAAAATCAAATCTTTTTCAAATCATATCTTTTCAATCATATCTCTTGAAAATCAATTTCTTTCCATTTTTTTTACTATTTTCGAAAATTCTTGCTAAAATTAATGATTTACTTCAAAATTTTCAAGTTGTTACTTGCCTATTAAGAAAGGATCAAATTTTAAATTTTAAGAATCATATCTTTTAATTTCTTGTTAGTCAAGTAATCAACTTTAATTTTAAAACTTTTTCTTTTTAGTTTGATTTTCAATCATATCTTCTCAATCATATCTTTTCAATCACATCTTTTTCAAAATCAACTCTCAATCATATCTTTTTGATTTCTAATTTCAAAATCTTTTTCAAAAATCACTTAATTTCTTTCCCAATCTTAATTTTCGAAAATCTCAATCAAATTTTCAAAATTTCTTTTTATTATTTCAAAATCTTTTTAATTTATTTTCGAAAATTCTTCCCCTCTTCTCACATCCTTCTATTTAAGAGACTAACACTCCTCCTCAAGGTGCAATTCAAACTCTATCCTTCTTTATATGTTCGAATTCTCTTCTATCTACCTCATCCTTCTATTCTTCTTTTCCTCTGATACCTCAAGGAATCTCTATACTGTGACATAGAAGATTCCTTACTTTCTTGTTCTCTTCTCTTTCATATGAGCAGGAACAAAGATAAATGCATACTTGTTCAAGCTGATCTTGAACCTGAAAGGACCTTGAAGAGAAAGCTAAGAGAAGCTAAAGAACATTTCTCTCTAGAGGGCCTAACAGAGCTTTTCAAAGAAGAAGAAACCATGGCAGCCGAAAACAACAATGCCAACAATGCAAGGAAGGTGCTTGGTGACTTTACTGCACCTACTCCCAACTTCTATGGGAGAAGCATCTCAATCCCTGCCATTGGAGCAAACAACTTTGAGCTTAAGCCTCAATTAGTTTCTCTAATGCAACAGAATTATAAGTTTCATGGACTTCCATTGGAAGATCCTCATCAGTTCTTAGCTGAATTCTTGCAAATCTGTGACACTGTCAAGACCAATGGGGTTGACCCTGAAGTCTACAGACTTATGCTTTTTCCTTTTGTTGTAAGAGACAGAGCTAGGACATGGTTGGATTCACAACCTAAAGAAAGCCTGAACTCTTGGGAAAAGCTAGTCAATGCCTTCTTGGCAAAGTTCTTTCCACCTCAAAAATTGAGCAAGCTTAGAGTGGAAGTCCAAACCTTCAGACAGAAGGAAGGTGAATCCCTCTATGAAGCTTGGGAAATATACAAGCAATTGATCAGAAGATGCCCTTCTGACATGCTTTCAGAATGGAGCATCATATGTGTTTTCTATGATGGTCTGTCTGAACTATCCAAGATGTCATTGGATAGCTCTGCTGGAGTATCTCTTCATCTAAAGAAGACGCCTGCAGAAGCTCAGGAACTCATTCAAATGGTTGTAAATAACCAATTCATGTACACTTCTGAAAGGAATCCTGTGAATAATGGGACAAATCAGAAGAAAGGAGTTCTTGAGATTGATACTCTGAATGCCATATTGGCTCAGAATAAAATATTGACTCAGCAAGTCAATATGATTTCTCAGAGTCTGTCTGGAATGCAAGCAGCAACAGGAAGTACTAAGAAAACTTCCTCTGAAAAAGAAGCTTATGATCCTGAGAACCCAGCAATGGAAGAGGTGAATTACATGGGAGAACCCTATGAAAACACCTATAATCCTTCTTGGAGAAATCATCCAAATCTCTCATGGAAGGATCAACAGAGACCTCAACAAGGTTTCAACAACAATAATGGTGGAAGAAACAGGTTTAGCAATAGCAAGCCTTTTCCATCATCTTCTCAGCAACAGACAGAGAATTCTAAGCAAAGCCACTCTGACTTAGCAACCATTGTCTCTGATCTAAGCAAAACCACTCAAAGTTTCATGACTAAAACAATGTCCTCCATTAGAAATTTGGAGGCACAAGTGGGTCAGCTGAGTAAGAAAATTACTAAACTCCCTCCTAGTACTCTCCCAAGTAATACAGAAGAGAATCCAAAGAGAGAGTGCAAGGCCATAAACACGTTTCACATGGCCGAACCTAGAGAGGAGGAAGAGGCAGTGATCTCCACTGAGGAAGACCTCAATGGACGCCCACTGGCCTCCAAGGAGTTCCCTGATGAGGAACTATGGGAATCTGAGGCTCACACAGAGACTATAGAGATTTCATTGAATTTACTTCTATCATTCATGAGCTCTGATGAGTATTCTTCCTCTGAAGAGGATGAAGATGTTACTAAAGAGCAAGTTGCTAAGTACCTTGGAGCAATCATGAAGCTAAATGCCAAGTTATTTGGTAATGAGACTTGGGAGGATGAACCTCCATTGCTCATCAAAGAACTCGATGACTTGACTAGGCAGAGATTACCTCTGAAGAGACAAGACCCTGGAAAGTTCTCAATCCCTCGTACCATAGGCACCGTGACCTTTGAGAAGGCTTTTTGTGACCTAGGGTCAAGTATAAACCTCATGCCTCTCTCTGTAATGGAGAAGCTAGGGATCATTGAGGTACAAGCTGCAAGAATCTCACTGGAGATGACAGACAATTCAAAGAAACAGGCTTATGGACTTGTAGAGGATGTCTTGGTAAAGGTTGAAAGCCATTACATCCCTGCTGATTTCATAATCCTAGAAACTGGGAAGTGTATGGATGAATCCATCATCCTTGGCAGACCCTTCCTAGCCACAGCCAAAGCTGTGATTGATGTTGACAGTATAGAATTGATCATTCAAGTGAATGGAGACTCCCTTGTGTTTAAAGCTCAAGGATATCCCTCTGTCACCACGGAGAGGAAGCATGAAGAGCTTCTCTCAATACAGAGTCAAACAGAGCCCCCACAGTCAAACTTTAAGTTTGGTGTTGGGAGGCCACAACCAAACTTTAAGTTTGGTGTTGAACCCCCACATTCAAACTCTAAGTTTGGTGTTGGGAGGTTCCAACATTGCTCTGAACATCTGTGAGGCTCCATGAGAGCCACTGTCAAGCTATTGACATTAAAGAAGCGCTTGTTGGGAGGCAACCCAATTTTTACTTATCTATGTTAAATTTCTATTTTCTTTTGTTATTTTATATTTTCTATAGGTTGATGATCATGAGAAGTCACAAAAACAATTGAAAAAGCAAAAACAGAAGAAAAAACAGAATGAAAAATAGAACACCCTGGAGGAGAAACTTACTGGCGTTTAAACGCCAGTAAGGGTAGCAGAATGGGCGTTAAACGCCCAGTCTGGCACCATTCTGGGCGTTTAACGCCAGAAATGGGCACCAGACTGGCGTTTAACGCCAGGAATGGGCAAGAAGCTGGCGTTAAACGCCAGAAATGGGCAGCAGCCTAGCGTTTAACGCCAGGATTGGCAGCAAGGGGCGTTTTGCACGCCACATGGTGCAGGGATGAGAAATCCTTGACACCTCAAGATCTGTGGACCCCACAGGATCCCCACCTACCCCACCTCTCTCTCTCTCTTCTTCACCCATTCACCAACCACCTTAATACCTCTTCCCCAAAAACCCCTCACCTATCAAAGCTTCTAAGTTTTGTGTGGTAAAAGCTAAAGCTTTTTGTTTTTCCACAACCATTTATGGCACCAAAGGCCGAAGAAACCTCTAGAAAGAGGAAAGAGAAGGCAAAAGCTTCCACCTCTGAGTCATGAGAGATGGAGAGATTCCTCTCAAGGGATGCATTTTCCTCCACAAAACTATTGGAAGCAAATCAACACCTACCTAGGAGAATTAAGTTCCAACATGGGACAACTAAGGGTGGAGCACCAAGAGCATTCCATCCTCCTCCATGAAATTAGAGAAGACCAAAGAACCATGAGAGAGGAGCAACAAAGGCAAGGAAGAGACATTGAGGAGCTCAAGCACTCCATAAGATCTTCAAGAGGAAGAACTAGCCGCCATCACTAAGGTGGACCCGTTCTTTAATTTCCTTGTTCTTTATTTTCTGTTTTTCGAATTTTTATGCTCTATGTTTATTTATGTTTGTGTCTTTATTACATGATCATTAGTGTCTAAGTGTCTATGCCTTAAAGCTATGAAAATGAATCCATCACCTTTCTTAAATGAAAAATGTTTTTAATTGAAAAAGAAAAAGAAGTGCATGAATTTCAAATTTTAAAACAGTTTAATTATTTTGATGTGGTGGCAATACTATTGTTTTTCTGAATGAATGCTTGAACAGTGCATATTTTTTAATTTGATTGTTTATGAATGTTAAAATTGTTGGCTCTTGAAAGAATGATGGGAAAAGGAGAAATGTTATTTGATAATCTGAAAAATCATAAAATTGATTCTTGAAGCAAGAAAAAGCAGTGAAAAGCTTGCAGAAAAAGGATATATGCGAAAAAAAAAGATAAAAAAAAGAAAGAAAAAAGAAAAGCAAGCAGAAAAAGCCAATACCCCTTTAAACCAAAAGGCAAGGGTGATAAAAAGGATCCAAGGCTTTGAGCATCAGTGGATAGGAGGGTCCACAGGAATAAAATCCTGGCCTAAGCGGCTAAACCAAGCTGTCCCTAACCATGTGCTATTGGCGTGAAGGTGTCAAGTGAAAACTTGAGACTGAGCGGTTAAAGTTGAGGTCCAAAGTAAAAAGAAGAGTGTGCTTAAGAACCCTGGACACCTCTAATTGGGGACTCTAGCAAAGCTGAGTCACAATCCGAAAAGGTTCACCTAGTTATGTGTCTGTAGCATTTATGTATCCGGTGGTAATACTGGAAAACAAAGTGCTTAGGGCCACGACCAAGACTCAAAAAGTAGCTGTGTTCAAGAATCAACATACTTGACTTGGAGAATCAATAACACTATCTGGATTCTGAGTTCCTATAGATGCCAATCATTCTGAACTTCAAGGAATAAAGTGAGATGCCAAAACTGTTCAGAAGCAAAAAGCTAAAAGCCCCGCTCATCTAATTAATACTGATCTTCATAGATGTTCTTGAAATTTATTGTATATTCTCTTCTTTTTATCCTATTTGATTTTTAGTTGCTTAGGGACAAGCAACAATTTAAGTTTGGTGTTGTGATGAGCGGATAATTTATACGCTTTTTGGCATTGTTTTTTGTATGTTTTTAGTATATTTTAGTTAGTTTTTATTATGTTTTTATTAGTTTTTAAATAAAAATCACAATTCTAGACTTTACTATGAGTTTGTGTATTTTTTTGTGATTTCAGGTATTTTCTTGCTGAAATTGAGGGACCTGAGCAAAAATCTGATTCAGAGGCTGAAAAAGGACTGCAGATGCTGTTAGATTCTGACCTCCCTACACTCAAAGTGGATTTTCTGGAGCTAAAGAAACCCAATTGGCACGCTCTCAATTGCGTTGGAAAGTAGACATCCTGGGCTTTCCAGTAATATATAATAGTCCATACGTTGCCCAAGATTTGATGGCCCAAACAGGCGTTCCAAGTCAGCTCAAGAATTCTAGCGTTTAACGCCGGAACTGGCACAAAAACAGGCATTCCAAGTCAGCTCAAGTCTCATTACCAAATAACTTGGCATTCAGCTTCATGACTGCTCCTGGATATTGAGCAACTTGCTCTTCAATAGTATCTTCATCCTCTTCAGAGGAAGAATACCCATCAGAGCTCATGAATGGCAATAGTAAGTTCAATAGAATCTCTATGGTCTCTATATGAGCCTCAGATTCCCTTGGTTCCTCATTAGGGAACTCCTTGGAGGCCAGTGGATGTCCATTGAGGACTTCCTCACTAGAAATCACTGCCTTTCCCTCCTCTACAGGTTCAGCCATGTCGGACGTATTTATGGCCTTGCACTCTCTTTTTGGATTCTCTTCTGTATTGCTTGGGAGAGTACTAGGAGGGAGTTCAGTAACTTTTTTACTCAGTTGACCCACTTGTGCCTCCAAATTTCTAATGGAGGACCTTGCTTCAGTCATGAAACTGAGAGTGGTCTTAGATAGATCAGAGACTATAGTTGCTAAGTCAGAGTGGCTCTGCTTAGAATTCTCTGTCTGTTGCTGAGAAGATGATGGAAAAGGTTTGCTATTGCCAAACCTATTTCTCCCACCATTATTGTTACTGAAGCCTTGATTAGGCTTCTGTTGATCCTTCCATGAGAAATTTGGATGATTCTTCCATGAAGGATTATAGGTATTTCCATAGGATTCTCCCATGTAATTCACCTCTTCCATTACAGGATTCTCAGGGTCATATGCTTCTTCTTCAGAGGAAGCTTCTTTAGTACTGCAGGAAGCAGCTTGCATTCCAGTCAGACTCTAAAAAATCATATTGACTTGCTGAGTCAATATTTTGTACTGAGCCAATATGGCATTCAGAGTATCAATCTCCAGAATTCCTTTCTTCTGAGTTGTCCCATTATTCACAGGATTCCTTTCAGAAGTGTACATCAACTGGTTATTTGCAAGCATTTCAATGAGTTCCTGGGCTTCTGCAAGTGTCTTCTTCAGATGAAGAGATCCTCCAGCAGAGTGGTCCAATGACATCTTGGACAATTCAGACAGACCATCATAGAATATACATATGATGCTCCATTCTGAAAACATGTCAGAAGGATACCTTCTGATCAATTGCTTGTATCTTTCCCAAGCTTCATAGAGAGATTCACCTTCCTTCTGTCTGAAGGTTTGGACTTCCACTCTAAGCTTACTCAACTTTTGAGGTGGAAAGAATTTAGCCAAGAAAGCATTGACCAGCTTTTCCCAAGAGTTCAGGCTATCTTTAGGTTGTGAGTCTAACCATATCCTAGCTTTGTCTCTTACAGTAAAGGGGAAAAGCATAAGTCTGTAGACCTCAGGATTAACCCCATTGGTCTTAACAGTGTCACAGATTTGTAAGAATTCAGCTAAAAACTGATGAGGATCTTCCAATGGAAGTCTATGAAACTTGTGATTCTACTGCATTAGAGAAACTAATTGAGGCTTAAGTTCAAAGTTGTTTGCTCCAATTGCAGGAATTGAGATGCTCCTTCCACAGAAGTCAGAAGAGGGTGCAATAAAGTCTCCAAGCATCTTCCTTGCATCTCCACCATTGTTATTAGGTTCGGCCATCTCTTCTTCTTTTTCGAAAAATTCTGTCAAGTCCTCTCCAGAGTGTTGTGCTTTAGGTTCTCTTAGCTTCCTCTTTAGAGTCCTTTCAGGTTCCAGATCAGCTTCAACAAGAATGTTCTTATCCTTGCTCCTGCTCATATGAAAAAGAAGAGAACAGAAAAGAATAGGAATCCTCTATGTCACAGTATAGAGATTCCTTTATGTGAGTAGAAGAATGGAAGAGTAGAATGAAGAAGAGAGAAGATGATGAATTCGAACACAGAGAGGGAGAGATGGTTTGAATTATAAGAAGAAGAGAAGTATTAGTAAATAAATTAATAAATAGAAGAGATGAGAGAGAGAGAAAGAATTTGAATTTTAAATTAAAATAAAAGGAAAATATTTTTATTTTTATTTTAATTATTGGTTAGTATTTGAAATTATTAAAAGGAATAAATTAAAATTAAAATTGGAATTTAAAACAATTAGTTAATTAAAAAGAATTTTGAAAAAGGGTTTAGTAGTTTTCGAAAATTAGAGAGAGAGAAAGGTAGTTAGGTGGTTTTGAAAAAGATATGATTGAAATAGTAAACTTTTAAAATCAAACAAAAAGTCAAGTAGTTAATTGAAAAAGATTTGAAAATCAATTTTGAAAAGATAAGAAGTTAGAGAAGATTTTGAACTTGATTTTGAAAAAGATATGATTGAAATTTAGTTTGAAGAAGATTGAAAAGGAAATTTAAAAAGATTTGATTTTGAAAATTAAAGTTGATTACCTGACTAACAAGAAACTAAAAGATATGATTTTAGAATTTAAAGATTGAACCTTTCTTGGTAGGCAAGTAATGACTTGAGATTTTTAAATCAAAATATTAAATGCTAGTAATAAATTCGAAAATATGAAATAAAAATTAAGAAAAAGATTTTGAAAATCAATTTTTAAAAGTTTTCGAAAATATATAAAAAAAGATGAAAAAGGTTTGATTTTTGAAAAAGATTTGAAAAAGATAAAATTTTTATTTTTGAAATTTTGACTTGATTAACAAGAAACAACTAAATTTTAAAACTTTTTGACTAAATCAATTCAAAATTTCGAAATTTATGAGCAAAATAAGGAAAAGATATTTTTTTTTATTTTTGAATTTTTAATGAGGAGCGAGAAAAATAGAAAAATGAAACAAAACATAAAAATTCAAGATCAAAACACATAATGCATGCAAGAACACTTTGAATGTCAAGATGAACACCAAGAACACTTTGAAGATCATGATGAACATCAAGAACATGTTTTTGAACATTTTTAAGAAAAGAAAAACATGAAAGACACTAAACTTAAAAATTTTTAAACTTTAGACAATAAGAATTCAAAAATACATATGAAAAACAAGAAAAGACACAAAACAAGAATAACACAAGATCAAACAAAGACAATCATCAAGAACAACTTGAAGATCATGAAGAACACATGCATGAATTTTTCGAAAATTTAAAAAAATTAAAAAGATGCAATTGACACCAAACTTAAAATTTGACACTAGACTCAAACAAGAAACATAAAATTTTTGCTTTTTATGATTTTATTAAATTTTTTTGGCTTTTTCGAAAATTAATCAGGAAAAGAAAATAAAGAAATTCAAAATTTTTAATAAGAATTCCAGGAATCATGCAATGTTAGTCTAAAGCTTCGGTCCAAAAATTTAGACATGGCTTAATAGCCAGCCAAGCTTTATGTGAAAGCTTCGGTCCAAAAGATTAGACATGGCCAATGGCCAGCCAAGATTTAGCAGAGCATTACATACAACAACCAAATTGATGGGAATCAAAAAGCTCCTACAATGATAAGTGGAAGCCTCGGTCCAAAAAAAATTTAGATATGGCTTGACAGCCAGCCAGGCTTCAACAGATCATGATGAAACTCTAGAATTCATTCTTAAAAATTCTAAAGAACAAAATAAAATATTGAACATATATATATATATATATATATATATATATATATATATTGAATTTCTCGAAAATAAAAAGCTTAAAAATAAAATAAAATTACCTAATCTGAGCAACAAGATGAACCGTCAGTTGTCCAAACTCGAACAATCCCCAGCAACGGCGCCAAAAACTTCGTACGCGAATTGTTTATTCCCCGATAACGGCGCCAAAAACTTGGTGCGCGTAACGTGATCTCAACACTTCTTCACAACTCCGAGTAACTAACCAGCAAGTGCACTGGTTCGTCCAAGTAATAAACCTTACGAGAGTAAGGGTCGATCCCACGGAGATTGTCGGCTTGAAGCAAGCTATGGTCATCCTTGTAAATCTCAGTCAGGCAGATTCAAATGGTTATGAGGTTTTGACAATTAAAATATAAATAAAATATAAAATAAAATAGAGATACTTATGTAATTCATTGGTGAAAATTTCAGATAAGCGTCTGGAGATGCTTTCTTGCTTCTGAACTTCTGCTTTCCTACTGCCTTCTTCCAATCATGCGTTACCTCCTTCCATGGCAAGTGGTATGATCCTCTTAGATGAAAACAAATCCATATGCGTTGTCACCGCACGACTAATCATCTGTCGGTTCCCGCTAGTGTTGGAATAGGACCATTGTCCTTTTGCACACTGTCATTGCACCCAACATTCGCAAGTTTGAAGCTCGTCCGGATCTCAGGAATACCACAGACAAGGTTTAGACTTTCCAGATCTCAGGAATGCTGCCAATGGTTCTAGCCTATACCACGAAGATGCTAATCTCACGGACTCGGTCCGTTTATTAGATATCCAAGAGAGTATATTATAGTTGTCGTCCAATGACTACGTTGAACATCATGTAGATCGCTTTGTGGTTGTCAGGCACGCGATCTCGGCTAAGCGAGTAACGAAGATTGGGTGATTGTCATGGGTCACCCCTTCATTCTGACTTAACTGAATTAAGTACGAGAGTATATCTTGGAGAAGAAGTAGGCGTGAATTGAATAGAAAAACAGTAGTAATTGCATTAATTCATGAAGAACAGCAGAGCTCCACACCTTAATCTATAGGGTGTAGAAACTCCACCGTAGAAAATACATAAGTGAAAGGTCTAGGGATGGCCGTGAGGCCAGCCTCCAAATGTGTACAATGGCCTATGATCAAAGTGATCAAAAGATATTCCAAGGATTAAAAAGATATAAAATAAGTCTCTAAAAGTAGTTTTTATACTAAACTAGTAACTAGGGTTTACAGAAAATGAGTAACAAAGTGCAGATAGTGCAGAAATCCACTTCCGGGGCCCACTTGGTGTGTGCTTGGGCTGAGCATTGAAGCTTTTTCGTGCTTAGGCTGTTCTTGGAGTTAAACGCCAGCTTTGGTGCCAGTTTGGGCGTTTTACGCCAAGATATTTTAAGCTGACTTTGAACGCCAATTTGGGCCATCAAATCTCGGTCAAAGTATAGACTATTATATATTGATGGAAAGCTCAGGATGTCTACTTTCCAAAGCATTTAAGAGCGGCCAATTGGGCTTCTGTAGCTCCAGAAAAGCTACTTCGAGTGCAGAAGTGTCAGAATCCAACAGCATCTGCAGTCCTTTTTCAGCCTCTGAATCAGATTTTTGCTCAGGTCCCTCAATTTCAGCCAGAAAATTCTTAAAATCACGGAAAAACACACAAACTCATAGTAAATTCTAGAAATGTGATTTTTGAATAAAAACTAATAAAAATATAATAAAAAGTAACTGAAACACACTAAAAACTATGTAAAAATAATGCCAAAAAGGGTATAAATTATCCGCTCATCAATCATACCATAGCTGAAGTCATCAGTTGTAGCCTGGAGTTCAGAGAGAGTGAAATTCTTCCATGAAGTTTTGAAGTTGGCAAACTCAGAGTCAAAAGAAGGAATGAGATCCTCTCTAACCCTCTTACTCTTCCTTCTAGTTAGCTTAGGAACATTCTTCTTAAGAGGGTGAAATGGTTAAAATGGCATCTGTGAGCCTTTCTTGAGAAGCTTGAAGAAACCATGCCATTGGTTGTTAGCATTAGAACCACCAGTTCCTAGTAGAGCCTCAGAATCAGAAGTGCTTGCTTAACAAGTGGGTCACTCCATAAGTTGTTCGAATGTTGTCCCGGCTGTTAGGATATCATCATAACTACCTGACTGAGTAATTTTCCCTCCCTCCATCACCTGGAACATGTTTTGTGACATTTGACATGAATTAGTCTCTAATATGTAATGGAATATAACACCAAAATTGAATCAAGTGGTAAAGAGAAAGCTAAAGAGTTTAACAAAAATGCTACATCTTGACCCAAAACATTAAAATAAATAGCCTATGCTTTGTTTCAAATTTATATCATTCACTTAAGTCAAACTTAACCAATATGAAATTAAATGACTCACGCTTGAAATCTCAACAAAAATTGAGATACTTTACAAGGATTTTATCAACTTCTGAGAGAAACTCTACTTGATGAGTCACTAGAATGACTGTTTTTTTCCTAAGAGCTATCATGACACATTCTTGTAATTTCATAAATGTAAAAAATATTAGTTTATTTCAAATATATTAGGCCTATAGTTTTGTTGTGATTGAGAATCCAAAGTGAAATCTTTCTTACATTGAATAAATGAGCAGCAGTGTGCATAACAATTATAGTGAAAGGATCATCAAAAAGATAAATGAGAAACCAAATGAAAAAAACCAGTGAAAGATAAGAGAAGTTAACTTGTGCAATTGAAATAGATAAAGTTCAGAATAACTGTTTGTAAAAAGATTAGTACATGTGTAGTAGGGGGTTGAATATTCTAATGAATAATGTACATGAGAATGACACTTATTGATGGTAGGTAGTAGGTTCCTTCAAGCAATAATCATTGGCCACCCTGCACCTTGCCTTTGTCATTTACTAGCTACTTATCTACCCAACTGGATCTTCAATTTGGTTACTCTTTCTTTTTGGTCATTACTATGCTGCTAAAATAGTAGCGTCTAATTCGTTAAAACAATTCAAAATTAATATTCAATATTTATCTTAAAAACTAATTTCGATAAATTTAACGCCAAATTAAAACGCACCAAATAATTTTTTTAACTCTACCATTTTTAAGCTAATTAAACTCTGATTTTAAAATAAATTCTTATTTCATATTTACCAGACAGCAAATAATTGTGCAACAACATTATAATCATCAGGTCAATTATGTATATTCAGTATCTGTTCCGAGGGTTACCAGAAACTGTAGGTCGATCTCGGACGAGATCTTTTGTGTTGGTCGGCGCTGATGTATCTGGCTTGTGGGTGGTGGCAGGAGCCGCCGCGTCCGACTTGTTGGACTTGTTGGTGATGCTGATCCTTCGTCACCGGAGGGTGGTGGTACCTGCAAGGGACTCCGATGCTTAAGTTAGCAAGGGTATTAAGCAGATTTTTAGTAGAATTAGAGTATGAGTTATACCTGGGTGCTCCAGCATATTTATAATGTTGTATAGTGATCTTTTCTGGGGATAAGATAGTTATCTTATCTTATCTTTGAGTGGAGTTATCTTATCTTTTAAGGGAACCGCCCTTATCTCTATAGGCTTGGGCTGCCTTAGGATTCGGGTTGCGTTCCTCTGTTTGGGCCCTTTTTGGGCTTTCCTGGTGATTTAGCCGAGCTCTTGAAGAAGAGGTCGGATAGTCCTGACCTGAAGAGGTCGGTCGACTTGTCGTTAAACAACCCCGGTCGGACAGCTCGACCTAGGGTATGAGCAGTACCCCTGCTCGAGCGCGATCTTCCTCTTGAGGTCGACTCCCTAGTTTTAGGATTTTGATCCTTCTCTGGAGAAGTCGAGCTCGAGCATTATCGATTTCTTTTGTAGAGATTCCTCTGAATGCGGAACGTTTTTCTTTTTTCTTCCTCCTTTGAAAACATGCGTCCCTTTTGCTTTGGGAATGTGCGAGGGTTTTAATAACCCATTAATTCTTTTAATGCTCTGTTTCTTTTGCCTCCCACTTTCATTTTGAATTTACACCAAAAGGGTTTTCTCTTCTCTGTTGTCTTGCTTGCTGTAACTTCCTCCTTTTCTTTCTATTCTTCCGTTTTGGCTTGCCTGGGACTTACGTTTTTCGTGTTTCTCTCTGTGACGCCCTTGGTGGTTGTTTGGTGCTTTGAAGGCAATTCTTGATTTCGTCTCTTCGTCTTCATCTTCAGCACTTTCCTCCTCTTCCAGGTTGGTTTTTCTTTTACTTTTTTCGTCGTTCTTTCCTTGTGCTCGCATTGTTCTATTCTTGGTAAAGTCTTTAGTTTTCGTTTGGAAAGCTTGAACCTTTTCACGTTACCATACGTGGTTGTCACTGTAATGCATATTTTCTGGTTTTCTTTTGACTTTATGCATGCTCCTAGGTAGATTTTCTTGGTATTTTGACGCTTTTAGGGCTTCGCATGTTGTCGCTGCTTTTCTGATCTTACTTTTGATTTTGAGGGTTTATGAACTACTGTTTGTTTCTTTAAAAAAGATTGCTCCTTTGATGACTTTCGCCGAGTTGGTAGTTTTCTTTGTTTGATGAACTTTGTAGAAGATAACGATTTTCTGGTAACCTACTTTGATTTTCTTCTCATGTCTTTACTTGTTTGGAAGGGCACTCTTTTCCTTTGCTGAGAGTTTTGTTGGGGTATAGCTTAGTAGACTTTTTTCTGGGTCCTTACTCTGTTCCTACCTCCAAAGGATGCCCCTGGACCTTGGTGTATGTCCTGGGGTTTTCCTTTTACTGTTTGTATGCTTGAGTCATGTTTTGTTCGAGATGATTTCTTTTTTGCCTGAGCTGTTTTGGTTAGTAATCCATCTTCTTTTTCTGGCTGTAAGACTAGTTGACCATGTCTTCTCGTAAAAATATTGTCAAGACGTCTTCCAAGGTTCCTGAGGGTTTGTCCGACTGGCTAGACTCCCTCGTCCTGATGTGTGTTTCTGTAGTTAATTCTGAATTCTGTGCGGTGCTTAGAAAACATCATCAAATCTGTAGTAGTAGAGATCAGGAGAATAACTATGAATTGGTAGCACTTAATTCTGATGAAAGGGTTTTCTTTCTGGCTTTGACCCAGGAGGAACGCCCCTTCTTTTATGCTTACGATTACTTTTTCAATCAAATGAACATCACGCTTCCTTTTTCCTCCTTTGAGACCGACTTGTTGTGGTCGTGTAACGTAGCTCCATCCCAGCTTCATCCAAACTCTTGGGGTTTTATCAAGATCTTTCAATTGCTTTGCCAAGAGCTGGACGTTAAACCTTCTCAGACTCTCTTTCTGTATTTTTTTGTTTTGACTAAGCCCGGGATTTCTTCAAAAAAGAAAGCTTCTTAGATTTTCTTTCGATCTGCCCAAAGGCATAAAGTTTTTGATATGTATGATGAGTCCTTTAGGATTTTAAGAATTACTTTTTTAAGGTCCGAGCTGTTGAGGGAGCTCGACCATTTTTTCTGGAGTGGAATGGTGAACCTGCCTTCTCCTTGTGTTGGCAAAGAAATGTTGTGGTGTATCGATACTCGTGGGAGATGCTTGATGAGGTTGAGCAGGCCTTTATAACTGTGTAAGAAGATATTTGGGGGGAACCTCCCCATCTCGATACAAAGAGATTTTTGGGGGACCCCTCTCTCATCCGAGCTGAGCTGGGTAGTGACCGACTTCTTTGGCTCTGTTTGTACTTTCTTTTTTGTGTTTGCTTTTTTCAGCTTTGTAACTTATTTTGCTGTATTTTTCAGAGATGGTGAAAAATAATGAATCCTTAAAGGCCTTTAGAAAGGCAAGAAAGGCTACAGCAGCTCAGCACATCTCGGCCAAAGTTGCTGGAGAAGGATCTTCCCAGATTCCTCCTAAGAAGCCTGTGTTGAATACTGCTGGGCTGAAGAAGATGATTCCTATTCCTCAAGTTCACTTGGTTGATCCCCCTCAGACTTCTACTGCTACCTCTTCTTCTTCTGCCGGCCCTCTCCCGAAAAGGCTAAGGACTGTGAAACCTTTTAAACTGGATGCTCCCGACTTCGATGCTGTTGGTTTTGTTGATCAACAAATTGCTCCATATGGTGTTGTTCCTATTGATGACGTGTCTATCCTTCGTCATTTGGACTTCATTACTCGGAATGGTATAAAAATGGCACACATGGGGGCAGCGTTGCTTCGGATTCCAGGATGTCCCAGTTCACTCAACGAAGGCTTTTATGGAGGAGGCCAAGTTGGAATACGACAGGACCAAGGGTTTGAAGGAGGAGCTTGAGGTGAAAGTGGCCAAATTGGAGAAAGAGTTGGAGGGTGAGAAGACTCGGGCTATTGCCTTGGCGGCTTCTGCCAAGTTGTCTGAAGATATGGCGTTGAAGCATAAGGAGAGCTATGTCACGACTTATAGGGAGATGATGGGTCTTAGGGAGGATTTGAAGTCTGTCCGAGCTGACTACGCCGAGTTTCAGGGTTATCTTGTAGGCAGTGTAAATGCTGCTTATGAGAATTTGAAGGATCAAGTTCGAGTTCTTGCACCCGAGCTTGACCTTACTCTTTTTATCTTGGATAACGTTGTAAAAGACGGTAAGATTGTCCCTGATGATCCTGATGATGATGATGCCAACCCTCCTCCCGTACCTTCTGCCAAAGTTTCCGTTGCCCCGCCTTCTTCAACTCTGGCAGCTGAGGTCGGTCAGCCTGAGTCTGATCCCGATGTCCAGATCCTGAACCGGGATGATCGGACGATAGATGCGGTACCTTTTCAGACTCGTCCTCCTTCACCTCGGGATGCTGCTACTGGAAAGTCTTTGGATTCTCTCTAATTATTTCTGATGCATTTTTGTATAGCCCGACCTGTGGGCTTTGAACTCTTTTTTGTAATTTGTAGTCTAGACTTCTGGATACTTTGGTTGCTTTTCTGTTAGCAACTTTATTTTTTGGAAAAAACAAAGTAGTTTCTCAGGCTCTTGGGGTCGACTTCAGGTGGCCTCTTGAATTTTGTTATTATAACAATCTTGTTTCTTTTGTGATATGCTTGTCTGCACCTTTTTGACACCTTCTGGAATCTTGGGAGTGTTGGAGCCTTGTTGTCCAATCTCTTTTGATTGCCTTTTGTGTTTTAATTTCTATTTTAGTTGAGGCTAGCTTCGTGCAACTAGTCTTCTTCGCATTCTCTGATACGGTGCCTGTAATTTGATTTTCTTGAGGTCATGGCTTTCTGGGTCCGACTTGGGTCCCTTATAGCGCATGCCTTCTGTTGTCCGACTTCTTAAAACTTGGTCATGTTTTGAAGTGATTTCTAGTAATTCCTTCTGCTTGGACCTTAGCAGGTCTTTTCCTATGGATTATAACTTTTGGTTTGGGCCGACTTCGTCATGTCGGTCCCTTCTAAGTTATTTCTAGTAATCCATTTTTCTTGGACCTTGGTCAGGTCTCTTTTATGGATTACTTTTTCATAACTTTTGGTTTGGGCCGACTTCATCATGTCGGTCCCTTCTAAGTTATTTCTAGTAATCCATTTTTCTAGGACCTTGGTTAGGTCTCTTTTATGGATTACTTTTTCATAAGTTTTGGTTTGGGCTGACTTCATCATGTTGGTCCCTTCTATGTTATTTCTAGTAATCCTCTTTTTTAGGCCTTGCCAGGCCTCTTTCCAGGGATTTACTTTTCATAACTTTGGTTATTGTGGTCGACTGGTCCGACTTCTTTACGTCGGCCTATCTTTAAGTTATATTTAGCAACCCATTTTTATTAAGACCTCGTCAGGTCTTTTCTTTGGATCACTTTCGATAACTTCTTGCATTATTCTGTTTTTGTCGCCTTTTCATCTTTGTCGATTTTCTAAAAATTGGGTTTGATCCCCGTTTGGTTGACCTTTTGATGAATTTGGTTTTCATCTTCATTGGTCTTTATCGTGATCGAGCAGTGAATTTGATTTTCACTTTCTGCTGATCTGTAGCTTTATAATCGGGCGATGAATTTTTTTCGTTTCATATTAATGCGTCTTGATAAGAGGATTTGTAAAAAACTTTATTCAAAATAAAGAAAATGCAAATATATACACGTGGGCATTTTATCCCTCTAAGTTAGGCAGTTCATGGATCTTGGCTCGGTGCCTCGTTTAAAAAACCTTTTTCAGGAAAAAGAGTGCACCTCATCCTAATATCTTTTATTACCTCCTGACTGTAATACTTTCTTAAGTTGCAGGCATGCCATGACCTTGGAAGCTCTCATCCTTCAAGTTCGGTCAGCCTGTAGTTTCCATTTTCGAGCACTTCTACGACTCGGTAGGGTCCTTTCCAATTTGCTGCCAGCTTTCCATCTCCAGGTCGACTTGTTCCGATATCATTTCGGATTAAGATAAGATCATTTTCAAAAAAACCTCGCTGTACTACTTTTCGATTGTATCTTGAGGCCATCCGACATTTTAACGCCTCTTCCTTGATTCGAGCTCTTTCTCGAATTTCTGGAAGTAGGTCGAGTTCCTCCTTTTGAAGTATGGAATTGGCCTCTTCATTGTAGTGGATTACTCTGGGTGATCCTTCTTCGACCTCCACTGGGATCATTGCCTCCATTCCGTAAGCTAATCGGGAAGGTGATTCCTTTGTGTTGGAGTGTGGAGTTGTCCGATATACCCACAGGACTTATGGGAGCTCTTCAGCCTTCCCTTTAAATCCTGTAATCTCTGTTTTAGCCCGGCTAATATAACTTTATTGGTGGCTTCTGCTTGTCCATTGGCCTGGGGATGTTCTACGGATGTAAATTGGTGGCTTCTGCTTGTCCATCGGCCACCATTTTTCTGAAGCCTGGGTCTGTGAATTGAGTGCCATTATCTATGGTGATGGAGTATGGGACCCCAAACCTTGTGATAATGTTTCTATATAAGAATTTTCGACTTTTTTAAGCAGTGGCATTGGCTAGGGGTTCTGCCTCAATCCATTTTGTAAAATAGTCTACTCCGACGATGAGGAACTTGACCTGTCCTGATCCTTAAGGGAATGGCCCAAGGAGGTCGAGTCCCCATTTTGCAAATGGCCAGGGTGAGGTTATGCTACTGAGCTCCTCTGGTGGGGCGATATGAAAATTAGCATGCTTCTGACATGGTGGACATGTCTTTACGAATTCCATTGCTTCTTTTTGTAGAGTCGGTCAATAGAATCCGACCCGGAGTACCTTTTTGTTGAGAGCTTGTGCTCCGAGATGGTTGCCACAGATGCCACTGTGTACTTCTTCTAATACTTCCTTTGTGTTGGAAGTCGGCACGCATTTTAACAGTGGTGTTGAAATCCCCCTTTTGTATAGGGTATTGTTTATGATGATGTAATATTGTGACTCTCGTTTTAACCTCTTTGCCTCCATCTTCTCTATAGGGAGTGTTTTTGTTTTGAGATAATTAATTATGGGAGTCATCCATCCTTGATCCAGACCTGTTATGGCTAGGACCTTTTCTTCTTTTGAGATTGACGGGTTCTACAACATCTCTTGGATGAGGCTTCTATCGTTGCCCCCTGGTTTAGTGCTGGCTAGTTTTGAGAGTGCATCAGCTCGAGCATTCTGTTCCCGGGGTATGTGACGGACCTCATATTCCCCAAGTTGTCTGAGTTGTTTCCTGGTTTTGTCTAAGTACTTTTTCATGGTGGGGTCCTTGGCTTGGTAACTCCTTGCTATTTGTGAGGTGGCTACTTGTGAGTCATTGAAGATGATAAGCTTTTGAGCTCCAACCTCCTTAGCCAGCTTCAAACCAGCTAGTAATGCCTCATACTCGGCTTGGTTGTTTGAGGCAGGGAACCCGAATATGAGAGAAAGTTTGATTTGGGCTCCCTGGTCGCTTTCTATTATCACGCCTGCGCCACTTCCAGTTTTGTTTGAGGAACCGTCTACATAGAGATTCCACTCTATAGGGATTTCTGGGGTGCCCGTAAACTCTGCAATGAAGTCGGCCAAATACTGGGATTTGATGGCTGTCCGAGCTTCATATTGAAGGTCGAATTCGGACAACTCGACTGCCCATTACAAAATTTTTCCTGCTAAATCTGTTTTCTGTAGAATGCCTTTTATGGGCTGGTTGGTCCGAATCCTGATAATGTGGGCTTGGAAATATGGGCGAAGTCGACGAGATGTTAGTGTGAGAGCATAGGCGAATTTTTCTATTTTTTGATAGTTTAGTTCGGACCCTTGTAATGCTTTGCTGATGAAGTATATAGGTTGTTGTCCACTGTCATCATCTCGGACCAGTGCTAAGGCTATTGCTCGATTTCCTACTGCGAGCTACAATACAAGTGGTTCTCCTTCTCGTGGCCGAGTTAGAATAGGTGGTTGCCCTAGGAACCTTTTGAAATCCTGAAAGGCCTGCTTGCACTCTGTTGTCCATTCAAACCTCTTTCCCTTTCTTAGGGTGGCGTAGAAGGGGAGAGATCTTATTGCTGATCAAGCTAGAAATCTGGACAAGGCTGCCAATCTTCCATTGAGTTGTTGTACCTCTTTAACGCTGGTCGGACTCTTCATGTTGAGTATGGCCTGGCATTTATCCAGATTTGCCTCAATTCCTCTTTGTGTGAGCATAAAACCTAAAAATTTTCCAGCTTCTACTGCGAAGGTCCATTTTGCCAGGTTTAAGTCGCATACCATGTCTTCTTATTGTGTCGAATATTTGGGTGAGGTCGGACAGTAATGACTCTTCACTTTGTGTCTTTATTAACATGTCGTCTACGTAGACTTCCATGACTTTCCCGATCTGGTCTACGAAGACCTTATTCATTAATCTTTGATAAGTGGCTCCTGCATTTTTGAGTCCGAATGGCATGACGATATAGAAGTAGTTTGCTTTCGGGGTTAAAAATGAGGTTTTTTCTTGGTCAGGTGGGTACATCAGGATTTGATTGTATCCTGAATAGGCGTCCATAAACGAGAGGTATTTGTATCCGGAGGAGTCATCCACCAGAGCGTCGATACTTGGGAGTGGATAAGGATCTTTTGGGCAGGCTTTGTTGAGATCAGTGTAGTCGGTGCACATCGGCCACTTCCCATTTGATTTTTTCACCAAGACGACATTAGCTAGCCATAGTGGGTACTTAACTTCCCTTATGAATCCTGCCTCCAGTAGAGCTTGTACTTGCTCTTCCACAGCTTGGGATCGTTCTGGTTCGAGCTTTCTGTGTCTCTGCTATATTGGCCGAGATCCTGGGTAAACATTAGGGTCTATGCCTGGCATGTCTGCGGCCTTCCCTTGCGAAGAGGTCGGCATTATCTCTTAAGAATTGTATGAGTGACTCCTTTACGTCTCCTTTTAGGATTGTGCCGATATTGTGCTGATATTGGTTGTTTCCTTTTCCAAAGGTTGTGTGTAGTAAGATGTATCCAAGTGGTTGGATTGGAGTGTCTCCCAGCCTGAATAGGCTGTTCGGATATGCTTTGAGTTCTTTTTCTTCCAGGCTGAGTTTGTCAAAGGCGATTTTAAACAAGATGTCAGCCGAGCTTCCCTGGTCTACCAGTGTGTGGTGGAGATTGGCGTTGGCCAATATGATAGTGATGACCATGTGATCGTCATGTCCCGAGATGATGCCAGCTGCGTCCTCTTTAGTAAAAGTGATAGTGGGGATGTCGGATGCTTCTTCTCCTCCCTCAACATGATATACTTCTTTAAGATGTCTTTTGCGAGATGATTTGGAGATTCCTCCCCCGGTAAATCCTCCGTGTATTATATGGACATGTCTCTCTGGTGTACGAGGTGGTCGTTCAGTTCGTCTGACATCTTCGTCCCTTCTTCTTTTTCTTGGTTCATCTGCTCTGCTGGCTAAGTACCGATCTAGTTTTCCCCCTCTCACCAGTTTTTCTATGACATTTTTCAAGTCGAAGCATTCATTGGTGGAATGTCCATAAATTCGATGGTATTCACAGTATTCAGTTCGATTTCCTCCTCCTTTCTTGCTTTTGAGTGAGCGAGCTGGGGGTATCTTTTCAGTATGGCATACTTCTCGATAGACATCTACAATAGACACCCGAAGAGGGGTGTAATTATGGTATTTCTTGATCTTTTCTCCATGCTGATCTTCTTTTTTCTTGGACTCTTTGTCCTTGTCCTGGGAGGAGTAGGAGAATCTGGACTTTAAGGTCTCTCCTAGTCGAGAGTTTTCCTCTATGTTGATGTATTTCTCTGCTCGTTCTTGCACTTTATTCAGGGATGTGGGATGTTTTTTTGATATTGAGTGACTAAAAGGTCCCTCTCGTAAGCCATTGATGAGACCTATTATGGCTACTTCTGTTGGTAGACTTTGTATGTCCAGACATACTTTGTTGAATCTTTCCATGTAGCTGCGGAGACTTTCCCGATCTCCTTGCTTGATTCCTAATAGGCTTGGGGCGTGCTTAGTTTTGTCTTTCTGGATGGAGAATCTGGCTAGAAACTTCTTGGCCAAATTGTCAAAGCTTGAGATGGACCTAGGAGGCAGGTTGTTGAACCATCTAATTGCTATCTTTGTTAAGGTAGTCGGAAAGGCTTTGCAGCGGACTGCATCTGAGGCGTCAGTGAGGTATGTTCTACTTCTGAAATTACTGAGATGATGGTTGGGATCTGCTGTGCCATCGTATAGAATCATGTCGGGAGGTTTGAAGTCCTTTGGGATTTTGGTCTTCATGATCTCTTTGGTGAATAGGTCTTGGTCTTTACGGGAGCTATCTTCATGGCTGGATCGAGTAGTTTTGGCCTTGAGATCACCTTCGAACTTTAGGAGCTTGTCTTCTAACTTGCGGCGTTGCCTAGCTTCTCTTCGTAGGTCTCTTTCGGGTTTCCGTTGATACTCAACCTCTTTTTTGAGTTGTTTTAGGCGATCCTGAAGTGCCTCAATGGCTCCCGTGTTTGGTGAATTCTTGTCTTTGTTAGGTTGAGAAGTATCGTCTATTGTGACCTCTGCATTCTTATGTGGCATTCTGTTCTCTAAATCAGAATTGTGGTCGTTGTCAAGGTTGTCCACCATGATGATGGGATGACTTCCAAATTCCCCGGCAACGGCGCCAATGTTCCGAGTGTTACCTGAAACTATAGGTCGATCTCGGACGAGATCTTCTGTGCTGGTCGGCGCTGATGTGTCTGACTTGTGGGTGGTGGCCGGAGCCACTGCGTCCAACTTGTTGGACTTGTTGGTGATGCTGATCCTTCGTCACCGGAGGGTGGTAGTACCTGCAAGGGACTCCGATGCTTAAGTTAGCAAGGGTATTAAGCAGGTTTTTAGTAGAATCAGAGTATGAGTTATACCTGGGTGCTCCAGCGTATTTATAATGTTGTAGAGTGATCTTTTTTGGGGATAAGATAGTTATCTTATCTTTTCTTTGAGTGGAGTTATCTTATCTTTTAAGGAAACCGCCATTATCTCTATAGGCTTGGGCTGCCTTAGGATTTGGGTCACGTTCCTCTTTTTGGGCCCTTTTTGGGCTTTCCTGGTGATTTGGTTGAGCTATTGAAGAAGAGGTCGGATAGTCCTGACCTGAAGAGGTCGGTCGACTTGTCGTTAAACAACCCGGGTCGGACAGCTTGACCCAGGGTATGAACAGCATCTGTGAAGAGGAGAATGGAATAATATCACAACAAAACCTAATAAACCTTGTTAATATTATTATATCATTGACACTACTAGCTAACTTCGACGTGAAGTTGATTCTACTATATAGGTTTCTGCCAAAATAGGAGAGAAAACTAAGAATAATTGTGTTTAGCATTTATCTAGTGGCATATTTTTTAGTTGGCATAAAAGCTAGAAAGAGTAAAGTATCGTTTTTGTCCCCAACGTTTAGGGTAAATCCTATTTGTGTCCCTAACGTTTAAATCATCCTATTTATATCTCTAACATTTGTAAAAGTGACTCAATATTATCCTGTCATCAATTACACATCATGAGCGCTTTAGTTTGAGTTTTAAAAATCTCTTTTTGAAGTTAGAATACAAATGTCTAGGATAGAATCGATGATCTACTCCAAAAAATAGCTCATCAAATGCTGAAACTAATTCCTACAACATTTACATAATTCACTTTTCTTGGAACTTAATTGAATCTAAACACAAATAGTGGGTATAATATTAAAATCGAACACATCCAAATGAGACCTAATTAAGAACGAATACATCCAAGTGAGAATAATTGAAAAATATAATCTGATTTGTTAGTATAATTGATAGTAGAATAACATTGAATCACTTTTATAAACGTTAAGGATATAAATAGGATGATTTAAACGTTAGGGACACAAATAGGACTTACCCCAAATGTTGGGGACAAAAACGATACTTTACTCAAGCTAGAAACCATTAATTGACTAGTTAGTTAACTAGGCAGCACACTTATCCGAATACAATGAGGGCACATTTGGTTGGGGCTAAATTGATATGGAAGTTTTTATAATAAACACAAGGTGTAATTTATATATGTAATTTATTCATGAATCTTTCCACCAAAACAAACAAACACACCATTGAAAAGTTATAAGATATAAAATATATAGTAACATAAATTTCTTTGAGGCATTTCATCAAACAATTTAAATGCACTCCCAAAAGCACAAAAAACTTTCGTAAAAGAATTGATCCTAAAAAAATTTGAATTCTTCGTGAAACACAACATATGCATTCATTCGCATAATAATGAAAATCCATTAACTATAATTTTTAGCTATAATTGAGAAGCCAAATGAAAAAATAAATCTAGTGAAAGATAAGAGAAGTTACTTGTGCAATTGAAGTTTCTCTTCAATCTACAACAAGAAACTTCATTGCATGATCTTGATGAATAGCTTACTATAAAATCAGATAAGAGAACAAGCATGAAAAGACTTGTAAACCTATCAAATCAACCTTTCCATTTTCAAAATGAATGAAATTAGTAGTGAAGCATGAGATTAACAAAACCAATTTTCAGAAGACATAGATTTAATTCAATGAAATTAATTTTAGACACAAGAACACAAACATAAAATAATTGATTAAGTTCTCCATACCTTGAGAGTTTCCAATTCAGATCCTAGAGCAGAGATCTCACCTTGACGGTGACCATGGCGACAACGATGGCTTCGATGACAGTGGCAAAGGAGAGATCGAAGAGGAGGAGCAAGAGATTGAAGAGGATTAAGACATGGATTCAGTGCAGAACACGCAATTGTGGTTCCCATTTGCAAACCATGAGCGACGAGGGGAGCGACAGATTGAAGAGAGCAGATCAAGAAATTGAGGAGGATGAAGAGGTGGTTTCACCGTTCTAGAACACTGACAGTAAAAGTGAGGGTGAGAACTGAGAACACGCGTGGTTAGCTAATTGAGATTAGCTAACATTTTTTTGAAGTTTTTTAAAAAATTAGACATATTTACTAATATTTGAGTTTAAATGTTATGTAAAATTTAATTTGATAATAATTACTAACATTTTAATAAATGTTAAGAAGTAAATATTACTAAATGTTTAAAATGTAGACATGTAGTAGTGTTCCGAGGGTTACCTGAAACTGTAGGTCGATCTCGGACGAGATCTTTTGTACTTGGTCGGAGCTGAGGTGTCCGGCTGGTGAATGGCGGCCAGAACTGTGGTATCCGACTTGTTGGACTGGTTATGTTGCTGATCCTTTGTCACCGTAGGGTGGTGGTACCTGCAAGGGACTCCGATGCTTAAGTTAGCAAGGGTATTAAGCAGGTTTTTTGTAGAATCAGAGTATGAGTTATACCTGGGTGCTCCAGTATATTTATAATGGTGTGGAGTGACCTTTTTAGATAAGATAAGTTCGTTATCTTATCTTATCTTATCTTATGTTTGAGTGAGGTCATCTTATCTTCAAGGGAACCGCCCTTATCTCTACAGGCTCGGGCTGCCTTTGGATTTGGGTCGTGTTCCTCTATTTGGGCCCTTTATTGGGCTTTCCTGGCAATTTGGCTGAGCTCTTTGAGAAGAGGTCAGATAGTCTGACCTGAATAGGTCGGTCGCCTTGTCGCTAAATATCCCGGGTCAAATGGTTCGACCCAGGGTATGAACAGTGCCCCTGCTCGAGCTTGGTTCTTTTTTGAGGTCGAGTCTTGGTTTTAGGACTTCGATCCTTCTCTGGTGAGGCCGAACTCGAGCATTTTGTCGACTTTGTTGAAGCTTTCGAATGCGAAGCATTTTCTTCGTTTTCTTTTAAGCGCACCCTTTTTGCATTTAGCGTCCTTGCCTTGGGGATGCGCGAGGGTTTAATACCCTCATTAATTGATTTTAATGCCCCATTTCTCTTCTTCCTTTATTTTGAATTTTACACTCAAAAAATGGTTTTCTCTTCTCTGTAACTTCCCTTCTTTTCTCTCTGTCTTTTTGTTTTGCATTTTTGCTTTTTTCTCTGCGACGCTTGTTTGGTACTTTGTTGGTGCTTTGCTTGAGAGGCGTTTTTCCAATTTTGTCGCTCCGGCTTTCAACCTTCTTCAGAGCTTTCCCCTTTTTTCAGGTTAGTTCTTCCTTCCGCTTCTTTACTTCCTTCGTCGCTTGCATTGTTTTATTTCTGGCTTGACTTTGTAAAGTTTGAACCTTTTTTGTTTCGCCGTGCATCTGCTGGTTACTGCTGTGGGGGTATTTTTTAAGTTTGAAATGATTCTTCTGTATTTCTAGGGTTCGTGCCGTTTATTGCTTTCTAGTTTGTGTTCTTCTTTTATGAACTGCACGTTTGTTATTGGGGCTTATGAATCTGTTCGCTTTCTCGAAGATTGCTTCTTTGATGACTTTCGCCATGTTACTCTTTTCTTTGCTGATGAACTTTGTAGAAGATAGCGATTTTCTGGTGGCTTGTTTTGATTTTTCTTGGTGTCGTTGCTTTAGTTGAAAAAAGGGTTATTATCTTCCTGTTAGGACGTATAGAGATGTAGGCTTGTAGATTTTTCCCGAGCCCTTGTTTCCTGATTGCCTCCAAAGGATGCTCCTGGGTCTTTTGGTGTAGATGCTGGGGTGTCCTTTTTGCTGTTTGTGTTGTTCTTAGTCATTTTTGTCCGAGTTGATTTCTTCGTTATGGTAGAGTTGTTTATTTAGTAATTCCTCTCTTTTTCTTTGTTGTAGGATTAGTTGACTATGTCTTCCTCTCGCAAAAATATTGTTGAGGTCTCCTCCAAAGTCCCTGATGGCATGGCCAACTGGGTGGATTTTATGGTTCTTCTGTGTATTTCACTGGTTGATTCTGAATTTTGTGAGCAGCTTAGGAAGTTTCATAGGGTTTGTAGTAATAGTAGTGAGACAAAAAAATTATGAGCTTGTATCTCCTACTTCTGAAGAGAGAGTTTATTTTTCTACTCGGGTTGTTGGAGACCGTCCCTTTTTCTATGCGTATGACTTCCTTTTTAGTCAGATGAATATTACTTTTCCTTTCACTCCTTTTGAGACCAACCTTTTATGGTCTTGTAATGTAGCTCCATCCCAACTACACCCCAACTCCTGGGGTTATATAACAATTTTTCAATTACTGTGTCGTGAACTGGGTGTCTATCCTTCCCAATCCCTCTTCTTTTATCTTTTTGTTTTAACAAAACTTGGGGTGGTTAAGAAGAAGGCTACCTGGATTTCTTTTCGAGCTTCTCAGGGAAAAAAAGTTTTTCCATGTACGACAAATCTTTCTGTGATTTTGAAAACTACTTTTTCAAGGTCCGAGCTGTTGAAGGAGCTCGCCCCTTTTTCCTGGATGAGAATGATGAACCTACTTTTCCTTTAGAGTGGAAAAAGAATGTTGTTGTGTCGAAGTATTCATGGGAGATGGTGGACGAGATCGAGTAGGCCTTTGTGAGTGTGTTGGAGGAGAATTGGGGGCAACCTCCTTACCTTGACACTAAGAGGTTTTTAGGGGACCCTTCGCTTCTCCGAACTGAGCTGGGTAGTGGTCGACTGCATTTTTTCTATTTATTTTAACTTCTTTTCAAATTTGTCTTCTTTTCTAATTTGTAACTTGGTTAGCTGGTCTTCTGTTTGTTTCAGAGATGGCCAAGACTTCAGATTCTATGAAGGCCTTTAAGAAGGCCAAGAAGGCCACCGCAGCTCAGCTTGCTTTGTCCAAGGCTACTGGCGAGGGATCTTCCCAGGTTTCTCCTAGAAAACCGATCTCAGTTGCTTCAGAGCCGAGAAGGATAATCCCTACCCCTTCAACTCGTTTAGTTGATCCTCCTTAGTCTTCTGGTGCTAACTCTTCTCCCACTGGCGCTCCTCCTCCAAAAAAGCAAAAAATGACCAAGGCTTTTAACCTTGATGCCCCTGACTTCGATGCTGTTGAGTTTGTCGATCAGCAGATCGGTCCTTATGGTACCATCCCTACTGATGATGTTTTTCTTCTTCGCCATCTAGATTTTATTACTCGAAGTAGCATCAAGATGGCACACATGGGGGCGGCCTTATATCGGACTGCCCAAGATCTTCCTTTTCATGCTACGAAGGCCTTTATGGAGGAGGCCAAGTTGGAGTTCGATCGGATGAAGGGTTTGAAGGAGGAGCTCCAGGTGAAGGTGACCAAGCTAGAGAAAGAGTTGGAGGGTGAGAAGGCTAGTTCTGTTGCCTTGGCGGCTTCTGTGAACTTGGCTGAAGACACGGCTTTGAGGCACAAGGAGAGTTATGTCACGACCTATAGAGAAATGATGCGTCTCAGGGATGATCTAGAGTCTGCCCGAGTGATGCGCATAGACTTGATATGCTACGATTTAGGAAATTGCACGATCGGCAAAATTCCTTCCGGCAAGTGCACCGGTTATCGTCAAGTAAAAACTCACAATAGAGTGAGGTCGAATCCCACAAGGATTGGTTGAGTGAGCAATTCGGATTAGAAGTATGTTCTAGTTGAGCGGAATCAAGATTTAGATGAGAATTGCAGAATGTAAAATTGCATGAATTAAAGAGCGAGAAGCTAAATTGCTGAAATTAAAAGGGATGGGGGTGATTGCATGAATTTAATTGCAGAATGTAAAGAGAAAGTGGTAAATCAGAAATGGGGAGTTCATTGGGTGTTAGGAGATATTGAGATCTCCGAATCAAAACAACTTTTATCCCTTCCTCAACCAATGCATTCATTGAATTTTGCTTGGCAATCTTATATGATTGGATCCCAATCCCTTGGCTCACCAATTCTCTCTAAAAACAAACAAATTCCCAATCCCTTGGTTTAAATGTTCATAAGAAGAGATGATGCTCGATCACTGATTATACCACACAGTTTCATGAACCACAATTTGGTAGGATTACATGTCACAATATCCATCCAAACCCCAATCCAATTCACTGTGAGAAAGCTTCTCTAGCATGAATCCTCCATTCCTTTCCCAAGGTTCCGAAGGATTCCAATTATGGGTAGTTTCTTTCCCAAGACAACTACCCAATGGAATTAGATCGAGAAGCTTTCTAACAAAATTCAAGAGAAAAGATTAAAGAAGAAGATAAAACTATTATTGATTCATTGAATTACAATAGAGCTCCCTAACCCAATGAAAGGGGTTTAGTGAGTCATAGCTCTGAATTCAATTACAAAACTAAAAGAAAATGATCCCCAGTTCTCCGTGTCATAAGTCCCCCTCAGGGGCTGGATTCCCCTTCAATCCCCCGTCCTTCCTAACTTAAATTCTATCCTATTTATACACTTACTATATTGAGCTTCTGTTGTGTTTCTTGGGCTTTGAAGCCTCTCCCTGCTTTCCTTTTGCCTTGGGTTTATGATCCATAATCTTGATGAGGCTGTTGATCCAAATTCTGTAACATTCATTGAGCCAACTTAGTGATAATCAAATAATGACACATGACTCAATAAATTGAAATTTCAGACTCATCAATCCTTCAGGCCCAATCCCATAAACCATGATATTCAATTGGGTTTCATACCAGAGTAAGTTTAAGTTGATGTTTGTGCTCAAATACTAACTTAAACCGCAATATTTTTGGCCCAGAAACCTTTTCCAAGAGTGGCGTTTAAGTTGCAGTTTAAGCTTAAACTGCAGCTTAAACGCCAGACACTTCCAGTGATGCCTTTTGTGGAAGCACGTTTAAGCTTCAGTTTAAGGTTAAACTGAAGCTTAAACGTGGAAATGGAAGAAGGCAGCCCTGGAGGGTAACTTAGTCGAACACGTTTAAGCTTCAGTTTAAGGTTAAACTGAAGCTTAAACGTGGAGATAGAAAAGGCAGCCCTGGAGGTCGAACACGTTTAAGCTCCAGTTTAAGGTTAAACTGGAGCTTAAACGTGGAAATAGAGAAAGCCATCCTGGAGGTCGAACACGTTTAAGCTCCAGTTTAAGGTTAAACTGGAGCTTAAACGTGGAAATAGAGAAAGCCATCCTGGAGGTCGAACACGTTTAAGCTCCATTTTAAGGTTAAACTGGAGCTTAAACGTGGAAATAGAGAAAGCCATCCTGGAGGTTGAACACGTTTAAGCTCCAGTTTAAGGTTAAACTGGAGCTTAAACGTGGAAGCTGAGAAAGGTAGCCCTGGAGGTGTCGAACACGTTTAAGCTCCAGTTTAAGGTTAAACTGGAGCTTAAACGTGGAAATGGAGAAAGCAACCCTGGAGGAGAAAACTTGGTCGAACACGTTTAAGCTCCAGTTTAAGGTTAAACTGGAGCTTAAACGTGGAAATGGCTCCCTGGTGCATTTCCCATTTCTGGCGTTTAACCTCCAGTTTAAGGTTAAACTGGAGGTTAAACGTGGAAATGCTTCTTTGGTCAGACTTTCATTCTGGCGTTTAACCTCCAGTTTAAGGTTAAACTGGAGGTTAAACTTCAGTTTCAGCATTTCTTAACCTTCAAGATTCTGGCGTTTAAGCTCCAGTTTAGGCTTAAACTGGAACTTAAACGCCATTTCCAGCATTATATGGCTTGGTAGTTTAAGTTCCAGTTTAAGCTTAAACTGGAACTTAAACTCCACATGTGATATTCAAGCTTCCTTTATTGATTTTGTTGCTTCCTTGCCTAGCCTCTTCTTTCCTGAAATCATCCAAACAATTGCATCAAAGTCTTGCAAAATTTCATGAGAATTCTTCCATTCATAGCATTCAAGTAATATAACTAAAACTCATGGAATTTGCATCAAAATCATACTGTTTGGATGGTTCATTGCTTTGTTATTCATTTAACCATTCTTGGTTACTTTAAGCTCAAGAAAATGCATAAAACAACTAAAACTAACAGAAAAATGCTAGTGAAACTAGCCTAAGATGCCTTGGCATCACAACACCAAACTTAATACTTGCTTGTCCCTAAGCAAGTCCTGAGTTATTTGAGAAGAAAGTATGAAACAGAAAGCAGTTACATTGGCTATATTAGCAAGCATTTGAAGTTCATCAGAAGGGTTTTATGCAGAAAGTTGCAGTATCACTTTTTCATTCTTATCAGGTAAGATTATCACTTTTTCATTGCATCCATCAAACACTGCTATGGCCTCTTGTTACTCTTATGTCCTTGGCACTTTTCTCTTCTTTGTTTTTCTTTTTCTTTTTCTTTGAGCTCCTTTGCTCCTTGTTTGCTTAGTGTCATGTGTTGCACACGCCTTTGGCATTTTCTTTTTCTTATCAGTGCACTACACATATCCACTGCAGGCATTTTAGTTCACATTTCTTCTTGAGACATTGGTGCCCAGCACCTCTTTGTGTGACTAAATGTTTTGTATTTAGGTTGCTCTTGATAATGGACTTTTGGTTGATAATCCCGGGTTAGTTAACCCAAGTTACCAAGTGTTGAAACACTCCTCAGAACCTATTCATCCAAGCATATCCTTAATACATAAACACCACAGGCATTTGTCTCAGAAGTTCAAACCATTAGTGCCTAGCTTATTTTCTCAATTTTTTTTTTTGCTTTTTGGTTGCCTTTTTTTTAGTGGCTTTTTCTTCTTCTTTTTCTTTCTTTTTCATGGCCAAAGACATTTATTCATTAAGATCCATAGACAGTTTTCAATTTCTACACAAAAAATGATAATTCTACACTCTATTTCCAGTGATCTGACTAAACAATCAAGCATGCATACCACCACTTAATTCTACTTGATTTGTCACTAATTGAGCCAAGTTACTTTTGTTCAAACTTTTCTTTTATTTTTGGAAACAGAACAAGCATGGCAAGCATTTGTTTAAGAAGGTGAAGTTATATCCAACATCTAGGCATTCACTTTATTCAAAGCACTAAACAGACAAACATACTAGAAACTTTACATTCCAGACAGATTCAACAATTTCAGTTTATACCAGAACAAGCATGCTTTTGTTTGCCCATTTCAAAGAAATGTCAAGGAACAACACCACCTTGTGAAATTTCTTGTTTTCTCTTTGTTGCCAGGAACAATTTGATTTCTCCTTCTTCTCCTAGTTGTTGCTTCATGTTCTTTCTAAGATCCTTGTTTCCTTTCCTGCAAAGAGTGATGAAGTTGCTTGCTTCTCAAGTACTTGAGTGGTTAGCTCAACTATGTATGGGCAAGTGTCTGAGTCTTAAGTTGGTGTGTGAACACCAAACTTAGTCTCCTACTTACTTCTCTGTTCTTTGAATCCTTGAATTCTCCTTGGAATGAAGTTGCTGCTAAGGATTTTAAGCATTTCTGTGATTGCTTAGAATGGTTGTTCCTTTCATATAATTCAAAGGTTGTTGTGTTCAGTTGAGCTTTATGGTGGAACACCAAACTTAGAGTCACACATTCCCCTTTGAATTATTGATCCACGAATTCATTGTTTGGTGTGAAACACCAAACTTAATTCTTTGCAATGCACAGAAACTACTTCACCTTTTTATTGAAACAAATAAAAGAAACAGCAAAAGGGTATTACCTCAGGTTGGGTTGCCTCCCAACAAGCGCTTCTTTAACGTCATTAGCTTGACGGTCAGCTTCCTCAGTTGAGGTGATATTTAACCTTGTCCTTCTCCTCCATATCTCCCAAGTAATGTTTGAGTCTTTGACCGTTCACAATGAAGGTTCGTTGTGACTTTTCTTCCATGATTTCTACTTGTCCATATTTGGAGACCTTGGTGACAAGGAATGGTCCAGACCACCTTGATTTTAGCTTCCCTAGAAATAGCTTCAGCCTAGAATTGTAGAGCAATACTTTTTGTCCTTCTTCAAATTTCCTTGGGGCTATGTTGCTGTCATGCTTCTTCTTTGCTCTTTCTTTGTAAATTTTGGCATTCTCATAAGCTTCAGCTCTGAATTCTTCCAACTCTTGAATTTGCAACATCCTTCTTTCTCCAGCAGCTTTGCTGTCCAAGTTCAAAAGTTTCAAGGCCCAGTATGCCTTGTGCTCCAACTCCAGTGGCAAATGGCAAGCTTTTCCGTATACTAGTTGGTAAGGAGACATTCCAATTGGTGTTTTGAAAGCTGTCCTATATGCCCAAAGAGCATCATCTAGCTTAATCGACCAGTCCTTCCTTGAAGTTCCCACAGTCTTTTCCAGGATCCTTTTGAGTTCTCTGTTAGATATTTCGGCTTGCCCACTTGTTTGTGGATGGTATGGTGTGGCTACCTTGTGTTTGACTCCATATTTTAGAAGCAATGCCTCTAATGGTTTGTTGCAGAAGTGGCTTCCTCCATCACTGATGATTGCTCTTGGAACCCCAAAACGGCAAAAAATGTGTTTTCTGAGGAAGTTCATGACTACCTTATTATCATTGGTTGGAGTTGCTATCGCTTCAACCCATTTGGAGACATAGTCTACTGCCACAAGAATGTAATTATTTGAGTATGAGGAGGGAAAGGGTCCCATGAAATCTATCCCCCATACATCAAACAATTCAAGTTCCAGAATGAATTGTTGTGGCATTTCATTTCTTCTTGGCAGGTTCCCCGCTTTCTGGCATTCATGGCAGTGCTTCACTAGTTCCTTTGCATCTTTGAAGATAGTGGGCCAATAAAAACCACACTGCAACACCTTAGCTGCTGTTCTTTCTCCTGCAAAATGTCCTCCATAAGTGGAGCCATGGCAGTCCCATAAGACTTCCCTTCCTTCTTCCTCTGATATGCATCTTCTGAGTATGCCATCGGAACATTTTTTGAACAAGTATGGTTCGTCCCAGATGAAGTATTTGGCATCATTTACCAATTTCTTCCTTTGATGCTTGTTAAATTCCAACGGCAAACTCCCAATGGCCTTGAAGTTTGCTATGTCTGCAAACCAGGGTGCTTTGTGAATTACCATGAGTTGTTCATCAGGAAAGCACTCATTTATATGTGTGCTTTGTGCGCTTCCTTCTTCACATGGTATCCTTGATAAATGGTCTGCCACCTTGTTCTCTACACCCTTCTTGTCTTTGATTTCAATGTCAAATTCCTGCAACAAAAGAACCCATCTAATAAGTCTTGGTTTGGATTCTTGTTTAGCAAGTAAGTATTTTAAAGCTGAATGATCAGTGAAGACAATGACTTTAGATCCAATGAGATAGGATCTAAATTTGTCAAATGCAAAGACTATTGCCAAGAGTTCTTTTTCAGTGGTTGTGTAATTCCTTTGGTTATCATTCAAGACTTTACTGGCATAATAAATCACATGTACCAAATTGTCTTTCCTTTGTCCTAACACTGCCCCAATAGCAAGGTCTGATGCATCACACATCAGTTCAAAAGGTAAGTTCCAATCAGGTGGGGCAATGATAGGTGCAGAGGAAAGTTTTTGCTTCAAAAGTTCATAGGCTAGCATGCAATTTTTATCAAATACAAAGGGTGTATCAGAGACAAGCAAGTTACTCAAAGGTTTGGCTATTTTAGAAAAGTCTCTAATAAACCTTCTGTAAAAACCAGCGTGTCCCAAAAAACTCCTAACTGCCTTGACATTACTTGGTGGAGGTAGTTTTTCAATGAGTTCCACCTTAGCTCTGTCCACCTCAATGCCTCTATTAGAGATTTTGTGGCCAAGGACTATTCCTTCTGTGACCATGAAATGACATTTTTCCCAGTTTAATACTAGGTTAGTCTCTTGGCACCTCTTAAGCACCAAGGCAAGGTGGTGTAGGCAGCTAGGAAAAGAATCTCCAAACACAGAAAAATCATCCATGAAGACCTCAATAAATTTTTCAATCATGTCCGAAAAGATGGACAGCATGCATCTTTGGAAAGTGGCAGGTGCATTGCACAATCCAAAGGGCATGCGTCTATAAGCAAAAACTCCATATGGACAAACAAATGATGTTTTCTCTTGATCTCTAGGATCAACTACTATCTGATTATAGCCTGAGTATCCATCCAAAAAGCAATAGTAAGCATGTCCTGCAAGCCTTTCAAGCATCTGATCCATGAATGGGAGTGGGAAATGATCTTTTCTGGTGGCTTCATTGAGCTTCCTGTAGTCTATGCACATCCTCCACCCAGTGACAGTTCTTGTGGGTATGAGTTCGTTCCTCTCATTTGGCACCACAGTTATGCCACCTTTCTTGGGAACTACATGGATGGGACTAACCCATGGGCTATCAGAAATGGGGTAGATTACCCCTGCCTGCCATAACTTCATGACCTCCTTTTGTACCACTTCTTTCATGACGGGATTCAATCTTCTCTGAGCTTGGATGGAGGGTCTAGCATCCTCTTCTAACAAGATTTTATGCATGCATATGGATGAACTTATCCCCTTCAAATCAGCTAGGGTCCATCCAATGGCATCTTGATGAGTTTGTAGCACCTTGATCAATTCTTCTTCCTGTTCTTGACTCAGAGCAGAGCTAATGATAACAGGATGACTCTCATCACTACCCAAGTATGCATACTTGAGATTAGGGGGCAATGCTTTGAGCTCAGGTTTTGGTGCTTCCTTCTCTTCTTTCACTATCTCTGGCATGTTTGGCATGGTTGTTTCAGCAGCCTTGATGTCACTAACTTCTATGTCCTTGGTGAACTCCTCCTCTGCCACTTCCTTTGTTGTTTCCTCAAAGGTTTCTTGTACTGCAATGTCCACTACATCCACCCTCATGCATTCCCTTAGTGATTCTGATGGATAGCTCATTGCCTTGAATACGTTAAACACCAATTTCTCATCATGTAGTCTAAGAGTGAGTTCACCCTTTTGTACATCTATGATGGCTCCAGCAGTAGCCAGGAAGGGTCTTCCCAGAATTATTGAAGCTTTGGCTTCTTCCTCCATATCTAACACCACAAAATCAGCAGGAAATATAAAATCTCCCACCTTCACCAACAAATCCTCAACTATCCCATGAGGGAATTTAAAAGTTCGATCTGCCAATTGGAGGGCCATTCTTGTTGGTTTGGCTTCCTCAATCTTCATTCTTCTCATCATTGTTAGAGACATCAAATTGATACTGGCCCCTAAGTCACACAAGGCCTTCTCCACCATGACTTCTCCTATGATGCAGGGGATTTGGAAACTGCCTGGATCCTTCAATTTCTGAGGCAATTTGTGCTGGATGATGGCACTGCATTCTTCAGTTAACAACACAGTTTCCTCGTTTCTCCAGCTTCTTTTCTTGGTCATTAATTCCTTTAAGAATTTTGCATAGAGTGGCATTTGCTCTATTGCCTCAGCAAACGGAATGTTGATTTGAAGCTTCTTGAAAATCTCCAAGAACCTGGAGAATTGGCCATCCTTTTCACTTTTCATCAAACGTTGAGGATATGGTGCTTTAGGTGTATAAGGCTTCAGGACCTCTTTTTCTTTTTCTTTTGTTGCAGACGATGTAAAAGATTGTCCTTGTTCCTTATCTCTCACTTTTTCCTTTGCTTCATCCTCTGTGGTTTCCTTTGAGATCTCCTTTAGATTCTTTCCGCTTCTGAGGGTTATGGCCTTACATTCTTCCCTTGCAATAGCCTTGGCAGCATGAGAAACGCTTGTCCCAGGGGTTTGCTTAGACAAATACGCAATTTGATTTTCTAGCTTCTGGATGGCAGCTCCTTGGTTTTGCAGGTTAGAATTTACTTCTTCCTTAAAAGCTTTCAATTCGGTTATGTCTTGACTCATGGTTGCAAGCATTCCTTCTATCCTGTTTAATTGATCTTGAAATTGTTGGTTCGGATTAGGTTGAGCAGGTTGATTATTTTGGCTATGATATGGTGGTTGAGAGTAAGTGTTTTGTGTGGCTTGGTATGATCTTTGGTTGGAGTTTTGGTATGTGGACTTGTTATGTTGGTTTTGCTGGTTTCCCCACCCAAAGTTTGGGTGGTTTTTCCAGCCTGGGTTGTAAGTGTTGGAATGTGGATCATATGGTTGCCTTTGTTGATTTCCTACATAATTGGCCTCTTCCCAATCACCTCCTTCAGTGCTTTCTTCCTCTTGATCTTGTGTGTGTATTGCAGCCACTTATTTTGTTTCTAATTTCCTGGTGAGCTCTGCTAGTTGCTTGGCAAACACCTTGTTTTGGGCTAGAATTGTATCAACATGGTTCAGCTCCATGACTCCCTTAGTGTTGTGTCTCTCTGATGCATAGTAGTACTCATTCTCAGCCACTGTCTCAATCACTTCAATGGCTTCTTCCACAGTCTTTTTCCTGTTCAATGAACCTCCTGATGAATGGTCTACAGCCTTCCTTGATTCATAAGACAGTCCATCATAGAAAATATGCAATTGCACCCAGTCATGGAACATGTCTGGTGGGCATTTCCTTGTCAAATCCTTGAATCTCTCCCATGCCTCGTAGAGAGTTTCACCATCTTGTTGTCTAAAAGTCTGAACCTCAGATCGAAGCCTATTGACCTTTTGTGGGGGGTAGAAACGTGCCAGAAACTTGCTTTCCACCTCGTCCCAGGTTGTTAGGCTCCCCCTTGGGAATGATTCCAGCCACTTAGCTGCCTTGTCCCTAAGTGAAAATGGGAACAAAAGCAGTTTATAGGCATCTTCCTGGACTCCATTGGACTTCACAGTGTCGCAAATTCTCAGGAATTTTGTGAGATGTTGGTTTGGGTCTTCATTAGCACTTCCACCAAATGAACAATGATTCTCCACAAGTGATATTAGCTGTGGTTTAAGCTCAAAATTGTTGGCCTGAATGGGTGGTTTCTGGATGCTGCTACCACAATTCCCAGAGGTTGGGTTTATGTATGAACTAAGAACCCTCCTCTCAGGAATGGCATTGTTTCCATCAGCTCTCTCATGGTTGTGAACTTCTCTATCCATGTTGAGATCTAAAGCTTCCTCAAAATTGTCCTCAGATTCTCCTTCAGATTCCTCTTCTCCCAGTACTCTCTTCCCTCTTGCTTCCCTTCTCAGTCTATGAAGGGTCCTCTCTGGTTCGGTATATGGAGGAGTTGATGTCTCTCCTCTCCTACCTGTCATACAAGAACACAGCACAGGCAACAAACAAGTGAAATACTCTTGGTTAATGGAAGAGTATGGTTAGAGCAGTTGAGGAATTAATTCAAACAGTTAGTGAGTCAGTGAGTTAGTTGCTTGAATTTAAAGGCATAAAGAAAGAAAGCATATAACAGAGTGCAGAAATTAAAATTCAACAAGTAACGTGTACTGAATTAATCAAAACAAAAAAAATGCTCAATCTAGTTAACTTCCAATTTGAGAATTGTCAATCGAAAACCAATCTAGTTCTGTTGCCTTGGCGGCTTCTGTGAACTTGGCTGAAGACACGGCTTTGAGGCACAAGGAGAGTTATGTCACGACCTATAGAGAAATGATGCGTCTCAGGGATGATCTAGAGTCTGCCCGAGTGATGCGCATAGACTTGATATGCTACGATTTAGGAAATTGCACGATCGGCAAAATTCCTTCCGGCAAGTGCACCGGTTATCGTCAAGTAAAAACTCACAATAGAGTGAGGTCGAATCCCACAAGGATTGGTTGAGTGAGCAATTCGGATTAGAAGTATGTTCTAGTTGAGCGGAATCAAGATTTAGATGAGAATTGCGGAATGTAAAATTGCATGAATTAAAGAGCGAGAAGCTAAATTGCTGAAATTAAAAGGGATGGGGGTGATTGCATGAATTTAATTGCAGAATGTAAAGAGAAAGTGGTAAATCAGAAATGGGGAGTTCATTGGGTGTTAGGAGATATTGAGATCTCCGAATCAAAACAACTTTTATCCCTTTCTCAACCAATGCATTCATTGAATTTTGGTTGGCAATCTTATATGATTGGATCCCAATCCCTTGGCTCACCAATTCTCTCTAAAAACAAACAAATTCCCAATCCCTTGGTTTAAATGTTCATAAGAAGAGATGATGCTCGATCACTGATTATACCACACAGTTTCATGAACCACAATTTGGTAGGATTACATGTCACAATATCCATCCAAACCCCAATCCAATTCACTGTGAGAAAGCTTCTCTAGCATGAATCCTCCATTCCTTTCCCAAGGTTCCGAAGGATTCCAATTATGGGTAGTTTCTTTCCCAAGACAACTACCCAATGGAATTAGATCGAGAAGCTTTCTAACAAAATTCAAGAGAAAAGATTAAAGAAGAAGATAAAACTATTATTGATTCATTGAATTACAATAGAGCTCCCTAACCCAATGAAAGGGGTTTAGTGAGTCATAGCTCTGAATTCAATTACAAAACTAAAAGAAAATGATCCCCAGTTCTCCGTGTCATAAGTCCCCCTCAGGGGCTGGATTCCCCTTCAATCCCCCGTCCTTCCTAACTTAAATTCTATCCTATTTATACACTTTCTATATTGATCTTCTGTTGTGTTTCTTGGGCTTTGAGGCCTCTCCCTGCTTTCCTTTTGCCTTGGGTTTATGATCCATAATCTTGATGAGGCTGTTGATCCAAATTCTGTAACATTCATTGAGCCAACTTAGTGATAATCAAATAATGACACATGACTCAATAAATTGAAATTTCAGACTCATCAATCCTTCAGGCCCAATCCCATAAACCATGATATTCAATTGGGTTTCATACCAGAGTAAGTTTAAGTTGATGTTTGTGCTCAAATACTAACTTAAACCGCAATATTTTTGGCCCAGAAACCTTTTCCAAGAGTGGCGTTTAAGTTGCAGTTTAAGCTTAAACTGCAGCTTAAACGCCAGACACTTCCAGTGATGCCTTTTGTGGAAGCACGTTTAAGCTTCAGTTTAAGGTTAAACTGAAGCTTAAACGTGGAAATGGAAGAAGGCAGCCCTGGAAGGTAACTTAGTCGAACACGTTTAAGTTTCAGTTTAAGGTTAAACTGAAGCTTAAACGTGGAGATAGAAAAGGCAGCCCTGGAGGTCGAACACGTTTAAGCTCCAGTTTAAGGTTAAACTGGAGCTTAAACGTGGAAATAGAGAAAGCCATCCTGGAGGTCGAACACGTTTAAGCTCCAGTTTAAGGTTAAACTGGAGCTTAAACGTGGAAATAGAGAAAGCCATCCTGGAGGTTGAACACGTTTAAGCTCCAGTTTAAGGTTAAACTGGAGCTTAAACGTGGAAGCTGAGAAAGGTAGCCCTGGAGGTGTCGAACACGTTTAAGCTCCAGTTTAAGGTTAAACTGGAGCTTAAACGTGGAAATGGAGAAAGCAACCCTGGAGGAGAAAACTTGGTCGAACACGTTTAAGCTCCAGTTTAAGGTTAAACTGGAGCTTAAACGTGGAAATGGCTCCCTGGTGCATTTCCCATTTCTGGCGTTTAACCTCCAGTTTAAGGTTAAACTGGAGGTTAAACGTGGAAATGCTTCTTTGGTGAGACTTTCATTCTGGCGTTTAACCTCCAGTTTAAGGTTAAACTGGAGGTTAAACTTCAGTTTCAGCATTTCTTAACCTTCAAGATTCTGGCGTTTAAGCTCCAGTTTAGGCTTAAACTGGAACTTAAACGCCATTTCCAGCATTATATGGCTTGGTAGTTTAAGTTCCAGTTTAAGCTTAAACTGGAACTTAAACTCCACATGTGATATTCAAGCTTCCTTTATTGATTTTGTTGCTTCCTTGCCTAGCCTCTTCTTTCCTGAAATCATCCAAACAATTGCATCAAAGTCTTGCAAAATTTCATGAGAATTCTTCCATTCATAGCATTCAAGTAATATAACTAAAACTCATGGAATTTGCATCAAAATCATACTGTTTGGATGGTTCATTGCTTTGTTATTCATTTAACCATTCTTGGTTACTTTAAGCTCAAGAAAATGCATAAAACAACTAAAACTAACAGAAAAATGCTAGTGAAACTAGCCTAAGATGCCTTGGCATCACCGAGCTGACTATACCGAGCTCCAGGGTCACCTTGTAGGCAGCGTAAATGATGCTTATGAGAACCTGAAGGAGCAGGTTTGGGTTCTTGCACTCGAGCTCGATCTTACTCTCTTCAGTCTGGACAACGTTGTGAGGGACGGCAAGATTGTCCCTGATGACCCTGATGATGATGATGATGTCGAACCTCCTCTTGTGCCTGCCGTCAAGACTTCTGTTGTGCCGATTTCTTGAATTCCTTCAGCTGAGGCTGGTCATCCCCGGTCGGATCCTGATTGTCAAATCTTGAACTGGGATGATGGGACAGTGGATGCGGTGCCTCTTCAGACTCGCCCTCCTTCACCCCGTGTTGATGCTGCTGAGAAGCCTTCAGATCCTCAATGATTATCCTGGACATTTGTGTAGATAGCCCGGCTTGTGGGCTTTGAACCTTTTATATGTTGTAATTGGTAGCTCTGACTTTTTGATACTCTCTTAGTTGCTTGTTTAGCAACTTTATTTTGAAAAACAAAGTGGTTTCTCAAGCTCTTTGGGGCTGACTTTTGATAGCCTCTTGAGTTTGTTATTATTATAACTTTTGCTTTTTCATAACATGTTTGTCTGCATCTGTTTGGGAGTGTTGGAGTCTTATTGTCTGACCTCTTTGGATTGCCTTTGTATTTTCATACTTGTCGCTTGATTCTTTTGAGTTTGTGGATGTTTGAGTCCAATTTGTATGTTGACTTCCTCACTTCAGTCTGAAGTTATTTCTAGTAATCCATTTTGTGTGGGCCTTTGTTCAGGTCTCTTTCAGGGATTATTTTCATAACTTGATGTTCTGGGCCGACTTCATCATGTCGGACCCTTCTAGGTTATTTTAGTAATCTTCTTTCTCTTTCAAGGATTACTTTTATGTTCTGTACCGACTTCATCATGTCGGGCCCTTCTGAGTTATTTTAGTAATCCTCTTTTTTGGACCTTTCTCAGGTCTATTTCAGGATTACTTTTATGTTTTGGTCCGACTTCATTATGTCGAGCCCTTCTAAGTTATTTTAGTAATCTTCTTTTTTGGACATTGCTCAGGTCTCTTTCAGGGATTACTTTTATAACTTTATGTTTTGGGCCGACTTCATCATGTCGAGCCGTTCTAAGTTATTTTAGTAATCCTCTTTTTTGGACCTTGCTCAGGTCTCTTTCAGGGATTACTTTTATAACTTTATGTTTTAGGCCGACTTCATCATGTCGAGCCATTCTAAGTTATTTTAGTAATCCTCTTTTTTGGACCTTGCTCAGGTCTCTTTCAGGGATTACTTTTATAACTTTATGTTTTGGGCCGACTTCATCATGTCGAGCCCTTCTAAGTTATTTTAGTAATCCTCTTTTATAGGGCTGGCCAGACCTCTTTCCAGGGATTTACTTTTATAACTTTGGTTTTGTGACTGATCTGACTTCTTTACATCAGCCAGTCTTTAAGTTATTTTATAGCAATCCATTTTATTAAGACCTCGTCAGGTCCTTTCTATGGATCACTTTCGATAACTTCTTGCATTATTCTGCTTTCATCTTTGCCGATTTTGTAGAAATTGGGTTTAATCCCCGTTTGGTCGACCTTTTGACGAATTTGGTTTTCATCTTTGTTGGTCTTTATCGTGATCGTGCAGTGAACTTGGTTTTCACTTTCTGCCGATCTGTGGCTTTATAATCGGATGATGAGCATTTCAGATTAATGCATCTTGAGAATTTGTAGAGGATCTAAACAAATTTTATTCGAAAGAAAATGCAGATATATACATGTGGGGGTTTTATCCCTCTAAGTCGGGCAATTTGTAGGTCTTTAGCTTGGCACCTCATTAAAAAACCTTTTCAGGAAAAAGAGTGCGCCTTATCCTAAGATCCTTTATCACCCCTAAATATAGTACCTTCTCAGGTTGCAGGCGTGCCACGACCTAGGGTGCTCTCGACCTTCGAGTTTGGACAGTCTGTAGTAGCCCTTTCCAAGCACTTCTATGACTCGGTAGGGTCTTTTCTAGTTTGCTGCTAGCTTTCCTTCTCCAGGTCGAGTTTTTTCGATATCACTTCGGATTAGGATGAGGTCGTTCTCGGTAAAACTTCACGGCACTACCCTTTGATTGTATCTCGAAGCCACTCGACGTTTCAATGCCTCTTCCCTAATCCGAGCTCTTTCTTTGATTTCTGGAAGTAGGTCGAGTTCTTCCCTTTGAAGTTGGGAGTTGGCTTCTTCATTATAGTGGATCACTCTGGGCGACCCTTCTTCAATCTCTACTGGGATCATTGCCTCCATTCCATAAGCTAATCGGAAGGGTGATTCCTTTGTGGTGGAATGTGGCGTTGTTTGGTATACCCATAGGACTTGTGGAAGTTCTTCAGCCCAGGCTCCTTTTGCGTCCTGTAATCTCTGTTTTAGACTAGCCAATAAGACTTTGTTGGCAGCTTCGGCTTGTCCATTGGCCTGGGGATGTTCTACGGAGGTGAATTGGTGTTTTATGTTCAAGTCAGCCACTAACTTTCTGAAGCCTGCATATGTGAATTGGGTGCCATTGTCTGTGGTAATGGAGTATGGAACCCCAAACCTTGTGACAATGTTTCTATATAGGAATTTTCGACTTCTTTGAGAAGTGGCGTTAGCTAGAGGTTCTGCCTCGATCCATTTTGTGAAGTAGTCTACCCCTACTATGAGGAATTTGACTTGTCCTGTTCCCTGAGGGAAATGTCCGAGCAGGTCGAGTCCCCATTTTGCGAATGGCCAGGGCGAGGTTATGCTGATGAGCTCCACTGGCGGGATGATGTGAAAGTTGGCATGTTTCTGACATGGTGGACACGTCTTTACGAACTCTATGGCTTCCTTTTGTAGAGTTGGCCAATAAAATCCTGCCCGGAGTACTTTTTTGGTAAGTGCCTGCGCTCAGAGATGATTGCCACAGATGCCATTGTGTACTTCTTCTAAAACTTCCTTTGTGTTGGAAGTCGGTACACATTTTAACAATGGTATTGAAATCCCTCATTTGTATAGAGTATTGTTTATGATAGTGTAGTATTGTGCCTCCCTTTTTAGCCTCTTTGCCTCCTTCTCATCTGTGGGGAGTGCTTCTGTTTTGAGGTAGTTAATTATGGGAGTCATCCATCCTTGATCCAGGTTTGTTATGGCTAGGACTTTTTCTTCTTCCGAGATTGACGGGTTTTGCAGTATTTTCTGGATGAGGCTTCTATTGTTGCCCCCTGGTTTGGTGCTGGCTAGCTTTGAGAGTGCATCAGCTCGGGCATTTTGTTCTCGAGGTATGTGGCGGACCTCATATTCCCCGAGTTGTCCGAGATGTTCCCTGGTTTTGTCCAGGTACTTTTTCATGGTGGGATCTTTGGCTTGGTAGCTCCCCGCTATTTGTGAAGTGACTAATTGTGAGTCGCTGAAGATGATAAGCTTTTGAGCTCCAACCTCCTTAGCCAGCTTCAAACCAGCTAGTAGCGCCTCATACTCAGCTTGGTTGTTTGAGGCAGGGAACCCAAATTTGAGGGAAAGTTTGATTTGAGTTCCCTGATTGCTTTCAATTATCACACTCGCGCCGCTTCCAGTTTTGTTTGAGGAACCGTCTACATAGAGATTCCAATCTGTGGGGATTTCTGGGGTGTCTATAAATTCTGCAACGAAGTCAGCCAAATATTGGGATTTGATGGCTGTCCGAGCTTCGTATTGAAGGTCAAATTCAGACAACACGACTGCCCATTGTAAGATTCTTCCTGCTAAATCTGTTTTTTGCAGAATGCCTTTTATTGGCTGATTGGTCCGAACCCTGCTGGTGTGGGCTTGGAAATATGGACGAAGTCGTCGAGATGTTAAGATGAGAGCATAGGCGAATTTTTCTATTTTTTGGTAGTTCAGCTCAGATCCTTGTAGTACCTTGCTAATGAAGTATACAAGTTGTTGCCCACTGTCGCTTTCTCGGACCAATGCTGAGGCTACTGCCCGACTTCCTACTGCGAGGTATAAAATAGAGGCGTTCTCCTTCCCGTGGCCGAGTTAGGATAGGAGGTTGTCCCAGGAACTTTTTGAAATCTTGGAAGGCCTGTTCGCACTCCGTTATCCATTTGAACCTTTTTTCCCTTCCTTAGAGTAGCATAGAAGGGAAGAGATCTTATCGCTGATCCCGCTAGAAATGTGGACAAGGCTGCCAATCTTCCATTGAGCTGTTGTACCTCTTTGACGCAAGTCGGGCTTTTCATATCGAGTATGGCCTGGCAATTATCTGGATTTGCCTCAATTCCTCTTTGTGTGAGCATAAAACCCAAGAATTTTCTAGCTTCTACTGCGAAGGTGCATTTTACAGGATTAAGTCGCATGCCATACCTTCTTATAGTGTCGAATACTTGGGTGAGGTCAGACAGTAACGTCTCTTCACTTTATGTCTTTATTAACATGTCGTCCACATAGACTTCCATGATTTTTTCGATGTGATCCGTAAAGACCTTATTCATCAATCTCTGGTAAGTAGCTCCTGCGTTTTTAAGTCCAAAAGTGATGCCAGGGCATTTTGGCCAGTTTCACTGACCTTTTCTTTACTGTTTTTAGGGTAGTTTCATGCATTTTCTTATAAAATAAGCTAGTCTTGGGTAGATATTCACTTACACCTTGATTCAAGCATACATTGTGCACTTTACATGATTTCATGAGGATTTTGCATGAATTTAATGACAAATTGGATGTTGCATTTCCCATGACTTGGATTAGAACTTTGATGCAGTTTATTGCTTTATTTCAGGACAAAAGAAGCAAGGAAGAACCACGTTAGCAGCCACGTTAATCTAACTAACGTGACCTCTAACGTGGAATGGGAGCTAACTTGCAAAGTTAATGAGAAAAGTGATCGCCAATAATGCCCTCGAAGCCATCATAGCCCACGTTAAGAGTAACGTTAACTTAGTTAACATGAACTCTAACGTGGAAGAAGACAATAAGGCCAACGTTAGTGACACTCCCCTTTGTCACTAACGTTGGACCAAGCTCATAATTGGCCACGTTATTTGCCACGTTAACTTAGTTAAGGTGGCTTCTAACGTTAAGAAGCAAAAGGGAAGCTAACGTTAGTGACATTCACCTTTGTCACTAACGTTGGCCAAGCTTCCATAAGCCACGTTAACTCCCACGTTAACTTAGTTAACGTGGAAGCTAACGTGGAGAGAGCAATGGGTCGCCAATGTTAGTGACACTTACCTTTGTCACTAACGTTGGGGTGAACCACCAAGAGCCACCATGAGCAACGTTAATTCCCACGTTAACTTAGTTAACGTGAAAGCTAACGTGGATGAAGAGATGATGAGCCAACGTTAGTGACACTCACCTTTGTCACTAACGTTGGAGATGGCTAGCATGACTACGTTAGAAGCAACGTTAACTTAGTTAACGTGGACTCTAACGTGAGAAAGATGGGCACATTGAAACGTTAGTGACAAAGGTAAGTGTCACTAATGTTCTCGAAGGATTGGCAAGCTTACGTTACGAGCCACGTTAACTAAGTTAACGTGGACTCTAACGTAGGGAAGGGAGAGGCTTATCAACGTTATTGGGAAAGGTAAGTCCCAATAACGTGTGCGAAGGACCAAGAGGCAACGTTAGTGGTAATGTTTGTGCCACTAACGTTGAGGTTAACGTGACTCATACTTGGGTGAACAACGTTAGTGAAAAAGGTAATTGTCACTAACGTTCTCGAACCCACACTTTCACTTAACGTTAACATCACTAACGTCCTGAGCTAAAAGTCCCTGCCTACTTCACACTTTCTCTCTGCAAGCAAAGCTAAGCCCAATGAAGAAGATAACTGCTTCAAACTCAGGATCCAAAGGCCCATACCAAAGACTTGAAGAGCCAACTAGAAGATCAGAAGAGTAGTATATATAGGGGTAGCTTTGAATTAGAGGAGGAGCTAGAAACTTTAGGGAGCCTTTGGGCATAGAACTACTCTCTGTATTTTACTTTTTCTGCACTTCTAGTTTTACTTTCATGATGTATTCTCCATCTTTGTTTTCATTTTCCAGAGCTATGAACAACTAAACCCCTTTCATTGGATCAATTTTAGTTTTCATTCTCCTTCTTCTATCTTTTCTCTTGATTTTACTAGAAAGCTTTCGATCTTCATCTAATTGGGTTGTTATCTTGGAAAAGAAACTATTCATACTTGGATCTCTTCTGAACCTTGAAAGAGGAATGAAGGCATCATGCTAGAAATGCTTTCTCATGCTGGACCAAATTGGGTTTGGATGTGGTATAATCAGTGACCATACTTCATCTCTTCTCATGAGCAATTGACCAAGGAATTGGCTATTGATCAAGATTTGAGAGATTGAATTACAAGGAATTGTAATTCGATCACTTAAGATTGCCAAGGAGATCAATGAATGCATTGATTGAGGAAGAGATGAAAATGAACTTGATCCGGAGAATGCAACATCTCCTGAGCCCAATGAACTCCCCATTTCTGATCTTACCCATTCTCTTTAATTTATGCCATTTACTTTTATGAGCAATTATCCCATTCCCATTTAAGATTCTGCAATTTACTTTCCGCCATTTACATTCAGCTCTTTAATTTTAGTATTTACTGTTTCTGCTATTTACTTTCACGCCATTTAATTTTCTGCAATTATCAACTCAAATTCTGGTTCGCTCAACTAGAACCTTCCTCTAATTAAAGTTGCTTGATCAATCAATCTCTGTGGGATTCGACCTCACTCTATTGTGAGTTTTTACTTGACGACAAATTCGGTACACTTGCCGAAGGAAATTTGTTACGAGACAAGTTTTCTGCGTATCAAGTTTATGGCGCCGTTGCCGGGGATTGATTATGTATCAACAATGATTAAGTTGGAGGATAACTAAATTGAGCATTGTTATTTTGTTTGATTTAATTTTCTGTTTGAGTAATTTACTTTCAGTTTAGTTAATTTCTTCCCTTCCCCCTTCTTTTTCGTTTAATTCCAGTTGTTTACACTCTGTTTTACTCACCCACTAACTGTTTGATATATTGCATCACTCACACTAACAGTAATTCTAACAGAAATACTTTCTGTATTTTTTTTCTTGCTTGAGCTTTGTTGGTTGTATGACAGGGAGGAGAAGCGGGGCTTCAACTTCCTTTGATTCTGAACCTGAGAGGACCTTCCTTAGATTAAGGAGGGAAGCAAGAGGAAAAAGAGTAGTTGGTGCTGAGGAAGAGGAGGAATACTTTGAACCAAACATGAAAGAAAACATGGAAAACCATCGTGAAGAAGAGGCTCACAACCATAAGGAGGATAGAAGAGTTTTAGGCTCATACATCAATCCAAACCCAGAAAACTGTGGAAGTAGCATTCAAAAGCCAACCATCCACGCCAACAATTTTGAACTAAAACCACAGCTCATCACCCTTGTTCAGAACAACTGTTCATTTGGAGGAGGCGTCCAAGAAGACCCCAATCAACATCTAACCACCTTCTTGAGGATATGTGACACAGTGAAGTCTAATGGTGTTCATCCTGACGCCTATAGACTGCTCTTATTTCCATTCTCACTCAAGGATAAGGCAACCAAGTGGCTGGAATCTTTTGATGTGTGGAAAACGATCCAACACAAAACTCACCAGCAAGTGGACCGGGTCACATCAAGTAATAATAACTCACATGAGTGAGGTCGATCCCACAGGGATTGAAGTATTGAGCAATTTTAGTTTAGTGGTTGATTTAGTCAAGCGAATCAAGTATTGGTTGAGTTGTTTGTAATTGACAGAAACTAAATTGCTTGAAATGTAAAGGGAGAGGGGTAAATTGCAGGAAATTAAAGAGCAAAGAAAGTAAATAAGTTGAATCTTAAAGAACAAGTAATATAAATTGCAGAAACTTAGATTGCAAGAAATGTAAATGGCTGAATCTTAAAGTGCAAGAAATGTAAATTGCAAGAATCTTAAATGACAAGAAATGTAAATTGCATGAAATATAAAGGGGAGTGGGTGCTGGAAATTAAAATTCAACAGGAAAGTGTAAATAGCAATCAAACAGAGAAGTAAAAGATGCAAAATCATGCAACAGATCTAAACAAAAAAGGGAAATACCTTGAAGAATTTTAAAGACAGAAAAGCAGTGCTTAATTTGCAGCAATTTAAAAGTGGTTCAAGATCTCAGGAGTGGAAGAGACTAGAAAACAAGTCTAGATCTCAAGTCCTTCCTTGATCCAACAAGAACAATTGCAAAATGAAAATGGAAGAGTAAATTGTAGAAGAGGAACAAGAGAAGTTGCAGATGGAGAATGAAAACAGAATTCCTTCCAATCTCAATCCAAAAATTCAAAACAGAAAAGAAAACTAAGAAAGAAAGCAAAATGAAAACTAAAGAGTGCACAGCTCCCTATTGGAGCTAGCCTCTTTTCTAATCAAGCTCCCCTTTACAAAGATGGAAATGATGCCTTATATAGGCTTTTTGCAAAAATAAAATGAAATTGAAATGAGAAACAAATTAAATGAAAATCCTAATTCTAGCTTGTTCTTGTGCCTTTGAGTTATGATGTGGGCTTTGCTTGCTTTGGATTTGAGGAGAAATGGGTTTGGTTGGCCTTTAATTTGGTGAAGAATTGAATTAAATTGGATTTTTGGTTGAATTTTCAGCCCATGGGTCACACTCCCAGGGCAAAGCTCGGCTCTTGGCAAGAACTTTGGCCAAGAGCTTTGGTTCCCTTCCTTGCCAACGTGTGCGCACGTTCCTTCCTTGTGACAAGAGAACAAAGCTCTTTGCAAGGGCTTGAAAGCTCTTTGCAAGAGCTTTACTTGTCCTTGAGGTCCATGGTTCAAGTCTTGGGTGGAGCACTTGCTGGCCATTTTCCTTGGCACAAGAGTAGCGCCTAGTGTCTTCCCTTGGTATCCCTCTTCGAATCCTGGTGGAAGCACTTTGATTCATTTTTGCTTATTTTTGGCTCTTAAAGGTGGCTTTCACTCGTGCCTCAATTTCATGCCAAATATGGATTGCAATATATCGTTGGAAAGCTCTGAATGTCAGCTTTCCAACGCAACTAGAAGCACATCAATCAGACTTTTGTAGCTCAAGTTATAGCCCTTTGAAAGAGGCATGGTCATGTTGTGAGCGCCCAGATTTTAACTTAGAGAAAATTTGCTTCCAATGCTCATTTTCCTTGAGGCAAGCCTGAAAAAGCTCTTGGTAAGAGCTTTTAAGCTCTTGGCAAGAGCTTGGCTTTTGATTATTTGAAGTAAAGCTCTCCACAAGAGCTCTAAAGCTCTCGGCAAGAGCTTTGTGCTCTTGCTCCTTGTTTTGAGCCACGCTTTTCTTCCTTTGGGCCACGCTTCTCTTTCTTGATTTGGTCATGAGCCACGCTTTTAAAAGTGTGGCCTAAGCCTCCAAAGTGTGCTCCAACTTCAAAGTGTGCCCAAAATTCCTCTTTTCTTCTTTTTAGCTTATTTTGTGCTCTTTTTGCTTCTTTTTCTTCTTATTTCCTACAAAGTTTATGAAATCAAAAGATCAAAGAAATATACCATTTAAGCACCAAAGAATGCAATATTTAAGCACTAATCATAAATTTCTTGTATGAAAAAGCATAGAAAAACATGACATGGTGACATGTCATCATCTTTCCCTAAGGAGAGCTTGACAACTTGGGAAGATGTGGTGAACAAATTCTTAGCAAGATTCTATCCTCCTCAAAGAATCAACCGGCTGAGAGCTGAGGTCTAAACTTTCAGGCAACAAGATGGTGAGACTCTCAATGAAGCATGGGAGAGGTTCAAAGATCTGACAAGGAGGTGTCCACCAAACATGTTCAACGAATGGGTGCAGCTGCACATTTTCTATGAAGGACTGTCATATGAATCAAAGAAGGCAGTAGACCATTCATCTGGAGGATCTTTGAATAAGAAGAAGACCATTGAAGAAGCCATAGATGTCATTGAGACTGTAGCAGAAAATGACTACTTCTATGCCTCCGAAAGAGGGAACACTAGAGGAGTAATGGAGCTAAACAATGTGGATACACTGCTGGCTCAAAACAAGCTCATACCCAAGCAATTAGCTGACCTCACCAAGAAGTTGGAGAGGAACCAAGTAGCAGCAATCACCACCTCATCAACAACCCAAGAGGGAGTGAATGTAGAGGCAGAAAGTGAGCAGGAGCAAGCCAACTACATTGGGAATTCACCTAGATAAAATCATGACCCGTACTCCAAGACCTACAACCCTGGTTGGAGGAATCACCCAAACTTTGGGTGGGGGAATCAACAAGATCAAAGCCAAGATCAGAGATGTCACAACCCCAACAACAATGCAGCTCACCAATAATTCACATAGAGAACATATCAATACCACCATAACAACACCTCTCCACATCCATATCAAAACCAAAATAACACTCCTCATCCTTCCACCTCTAATCCCAATCCACCATCATTTGATGACAGACTCTCAAGGATTGAGAATCTACTTGAAGGCATAGGCAAAGAGATTCAAGACAACAAGGTATTCAAAGAGGAGGTCTGAGCTAGCATCAAGAACCAGGGAGACACCATCAAGAGGCTGGAATTTCAAGTGGGATACTTATCTGAAAAGATTTCCAAACCTACTGATAGCTTCCCAAGTGACACAGAGAAAAATCTGAGAGGTGAAACAAAGAAAGTAAGATGGGAAGATTGCAAGATGGTCACTATAAGTGATAAGGAGACTGAGGTCAAGCCAAGCAAGCCGTCAGAACAACCTGGAGATACCTCAGCAGAGAAGAAGGAAAAAGATCACCAAGAACCAAAAATCTCACAACAGGAGCTGCTGAAACTCTATGCACCCTTTCCCCAACTACTCAATGGTGCTGTCGAGAAGAGAATATACTCAAGATTTCTTGACTTGTTCGCATCTCTGCATGTAAACATACCATTCATCAAGACCATCCAACAAATGCCTGCATACATCAAGTATATGAAGGCACTGCTTCCCAGGAAAAGCTCACTCAAGGGAGGCCAAACTATAGTGATGAACAAGGAGTGCAGCGCCCTCATTCAACCAGAGTTGCCTACAAAAAGAAAGGACCCAGGGAGTTTTCACATACCCTGTGCCATAGGAGAAACAATGTTTGATAGAGCACTCTACGATTTGGGAGCAAGCATCAACTTAATGCTCTTATCCCTTGTGAAGAGGCTGCAGATCAATGAGATAATGCCCATAGATGTAGTCATCAGGCTGGCTGACAAAACTCAAAAACAAGCAATAGGAGTAGTGGAAAATGTGTTGGTAAAGGTTGGGAAATACTTCCTCCCAACAGACTTTGTCATATTGGACATGGAAGAGAGTCACACTCACCCAATCATATTGGGAAGACCATTCCTAGCTACAGCCAGAGCACTCATAGATGTGGAGCGAGGGGAGCTAATCTTGAGGATCCATGATGAACAGCTCGCCTTCACTATTTTCAAACACTCACAAGGAACAGATCAAGAGAACAAGGAACCAATGAAGGATCACAGTGAGATACTGAAGGAAGAGATAAGTACTGAAGAACAACAAGCTCATCCGGAGATTCCCTTGGTTGATGGACAAGGAAACAAGCAGTTGTCATAGCTCAAGGAAAAGCTGGAGGAACCTAAACCACCAGAGGCATGTGAAGTGATGAGCGGATAATTTATACGCTTTTTTGCATTGTTTTTAGTATGTTTTTAGTAGAATCTAGTTACTTTTAGGGATGCTTTTATTAGTTTTTATGTTAAATTCACATTTCTAGACTTTACTATGAGTTTGTGTATTTTTTTGTGATTTCAGGTATTTCCGGCTGAAATTGAGGGACTTGAGCAAAAATCAGATTCAGAGGTTGAAGAAGGACTGCTGATGCTGTTGGATTCTGACCTCCCTGCACTCAAAGTAGATTTTCTGGAGCTACAAAACTCAAAATAGCACGTTTCAAATTGCGTTGAAAAGTAGACCTCCAGGGCTTTCCAGCAATATATAATAGTCCATACTTTGGCCGAGTTTCGACGATGCAAAAGGGCGTTGAACGCCAGTTCTACGCTGCTGTCTGGAGTTAAACACCAGAAACACGTCACAAACCAGAGTTGAACGCCAGAAATACGTTACAAACTGGCGTTCAACTCCAAAAGAAGCCTTTTCACGTGGAAAGCTAAAGCTCAGCCCAAGCACACACCAAGTGGGCCCCGGAAGTGGATTTATGCATCAATTACTTACTTCTGTAAACCCTAGTAGCTAGTTTATTATAAATAGAACTTTTTACTATTGTATTAGACATCTTTTGATCATTTTTAGATCTCTAGACCTCCATGGGAGGCTGGCCACTCGGCCATGCTTACCCTGTATTCACTTATGTATTTTTCAACGGTAGAGTTTTTGCACTCTATAGATTAAGGTGTGGAGCTCTGCTGTTCCTCATGAATTAATGTAAAGTACTACTGTTTTTCTATTCAATTCAACTTATTCCGCTTCTAAGATATTCATTCGCACTTCAACATGAATGTGATGAACGTGACAATCATCATCATTCCCTATGAATGCGTGCCTGACAACCACTTCCGTTCTACCTTAGATTGAGTGAGTATCTCTTGGATCTCTTAATCAGAATCTTCGTGGTATAAGCTAGATTGATGGCAGCATTCATGAGAGTCCAGAAAGTCTAAACCTTGTCTGTGGTATTCCGAGTAGGACTCTGGGATTGAACGACTGTGACGAACTTCAAAATCGCGAGTGCTGGGCGTAGTGACAGATGCAAAAGGAGGGTGAATCCTATTCCAATATGATCGAGAACCTCAGATGATTAGCCGTGCTGTGACAGAGCATTTGGACCATTTTCACAAGAGGATAGGATGCAGCCATTGACCACGGTGATGCCTCCAGACGATTAGCCATGCAGTGACAGCGCATCGGACCATTTTCCAGAGAGGATGAAAAGTAGCCATTGACAATGGTGATGTCCTTACATAAAGCCAGCCATGGAAAGGAGTAAGATTGATTGGATGAAGACAGCAGGAAAGCAGAAGTTCAGAGGAACGAACGCATCTCCATACACTTATCTGAAATTCTCATCAATGATATACATAAGTATTTCTATCTTTATTCTCTGTTTATTTATTATTAAATTTTGAAAACTCCATAATTAATTATTATCCGCCTGACTGAGATCTACAAGATGACCATAGCTTGCTTCATACCAACAATCTCCGTGGGATCGACCCTTACTCACGTAAGGTTTTATTACTTGGATGACCCAGTGCACTTGCTGGTTAGTTGTATCGAAGTTGTGAATGAAAAACAATTTACTAAGACGTGCGTACAGAGTTTTTGGCGCCGTTGCCTGAGATCACAATTTCGTGCACCAAGTTTTTGGCGCCGTTGCTGGGGATTGTTCGAGTTTGGACAACTGACGGTTCATCTTGTTGCTCAGATTAGGTAATTTTCTTTTTGTTTTATTTTCAAAAATTTTTCAAAAAAAAAAAATTTCAAAAATCTTTCAAAAATTTCTCATCTGTTTTCGAAAATTATTCTAAAATTTTTTAAGAATGAATTCTAGTGTTTCATGAAGCATGTTGAAGCCTGACTGGCTGTAAAGCCATGTTTAAATTCATTTGGACTAGGGCTTCCAACCCAACATTATCAAGAGCAAGCTAGTTGTTGCTAATCCACCTACTGCTGTTCCTGATCCAAAAGATTTACATGCTAAAGCTTGACTGGCTATTAAGCCATGTCTAACCCTCAGATTGGAGCTTTAGACTAAGAGTGCAAGATTCCTGGAATTCATATTAAAAATTTTGGAATCCTTATTTTTCTTTTACAAATAATTTCCGAAAAATACAAAAAAAAATTTATAAAATCATAAAAATCAAAAACATTTTGTGTTTCTTGTTTGAGTCTTGAGTCAATTTCAAGTTTGGTGTTAATTGCATTTTTTCTAAAAATTCTCTGCATTTTTCGAAAACTCATGCATTCATGCATTCATAGTGTTCTTCATGATCTTCAAGTTGTTCTTGGTAAATCTTCTTGTTTGATCTTCATATTTTCTTGTTTTGTGTCTTTTCTTGTTTTTCATATGTATTTTTGCATTCATAGTGTCTGAACATAAAAAATTTCTAAGTTTGGTGTCTTGCATGTTTTCTTTGCATTAAAAATTTTTCAAAAATATGTTCTTGATGTTCATCATGATCTTCATAGTGTTCTTGGTGTTCATCTTGACATTCATAGCATTCTTGCATGCATTCATTGTTTTGATCCAAAATTTTCATGCATTGCATCATTTTCATGTTTTTCTCTCTCATCATTAAAAATTCAAAAATAAAAAAAATATCTTCCCCCTTTTCTCTCTCAAAATTTCGAAAATTAGAATTGACTTTTTCAAAAATTTTTAAAATCTAGTTGTTTTTATGAGTCAAATCAAATTTTCAATTTAAAAATCTTATCTTTTTCAAAATCTTTTTCAAAAATCAAATCTTTTTCATTTTTCTTATCTTTATCACATAATTTTCGAAAATAACATCATCAATTAATGTTTTGATTCAAAGATTTCAAGTTTGTTACTTACTTGTTAAGAAAGATTCAAACTTTAAGTTCTAGAATCATATCTGGCGATTTCTTGTGAATCAAGTCATTAATTATGATTTTAAAAATCAAATCTTTTTCAAAACTAATTTCAATCATATCTTTTCAAAAATATCTTATTATCTTATCTTTTTCAAAATAATATCTTTTTCAAAAATTTGATTTTAAAATATCTTTTCTAACTTCTTATCTTCTTATCTTTATAAAAATTGATTTTCAAATTTGTTTCAACTAACTAACTAACTTTTTGTTTGTTTCTTATCTTTTTCAAAACTACCTAACTAACTCTCTCTCTCTAATTTTTGAAAATATTTTCCCTCTTTTTCAAAATTTCTTTTTAATTAATTAATTATTTTAATTTTTGATTTTAATTTTCGAAAATTACTAACCTTTTTCAAAAACTATTTTCGAAAATCACTAACTCTTTTTCAAAAATTATTTTCGAAAATTCTCTTTCTCTCTCATCTCGTTCTATTTATTTATTCATCTACTAACACTTCTCTTCATCTCACATCTCTGCTCTCCTCACCCTTGTGTTTCTTTCTTTACATTACATTCTTTTCTTCTTCTACTCACACAGGGGAACCTCTATACCTGTGGTAAAAAAGATCCCTATTATTATTATTTTTCTGTTCCCTCTTTTTCATATGAGCAGGAGCAAGGACAAGAATATTCTTGTTGAAGCAGATCCAGAACCTGAAAGGACTCTGAAGAGGAAACTAAGAGAAGCTAAATTACAACAACCCAGCAAGCACCTTTCAAAAATTTTCGAATAGGAAGAGGAGATGGCAGCCGAAAATAATAATAATGCAAGGAGAATGCTTGGTGACTTTACTGCACCTAATTCCAATTTACATAGAAGAAGCATCTCCATCCCCACCATTGGAGAAAACAATTTTGAGCTGAAACCTCAATTAGTTTCTCTGATGCAGCAGAACTGCAAGTTCCATGGACTTCTATCTGAAGATCCTTTTCAGTTCTTAACTGAATTTTTGCAGATCTGTGATACTGTTAAGACTAATGGAGTAGATCCTGAAGTCTACAGGCTCATGCTTTCCCTTTTGCTGTAAGAGACAGAGCTAGAGTATGGTTGGACTCTCAACCCAAAGATAGCCTGAACTCTTGGGATAAGCTGGTCACGACTTTCTTAGCCAAGTTCTTTCCTCCTCAAAAGCTGAGCAAGCTTAGAGTGGATGTTCAAACCTTCAGACAGAAAGAAGGTGAATCCCTCTATGAAGCTTGGGAGAGATACAAGCAACTGACCAAAAAGTGTCCTTCTGACATGCTTTCAGAATGGACCATCCTGGATATATTCTATGATGGTCTGTCTGAGTTATCTAAGATGTCATTGGATACTTCTGCAGGTGGATCCATTCACCTAAAGAAAATGCCTGCAGAAGCTCAAGAACTCATTGACATGGTTGCTAATAACCAGTTTATGTACACTTCTGAGAGGAATCCTGTGAGTAATGGGACACCTCAGAAGAAGGGAGTTCTTGAAATTGATACTCTGAATGACATATTGGCTCAGAACAAAATATTGACTTAGCAAGTCAATATGATTTCTCAGAGTCTGAATGGAATGCAAGCTGCATCCAACAGTACTCAAGAGGCACCTTCTGAAGAAGAGGCCTATGATCCTGAGAACCCTGCAATAGCAGAAGTAAATTACATGGGTGAACCATATGGAAACACCTATAATCCCTCATGGAGAAATCACCCAAATCTCTCATGGAAGGATCAACAAAAGCCTCAACAAGGCTTTAATAATGGTGGAAGAAACAGGTTTAGCAATAGCAAGCCTTTTCCATCATCCACTCAGCAACAGACAGAGAACTCTGAACAAAATACTTCTAATTTAGCAAACTTATTCTCTGATCTATCTAAGGCCACTGTGAGTTTCATGAATGAAACAAGGTCCTCCATTAGAAATTTGGAAGCACAAGTGGGCCAGCTGAGTAAAAGAGTCACTGAAATCCCTCCTAGTACTCTCCCAAGCAATACAGAAGAAAATCCAAAAGGAGAGTGCAAGGCCATCATTGAAATGACCATCATGGCCGAAACCACAAAAGAGGAGGAGGACGTGAATCCCAAGGAGGAAGACCTCCTGGGACGTCCAGTGATCAATAAGGAGTTTCCCTTTGAGGAACCAAAGGAATCTGAGGCTCAACTAGAGACCATAGAGATTCCATTAAACCTCCTTATGCCATTCATGAGCTCTGATGAGTATTCCTCTTCTGAAGAGAATGAGGATGTTACTAAGGAGCAAGTTACCAAGTACCTTGGTGCAATCATGAAGCTGGATGCCAAATTATTTGGTATTGAGACTTGGGAAGATGAACCTCCCTTGTTCACCAATGAACTGAGTGATCTGGATCAATTGACAATACCTCAGAAGAAACAGGATCCTGGAAAGTTCTTAATACCTTGTACCATAGGCACCATGATCTTTGAAAAGGCTTTGTGTGACCTTGGTTCAGGGATAAACCTCATGCCCCTCTCTGTAATAGAGAAACTGGGAATCTTTGGGGTGCAAGCTACTAAAATCTCATTAGAGATAGCAGACAGTTCAAGAAAATAGGCTTATGGACAAGTAGAGGACGTGTTAGTAAAGGTTGAAGGGCTTTACATCCCTGCTGATTTCATAGTCCTAGATACTGGGAAGGATGAGGGTGAATCCATCATCCTTGGAAGACCCTTCCTAGCCACAGCAAGAGCTGTGATTGATGTTGACAGAGGCGAATTAGTCCTTCAATTGAATGAGGACTACCTTGAGTTTAAAACTCAAGGACATCCTTCTGTAAACATGGAAAAGAGGCACAGTAAGCTTCTCTCAAAACAGAGTCAACCAGAGCCCCCACAGTCAAACTCTAAGTTTGGTGTTGGGAGGCCACAACCAAACTCTAAGTTTGGTGTTGAACTCCCATATCCAAACTCTAAGTTTGGTGTTGGGGAGTCTCAACAATGCTCTGAACATCTGTGAGGCTCCATGAGAGCCCATTGTCAAGCTATTGACATTAAAGAAGCGCTTGTTGGGAGGCAACCCAATTTTTATTTATCTAATTTTAATTTATTTTTATTGTTATTTCATGTTTTATTAGGTTCATGATCATGTGGAGTCACAAAATAAATATAAAAATTGAAAACGAAATCAAAAACAGCAGAAGAAAAATCACACCCTGGAGGAGGATCTCACTGGCGTTTAAACGCCAGTAAGGAGCATCTGTCTGGCGTTCAACGCCAGAACAGAGCATGTTTCTGGCGTTGAACGCCAAAAACAAGCAGCATCCTGGCGTCCAGACGCCAGAAATGCACAGTGAAGAAGAGCTGGCGCTGAACGCCAGAAACAAGCATCTGGCTGGCGTTCAACGCCAGAAATATGCTGCATCTGGGCGTTGAACGCCCAGAACAAGCATCAATTTGGCGTTTAAACGCCAGAATTGCATGCAAAGGCATTTTACATGCCTAATTGGTGCAGGGATGCAAATCCTTGACACCTCAGGATCTGTGGACTCTACAGGATCATCTTAGCATCTGTGGACTTCACAGGATCCCCACCTACCTCACCCTCTCTCTCTTCATTCATGGTCATCCCTTCTGTTTTCCATTTACCACTCACATCCATACACCCTACCTACCTTCAAAATTCAAAATCTCTTCCAATCTCACCCATATGGCCAAATACACACATCCCTCCATCTCCTCCATATCTTCTTCTTCTTCATCTATTCTTTCTTCTCTTGCTCGAGGGCGAGCAATATTCTAAGTTTGGTGTGGTAAAAGCATAAGCTTTTTGTTTTTCCATTACCATTAATGACACCTAAGGCCAGAGAAATCTCAAGAAAGAGAAAAGGGAAGGAAATTGCTTCCACCTCTGAGCCATAGGAGATGGAAAGATTCATCTCACAAGCCCATCACTAAGAAAAGGATGGAGCAAACAAGAGAGCCTATTCATGGAGCTCAAGAAGCACATGAAGAAGCTCATCATCAAGAAACCCCTGAGATACCTCAAGGGATGCACTTTCCTCCACAGAATTTTTGGGAGCAAATCAACACCTCCCTAGGAGAATTAAGTTCCAACATGGGACAACTAAGGGTGGAACATCAAGAGCACTCCATCATCCTTCATGAAATTAGAGAAGATCAAAAGGCAATGAGGGAGGAGCAACAAAGACAACGAAGAGACATAGAAGAGCTCAAGGACATCATTGGTTCCTCAAGAAGGAAACGCCACCATCACTAAGGTGGACTCATTCCTTGTTCTTACATTCTCTGTTTTTTGTTTTCTCTATGTTAAGTACTTATCTATGTTTGTGTCTTATTACATGATCATTAGTAGTTAGTAACTTTGTCTTAAAGTTATGAATATCCTATGAATCCATCACCTCTATTAAATGAAAAATGTTTTTAATTCAAAAGAACAAGAAGTACATGAGTTTCAAATTTATCCTTGAACTTAGTTTAATTATATTGATGTGGTGACAATGCTTCTTGTTTTCTGAATGAATGCTTGAACAGTGCATGTGTCTTTTGAAGTTGTTGTTTAAGAATGTTAAATATGTTGGCTCGTGAAAGAATGATGACAAGGAGACATGTTATTTGATAATCTGAAAAATCATAAAAATGATTCTTGAAGCAAGAAAAAGCAGCAAAGAACAAAGCTTGCAGAAAAAAATAGTGAAAAAAAAATAGGAAGAAAGAAAAAGCAAGCAGAAAAAGCCAAAAGCTCTTAAAACCAAGAGGCAAGAGCAAAAAGCCAATAACCCTTAAAACCAAAAAGCAAGGGTAATAAAAAGGATCCCAAGGCTTTGAGCATCAGTGGGTAGGAGGGCCTAAAGGAATAAAATCCTGGCCTAAGCGGTTAAACCAAGCTGTCCCTAACCATGTGCTTGTGGCGTGAAGGTGTCAAGTGAAAACTTGAGACTGAGCAGTTAAAGTCAAGGTCCAAAGCAAAAGAAGAGTGTGCTTAAGAACACTGGACACCTCTAATTGGGGACTTTAGCAAAGCTGAGTCACAATCTGAAAAGGTCCACCCAATTATGTGTCTGTGGCATTTATGTATCCGGTGGTAATACTGGAAAACAAAGTGCTTAGGGCCATGGCCAAGACTCATAAAGTAGTTGTGTTCAAGAATCAACATACTGAACTAGGAGAATCAATAACACTATCTGAACTCTGAGTTCCTATAGATGCCAATCATTCTGAACCTCAATGGATAAAGTGAGATGCCAAAACTATTCAAGAGGCAAAAAGCTACAAGTCCCGCTCATCTGATTGGAGCTATGTTTCATTGATAGCTTGGAATTTATAGTATATTCTCTTCTTTTTATCCTATTTGATTTTCAGTTGCTTGGGGACAAGCAACAATTTAAGTTTGGTGTTGTGATGAGAGGATAATTTATACGCTTTTTGGCATTGTTTTTAGTATGTTTTTAGTAGAATCTAGTTACTTTTAGGGATGTTTTTATGTTAAATTCACAATTCTGGACTTTACTATGAGATTGTGTGTTTTCCTGTGATTTCAGGTATTTTCTGGCTGAAATTAAGGGACTTGAGCAAAAATCAGATTCAGAGGTTGAAGAAGGACTGCTGATGCTGTTGGATTCTGACCTCCCTTCACGATTTTCTGGAGCTATAAAACTCAAAATGGCGCGCTTCCAATTGCGTTGGAAAGTAGACATCCAGGGCTTTCCAGAAATATATAATAGTTCATACTTTGGCCGTGTTTAGAGGACGCAAAAGGGCATTGAACGCCAGTTCTACGCTGCTGTCTGGAGTTAAACACCAGAAACACGTCACAAACCAGAGTTGAACACCAGAAATACGTTACAAACTGGCGTTCAACTCCAAAAGAAGCCTTTGCACGTGGAAAGCTAAAGCTCAGCCCAAGCACACACCAAGTGGGCTCCGAAAGTGGATTTATTCATCAATTACTTACTTCTGTAAACCCTAGTAGCTAGTTTATTATAAATAGAACTTTTTACTATTGTATTAGACATCTTTTGATCATTTTTAGATCTCTAGACCTCCATGGGAGGCTGGCCACTCGGGCATGCTTACCCTGTATTCACTTATGTATTTTTCAACGGTAGAGTTTCTGCACTCCATAGATTAAGGTGTGGAGCTCTGCTGTTCCTCATGAATTAATGCAAAGTACTACTATTTTATTATTCAATTCAACTTATTCCGCTTCTAAGATATTCATTCGCACTTCAACATGAATGTGATGAATGTGACAATCATCATCATTCCCTATGAACGCGTGCCTGACAACCACTTTCGTTCTACCTTAGATTGAATGAGTATCTCTTGGATCTCTTAATCAGAATCTTCGTGGTATAAGCTAGATTGATGGCAGCATTCATGAGAGTCCGGAAAGTCTAAACCTTGTCTGTGGTATTCCAAGTAGGACTCTGGGATTGAACGACTGTGACGAACTTCAAACTCGCGAGTGCTGGGCGTAGTGACAGACGCAAAAGGAGGGTGAATCCTATTCCAGTATGATCGAGAACCTCAGATGATTAGCCGTGCTGTGACAGAGCATTTGGACCATTTTCACAAGAGGATAGGATATAGCCATTGACCACGGTGATGCCTCCAGACGATTAGCCATGCAGTGATAGCGCATCGGACCATTTTCCAGAGAGGATGAAAAGTAGCCATTGACAATGGTGATGTCCTTACATAAAGCCAGCTATGGAAAGGAGTAAGATTGATTGGATGAAGACAGCAGGAAAGCAGAAGTTCAGAGGAACGAACACATCTCCATACACTTATCTGAAATTCTCACCAATGATATACATAAGTATTTCTATCTTTATTCTCTGTTTATTTATTATTAAATTTCGAAAACTCCATAATTAATTATTATCCGCCTGACTGAGATCTACAAGATGACCATAGCTTGCTTCATAGCAATAATCTCCGTGGGATCGACCCTTACTCACGTAAGGTTTTATTACTTGGACGACCCAGTGCACTTGCTGGTTAGTTGTATCGAAGTTGTGAATGAAAAACAATTTACTAAGACGTGCGTACAGAGTTTTTGGCGCCGTTGCCTGAGATCAGAATTTCGTGTACCATGAAGACAACATCAAAATTCCTTTAGAAGAAGAGGCCACGAAGAGTAAGATAACATCACAAGGAACAAAGAAGAAGGTACCAAGGAGGTGGAGGAACAAGAAGATCCCTACAGAAGACTTCTCTCCAGGGGATAAAGTGATCTCAGCTTACTTCCCAGATATCCCTCCTGATCTCCCCACTGTACCATCTCAGCTACCTAAGGTCTTCGCTATCAACAGAGTTCTTTCCTTGGAACATGTAGAGATCATTGATACAACTACTGGATATAGGTCTACTTCCAGAGGAGAAGACTTGAAGCATTATCGACCTCCCTGATGAAGGCGAAACGTCAAGCTAGTGACGCTAAAGAAGCGCTTCATGGGAGGCAACCCATGTTTTATATGCTTTTAGAAAATAGTTAATAAGTCAATTTTTATGAATTCCAACCCAAACTTGACAAACACCTGGTGAAATCCTTATTATGCAGTATATAGTGAAGAACAAGTTTGGTGTTCAAAGCATGCCAAGAAAGCATGAATGCAACTTAGAGCATGCTAGTCTTGGAGCTTTGAACAAAACTTTTCCATCACAGTGCTACAAATTAAGTTTGGTGTCACCCAAGGTGCCACCAATGTGCATATAAGGATACACAGTTAGTTAGTTAGTTGGTGTTCATGAATAAACAATCTACTTCTTTTCTTTTGTTATTCTAGCCGTAAAGTTTAAATTTTTTTATGATATTAATTTTTCTTATTTTAATTTTTAAAGGGAGTGGGAGTACGAGCACGCAAGAGGGACACAAAGAGGACAAGCAAGAAGGGGAGCATGGGCATCCACATGAGTAAAAGGTGGTGGAGTTCCTTCTTTGGTCCATCTTTTTCTATGCTTTAAATAAGGAAGATCTTGTATGAAATAGAACATGCTTCCATGATAGTTTGAACCTTTTTAAATTCTGTTTTTTAAGTTTTTTGTTGAATAGGTCTATGCTTGCTAGTCTTTATGTCACTGCATCCTTACTTTGCTTACTTGTATGCTTGTTCTTTTGAATCAAATGAAAAGAGAATGAGTGTTTATTAAAAGACCAGAGTGGAGTTCATACTATGGAGTAAGTTCCTGAGTTTGTGGTGTGGTCATAAGTTAGCTAAGTTGGTTCAACCACAAGGTGGGAAGACAACTATCTGTCATGAATACTATGCTTTGAACATACCCATGAGACTAGCTAAATAATAAGATCCTAATAAGAAAAAGGGAAAGAACAATCAAAGTTGAAGAATAAAAGAAAAAAAATAGCAAGAAAAGAGGCTAGGCACCAAGGGTTTGAGTCTTGAGGGATGTGTCTGTGGTGTTCCTGTACCAAGGATCTGCTTGGATTACTAAGCTCTCAGGGGTGCTTTATCACCTGGTAACTTGGGTTAACTAACCCGGGATTATCAGCTGAAAGTCCACAATCAAGAGCAATCTTTGCTACAGAACATTTAGTAGCCCAAAGAGGTGCTGGACACCAAGACCTCAAGGAAAGAAAATAAACAAACCATGTGCCTGTGGTGTGTATGTATGGGTGAGAGACTTGAGGAAGTAAGTCCTTAGGGGTACTTCAACACCTAGCACCTTGAACCAACTGGTTCAAGAGTGTTGGCTGAAAGCTTATTTTAAAGAGTTGCCCCCTTACAGAGCACTTAGCCTAAGAACACAAATAAACCCTGAAATGACAACAAAAGGATCAATGAATAAAAGTCTCATGGGATGCAATCACAGTGAGTATTCTAGGACATGATAAAGGTCTGAAAGCCAGTGACGGAATGAACCTAAGTTGCTAGGCATGAAACCACCATAAAACCAGAAACATGACTTCCACAAGAATGACTCATTTCTCTTGGCATTTCATTCATCATTCTCTTGTTCCATTACTTGCTTAGGGACAAGCAAGATTTAAGTTTGGTGTTGTGATGCCAGGGCATTTTGGCCAGTTTCACTGACCTTTTCTTTACTGTTTTTAGGGTAGTTTCATGCATTTTCTTATAAAATAAGCTAGTCTTGGGTAGATATTAACTTACACCTTGATTCAAGCATACATTGTGCACTTTACATGATTTCATGAGGATTTTGCATGAATTTAATGACAAATTGGATGTTGCATTTCCCATGACTTGGATTAGAACTTTGATGCACTTTATTGCTTGATTTCAGGACAAAAGAAGCAAGGAAGAACTACGTTAGCAGCCACGTTAATCTAACTAACGTGACCTCTAACGTGGAATGGGAGCTAACTTGCAAAGTTAATGAGAAAAGTAATCGCCAATAACGCCCTCGAAGCCATCATAGCCCACGTTAAGAGTCACGTTAACTTAGTTAACGTGAACTCTAACGTGGAAGAAGACAATAAGGCCAACGTTAGTGACACTTCCCTTTGTCACTAACGTTGGACCAAGCTCATAATTGGCCACGTTAGTTGCCACGTTAACTTAGTTAAGGTGGCTTCAAACGTTAAGAAGAAAAAGGGAAGCCAACATTAGTGACATTCACCTTTGTCACTAACGTTGGCCAAGCTTCCATAAGCCACGTTAACTTAGTTAACGTGGAGAGAGCAATGGGTCGCCAGCTTTAGTGACACTTACCTTTGTCACTAACGTTGGGGTGAACCACCAAGAGCCACCATGAGCAACGTTAACTCCCACGTTAACTTAGTTAACATGGAAGCTAACGTGGATGAAGAGATGATGAGCCAACGTTAGTGACACTCACCTTTGTCACTAACGTTGGAGATGGCTAGCATGACTACGTTAGAAGCCATGTTAACTTAGTTAACATGGACTCTAACGTGAGAAAGATGGGCACATTGAAACGTTAGTGACAAAGGTAAGTGTCACTAACGTTCTCGAAGGATTGGCAAGCTTACATTAAGAGCCACGTTAACTAAGTTAACGTGGACTCTAACGTAGGGAAGGGAGAGGCTTATCAACGTTATTGGGAAAGGTAAGTCCCAATAACATGTGCGAAGGACCAAGAGGCAACGTTAGTGGTAACGTTTGTGCCACTAACGTTGAGGTTAACGTGACTCATACTTGGGTGAACAACGTTAGTGAAAAAGGTAATTGTCACTAACGTTCTCGAACCCACACTTTCACTTAACGTTAACACCACTAACGTCCTGAGCTAAAAGTCCCTGCCTACTTCACACTTTCTCTCTGCAAGCAAAGCTAAGCCCAATGAAGAAGATAACTGCTTCAAACTCAGGATCCAAAGGCCCATACCCAAGACTTGAATAGCCAACTAGAAGATCAGAAGAGTAGTATATATAGGGGTAGCTTTGAATTAGAGGAGGAGCTGGAAACTTTAGGGAGCCTTTGGGCATAGAACTACTCTCTGTATTTTACTTTTTCTGCACTTCTAGTTTTACTTTCATGATGTATTCTCCATCTTTATTTTCATTTTCCAGAGCTATGAACAACTAAACCCTTTTCATTGGGATAGGGAGCTCTGTTGTAATTTGATGGATCAATTTTATTTTTCATTCTCCTTCTTCTATCTTTTCTCTTGATTTTACTAGAAAGCTTTCGATCTTCATCTAATTGGGTAGTTATCTTGGAAAAGAAGTTATTCATACTTGGATCTCTTCTGAACCTTGAAAGAGGAATGAAGGGATCATACTAGAAATGCTTTCTCATGCTGGACCAAATTGGGTTTGGATGGATATGTGATTATAATCCTTCCAACACTTGATTTGGGAAATGCATGTGGTATAATCAATGACCATACTTCATCTCTTCTCATGAGCAATTGACCAATGAATTGGCTATTGATCAAGGTTTGAGAGATTGAATTACAAGGAATTGTAATTCGATCACTTAAGATTGCCAAGGAGATCAATGAATGCATTGATTGAGGAAGAGATGAAAATGAACTTGATACGGAGAATGCAACATCTCCTGAGCCCAATGAACTCCCCATTTCTGATCTTACGTATTCTCTTTAATTTCTGTCATTTACTTTTATGAGCAATTACCCCATTCCCATTTAAGATTCTGCAATTTACTTTCCGCCATTTACATTCAGCTATTTAATTTTAGTATTTACTGTTTCTGCTATTTACTTTCACGCCATTTAATTTTCTGCAATTCTCAACTCAAATTCTGGTTCGCTCAACTAGAACCTTCCTCTAATTAAAGTTGCTTGATCAATCAATCTCTGTGGGATTCGACCTCACTCTATTGTGAGTTTTTACTTGACGACGAATTCGGTACACTTGCCGAAGGAAATTTGTTACGAGACAAGTTTTTCGCGTATCAAAAAGGCATGACGATGTAGCAGTAATTTGCTTTTGAGGTTAAGAATAAAGTTTTTTCTTGGTCGGGTGGGTACATCGGGATTTGATTGTATCCCGAATATGCAACCATAAACGAGAGGTATTTATATCCGGAGGATGCATCTACCAGAGCGTCGATACTTGGGAGTGGATAAGGATTTTTTGGGCAGGCTTTGTTGAGATCAGTGTAGTCGGTGCACATTCGCCACTTTCCATTTGATTTTTTCACCAAGACGACGTTAGCTAACCATAGTGGGTACTTGACTTCTCTTATGAATCCTGCCTCCAGTAGAGCTTGTACCTGCTCTTCCATAGCTTGGGATCATTCTGGTCTGAGCTTTCTACGTCTCTGTTGTACTGGCCGAGATCCTGGGTAGACTGCTAGCTTGTGACACATTAACTTGGGGTCTATGCCTGGCATGTCTGCAGCCTTCCATGCAAAGAGGTCGACGTTATCTCGTAAGAACTGTACGAGTGATTCTTTTGTATCTCCTTTTAGGATTGTACCGTTATTGGTTGTTTTGTCCGGGATATCTCCGATCTGGACTTTTCTACTTCGCCTTCGGGTTGTGGGCGGAGTTCTTCCTGCCTCTAAATTCCATCGAGTTCGATGGTGTGAAATTCTTCTCCTCTGCCTCTGAGGTTTAGACTTTCGTTGTAACAGCAGCGCGCTATCTTCTGGTTTGCTTTTATTGTAGCTATCCCTTCTGTAGTTGGGAACTTCATGCATAGATGTGGAGTCGAGACTACTGCACCGAGTTGATTTAAGGTTGTCCGACCTATTAAGGCATTGTAGGCTGAACTCACGTCGACCACGATGTAGTCTATCTTGAGTGTTCTCGACTGGTTTCCTTTTCCGAAGGTCGTGTATAGTGAGATGTATCCAAGTGGCTGAACTGGAGTGTCTCCCAGTCCAAACAGGCTATTCAGATATGCTCTGAGTTCTTTTTCTTTCAGGCTGAGTTTGTCGAAGGCAGTTTTGAACAAGATATCGGTGGAGCTTCCTTGGTCTACCAGTGTGCGGTGGAGATTTGCGTTTGCCAGTATAATAGTGATGACCATGGGATCGTCGTGTCCTGAGATGATGCCGAATGCGTCCTCTTTGGTAAAAGTGATTGTGGGGATGTCAGGTGCTTCCTCTTTTCCCTTGACATGATATACTTCTTTAAGATATCTTTTACAGGATGATTTGGAGATTCCTCCTCCCGCAAATCCTCCGTGTATCATGTGTACGTGTCTCTCTGGTGTACGAGGTGATCGCTCAGTTCGTCCGACATCTTCGTCCCTTCTTCTTTTTCTTTGCTTATCGACTCGGTCGGCAAGGTACCGATCTAATTTCCCTTCTCTTACCAGTTTTTCTATGACATTTTTTAAGTCAAAGAATTCGTTGGTGGAATGTCCACGGATTCGATGATTTTCACAATATTCAGTCCGATTTCCTCCCCCTTTTTTGCTTTTGAGCGGTTGAGCTGGGGGTATTTTTTTAGTATGACAAACTTCTCTGTAGACATCCACAAGGGACATCCGAAGAGGGGTGTAATTGTGGTATTTTTTTATTTTTTTCCCATGTTGGTCTTCTTTCTTTTTGGACTCTTTATCCTTATCTCGGGAGGAGTAGGAGAATCCGGATTTTGAGGTCTCTCCCAGTCGAGAGTTTTTCTCCATGTTGATGTATTTCTTTGCTCGTTCTTGCACTTCGTTCAGAGATGTGGGATGTTTTTTTGATATAGATTGGCTAAAAGGTCCCTCTCACAAGCCATTGATGAGACCCATAATGGCGGCCTCTGTTGGTAGGCTTTGTATGTCTAGACATGTTTTGTTGAATCTTTCCATGTAGCTACGGAGACTTTCTCGATCTCTTTGCTTGATTCCTAATAGACTAGGGGCGTGCTTAGCTTTGTCTTTTTGGATGGAGAATCTGGCCAGAAAATTCTTGGCTAAGTCGTCGAAGCTTGAGATGGACCTAGGGATAGATTGTCGAACCATCTAATTGCTGTCTTTGTTAAAGTGGTCGGGAAGGCTTTGCAGTGAACTGCATCTGAGGCGTCGGTGAGGTACATTCTACTTCTGAAGTTACTGAGATGATGGTCGGGATCTGCTGTGCCATCGTATAAAGTCATGTCGGGAAGTTTGAAGTCCTTTGGGATTTTGGTCCTCATGATCTCTTTAGTGAATGGGTCTTGGTCCTTACGGGAGTCGTCTGCGTGACCAGATCGAGTAGTCTTGGTCTTGAGATCTGCTTCGAGTTTTAGGAGCTTGTCCTCTAACTCGCGGCGTCGCCTAACTTCCCTTCATAGGTCTCTCTCAGCTTTTCGTTGATGCTCCACCTATTTTTCGAGTTACTTTAAACGATCTTGAAGTGCCTCCACGGCTCCCACATTTGGTGAATCGTTGTTTTTGTTAGGTTGAGGAGTATCTTTTGATGTAGTGTCCGCGTTCTTGTGCGGTGTTCTATCTTCTAGATCCGAATCGTGGTCGTCGTCATGGTGGTGGGATGACTTCCAGATTCCCCGGTAACGGCATCAATATTCCGAGGGTTACCTGAAACTATAGGTCGATCTTAGACGAGATCTTCTGTACTTGGTTGGAGCTGATGTGTCCGGCTGGTGAATGACGGCCGGAGCTGTGGTATCCGACTTGTTGGACTGGTTATGCTATTGATCCTTTGTCACCGTAGGATGGTGGTACCTGCAAGGGACTCCGATGCTTAAGTTAGCAAGGGTATTAAGCAGGTTTTTTGTAGAATCAGAGTATAAGTTATACCTGGGTGCTCCAGTGTATTTATAATGGTGTGGAGTGACCTTTTAGATAAGATAAGTTAGTTATCTTATCTTATCTTATCTTATCTTTGAGTGAGGTCATCTTATCTTCAAGGGAACCGCCCTTATCTCTACAGGCTCGGGCTGCCTTTGGATTTGGGTCGTGTTCCTCTATTTAGGACCTTTATTGGGCTTTCCTGGTAATTTGGCTGAGCTCTTTGAGAAGAGGTCGGATAGTCTGACCTGAATAGGTCGGTCGCCTTGTCGCTAAACATCTCGGATCGAACGGTTTGACCCAGGGTATGAACAAGTAGTGTGTAGGATTGAAATTTCGTAACCTGAATATGTTCGAGGAAGGACAATGAACAACACCGGAACTTGTTTTAAAGATGATGCTAGTCAACGTGAATTGATCAAATTTGTAGTCTTGCTTTGTTGTGAATAGCATGATCCGACACATCCTTATGACACAAGCACATAAAAGAATTACAAAATCATTGAAATTAATCACCGTAGAAGATATGATAGATATAATTCATTTATTCTGCCCCAAAATGCATGCCAAGTCTATTACATGCTGTATCCTAGAAATGTCACAATTAAATTGGAGGATTGTGATTAAATACAAGTCAAGAGATATAGTTGAGACTAAAAAAAAAGTTGATATGCCATTTCAAAATCAAGAATTAACCCATATGAAATTCATAGCCAAAATAGATATCCGGTAAAGTCTGACCTCGCCTTCAAGAAAAAATGATTTAATCAATCTTCCATTACATCAAAATACCGATAGTGTAAGTGACAATAGTATGAAAATCTTTCTAATAATGGAGAGTATCGGGCATACCATTATATATTATATTAAACTTTATATTCTATAGTATTATTTTATATTGGTCAATACTTTAAAATATTATATAAAAAATAAGAAATAAGGATTTTATCTATTATTTAAAGATAATTAAAATCATAATATGATTTGGATATTTATATTAGATTTTTTATATTGTAATATTTTATAGGTATTTTTCTATAACAACACTATCGGCAAATAGCAGTCTTTGATTATTTAGATAGCGGCGGGCGTATAACAGTGGTTAATTGATCACTGAGAAATATGGTGTAAGTAAACTGATAAATTCCAATTTTGTGGTTTATATTGTGTAGAATTTGGGGGGTTTTGTCAATATTTCACACTTATTCATAAGAATTGCATGATTTTGTGTTCTCTTCCTATATTGGTTCATCATGGAAAACATGCTTCTTTTGCCTTAGAATTGCTATATTTTGATCATCTTTTATTACCATTCGATGCTGTGACGTGTTTGTTGAGTGATTTCAGAATTTATGGGACAAGAATGGCCTAGAAGAGAGAAGAAAGCATGCACAAGAGGAAGGAACATGAAGATTTGGATTTTGGGAATTTCAGCATGGGCGCGCACGCGTGGATGTCGAAAGCTGGAAGCGGCGCGCGAAGATCGGCGTATCCGCGCGGATTAGAGAAATCCACACCGGTGCGCACGCGTACATGGCGCGCATGCATGGATCGCAAAATCAATCGGCGCGCACGCACGCATGGCGCGTACGCGCGACAAGCTGCACGTGACCTCATTAAAGAAAATCGTGCCTGGCGATTTCTGAGGCTGAAGAGGCCCAAATTCAAGTTGGTTCTGCATGGAAAAGACCCAAGGATGCTAGGGAGAAAGGGGGGATCATTCATTCACTCTTAGACACAATTTTTAGCTAATTTTTGGTTCTTGTTCTTCTAGAGAGAGAAAACCTTGTTCCTCTCTAGATCTAGTTTGATTTGATCTTTTCTTGTTGAATTCTGAATTGGATCTTGTTGATTACTAGTTTTGATTGCTTAATTTGAATTCCTTAGCATAATTTTGTTTAGATCTTGTGTTAGTTTTATGTTTTCTTGTCAATTGTCAATTTATACCCATTCCATGAATCTTGTGAATCTTGAATTGTTAATGTTACATTGGTGATTTTCATGATTAATTGTGTTGTTTGAGTGATTGTATATTGATAATTGTTAGTGGGTATTTGTTATTTCAATTTAGTTGCAATTTGAATATATTTTTTTAGTAATTCTTACCATGTGTTTGATGAAATGTTTCCTTTGATTATGGAGTAGTTCTCTTTACTCTTGGCCTAGGCTAAGGGAATTGGGTAAACTTGAGTCATTGGGTCTAATGGATTTGATGATTTAGGAACCCTTAGTGGTCAATTTGATAACCATTGACACTAGCCTACTACTAAGTCAATTAGTATCTAGGTTGGACCTTATGGGTTGATGTTGACTAAACCATTTAATATACTTCAAGTATAGAAGTAAACTTAATGAGTTTGGTTCCTCACAATTGTCAAGATATGGTTATTAGACAAGGATAGTGACCCCAATTTCTATGTCTAGCCAAGAGTTGCTTTTATTATTCATATTTGAAAACCCAAAAATCCTAATTGCTTTGTCTTAGTTATAGTTATTTATTTAGTTTTAGAGTAGAATTATATTGGACGTTATCTTATTAGTTTGGAATTGCTCACATCTTGCTTTAGTCACTTGAATTAGTTTCTTGCACTTCAAGATTACTTGCTTGTTAGGATTCTTAGTTTAATTTCTTGCTCATGACTTGCAACCCCGGAATTCTAACCAATGTTGATGCACATGTTTGCCCATTCCTTGTGAGACGACCCGAGGTTTGAATACTTCGGTTATTTTTATTGGGGTTGAACTTGTGACAACCAATTCCTTCAAAATTTGATTCGCGGATTAATTGTCGGTTGAGGGCTACACTTGCAACGCGAAAATCTTGTGAAATTCCTTACCGACGGTATTTCGCCCATCAAATTTTTGGCGCCGTTGCCGGGGAATGGTTGCAACATATGCCTTGATATTGGTTATGTGAATATGTGAATATTATAGATAGTTTACTTTCTTTTAATACTTAGCTATAGTTTAGATTTCTTTTGTATGTGTGCTATGACTTCCAAGTTTGATGACTCGGTCTCAACCGAATTCTAGCTTGGCCGAGTTTGACCCTGAGATTGAAAGAACTTTGTTACACACTCGGCAAGCTAGACGGCGGTTGGACTATACGGCTAGTACTTCGGCCTCTCCTGAGGAACATACCGAATCACTAGACGGTGCCGAGAGTGACTTGGAGTCTAATGCACGGAAAACTTGTCTCATAACAAATTTCCTTCGGTAAGTGTACCGAATTTGTCGTCAAGTAAAAACTCACAATAGAGTGAGGTCGAATCCCACAAGGATTGATTGATCAAGCAACTTTAATTAGAGGAATGTTCTAGTTGAGCGAATCAGAATCTGAGTTGAGAATTGCAGAAAATAAAATGGCGGGAAAGTAAATGGCAGAAAAAGTAAATGCTAGAATTAAAGAACTGAACGTAAATGACTGAAAGTAAATTGCAAAATTGTAAATGGGAATGGGGGAATTTCTCATAAAAGTAAATAACAGAAATTAAAGAGAATGGGTAAGATCAGAAATGGGGAGTTCATTGGGCTTAGGAGATATTGCATTCTCCGGATCAATTTCATTTTCATCTCTTCCTCAATCAATGCACTCATTGATCTCCTTGGCAATCTTAAGTGATTGAATTACAATTTCTTGTAATTCAATCTCTCAAATCTTGATCAATAGCCAATTCCTTGGTCAATTGCTCATGAGAAGAGATGAAGTATGGTCACTGATTATACCACATGCGTTTCCCAAATCAAGTGTTGAGAGGATTATAGTCACATATCCATCCAAACCCAATTTGGTCCAGCATGAGAAAGCATTTCTAGCATGATCTCTTCATTCCTCTTTCAAGGTTTAGAAGAGATCCAAGTATGAATAGCTTCTTTTCCAAGATAACTACCTAATTAGATGAAGATCGAAAGCTTTCAAGTAAAATCAAAAGAAAAGATAGAAGAAGAATAATGAAAACTAGTATTGATCCATCAAATTACAACAGAGCTCCCTAACCCAATGAAACGGGTTTAGTTGTTCATAGCTCTGGAAAATGAAAACCAAGATGGAGAATACATGATGATACTAGAAGTGCAGAGAAAGAAAATACAGAGAGTAATTCTATGCCAGAGGCTCCCTATAATTTCCAAACTTCCTATAATTTCCAAATTCCCTAATTAATTCAAAGCTACTCCTATATATACTACTCTTCTACTCTTCTAGTTGGTTCTTCAAGTCTTGGGTCTGGGCCTTTGGATCTTGAGTTTGAAGCAGTTATCTTCTTCATTGGGCTTGGCTTTACTTGCAGAGAGAAAGTGTGAAGTGGGTAGAGACTTTTGCTCAGGACGTTAGTGGTGTTAACGTTCAGTGAAAATATGGGTTCAAGAACGTTAGTGACATTCAACTTTTTCACTAACGTTCCTTACCCAAGTAAGAGCTACGTTAACCTCAACGTTAGTGGCACAAACGTTGCCACTAACGTTGCCTCTTTGTCCTTCGCGCACGTTATTAGGACTCAACTTTCCCAATAACGTTGAGAAGCCTCCTCCTTCCCTACGTTAGAGTCCACGTTAACTTAGTTAACGTGGCTCTTTTAACGTAGGCTTGCCAACCTTCGAGAACGTTAGTGACACTTAACATTGTCACTAACGTTCCAATGTGCCCCTTAGCTCCCACGTTATAGTCCACGTTAACTAGGTTAACGTGGTTTCTAACGTGGCCATGCTAGCCATCTCCAACGTTAGTGACAAAGTTGAGTGTCACTAACGTTGGCTCAACATTCCCTTATCCACATTAGCTTCCACGTTAACTAAGTTAATGTGGGAGTTAATGTGGCTCATGGTGGCATGTGTGGGCTCCTTCCAACGTTACTGACAATGTTGGGTGTCACTAACGTTGGCGTCACCTCCCTTCTTCACGTTAACTTCCACGTTAACTAAGTTAACGTGGGAGTTAACGTGGCTCATTGGGACTTGTGTGGGTTCCTTCCAACGTTAGTGACAATGTTTAGTGTCACTAACATTGTCGACCACCTTGTTTCCTCACGTTAGCTTCCACGTTAACTAGGTTAACGTGGGAGTTAACGTGACCTAGTGTGACTTGGCCAACGTTAGTGATAATATTGAATATCACTAACGTTGGCTTCCCCCCTTTCTTCTTAACGTTAGAGGCCACGTTAACTAAGTTAACGTGGTGACTAACGTGGCCACTCATGAGCTTGGTCCAACGTTAGTGATAATGTTAAGTGTCACTAACGTTGGCTCCATTTCCTTTCTTCCACGTTAGAGTTCACGTTAACTTAGTTAACGTGACTCTTAACGTGGGCAATGATGGCTTTGAGAGCGTTATTGGCAATCACTTTTCTCATTAACTTTGCAAGTTACTCCCATTCCACGTTAGTGTTAACGTTAGTGTAACTGACGTAGCCACTAATGTGGTTCTTCTTTGCTTCCTTTGTCCTGAAATCAAGCAATAAAGTGCATCAAAGATCTAGTCCAAGTCATGGGAAATGCAACATCCAATTTGTCCTTAAATTCATGCAAAATCCTCATGAAATCATGTAAAGTGCACAATGTATGCTTGAATCAAGATGTAAGTGAATATCTACCCAAAACTAGCTTATTTCCTAAGGAAATGCATGAAACTACCCTAAAAACAGTAAAGAAAAGGTCAGTGAAACTGGCCAAAAGAGAATGATGAATGGAATGGAACCCTAAGCAAGTACTGGAACAAGAAAATGATGAATGGAATGCCAAGAGAAATGAGTCATTCTTGTGGAAGTCATGTCCCTGGTTTTATGGTGGTTTCATGCATAGCAACTTAGGTTCATTCCTGGCTTTCAGACCTTTATCATGTCCTAGAATACTCACTGTGATTGCATCCCATGAAACTTTTATTTATTGATCCTTTTGTTGTTATTTCATGGCTTATTTGTGTTCTAAGGTTAAGTGTTCTGTAAGGGGGGCAACTCTTTAAAATAAGCTTTCAGCCAACACTCCCGAACTAGTTGGTTCAAGGTGCTAGGTGTTGAAGCACCCCTAAGGACTTACTTGCTCAAGTCTCTCCCTCATACATACACACCACAGGCACATAGTTTATTTATTTTCTTTTCTTGAGACCTTGGTGTCCAGCACCTCTTTGGGTTACTAAATGCTCTGTAGTGAGGGTTACTCTTGATAGTGGACTTTCAGCTGATAATCCCGAGTTAGTTAACCCAAGTTACCAAGTGATAAGGCACCCCTAAGAGCTTATTCATCCAAGTAGATCCCTCACACAGGAGCACCACAGACACATATCTCAAGATTAAAACCATTGGTGCCTAGCCTTATTGTTTACTCTTTTTCTTTTATTCCTCAACTTTGATTGTTCTTTCCCTTTTTCTTATTAGGATCTTCTTATTTAGCTAGTCTCATGAGGTGTATCTCAAGCATAGTATTCAGGACAGATAGTTGTCCTCCCACCTTATGGTTGAACCAACTTAGCTAACTTATGACTATACCATAAACTCATGAACTTACTCCATAGTATGAACTCTTCTCTGGTCTTTAAAAAAAACACTCATTCTCTTTTCATTTGATTTAAAGGGACAAACATACAAGTAAGCAAAGTAAGGGTGCAGTGACATAAAGACCAGCAAGCATAGACCTCTTCAACACGAAACTTAAGAGACAGAATTGAAAAAAAGTTCCAACTACGAGTAACTATTAATCAAAAGTGCATTCGGGCTTCCAATTTTCAACAATTCTGAGTATAATGGAATTAAGTAACAATGCAACCTTCGGGTGATGATTTCTAGTTGCCCTTTGTCATCATCCTAGTCCTTGCTACTTCACTTCCTTGGGTGAAGGTGCACCATTTCCTCATAAGATTCCTGCAAAGTTATTGAAAGTTGCTTGTCCCCAAAGCACTTGAGACATAGTTAGCTTGCATGTATGCTTGTTGCTTTTGAACTTAATTTGGTGTGTGAACACCAAACTTAGTTCCTTGCCCAGTACAAAACATTGCATATATGCAGAGAACCTCATATCTTGTTGTTAACAAAACAATTATTACTAAAGTCTAACTACATCTAAGTGGTTTCCCTTGATTGGTTGGAGCTAACAATGTGTTTTGGGAGCGGGGTGTAATTCTAATTAATGTCTTTGGTGGAACACCAAACTTAGAATCACACTTTCACTCTTTGAATTGTTTTGTGTGGAACACCAAACTTAGCTCCTCGCAATACAGGGGAAACAACTTGTGATCCTTATTGAAATAAAGATGAAAAGGAAACTACCTGAGGTTGGGTTGCCTCCCAACAGAGCGCTCTTTTATCGTCGCTAGCTCGACGGTTCCTCCTTTACTTGAGATGGTAATTTACTCTGGGGTTTTCCCCCATGTTGCCCAGATAATGCTTGAGTCTTTGTCTATTCACTGTAAAAGTACTTTCAGAACCTTCATCCATGATTTCGATGTGTCCATAAGGCGAAACTTTTGTAACAAGAAAAGGTTCGGACCACCTTGATTTGAGTTTTCCTAGGAATAGTCTCAATTTGGAATTGTAAAGGAGTACTCGCTGCCCCTTTTCGAAACTCTTGGGTGCAAGATGCAGGTCATGTCTTCTCTTTGCCTTCTCTTTATACATCTTGGTATTTTCATAGGCTTGTGACCTGAATTCCTCCATCTCTTGCAGCTGCAAGATCCTCTTTGCACTAGCAGCAATGCTGTCAAAGTTTAGTATCTTGATAGCCCAGAGAGCCTTGTGTTCCAGCTCAAGTGGTAAGTGACAAGCTTTCCCATACACTAGTTGATATGGGGACATTCCAAGTGGTGTTTTGAATGCTGTTCTGTATGCCCAAAGAGCATCATCCAGCTTCTTCGACCAATCCTTTCTTGATGCACCCACAGTCTTTTCCAGAATCCTCTTTAGCTCTCTGCTGGATATCTTAGTTTGTCCACTTGTTTGGGGATGGTAAGGTGTGGCTACCTTGTGTTTTACCCCATATCATAGGAGAAGAGCTTCTAGTGGTTTGTTACAAAAATGGCTCCCTCCATCACTGATGAGTGCTCGTGGGACTCCAAACCGGCTAAAGATATTCTTCCTGAGGAAGTTCATGACTACCCTGTTATCATTTATTGGGGTTGCAATAGCCTCTACCCACTTGGAAACATAATCCACTCCTACCAAAATGTACTTGTTTGCATATGAGGTTGGGAATGGTCCCATGAAATCGATTCCCCACACATCAAACAATTCCAGTTCCAAGATGAAATTTTGTGGCATCTCATTTCTTTTGGACAAGTTTCCAGATCTTTGGCATTCATTGCAGCTCTTTACTAGTTCTTTGGCATCCTTGAAAATGGTGGGCGAAAAGAATCCACTTTGTAACACCTTAGCTGCAGTTCTATCCCCTCCAAAGTGGCCTCCATAGCATGAGCCGTGGCAATTCCATAGGACCTCTCGTCCTTCTTCTTCCAAAACATATCTTCTAAGGATTCCATCTGAATACTTCTTGAATAGATATGGCTCATCCCAAACAAAGTACTTTGCATCATTCATGAGCTTCCTTTTTTGATGTTTATTGATCCCTGGAGGCAATGCCCCAGTTGCCTTGAAGTTGGCAATGTCTGCGAACCATGGTGCTTTGTGAACTATCATCAACTGCTAATCAGGGAAGAACTCGTTCACACTTGTATCAGGTGTTCCATCTTTATCATGAGAAATCCTGGATAGGTGATCTGCTACCTTGTTCTCCACTCCTTTCTTGTCTCTGATTTCAATATTGAATTCCTGCAGCAATAAGATCCATCTTATTAGTCTTGGTTTTGATTCTTGCTTGGCAAACAAATATTTAAGTGCTGTGTGATCTGTAAAAACAATCACTTTAGCACCAATGAGGTATGATCTAAACTTGTCAAATGCAAAAACTATTGCTAGTAACTCCTTTTCAGTAGTGGTATAATTTCTTTGAGTATCATTAAGGACTTTGCTAGTATAGTATATCACATGGACTAAGTTGTCTTTCCTCTGTCCTAACACTGTCCCAACTACAAAATCAGATGCATCACACATCAATTCAAACGGTAAATTCCAATCAGGTGAGAAAATGATAGGAGCAGAGGACAACCTCATTTTCAAATTTTCAAAGGCTAACATGCATGTTTCATCAAAGATAAATGGTGTATCAGATACAAGGAGATTGCTTAAGGGCTTGGCTATCTTTGAAAAATCTTTAATAAACCTTCTGTAAAAACCAGCATGCCCCAAAAAGCTCCTCATTGCCCTGACATCACTGGGTGGAGGCAGTTTTTCAATAAGTTCTACTTTAGCTCTGTCAACCTCAATGCCTTGGTTAGAAACTTTGTGACCAAGGACTATTCCTCCTGTCACCATAAAGTGACATTTCTCCCAGTTCAAGACCAAATTGGTCTCTTGGCATCTTTTCAATACCAAGGCGAGGTGATGTAGGCAACTAGGGAAGGAATCTCCGAATATCGAGAAATCATCCATAAAAACTTCAATGAAATTTTCTATCATATCTGAAAAGATAGAAAGCATGCAGCGTTGGAAAGTCGCAGGTGCATTACATAGCCCAAATGGCATGCGCCTATAGGCAAACACTCCATATAGGCAAGGCAAACACTCCATATGGGCAAGTGAATGAGGTTTTCTCTTGATCTCTGGGATCAACCACTATTTGGTTATATCCTGAATAACCGTTGAGAAAACAATAATATGCGTGCCCTGCAAGTCTTTCCAACATCTGATCCATGAATGGAAGGGGGAAATGATCTTTTCGTGTAGCCTCATTGAGCTTCCTGTAGTCTATGCACATCCGCCATCCTGTGACTGTCCTTGTAGGAATTAGTTCGTTCTTCTCATTGGGAACCACGGTAATTCCTCCTTTTTTTGGGATGACATACACGAGGCTAACCTAGGGGCTGTCTGAGATTGGGTAAATTACCCCCCTTGCCATAACTTCATAACTTCCTTCTGTACCACTTCCTTCGTGATTGGGTTCAGCCTCATTTGGAATTGAATGGATGGTTTGGCATCATCTTCCAGCAGTATCTTGTGCATGCATATGGCCGAACTTATCCCCTTCAGGTCAGCAAGTGTCCAACCAATGGCATCCTTGTGCTATCGTAGTACTTTGATCAGTTCATCCTCTTGATCTTTGCTGAGGCATGAGCTTATGATCACTGGGTAATTTTCATTTTCTCCTAAGTATGCATATTTGAGAGTGGGTGGCAGTGCTTTGAGTTCAAGTTTAGGTGCTTCTGACTTTTCGTTCTCTTCCTTTGGTGCACCTGGTATGCCAATTTCTGTTGTTGCAACCTCTTCACTTGATGTACACTCTTCTTCTATTATTCTTTCGGGTTCTTTAGACTCTTCTTCAAAACTCTCTTGCACCTCCTCTTCAAGTGAGTCCAACCTCATACATTCCCCCAGTTGTTCTTGTGGGTAACTCATGGCCTTGAACACATTGATTGTCATCTTTTCATTGTGTAATCTCAGGGTGAGATCACCTTTTTGGACATCAATGACAGCTCCAGCAGTGGCCAAGAACGGGCTTCCCAAGATAATGGAGGTCTTGGCTTCCTCCTGCATGTCCAGCACTACGAAGTCTGCTGGGAATATGAAGTCTCCCACTTTCACCAGCAAATCCTCTACTACGCCATGAGGGAACTTGAACAATCTGTCTGCCAACTGTAAGGCCATTTTTGTTGGTTTAGCCTCCTCTATCTTCATCTTCCTCATCATAGCTACTGACATCAAGTTAATGCTGGCTCCTAAGTCACAAAGAGCTTTCTCCACTGTGATTTCCCCTATAATGCAAGGGATCTGAAAACTCCCAGGATCCTTCAATTTCTGGGGCAGTTTGTGCTGAATGATAGCACTACATTCTTCGGTTAGTATCACAGTCTCGTTGTTCTTCCAGCTTCTCTTCTTAGTCATAAGCTCCTTCAATAACTTGGCGTAGAGAGGCATTTGTTCTATTGCTTCAGCAAAGGGTATGTTGATTTGCAGTTTCTTGAAGATTTTCAAAAATCTCAAAAACTGATTGTCATCTCCCTTCTTCTTTAATTGCTAGGGGTATGGGACTCTTGGGGTGTCTGGCTTTGGCACTTCTTCCCCTTTTTGTGAACTCAGTGAATTTTTCCGAGTCAGAAAATATAGTTTTCTACGTAAAAGTGCGCAGTAGAATTTTGACCGGCAGTACCGGCTGAGATCTGTCTGGTACTACAACTGAGGAAATTGATTATGGGTAAATAAGATTAAGAAATGAGGAATTATAATTAGGGAAGGTAGAAATATTTAAAGTGCGATTTAGAGCGCTAAGATTATTAAAGGAAAGCGGATTCTCATTATTTTTGTTAAATTGCTATTTCAAACTCATTTGCTTTCTAGAAATGAAAGGGGTTTTTGATTGATGAGTCAGAGACTTTATAACAGCAAGTCATATAGAAATTCGAGGGTTGAGAATAAGAAAGTAAGTTTGGAGGTTATGCTTGGAGTTGAGCTGTGATTAGTGGTAATTGGCTTGGCAGAGGGAGAGGATAGTGATGGATGGAATTTTCGAGGGCGAAAATTTCTGTTAGGGGGGTAGAATGTAATACCCGGTCTAACCGAAATTAATTAAATAATAAGTTAAATAGGAGCGAATATGGTTGGAAGATTTGGCAATTGGAATTTGATAATTTAAATATGATATTTGGATTCAGTGAATTTTTCCGAGTCGGAAAATATAGTTTTCTGCGTAAAAGTGCGCAGTGGAATTTTGACCAGCAGTACCGGCTGAGATCTGTCTGGTACTACAACTGAGGAAATTGATTATGGGTAAATAAGATTAAGAAATGAGGAATTATAATTAGGGAAGGTAGAAATATTTAAAGTGCGATTTAGAGCGCTAATCTTAAAAGTTTTGGCCCAAAATTGGGCCAATGGGCAAAAATAAGTGAACCGGGCCTAAGTGGGCCCAAGACCCAACATATATAAACATTAGTTGTGAGAATTTCAGCTCATTTTACCCTAAAAAGAAGGGTTGGGGCGCTGATTTGAGAAGAGAGAAGAGAAGAGAGAAAACCTAACTCTCTTTGATCTTCAAACCACCATAACTTGAGCTACGGAGCTCCGATTGACGAGCCGTTTGCGGCCACGCGTTTCTCTTCTCATCCTCTACAATTCTATCTAAGTTTGGTGGTGAGTATTTCATTCATCTCTGCCCAGTTTTCGAAATTCCCCACTGTTACACGTTTTTAGGTAGTTAGTGTTGAAATCTTGTGATTTTGGGTGTTTAGGGATACTCTAACATGGATTCTAAGTGGGTTCTATCCCTACTTCATATGGGTTGAGGTAAGAAGTGCTCAAACCCTTGTGATTTATCATTTTTATGAGCCCTAGGTTGATGTATGTATGTGACATTGGTTATGTTAGTGTATTTGGTGATGTTGGTGCACAATTGGGAGATTGGTATTGCTTGAGGAGCTTTGGTAAGGCTTGGAGCTAAGGTTGGTGAAGAATTCCAAAGAAGAGGCTCAATTGGTTTGGTTACAAGAGGTACGGTTTAAGTTTCATTTAAGTACCGTGTGTTGTGATGAGAATTCCTAGGCTAGATGCCCCTAGGATTAAGTTTGGATTGTGTAAATGGTTGGTGCTAATATGCATAGTTGATATGTAATGTGAATTAATGATTGGGTTGAGAATTGTGTGACCTTGTATGCTTGGTGTATTGAGAATTTGATGTACTGGGTAATGAGTATTGATTTGTGGTTTATGCATTTAAATTGTGAAAATTGGGCCGGAGGCCGTGAATTTTGGGCCGGAGGCCGGAAAGAGGTAAGAAAGGTAAGTCGATGTGTGCATTGTATGATGGCACAAGTGATTGGATGAATTTCAGATAATGAATATATGAACGATTAGGTTGGTTATTGAATAATAAGGTTTGAGAAGTTGAAGTGTGGAATTTGGTAATTTTGGGTGAAATTATGTAGACGAGGTATGTTTGGTTCGGTTGAGATATATTATGTGATCATATATGTGATTATGATTATTGATGCCTTGATGGTATGATGATGCATTAGAGATATGTATGTTGTGATATATGCTTGGGGAATGATTAAGGTTGATTTGTGGGTAAAATCACGTGATAGTGAGTATGATATTGATTACGTATAATGATGGTTGATTGGAAATGGTATTATTGGAAATTGGGATGAGAAAGGATGTATGACATGATATTGTGTTTGTCCTTTAGCCATTTGATTGAGAAGTGTTAAAATGGTTAGATGTGGTTTTGGAAATTTTTGGTAAAGTGTCAATGTGTGAGTTGAGGATGGCTTGATGTGGATTTTGGTACATTTTGATTGATTTCAAAAATGGTTGAAATTGGCATGTTTTGGTTGATTTTGAAAAGAGTTGAAAATGGCTTGTTTTGAAAATGGCACCTAGTGGTTTTGTATGAAAACATGGTTTTTGGGCATACTTTGATGGGACATAACTTGGACTACGGATCTCTGTTTTGTGCCAAATCTGTTTAGAAATGAAATTGGATCTGGGATGTCCATGCCGTTCGAAGAACGGGTGAAAAATCATTTAAAATGAGAAAGTTATGTCCGTCGGAAGATTGGGGGTTGAATCTGTAAATTCTGCAGCTTTTAACTTAGAAAATTTTTAGCCGAATGAACCTCCACGCGTAGGCGCACTTGGCGCATACGCGTCGTTCTTCAAGAAGGCACTATCCACACGTGCGCGTGGTGTGCGCGGGCGCGTCGATGCACTGCACCAAATGCCCAGCTATTTTCCCGAGAGTTGTGCCAGAGTTGTGCCAGTTTTGTGCCTGGGGCGCAAGAGCACCCACGCGTACGCGTGGCTGACGCTTGCGCATCGTTTGGCTATTTTTCAACCCGCGCGTATGACGCTTGCGCGTCGATGAGTTTTGTGGCCATCCAAGCCTGCGCGTGGAGTGCGCGTACGCGTGGCCCTGTTTTCATGCCAAAGTTGATTTTTGAGTTTTAAAAGCCAAATCTCATACTTCTAAGCCTCCGATCTCACCTCTTATGTATTAAATCATTCTGTTATGCCTAGCAATGAGCTAGGGGATGTGGTAACTTGCGAGTGAAGCAAGGGGAAAAGTTATGATCAAAGATGATTATATGAGATATGGAGGATGACGGTGGAAGTACCGTGTATGCCATGAGCCGGAGGGCTATATTTATTGATAAATGGCCCGTTCTTGATTGGACCATGAGCCGGATGGCTGAGTTATTACCGGGTTACGGCAAAGCCATTATTGTTTATGGCTGAGTATAAATGCATATATGATTAATGAATGAATATGTTAAATGGATAATAATGAAAAATATTGAAATGTGATGTGCGACCCCGGGTAGTAGGCAGTGGCGTTGTCCACTTGCTCCGTGTATGAGACGGGAAAGGAGGATTATGATAAACGAGTTTAATCGTGGGGTTTTGAATAAATGTGGATTTATGATACCTGGGTAGTAGCAAGGGCCGTGGTTCGTCCCGCTTGCTCCGGGTCACTGTCTGAGGATTGATAATAATGAAGGGTGATTATGAATAAATGTTTATTTGTGATACTTGGGTAGTAGCAAGGGTTGTGGTTCGTCCCACTTGCTCCAAGTTAATGTTTGAGATTTGGTAACAATGAATGTTGATAATATGTATTGAGATTGAATGAATATATGTTTGAGATGCCTGGGCAGTAGCAAGGGTTGTGGTTCGTCCCACTTGCTCCGGGCCAATGCTTGAGATACCTGGGTAGTAGCAAGGGTTGTGGTTCGTCCTACTTGCTCCAGGTCAGAGATTGCGATGCCTGGGTAGTAGCGGCAGTAGTGGTGAATCCACTCGCTCCAGGTTGAGCTTTTAATCACCCGCCTGGGTAGTAGCCACAGTAGTGATTATTTCACTGGCTTTGGGTTGAGTGGGCAGTAGCAAGGGGGTTGTAGCTCAAACCTACTTGCTCCGCAAGGGGTGTTTCTGTCCAATGGTTAGCTACCAGGACATGTCGGGTTGGCTATATAACCGACAGATGATATCATCAGCCATAGGGCAGGCATTCATCATTTGCATATGTTTGAATTGTTTGGGTTTGCCATTTGTCTTGGATTTCTACATCATATATGCCATGTTACCTGACTATATGCTACTTGTTCTACTTGTATCATGTTTGTGTATTACTTGCCTGTATTGCTTGTGTTTGTACAGCTGAGAGGCCCCTCATGCTGGTGTCGGTGGGTGTGAGGGCTGTTCTTGATGGGATGAATTGATGATGCGATTGCATGATGATGTATTGATATAGAACTGCTGAGGCAGAACAACTGGTGATGGTTTTGCTTATGATTCTGAGTCTGATTCGTGAAAGAGTCAGCGAGTTGGGAAACATGTGAAACATGAATTGAATTTAGCACTCCCTTATGACAGTTGCCTATTCATGGATTAGCGAGAACCTAGGATGAATAATTGGTGAAGAAGTTTAGGATGCTTAGTGAGTTTTTGTTGCAGTACATTGAATTTATTTGGCACTTTTACCGTACTGGGAACCCATGGGCCCGGGGTCCTCATTCCGTATATATCTCTTGTTTTTCAGATATAGGTCCAGGTGCTCAGAAGTGAGTTGTGGGTCGTCTGAGAGACGGCGAAGATCTTTATTTCCTCTACTTTGTGTTTTGATTAGAATTTCTCCACCTTTGTTTTGGAAAGTTTATATTATGCATTGAACTCTTTGAATTTGCCTATAGAGGCTCTCATGTTTCCTTCGGGAGAGATTAGGATATACTATTGTCAACTAATCTCATAATGTACTCTAGCCGACCTAAACTTCGCAGGTCGCGACTAGTAGCTATTTACTTATGTTATATATATCTATCTGTTATCTATCTCTTAATCTCCTCTACGCCTTGTCCGTATATCGTTTTCGGCTTCACGGTTTATCTTTTGTTGTCGAAACGTGAGAGATACGTCTTCGCGATTTTATTTCTACTCTTTTCAGGCTTCTCGATTAATACTCCTTTCGAAATTACCTATATTTATTTATTAAAAATCCACCTGAGAGTCGTACCACCGTAATATCATTGACTTATGACTCGAGCATAAGGATTTGAATATTAGGGTGTTACATTATGGTATCAGAGCAGTTCGTCCTCGTGAGCCTGAGGGATGGAACTGCTTATGCTTCAATGCATACTCTGAGTCTGTGCCTGTGCTAGTTAGGGTATTGATGAGCGGATAATTTATACGCTTTTTGGCATTATTTTTAGTATGTTTTTAGTAGGATCTAGTTACTTTTAGGGATGTTTTCATTAGTTTTTATGTTAAATTCACATTTCTGGACTTTACTATGAGTTTGTGTGTTTTTCTGTGATTTCAGGTATTTTCTGGCTGAAATTGAGGGACTTGAGCAAAAATCAGATTCAGAGGTTGAAGAAGGACTGCTGATGCTGTTGGATTCTGACCTCCCTGCACTCAAAGTGGATTTTCTGGAGCTACAGAACTCAAAATGGCGCGCTTCCAATTGCGTTGGAAAGTAGACATCCAGGGCTTTCCAGCAATATATAATAGTCCATACTTTAGCCAAGAATTGACGACGTAAACTGGCGTTCAACGCCAGCCTTCTGCCCAAATCTGGCGTCCAGCGCCAGAAAAGGATCCAAAACCAGAGTTGAACGCCCAAACTGGCACAGAAACTGGCGTTCAACTCCACAAATGGCCTCTGCACGTGGAACACTTAAGCTCAGCCCAAACACACACCAAGTGAGCCCCGGAAGTGGATTTATGCATCAATTACTCACTCATGTAAACCCTAGTGACTAGTTTATTACAAATAGGACCTCTTACTATTGTATTAGACGTCTTTTTGACCATCTTTGGTCTCAGTTTTATTCCATTGTTCATCTTAGGAGACTATTGATCTCGTTTAGGGGGCTGGCCATCTCGGCCATGCCTGGACCTTCACTTATGTATTTTCATACGGTAGAGTTTCTACACTCCAGAGATTAAGGTGTGGAGCTCTGCTGTTCCTCAAAGATTAATGCAAAGTACTACTGTTTTCTATTCAATTCTTCTTATTTCTCTTCTAAGATATCCATTCGCACCCAAGAACGTGATGAAGGTGATGATTATGTGTGACGCTCATCATCCTTCTCCCTTATGAACGCGTGCCTGACAAACACTTCTGTTCTACATGAAATAAGCTAGAATGAGTATCTCTTAGATCTCCTAACCAGAATCTTCGTGGCGTAAGCTAGAATGATGGCGGCATTCAAGAGAATCCGGAAGGTCTAAACCTTGTCTGTGGTATTCTGAGTAGGATTCAATGATTGAATGACTGTGACGAGCTTCAAACTCGCGAGTGCTGGGCGTTAGTGACAGACGCAAAAGGAGGGTGAATCCTATTCCAGCATGATCGGGAACCGACAGATGAATAGCCGTGCCGTGACAGGGTGCGTGAGCATATTATTCACTGAGAGGAGGGGATGTAGCCACTGACAACGGTGATGCCCTTGCATAAAGCCAGCCATGGAAAGGAGTAAGACTGATTGGATGAAGATAGCAGGAAAGCAGAGGTTCAGAGGAACGAAAAGCATCTCCATTCGCTTATCTGAAATTCTTACCAATGATTTACATAAGTATTTCTATCCCTATTTTATTATATCATATTCGAAAACACCATTATCACTTTATATCTGCCTGACTGAGATTTACAAGGTGACCATAGCTTGCTTCATACCAACAATCTCCGTGGGATTCGACCCTTACTCACGTAAGGTATTACTTGGACGACCCAGTGCACTTGCTGGTTAGTTGTATCGAAGTTGTGACAATTATGAATTAAGATCAAAGCACCAAGCTTTGGAGCCATTACCAGGGATTGTTCGAGCCTGGACATCACAATTTCGTGCACCAAGTTTTTGGCGCCGTTGCCGGGGACTTAATTGTTCCTGTTTGGCGCCAAGAATCGTCTAAGATCCCAATCCCGGCAACAACACCAAGTTTTTGGCGCCGTTGCCGGGGATTGTTTGTGTTTGGACAACTAACGGTTCATCTTGTTGCTCAGATTAGGTAATTTTCTTTTCGTTTTGTTTTCAAAAATTTTTCAAAAATCTTTCAAAATTTTCTCATCTGTTTTCGAAAAAAAAAATAATAAAAATGTTTTCAAAAAAAAAATTTTTATTCAAAATTTTTAAGAATGAATTCTAGTGTTTCATGAAGCATGTTGAAGCCTGGCTGGCTGTAAAGCCATGTCTAAATTTATTTGGACTGAGGCAGCAATTTGTTATCAAGAGCAATATACTCTGGTGTTAAAGCTTGGCTGGCCATTGGCCATGTCTAGTGTTTTGGACCGGAGCTTTCATTGAAAGCTTGGCTGGCTAGTAAGCCATGTCTAATTCCTGGACTGAAGCTTTAGACCAACAATGCAAGATTCCTGGAATTCATATTAAAAATTTTGGAATCCTTATTTTTTCTTTTTCATAATATTTTCGAAAATAAAAATCCAAAAAAATTAGAAAATTATAAAAAATCAAAAATATTTTTCTGTTTCTTGTTTGAGTCTTGAGTCACATCATAAGTTTGGTGTCACTTGCATATGCATCTTGCATTTTTTCCAAAATATCATGCATTCATAGTGTTCTTCATGATCTTCAAGTTGTTCTTGGTAAGTCTTCTTGTTTGATCTTGATGATTTTTTGTTTTGTGTCTTTTCATGTTTATCATATGCATTCTTGAATTCTTAATGCCTAAGCATTAAAGAATTCTAAGTTTGGTGTCTTGCATGTTTTCTTTGCATTAAAAATTTTTCAAAAATATGTTCTTGATGTTCATCATGACATTCAAAGTGTTCTTGGTGTTCATCTTGACATTCATAGCATTCTTGCATGCATTCATTGTTTTGATCTAAAAATTTCATGCATTTGCATAATTTTCATGTTTTTCATAAAAATTTCAAAAATCAAAAAAATATCTTTCCCTTTTTCTCTCATCAAATTCGAAAATTTGAGTTGACTTTTTCAAAAATTTTTAAAATCAAGTTGTTTCTTATGAGTCAAATCAAATTTTCAATTTGAAAATCTTATCTTTTTCAAAATCTTTTTCAAAAATCAAATCTTTTTCAAAATTCTTAGTTATTTTCGAAAATTCCAAAAATATTTTTCAAAAATCTTTTTCTTAATTTTATATAAAATTTTCGAAAATAACTAATCAATTAATGTTTTGATTCAAAAATTTGAAGTTTGTTACTTGCTTGTTAAGAAAGATTCAAACTTTAAGTTCTAGAATCATATCTTGTGATTTCTTATGAATCAAGTCATTAATTGAGATTTTAAAAAATCAAATCTTTTTCAAAAACTAATTTCTATCATATCTTTTCAAAAATATCTTCTCATCTTATCTTTTTCAAAAATATCTTTTCAAAATATCTTTCCTAACCTCCTAACTTCCTATCTTTTCAAAATTTGTTTCAACTAACTAACTAACTTTTTGTTTGTTTCTTAACTTTTTCAAAACTACCTAACTAACTCTCTCTCTCTCTAATTTTCGAAAATATCTCCCCTCTTTTTCAAAAATTTCTTTTTTATTAACTAATTATTTTTATTTTTAAATTTTAAAAATTTTTTCGAAAATTTCTAACATTTTTCAAAAACCATTTTTCAAAAATCACTAACTCTTTTTCAAAATAATTTTTGAAAATTATCCCTCCCCCATCCTATTCTATTTATTCATTCATATCCTAACATCTCATCTCACATCTCTTCCATCCGTACAGTTGTGTTTCTTCCTTTACATCACACTCTTTGTCTCCCCCTCTTTTCTTCCACTCACAAAGGGATCCCTATACTGTGGTATAAAGGATCTCTATTATTATTATTATTTTTCTGTGCCTTCTTCTTTGTCATATGAGCAGGAGCAAGGATAAGAACATTCTTGTGGAAGCAGATCCAGAACCTGAAAGGACTCTGAAGAGAAAATTAAGAGAAGCTAAAATACAACAATCCAGGAATAACCTTTCAGAAATTTTCGAACAGGAAGAGGAGATGGCAGCCGAAAATAATAATAATGTAAGGAAGATGCTTGGTGACTTCACTACACCTAATTCCAATCTACATGGAAGAAGCATCTTCATTCCTGCCATTGGAGCAAACAACCTCGAGCTGAAACCTCAATTAGTTTCTATGATGCAGCAGAACTGCAAGTTTCATGGACTTCCATCTGAAGATCCTTTTCAGTTCTTAACTGAATTCTTGCAGATATGTGATACTGTTAAGACTAATGGAGTAGATCCTGAAGTCTACAGGCTCATGCTTTTCCCTTTTGCTGTAAGAGACAGAGCTAGATTATGGTTGGATTCTCAACCCAAAGACAGCCTGAACTCTTGGGATAAGCTGGTCACGGCTTTCTTAGCCAAGTACTTTCCTCCTCAAAAGCTGAGCAAGCTTAGAGCTGATGTTCAAACCTTCAGACAGAAAGAAGGTGAATCTCTCTATGAAGCTTGGGAAAGATACAAACAGTTGACCAAAAAGTGTCCTTCTGACATGCTTTCAGAATGGACCATCCTGGATATATTCTATGATGGTTTATCTGAGCTATCAAAGATGTCACTGGACACTTCTGCAGGTGGATCCATTCACCTAAAGAAAACGCCTGCAGAAGCTCAAGAACTCATTGACATGGTTGCAAATAACCAGTTCATGTACACTTCTGAAAGGAATCCTGTGAGCAATGGGACGCCTATGAAGAAGGGAGTTCTTGAGGTTGATACTCTGAATGCCATATTGGCTCAGAATAAAATATTGACTCAGCAAGTCAATATGATCTCTCAGAGTCTGCATGGAATGCAAGCTGCATCCAACAGTACTCAAGAGGCTTCTTCTGAAGAAGAAGCTTATGATCCTGAGAACCCTGCAATAGCAGAGGTAAATTACTTAGGTGAACCTTCTGGAAACACCTATAACTCAACATGGAGAAATCATCCAAATTTCTCATGGAAGGATCAAAAGCCTCAACAAGGCTTTAATAATGGTGGAAGAAACAGGTTTAGCAATAGCAAGCCTTTTCCATCATCAACTCAGCAACAGACAGAGAACTCTGAACAAAATGCTTCTAATTTAGCAAATCTAGTCTCTGATCTATCTAAGGCCACTGTAAGTTTCATGAATGAAACAAGGTCTTCCATTAGAAATCTGGAAGCACAAGTGGGCCAGCTGAGTAAAAGGATCACTGAAATCCCTCCTAGTACTCTCCCAAGCAATACAGAAGAGAACCCAAAAGGAGAATGCAAGGCCATTGACATAAGCGCCATGGCCGAACCTCTGAGGAGAGGAGAGGACGTGAATCCCAAGGAGGAGGACCTCCTGGGACGTCCAGTGATCAATAAGGAGCTTCCCTCTGAGGAACCAAAGGACTCTGAGGCTCATCCAGAGACCATAGAGATTCCATTGAACCTCTTTATGCCCTTCATGAGCTCTGATGAGTATCCCTCTTCTGAAGAGAATGAGGATGTTACTGAAGAGCAAACTGCCAAGTTTCTTGGTGCAATCATGAAGCTGAGTGCCAAATTATTTGGCATTGATACTTGGGAAGTTGAACCTCCCTTGTTCATCAATGAACTAAGTGATCTGGATCAACTAACATTGCCTCAGAAGAGACAGGATCCTGGAAAGTTCATAATACCCTGTACCATAGGCACCATGCTCTTTAAGGCTCTGTGTGACCTTGGTTCAGGAATAAACCTCATGCCCCTCTCTGTAATAGAGAAACTGGGAATCTATGGGGTGCAAGCTGCTAAAATCTCATTAGAGATGGCAGACAGCTCAAGAAGACAGGCTTATGGACAAGTAGAAGATGTATTAGTAAAGGTTGAGGGCCTATACATACCTACTGATTTCATAGTCCTGGATACTGGAAAGGAAGAGGATGAATCCATCATCCTAGGAAGACCTTTCCTGGCCACAGCAAGAGCTGTGATTGATGTTGACAGAGGTGAAATAGTCCTTCAATGGAATGAGGACTCCCTTGTGTTTAAAACTCAAGGATCTCCCTCTGCAACCATGGAGAGGAAGCAGAAAAAGCTTCTCTCAAAGCAGAGTCAACCAGAGCCCCCACAATCAAACTCTAAGTTTGGTGTTGGGAGGCCACAACCAAACTCTAAGTTTGGTGTTGAACTCCCATATCCAAACTCTAAGTTTGGTGTTGGAGAGTCTCAACAAAGCTCTGCACATCTGTGAGGCTCCATGAGAGCCCACTGTCAAGCTATTGACATTAAAGAAGCGCTTGTTGGGAGGCAACCCAATGTTTATCTAATTCTTATTTTTATTGTTTTTCATGTTTTCTTAGGTTCATGATCATGTGGAGTCACAAAATAAATATAAAAATTGAAAACGGAATCAAAAACAGCAGAAGAAAAATCACACCCTGGAGGAGCATCTGTCTGGCGTTCAGTGCCAGAACAGAGCATGGTTCTGGCGCTGAACGCCCAAAATGGGCAGCTTCTGGGCGCTGAACGCCAGAACAGGCATGGTTCTGGCGTTCAACGCCAGAAATGGCACACAAATGGGCGTTGAACGCCCAAAATGGCCACCAACCTGGCGCTGAACGCCCAGAGTTGGGTACAAAGGCATTTTTACATGCCTAATGGGTGCAGGGATGTAAATCCTTGAAAACCTCAGGATCTGTGGACCCCACAGGATCCCCACCTACCTCCACTCACTTCTTCTCACCACTCTCTTTCACACAACCCCACAAACACTCTTCCCTAAAAACCCCTCACCAATCACCTCAATCTCTCTTCCCCACTAAACCTTCACCACTCACATCGATCTCCTCTTCCCCATAAACCTACCTCATAAACTCTACCTACCTTCAAAATTCAAAACCAATTTCCCACCCAAACCCACCCATATGGCCGAACCTTAACCCCCCTCCCCTCCCTATATAAAGCCATCCATTCTTCTTCAAATTCACACAACACACCCCTCTACACTCCTCTTGGCCGAAACCACATCTCCCTCTCCCTCTCCATATTTCTTCTTCTTCTTCTTCTATTCTTTTGTTTATTGCTCGAGGGCGAGCAATATTCTAAGTTTGGTGTGGTAAAAGCATAGCTTTTTTGTTTTTCCATTACCATTGATGGCATCAAAGACCGGAGAATCCTCTAGAAGAGGGAAAGGGAAGATAAAAGCTTCCACATCCGAGTCATGGGAGATGGAAAGGTTCATCTCCAAAGCCCATCAAGACCACTTCTATGATGTTGTGGCCAAGAAGAAGGTGATCCCTGAGATCCCTTTTAAACTCAAAAGAAATGAGTATCCGGAGATCCGACATGAAATTCAAAGAAGAGGTTGGAAAGTTCTAACAAATCCCATCCAACAAGTCGGCATCCTAATGGTTCAAGAGTTCTATGCCAATGCATGGATCACCAAGAACCATGATCAAAGTAGGAACCCGGATCCAAAGAACTATGTTACAATGGTTCGGGGGAAATACTTAGATTTTAGTCCGGAAAATTTGAGGTTGGCGTTCAACTTGCCATACATGGAAGAGAACGCACGCCCCTACACAAGGAGAGTCAACTTTGATCAAAGGTTGGACCAAGTCCTTATGGACATATGTGTAGAAGGAGCTCAATGGAAGATTGACTCCAAAGGCAAGCCGGTTCAACTAAGAAGATTGGACCTCAAGCCTATAGCTAGAGGATGGTTGGAGTTTATTCAATGTTCAATCATTCCCACTAGCAACCGGTCTGAAGTTACCATAGACCGGGCCATCATGATCCATAGCATCATGATTGGAGAAGAGGTGGAAGTTCATGAGATTGTACCTCAAGAACACCATTATCACTTTATATCTTCCTGACTGAGATTTACAAGGTGACCATAGCTTGCTTCATACCAACAATCTCCGTGGGATTCGACCCTTACTCACGTAAGGTATTACTTGGACGACCCAGTACACTTGCTGGTTAGTTGTATCGAAGTTGTGACAATTATGAATTAAGATCAAAGCACCAAGCTTTGGAGCCATTACCAGGGATTGTTCGAGCCTGGACATCACAATTTCGTGCACCAGGTATCTAATCGATACATCTAGCATGAAATCCATGAGTGTACCTTTGGTACTTTGAAGCACTATACTTCCGATATTGAGACTGATCAACTTGATATCGATTGTTTGGTGTGTATAGGAACCAGATGGCACCTCGTGGACCCAGTCGGAGACGTGAAAGAGATCGTACTAATACGCAGGAACCGGAAATCAACCCGAATAACCCAGTAAACCTTATGGCGGCGTTGGAGAATATGGCTGCTGCTATGCAGGCCACTACGGAGGCTCTTGGGCAACAGATGAACAATAATGGCAATGGCGGAAGGGAAGCTCAGGGCCCGATGACACTGGCAACCTTCTTAAAGGTTAATCCACCTAAGTTCAAGGGAACCACCGATCCGACTGAAGCTGATACTTGGTTTCAGGCCATGGAGCGAGCACTGCAAGCGCAGTTGGTGCCTGAAGAGCAACATGTTGAATTCGCTACCTATCTACTCACGGGGGAAGCATCGCATTGGTGGCAAGGGGCTCGACGTCTCCTGCAACAGGGGAATGATCATATCACTTGGGATGCCTTCCAGGTGGAATTCTATAAGAAGTACTTTCCGAATTCCGCCAGGACAGCCAAGGAATTGGAGTTACTGCAGCTAAAGCAAGGTGCTATGTCCATATCTGAATATACAGACAAATTTGAGGAGCTATTCAGGTTTTCCCGCATGTGTCAAGGAGCTCTGGGAGACTTCGAGGAATGGAAATGCATTAAGTATGAAGGAGGGCTCCGGAGCGACATCTTAAGTTCAGTGGGACCAATGGAGATCCGAACTTTTTCAGAGTTAGTGAATAAGAGCAGAATCGCTGAAGAGTGTGTGAAAAGGAGGGTTGCAGAGAAGGGAAGTCATAGAGAGCACAACCAAGGATTCGCACCAAGGGGTCGAGAGTTTAAGGAGAGAGGATACGTACAACACTTTCCCCAAGGACAGAATAACTTTGCGACGAGTAAGGAGTCCCAAAGGAATGGTAAGGGAAAACGGGCAGCGGCTGCTTCTGATGTTTCAAGCTGTCAGAGATGTGGAAGTCATCACCCAAATAGGCCGTTCCGATTGGGGTTAGGTGTATGTTACAAGTGCGGGTTACTAGGGCATGTATCAAGAAATTGCCAACAAGGAGAGAGTCAGGATGCGGGCCGATTGCGATAGTAAGATTGAGGTAATTGCCTTAATACAAATGGATAAATGCCTGTGATGTAAATGACTTTCTGTTGAGAATGATGTGTTGTGTTTGTTATGTAGTTTGTTGATTTCTGGATTTTTGGTGAAATGGATTGAACTCGTGACTTTTAGTTCCTTTGATTTAAATAGATAAGGGATGGTCCTAAATGATGGATTTGGAAACGTTAATTCAAATTGTCGGTCAAGTTAAGTGGTGGTTTAGTACTTGAGGAAATAAGTGATGGAACTAATACTTGACGAGAAATCAAGGTGGCATAGCGGAAGCTTGCTAAAGCGTTAGCATAGTATGGTAATAATAAGGAAAAGTAGAGCATGATTGGAAATGCTTTATGCTTTGAGTACTTAAAAGTTTAGTGAGCTTATGCAGATAATGATTCTAGGTAATTGGAATTAATTGCGGCTGTGAGCCTTGATGGTTCTGAAACGGATGAGGAAATTATCATTGATGCATAATTGGATTTAGATGATGAGAGAGTGCGAGTTATCGTGTTTGAGAGATGAGCACCATGATGTTTGGTCATAGTGACCTCGGAATTAGATTGAGATTTATAATGTGAAAGCCACTAAATTGAAATACATATGCAGTACTGAGATTGGTTTGAGTGAGCCCGTGACGGGTGGTAAACTTCAATTTTTGGGGAGGTACTGTTGAAAATTTTTCTCCAAAAAAATTTGAAAGAGTGCTGGTTATGGTTTTGAGGATAATTTTTTTATATGAGTAACTTTAACGAAAGAGATGTGTCTCGAATGCTTTTATAGATTATTAAAGGAAAGCGGATTCTCATTATTTTTGTTAAATTGCTATTTCAAACTCATTTGCTTTCTAGAAATGAAAGGGGTTTTTGATTGATGAGTCAGAGACTTTATAACAGCAAGTCATATAGAAATTCGAGGGTTGAGAATAAGAAAGTAAGTTTGGAGGTTATGCTTGGAGTTGAGTTGTGATTAGTGGTAATTGGCTTGGCAGAGGGAGAGGATAGTGATGGATGGAATTTTCGAGGGCGAAAATTTCTGTTAGGGGGGTAGAATGTAATACCCGGTCTAACCGAAATTAATTAAATAATAAGTTAAATAGGAGCGAATATGGTTGGAAGATTTGGCAATTGGAATTTGATAATTTAAATATGATATTTGGATTCAGTGAATTTTTCCGAGTCGGAAAATATAGTTTTCTGCGTAAAAGTGCGCAGTGGAATTTTGACCGGCAGTACTGGCTGAGATCTGTCTGGTACTACAACTGAGAAAATTGATTATGGGTAAATAAGATTAAGAAATGAGGAATTATAATTAGGGAAGGTAGAAATATTTAAAGTGCGATTTAGAGCGCTAATCTTAAAGGTTTTGGCCCAAAATTGGGCCAATGGGCAAAAATAAGTGAACCGGGCCTAAGTGGGCCCAAGACCCAACATATATAAACATTAGTTGTAAGAATTTCAGCTCATTTTACCCTAAAAAGAAGGGTTGGGGCGCTGATTTGAGAAGAGAGAAGAGAAGAGAGAAAACCTAACTCTCTTTGATCTTCAAACCACCATAACTTGAGCTACGGAGCTCCGATTGACGAGCCGTTTGCGGCCACGCATTTCTCTTCTCATCCTCTACAATTCTATCTAAGTTTGGTGGTGAGTATTTCATTCATCTCTGCCCAGTTTTCGAAATTCCCCACTGTTACACGTTTTTAGGTAGTTAGTGTTGAAATCTTGTGATTTTGGGTGTTTAAGGATACTCTAACATGGATTCTAAGTGGGTTCTATCCCTACTTCATATGGGCTGAGGTAAGAAGTGCTCAAACCCTTGTGATTTATCATTTTTATGAGCCCTAGGTTGATGTATGTATGTGACATTGGTTATGTTAGTGTATTTGGTGATGTTGGTGCACAATTGGGAGATTGGTATTGCTTGAGGAGCTTTGGTAAGGCTTGGAGCTAAGGTTGGTGAAGAATTCCAAAGAAGAGGCTCAATTGGTTTGGTTACAAGAGGTACGGTTTAAGTTTCATTTAAGTACCGTGTGTTGTGATGAGAATTCCTAGGCTAGATGCCCCTAGGATTAAGTTTGGATTGTGTAAATGGTTGGTGCTAATATGCATAGTTGATATGTAATGTGAATTAATGATTGGGTTGAGAATTGTGTGACCTTGTATGCTTGGTGTATTGAGAATTTGATGTACTGGGTAATGAGTATTGATTTGTGGTTTATGCATTTAAATTGTGAAAATTGGGCCGGAGGCCGTGAATTTTGGGCCGGAGGCCGGAAAGAGGTAAGAAAGGTAAGTCGATGTGTGCATTGTATGATGGCACAAGTGATTGGATGAATTTCAGATAATGAATATATGAACGATTAGGTTGGTTATTGAATAATAAGGTTTGAGAAGTTGAAGTGTGGAATTTGGTAATTTTGGGTGAAATTATGTAGACGAGGTATGTTTGGTTCGGTTGAGATATATTATGTGATCATATATGTGATTATGATTATTGATGCCTTGATGGTATGATGATGCATTAGAGATATGTATGTTGTGATATATGCTTGGGGAATGATTAAGGTTGATTTGTGGGTAAAATCACGTGATAGTGAGTATGATATTGATTACGTATAATGATGGTTGATTGGAAATGGTATTATTGGAAATTGGGATGAGAAAGGATGTATGACATGATATTGTGTTTGTCCTTTAGCCATTTGATTGAGAAGTGTTAAAATGGTTAGATGTGGTTTTGGAAATTTTTGGTAAAGTGTCAATGTGTGAGTTGAGGATGGCTTGATGTGGATTTTGGTACATTTTGATTGATTTCAAAAATGGTTGAAATTGGCATGTTTTGGTTGATTTTGAAAAGAGTTGAAAATGGCTTGTTTTGAAAATGGCACCTAGTGGTTTTGTATGAAAACATGGTTTTTGGGCATACTTTGACGGGACATAACTTGGACTACAGATCTCTGTTTTGTGCCAAATCTATTTAGAAATGAAATTGGATCTGGGATGTCCATGCCGTTCGAAGAACGGGTGAAAAATGATTTAAAATGAGAAAGTTATGTCCGTCGAAAGATTGGGGGTTGAATCTGTAAATTCTGCAGCTTTTAACTTAGAAAATTTTTAGCAGAATGACCCTCCACGCGTAGGCGCACTTGGCGCGTACGCGTCATTCTTCAAGAAGGTACTATCCACGCGTGCGCGTGGTGTGCGCGGGTGCGTCGATGCGCTGCACCAAATGCCCAGCTATTTTCCTGAGAGTTGTGCCAGAGTTGTGCCAGTTTTGTGCCTGGGGCGCAAGAGCACCCACGCGTACGCGTGGCCGACGCTTGCGCGTCGTTTGGCTATTTTTCAACCCGCGCGTCCGCGCGTATGACGCTTGCGCGTCGATGAGTTTTGTGGCCATCCACGCGTGCGCGTGGAGTGCGCGTACGCGTGGCCCTGTTTTCATGCCAAAGTTGATTTTTGAGTTTTAAAAGCCAAATCTCATACTTCTAAGCCTCCGATCTCACCTCTTATGTATTAAATCATTCTGATATGCCTAGCAATGAGCTAGGGGATGTGGTAACTTGCGAGTGAAGCAAGGAGAAAAGTTATGATCAATGATGATCAAAGATGATTATATGAGATATGGAGGATGACGGTGGAAGTACCGTGTATGCCATGAGCCGGAGGGCTATATTTATTGATAAATGGCCCGTTCTTGATTGGACCATGAGCCGGATGGCTGAGTTATTACCGGGTTACGGCAAAGCCATTATTGTTTATGGCTGAGTATAAATGCATATATGATTAATGAATGAATATGTTAAATGGATAATAATAAAAAAATATTGAAATGTGATGTGCGACCCCGGGTAGTAGGCAGTGGCGTTGTCCACTTGCTCCGGGTATGAGACGGGAAAGGAGGATTATGATAAACGAGTTTAATCGTGGGGTTTTGAATAAATGTGGATTTATGATACCTGGGTAGTAGCAAGGGTCGTGGTTCGTCCCGCTTGCTCCGGGTCACTGTCTGAGGATTGATAATAATGAAGGGTGATTATGAATAAATGTTTATTTGTGATACTTGGGTAGTAGCAAGGGTTGTGGTTCGTCCCACTTGCTCCAAGTTAATGTTTGAGATTTGGTAACAATGAATGTTGATAATATGAATTGAGATTGAATGAATTTATGTTTGAGATGCCTGGGCAGTAGCAAGGGTTGTGGTTCGTCCCACTTGCTCCGGGCCAATGCTTGAGATACCTGGGTAATAGCAAGGGTTGTGGTTCGTCCTACTTGCTCCAGGTCAGAGATTGCGACGCCTGGGTAGTAGCGGCAGTAGTGGTGAATCCACTCGCTCCAGGTTGAGCTTTTAGACACCTGCCTGGGTAGTAGCCACAGTAGTGATTATTTCACTGGCTCTGGGTTGAGTGGGCAGTAGCAAGGGGGTTGTAGCTCAAACCTACTTGCTCCGCAAGGGGTGTTTCTACCAGGACATGTCGGGTTGGCTATATAACCGACAGATGATATCATCAGCCATAGGGCAGGCATTCATCATTTGCATATGTTTGAATTGTTTGGGTTTGCCATTTGTCTTGGATTTCTACATCATATATGCCATGTTACCTGACTATATGCTACTTGTTCTACTTGTATCATGTTTGTGTATTACTTGCCTGTATTGCTTGTGTTTGTACAGCTGAGAGGCCCCTCATGCTGGTGTCGGTGGGTGTGAGGGCTGTTCTTGATGGGATGAATTGATGATGCGATTGCATGATGATGTATTGATATAGAACTGCTGAGGCAGAACAACTGGTGATGGTTTTGCTTATGATTCTGAGTCTGATTCGTGAAAGAGTCAGCGAGTTGGGAAACATGTGAAACATGAATTGAATTTAGCACTCCCTTATGACAGTTGCCTATTCATGGATTAGCAAGAACCTAGGATGAATAATTGGTGAAGAAGTTTAGGATGCTTAGTGAGTTTTTGTTGCAGTACATTGAATTTATTTGGCACTTTTACCGTACTGGGAACCCATGGGCCCGGGGTTCTCATTCCGTATATATCTCTTGTTTTTCAGATATAGGTCCAGGTGCTCAGAAGTGAGTTGTGGGTCGTCTGAGAGACGGCGAAGATCTTTATTTCCTCTACTTTGTGTTTTGATTAGAATTTCTCCACCTTTGTTTTGGAAAGTTTATATTATGCATTGAACTCTTTGAATTTGCCTATAGAGGCTCTCATGTTTCCTTCGGGAGAGATTAGGATATACTATTGTCAACTAATCTCATAATGTACTCTAGCCGACCTAAACTTCGCAGGTCGCGACTAGTAGCTATTTACTTATGTTATATATATCTATCTGTTATCTATCTCTTAATCTCCTCTACGCCTTGTCCGTATATCATTTTCGGCTTCACGGTTTATCTTTTGTTGTCGAAACGTGAGAGATACGTCTTCGCGATTTTATTTCTACTCTTTTCAGGCTTCTCGATTAATACTCCTTTCGAAATTACCTATATTTATTTATTAAAAATCCACCTGAGAGTCGTACCACCGTAATATCATTGACTTATGACTCGAGCATAAGGATTTGAATATTAGGGTGTTACAATAAGCTCCTTCAAGAACTTGGCGTAGAGTGGCATTTGTTCTATTGCTTCAGTAAAGGGTATGTTGATTTGCAGTTTCTTGAAGATTTCCAAAAATCTCGAAAACTGATTGTCATCTCCCTTCTTCTTTAATTGCTAAGGGTATGGGACTCTTGGGGTGTCTGGATTCGGCACTTCTTCCCCTTTTTGTGAACTCAAAGTGGGAACTCGAGCCTCGTCCTGCTCTTCTTTCTTTTTATTTGAGTCCTCTTCTTGTGGTTTTTGGGGGGTTTCCTTCAGTTCCTTCCCACTCCTAAGGGTGATAGCCTGACACTCCTCCCGTTGTTTTGAGCTAGTATTGCTGCAAAGGTTGTGGCTGGAAATTTGCTTGAATAAGTAGCCAATTTGTGTCTCATGTTTCTTGATGGCAGCATCCTGATTCTGCATATTGGACATCACCTCTTCTCGGAATGCTTTACTATCTCGAATCTCTTTGCTTATGCCTTCGAGTAGATTCTCAATCTTTGAGATTCTGTCATCTAATGATGATAGGTCAAGCTGAGGAGGGTTATTCTGGCCTTGATATGAATATGGAGAGGGGTTGTTATGGGGGTGTTGATATGGTCTAGATGTGAAGTGTTGGGTGGCTGCATTGTTTGGATTTGGGCGTCTTTGATCAAGGCTTTGGTCTTGTTGATTTTCCCACCCAAAGTTTGGGTGATTTCTCCATCCAGGGTTGTAGGTCTTAGAGTATGGATCATAGTTTTGCCTAGGTGAATTCCCAATGTAGTTGGCTTGCTCCTGACTACCTTCTGCTTCTTCATTCTCTCCTTCTTGGGTTGTTGATGAAGTGGAAATTGCTGCTACTTGGTTCCTCTCCATCTTCTTGGTGAGGTCAGCCATCTGCTGGGTAATGAGCTTGTTTTGGGCCAGTAGAGCATCTACATTGTTTAGTTCCATTACTCCTCTTGTGTTCCCTCTTTCGGAAGCATAGAAATAGTCGTTCTCTGCTACTGTTTCAATGACATCTATGGCCTCCTCAATAGTCTTCTTCTTGTTCAAAGATCCTCCGGATGAATGGTCTACGGCCTTCTTTGACTCATAAGAGAGCCCTTCATAGAAAATGTGTAGCTGCACCCATTCATTGAACATAACGGGTGGGCACCTCCTTGTTAGGTCTTTAAACCTCTCCCATGCTTCATATAGAGTCTCACCATCTTGTTGCCTAAAAGTTTGGACCTCAGCTCTCAGCCTATTGATTCGTTGAGGAGGGTAAAATCTTGCTAAGAATTTGTGCACCACATCTTTCCAAGTTGTCAAGCTCTCCCTTGGGAAAGACTCCAGCCACTTGGCTGCTTTATCCTTGAGTGAGAATGGAAATAAGAGCAGTCTATAGGTGTTAGGATGAACACCATTAGACTTCACTATGTCACATATTCTCAGGAAGGTGGTTAGATGTTGATTGGGGTCCTCTTGGACACTTCCTCCAAACGAACAGTTGTTCTGAACAAGGGTGATGAGTTGTGGTTTTAGTTCAAAATTGTTGGCTTGGATGGTTGGCTTTTGAATGCTACTTCCACAGTTTCCTGGGTTTGGATTGATGTAAGAGCCTAAAACTCTTCTATCCTCCCCAGCATGATTTGCTCGACCTCTTCCGCCATGGTTGTGAGCCTCTTCTTCGTGATGGTTTTCCATGTTTTCTTCCATGTTTGGTTCAAAGTATTCCTCAAAGTGTTCCTCCTCTTCTTCAGCACCAACTACACATTTTTCTCTTGCTTCCCTCCTTAGTCTAAGGAAGGTTCTCTCAGGTTCAAAATCAAAGGAAGTTGAAGCCCCGCTTCTTCTCCTTGTCATACAACCAACAAGTACAAGCAAAGAGAATAGGTGCAGAAAGTATATCTGTCAGAATTACTGTTAGTGTAAGTGATGCAATATATCAAACAATTAGTGGGTTAGTGAGATGAATGGTAAATAACAAAGAAAAAGTAGGGGGAAGGGAAGAAATTAACTAAAACAGGAAGTAAATGACTTAAACAGAAAATTAAATCAAACAAAAATAAAATGCTCAATCTAGTTATCCTCCAATCTAATCATTGTTGATGCACAATCAATCCCCGGCAACGGCGCCATAAACTTAATGCACAGAAAACTTGTCTCATAACAAATTTCCTTTGGCAAGTGTACCGAATTTGTCGTCAAGTAAAAACTCACAATAGAGTGAGGTCGAATCCCACAAGGATTGATTGATCAAGCAACTTTAATTAGAGGAATGTTCTAGTTGAGCGAATCAGAATCTGAGTTGAGAATTGCAGAAAATAAAATGGCGGGAAAGTAAATGGCAGAAAAAGTAAATGCTAGAATTAAAGAACTGAAAGTAAATGACTGAAAGTAAATTGCAGAATTGTAAATGGGAATGGGGGAATTTCTCATAAAAGTAAATAACAGAAATTAAAGAGAATGGGTAAGATCAGAAATGAGGAATTCATTGGGCTTAGGAGATGTTGCATTCTCCGGATCAATTTTATTTTCATCTCTTCCTCAATCAATGCACTCATTGATCTCCTTGGCAATCTTAAGTGATTGAATTACAATTTCTTGTAATTCAATCTCTTAAATCTTGATCAATAGCCAATTCCTTGGTCAATTGCTCATGAGAAGAGATGAAGTATGGTCACTGATTACACCACATGTGTTTCCCAAATCAAGTGTTGAGAGGATTATAGTCACATATCCATCCAAACCCAATTTGGTCCAGCATGAGAAAGCATTTCTAGCATGATCTCTTCATTCCTCTTTCAAGGTTCAGAAGAGATCCAAGTATGAATAGCTTCTTTTCCAAGATAACTACCCAATTGGATGAAGATCGAATGCTTTCAAGTAAAATCAAGAGAAAAGATAGAAGAAGAATAATGAAAACTAGTATTGATCCATCAAATTACAACAGAGCTCCCTAACCCAATGAAAGGGGTTTAGTTGTTCATAGCTCTGGAAAATGAAAACCAAGATGGAGAATACATGATGATACTAGAAGTGCAGAGAAAGTAAATACAGAGAGTAGTTCTATGCCCAGAGGCTCCCTATAATTTCCAAACTCCTTATAATTTCCAAACTCCCTAATTAATTCAAAGATACTCCTATATATACTACTCTTCTACTCTTCTAGTTGGTTCTCCAAGTCTTGGGTCTGGGCCTTTGGATCTTGAGTTTGAAGCAGTTATCTTCTTCATTGGGCTTGGTTTACTTGCAGAGAGAAAGTGTGAAGTGGGTAGAGACTTTTGCTCAGGACGTTAGTGGTGTTAACGTTCAGTGAAAATATGGGTTCGAGAACGTTAGTGACATTCAACTTTTTCACTAACGTTCCTTACCCAAGTAAGAGCCACGTTAACCTCAATGTTAGTGGCACAAATGTTGCCACTAACGTTGCCTCTTTGTCCTTCGCGCACGTTATTGGGACTCAACTTTCCCAATAACGTTGAGAAGCCTCCTCCTTCCCTACGTTAGAGTCCACGTTAACTTAGTTAACGTGGCTCTTTTAACGTAGGCTTGCCAACCTTCGAGAACGTTAGTGACACTTAACATTGTCACTAACGTTCCAATGTGCCCCTTAGCTCCCACGTTAGAGTCCACGTTAACTAGGTTAACGTGGCTTCTAACGTGGCCATGCTAGCCATCTCCAACGTTAGTGACAAAGTTGAGTGTCACTAACGTTGGCTCAACATTCCCTTATCCACGTTACCTTCCACGTTAACTAAGTTAACGTGGGAGTTAACGTGGCTCATGGTGGCATGTATGGGCTCCTTCCAATGTTAGTGACAATGTTGGGTGTCACTAATGTTGGCGTCATCTCCCTTCTTCACGTTAACTTCCACATTAACTAAGTTAACGTGGGAGTTAACGTGGCTCATTGGGGCTTGTGTGGGTTCCTTCCAACGTTAGTGACAATGTTTAGTGTCACTAACGTTGTCGACCACCTTGTTTCCTCATGTTAGCTTCCACGTTAACTAGGTTAACGTGGGAGTTAACGTGGCCTAGTGTGACTTGGCCAACGTTAGTGATAATGTTGAATATCACTAACGTTGGCTTCCCCCTTTTCTTCTTAACGTTAGAGGCCACGTTAACTAAGTTAACGTGGTGACTAACGTGGCCACTCATGAGCTTGGTCCAACGTTAGTGATAATGTTAAGTGTCACTAACGTTGGCTCCATTTCCTTTCTTCCACGTTAGAGTTCACGTTAACTTAGTTAACGTGACTCTTAACGTGGGCAATGATGGCTTCGAGAGCGTTATTGGCAATCACTTTTCTCATTAACTTTGCAAGTTACTCCCATTCCACGTTAGTGTTAACGTTAGTGTAACTGACGTAGCCACTAATGTGGTTCTTCTTTGCTTCATTTGTCCTGAAATCAAGCAATAAAGTGCATCAAAGTTCTAGTCCAAGTCATGGGAAATGCAACATCCAATTTGTCCTTAAATTCATGCAAAATCCTCATGAAATCATGTAAAGTGCACAATGTATGCTTGAATCAAGATGTAAGTGAATATCTACCCAAAACTAGCTTATTTCCTAAGGAAATGCATGAAACTACCCTAAAAACAGTAAAGAAAAGGTCAGTGAAACTGGCCAAAATGCCCTGGCATCAGAGTCTGCCACTTCCTATTCTTCTGTTGGCACTACTAATACATCTTTGCATCCTACAGGTAAGCCATACATGCAGAGCCACGAGGGATCACTTTGCATGAGCAAGGGGCCCCGGATATCATACTTCAACCTTTGCAAGTAAGGTATCCCACCCTTGATCCAAAATTTAAGTTGAAGAGTATCTTGATACATCTACTTCCTAAGTATCATGGGTTGCCGGGTCAAGACCCCATCCGACATCTAAGAGATTTTCAAGTTGCTTGTTCTACGGCTCGAAGGCATGGAGCCGATGAGTTGGCTATTATGGTTTTTGCCTTTCCTTTCTCTCTTGAAGGGCAAGTAAAGACATGGTTTTATTTGCTACCGGATGAGATTGTGACCAATTGGGATTTCTTGAGAAGAGAGTTTCTAGACAAATTCATTCCACCAGAGAAGACCGATTACATCCGGAAAGAGATCTTGGGTATAATGCAAAGGGACCAAGAGAGTTTATATGAGTATTGGACTCGGTTCAAGAGGCTATTGGAATCTTGTCCACACCATGGATTGAACACTCACTTGCTCATTAGTTACTTCACTGGAGGTCTTTGTACGGAAGATAGAAGATTGCTCACCGCTTCTAGTGGTGGTTCCCTTTCAAAAAATAAGACGGAGGGAGAAGCTTGGAAATTGATAAATGATGTTGCCGAGGCTACACAACATGTAAGGGTGAGAAGTAATCCTCTCAAGGGTGTGGTAGAACCATCCCCTTCCGAAGCAAGCTTAACCAAAGCGCTTGGGGACATGACCACTATCCTCACGCAAATATAAAAAGATCAAAAGGATTACTACTCCATCCAAGCCATCCAAGCCCCACCCCAAGTTGCTCAACTTGAAGGCCCTCCTAGAATTTGTGGTTTGTGCTCTAGCACCACACATTACACCGATCAATGCCATCAAATTCAAGAGGAGCATGCCCTTGTCGTGGCCAATGTGAATTACAACAACCGTCTGCCCTATCCTTCTCAAGGCCAAAACAACTACTCTCATAGTAGTAATCAAAATCAAGGGTGGAGGGATAACACACAAGGGAGCAATCAAAACCAAAGATGGAACAACTCTTATTCTCGTCACAATAACAACTAATCTTCATCCCAATACCACCATAACAACAATAACCACGAAGCCAACCAAAATCACCACAACCAAAACCAAAACAAATACACCAAATACCAAGCACCATACCATAGAAAACAATCCAACCAAACCTCTTCATCTTCCACCAATCAAGTTGATGAGTTTAGAGCCACTATGGAGAAATGGAACGAGAGCAACAAGGCTCAATTCGATGCCTTGGGCGCTCAATTGGCCAACCTCACCGACATGATTTCAAAGATGTCCATGTCTTCCTCCAACAACAACACCAACCAACCCTTAAGCTCTTCTAACCTTCCATCCCAACCCCTTCCAAACCCCAAGGGCGGTCTCAACGCCATCACTTTACGGTCGGGGACTACATTGGAGGAGATATCTCCTAGGGTCATGGAAGACATTCATGAGGAAGAAGTGGTTGTCGAAGCTCCGCATGAAGAAGAGGAGGTAGACAAAAGGCATGAGGAAGAAGGAGTAAGCCTTAAGGAACCCAAGAGGAAAGCTATAGTGGATGAGTCCATTCCTATCCCATTCCCTTCCATGGTGAAGAAAGCAAAGAAGACTCCGGAATTTGATTTGAACATGCTTCAAGTGTTCAAGAAGGTTGAGGTAACCATACCACTTCTTGATGCTATCCAACAAATTTCGAAGTATGCAAAATTTTTGAAAGACTTGTGTACACACAAGGATAGGATAGGAGAGTTGGAGACATTATCCTTGGGTAGTTCGATTTCTTCCTTGATGGAGCCTATTCCAAAGAAATGTGATGACCCTGGGCCTTGTTTCGTATCTTGTTGTATTGGTGGGCACACTTTTCATGACTGTATGTGTGATCTAGGAGCTTGCGTAAGCATCATGCCGCTTTCTATCTTTGTGCAGTTGAATTTAGCTCCATTAAAAAAATCGGCGGCGAAGTTTGCCTTAGCCGATAAAAGTGTGATCACTGTGATGGGAATAGCAGAATATGTACTTGTGGCGATCAAGGATTTAGTCTTTCAGGTTGACTTTTATATCCTTGAAATGCCCCCAACAGAAAATAGAAGCTCATCCTCCATTCTACTTGGTAGACCCTTCCTTAAGACCTCTAAATTCAAGTTAGATGCCTTCACCAGCTGGTGCACGAATTGTGAATCACACTTTTCACACTCGTACCACTAACCAGCAAGTGCACTGGATCGTCCAAGTAATACCTTACGTGAGTAAGGGTCGAATCCCACGGAGATTGTTGGTTTGAAGCAATCTATGGTTATCTTACAATTCTTAGTCAGGAAGTTAATTAGATTTATCAGTTGAATTGTGAATAAATAAGAGAGCATGGATTAAAGGTTACTTGTTATGCAGTAATGGAAAATATGTTGGAGTTTTGGAGATGCTTTGTCTTCAGAATCTCTGCTTTCCTCTGTCCTCTGATTCATGCACGCACGTCCTCCTATGGCAAGCTGTGTGTAGGTGGATCACCGTTGTCAATGGCTACCATCCATCCTTCCAGTGAAAAGGGTCCAAGTGCGCTGTCACCGCACGGCTAATCATCTGCAGGTTCTCAGTCGTACCGGAATAGGATTTACTATCCTTTTGCGTCTGTCACTACGCCCAGCACTCGCGAGTTTGAAGTTCGTCACAGCCATCCAATCCCAGAATCCTACTCGGAATACCACAGACAAGGTTTAGACTTTCCGGATTCTCATGAATGCCGCCATCAATCTAGCTTATACCACGGAGATTCTAATTAAGGAATCTAAGAGATATTCATTCAATCTGATGTAGAACGGAGGTGATTGTCAGACACACGTTCATGGATTGAGGAAGGTGATGAATGTCACTGATCATCACCTTCTCCATAGTTAGGCGCGAATGGATATCTTAGGTAGGAACACGCATGTTTGAATGGAAAACAGAAGTACTTGCATTAATTCATCGAGACACAGCAGAGCTCCTCATCCCCAACAATGGAGTTTAGAGACTCATGCCGTCAAAGAGTACAAAGTTCAGGTCTAAAAATGTCATGAGATACAAAATAAATCTTTAAAAGTTGTTTAAATACTAAACTAGTAACCTAGGTTTACAGAAAATGAGTAAACTATAACAGATAGTGCAGAAATCCACTTCTGGGGCCCACTTGGTGTGTGCTGGGGCTGAGACTAAAGCTTTCACGTGCCTGGGGCTGTTTTGGGCGTTCAACACCAGCTTTGGATCCTTTTCTGGCGTTGAACTCCAACTTGCAACGTGTTTCTGGCGTTGGACGCCAGAATTGGGCAGAGAGATGGCGTTGAACGCCAGTCTACGTCATCTTTCCTTGAGCAAAGTATGGACTATTATATATTGCCGGAAAGCCCTGGATGTCTACTTTCCAACGTAATTAGAAGCACGCCATTGGGAGTCATGTAGCTCTCGAAAATCCATTTTGAGTGCAGGGAGGTTAGAATCCAACAGCATCAGCAGTCCTTTTTCAGCCTGAATCAGATTTTTGCTTAACTCCCTCAATTTCAGCTAGAAAATACCTGAAATTACAGAAAAACACACAAACTCATAGTAAAGTCCAGAAATATGAATTGTGTCTAGAAACTAATGAAAATAAACTAAAAACCAACTAAAACATACTAAAATCTATATGAAATTAACCCCAAAAAGCATATAAAATATCCGCTCATCACCAGCACATATTCCTTTGAGGTCGGAGACAAGACTATCAAGTTAAATTTGGAAGAAGCCATGAAGCACCCTCCCGAAGAGCATTCTGTTCTCCGGTGTGAGGTAATCGATGAAGTGGTAGCGGAAGTGCGAAAAGAAGACTACAACAAGTTATGCTACCCCATTGTTGAGGAAACGGATGACCAAGAGGGTGAACTAAAGAAAGTTGTTGAGAATGAACTCCATGAGCTTGATGAAAACTGTTCATACCCAGGGTCGAGCTATCCGACCTGGGATGATCGATGACAAAGCGACCGACCTCTTCAGGTAAAGCGGATCGACTTCTTTTTAAAGAACTCGGCCAAGTTGACAGGAAAGCCCATAAAAGGGCCCAAGTAGAGGAACACGACCCAAGTCCAAAGGCCGTCCAAGCCTATAAGAGATTAGGGCAGTTCTCTTGAAGATAAGCTGACCTCAACTCAAAGATAAAGATAAGATAAGATAACTAACTTATCTTATCTAGAAAGGTCACTCTACAACTACTATAAATACACTGGAGCACCCAGGTATAACTCATACTCTGATTCTACATAAAAACCTGTTTAATACCCATGCTAACTTAAGCATCGGAGTCTCTTGCAGGTACCCCCCACCCTTCGGTGATAAAGGATCAGCAGCACAACCAATCCAACAAATCGGACGCACCGGCTCCGGTCACCATTCACGAACCGGACACCTCAGGTTCCGACTAGCACATAAGATCTCGACCGAGATCGACCTACAAATTCAGGTAACCCTCGGAACATTGGCGCCGTTGTCGGGGAACCTGAAAGTCATCCCATCACCATGGCGGACAACCATGACAACGATCACGATTCAGGTCTGGAGGATCGAACACCACACAAAAACGCGAACGTCACGCTACAAGACGTTCCGGAGACCAACCAAGACAAAGACTCGCCAACTTCAGGGGCCATAGAAGCACTCCTAGATCGCCTAAAAAAACTGGAAAAAGAAACCCACCAACCAAGGGAAATCGGAAGAGATCTACAAAAAGAGATGCGGCGACGTCGGGAGTTGGAAGAAAAACTGCAGCAATTGGAAGCCGACTCAAATCAAACCCCTCGCGCTAATCTCGAAGAGAATTCACACAAAGAACAATACCCCTTCACTAGGGAAATCATGAAAACCAAAATTCCAAAAGACTTCAAACTCCCGGATATGGCTCTATATGACGGCACCACGGATCCTAACCACTATCTCAGTAACTTCAGAAGCAGAATGTATCTTACTGATGCCCCAGACGCCATTCGCTGTAAAGCCTTCCCAACAACTCTGACGAAGACAGCTATGCGGTGGTTCGACAACTTACCACCAAAATCCATCTCAAGTTTCGATGACTTAGCTAAGAAATTCTTAGCCAGATTTTCCATTCAAAAGGATAAAGCTAAGCACACCCCCAGTTTATTAGGAATCAAACAAGGAGATCGGGAAAGCCTTCGCAACTACATGGAAAGATTCAACAATACATGCATGGACATACAAAGTTTACCCACGGAAGCCGCAATCATGGGACTCATCAACGGCCTACGAGAGGGACCTTTCAGCCAATCTATATCAAAAAAGTACCCGACTACCCTCGACGAAGTTCAGGAGAGAGCAGAAAAATATATCAATATGGAAGAAAACGCTCGTCTAGGAGAGTCCTCAAAATCGGGAGCTTCCTACCGTGACAGAGACAAAGAATCCAAAAGAAAAGACGACAGACAAGGAGATAAAATTAAGAAGTACCATAACTACACTCCTCTTAGGGCATCACTGGTCGAAATATATAAAGAAGTCTGCCACACGGAAAAAATCCCCCCAGCTCGGCCACTTAAAGGCAAAAAGGGAGGAGGAAACCGAAAAGAGTATTGCGAATATCATCGGGTCCGGGGACACTCTACTAACGAATGCTTCGATTTAAAAAACATAATAGAAAAATTGGTAAGGAAAGGAAAACTAGATCGATTCCTGGCCACCCGAGATGAGGAGCAAAGAAAGAGACGAAGGGATGATGATACCAAACGAACAGAACGATCACCTCGGACACCAGAAAGACACGTCCATATGATACATGGCGGTTTCGCAGCAGGAGGAATCTCCAAATCCTCTCGTAAGAGATACCTCAAAGAGATATACCATGTCGAAGGAGAGGAAGAAGCACTCAGCATCCCAGCAATAACATTTACTAAAGAGGATGCAACTGGTATCATTACCGGACATGACGATCCCATGGTTATCACCGTCATCTTGGCAAACGCCAACCTACACCGGACATTAATAGACCAAGAGAGTTCTGCCGACATCTTATTCAAAACAGCCTTCGATAAGCTCGGCTTAGAAGAAAAAGAACTTAAAGCATATCCAAACAGTTTGTTCGGGTTAGGAGACACTCCGGTTCGACCACTAGGATACATATCACTGCATACAACCTTTGGAAAAGGAGACCAATCAAGATGATGCCGGACAAAACAACTCGAAAAAAACAACTAATATCGGCACAATCCTCAAAGGAGATCTAAAAGAACTGCTAATACAATTTTTGCGAGATAATGCCGACCTGTTTGCATGGAAAGCCGCAGACATGCCAGGTATAGACCCTAAGCTAATGTGTCACAAGTTGGCAGTCTATCCAGGATCTCGACCAGTACAACAGAGATGAAGAAAGCTCGGGCCAGAGCGATCCCAGGCTGTGGAAGAGCAAGTGCAGGCACTATTGGAAGCTGGATTTATAAGAGAAGTCAAATACCCACTATGGCTAGCCAACGTTGTCTTGGTGAAGAAATCAAACGGGAAGTGGCGAATGTGCACCGATTATACAGATCTCAACAAAGCTTGCCCAAAAGATCCATACCCACTCCCGAGTATCGACGCCCTGGTAGACGCTTCCTCTGGGTATAAATATCTCTCGTTTATGGATGCGTATTCGGGATACAACCAAATCCCCATGTACCCACCAGACCAGGAAAAGACTTCGTTCTTAACGCCAAAGGCAAACTACTGCTACATTGTAATGCCTTTCGGCCTTAAGAACGCAGGAGCCACTTATCAACGATTGATGAATAAAGTCTTCACGGAGCACATCGGGAAAATCATGGAAGTTTATGTGGACGACATGCTAATTAAAACGAAAAGCAAACAGACACTGTTGACCGACCTAGCCCAAGTGTTCGACACCATCAGGAAACATAGTATGCGACTCAATCCAGCTAAATGCACCTTCGCGGTAGAAGCAGGAAAATTCTTAGGCTTCATGCTCACACAACGGGGAATTGAAGCAAACCCAGATAAATGCCAGGCCATATTGAACATGAAGAGCCCAACCTGCATGAAAGAAGTACAGCAACTCAACGGGAGGCTAGCCGCCCTATCCCGATTCTTAGCAGGAGTTGCAATAAGATCTCTCCCCTTCTATGCAACTTTAAGAAAAGGAAAACAGTTCGAATGGATGACAGAATGCGAACAAGCGTTCCAAGACTTTAAGAAGTTCTTAGGACAGCCACCTATCCTATCCCGACCTCAAGAAGGAGAACCACTCATACTATATCTTGCAGTAGGAGAAAAGGCAGTAGCATCAGCATTGATCCGAGAAAGCGAAAACGGGCAACAACCCATCTACTTCATTAGCAAAGCACTACAGGGATCCGAGATGAACTATCAGAAAATAGAAAAATTTGCCTACACTCTCGTCTTAACATCTAGGTGACTCCGCCCCTACTTCCAGGCCCACACCATCAAAGTTCGAACTAATCAGCCCTTAAAAGGAATACTACAGAAAACGGATTTAGCCGATAGAATTCTACAATGGGCAGTCGAGCTGTCAGAATTCGACCTCCAATATGAAGCTCAGACCGCCATCAAATCACAATACCTAGCCGATTTTATTGCCGAGTTCACAGATGCCCTAGAGGCCCCCATAGAGTGGAATTTGTATGTGGATGGATCTTCAAACAAAACAGGAAGTGGCGCAGGAGTGATAATAGAAAGCAACCAGGGAGCCCAAGTTGAGCTTTCCCTCAAGTTCGGATTCCCGGCTTCAAATAACCAGGCGGAATACGAAGCGTCGCTAGCTGGCTTGAAACTGGCCGAAGAAGTGGGAGCACGAAAACTCAACATCTATAGTGATTCGCAAGTAGTCACATCACATATAGCAGGGAGCTACCAAGCCAAAGATCCCATCATGAAAAGATACCTGGATAAAACCAAGCAACAGCTCGAACAATTCGGGGAATACAAGATCTGCCACATACCCCGCGAGCAAAATGCTCGAGCTGACGCACTCTCAAAGCTGGCTAGCACCAAACCAGGAGGCAATAATAGAAGCCTCATCCAGGAAATGCTACAGAACCCATCAATCTCGGAAACAGAAAAAGTCCTAAACATAACAGGCCAGGACCAAGACTGGATGATCCCCATAATCAACTACCTCAAGTCAAGAACGCTCCCCACAGAAGAAAAGGAAGCAAAGAAGCTAAAAAGGGAAGCACAATACTACACCATTATAAATAACACCTTGTACAAAAGAGGGATATCGGTGCCATTACTAAAGTGCGTGCCGACCTCCCACACCAGAGAAGTGCTAGAAGAGGTACACAGCGGCATCTGCGGCAGTCATCTCGGAGCGAGGGCTCTTGCCAAAAAGATACTCCGGGCAGGGTTTTACTGGCCAACTCTACAGAAAGAATCTACAGAGTTCGTAAAGACATGTCCACCATGTCAGAAGCATGCCAACTTCCATATTGCCCCACCAGAAGAACTCATCAGTGTAACCGCACCTTGGCCTTTTGCAAAGTGGGGACTCGACCTTCTCGACCCCTTCCCCCAGGGATCGGGGCAAGTTAAATTCCTCATAGTAGGGGTAGATTACTTCACAAAGTGGATCGAGGCAGAACCCTTAGCCAACGCCACTGCCCAAAGAAGCCGGAAGTTTTTATACAGAAACATTGTCACAAGATTTGGGGTCCCATATTCAATAACCACAGACAATGGCACCCAATTCACAGATACCGGCTTCAGGAAACTAGTATCCGACTTGAATATAAAACACCAGTTTACCTCTGTCGAACACCCACAAGCCAACGGACAGGCCGAAGCCGCCAATAAAGTCATATTAGCAGGGTTAAAACGACGACTGCAAGATGCAAAGGGAGCTTGGGCAGAGGAGCTTCCACAAGTCCTATGGGCCTATCGAACGACGCCACATTCTACCACAAAGGAATCCCCATTTCGGTTAACATATGGAACGGAGGCAATGATTCCAGTAGAAATTGAAGAAGGATCTCATAGGGCAGTCCATTATAATGAGGGAGCAAACCCCCAACTTCAGAGGGAAGAACTCGACCTACTACCTGAGATCCAGAAAAGAGCTCGGATCAGGGAAGAAGCGCTAAAACGTCGAATGGCATCCAGATATAACCAAAGGGTAGTACCAAGGAGTTTCACTGAGAATGATCTCATCTTAATCCGAAACGACATAGGAACAACTCGACCCGGGGAAGGAAAACTGGCAGCCAATTAGAAAGGACCATACCGGGTCACAGAAGTACTCGGGAAGGGCTACTACAGAATATCCGAACTCGACGGACGGGAGCTTCCAAGGTCATGGCATGCCTGCAACCTAAGAAGGTACTACAGTTAGAAAGGGTAAAGGATCTCACCAGTGGATGCGCTCTTTTTCCTGAAAAGGTTTTTTAATGAGGCACTAGGTCGAGACCTAGACCCAACTTAAGAGGATGAGAAAAATCCCACATGTATATATTTGCATTTTTCTTTGAATAAAATGTTACCTAGGTATTCTATAAAGATTTCAAGACGCATTATTCTGAAGCATTCATCGTCCGATTATAAAGCTACAGGTCGGCAAAAAGTGAAAAACAATTTCACTGCACGACCACGATAAAGACAAATCGTCCAATAAAGGTGAAAACGCGATTCACCCGAAGGACGAGCTCGAAATGCCAACCACTTTCTACAAATCGGCAAAAATGAACACAGAATAATGTAAGAAGTTATCGAAAGCAATCTAAAAGAACCTGACGAGGTCTTACGGATAGCTAATATAAATAACTTAAAGAGACTGGCCGACATCAAAAAGTCAGACCAAGTCAACCCAAGTTATTAGCGAATCCCTGGAAAGAGGTCTGATCAACCCTATTAAAGAGGAATTGCTATAACTTAGAAGAGATCGACCTAACGAAGTCGGTTTCCTACAAAAACAAGTTATAAAAATAATCCCTGAAAGAGACCTAACAAGGGTCCAAGAAAGAGGATTACGAAATAACTTAGAAGATATCGACCTAACGAAGTCAGTTTCCTATAAAAACAAGTTATAAAAGTAATCCCTGAAAGAGACCTAACAAGGGTCCAGGAAAGAGGATTACGAAATAACTTAGAAGAGATCGACCTAACGAAGTCGGTTTCCTATAAAAACAAGTTATAAAAGTAATCCCTGAAAGAGACCTAACAAGGGTCCAAGAAAGAGGATTACGAAATAACTTAGAAGAGATCAACCTAACGAAGTCGACCTCCTACAAAAACAAGTTATAAAAGTAATCCCTGAAAGAGACCTAACAAGGGTCCAAGAAAGAGGATTACGAAATAACTTAGAAGAGATCGACCTAACGAAGTCGACCTCCTACAAAAGACAAGTTATAAAAGTAATCCCTGAAAGAGACCTAATAAAGGTCCAAGAAAGAGGATTACGAAATAACTTAGAAGAAATCGACCCAACGAAGTCGATCCACGACAAAAATCCAGCAATCCCTGAAAGAGACCTCACGAAGGTCCAAGAAAGAGGATTACAAAAAGGAGTCTATCAGGGGACCAATGCAAAGAAGTCGGTCACAAAGCACTAAAAAACACACGCAAAGCAAGAAAACCAAATTGGACCCCTACGACTACAAAGAGTCAAAAACTCAAGAAGTTCAAATTGGGAGAGTTCAACATCAGCAGGTTTTATATAAAATTATAAAGGCCTCGAAGGATCACCAACACTTACTACCCAAAGGATAGCAAGCTACTTGTCTATTTTTAAAGTAATAAAAGTTACTAGGAAAGCAACTAAGAAGAGTCAAACATCTAAATAAAGAGATCAAAACGCCAAAAAATCGGGCCATCAACACAAAGTTATAAAAAGTTCCCATAAAATGCCCACAAGCCGGGCCAACTACAAATCAACAGGCATCAGAAGTTTTCTCGGCACCATCAGGAGCTTTCTTCGCGGCATCAAGACCAGGGGAAGGAGGGCGAGCTTGAATCGGCACCGCATCAACAGTCCCATCCTCCTGATTCAGGATCTGGCAATCCAAGTCAGGCACAGCAGGAGGAGCGGAAGAAGTCGGCGCCTTGGTGGAAGACACGAGGGGAGGAACAACTTCATCATCATCACCCTCATCATCAGGGACAATTTTGCCATCTCGGACAACATTATCCAAACTGAAAAGGGTGAGATCGGCCTCAGGAGCAATGATCCGGACTTGTTCTTTCAAGTTCTCGTAAGCAGCAGTTACGCTACCAACAAGATGACCCTGGAGGTCGGCATAATCCTCCCGGGCGTTGTCCAGCTCCTCCCTCAAGCGCCTCCCCTCCCTATAGGATGTCACATAGCTTTCCTTGTGCATCATGGCTGCATCCTCAGCCAACCTCAAGGAAGCAGCCAGCGACTCAGAGCTCGCCTTCTCATTCTCGAGGTCCTTCTCCAATTTGGCCACCTTCACCTCGAGCTCCTCCTTCAACCCCTTCATCCGGTCGAACTCTCGTTTTGCCTCCTCCATAAATGCCTTAGTAGCATGAAGAGGAAGGTTTTGGGCAGTTCGATGAATCGCAGCCGCCATATAGGCCATCCTCACATGATTCTGAGCCATAAACTCCAAATAATGAAGAATGGACACATCATCCATGGGAATGGTACCATATGGCCCAATTTGTTGATCTATAAATTCAATAGCGTTGAAGTTAGGAGCATTGAGATCAAAGGGCTCGGAAGTCTTTTGCTTTTTACTTGGAGGAACAATGGGTGGAACAGCAGAAGAAGAAGGGGGATCCACCAATCGGACCCGAGGTATCGGGATCGTCTTCTTCACCCCGGGAGAGCTCGGCACGGCCGGCTTCTCACGAGGCGGAGAAGACCCCTCCCCAGCAGCCCTGGCCGCAACATTCCTGGTAGCAGTCGCCTTCTGTGCCCTTTTAAAAGCTTTCATAGACTCATTGTTCTTCATTGCCTCTGCAAATAAAATAGAAGTCAAGTTACAAATCAAACAAGTCGAAAATACAGCTACAAGCATCATAAAACAAACAGCAAAGGAAACATAAGATACCCAGTTCAGATTGAAGAATAGAAGGGTTGGTTAGAAATTTCTTTGTGTCAAGATGGGGAGGCTGACCCCAACGTTCCTCTAAAACAGTCACAAAGGCTCGCTCAGCCTCATCCAACATGTCCCAAGAGTACCTAGAGACCCTAACATCCTTCTGCCACTCTAGGGGAAAGGCAGGCTCATCATTTTCATCCAAGAAAAAGGGCTGAGATCCTTCAACAGCTCGGACCTTGAAGAAATAGTTTTTAAAATCCCGAAACGATTCGTCAAACATGGAAAAAACTTTCTTTCCTTGGGTAGAACGGAAGGAGACCCAAGCTGACTTCTTTTTCACCACACCAGGCTTAGTCAAGACAAACAAATAGAAAAAGAGAGATTGGGAAGCAGGAATACCAAAACTATTACACAACAATTGGAAGATTTTAATAAAACCCCAGGAGTTGGCGTGAAGTTGAGAAGGGGCAACATTACAAGACCATAACAGGTCGATTTCAAATGGAGTAAAGGGAAGAGTAACTCCGAGTTGACCAAAGAAAAAATCGTAAGCATAAAAGAAAGGGCGATCGTCAACAACTCAAGTTGAGAAACAGACTCTCTCGTCAGAGGAAGGAGGAACAAGCTCATAATTCTTCTCATCACCAGAGTTACTACAGACGCTGTGAAACTGCCTAAGCTGAGAACAAAACTCAGAATCAACCAGCGAGACACACATGAGGACCATGGAATCCACCCAATCGGCCATACCCGCAGGGACCTGAGAAGGCGTCGCTACGACGTTATTTCAGGAAGACATGAGGTCAACTAAGATCCTACAAAAGAAAAGAAGAGCAGATTACTCAAAAAACATCTCAGGCACGGGTCAAAACATCTCGATGGGCGGACAAACAAAAGGAAAACCCCAAGACTAAAGCCAAAAAGTCCTGGGGCATCCTTTGGAGGCAATAACAAAGCAAGATTTCTAGAAAAAGCCTACACCCCAGTATCTCTCAAAACAAGGAAAGAAGACCTAAAGCAGCAAGCATTTCGTCCATCAAAGTTAAGAAACGCAAAGTCATCAAAGCAACTATCTTTCTACAGTCTACCAGCGAAAGCACTGCTAACGTCAGCAAATACCAAACAAAAAATCATCAGCAGAGAACAAGCACCAACATCGAACACTCCCAAAATCGTCAAAGGAGCAACCCTTTTCAGAGTCAAACAGAGGCATCATTCCAAAGCTTCAAATACAAAAGCATTCACAAAACATGCAAAGTTCTTAAAGTATCAAGAAACAGAGGGAGAAACTACAAGACACACAATGATCAGCCAAAAAAGACAGAAAAACCCAAACTTTCTCAAAACAGACACAAAAAATGGCATAGAGAAAGATAGAAAGAAAAATCAAACCTGGAGAAATAGAAGAACGACTGTGAAAGAAAGCCGAAGAGCAGAAGCAAAACCACCCCCCTCGAAGCAGAAATTATGAAGATAGAAGGAGAAATCTGGAAATCGCCCCTTTCCCACAGAAAGCAGTAACAGAACAGGCGTTGCAGGAGAAATTGCGAAAGAAACAGAAAATGAGATAGTAAAGGGAGAAGTTACGAAGAGGAGCAAAGAAGAGAAACCGTTTTTGATTAAGAATTTCAAAATAAAAGCCAAGAGAGAACGAGGGCAATTAATAACCAATTAATGAAGGCATTAAACCCTCTCACGTTCCCAAGAACAAAGCGCTGGTATAAAAGCGCGCGTTTTTAGACGAAAACGTTCTACATTCAAAAGCTCTACGTAGAAAGGAATTGACAAAAGTGCTCGAGTTCGGCTTCGCTGTAAAGAAGTTCGAAGTCAAGAAGCTCGACTTCAAAGCAGAAGACCGAGCTCAAGCAGGGGCACTATTCATACCCAGGGTCAAGCTATCCGACCTGGGATGATCGACGACAAAGCGACCGACCTCTTCAGGTCAAGCGGATCGACTTCTTCTTAAAGAACTCGGCCAAGTTGACAGGAAAGCCCATAAAAGGGCCCAAGTAGAGGAACACGATCCAAGTCCAAAGGCCGTCCAAGCCTATAAGAGATTAGGGCGGTTCCTTTGAAGATAAGCTGACCTCAACTCAAAGATAAAGATAAGATAAGATAACTAACTTATCTTATCTAGAAAGGTCACTCTACAACTACTATAAATACACTGGAGCACCCAGGTATAACTCATACTCTGATTCTACATAAAAACCTGTTTAATACCTATGTTAACTTAAGCATCGGAGTCTCTTGCAGGTACCCCCCACCCTTCGGTGATAAAGGATCAGCAGCACAACCAGTCCAACAAATCGGACGCACTGGCTCCGGTCACCATTCACGAACCGGACACCTCAGGTTCCGACTAGCACATAAGATCTCGACCGAGATCGACCTACAAATTCAGGTAACCCTCGGAACAAAAAGGAACCTCAGCTTGAGGCAAAGAGTGAACTGAAGCCTCTTCTATCTCATTTGAAGTATGCTTTCTTGGAGGACAACCAAAGGTTTTCGGTCATTATCGTTCGTGAGCTTTCTAGTGAAGAAGAAGGGAAACTCCTAGATGTTCTAAGAAAGTACAAGAAGGCAATCGGTTGGAGTCTAGCCGATATTGTGGGAATTGACTTCCGCAAGTGCATGCATTGTATATTTCTCCAAGAGGGAGCTCGGCCGGTTAGGCAACCGCAAAGGAGGCTCAACCCAACCATCCTTGATGTGGTATAGAAGGAGGTTACTAGGCTACTTGATGCGGGTATCATATACCCAACTTCTGACAGTGAGTGGGTGAGTACGGTCTAGGTTGTTCCCAAGAAATCGGGCATCACTGCGGTTAAAAAGGACGATGGTGAAGTGGTCACCAAGAGAGTACAAAATGCATGGCGGGTGTACATCGATTATAGAAGATTGAACGCCGCTACAAGGAAGGACCACTACCCTTTGCCCTTTATCGATCAGATGTTGGACTGTTTGGCGGGTAAATCCCATTATTGCTTTCTTGATGGATTCACTGGTTACTTCCAGATTTACATTGCCCCTGAGGATCAGGAGAAGACCACATTTACTTGCCCTTTTGGCACCTTTGCCTACAAAAGGATGCCATTTGGACTACGTAATGCACCTGCTACTTTTCAGCGGTGTATGATGAGTGTCTTTTCTGATCTGATGGAGAATTGTCTGGAAGTCTTTATGGATGACTTCAGTGTTTATGAAACTTCATTTGATTGTTGCTTAGAGAACTTGGCCAAGGTCTTAGCTAGATGTGTTGACACTAACCTTGTCTTGAGCTTTGAAAAATGCCACTTTGTGGTAAGACAAGGTATAGTGTTAGGACATGTAGTATCTCATGAAGGCGTTTCTGTAGACCCGGCCAAGGTCGATGTTATCACCACTTTACCTCACCCCTCATCTGTGAGGGAGGTCTGCTCGTTTTTGGGACATGCAGGATTTTACAGGCGCTTTATTAAGGATTTCAGCAAGATTGCTTTGACATTGTCGCGCCTCCTCCAAAAAGATGTAGACTTTGAGTTTGACAGTGCATTTGAAGAGTTAAGGAGAGTTCTTACCCCAGCACCAATTGTGCGAGGCCCCAACTGGACGCTACCATTCGAGATAATGTGTGATACGTCAAACCATGCTATAAGTGCCGCATTTGCACAGCGTGATGGTAAACTTCCTTATGTCATTGCTTACTCTTCTAAAACGTTGGATGCAGCACAATCTAACTATACCACTACAGAAAAGGAACTCCTAGCTATTGTTCATGCTTTAGATAAATTCAGATCTTATTTGCTAGGGTCCAAGATAGTGGTATACACGGATCATGCAGCTTTGAAGTACTTGTTGACAAAGAATGAGTCAAAACCTAGACTCATACGTTAGATCTTGCTTTTGCAAGAATTCGACATTGAGATTAGGGACCCGAGTGGGTCTCAAAACTTGGTTGTGGATCATTTAAGCCGCCTTGAGAATTTAAAATTTGACCCATTTCCAATCGATGACTCATTCCCATTGGATAGTTTGCAGGCTGTGTCGGATAGCTTTCCTTGGTTTGTACCAATGGCGAACTACTTGGTTGCAAAAATTTTCCCTCCTAACTTTTCTAAACACCAAAGAGACAAGTTGAGGAGTGATTCCAAATACTACATTTGGGATGACCCTCACTTATGGAAGAGGGGAGTGGACAAAGTAATTCAAAGACGTATCCCAGAATCTGAAATTTGACCCATTCTTGAAGCTTGCCATTCGTCCGAATGTGGTGGCCACTTTGGCCCACAAAGGACAGCTAAAAAGGTGTTGGATTATGGATTCTGGTGGCCAACCTTATTCAAGGATGCAAACCGATTCTGTGTGTCTTGCCATCAGTGTCAGAAGATGGGAAACATGTCCCGAAGGGATGAGATGCCTCAGCAACCTATGTTGTTCTGTGAGATATTTGATGTATGGGGCATTGACTTTATGGGACCGTTCCCCAACTCAAGTGGGTATCTATATATCCTGTTAGCGGTTGACTACGTGTTAAAGTGGGTAGAAGCAATACCTACCTGCCTTGACAATGCCAATACCGTCATTTCTTTTATCAGAAATAACATTGTATGCCGTTATGGGTCGCCACGAGCAATTTTGAGCGACCAAGGATCCCACTTTTGTAACAAAAAAGTAGAGGCACTGCTCAAGTGCTATGGGTATTGCATAAGGTTGCCACTGCCTATCACCCACAAACCAACGGACAAGCGAAAGTGTCCAACCGGGAGATTAATAGAATCTTGGAGAAAGTGGTAAATTCACAAAGGAAGGATTGGAACCTCCGACTAGGAGATGCACTATGGGCGTATAGAATAGCCTACAAGACTCCGTTGGGGATGAGTCCCTTCTGGATCGTCTATGGGAAGGCATGCCACCTTCCGGTGGAGATTGAGCATAAATCCTATTGGGCGGTAAAGCAGTGTAACATGGATTTCACCAAGGCAAGCGTGGCCAGGAAATTACAACTAGAGGAGCTCGAGTGTTTGTGGAACGAAGCATATGAGAATGCCCGGATTTACAAGGAAAAGACTAAAGTATTTCATGATCATCACATCCGGAAGAAGGATTTTCAAGAAGGTGATGAGGTCCTCCTCTACAACTCGAGGCTTAGATTCATGCCTAGCAAGCTCCGTTCTATATGGGAAGGACCTTTCAAGGTGAAAGAGATAAAGACCTATGGAGTGGTGGAATTGTTTGATCCTAAAAGTGAAGCAACTTTCAAGGTGAATGGACATAGAGTGAAGAAGTACCATGGCTACAAGTTTCCAAAAAAGCTAGAGGTGTTCCTACTAACGGATGCACCTAGAAGAGGAGAAGCTTGAGCGACTGACCGTCTAACTTAAGGACGTTAAAGAAAAGTGCTTGGTGGGAGGTACCCCACCGTGGTAAGATCTTCCTTGTGTATACCTTCTTGCTTTTAGCTCTAGATTTTTGTACATTTTGTGACTTCTTGATGTTGTTGATTGCATAGGAATGCTAGTTTTGTTGATCTTGTTGGATAACTAGGATGTTTATATAGATTTCATCATTTTGGTATGGATGAATTGTTGAAGTGGAGAGAATGCTATGTTTTGAATAGTGCATGAATTTGTGAGTTTTTTCTTGACTACCTAGCTTAAACACCTGCCAAGAATGTGTTAGAATAGCCCTTTCTATGTTGTTTATAAAAAAAAAGGGGGGGGGGAGGGGGCATCCGTGCGCGAGCATGCTGTGCGCGTGCGCGCCGGTGGTGCATTTCACACTCTTGGTACAAAAACCCGAGAGTTATGCCCACCTTGTGCCCACTTCATGCCAGGCACCCACGCGCAAGCGTGCGTGATGCCTGCGCGCCCCTCTCCACTTAGCCATCAACGCGCAAGCGCACTGTACGTGCGCGCTTCAGTTGTGCAATCTGAACTCCCTGGTACAAAAAACCCGAGAGTTGTGCCAAACGTGTGCCTATTTTGTGCTTACGACTGATGCGCTGGCGCACTTCAAGCGTCCGCACCAATCGCCACCTTCATCAGGCACGTGTCTGCGCCGCCTGTTCTGCATGCCAACTCTGGTACAAAAAACCCGAGAGTTAGGCCTACTTTGTGCCAACTCTGTGCCAAGTGTTCGAGAAAATGCACGAATGCCATTTTGGTTTATTTTAGTCATATACCTTCAAGTTGGTGCTTCCTCCTCACTCATTTGCTCTCTTCTAAGTGCATTGAGTCCACTTTGCTTTCTTAGAGTGTATGCTTGCGAATTAGATACTCATTGAACATGACTTGCTCTTTGTTATGAATGCTTGAGATTATTCTTCTCATGCCATATTGCATGCTTTACTCCCTTTTGCATCCCATGCGAAGTGTTGTGACCCATGCCTCTATGATCACCTTGTTGTACTATTTCTTTTGGGCACTACCTTTCACTTACATATTTTTGTTGAGATGATTCTTCGGGTTTGATGCTTTCCCTCTTTCCCTTTCTTTTTCAGGATGGCCACCAAGAAAGGCAAGGAGAAAGCTTCAAGGAAACCAGCCACAAAGAGAGCACTCCAAATGTCAAACTCCAAGGCGCACCCTATATTATGAGCCAAACCCCTATCTAAGAAGGCGAAGGCACCCACTCCTATTGATGAAAAAGAGAAGAGCAAACCGGCAAAAGATTCTTCAAGGTTCCCCAATCGCTTCTGTGAACTTGTGTTTCCCGCCATAGTTGAAAGGAACTATCATGCCGAGCATCTACTCGCCCTGCCGGACAAGGTTACTCATTGTATTCTACCCCGCATTGAACGGCGAGGATGGGAGTTTCTTCTGAGAAAACCACAGGAGGTCAACCTCTCATGGGCGGTGGTAGAATTCTACACTAACTACCATCTTCCCTCTCTTCAATCGGTATAAGTGCACCGAAAGCAAGTCTCAATTTCAGAAGAGGCTATTCAGCAAGTGCTTAATGTCTTACCGGTACCAAGTGACATGGATGGCTACCAAGAGGTCTTACGTCAGGGAGAAGAGTTTGGGTTTGATTGGGACTCGATTCTCCAAGTCATTGCTGAACCAGAGACATTTTGGACCCATGGTCGACTTCGGATGCGGCCCAAGTACATTGACACACATTCTCTCACTGTGGAAGCTAGAGCTTGGGCCTAGATCCTATCTCACTATGTGCTACCTAGCACCCACAAGTCGTCCTTCACGGCGGATCTCGCCTTGCTTGTCTGGTGTGTTCTCACGGAGAGACCGATGAACATTCCGCTTCTTATCAAGCAAGCGATGGGCCAAGTCCACGCCCGGGGTAATTTGCCATTTCTAGCATTGGTGTCTAATTTAGTTGCTGATGCGGGTGTTCCTTGGGAAGCCATGGACACGAAGGCTATAATTCCGGCTAAGGGCGATGTTGTCCCAAGTGGAAAATACTTACAGCTTCCTATGAACAACCCAAGCCTTGACATAGCCCCTCAGCCTACTCTTCCTTCCACCTCATCGTCACCACCACGGCAAAGATCCACCCATCAAAGGATAGAAGATCTACACCGGAAGATTGATAGATATGAGTGGCGCAACCAACGCCGGTACACTTACATCAAGAAGCTCTTGCATTGTGTTACCCCTACGATGGAGGAACCTGAGATATTCACGTCCACCTCAAACCCAAGTGATGGGAGCTCTGATGAAGGGGTAGTGAAGGTTCCGGTCCCGACCGCCTTTTGCGCATTGTTGGTAGCACGGAGGACCGTGCTAAATTCTAAGTGTGGGGAGGTCGTTCGACAGATCTCCATGGGTAACAAACTCTTCCTTTCAACACCCATGGATTTATCCTTTGCTTAGTAGTTAGTACATCGCATGTGTAGTTAGTCTTTCTTGTAAATACCCTTTGCATGATAGTTAGTCTCTATAGAGTTACTTGGTCAAAATAATGACTTCGTCCCCAAGAAACTGTATTTTCGGGGTACTCTACCAAATTTGAAAAAAAATTTTGCGGTAAACTTGCTTCAAGAATGTATTTTGAAACATAGTGATTGAGCTAAGAACACAAGCATGTGAGTCTTGAGCCTATTGTGTGGTTACATCTTCTAACTACTATTTCCCATTCTTGTGTGCATTATTCTCTCTCTATGACTGTAATCCTTGCTTTGTCTGATTCTATATGTCCATTACTTTGTGTATGAATGAATTTACGTGATTGAGGCAATTATTTCAATAGTCACTTTTCCCAAATGGTCTTAACCCTTTTATCTACCATTGCTAACCAATTTTGAGCCCATGATAAACCCTTTTTGTTCTTAAATAGAGCACATCAACAACCCTAAGTGAAAAACAATGAATGTCCCTAGATTTGGATCCTTTATTAGCTTAGGGAGTGAGGGTGTGTAGCATTCAATTGGGAGGGTGTACTTGGGAACTTGGTTAGATGTAAAGGTGTGTATTTGTAGTGTAATTGGAAATTCTGGGATTTGGGAACATACTCATGTATTGAATGATTGAACCATATGCGTTAAAACTTTTGTACATAAAACCCCAAGAAAAAGGCGACCAAAAAGAAAAATTTTATGTGTATATATGAGAATGTAAGAAAAAGAAATAGAAAAAAAAATAGAAAAGACAAAAATATAAAAAAAAGAGAAAGCAATGAAAGGGGACAAAAATGCCCCAAGACAAAGTAATAATAACAATGCATATGGGATGTGAATTGCAAAGAATGCGTGAGTATGCAAAAAAGTGAAACCCATGGGTAGCTAGGTATTGTATTATAGTTGTATAGGTTGTTCTATGTGTCTGGTGGGATCTTGGGTTAATCAAGGATTCAAATTTCAAGCTCACTTGACCATATGCATCCTTACCTTCACCCTAGCCCCGTTACAACCCATGAATAAGACCTCATGATACTTGTATACATGCATTAAGTAATTGTTGATTGTTAGATGAAAGACAAATCTTGGAAAGCATGATTAGGAGAGGATTGAGTGACAAACCCTATACACTCGAGCGAATAGAGCGGATACACTTCTGGTCAGGGTTTGATACTCAACTCCTTGTTCTCGCCTTTCACAAGGATTCATCTCGCAAGTTATATGCACTTCACAGTAATGTTCAAATTGGTAGGATTTATGAACTCCATATCATTTTCGCCCCGTATGCTCATATGTGTTCTTGGAGGATAGATTTACCCTTGACCAAGTAGATAGATGATTTTATATTGGTTGCATGCATTCATTTAGGAAATTTGCACTTCATAAACCCTTTCTTACCATGATCTTTGGTTTAAGTGTGGGGAGATTTGATAAACCCCAATTTTTTGGTTTATATTGTGTAGAATTTGAGGGGTTTTGTCAATATTTTTCACACTTATTCACAAGAATTGTATGGTTTTGTGTTCTCTTCCTAATATTGCTTCATGATGGAAAACATGCTTCTTTTGGCTTAGAATTGCTATATTTTGATACTCTTTTATTACCATTCGATGCCGTGACGTGTTTGTTGAGTGATTTCAGAATTTATGGGGCAACAATGACCTAGAAGAGAGAAAGAAAGCATGCACAAGAGGAAGGAACATGAAGATTTAGATTTTGGGAATTTCAGCATGGGCGCGCACGCGCACCTCGCGCGCACGCGTGGATGTGGACAGCTGGAAGCGGCGCACGAAAATCGGTGCATCCGCGCGGATTAGAGAAATCCACACCAGCGCGCACGCGTACATGGCGCGCATGCGTGGATCGCAAAATCAATCGACATGCACGCACGCATGGCGCGTACGCGCGACAAGCTACACGTGACCTCATTAAAGGAAATCGTGCCTGGCAATTTCTGAGGCTGAAGAGGCCCAAATTCAAGCTGGTTCTACATGGAAAAGACCAAAGGATGCTAGGGGAAAGGAGGGGATCATTCATTCACACCTAGACACAATTTTTAGCTAGTTTTTGGTTCTTGTTCTTCTAGAGAGAGAAACCCTTGTTCCTCTCTAGATCTAGTTTGATTTGATCTTCCCTTGTTGAATTCTGAATTAGATCTTGTTGATTACTAGTTTTGATTGCTTAATTTGAATTCCTTAGCATAATTTTGTTTAGATCTTGTGTTAGTTTTATGTTTTCTTGTCAATTGTCATTTTACCCATTCCATGAATCTTGTGAATCTTGAATTGTTAATGTTACATTGGTGATTTTCATGATTAATTGTGTTGTTTGAGTGATTGTATATTGATAATTGTTAGTGGGTATTTGTTAATTTCAATTTAGTTGCAATTTGAATATGTTTTCTTAGTAATGCTTACCATGTGTTTGATGAAATGTTTCCTTTGATTATGGTGTAGTTCTCTTAAATCTTGACCTAGGCTAAGGGAATTGGGTAAACTTGAGTCATTGGGTCTAACGGATTTGATGATTTAGGAACCCTTAGTGGTCAATTTGATAACCATTGACACTAGCCTACTACTAAGTCAATTAGTATCTAGGTTGGACCTTATGGGTTGATGTTGACTAAACCATTTAATATACTTCAAGTATAGAAGTAAACTTAATGAGTTTGGTTCCTCACAATTGTCAAGATATGGTTATATTTGAAAACCCAAAAATCCTAATTGCTTTGTCTTAGTTATAGTTATTTGTTTAGTTTTAGGGTAGAATTATATTTGACGTTATCTTATTAGTTTGGAATTACTCACATCTTGCTTTAGTCACTTGAATATGTTTCTTGCACTTCAAGATTACTTGTTTGTTAGGATTCTTAGTTTAATTTCTTGCTCATGACTTGCAACCCCGGAATTCTAACCAATGTTGATGCACATGTTTGCCCATTCCTTGTGAGACGACCCGAGGTTTGAATACTTCGGTTACTTTTATTGGGGTTGAACTTGTGACAACCGATTTCTTCGAAATTTGATTCACGGATTAATTGTCGGTTGAGGGCTATACTTGCAACGCGAAAATCTTGTGAAATTCCTTACTGACAGTATTTCACCCATCATAAACCCTTAGTGACAGTTTTATATGACTGCTGGAATAACCGTTGCTAAACTGTATTTTGCAACAGAAAATTTTTGTGGCGGTTAACGGCCATTGCTATTGTCCAAAATATATCTGTCTCTAATTTCATAGTTTTTGTGTCGGTTAATAGTATCCCCGCTAAACTTCTTATTTTCGTTTTCCATTTAGTCTATTTATTTGAATTTTTATTTCAAATCACAATCACCATTTTTCCATCTTTTAATTTGACATGTTACATATTAATTTAACTGATTATGTATCCAATTATAATAAAAAATATAATTCAAGTAAAAACAATGCTAGAATAATCTAAATTATATATATAACTTTAAAAAAAATACTAACAAGCAATTTGCCCTCAAAGTGTACTATTCATAAACAAACCTAAAAAAAATAAATTGTTAAAAGATCTCTATCTATTTTGTTGTGTTCCCCAAAGACTTCAGGTCTGGAGCAATGTCAGGTGGCAAAGTATCTCTTTACTATTAGATTATGTATCTCAACAGATTCTTCATAATTTGTCTCTTTGCCTTTTCTTCTACTGCCTTTGCCTTTAGTTCTGCTGCCGTTGCCTTTAATTCTGTAATCTCCTTTTAATACTTTTCAATTTGCACTCCAGAGTTTGATTGTTGTATAGTATTACTCATAATTTTGGTTGGAGATGGTCCAAAACCTATCCCCTGAACTCGTCCTGAATGCTCATTTCCAAGGACTCGTGCAAACGAATCATTATGTGAAAGCTCCTTCAAGGAACCATCTTGGGTCTCAATATTTGCAATTGCTTCTTACAGACATGCCAAAATTGAGTTATTGTGATTTCAAAGTTGGCAACATGAATAGAGAAAGAGATGTAAATAATTATAATACAATACTTACTCCAACAACACACACATTATTATTCATATACGACCCATCCTTTTTTTATGAATCATAGTCCATACCTCTCCTCTACTAATGTGCCTTTGCTGTTCTTCATCTTATAACCACATTAAATATTTTCACAATCATACATCTAACAAATTAATATCACAAAACACAAAAAAAATATATGAAAAGTAATAGACACATAATTACCTCTTCATCTTTTCGCCTTGCCAATGTCTTGGAACCCCTAGTATATGTATAAAGTTGCTTCGACCGATTTGAGCATTTTGTCTACACTTTTCTTATAAATAAAGACACAATTCAACTGAGCATGTAATGAATTTTAGAACTTATGACTCCTTAATAGTGCCCTTGTTTCTTTTAAGGTTTAGAAACACAATGGACAGGTATTTTGGGTTTTTAATTCTATTGCAGTCAATCAATCATTTTATTCATGTATTCAAAATGTTTAAAATTGTATACTAAATGAAATACCAATTCAATATTAATTATCTTCGTAGAGTCCTTCGAAAGATATTGAAAGTACCATTTCCACTACTGCGCATTTATTCCTAATGATTTATGCTTAGGATTTTCTTCTAAATTCTTTCTCTCGTCATAGAACTTATGAAATAATTTATTTCTTGTATTTTTTCAGATTTTTCTTATTCTTTGAACCATTACCCGCTTTGTTTTTCCATTGTCATCCTCCTCATATTGAAAGGTCTGCTACAAATTTCAGACATAATGCGATGAATATGAAAATAAGGTAAAATAAGGACATAGATCTTATTTTAAATAACATAAGAAGCTAAAAAAGTTATTATACCTTAACTATGTTGTATGCAAGTTCCTTCAAAGCAATGTCCATTGTCTTCCAACTCTCTTCTTTAATGAGAAAATGTTAAAAGTCAGCACCCAAACTCCTTAAAAACCCACTTAATAAACCAGCTACCTGACTGATCGGTTGCAACTCTGTATTAAACTCCATTATAATCTGTCTACTAGGAAGAAGTACTATAGCCTCCTTGACACTCAAATTCATCATTTTTGTGACGCCATCCTCTAAGACATAAATAACAAATTTTGTGTCTTTATCGTTGCCCAAAAATTAAATAGAATACTCAAGTGATCCAATTTTAATAAAATAATCAAGATAGGAAGAAAAAATTTTACCAATAGCAACAACATTCCAATAATCCGTATCCTTGCAACTGTTGGGGTTGTTACGGCATACAACTTCTACTTCGGCATATAAGTCATCAACATGATCATCCCATGACTCAACCTCATCGGCCTCGGGATTATAATCTTCATCGTCCAAAGATATTTTTGCAGCCTCAACATGTTCAGTCTTTGTGCGTGGTGTGAAAGCTTCACTGGCATCATTCTGAGTTGACGGAGTTAGCCGTGTTTCAATACACAGTAGATAGAATGATCTATTTTTTCTGGACTTCTGAGCATTGATATGCTGAGTTTTGGAATTAGCATCGGCATCCAGAATACAGCTGTACCGTGTTCTCCTAGGTATATTTTCAAACCTTTACACAAACTAGAATCATTATATACTTATTAGAAAGATAAATCTACAAAAATACCAAAAACGAAAAAGGAAGACATTTAATGATAGTCAATGTAACCAAGCAAAACCTAAACTAAAAATCACATCCAACATTAAAAGAATGCAATCAAATTATTAAGATAAGATATCAAAGATAATAAAGACTTAAAACTAGACAAGACAAATTAATTAATATTTCAATGCAATCTTTTTCATAAAAATGTAGAGAATATCGTTTAAACAGGGTTATGCCTAACATTTGTAAAGTACTCAACAATTAAAAATAATTCAAAAAAAAAAAAACAACCTAGTGCTATTAAAATTAGATTTTGTATACGTTACTCCCAATTACAACAATTAACAAGTGTGTTTATCACTCAATAAAATGTAATTAAATTCTATCACATTTAATTAAGGTTTTAATAAAGTGTAAGTTAAAGATTAAGAATAATAACGTATCACAGCACAATTTTGATCAACACATTTTAAGAAAAATAACTAAGGTCTTTACTCAACTTCTTGATAAAGCTTGTATTCTATATCTTTATTATTCACAAATAAGTCTTAAATAAAGTAAAATCACCCTAAATTGTAAATGAGTTTTAAATAACTCAAATAATAAATAGTTGCATAAATCGTAACATGAATAACTCTTGCATAACAAATAAAAAATTACAACAAATAAACTCACAACTAACAAGTTCACACGACATATTAAATTTTATAGGCCATCTCTTTATCTAATTGTCTCACAAGTCACTAAAACTATGAAGCACGGACACTTTGTTGAGCTGCCGTGTTCGCGTGTTAGACACATTTCGGACACGACACTCATCGACACTCGTCTGACACGCATGTCTGCCATGTCCAACCGTGTCTTAATAAAAAATAAAAAATTCTTCTTAACACAGTTGGACACACCTAAATACCATCACGTGTCAACGTGTCCAACCTTATTTTTAATATGTATTCTTGAAATGAGTTTAGAAATAATATATATTATTATTTATTAAAACAAAAAATATTTTAAATACTTTTATATAGTTTAAAAAAGACATTAAAAATAGTTAACAAATCATTTTATATTTTAATACCAATATAATATAAAAAATTCATTGTAATTTATCTAAAATATACTTTATATTTTATATATATGTTGTGTCCCTGTATCTTATAAAATTTTAAAATTCGTGTGTCCGCGTGTTCCGTGTCATATCGTGTCCCGTGTCCGTATCAGTATCCGTACATATCTAGTAACCAGTGTATAGACGTTTCTAAGATTAATCCTCATCTTTTATTAGTATATTTAGTAATCAGTATATAGACGTTTCTAAGATTAATCCTCTTCTTTTATTCATTTATTATTGTTATTTTAACACTGACGATCATGCATTAACTCTAATATCACCTCAAAATCAGAGAGCACTCAATGTGTCATACTCCATTAATCAAGAGTGATCATCACTTGAGCAAACCTTCAATTCATTTATGCAAAGTTGTCCAACTCCACCTCCCAATTTTTCATCTGAAAATTCCTCATCACTTAATTATCCCTTGACACAAAATGTCGTCCAAAACTCACAGTCCGCACAAACTTCCATGAACTAAAGCCTCTCAAAGCTTGAGATCATGCTTGAAAGATATGAGGAGGAGGCACAGATATCCTGGAACGAACAGAAAAAGTCCTTCAAAAATATGGAAGTGCTGCTAAACCAAATGTTAAGTGCAAGGGAGGAGGTGGAAGAGAAAAATGAAAAGGCTCCTAAACTAAGTAAAACCCCACCTTCTGATTTCTCATGTCAGAATTTTCCATCACTTGAATATACCTCAACACAAAGCTCCTTCCATATCCCTCAAAACAACTTCACCATAACATAGCCATGTCCACAAAATCACTCTCAGCCTTCATCTCTTGAGCCAGCCGTTGAAGATCCCCTTCAAAAGTCCAGATAATTATTGGAAAGGCAAGAACAACTCTTGGAAGAACAAAAACAACTCTGGACAGGGCAAGAATTCCTCTTGAAGAAGATAGATAGGTATTTAGAGTAAAGAAGGACACATTCAGGATTGCCAAATGGTAAGGGTGAAGAACAAACTGTGAGTGAAGAAGAGGAAGAAGAGGTCCCTGTATCGAGTGAAACTTCAAGGGAGAATGAAGTTGTGGAGGTATATGAGCCAAGGATTCCATATTCACAGAGGCTAATTGAAGTGACAATGGAACATGAAGATTTCCTTCTAAAGGACTTAATGGAAAATCATAAAGAAGAAATGGAGGAAGACAATCATGGAGGTCCACACTTAATTGAAGCAGAAAGTTGCATAGAAAAAGGGCTCATGGAACTACCAATGCAAGAAGCTCTTGATGAAGAGAACACTCCAACAATCACACAACCACCAAGTCTTGATATCCAAGAAGTGAAGGCAACTAACAAGAGCACCGATCCTACCCCTGATCCAGCAAGCAAGTTCAATCCAGCAAATAACAAAAGGAAGCTTGCTGAGGAGAGACCAAGACAGAGGACCATTGCTGAATCTTCTCCCCCCTTGAGGTCATTCCTCTTAACAAACTGGAAGAAGAGGAAGAAATTGAAGAATAACATGTCAAGCTAATGACACTAAAAGAGTGCTTGTTGGGAGGCAACCCAACCTTAGGTAACATTCCATTCCTCTGCTTTGTTTATTTTCTTTCCTTGATTTGTTTATTTTCAAAAAATTGGCATATGATTACATTCTAAGTTTGGTGTTGCCATGCAACAATTTGTTTTCAATCCCTCTAGATGATTACATCAATTCTAATTGAAAGTGTCACATTAAGATTCTAAGTTTGGTGTGTCACTTATTTTTCTATGCAAGTTATTCAGCAACACCACTTGTCTGCGTAATCATAATGCCTCTGCAAGGTTATTTTTCTTTTGGTTTAACATGTTTATTATCTTTTAGTCATTTCTTTGTTTTTAATGCTTTCATTTATTTTGCTCCTTAACTGCTTTTGTTAAATACCTCACCAAGAAATCCTTATTCATGACAGATTCTTCCCTTGGTGATTGTATTTAACATATAACAGTTTCATTTAGTCTTAGTTCAAATAAAATGGACATGTGATTGCATTCTAAGTTTGGTGTTGCTATACGACAAAAATTTGGTTCCAATCTTTACTAGATACTTGCATCAATTCCAAGTGAAAGTGTCACACTAAGTTTGGTGTGCCACTTATCTTTTATGCAATGTATCATGCACACCCTCTTATTTTGGCAATCACAATGTCTCTGTCTCCTGTGCCTTCATGGTTATTTTTAATTTTGCTTGCTTAAACACATGTGCTACTGACATTTCATTATGAAAGACACTCGTGATCCATCTTAGCCCCATCACCATTGTTCTAATTATTGCTTGAGGATGAGCAAACACCCTAAGTTGGTATGGGAAGGGGAAGAATAGGAGGAAAAGGACAACAACAGTGAAGACGAAGTACAAGGTTGTAAAGTTCCTTTTTCTCTCATTGTTTCTAGCACTTTAAATTACATGATTGTCTTTATCTTCTCTGTTTACATGTGTGTATAAAATAACCATGGCTTGAATTTTGATTTCTAACATGTTACTATGCCATTATGACTACCAACGTGAGTTTTGTAAGTTCAAAGTAGTAAAGTATCATGATCATAAACAAACAAGGAATTAAAGAAGAACTTAGCATGTGCATACAAGTATTGGAAGGCTAGTATGATTAACTGTTGCTCAATTGCATTAGATTTTATTTAATTGAAGTTTTCATCTAGGACATTTTATGAAATTTTTAAAATCATGAAAACCTTGAAGAAGCAAAAGCAATTAAGGCAAGAAAAGAAAAAGGAAAAGAATGAGAAAGCTGAAGGCTCTGAGTACCAATGACAATTCAATTGTTAAGTACTTGTGGTGTTTATGTATCAGGCAAAAAGCTTGAAAATAAAACACTTAGAGTCAAGGCTAGGCTCAAGTGCAAAAGCACTCCCTCAAAGCTCAAGGCTCTGAGCATCAATGATTAGAGAGTAAGGAAAAGAAATAAATGAGCTTAATGAAGTCCTCTATTAAATGCTTGTCGTGCTTATGTATCATGTGGCAATACTTGGAAACAAAGCATTTAGAGTCGTAGCTTTGTTATCAACTCATGGAGCAAAGCACCCAAAAGGAGAAGCTAATAAGAAAATGAAAAGCTTGCTTCAAGGAAGAAATATAAGGAGAAGATTTCATAAAATGAGCTAGATAAAAGCATCAAGCATTTACATTTCTTTTGTGATTATAGCATGCATAGAAAACTAGCCTACCATGAACATTAACTTGCTATTCTTCTCACCTTGGTTTGTCAAAACATACTGCATGATTCTTTTCTTGCTTGGGGACAAGCAAGGTTTAAGTTTGGTGTTGTGATGACATGTCATCATGTCATGTTTTTCTATGCTTTTTCATACAAGAAATTAATGAATAGTGCTTAAAATTTGAATGCTTTTGTGCTTAAATGGTATATTTTTTTGATCTTTTGATTTTATAAATTTTGTAGGAAATAAGTGGAAAAAGAAGCAAAAAGCACAAAATAAGCTAAAAAGGAGAAAAGAGAGATTTTGGGGCACATTTTTGGAGTTTAGGCACACTTTGGAGCCTTAGGCCACACTTTTAAAAGCGTGGCCCATGACTAAATCAAGGAAGCGTGCTCTATTTCACCATCAGCGTTCATTTGCAAAGAGAACACTACATTGCATAAGTGAACGTTTTCGTGCAATTTCAAAATCGGAATTGGAATTTTGCAACCGATGCGCACGCGCACCTGCCGTGCTCGCGCCGATGGAATAAAAGTGGTGATGGACGCAGACGCGTACAAGACGCTGGAACGCAGAATTGATATGTTGCTATACACGCGTAAGCGCACAAGGCGTGCATGCGTACATAGCGCTCATGGCGCGTACGGAGCGTTCAGTTAATGAACGCTCCTTGAGGACGCGCTCGCGCACAGTCGCGCTCACGCCGATGATGAAGAATGCCAGGGACGCGCAAGCGTATAGCACGCATACGCGTGGGGTAGCGCTCACTAAGCCAACGTAGCGCTCACTAAGTTAACGCTGCAAGGGACGCGTGGTGCAAGGAATTGTGATCACACTTTTCACAACTCCGGTACAACTAACCAGCAAGTGGACTGGGTCGTCCAAGTAATAAAACCTTACGCGAGTAAGGGTCGATCCCACGGAGATTGCCGGCTTGAAGCAAGCTATGGTCATCCTGTAAATCTTAGTCAGGTGGATTCAATTGGTTATGAGTTTTGATAATTGAAAGATAAATAAAACATAAATTAAAATAAAGATACTTATCTAATTCATTGGTGGGAATTTTAGATAAGCATTTGGAGATGCTATGTTGCTTCTGAACCTCTGCTTTCCTATTGTCTTCATCCAATCATGTCTGCTCCCTTCCATGGCAAGATGTATTTAGTGGATCACCATTATCAATGGCTACCATCCGTCCTCTCAGTGAAAATGGTCCAGGTACGGTTTCTGTACGGCTAATCAACTGTCGAATCTCTCATCTCAGAAGAAAAATACCAGGCACAGCTACCGCACGGCTAATCATCTGTTGGTTCTCACTTGTGTCGGAATAGGATCTCTCTATCCTTTTGCACACTGTCACTGCACCCAACATTCGTGAGTTTGAAGCTCGTCCGAGTGATCCCGTCCCAGAACCTACTCGGAATACCACAGACAAGGTTTAGACTTTCCGGATCTCAGGAATATTGCCAATTGGTTCTAGCCTCTACCATGAAGGTTCTAATCTCACAGATTTGAATGCTCTATTTTCAGGAGAGGCAAGTCAAATCTGTGGATCAGAGACCCAAGAGACTATACTCCTGCTGTCGTCCAATGACTACGTTGAACATCATGTAGACCGCTTGTGGTTGTCAGGCACGCGGATCTTGGCTAAGCGAGTAACGAAGATAGTGGATGATTGTCACGGGTTACCCCTTCATTTTGACTTAACTGAAGTAAGCGTGAATTAAAAGAGAAACAATAGTACTTGCATTAATTCATGAAGAACAGCAAAGCTCCGCACCTTAATCTATGAGGTGTAGAAACTCCACCGTTGGAAAATACATAAGAGAAAATAGCCTAGGCATGGCCGTGAGGCCAGCCAATCATGAAGATGATAAAAGATGATTAAAGTGATAAAAAAGTCCCAATACAATAGGAAAGACTAGTATTTATACTAAACTAGTTACTAAGGATTATAGAAATTGAGTAACTAGGTACAGATAGTGCAAAAATACACTTCCGGGGCCCACTTGGTCTGTGCTTGGGCTGAGAATTGAGCTTTACACGTGCATAGTTCTTTTCTATAGTTAAAAGCCAACTTGGATGCCAGTTTGGGCGTTTAACTCCAGTTCTGGTGCCGGTTCCGGCGTTTTACGCCAGAAAAGGTTTTCTAGCTGGCGTTGAATGCCAGTTTGGGCCATCAAATCTCGGGCAAAGTATGAACTATTATACATTGCTGAAAAGCCCAAGATGTTAGCTTTCGAGCCCAAGTGAGAACGCGCCAATTGGACTTCTGTAGCTCTAGAAAAACGCGTTTGAGTATAGGGAGGTCAGAATCCAACAGCATCTGCAGTCCTTTCTCAGCCTCTGAATCAGATTTTTGCTCAGGTCCCTCAATTTCAGCCAGAAAATATCTGAAATTATAGAAAAATACACAAACTCATAGTAAAGTCCAAAAATGTGATTTTTGCATAAAAACTAATAAAAATATAATAAAAAGTAACTAAAACATACTAAAAACTACCTAAAAACAATGCCAAAAAGCGTATAAATTATCCGCTCATCACAACACCAAACTTAAATTGTTGCTTGTCCCCAAGTAACTAAAAACAAAATAGGATAAAAATAAGAGAAAATACAATAAATTTCAAAATATCAATGAATCTTAGTTCCAATTAGATGAGCGGGACTAGTAGCTTTTTGCTTCTAAACAGTTTTGCCATCTCACTTTATCCTTTCAAGTTCAGAATGATTGGCATCCATAGGAACTCAGAATTCAGATAGTGTTATTTATTCTCCTAGGTTAGTATGTTGATTCTTGAACACAGCTACTTTATGAGTCTTGGCCGTGACCCTTAGCATTTTATTTTCCAGTATTACCACCGGATACATAAATGACACGGACACATAACTGGGTGAACCTTTTCAGATTGTGACTCAGCTTTGCTAGAGTCCCCAGTTAGAGGTGCTCAGAGTTCTTAAGCACACTCTTTTGCTTTGGATCACGACTTTTACCACTTAGTCCCAAGCTTTTCACTTGGACCTTCATGACACAAGCACATGGTTAGGGACAGCTTGATTTAGCCACTTAGGCTAGGATTTTATTTCTTTGGGCCCTCCTATCCATTAATGCTCAAAGCCTTGGATCCTTTTTACCCTTGCCTTTTAGTTTAAAGGGTTATTGGCTTTTTTCTCTTGCCTTTTGGTTTAAAGAGCTTTGGCTTTTTCTGCTTTCTTTTTCTTTTTCTTTCTTTTTCTTTATTTTTTGCCATTTTTTTTCACTGCTTTTTCTTGCTTCAAAAATCAATTTTATAATTTTTCAGATTATCAATAATAGTTCTCTCTTTTTCATTATTCTTTCAAGAGCCAACAATTTTAACATTCATAAACTTCACTATAAAAAATATGCACTATTCAATCATTCATTCAGAAAACAAAAAGTATTGCCACCACATCAAAATAATTAAACTATTTTCAAGATAGAATTCGAAATTCATGTACTTTTTTTTCTTTTTCAGAAAACATTTTTCATTTAAGAAAGGTGAAAGATTCATGGAACATTCATAGCTTTAAGACATAGATACTAAACACTAATAATCATGTAATGAAGACGCAAACATAGTCAAAACATAAAGCATAAAAACCGAAAACGGAAAAGAAAATAAACAAGGAGATTAAAGAACGGGTCCACCTTAGTGATGGTGGCTTCTTCTTCCTCTTGAAGAACCAATGGAGTTCTTGAGCTCCTCTATGTCTCTTCCTTGCCTTTGTTGCTCCTCTCTCATGGCCTTTTGGTCCTCTCTGATTTCATGGAGGATGATGAAGTGCTCTTTGTGCTTCACTCTTAGTTGCTCCATGTTGGAACTCAATTTTCTTAAAGAGGTTTTGAGTATCTCCTCCCAATAGTTGTGTGGAGCAAAATGCATCCCTTGAGGCATTGACGAACTAATTTCTACCGGTAAAGAATTTTATAAAAATAATCACGTTATAGATATAGTTTCTAAACCAACAGAGATTCCTTTTGTACAAAAATTTGGTTGCCATAAATAAAAAAACCCAATAAAATTTATAACCGAAATATTTAAACCTCGGGTCGTCTCTCAAGGAATTGCAGGGAGGTATGATTTATTATTGGTTATGGAAAAGGTAGAATTTTGTTTTGGGTTTTTAAAATAAAGAAAAAGTAATTTAAATGACAAGAAAAATAAACTAATAATTATAAAATCTCTTGGCCAGGTATTAGAATTGGAAATCCTATCCCAATTATCCTTATCAGGTGTGATGAGAATTATTTTTTGCTCCCACTTAGTTGACCCTTACTAAATAAAGGTAAGTCAAGTGGATTAATTAACTTAATTCCTCAGTCCTAGTCAACTCCTATGAAGAGACTAGATTTAGAGGGATCCAAATCAATCATCAATCCTAATTTCCAATCAACTGCCGAGTTTGACAACTCAATTGTTACCAATTACTTAACCAAAGCAAAAAGGGAGAAAATCTACTTAAATAAATATGCCTTCAGATGGGAAGCAGTAGTAACATAAATAAAAGAAAGAAATCTTAAATCTAAAATACCTCAAATTATATTAAATAAAGAAATCAACTTCTAACATGGAGTTCATAAGCCAAATTGAAAAGATAAATAACAACTAAAGTAATAGAATAAATAAAAGTAGAAAATAAATTAAAGGAACATTGAATCTGAAATGAAGAAAAATAGCCTAATCATAATAGAAATCCTAAATCCTAATCCTAATCCTAAATCCTAAGAGAGAGGAGAGAGTCTCTCTCTTTAAAAGCTATATCTAAGTCCTAAAAATTATGAATTATGTATGTTGTTTCAATTGTTGTATTAATGAATGGATTGATTCCCCCACTTTATAGTCTCTAATCTATATTTTCTGGGCCAAAAACTGGGTCAAAAATAGCACAAAAATCGCTCCCAATGATTACTGATACATCCAGGTCGCTGCACAGTCACACGGAAGCGTCGTCCACGCGTTCGCGCGGATTGGGTTTTTGCCAGGTCACGCGTCCGCGTGATCCACACGTTTGTGTCACCTGGCTTCGGAGCAGCTATGTCAAATTATATATCGTTGCGAAGCCCCGGATGTTAGCTTTCTAACTTAACCAGAACCGCATCATTTGGAAATCTGTAGCTCATGTTATGATCGATTTAGTATCAAGAGGTCAGGCTGGACAGCTTTAGCAGTTCCTTCAGTTTCTTGTATTCCTTCCACTTTTGCATGCTTCCTTTCCATCCTCTAGGCCATTCTTGCCCTGTAATCTCTGAAAACACTTAACGCACATATCACGGCATCGAATGGTAATAAGAGAGGATTAAATATAGCAAATTTAGACCAAAGAAACATGTTTTCAATCAAAGCACAGAATTACGAAGGAAAATGTGAAACCATGCAAATCATATGAATAAGTGAGTAAAGGGTTGATAAAAACCACTCAATTAAACACAAGATAAACCATAAAATAGTGGTTTATCAACCTTCCCACACTTAAACATTAGCATGTCCTCATGCTAAGCTCAAGAGAAGCTATAAAGGTGAAGAGGAATGGTATAAAGTATGTAATGCAACCTATCTATATGAATGCAACTACATGCAAAATGTTTCTACCTACTTGGTTAAAAGTAAATAAATCTTCCAAGAACATACATGAACTAGATTTCACTAATTCAAATCATAAAAATGAAGTACAAATAAACTTGTAGAAGCTCATTAAAGCCGGGAACAAGGAGTCGAGCATCGAACCCTCACCGGAAGTGTATACACTCTAATCACTCATGTGTTTAAGGTTCGAATCTCTCAATTCTCTACTAACCTTGCTTTCTAAGGCTTGCTCTTCTTCTACCAATCAACAGAAATTTAATGCACAAATACACATATCAAAAGGTCTTTTAAGGGTTGTAATGGGGTTAGGGTCAAGGTAGGATTGTATTTGGCCAAGTGGACTAAAATCTGACTCCTTAATTAACTTAAACTTTTCCCACCTAACTTAAGACAATCCATGTAATCATATTACAAAACCTAACTGTCCATTAACTATGTTTTTCACATATTCATGCATTCTAATTTCAAGTACAGTACATATGCATTGCTTTTACCATTTACTTTGGGGCATTTTGTCCCCTTTTATTATTTGCTCTTTTTCTTTTCTTTTTCTCTTTTTCTTTCTTTTATATATATATATATATTTTTTTCCAATACATATGATTAAATTATTGAATGCATGAACATGTCCTAAACATTTCTTTAACATTTTCATAAAGAAGTTTAACATACTTAATTTCCAAAACCAAACGTTTCCAAACCTACTTTTTCCACACTTAATTCATGAGCACTCTCACTAGTCTAAGCTAACCAAAAATTCAAATTAAGGACATTATTATTTTTCGCTTAGAGTTAATGATGTGCTAATGTAAAGAACAAAAAGGGGTATAATAGGCTCAACATTGGTTTGCAAAGGATAATGAAAGGGTAAGGCCATATGGGTATGTAAGCTCAGTGAAACAAAGGCCTTAATCATATAAGTGCATGCATACATCAAACCATGGAAATATAGAATTAAGCAAGACAAAGATCACAATTTTAGAGAGAATAACACACACCAAAAATAAAATATTGGTTGATAAAATGCATCCAATCAAATAGGCTCAAAATCTTGCTGGTTTTATGTGTTCGAGCTCTAAACCATGTTCTAGTATAATATTTATTCAAACAAGTTTAACAAAAAATTTTATTCAAATTAGTGAAATTTTATAAAAAGTTTCTTGAAAAAGAAAATATTACTTTAACCAAGTGGTGGTAAAATATGCACAAAATCAATCAAATTGCAATCAAACATGCAAATACAACAATGAAAAAACAAAGAAAATAAAACATTGGTGTTGAGAAGGAAATAACTAACCAATGGAGATCGATATCGACCTCCCCACACTTAAAGATTGCACCGTCCTCGGTGCATGCTAAGATGTGCAACTGGACGGCTGCTACAACTGATGCTTTTCTCTAGGGATTGTGCAGATAGACTTATTTGTCTGCCCATTTAGAAGCTTTCCCTTTCCCTTCTTTGGTGGCCATCCTGAAAGAAGAGGAAAAGAAGAAAAGTAACCCAGAAATAAAGATAGGAAACAAATAAAGTATAGGTGGGTTAATGCAAAATAATAAGGGTCTCAATTTCATGGTAGCTACAACATGCAAGTGAGAAAATAATAGAAGCACATGGCATACCAGTGGTGCAAAAGTTGCAACAATGGGGGAGAGAGTGTGGGTAATGCAAGATAGTGTAAGTTCATGTCAATGCAAGATAATATAAGTATCATGAAGGAGTAGCATTGACTTATGAAGAATAATACCCAGTCAGAGTAAAACAAGTCATGAAGCACCAGAATAATTCAAGAAAAGATACAACAGTTGAAAAAGAAAATTTAACACCAATGGAAAAAATAATAAATTTAGAAAAGAAAATAAAAATATGCACAAAATTAAAATGCAATGAATGAAAGTATGTAAATAAATTAAGTAAAATAGAATGGAAGTGAAGAAGATGAGAAGTCAAAGAAAATAAGAAAGGAAGAAGAAAGAAATAAGAAGGGAAAGAAAAGATTTGGATTTGGGGAAGAAAAGATAAGATAGTTGGCGCTGATTTGGATAAGTTGTGCGTCGCATGTGACGCGGACGCGGTCGCGTGGTGTGTGATATTTTTTAGGTGACGCAGACGCGTGGGTCACGCGGTCGTGTGGTCTGATTTGTGCTATTGGTGCGACTGCAGCCTCGCGTTCGCACAACTCTCTATTTTAAATGCATTTTACCAAAAATTTGGGTGACGCGTTCGCGCGGTTGACGCAATTGCGTGAGTGGCTATATTTTTAAAAACGACGCGGACGTGTGGGGCACGCGTTCACGTGATAGGGCTTGTGCTTCTAGCATGATTCCAGCCCAGCTCCATCATAACTTACTGCCAAACACACTTTTACGTCGATTTTGCAGGGCACGCGTTCGCGTGGGTGATGCGGACGCGTGCGAGGCATATTTTCAAAATGACGTGGCCGCATCAGCGACGCGGTCGTGTAGGCATGTTTGTGCCTAAGGCACGCCTCCAGCCATGCTTTCGCGTGACTTTCTATTCAATTTTATTTTCTTCCCAATGCACCTGTGACGCGGACGCGTCAACGACGCTTACGCGTCACGTACGTGTTTTTTTTGTTTTTTTTTTGTTTTTTTTATACAATATGCAGATGCAAATGCAGAATGCAGATGACTATGCAGAAATTATGAATGAACACGAGTGAAAATAAAATAAAATAAAACTAAGAACAAAAAGGAAAGAATATACCATGGTGGGTTGTCTCCCACCTAACACTTTTAGTTAAAGTCCTTAAGTTGGAAATTTGGGGAGTCCTTTGTTATGGTGGCTTGTACTTGAACTCATCCAGGAATCTCCACCAATGTTTGTGATTCCAATGGCCTCCAGAGTCCCAAACTAGTTGCATAAAGCCTTCAAGCAAGTTAAAGCAAGTGACAAGGCCCTTTGAGTGTTGATTGTTGGAATGAATTCCGGGGTCCCAAACCTTGCTTTTGCACCCGTCTTCTTGTTGACCATCTTTGTTCCAACCGGGTGGTAAGCAATCCGAATTCTCACTCAGGCATCTAACACAGCTTCCTAGACCCATTCAATTTAGTATCCTTCCAACCTTGATAACTCAGCTGTGAGCTTTCTACCACAATGAACCTAGGATTGTGTTGCGAACCACTAACCATCTCCCTCTTACTCTTATAGCCACAAAGAGCTCTAAGTTGCCCATTTGTCTCAAGCAATGCATATTCAAGTGAGCTAATTAAGCTTAGAGATGAGAGATTTGCCCACTTGAATGAAGGGATGGATGGTGATGGCTTTGGGGGAGAGGTCTCCAACAACTTTGGCAAGGTGACTTCCAGCTCCATTCCCTTGAGCTCTTCCTTGACAACTTCCACCTCCTTACAGGTCTCTTTAATTTCAACCTCTTCCTCTTGGTAGATTTCTTCTAATTTAGTTGCTTCTTCATTGCTTACCAAAGATATAGGAGGTTGTGCTTCTTCTTCTTCAATCTCCATGTCAAGTCCAATGGGAGCAGATTCAAATGTAGATAAGAATTCAATAATGATTGAATCCATCTCTTGATCATCCCCTTCAAAGTCTTCAACCATGATATGCCTTGGAGGTTGTACACCCTCCTCAATATCAAATTCAAACTCTTTAGAAGGGGGCTCTGTAACTTGACTTTCCCATGGAGGTTCAACATCTCCCAAGTCTTCAACCAATTCTTCTTCTTCGATAATTTCGGCTTCCTCCACTTGTTCCAGTACAAAGTCATGCTCCACACTGTCCACTGGAGTTTCTAGTATCTCCTTCATGCTACGTTCTTCATTAGATTGTCCACATGAAGCCATGGGGGTTCCTTGAGTGTCCGAACGTCGGGAAGGCAATCGATTTATTACTTGATTCAATTGGTGAAGGGTTGCATGAAATTTATTCACTGTTTCCTTGAGACGCTCCTGTGATTCTCGGGTCGATGGATATGGACATGGTGCATATGGAAGTGGTGGTTCTTGGGAGGAATTTGATTGAAATTGGGGTGGGTAAGGGTTAGGGTCATATGGAGGTGAATGGTGATGGGTGGCTTGTGAGTATGGTGGTTCATAGCTATGTTGAGGATGTGGTTCATAGGCTTATGATGGGGCTTGCTGATAACTACAAGGGGGTCCACCATATCTATCATCTTGGTATGCACCTCGGAATGGCTCCTGACCATAGTAGTTTGGTGGGTGTTGGTTGTCACGAAAGGGTCCACCATAACTATTGTCTTGACATGCATTGTGGAATGGTTGTGGTCCATGGTATCTTGGAGGGTATTGTTGCCTAAAGGGTTTATCAGATCCTCGTGGCTCCTTCCATTTTTGATTGTTTTGACCTTGATGCATGTTCCTATTATAGCTTCCATTACTTTCAACAACATTAGAACCAAACTCAAAGCGATGGGGATGAGAACTCATAGTAACTAATAAAAATTAAAAATAAAAATAAAAAGAAATAAACAAGCAAAATAAAATATTCACAAAAACCAATAATAAGGCACACGTTTGCAATACCCCGGCAACGGCGCCATTTTTTGACGAACTGATTTCTGCCGGTAAATAATTTTATAAAAATAATCACGTTATAGATATAGTTTCTAAAACAACAGAGAATCCTTTCGTACAAAAATTTGGTTGTCACAAGTAACAAAACCCAATAAAATTTATAACCGAAGTATTTAAACCTCGGGTCGTCTCTCAAGGAATTGCAGGGAGGTATGATTTATTATTGGTTATGGAAAGGTAGAATTTTTTTTGGGGATTTTAAAATAAGGAACAAGTAATTTAAATTCACAAGAAAAATAAATTAATAATTATAAAATCTCTTGGCAAGGTATTAGAACTGGAAATCCTATCCCAGTTATCCTTATCAGGTGTGATGAGAATTGTTTTTTGCTCCCACTTAGTTGACCCTTACTAAATAAAGGTAAGTCAAGTGGATTAATTAAGTTGATTCCTCAGTCCTAGTCAACTCCTATGGAAAGATTAGATTTAGAGGGATCCAAATCAATCAGCAATCCTAATTTCCAATCAACTGCCGAGTTTGACAACTCAAGTGTTACCAATTACTTAACCAAAGCAAAAAGGGAGAAAATCTACTTGAATAAAAATGCCTTCAGATGGGAAGCAGCAGTAACATAAATAAAAGAAAAAAAATCCTAAATCTGAAATACCTCAAATTATATTAAATAAAGAAATCAACTTCTAACATGGAGTTCATAAGCCAAATTGAAAAGATAAATAACAACAAAAGTAATAGAATAAATAAAAGTAGAAAATAAATTAAAGGAACATTGAACCTGGAATAAGAGAAATAGCCTAATCATAATAGAAATCCTAAATCCTAATCCTAATCCTAAATCCTAAGAGAGAGGAGAGAGCCTCTCTCTCTAAAAGCTACATCTAAATCCTAAAATTTATGAATTATGTATGTTGTTTCAATTGTTGTATTAATGAATGGATTGATTCCCCAACTTTGTAGTCTCTAATCTGTGTTTTCTGGGCTAAAAACTAGGTTAAAAACAGGTCCAGGTCGCTGCAAAGTCACGCGGAAGCGTCATCCACGCGTTCGTGCGGATTGGGTTTTTGCTAGGTCACGCGTCCGCGTGATCCACGCGTTCGCATCACCTGGATTCGGGGCAGCTATGGCAAATTATATATCGTTGAGAAGCCCCGGATGTTAGCTTTCCAACGCAAATAGAACCACATCATTTGGAAATTTGTAGCTCAAGTTATGATCAATTTAGTACCAAGAGGTCAAGCTGGACATCTTTAGCAATTCCTTCAATTTCTTGTATTCCTTCCACTTTTGCATGCTTCCTTTCCATCCTCTAGGCCATTCCTGCTCTGTAATCTCTGAAAACACTTAACACACATATCACAGCATCGAATGGTAATAAGAGAGGATTTAACATAGCAAATTAAGACCAAAGAAACATGTTTTCAATCAAAGCACAGAATTAGGAAGGAAAATGTGAAACCATGCAAATCATATGAATAAGTGAGTAAAGAGTTGATAAAAACCACTCAATTAAACACAAGATAAACCATAAAAGTGTGGTTTATTAGGCATCTCAGGGATTTCTTGATGAGGGACTTCCTCATGCTCTTATTGAGGTCCATGAGTGCGCTCTCTTGTTTGCTCCATCCTCTTTCTAGTGATGGGCTTTTGAGAAGCAACAGCCTTCCCTTTCTTCTTCCTAGAGGTTTCTCCTACCTTAGGTGCTATTAATGGTTATGGAAAAAAAAAAAGCAGAGCTTTTTTCCACACCAAACTTAAAAGGTTTGCTCATCCCCGAGCAAACAAAGAAAGAAAGGATTAGAAGAAGAAGAGGTGGAGGAGATGGAGGTGTGTGAATAGTTCGGCCAAGGGGGGTTTTAGGTGGTTATGATGTGTGAAAATGAAGGAGTGATGAGGGGCTTATATAGGAGTAGAGTTGAGAGGGAATTCTTGTAATAGGGGTTGGGTTTGGGAGGGAGATGGTTTGAATTTGAGTGGTTGGGGGTATATGGGTTGTATGATGGTTTTAGAGGAGAAATGGAGGTGATTGGTGGAGATTATTTTGGGGAAGAGTGTTATGGAAAGGTGTGAAGAAGAGAGAGAGTGATTTGGGGTAGGTGGGGATCCTGTGGGATCCACAGATCCTGAAGTGTCAAGGAATTTTGCTCCCTGCACCTTTCTAGTGTTTAAACACCCTCTGTGTGCCATTTCTGATGTTTAACGCCAATTTTGCTGCCTATCCTGGTGTTAAACACCAGGCTAATGCCCCTTTCTGGCGTTAAACGCCAACCAGACACCCTTTTCTGGCGTTAAACGCTAGTCTGTCTGCCAATTCTGGCGTTTAACACCCAGAATGCTGTCAGACGCCCATTCTGCTATCCTTACTGGCGTTTAAATGCCAGTAAGCCTGTCCTCAAGGGTGTGCTATTTTTTATGCTATTTTTGATTCCGCTTTAATTCTGCAGCTGTTTTTGTGACACCACATGATCATCAACCTAAAGAAAACACAAAATAACAATGGAAAATGAAATGAAAAAGTAATTAACATAGATAAATAAGATTGGGTTGCCTCCCAATAAGCGCTTCTTTAATGTCAATAGCTTGACAGTGAGCTCTTATAGTGCTTCACAGACACTCAGAGCATGATGGTGGCCTCCCAACACCAAACATAGAGTTTGAATGTGAGGGCTCTGCTTGACTCTATATTGAGAGAAGCATTTCATGTTCCTCTCCATGGTTACAGAGGAAAATTTGATGAGCGGATAATTTATACGCTTTTTGGCATTGTTTTTAGTATGTTTTTAGTATATTTTAATTAACTTTTATTATATTTTTATTAGTTTTTATTTAAAATTCACTTTTCTGGACTTTACTATGAGTTTGTGTATTTTTCTATGATTTCAGGTATTTTCTGGCTGAAATTGAGGGACCTGAGCAAAAATCTGATTCAGAGGCTGAAAAAGGACTGCAGATGCTGTTGGATTCTGACCTCCCTGCACTCAAAGTGGATTTTCTGGAGCTACAGATGCCCAATTGGCTCGCTCTCAATTGGGGTTGGAAAGTAGACATCCTGGGCTTTCCAGAAATATATAATAGTCTATACTTTGCCCGAGATTTGATGGCCCAAAAAGGCGTTCCAAATCAGCTCAAGAATTCTGGCGTTTAACGCCGGAACTGGCATAAAAACTGGAGTTAAACGCCCAAACTGGCACAAAAGCTGGCGTTTAACTCCAAGAAAAGTCTCTACACATAAAAGCTTCAATTCTCAGCCCAAGCACACACCAAGTGGGCCCCAGAAGTGGAATTTTACACTAAACACCCTAGCTTACTCATTTTTATAGGTCACCAGTTCACTATAAAAACTACTTTTAGTGATTCATCTTGTACCTCATGACATTCTATACATTTCATATTGTATCCTCTATGGCATGAATCTCTAAACCCCATTGTTGGGGGTGAGGAGCTCTGCTTTTCTTCATGAATTAATGCAATTACTACTGTTTTCCATTCTATCATGCTTGCTTCTATTCAAAGATATTCATTCGCACCTCAACCTGATGAAAGTGATGATCCGTAACACTCATCATCATTCTCACCTATGAACGCGTGCCTGACAACTAACTCCGTTCTACCTTAGATTGAATGCACATCTTTTAGCCTCATGATTCAGATCAGAGTCTTCGTGGTATAAGCTAGAATTATTGGCGGCCATTCCTGAGATCCGGAACGTCTAAACCTTGTCTGTGGTATTCTGAGTAGGATCTGGGAAGGGATGGCTATGACGAGCTTCAAACTCGCGATTGTTGGGCGTGTGACAGACGCAAAAGGATCAATAGATCCTATTCCAGCATGATCGAGAACCGACAGATGATTAGCCGTGCGGTGACAGCGCATTTGGAATGTTTTCACTGAGAGGACGGGAAGTAGCCATTGACAACGGTGATGCCCAACATAAAGCTTGGCATGGAAGAAGCCTTGCATGCATGAAGAAGAAGATAGTAGGAAAGCAGAGATTCAGAAGACAAAGCATCTCCAAAGCCTCAACCTGTTCTTCATTACTGCATAACAAGTATTTATTTCATGTTCTTTTACTTTTTACAATTAAATCTGAGAATTATTGATATCCTGACTAAGAGTTACAAGATAACCATAGCTTGCTTCAAGCCGACAATCTCTGTGGGATCGACCCTTACTCACGTAAGGTATTACTTGGATGACCCAGTGCACTTGCTGGTTAGTTGTGCGGAATTGTGACAAAGTGTGATTCACGTTTAAGAGCTCCAAGTCCTTTGGCGCCATTGTTGATGATCACAATTTTGTGCACCAAGTTTTTGGCGCCGTTGCCGGGGATTGTTCGAGTTTGGACAACTGACGGTTTATCTTGTTGCTTAGATTAGGAATATTTTATTTTTGTTGGTTTAGAGTCTTTTATTTGAGTTTAGTTTCATATTTTAAGTTTGGTGTCAATTGCATGCTTTTATTTTCTTTTAATTTTTTGAAATTGCATGTCCTTAGTTCTTTCTCGACTTTTAAAAATTCTAAGTTTGGTGTCTTCTTTGTGTTTTTCCTTTAATTTTCGAAAATTTGGGTTTGATTTTCTAAAAATTTTAAGTTTGGTGTCCCTTGTGCTTTTATTTACCTAAAATTTTTTCAAACATTTGTTCTTGGTGTACATCTTGATCTTTGGTATGCGAAATTGTTACTCAGGTTGTGAATTATTGTTCGAAATTGATTCTCTGGCAATGGCACCAAAAACAGATGCATAGAACCATGGTCTAAACATATCTTCACAACTTCGCATAACTAACCAGCAAGTGCACTGGGTCGTCCAAGTAATACCTTACGTGAGTAAGGGTCGAATCCCACGGAGATTGTTGGTATGAAGCAAGCTAAGGTCACCTTGTAGATCTCAGTCAGGCAGATATAAAATAGTAATGGGGTTTTCGAAATTAATAATAAAATAAGGATAGAAATACTTATGTAGATCATTGGTGAGAATTTCAGATAAGCGCATAGAGATGCTTTCGTTCCTCTGAACCTCTGCTTTTCTGCTGTCTTCATCCAATCAGTCTTACTCCTTTCCATGGCGGGCTTTATGCAAGGGCATCACCGTTGTCAGTGGCTACATCCCCTTCTCTTGTGAAAATGGTCCAAGATGCCCTATCACGGCACGGCTAATCATATGAGGTTCCCGATCATGCTGGAATAGGATTCACCCTCCTTTTGCGTCTGTCACTACGCCCAGCACTCGTGAGTTTGAAGCTCGTCAAAGTCATTCAATCATTGAATCCTACTCGGAATACCACAGACAAGGTTTAGACTTTCCGGATTCTCTTGAATGCCGCCATCATTCTAGCTTACACCACGAAGATTCCGATTAAGAGATCTAAGAGATACTCATTCAATCTAAGGTAGAACGGAAGTGGTTGTCAGGCACACGTTCATAGGGAATGATGATGATTGTCACGTTCATCACATTCAGGTTGAAGTGCGAATGAATATCTTAGAAGCAAAATAAGATGAATTGAATAGAAAACAGTAGTACTTTGCATTAATCTTTGAGGAACAGCAAAGCTCCACACCTTAATCAATGGAGTGCAGAAACTCTACCGTTGAAAATACAAAAGTGATAATGGAGTTCATTGGTCTCGGCCCCAGAGGGGAACCGGAGTAACCAAGACTCGAATACAATGATAAAAAGTTCTATTTATAATAAACTAGTCACTAGGGTTTACAGAAGTAAGTAATTGATGCATAAATCCACTTCCGGGGCCCACTTGGTGTGTGCTTGGGCTGAGCTTGAAGTCTACACATGGAGAGGTAATTCTTGGAGTTGAACGCCAGCTTTTGTGCCATTTTGGGCGTTGAACTCCACTTTGCAACTTGTTTCTGGCGCTGGACGCCAGAATTGGGCAGAGAGCTGGCGTTGAACGCCAGTTTGCATCATCTAAACTCGGGCAAAGTATGGACTATTATATATTTCTGGAAAGCCCTGGATGTCTACTTTCCAATGCAATTCGAAACGCGCCATTTTGAGTTCTGTAGCTCTAGAAAATCTATTTTGAGTGCAGGGAGGTTAGAATCAAACAGCATCAGCAGTCCTTTTTCAACCTCTGAATCTGATTTTTGCTCAAGTCCTTCAATTTCAGCCAGAAAATACCTGAAATCACAGAAAAACACACAAACTCATAGTAAAGTCCAGAAATGTGAATTTAACATAAAAACTAATGAAAACATCCCTAAAAGTAACTAGATCCTACTAAAAACATACTAAAAACAATGCCAAAAAGCGTACAAATTATCCGCTCATCAATCTTCAAAGTGTTCTTGGTGTTCATCTTGACATTCAAAGTTTTTTTGTTTGTCCTCTCTATTTTGATCTAAAATTTCTAAGTTTAGGGTCATTTTGTTGTTTTTCTCTTTTCTCATTAAAATTTAAAAATAAAAAAAATATATTTTCCTTATCTTACTCATAATTTTCGAAATTTGGCATTAAAGTAGTCAAAGATTTTCAAAATCATATCTTTTCTTTTTAGTCAAGTCAAAATTCTAATTTCAAAAATTGATCTTTTCAAATCTTTTTCAAAAATCAAATCTTTTTAATTTTCAATCATATCTTCTCAATCAAATCTTTTTCAAAATAATTTTCAATCATATCATTTTGATTGCTAATTTCAAAATTCTTTTAATTAATTAATTAATTTAGTCTTCAATTTGCTTTTATTTTATTTTTTTCAAAATTTTATTTTATTTTATTTTCCATTTATTTTATTTTATTCTATTTTAATTTCGGTCACTTTAATTAAATAAATAAAAAAATAAAAATATAATTTATTTGCAATTCATATCAATTCCCTTTTCTCCATCATGGACATAAGTGAAAATGAACAGTCCAGAAGGAGTCTGGGGTCATATGCTAACACCATTACAGCTGCATATGGGAGTAGCATCTGTATACCCCCCATCAAAGCAAGCAGTTTTGAGCTAAATCCTCAGCTCATTATCATGGTGCAGCAAAATTGTCAGTATTTCAGTCTTCCGCAGGAAGAACCTACTGAGTTTCTGGCACATTTCTTACAAATTGCTGACACAGTATGTGATAAAGAAGTGGATCAGAATGTCTACAGATTACTACTATTTCTATTTTTTGTAAAAGATCAAGCTAAGAGGTGGTTAAATAACCAACCCACAGCAAGCATAAAAACATGGAGACAGTTAACAGACAAATTCCTGAATCAATTTTACCCTCCAAAAAGGATGACACAGCTAAGGCTGGACATCCAAGGCTTTAGGCAAGAGGATAATGAATCCCTTTATAATGCCTGGGAGAGGTACAGAGGGATGCTGAGAAAATGCCCCTCTAAAATGTTTTCAGAGTGGGTACAGTTAGACATCTTCTACTATGGGCTTACAGAAAAAGCTCAGATGTCTCTAGACCACTCAGCTGGTGGATCTATACACATGAGAAAAACAATTGAAGAGGCTCAAGAACTCATAGATACAGTTGCTAGAAATCAACATCTATACTCAAATAGTGAGTCTTCCATAAAAGAAGAGGCTATGGCAGTAACTACTGATCCTAATCCTCAATAACAGATTGTTGAACTTAATCAGCAATTACTCCTTATGACAAAACAATTAGCAGAATTCAAAGAGATGCTCCAAGACACTAAAAATGCTAACAAGGATATGAAAGCACAATTGAATCAGACAAGACAGCAGCTATCTAAACAGATAACAGAAGAATGCCAAGCTGTCCAATTAAGGAGCGGGAAGACATTGAATAAATCAGCTCAAAGTAGCAGAAAGCCAAGAAAGGAATAACTGACAGAGGATGACCAAACCACTGCCCAAAATCCCTCTGAGGACAGCAAGAGCCCAAAGAAGAATAATTCTGGCGTTCAAACGCCAGAAAAGGGTGAAAGACTGGCGTTAAACGCCCAGTGGATGCCTAATCCTGGCGTTCAAACGCCAATGAGTGATCAGCCACCTACAAGTGCTGATAGTAACCCCTCTAAGAAGGCTTCTCCAACCACCTCTGTAGGGAATAAACCTGCAGCAGCTAAGGTTGAAGAATATAAAGCCAAGATGCCTTATCCTCAGAAACTCCGCCAAGCGGAGCAGGATAAACAATTTGCCCACTTTGCAGACTATCTCAGGACTCTTGAAATAAAGATCCCATTTCCAGAGGCACTTGAGCAAATACCCTCTTATGCTAAGTTAGTGAAAGAGATCTTAAGTCATAAGAAGGATTGGAGAGAAACTGAAAAAGTGTTTCTCACTGAAGAATGCAGTGCAGTCATTCTGAAAAGCTTACCAGAGAAGCTTCAAGATCCAGGGAGCTTTATGATACCATGCACAATAGAGGGTGCTTGTACTAAGACAGCTCTATGTGACCTTGGAGCAAGTATCAATCTAATACCTGCATCCACCATCAGAAAGCTTGGCTTGACTGAAGAGGTCAAACCAACCCAGATATATCTTCAACTTGCTGATGGCTCCATTAAATACCCATCAGGCATAATTGAGGACATGATTGTCAAGGTTAGGCCATTTGTCTTTCCCACTGACTTTGTAGTGCTGGAAATGGAGGAGCACAAGAGTGCAACTCTGATTCTAGGAAGACCTTTCCTAGCAACTGGACGAACTCTCATTGATGTCCTAAAAGGGGAAGTGACCCTGAGAGTCAATAAGGATGAGTTCAAGTTAAATGTTGTCAAAGCTATGCAGCATCCAGACATGTCAAATGACTGCATGAGTGTTGATATTATTGACTCCCTGGTGGAAGAGGTCAATATGACTGAAAGTCTTGAATCAGAGCTAGAGGACATCTTTAAAGATGTTCAGCCTGATCTAGAGGAATCGGAGGAAATAAAAGAACCTCTGAAAATCCCTCAGGAAGAGGAGAAACCTCCTAAACCAGAGCTCAAACCACTACCACCATCCCTAAAATATGCATTTCTGGGAGAGGGTGACACTTTTCCAGTGATCATAAGCTCTGCTTTAAATCCACAGGAAGAGAAAGCACTAATTCAAGTGCTAAGGACACACAAGACAACTCTTGGGTGGTCCATAAGTGACCTTAAGGGCATTAGCCCAGCAAGATGCATGCACAAGATCCTATTAGAGGATGATGCTAAGCCAGTGGTTCAACCACAAAGGCGGCTAAATCCAGCCATGAAGGAAGTGGTGCAGAAAGAGGTCACTAAGTTACTAGAGGCTGGGATTATTTATCCTATTTCTGATAGCCCCTGGGTGAGCCCTGTCCACGTTGTCCCCAAGAAGGGAGGCATGGCAGTGGTTCATAATGAAAAGAATGAACTGGTTCCTACAAGAACAGTTACAGGGTGGCGTATGTGTATTGACTACAGAAAGCTCAATACAGCCACCCAAAAGGATCACTTTCCTTTACCATTCATAGACCAGATGCTAGAGAGACTAGCAGGTCATGAATATTACTGCTTTTTAGATGGCTATTCAGGTTACAACCAAATTGCAGTGGATCCTCAGGACCAAGAGAGAACAGCATTCACATGTCCTTCTGGAGTATTTGCCTACAGAAGGATGCCCTTTGGTCTATGCAATGCACCTGCAACCTTTCAGAGGTGCATGCTCTCTATCTTCTCTGATATGGTAGAAAAATTTCTGGAAGTCTTCATGGATGACTTTTCAGTATTTGGAGACTCATTCAACTCCTGTCTTGACCATTTAGCACTTGTTCTGAAAAGATGCCAAGAGACCAACCTAGTTTTAAACTGGGAAAAATGTCACTTCATGGTGACTGAAGGAATTGTCCTTGGGCATAAAATTTCAAACAAGGAAATAGAGGTGGATCAAGCTAAAGTGGAAGTAATTGAAAAATTACCACCACCTGCCAATGTAAAGGCAATCAGAAGCTTTCTGGGACATGCAGGATTCTACAGGAGATTTATAAAGGATTTTTCAAAAATTGCAAAACCTCTGAGCAATCTGCTAGCTGCTGACATGCCATTTGTATTTGACACAGAGTGTCTGCAAGCGTTTGAAACCCTGAAAGCTAAGCTGGTCACAGCACCAGTCATCTCTGCACCAGACTGGACATTACCATTCGAACTAATGTGTGATGCCAGTGACCATGCCATTGGTGCAGTGTTGGGACAGAGGCATAACAAGCTTCTGCACGTCATTTACTATGCTAGCCGTGTTTTAAATGATGCACAGAAGAATTACACAACCACAGAAAAAGAGTTACTTGTAGTGGTTTATGCCATTGACAAGTTTAGATCCTATTTAGTAGGTTCAAAAGTGATTGTGTATACTGACCATGCTGCTCTTAAATACCTACTCACAAAGCAGGATTCAAAACCCAGGCTCATAAGATGGGTGTTGCTTCTGCAAGAGTTTGATATAGAAATAAGAGACAGAAAAGGGACAGAGAACCAGGTAGCTGATCACCTGTCCCGAATAAAACTAGTAGCAGGGGCGTCCCTCCCTCCTACTGAGATCTCTGAAACCTTTTTGGATGAGCAACTCTTGCTATTCAGGAAGCACCATGATTTGCAGACAGGAAAGGGAAGAAGCATGAAAGGCTTCTCTCAATACAGAGTCAAATAAAACCCCCACATTCAAACTCTAAGTTTGGTGTTGGGAGGCCACAGCCAAACACTAAGTTTGGTGTTAAGAGGCCATCATCATGCTCTGAGTATCTATGAGGCTCCATGAGAGCCTACTGTCAAGCTACTGACATTAAAGAAGCGCTTGTTGGGAGGCAACCCAATTTTACTTATCTATGTTAATTTCTATTTTCCATTGTTATTTTATGTTTTCTGTAGGTTGATGATCATGTGAAGTCACAAAAATAATTAAAAAAGTAAAAACAAACTGAAAAATAGAATGAAAAATAGCACACCCTGGAGGAGAAGCCTACTGGCGTTTAAACGCCAGTAAAGGTAGCAGAATGGGCGTTAAACGCCCAGTCTGGCACCATTCTGGGCGTTTAACGCCAGAAATGGGCACCAGACTGGCATTTAACACCAGAAAAGGGCAAGAAGCTAGCGTTAAACACCAGAAATGGGCAGCAACCTGCCGTTTAATGCCAAGATTGGCAGCAAAGGGCGTTTTGCAAGCCTAATTGGTGCAGGGATGGGAAATCCATAACACCTCAGGATCTGTGGACCCCACAGGATCCCCACCAACCTCAACTCACTCTCTCACTTCTTCACACCTTTTCATAATACTCTTCCCCAAATAACCTCCACCAATCACCTCCATTACTCCTCCAAAACCATCATACAAACCACCTACACCCACCCACTCAAATTCAAACCATCACTCCTTCTTTTTCCACATCATAACCACCTAAAACCCCCCTTGGCCGAATAATTCACACACCTCCATCTCATCCATCTCTTCTTCTTCTCCTCCTTTCTTTATTCTTTTGCTCGAGGACGAGCAAACCTTTTAAGTTTGGTGTGGAAAAGCTCAGCTTTTTTTTTTGTTTTTCCATAACTATTTATGGCACCTAAGGCCGGAGAAACCTCTAAAAAGAGGAATGGAAAGGCAATTGCTTCCACCTTCGAGTCATGAGAGATGGAGAGATTCATCTCAAAGGTCCATCAAGACCACTTCTATAAAGTGGTGGCCAAGACTCCTCATTGAAGAGGACAAGCCCATCACTAAGAAAAGGATGGAGCAAACAAGAGAGCCCACTCATGGACCTCAACAAGAGCATGAGGAAAATTATCATCATGAAATCCCTGAGATGCCTCAAGGGATGCATTTTCCTCCACAAAACTATTGGGAGCAAATTAACACATCCCTAGGAGAATTAAGTTCCAATAGGGGACAACGAAGGGTAGACCTCCTTCATGAAATTAGAAAAGATCAAAGAGTCATGAGAGAGAAGCAACAAAGGCAAGGAAGAGACATTGAGGAGCTCAAGCACTCCATAAGATCTTCAAGAGGAAGAACTAGCCGCCATCACTAAGGTGGACCCGTTCTTTAATCTCCTTGTTCTTTATCTTCTGTTTTTCCAAATTTTTATGCTTTATGTTTATCTATGTTTGTGTCTTTATTACATGATCACTAGTGTCTTAGTGTCTATGCCTTAAATTTATGAAAATGAATCCATCACCTCTCTTAAATGAAAAATGTTTTCAATTGAAAAAGAAAAAGAAGTGCATGAATTTCGAATTTTAAAACAGATTAATTATTTTGATGTGGTGGCAATACTTTTGTTTTTCTAAATGAATGCTTGAACAGTGCATATTTTTGATTTTCTTGATTCATGAATGTTAAAATTGTTGGCTCTTGAAAGAATGATGGAAAAAGGAGAAATATTATCTGATGATCTGAAAAATCATAAAATTGATTTTTGAAGCAAGAAAAAGCAGTGAATAGAAAGCTTGCAGCAAAAAAAAATGCGGAAAAAAAAAGAGAAAAGAGGGAGAAAAAGAAAGAAAAAGAAAAGCAAGCAGAAAAAGCCAATACCCCTTTAAACCAAAAGGCAAGGGTAATAAAAAGGATCTAAGGCTTTGAGCATCAGTGGATAGGAGGGCCCACAGGAATAAAATCCTGGCCTAAGCGGCTGAACCAAGTTGTCCCTAACCATGTGCTTGTGGCGTGAAGGTGTCAAGAGAAAATTTGAGACTGAGCGGTTAAAGTCGTGATCCAAAAGCAAAAAGAGTGTGCTTAAGAGCTATGGACACCTCTAATTGGGGATTCTAGCAAAGCTGAGTCACAATCTGAAAAGGTTCACCCAGTTATGTGTCTGTGGCATTTATGTATCCGGTGGTAATACTTGAAAACAAAATGCTTAGGGTCACGGCCAAGACTCATAAAGTAGCTGTGTTCAAGAATCAACATACTTAACTAGGAGAATCAATAACACTATCTGGATTCTGAGTTCCTATAGAAGCCAATCATTATGAACTTCAAAGGATAAAGTGAGATGCCAAAACTATTCAGAGGCAAAAAGCTAAAAGCCCCGTTCATCTAATTAATACTGATCTTCATAGATGTTTTCGGAATTCATTGTATATTCTCTTCTTTTTATCCTATTTGATTTTTAGTTGCTTGGGGACAAGCAACAATTTAAGTTTGGTGTTGTGATGAGCGGATAATTTATACACTTTTTGGCATTGTTTTTAGTATGTTTTTAGTATATTTTAATTAGTTTTTATTATATTTTTATTAGTTTTATTTAAAATTCACTTTTTTGGACTTTACTATGAGTTTGTGTGTTTTTCTGTGATTTCAGGTATTTTCTGGCTGAAATTGAGGGACCTGAGAAAAAATCTGATTCAGAGGCTGAAAAAGGACTGCAGATGCTGTTGGATTCTGACCTCCCTGCACTCAAACAGGATTTTCTGGAGCTACAGAAGCCCAATTGGCGCGCTCTCAATTGCGTTGGAAAGTAGACATCCTGGGCTTTCCAGCAATATATAATAGTCCATACTTTGTGATGCCACGGTATTTTGGCCAGTTTCACTGACCTTTTCTTTACTATTTTAGGGTAGTTTCATGCATTTTCTTAGGAAATAAGCAAGTTTTGGGTAGAATTTCACTTACATCTTGATTTAAGCATACATTGTGCACTTTACATGATTTCATGAGAGTTTTGCATGAATTAGATGACAAATTGGATGATGCATGTCTCATGATGTGGATTAGAACTTTGATGCACTTTATTGCTTGATTTCAAGACAAAGGAAGCAAGAAAGAACCACGTTAGCAGCCACGTTAGTCTAACTAACGTGACCATTAACGTGGAATGGGAGCAAGCTTGCAACGTTAATGGGAAAAGTAATCGCCAATAACGTCCTCGAAAGCCATCATAGCCCACGTTAAGAGTCACGTTAACTAAGTTAACGTGAACTCTAATGTGGAAGAAAGTAATAAGGCCAACGTTAGTGACACTCACCTTTGTCACTAACATTGGACCAAGCTCATTAGTGGCCGCGTTAAGAGCCACGTTAACTCAGTTAACGTGGACTCTAACGTTGGGAAGCAAAAGAGAAGCCAACGTTAGTGACACTCACCTTTGTCACTAACATTGGCCAAGCTACAATGAGCCACGTTAGTTGCCATGTTAACTTAGTTAACGTGGAAGCTCACGTGGAGAAAGCAAGTGATCGCCAATGTTAGTGACACTTACCTTTGTCACTAACGTTGGGATGTACCACCACAAGCCACTATGAGCCACGTTAACTTAGTTAACGTGGAAGCTAACGTTGAGGATAGGATGATGAGCCAACGTTAGTGACACTCACCTTTGTCACTAACGTTGGAGATGGCTATCATTACCACGTTAGAAGCCACGTTAACTCAATTAACGTCGACTCTAACATGGGAAGTAGAGGCACCTTGGAACATTAGTGACAAAGGTAAGTGTCACTAACGTTCTCGAAGAATTGGCAAGCCTACGTTAAGAGCCACGTTAACTAAGTTAACGTGAACTCTAACGTAGGGAGGGAGGACTCTCAACGTTATTGGAAAATATGAGTCTCAATAACGTGTGCGAAGGACCAAGAGGCAACGTTAGTGGTCACGTTGGTGCCACTAACGTTGAAGTTAACGTGGATCATCCCTGGGTGAGGAACGTTAGTGGAAAAGGTGATTGTCACTAACGTTCTCGAACCCGCACTCTCACTTAACGTTAACGCCACTAACGTCCGGAGCTAAAGACCCTTCCTACTTCACACTTTCTCTCTGCAAGTAAAGATAAGCCCACTGCAGAAGATAACTACTTCAAACTCAAAGATCCAAAGGCCCATATCCAAGACTTGAAGAATCAACTAGAAGATCAGAAGAGTAGTATATATAGGGGTAGTTTTTAATCAGGAAAAAAAAAGCTTTTTGGTGGATCGGAAATTGAGAACTACTCTCTGTATAATTTACTTTCTCTACACTTCTAGTTCTAGTTTTTATGATGTATTCTCCATCTTTGTTTTCCATTTCCAGAGCTATGAACAACTAAACCCCTTTCATTGGGTTAGGGAGCTCTGTTGTAATTTGATGGATCAATACTAATTTTCATTACTCTTCTTCTATCTTTTCTCTTGATTTTACTAGAAAGATTTCAATCTTCATCCAATTGGGTAGTTATCTTGGAAAAGAAGCTATTCATACTTGGATCTCTTCTGAACCTTGGAAGAGGAATGAAGAGATCATGCTAGAAATGCTTTCTCATGTTGGACCAAATTGGGTTTGGTAGGGTATGATGACTATAATCCTACCAACACTTGATTTGCGAATGGATGTGGTATAATCAGTGACCATACTTCATCTCTTCTCATGAGCAATTGACCAAGGAATTGGCTATTGATCAAGATTTGAGAGATTGAATTACCAAGGAATTGGAATTCGATCACTTAAGATTGCCAAGGAGATCAATGAATGCATTGATTGAGGAAGAGATGAAAATGAACTTGATCCAAAGAATGCAACATCTCCTAAGCCCAATGAATCCCCATTTTTGATCTTACACATTCTCTTTAATTTCTGCAATTTATTTTCATGAGCATCTTCCTCATTCCCATTTACAATTTTGTAATTTACTTTCCGTCATTTAATTTCAGCTCTTTACTTCCAGCTTTTACATTTTCTGCTATTTACTTTCCCGCCATTTAATTTCCTGCAACTCTCAAACCAAATTCTGCTTCGCTCGACTAGAACATTCCTCTAATTAAAGTTGCTTGACCAATCAATCCCTGTGGGATTCGACCTCACTCTATTGTGAGTTTTTACTTGACGACAATTCGGTATACTTGCCGAAGGAAAATTGTTGAAAGACAAGTTTCCGTGCTATCAAGTTTATGGCGCCGTTGTCGGGGATTAATTTTGTATCAACAATGACTAAATTGGAGGATAACTAGATTGAGCATTTTTCTTTTGTTTGATTTAAATTTCTGTTTGAGTTAATTACTTTCAGTTTTAGTTATTTTCCTCCCTTCCCCATACTCCTTTTTCTTAGTTATTTACCATTCAGTTCACTAACCCACTAACTGTTTGATATATTGCATCACTCACACTAATAGCAATTTTAACAAGAGTACTTTCTGCATCTATTTCCTTGCTTGTGCCTTGTTGGTTGTATGACAGGGAGAAGAAGCGGGGCTTCAACTTCCTTTGATTCTGAACCTGAGAGGACCTTCCTTAGATTAAGGAGGGAAGCAAGAGGAAAGAGAGTAGTTGGTGCTGAGGAAGAGGAGGAGTACTTTGAACCAGACATGGATGAAAACATGGAGAACCATCATGAAGAAGAGGCTCACAACCATGGCAGAAAAGGTCCAGCGCATTAGGCTGGACAAGAGAGAAGAGTTCTGGGTTCTTACATCAACCCAAACCCAGGAAACTGTGGAAGCAGCATCAAAAGGCCAACCATACATGCCAACAACTTTGAACTAAAACCACAACTCATCACCCTTGTTCAGAACAATTGTTCATTCGGAGGAGGTGTCCAAGAAGACCCCAATCAACATCTAACCACCTTCCTGAGGATATGTGATACTGTGAAGTCTAATGGTGTTCATCTTGACACCTATAGACTACTTCTGTTCCCTTTCTCACTTAAGGACAAGGCATCTAAATGGCTGGAATCCTTCCCAAAGGAGAGTTTAGCAACCTAGGAAGATGTGGTGAACAAATTCTTGGCAAGATTCTATCCTCCTCAACGGATCAACAGGCTGAGAGCTGAGGTGCAAACATTCAGGCAGCAGGATGATGAGACTCTATATGAAGCATGGGAGAGGCTCCAGGACCTGACAAGAAGGTGCCCACCATATATGTTCAATGAATGGGTGTAGCTACACATTTTCTATGAAGGCCTTTCTTATGAATCAAAGAAGGCAGTAGACCATTCATCCGGGGGATCTCTGAACAAGAAGAAGACCATTGAGGAGGCCATAGATGTCATTGAAACTGTAGCAGAGAATGACTATTTCTATGCTTCTGAAAAAGGCAACACTAGAGGAGTGATGGAGCTAAACAATGTGGATGCACTGCTGGCCCAGAACAAGCTTATTACCAAGCAGCTGGCTGACCTCACCAAGAAGATGGAGAGGAACCAAATGGCAGCAATCACCACCTCATCAGCAACCCAAGAGGGAGTGAATGCAGAGGCAGAAAGTGAGCAAGAACAAGCCAACTACATTGGAAACTCACCCAGGCAGACCCATGATCCTTACTCCAAAACGTACAACCCTGGTTGGAGGAATCACCCAAACTGTGGTGGGGAAATCAACAAGATCAAAGCCAAGATCAGAGACGTCACAACCCCAACAACCATGTAGCTCACCAACATTCCACACAGAGATCATATCAACACCACCCTAACAACACCTCTCCACATCCATACCAAAACCAAAATGACCCAACTCACCCATCCACTCTCAACTCACCATCATCTGAAGAAAGACTCTAAAAAATTGAGACTCTGCTTGAAGGCATATGCAAAGAGATTCAAGATAATAAGGTATTCAAAGAGGAGGTGCGAGCTAGTATCAAGAACCAGGGGGATACCATCAAGAGGCTGGAATTTTAAGTGGGATACTTATCTGAAAAGATTCCCAAACCTACTGATAGCTTCCCAAGTGACACAGAGAAAAATTCGAGAGGTGAAGCAAAGAAAGTCAGATGGGAAGATTGCAAGATGGTTACTATAAGTAATAAGGAGATTGAGGAAAAGCAAAACAAGCCATTAGAACAACTTGGAGAGACATCAGTAGAGAAACAGGAAAAGGATCACCAAGAACCCAAAATTTCACAAAAAGAGCTGACACAGAAGGAGCTGCTGAAACTCTATGTACCGTTTCTCCAATTACTCAATCGTGCTGTAGAGAAGAGAATATACTCAAGGTTTCTTGACCTGTTTGTATCCCTCCATGTAAACATACCATTCATCAAGGCTCTCCAACAAATGCCATCATACATTAAGTATATGAAGGAGCTGCTGACCAGGAAAAGCTCACTCAAGGGAGGACAAACAATAGTGATGAATAAGGAGTGCAGTGCTCTCATTCAACCAGAGTTGCCTATAAAAAGGAAGGACCCAGGGAGTTTTCACATCCCCTGTGCCATAGGAGAAACAATGTTTGATAAAGCACTATGCGATTTGGGAGCAAGCATCAACTTAATGCCTTTATCCCTTATGAAAAAGCTGCAGATCAATGAGATAATACCCACAGATGTAGTTATCAGGCTGGCTGACAAAACTCAAAAACAAGCAGTAGGAGTGGTTGAAAATGTACTGGTGAAGGTGGGAAAATACTTCCTTCCCACAGACTTTGTCATCTTGGACATGGAAGAAAGTCATACTCACCCAATCATATTGGGAAGACCGTTCTTAGCTACAGCCAGAGCACTCATAGATGTGGAGCGAGGGGAGCTAATTTTGAGGATCCATGATGAACAACTCAGCTTCAATGTCTTCAAACTCTCACAAGAAACAGATCATAATGAGATACTGAGGGAGGAGGCAAGCACTGAAGCATAACCAACACCTCTGGGAAACCACTTAGTTGAAGAACAAGGTAATCAGCAGCTGTCACAGCTCAAGAAAAATAAGGAGGAACCTAAACCACCAAAGTCATATGAGACCAGTGACAAAATTCCCTTAGAAGAAGAGGTCACAAAGAGCAAGGAAACATCAAAAGGGACAAAGAAGAAGGCACCAAGGAGGTGGAGGAACAAGAAGATCCCTACAGAGGACTTCTCTCCAGGGGACAAAGTAATCTCAGCTTACTTCCCAGCTATTCCCCCCGATCTCCCCACCATCCCATCTCAGTTACCTAAGGTCTTCACCATCAACAGAGTTCTTTCCTTAGAACATGTGGAGATCCTTGATGAAGCCAATGGATATAGGTCTACTGCAAGAGGGGAAGATCTGAAGCATTACCAACCACCATGACAAAGGCAAAACGTCAAGCTAGTGACACTAAAGAAGTGCTTCATGGGAGGCAACCCATGTTTTACATGCTTTTAAAAGTAGATAATAATGCAAGGTTCAGGGATTTTAAATCAACTTGACATGGACTTGAATGAATCCTTGTGTGCAACATATAATGAAGAATAAGTTTGGTGTTCAAGGCACACTAAGAGAACCTCAATGAAACCCATATCATGTCACTCTTAGGGGCCTTGAACAAATCTTTTACACCACACGGCACCAAACTAAGTTTGGTGTTGCCAATGTTGCACACATGGATGTTGAGTTAGTCAGTTGGTTTGCTCTATTGAATAGCACGGATGTAAGGAAGCACAAGTAGACACAAAGAGGACAAGCAAGAGGGAGAGCATGGGCAATCTCATGAGTAAAAGGTGGTGGAGTTCCCTATCTGTTCCATCTTTTTCAAGCTTTAAATAAGGAAAATCATGTATGAAATAGAACATGTCCATGGTAGTTTAGAAATTTTCAATTCCGTCTTTAAGTTTTTTATTGCCTAGGTTTATGATTACTAGTCAAGTTGCCTGTTTTCAATTCCATCCTGCTTATTGTGTTGCTTGTTTCCTTTTGAATCAAATAAAAAGAGAATGATTGTTATCAAAGACCAGAGTGGAGTTCATATTGTGGAGTAAGTTCTTTAGTGTGTAATGTGGTCATAAGTTAGCTAAGTTGGTTCACCAACAAGGGTGGGAAGACAACTATCTGTCCTGAATAATATGCTTGAAACACACCCCATGAGACTAGCTAAATAACAAGATCCTAATAAGAAAAAGGGGAAAAGAACAATAAGAGTTGAAAAATAAAAAAAAGTTAATAAAGAATAAGGCTAGGCACCAAGGGTTTGAAACTTGAGAGATGTGTCTGTGGTGCTCCTGTACCAAGGATCTGCTTGGATGAATGAGTTCGTAGGAGTGCTTCATCACTTGGTAACTTGGGTTAACTAACCCGGGATTATCAACTGAAAATCCACTATCAAGAGCAACCTTGCTACAGAACATTTAGTAACCCAAAGAGGTGCTGGACACCAAGGTCTCAAGAAAGGAAATAACAAACCATGTGCCTATGGTGTGTATGTATGGGGGAAAGAGACTTGAGGGAGTAAGTCCTTAGGGGTGTCTTAACACCTAGCACCTTGAACCAACTGGTACGGGAGTGCTGGCTGAAAGCTTATCTTAAAGAGTCGCCCCCTCACAGAGCACTTAGCCTAAGAACACAAATAAGCCCTGAAAACAATAAAAGGATCAATGAATAAGAGTCTCATAGGGTGTAATTAAGTGAGTATTCCAGGACATGATAAAGGTCTGAAAACCAGTGAAGGAATGAACCTAAGTTGCTATGCATGAAACCACCATAAAACCAAGGATATGACCTCCACAATAATGACTCATTCCTCTTGGCATTCCATTCATCATTCTCTTGTTCCAGTACTTGCTTAGGGACAAGCAAGCTTTAAGTTTGGTGTTGTGATGCCAGGGCATTTTGGCCAGTTTCACTGACCTTTTCTTTACTGTTTTAGGGTAGTTTCATGCATTTTCTTAGGAAATAAGCAAGTTTTGGGTAGAATTTCACTTACATCTTGATTTAAGCATACATTGTGCACTTTACATGATTTCATGAGAGTTTTGCATGAATTAGATGACAAATTGGATGATGCATGTCTCATGATGTGGATTAGAACTTTGATACACTTTATTGCTTGATTTCAGGACAAAGGAAGCAAGAAAGAACCACGTTAGTAGCCACGTTAGTCTAACTAACGTGACCACTAACGTGGAATGGGAGCTAGCTTGCAATGTTAATGAGAAAAGTAATCGCCAATAACGTCCTCGAAAGCCAACATAGCCCACGTTAAGAGTCACGTTAACTAAGTTAACGTGAACTCTAAAGTGGAAGAAAGAAATAAGGCCAACGTTAGTGACACTCACCTTTGTCACTAACGTTGGACCAAGCTCATAAGTGGCCACGTTAAGAGCCACGTTAACTCAGTCAACGTGGACTCTAACGTTGGGAAGCAAAAGAGAAGCCAACGTTAGTGACACTCACCTTTGTCACTAACGTTGGCCAAGCTACAATGAGCCACGTTAGTTGCCACGTTAACTTAGTTAACGTGGAAGCTAACGTGGAGAAAGCAAGTGATCGCCAACGTTAGTGACACTTACCTTTGTCACTAACGTTAGGATGTACCACCACAAGCCACTATGAGCCACGTTAACTTCCACGTTAACTTAGTTAACGTGGAAGCTAACGTTGAGGATAGGATGATGAGCCAACATTAGTGACACTCACCTTTGTCACTAACGTTGGAGATGGCTATCATTACCACGTTAGAAGCCACGTTAACTCAGTTAACGTGGACTCTAACGTGGGAAGTAGGGGAACCTTGGAACGTTAGTGACAAAGGTAAGTGTCACTAACGTTCTCGAAGAATTGGCAAGCCTACGTTAAGAGCCACGTTAACTAAGTTAACGTGAACTCTAACGTAGGGAGGGAGGACTCTCAACGTTATTGGAAAAGGTGAGTTACAATAACGTGTGCGAAGGACCAAGAGGCAATGTTAGTGGTCACGTTGGTGCCACTAACGTTGAAGTTAACGTGGATCATCCCTGGGTGAGGAACGTTAGTGGAAAAGGTGATTGTCACTAACGTTCTCGAACCCACACTCTCACTTAACGTTAACGCCACTAACGTCCTGAGCTAAAGACCCTTCCTACTTCACAATTTCTCTCTGCAAGTAAAGCTAAGCCCACTGCAGAAGATAACTGCTTCAAACTCAAAGATCCAAAGGCCCATATCCAAGACTTAAAGAATCAACTAGAAGATCAGAAGAGTAGTATATATAGGGGTAGTTTTGAATCAGGAAAAAAAAAGCTTTTTGGTGGATGGGAAATTGAGAACTACTCTCTGTATAATTCACTTTCTCTGCACTTCTAGTTCTAGTTTTTATGATGTATTCTCCATCTTTGTTTTCCATTTCCAGAGCTATGAACAACTAAACCCTTTTCATTGGGTTAGGGAGATCTGTTGTAATTTGATGGATCAATACTAATTTTCATTACTCTTCTTCTATCTTTTCTCTTGATTTTACTAGAAAGATTTCAATCTTCATCCAATTGGGTAGTGATGACAAGTCATCTTAGCCTATTTTAACTAGTCTTTTTCTTTTGTTTTCATTAGAATTATGCACTTTCTTGAGCTACAAGCAAGCTAATTGAGTAGATTTTCATGTTTCCCTTGATTGAACCAACCATATATGAATTCATGCCATTTCATGAGGTTTTATGCTATATTTGTTGCATATTATGAAAGAATGAATATCTCATGATTTTGAGCATAGCTTTGATGAGTTTGGTTGATTAATGATAGGTGAAGAAAGCTTGGAGAAAGGTTGAAGCAAGAAGGAATGGCTAGGAGTGAAGAGAGGACAATGGAATAAGTGAAATTGAACCAGGAAGCAAAAAGCTGGACCTTAAGTTAGCATCAAACTTTTGCACAAACTTTTGGTTGAAAAGTTAGCCCCAACGTTAGCCCCCTAACTTGGAGGCTAACGTTGGAACTTGAAAATTCTCCCCTGGGCACCAAAAGTTTGCGCCAACGTTAGCCCCCTAACTTTGAGGCTAACGTTGGCACATGAATTTCTCCCCTGGGCACCAAAAGTTTGCGCCAACGTTAGCCCCCTAACTTTGAGGCTAACGTTGGCATGAGAAAATCTTCCCTGGCCACCTAACGTTTGCGCCAACGTTAGACCCCTAACTTGGAGGCTAACGTTGGCACATGAAAATTCAATGGGGAAGGAGCAAAAGTTTGCGCCAACGTTAGCCCCCTAACTTGGTGGCTAACGTTGGCGCCACAAGCACACTAGGCAAGGCCAACGTTAGGGTCAAAGTTAGACCCCTAACGTTGGCACCAACGTTGATATCAGCAATTTGTGCTAGCTGATATGAAAAGTTGGGGAAGGAGAATTCACTTCTCTTCCTCTTCATTTTATTGCTTTCTATTTCAATTGCAATTGTCTTGGATCTTGGGTTGGAGAATTGAAGAAATTCTGTTTCAATCTCATCCTTGGATCTCTCTGTTCATTTACTGCTTAATTGAATTTCCGTTTCTGTTACCTGCTTCTCATCTAATTTCTTTGCAATTTACAATTTCCTTGCAATTGTTCTTGTTAGATCTAGGAAGGCATTGAGATCTAGACTTGGTTTTCTAGTCTCTGGGTCCTGAGATCTGATTTCCTATTTCAATTCTCTGTTTACTGCTTTCCATGTTCATCTACTTTGCCGTTTCGGATCTGATTCAATCCCAATTCCCTTTTTCTCTTCTGTTTAATGCAATTTAACTTTTCCTTGTTTAATTTCTGCAAACCCACGTCCCAATCCCCTTTACATTTCAAGCAATTTACATTCCTTGCACTTTAAGATTCCGTAATTTACATTTCTTGCACTCTAAGTTTCTGCCATTTAATTTCTTGTTCCTTAAGATTCAGCAATTTAATTTCCTGCTCTCTTTACTTTCATGCAATTTACATTCTGCAAATCACAAATCACCCAACCAACACTCAATTCGCTTGACTAAATCAACCACTAAACTAAAATTGCTCAATCCTTCAATCCCTGTGGGATCGACCTCACTCCCGTGAGTTTTTATTACTTGATGCGACCCGGTACACTTGCCGGTTAGATTTGTGTGTTTTGGGAGAAATTTATTTTTCACCAAAATACTCATCAAGTTTTTGGCGCCGTTGCCGGGGATTGATTAGATTGACAATGATTAAGTGAGGTGGTGATCTAGATCAAGCATTTTTTCTTTAATTTTTGACTAACCCACTAACTGTTTGAAGTTTTGCCTAAGCTGATAGAAACCTCATTCTAGCAATAGAGTGAAATTTCCTTGGCTCATCCTGCTGAATATGATTTTCATAGCTTGAAAAACAAACGAGAGGAGTGGTTTTCGTTCATTTCTCTCTCAAGTTTGCCAACTGTTTGATACTTTGTGTCAACTGATCCTTCAATCATATCCTGGCCTGAATATGCTCTATCTTCACTTGAATTGGTTGTGACTGTGCAGATCATGGAAGGGAACTCAACAAATTCGAGCAATCATGAGAGTAATACCCCCACCATGGACGATAATGTAACCCATGGTTCGAAGCAACTATCCATAGCCATGAATGATGTTGCCCAATGGTTTGAAGCTTTTCCACAAGGAAGCATTATCGGATGGGAAGAACTGATGAATGGACTCCTAGTCAAATTTAACCCATCACAAAGAATTGTTAAGCAAGAGGCAGAAGTGCATCCATTAGAGAAAGAAATTGAAGGTGCTCGTGCAGTAATAAGCCAAAACAAGCAGATGCATCAGCAGACTCTACAACAATTAGATATGATGGCTAAAAAAATCACTGAGTTGAGACATGCTGTAGTACATACATACAACCTGACTCAAAGCTCATATGGGTGTAATCAAGCTGAACAAAGCTTTGGGGCCATTAACCATGAGCAACAAAGCTATGAGCAACTACAAGCTCCAAGCAATCACTCTAGCATGCTCCAGAACAGACCTCAGAATGATGTGTACAATCCACCTTGGAGAACTCATTCTAATGGGAGGGGGGTTGAGAACCAAAACCAAACACCAAGGGACTTCAACTGCAACAATCCCAACTTCAAAAATCAACTTAAAACACACCCCCACAACAACAATCACACACACTTCCAACCCCGTCCTACCTCACCATTCGCTCAAAATGACCTTCATCAACCACCACAATTGCCACAACCACTTCCAACCTTTCAAAGGATCTATATTCTAGAAATGCTGATGGAGAGGTCCATCAAAATTCAAGAAATGATGGCAATAGAGCGGGAAGAAATAAAGAAGCATCAAGAGATGATAAGCAAGAACCAGGAGGCTTCACTCAGAAGACTTGAAAGGCAGGTGGAACAATTAGTGCAAAACCTTGCTGAATTGGGTGAGAAAAAGGGGACTTTGAACCCAAAGAGCCATGAAAAGGATGCTGTGTTGAAAGAGAAGGGAGTCATGGAGGAAAACAAGAAGGCTATGGAAAGAGAAACAAAGGGAAGGAAGCCCATAGCAAGAGGAGGAAACCTAAGGCAACAGAAGCCTCAACTTCCATGAGCACAGAGTGAAGGATGTCAAGCTAGTGACAATAAAAGAGCGCTTGTTGGGAGGCAACCCAACCCTAGGTAGTTTTCTATTCATAACTATTTTAATAAAAAGGTTAATTAGTTTTATCTATAATGCAAGAAGCTAAGTTTGGTGTTGCACACCAAAACAATCTAAAGGAGAATGCAGGATTCTAAGTTTGGTGTTTCACCAAAATCCCATTATAAAACACATTCTCACTTTCTGCATAATGTAGGCTTCAAGCATACTGGATGAACTAGTTAGCCATTTTACTGTTTTTCTTAGTTTCCAGTTCTTTTACTTTTGAAAAAGAAAAAGAAATTATCACACATGGTTAACCATTGGCAAGGTACTAAGTTTGGTGTTCCCACACCAAAGTAAGTTCAAAAAGCCCGCAGATAAATCATGAAAATTAACCATTGTTTCCAAGTGCTTGGGGAACAAGCAACTTTCAATATCATTGCAGAATGTCATACAAGCTTTTGGAGGTTTGAACATCATCAAAAAGGAGAAAGATGAACATGAAGGTCAGCAACAATGATGATGAGAAAAAAAGAAAGCAATTGAACTCCAATAGGTTGTATTGTTAAGTGATTATTCTACATCAAATATTGCTGTGATTGAAAGTTGGATTGTATCCTTAATTGCCCTGCCTGTCCGCATAGTATAGTTTTCCTTCTATATACCCCTGCATGCCTGCATAGCATAGTTTTTTTCTTATAATTCAATAAGCAAAATGTCTGATCAATCACAACATTCTTATCTTCAAAACTTGTTTGCACTCAATTTTCAAGAAATGCATCACATGAAAGTTCTTTGAAAAGAAGGATTGAGGAATCAAACAATTTTGAGAAAAGCAAAAGATTAGGAGAAGTGGTGGTTCTAGTTGTATGATTTTGTATTGAGGTTGCATGCTTGTGAAAACTTGCATGGGAGCTCATAGGCAGGACATGAAGTTCAAGGAAGTATTGTGGAGATTCTTAAAAATTTATTGATCCAAGAAGCAGCAAACAAAACAAAAATAAAGTAAAGAAAATACAAAAACAAAAAGAACATGGCCCAAGGCTCTGAGCATCAATTACTAGGCAGAAAAAGAAAGAAAGAAACAAAAACTCAAAGAGTTGTTATCCTAGTAAATGCTTGTGGTTGAAATGTGTCAAGGAAAGAGGCTTGAGCAAGTAAATCCTTAGGGGTGCTTTAACACCTAATACCTTAAAACCAACTGGTTTAGGAGTATTGATTGAAAGCTTATCTAAAGAGCCGCTTTGAGACATGATACTTAGAGTCGAGGCCAGAGCACAGAAACTATAAGCTGCTTCAAGGTGATTACATATAAAGAGATCTCCATGATACCATTTGGATGAAAATCCTAAGACCTACGACTCCCAATATGTAAGGACTAGTGAGCACTGAAGCCCTTGCATGAACATATGATTTAGAGTTCACCCCACTGTTACTTGATCACTTCACTCACTGTACTTTACAAGTGTTCCTCAATCCATCTTAATTGAAAGAATCTCTGAGCATAATTCATTTCTTGCTTGGGGACAAGCAAGCTTTAAGTTTGGTGCTGTGATGACAAGTCATCTTAGCCTATTTTAACCAGTCTTTTTCTTTTGTTTTCATTAGAATTATGCACTTTCTTGAGCTACAAGTAAGCTAATTGAGTAGATTTTCATGTTTCCCTTGATTGAACCAACCATATATGAATTCATGCCATTTCATGAGGTTTTATGCTATATTTGTTGCATATTATGAAAGAATGAATATCTCATGATTTTGAGCATAGCTTTGATGAGTTTGGTTGATTAATGATAGGTGAAGAAAGCTTGGAGAAAGGTTGAAGCAAGAAGGAATGGCTAGGAGTGAAGAGAGGACAATGGAATAAGTGAAATTGAACCAGGAAGCAAAAAGCTGGACCTTAAGTTAGCATCAAACTTTTGCACAAACTTTTGGTTGAAAAGTTAGCCCCAACGTTAGCCCCCTAACTTGGAGGCTAACGTTGGAACTTGAAAATTCTCCCCTGGGCACCAAAAGTTTGCGCCAACGTTAGCCCCCTAACTTTGAGGCTAACGTTGGCACATGAATTTCTCCCCTGGGCACCAAAAGTTTGCGCCAACGTTAGCCCCCTAACTTTGAGGCTAACGTTGGCATGAGAAACTCTTCCCTGGCCATCTAACGTTTGCGCCAATGTTAGACCCCTAACTTGGAGGCTAGCGTTGGCACATGAAAATTCAATGGGGAAGGAGCAAAAGTTTGCGCCAACGTTAGCCCCCTAACTTGGTGGCTAACGTTGGCGCCACAAGCACACTAGGCAAGGCCAACGTTAGGGTCAAAGTTAGACCCCTAACGTTGGCACCAACGTTGATATCAGCAATTTGTGCTAGCTGATATGAAAAGTTGGAGCCAAAGTTAGACCCCTAACTTTGGCTCAAACTTTTGGTCCAACTTTTGCTAACCTCAAAACCGGTTCAATTGGTTCACTTCGGTTCTTCTCCAAACTTCAAGAGCAATCAACCAAGGCCTCTTTCAACCCAATTCCACCAAGAGCAAAGGCCCAACTCAAGGCTTGAAGATCATTTGAAGAAAGTGTATAAATAGGATAGAATTCAAGTTCTTCGGGGAGCTTTCTTTTGGAATTTTCATAATAGTTTTTCGGAGAGCTTTGGATATTGAGTGATCTTTAATTTCTTTGTCTTGGGGAAGGAGAATTCACTTCTCTTCCTCTTCATTTTATTGCTTTCTATTTCAATTGCAATTGTCTTGGATCTTGGGTTGGAGAATTGAAGAAATTCTGTTTCAATCTCATCCTTGGATCTCTCTGTTCATTTACTGCTTAATTGAATTTCCGTTTCTGTTACCTGCTTCTCATCTAATTTCTTTGCAATTTACAATTTCCTTGCAATTGTTCTTGTTAGATCTAGGAAGGCATTGAGATCTAGACTTGGTTTTCTAGTCTCTGGGTCCTGAGATCTGATTTCCTATTTCAATTCTCTGTTTACTGCTTTCCATGTTCATCTACTTTGCCGTTTCGGATCTGATTCAATCCCAATTCCCTTTTTCTCTTCTGTTTAATGCAATTTAACTTTTCCTTGTTTAATTTCTGCAAACCCACGTCCCAATCCCCTTTACATTTCAAGCAATTTACATTCCTTGCACTTTAAGATTCCGTAATTTACATTTCTTGCACTCTAAGTTTCTGCCATTTAATTTCTTGTTCCTTAAGATTCAGCAATTTAATTTCCCGCTCTCTTTACTTTCATGCAATTTACATTCTGCAAATCACAAATCACCCAACCAACACTCAATTCGCTTGACTAAATCAACTACTAAACTAAAATTGCTCAATCCTTCAATCCCTGTGGGATCGACCTCACTCCCGTGAGTTTTTATTACTTGATGCGACCCGGTACACTTGCCGGTTAGATTTGTGTGTTTTGGGAAAATTTATTTTTCACCAAAATACTCATCAGGTAGTTATTTTGGAAAAGAAGCTATTCATACTTGGATCTCTTCTGAACCTTGGAAGAGGAATGAAGAGATCATGCTAGAAATACTTTCTCATGTTGGACCAAATTGGGTTTGGTAGGGTATGGTGACTATAATCCTACCAACACTTGATTTGGGAATGCATGTGGTATAATCAGTGACCATACTTCATCTCTTCTCATGAGCAATTGACCAAGGAATTGGCTATTGATCAAGATTTGAGAGATTGAATTACCAAGGAATTGGAATTCGATCACTTAAGATCGCCAAGGAGATCAATGAATGCATTGATTGAGGAAGAGATGAAAATGAACTTGATCTGGAGAATGCAACATCTCCTAAGCCCAATAAATCCCCATTTCTGATCTTACCCATTCTCTTTAATTTCTGTAATTTACTTTCATGAGCATCTTCCCCATTCCCATTTACAATTCTGCAATTTACTTTCCGTCATTTAATTTCAGCTCTTTACTTCCAGCATTTACATTTTCTGCTATTTACTTTCCCGCCATTTAATTTCCTGCAACTCTCAAACCGAATTCTGCTTCGCTCAACTAGAACATTCCTCTAATTAAAGTTGCTTGACCAATCAATCCCTGTGGGATTTGACCTCACTCTATTGTGAGTTTTTACTTGACGACAATTCGGTATACTTGCCGAAGGAAAATTGTTGAAAGACAAGTTTCCGTGCTATCACTTTGCCCGAGATTTGATGGCCCAAACATACGTTCCAAGTCAGCTCTAACTGGCACAAAAGCTGGCGTTTAACTCCAAGAAAAGTCTCTACGCATGAAAGCTTCAATGCTCAGCCCAAGCACACACCAATTGGGCCCCGAAAGTGGATTTTTACACTAAACACCCTAGCTTACTCATTTTCTGTAACCCTAGGTCACCAGTTCACTATAAAAACTACTTTTAGTGATTCATCTTGTACGTCATGACATTCTATACGTTTCATATTGTATCCTCTACAGCATGAGTCTCTAAACCCCATTGTTGGGGGTGAGGAGCTCTGCTGTTCTTCATGAATTAATGCAATTACTATTGTTTTCCATTCTATCACGCTTTCTTCTATTCTAAGATATTCATTCGCACCTCAACCTGATGAATGTGATGATCCATGACACTCATCATCATTCTCACCTATGAACGTGTGCCTAACAACCACCTCCGTTCTACCTTAGATTGAATGTATATCTCTTAGCCTCATGATTCAGATCAGAGTCTTCGTGGTATAAGCTAGAATTATTAGTGGCCATTCCTGAGATCCGGAATGACTAAACCTTGTCTGTGGTATTCTGAGTAGGATCTGGGAAGGGATGGCTGTAACGAGCTTTAAACTCGCGATTGTTGGGCGTGTGACAGACGCAAAAGGATCAATGGATCCTATTCCAGCATGATCGAGAACCGACAGATGATTAGCCGTGCGGTGACAGCGCATTTGGAACGTTTTCACTGAGAGGACGGGAAGTAGCCATTGACAACGGTGATGCCCAACATAAAGCTTGCCATGGAAGAAGCCTTGCATGCATGAAGAAGAAGATAGTAGGAAAGCAGAGATTCAGAAGACAAAGCATCTCCAAAGCCTCAACCTGTTCTTCATTACTGCATAACAAGTATTTATTTCACGTTCTTTTACTATTTACAATTAAATCTGAGAATTATTGATATCCTGACTAAGAGTTACAAGATAACCATAGCTTGCTTCAAGCTGACAATCTCCGTGGGATCGACCCTTACTCACGTAAGGTATTACTTGGATGACCCAGTGCACTTGCTGGTTAGTTGTGCAGAATTGTGACAAAGTGTGATTCACGTTTAAGAGCTCCAAGTCCTTTGGCGCCATTGTTGATGATCACAATTTTGTGCACCAAGATCCTTGAGCCTTAAACACAAGGTAGTCCTCATTCAGTTGCAGGACTAACTCTCCTCTGTCCACATCAATTGCAGCTCTTGCTGTGGCTAGGAAAGGCCTTCCAAGGATGATGAATTCATCCTCATCCTTCCCAGTGTCTAGGATTATGAAGTTAACATGGATGTAAAGGCCTTCAACCTTCACTAAGACATCCTCTACAAGTCCATAAGCCTGTTTCATTGATTTTTCTGCCATCTCTAGTGAGATTCTTGCAGCTTGTACCTCAAAGATCCCTAGTTTCTCCATTACAGAGAGTGGCATGAGGTTTATACCTGACCCCAGGTCACACAGAGCCTTCTCAAAGGTCATACTGCCTATGGTACAAGGTATTAAGAACCTTCCGGGATCCGGTTTCTTCTGAGGTAATTTCTGCTGAACCAAGGCATTCAGTTCATTGATGAGCAATGGAGGTTCATCCTCCCAAGTCTCATTACCAAATAACTTGGCACTCAGCTTCGTGATTGCTCCTAGATACCGAGCAACTTGCTCTTCAACAATATCTTCATCCTCTTTAGAGGAAGAATACTCATCAGAGCTCATGAATGGCAACAGTAAGTTCAGTAGAATCTCTATGATCTCTATTTGAGCCTCAGATTCCTTTGGTTCCTCATTAGGGAACTCCTTAGTGGTCAGTGGATGTCCATTGAGGTCTTCCTCACTGGAAATCACTGCCTCTTCCTCCTTTATAGGTTCGGCCACTTTGGATATATTGATGGCCTTGCACTCTCTCTTTGGATTCTCTTCTGTATTGCTTGGGAGAGTACTATGAGGGATTTCAGTAACTCTTTTACTCAGCTGACCCACTTGTACCTCCAAATTTCTGATAGAGGACCTTGTTTCAGTCATGAAACTGAGAGTGGTCTTAGATAAATCAGAGACTATGGTTGCTAAGTTAGAGAGGCTCCGCTTAGAATTCTCTATCTGTTACTAAGAAGATGATGGAAAAGGCTTGCTATTGCCAAACCTATTTCTCCCACCATTATTATTATTGAAGCCTTGTTGAGGCTTCTGTTGATCCTTCCATGAGAAATTTGGATGATTTCTCCATGAAAGATTATAGGTGTTTCCATGGGATTCTCCCATGTAATTCACCTCTTCCATTGCAGGATTCTTAGGGTCATAAGGTTCTCCTTCAGAGGAAGCTTCTTTAGTAGTGCCAGATGCAGCTTGCATTCCAGTCAGATTCTGAGAAATCATATTAACTTGCTGAGTCAATATTTTATTCTGAGCCAATATGGCATTCAGAGTATCAATCTCAGGAACTCCTTTCTTCTGAGTCATCCCATTATTCACAGGATTTCTTTTAGAAGTATACATGAACTGGTTATTTGCAACCATTTTAATGAGTTCCTGGGATTCTGTAGGTGTTTTCTTCAGATGAAGAGATCCACCAGCAGAGTGGTCCAATGACATCTTGGACAATTCAGACAGACCATCATAGAATATACCTAAGATGCTCCATTCTAAAAGCATGTCAGAAGGACACCTTCTGATCAATTGCTTGTATCTTTCCCAAGCTTCATAGAGGAATTCACCTTCCTTTTGTCTGAAGGTTTGGACTTCCACTCTAAGCTTGCTCATCTTTTGAGGTGGAAAGAATTTAGCCAAGAAAGCATTGACCAACTTTTTCCAAGAGTTCAGGCTTTCTCTAGGTTGTGAGTCCAACCATATCCTAGCTCTGTCTCTTACAGCAAAGGGGAAAAGCATAAGTCTGTAGACCTCAGGATCAACCCCATTGGTCTTAACAGTGTCACAGATTTGCAAAAATTCAGCTAAGAACTGATGAGGATCTTCCAATGGAAGTCCATGAAACTTGCAATTCTGCTGCATTAGAGAAACTAATTGAGGCTTAAGCTCAAAGTTGTTTGCCCCAATTGCAGGAATTGAGATGCTTCTTCCATAGAAGTTAGAAGTTGGTGCAGTAAAGTCACCAAGCATCTTCCTTCCATCTCCACCATTGTTCTCAGGTTCGGCTGCCATGTCCGCCTCTTTTTTGAAATTTGCTGTAATGTCCTTGGTGCACAAAATTGTTACTCTCTTACAATTTCGCACACATGACCAGCAAGTGCACTGGGTCGTCCAAGTAATACCTCACGTGAGTAAGGGTCGAATCCCACGGAGATTGTTGGTTTGAAGCAATCTATGGTTATCTTGTAAATCTTAGTCAGGAAGTCAGTTATGTTTATCAGTTGAATCGCAAATAAACAATAGAGCATGGATTAAAGGTTACTTGTTATGCAGTAATGGAGAATATGTTGGAGTTTTGGAGATGCTTTGTCTTCTGAATCTCTGCTTTCCTCTGTCTTCTTGTTCACGCACGCACGTCCTCCTATGGCAAGCTGTGTGTTGGTGGATCACCATTGTCAATGGCTACCTTCTATCCTTCCAGTGAAAACTACGCTCACGCACTCTGTCACAGCACGGCTAATCACCGGTTGGTTCTCGATCCGGTTGGAATAGGATTTACTATCCTTTTGCGTCTGTCACTAACGCCCAGCCTTCAGGAGTTTGAAGTTCGTCACAGTCATTCAATCCTTGAATCCTACTCGGAATACCACAGACAAGGTTTAGACCTTCCGAATTCTCATGAATGCCGCCATCAGTTCTAGCTTATACCACGGAGATTCTGATTAAGGAATCTAAGAGATACTCATTCGATCATATATAGAACGGAGGTGGTTATCAGGCACACGTTCATGGGTTGAGGAAGGTGATGAGTGTCACAGATCATCACCTCCATCACAGTTAAGCGCGAATGAACATCTTAGATAGGAACAAGCGTGTTTGAATGGAAAACAGAAATACTTGCATTAATTCATCGAGACACAGCAGAGCTCCTCACCCCCAACAATGGGGTTTAGAGACTCATGCTGTCAGAGAATACAAAGTTTAGATCTAAAATGTCATGAGATACAAAATAAGTCTCTAAAAGTTGTTTAAATACTAAACTAGTAGCCTAGGGTTACAAAATATGAGTAGACTATGATGGATGATACAGAGATCCACTTCTGGGGCCCACTTGGTGTGTGCTGGGCTGAGACTTAAGCAATTCACGTGCAGAGGCTATTTGTGGAGTTGAACGCCAGTTTTTATGCCAGTTTGGGCGTTCAACTCCAGCTTTTGATCCTTTTCTGGCGCTGGACGCTAGAATTGGGCAGAGAACTGGCGTTGAACGCCAGTTTACGTCTTCTATCCTTGTGCAAAGTATGGACTATTATATATTGCTTGAAAGCCCTGGATGTCTACTTTCCAATGCAATTGGAATCATGCCATTTCTAGTTCTGTAGCTCCAGAAAATCCACTTTGAGTGCAGGGAGGTCAGAATCCAACAACATCAGCAGTCCTTTTTCAGCCTGAATCAGATTTTTGCTCAGCTCCTTCAATTTCAGCCAGAAAAATACCTGAAATTACAGAAAAACACACAATTCATAGTAAAGTCCAGAAATATGAATTTTTCCTAAAAACTAATAAAAATAGACTAAAAACTAACTAAAACATACTCAAAACTATATGAAATTATCCCCAAAAAGCGTATAAAATATCCGCTCATCACAACACCAAACTTAAACTGTTGCTTGTCCTCAAGCAACTAGACAAATAAAATAGAAGACTAATAGGTTGAGAAGCAATAATATCTCAGAGTTTTTTTTTTTTTTTTGTATGAAGCTCAGATTCTAATTAGATGAGCGGGGCTAGTAGCTTTTTGCTTCCGAACAGTTTTGGCATCTCACTTTATCCATTGAAGCTCAGAGTGATTGGCATCTATAGGAACTCGGAATTCAGATAGTGCTATTGATTCTCCTAGTTCAGTGTGATGATTCTTGAACACAGCTTCTTTATGAGTCTTGGTTGTGGCCCTAAGCACTTTGTTTTCCAGTATTACCACCGGATACATAAATGCCACAGACACATAACTGGGTGAACCTTTTCAGATTGTGACTCAGCTTTGCTAAAGTCCCCAATTAGAGGTGTCCAAAGTTCTTAAGCACACTCTTCTTTTTGCTTTGGACCTTGACTTTAACCGCTCAGTCTCAAGTTTTCACTTGACACCTTCACGCCACAAGCACATGGTTAGGGACAGCTTGGTTTAGCCGCTTAGACCAGGATTTTATTCCTTTAGGCCCTCCTATCCACTGATGCTCAAAGCCTTGGGATCCTTTTTATTTTCTCTTGCCTTTTGGTTTTAAGGGTTATTGGCTGTTTGCTCTTGCCTCTTGGTTTTAAGAGCTTTTGGCTTTTTCTGCTTGCTTTTTCTTTTTCTTTCTAATTTTTTTTTTTTTGCAAGCTTTGTTCTTTGCTGCTTTTTCTTGCTTCAAGAATCATTTTTATGATTTTTCAGATTATCAATAACATGTCTCATGTTCATCATTCTTTCAAGAGCCAACATATTTAACAGTCTTAAACAACAAATTCAAAAGACATATGCACTGTTCAAGCATTCATTCAGAAGACAGAAAGCGTTGCCACCACATGTTACTAATTAGAATTTTTCTTATTAAAAACTCGAAATTTTATTGCCTCTTATTCAAAAGATCTACTATTTTATTCATGTTTGCTGATGATGAGAAAAATAGACTATAACTTAATTGGGGATAAAATCAAACTAGACACTAATTACTACTAATGATTATGTAATGAAGACACAAACATAGATAAGCACTTAACATAGAGAAAACGAAAAACAGAGAAAGTAAGAACAAGGAAGGAGTCCACCTTAGTGATGATGGCATTTCCTTCTTGAGGCACCAATGATGTTCTTGAGCTCTTTTATGTCTCTTCCTTGCCTTTGTGGCTTGATTCCTAGTGATTTTTGGTATTTCTATCCTCTGTTGCTTCCAATAATTATGTGGAGGGAAGTGCATCCCCTGAGGTATCTCTTGATTTGTAGCCACATGTTCTACCACTGAGCTATAGATCCTTCACGTAATTGTTTTACCACACCAAACTTAGAATGTTGCTCGCCCTCGAGCAAAAGAAGAGGGAATAGATGAAAAAGAAGATGTGGAAAGAAAAAACTAGGATTATGAGGAGGGAAGGTGGGGATCCTGTGGGGTCCACAGATCTTGAAATGATCCTGTGAGGTCCACAGATCTTGAGGTGTCAAGGCATTTACATCCCTGCACCAATTTGGGCATGCAAAATGCCCTTGCACACAACTCTGGGCGTTCAGCGCCAGGTTGGTGCCCATTTTGGGCGTTCAACGCCCATTTACTAGCCATTTCTGGCGTTGAACGCCAGAACCATGCTTGTTCTGGGCGTTCAGCGCCAGGATGTTGCCCATTTTGGGCGTTCAGCACCAGAACCATGCTCTGTTCTGGCGTTGAACGCCAGACAGGTGCTTCCTCCAGGGTGTGATTTTTCTTCTGCTGTTTTTGATTCCGTTTTCAATTTTTAATATTTATTTTGTGACTCCACATGATCATGAACCTAATAAAACATGAAAAAACCATGAAAGTAAATAAAAATTGGGTTGCCTCCCAACAAGCGCTTCTTTAATGTCCTTAGCTGGACCTTGCTGAGCTTTTAATCTAGCTTCAGCCTTGAGCATTCTTGCTCAATGTTGCCTTCTAGATAATGCTTGATTCTCTGTCCATTGACAATGAACTTCTTATCAGAATCAATATCTTGAAGCTCCACATAACCATATGGTGATACACTTGTAATCACGTATGGTCCCCTCCACCGGGATTTCAGTTTCCCGGGGAATAGCCTGAGTCTAGAGTTAAACAACAGAACCTTCTGTCCTGGTTCAAAGATTCTAGATGACAGCTTTCTGTCATGCCACTTTTTTTATTTTTCTTTATATAGCTTGGCATTTTCGAAAGCTGTGAATCTGAACTCCTCTAGCTCATTTAGCTGGAGCAATCTTTTTTCTCCTGCTAATTTGGCATCAAAGTTTAGGAATCTGGTTGCCCAGTAGGCCTTATGTTCCAGTTCCACGGGCAGGTGACATGCCTTACCATACACCAGTTGGTATGGAGAGGTCCCTATAGGGGTCTTGAATGCTGTTCTGTAAGCCCACAGAGCATCATCCAAGCTCCTTGCCCAATCCTTTCTACGGGTATTTACTGTCCGTTCCAAGATTCTCTTTAATTCTCTGTTAGAGACTTCAGCCTGCCCATTGGTTTGTGGATGATATGGAGTGGCCACCTTGTGGCGAATTCTATACCGAACCATGGCAGAGTAAAGCTGTTTATTGCAGAAGTGAGTGCCCCCATCACTGATTAGAACTCTAGGGACACCAAACCTGCTAAAAATATGTTTCTGGAGGAACTTCAGCACTGTTTTAGTATCATTGGTGGGTGTGGCAATAGCCTCAACCCATTTTGATACATAGTCAACTGCCACCAGAATATAAGTGTTTGAGTATGATGGTGGGAAAGGTCCCATGAAGTCAATTCCCCATACGTCAAACAACTCAATTTCCAAGATTCCTTGTTGAGGCAGGGCGTAACCATGAGGCAGATTACCAGCTCTTTGGCAACTGTCACAATTACGTACAAACTCTCGGGAATCTTTATAGAGTGTGGGCCAATAGAAGCCACATTGGAGGACCTTGGTGGCTGTTCGCTCACCTCCGAAATGGCCTCCATATTGAGATCCATGGCAATGCCACAGGATCCTCTGTGCTTCTTCTCTAGGCACACACCTACGGATAATTCCGTCTGCACATCTCTTAAAGAGATAAGGTTCATCCCACAAGTAGTACTTTGCATCAGTAATTAATTTCTTCTTTTGTGTCCTGTTGTACTCCTTGGGTATGAACCTTGCAGCTTTATAGTTTGCAATATCGGCAAACCATGGTGCTTCCTGAATGGTGAATAAATGCTCATCAGGAAACGTTTCAGAGATCTCAAGAGAAGGGAGGGGCGTCCCTTCCACTGGCTCTATCCGGGACAGATGATCAGCCACTTGGTTCTCTGTCCCTTTTCTGTCTCTTATTTCTATATCAAACTCTTGCAGAAGCAATACCCATCTGATGAGCCTGGGTTTTGAATCCTGCTTTGTGAGTAGATATTTAAGAGCAGCATGGTCAGTATACACAATCACTTTTGATCCTACTAAGTATGATCTGAACTTGTCAATGGCGTAAACCACTGCAAGTAGTTCTTTTTCTGTGGTTGTGTAATTTTTCTGGGCATCATTTAGAACGCGACTGGCATAATAAATGATATGCAGAAGCTTGTCATGCCTCTGTCCCAATACTGCACCAATGGCATGATCACTGGCATCACACATTAGCTCAAATGGTAATGTCCAGTCTGGTGCAGAAATGACTGGTGTTGTGACCAGCTTAGCTTTCAGCGTTTCAAACGCCTGCAGGCACTTTGTGTCAAACACAAATGGCGTGTCAGCAGCTAGCAGATTGCTTAGAGGTTTGGCGATTTTTGAAAAATCCTTTATAAACCTCCTATAGAATCCTGCATGCCCCAGAAAGCTTCTGATTGCCTTAACATTGGTAGGTGGTGGTAGTTTTTCAATTACCTCTACTTTTGTTTGATCCACCTCTATTCCCTTGTTTGAGATTTTATGCCCAAGAACAATTCCTTCAGTCACCATGAAGTGACACTTTTCCCAGTTTAAAACTAGGTTGGTCTCTTGGCATCTTTTCAAAACAAGTTTCAGGTGATCAAGACAGGAGCTGAATGAGTCTCCATATACTGAGAAGTCATCCATGAAGACTTCCAGAAATTTTTCCACCATGTCAGAGAAAATAGAGAGCATGCATCTCTGGAAGGTTGCAGGCGCATTACATAGCCCAAATGGCATCCTTCTATAAGCAAACACTCCGGATGGACATGTGAATGCTGTTTTCTCTTGATCCTGGGGATCTACTGCAATCTGGTTATAGCCTGAGTAGCCATCCAAAAAGCAGTAATAATCATGACCTGCTAGTCTTTCTAGCATCTGGTCTATGAATGGTAAAGGAAAATGATCCTTTCTGGTGGCTGTATTGAGCCTTCTGTAGTCAATACACATGCGCCACCCTGTAACTGTTCTTGTAGGAACCAGTTCATTTTTTTCATTATGAATCACTGTCATGCCTCCCTTTTTTGGGACGACTTGAACAGGGCTCACCCAGGGGCTATCAGAAATAGGATAAATAATCCCAGCCTCCAGTAATTTGGTGACCTCTTTCTGCACCACTTCCTTCATGGCTGGATTTAACCGCCTCTGTGGTTGAACCACTGATTTGGCATTATCCTCCAATAGGATTTTGTGCATGCATCTAGCTGGGCTTATGCCCTTAAGGTCTCCTATGGACCACCCAAGAGCTGTCTTGTGTGTCCTTAGCACTTGAATAAGTGCTTCCTCTTCCTGTGAATTTAAAGCAGAGCTTATGATCACTGGAAAAGTGTCACCTTCTCCCAGAAATGCATATTTCAAGGATGGTGGTAGTGGCTTGAGCTCGGGTTTAGGAGGTTTTTCCTCTTTCAGAAGAAAGTTCAGAGGCTCTTTCATGTCCTCTGAATCCTCCAAATCAGGCTGAACATCTTTAAAGATGTCTTCCAACTCTGATTCGAGACTCTCAATGAGATCAACTTTCATGCAGTCTGTTGTTGTGTCTGGATGCTGCATGGCTTTGACAGCGTTCAACTTAAACTCATCATCATTGACTCTCAGGGTTATTTCCCCCTGTTGGACGTCAATGAGGGATCGTCCAGTTGCTAGGAAGGGTCTTCCTAGAATGAGAGTAGCACTCTTGTGCTCCTCCATTTCCAGCACAACAAAGTCAGTGGGAAAGGCGAATGGCCCAACTCTGACAATCATGTCTTCAATCACGCCTGATGGGTATTTAGTGGAACCATCAGCAAGTTGGAGACATATCCGGGTTGGTTTAACTTCTTCAGTTAAGCCAAGCTTCCTAATAGTGGATGCAGGTATTAGGTTGATGCTTGCCCCAAGATCGCATAAAGCTGTCTTGGTGCAATCACCTTCTAATATGCATGGTATCAGAAAACTCCCAGGGTCTTTAAGCTTTTCAGGAAAGCTTTTCAGGATGACTGCACTGCATTCTTCAGTGAGGAGAACTCTTTCTGTTTCTCTCCACTCCTTTTTATGACTCAAGATCTCTTTCATGAACTTGGCATAAGAAGGTATTTGCTCAAGTGCCTCTGCAAATGGAATCTTTATTTCAAGAGTCATTAGATAATCTGCAAAGCGAGCAAATTGCTTATCCTGCTCTTCTTTCCGGAGTTTTTGAGGATAAGGTATCTTGGCTTTATATTCCTCAACCTTAGTGGTTAAAGAAGCCTTTTTAGAGGGGTTGTTATCAGCACTTGTGTGTGTCTGATCCCTCACTGGCAATTGAGTGCCAGAGTCAGAAGCTGGAGTGACGTTAGACGCCAGCTCACTGTTTGTTCCTGGCGCCTGAACGCCAGAAATGTGCCCATTTTGAGCGTTCAACGCTGGATTCTGCCCCATTTGGGCGTTCAACGCCAGATTCTTGCCCATTTCTGGCGTTGAACGCCAATTCTGCCTTGTTTCTGGCGTTGAACGCCAGTTTTGGGCATGGTCTGGGCGTTCAGCGCCAGCCTCCCACCCATTTTCTGGCGTTTTAGCGCCAGAATTATTTTTCCCTGGGCTCTTACTGTCCTCAGGTGAATCTTTGGTGGGTTGCTCATTTCTTGAATTTTTGATGCCTTGAGGTGGGGTTTTTAATGTTTTCCCACTCCTTAATTGAACTGCTTGGCATTCTTCTGCTATTTGCCTTGATAGCTGCTGCTTTGTTTGTTTAAACTGTTCGTCCATATGTATATTAGCTATGCTTGTCTCTTGTAGCCTGTCCTTGAATTCAGCTAACTGCTTTGTTAGAAAATCCAATTGCTGATTGAATTCAGCAGCTTGTTTTACAGTACTGAATTCAGCAGTTACTGTTTTAACCTCTTCATTCATGGAAGGGTTGCTGTTTAGGTACAGATGCTGATTCCTGGCAACTGTATCAACGAGCTCTTGAGCCTCTTCAATTGTCTTTCTCATGTGGATAGATCCACCAGCTGAGTAATCTAGAGACATCTGAGCTCCTTCTGCAAGCCCATAGTAGAAGATGTCTAACTGAACCCACTCTGAAAACATTTCAGAGGGGCATTTTCGTAGCATCTCTCTGTATCTCTCCCAGGCATCATAAAGAGATTCATTATCTCCTTGCTTGAAGCCTTGGATGTCCAGCCTTAGCTGTGTCATCCTTTTTGGAGGGAAATATTGATTCAGGAATTTTTCTGTCAGCTGTTTCCATGTCTTTATGCTGGCCTTAGGTTGGTTATTTAACCACCTCTTAGCTTGATCTTTTACCGCAAATGGAAACAGTAATAGTCTGTAGACATCCTGATCTATTTCCTTATCATGTACTGTGTCAGCAATTTGTAAAAATTGTGCCAGAAACTCTGTAGGTTCTTCCTGTGGAAGACCGGAATACTGGCAGCACTGCTGCACCATGATAATGAGCTGAGGATTCAACTCAAAGCTACTAACTCCAATGGAGGGTATGCAGATGCTACTCCCATATGAAGCAGTAGAGGGGTTAGAATATGACCCCAGAGTCCTCCTGGACTGTTCATTTCCACTTATGTCCATGATGGATAAAGGGATATAACTTGGATTGATTTACCTTTTTATTTATTTTATTTTATTTTATTTATTTTTATTTATTTATTTATTTATTTATTTATTTATTTATTTCGAAAATAAATCAAAATAAAATAAATAAAAATTGAGTGAAGATTTTCGAAAAACTGAGGAGAGAGAAAGTGGTTAGGAAATTTTGAAAAGGATATGATGATTTTTTTTTTGAAAAAAAGGTTTTAAATTTTAAAAAAAAATCTGAATTTTTGAAATAGATTTCGAAAATTTGCTTTTAAAATAGAGAGAAAAGATATTTTTGAATTTAAAGAGGAGAGAGAAAAACAATAAGATAGCACAAGATTTAAAATTTTTAGATCTAATGCTCCTTGTTTTTGAAAATTTTGGAGGGAAAACACCAAGGAACACCAAACTGAAAAATTTTAAGATCAAGACATAAGGAAAACTCAAAAACACTTTGAAGACTCACAAGAACATAAGAACATGAAGAAAGAACACCAAACTTAAAATTTTTAGAAAACCAAACCAAAATTTTCGAAAACCAAAGGGAAATCAACAAGAAAACACCAAACTTAAAGTTTGGCACACAATTTAATAGAGAAATTATTATTTATGAAAAAGGTTTTGAAAAGAATATAAAAGATTCTAACCCAATTACCAAGAACACAGATTAACGCTCTAGCCAAATGAGTTATGAATGTAACACTTGTTTTGAAGAAGTAAAATTTTTTTTTTTTTTGAAAAATCAACAAGAAAACACCAAACTTAAAGTTTGGCACAGGATTTAATAGAAAAAATTATTTTTGAAAAAGATTTTAAAAAATATGATAGCCAATTACCATGAACATAAACACCACGTTCTAACTAATTGAGCTATAAATTTAAAGTGTTTTAACAAGGGATAAATAATAAAAGACTCTAAACCAAACAAAAGAAAAAAATTTTTTTCCTAATCTAAGCAACAAAATAAACCGTTAGTTGTCCAAACACGAACAATCCCCGGCAACGGCGCCAAAAACTTGGTGCACAAAATTGTTACTCTCTTACAATTTTGCACACATGACCAGCAAGTGCACTGGGTCGTCCAAGTAATACCTCACGTGAGTAAGGGTCGAATCCCACGGAGATTGTTGGTTTGAAGCAATCTATGGTTATCTTGTAAATCTTAGTCAGGAAGTCAGTTATGTTTATCAGTTGAATCGCAAATAAATAATAGAGCATGGATTAAAGGTTACTTGTTATGCAGTAATGGAGAATATGTTGGAGTTTTGGAGATGCTTTGTCTTCTGAATCTCTGCTTTCCTCTGTCTTCTTGTTCACGCACGCACGTCCTCCTATGGCAAGCTGTGTGTTGGTGGATCACCGTTGTCAATGGCTACCTTCCATCCTTCCAGTGAAAACTACGCTCACGCACTCTGTCACAGCACGGCTAATCACCGGTTGGTTCTCGATCCGGTTGGAATAGGATTTACTATCCTTTTGCGTCTGTCACTAACGCCCAGCCTTCAGGAGTTTGAAGTTCGTCACAGTCATTCAATCCTTGAATCCTACTCGGAATACCACAGACAAGGTTTAGACCTTCCGAATTCTCATGAATGCCGCCATCAGTTCTAGCTTATACCACAGAGATTCTGATTAAGGAATCTAAGAAATACTCATTCGATCGTATATAGAACGGAGGTGGTTGTCAGGCACACGTTCATGGGTTGAGGAAGGTGATGAGTGTCACAGATCATCACCTCCATCACAGTTAAGCGCGAATGAACATCTTAGATAGGAACAAGCGTGTTTGAATGGAAAACAGAAATACTTGCATTAATTCATCGAGACACAGCAGAGCTCCTCACCCCCAACAATGGGGTTTAGAGACTCATGCTGTCAGAGAATACAAAGTTTAGATCTAAAATGTCATGAGATACAAAATAAGTCTCTAAAAGTTGTTTAAATACTAAACTAGTAGCCTAGGGTTACAAAATATGAGTAGACTATGATGGATGATGCAGAGATCCACTTCTGGGGCCCACTTGGTGTGTGATGGGCTGAGACTTAAGCAATTCACGTGCAGAGGCCATTTGTGGAGTTGAACGCCAGTTTTTATGCCAGTTTGGGCGTTCAACTCCAGCTTTTGATCCTTTTCTGGCGCTGGACGCCAGAATTGGGCAGAGAACTGGCGTTGAACGCCAGTTTACGTCGTCTATCCTTGTGCAAAGTATGGACTATTATATATTGCTGGAAAGCCCTGGATGTCTACTTTCCAATGCAATTGGAATCATACCATTTCGAGTTCTGTAGCTCCAGAAAATCCACTTTGAGTGCAGGGAGGTCAGAATCCAACAGCATCAGCAGTCCTTTTTCAGCCTGAATCAGATTTTTGCTCAGCTCCTTCAATTTCAGCCAGAAAAATACCTGAAATTACAGAAAAATACACAATTCATAGTAAAGTCCAGAAATATGAATTTTTCCTAAAAACTAATAAAAATAGACTAAAAACTAACTAAAACATACTCAAAACTATATGAAATTATCCCCAAAAAGCGTATAAAATATCCGCTCATCAGTCCTCTTCGGAGTGTTGTGCTTTAGCTTCTCTTAGCTTCCTCTTCAGAGTCTTTTTAGGTTCAGGATCAGCTTCAACAAGTATGTCTTTATCCCTGTTCCTACTCATATGAAAAAGTAGATAACAAAGAGAGAAGAGGAACCCTCTATGTCACAGTATAGAGATTCCTTTATGTGTCAGAGAAAAAGAAGAATAGAAGAATGAGGTAGAGAGAGAATAAGAAGAATTCGAATACAGAGAGAGGGAGAGGGTTTGAATTATTAGATGAGTAGAAGAGAAATGTTAGTAAATAAATAAAATAAATAGAAAGAGATGAGAGAGAGAGTATTTGAATTTTAAGAAGAGGGAAAAGAAAAATATTTTTATTTTTATTTAATTAATTAAGTTAGTTTCGAAAATTTGAAAAAGAAATACAAGAAAATTAAAAAATAAAACAATTAGTTAATTAAAAAGATTTTTGAAAAAGTGGTTAGTGATTTTCGAAAATTAGAAGTGGAAAAGTAGTTAGGTGGTTTTGAAAAAGATAAGAAATAGTAAACTTTTTAAAATTAAAACAAACAGGTCAAGTAGTTAGTTGAAAAAGATTTGAAAATAAATTTTGAAAAGATAAGAAGTTAGAAAAAGATTTTGAAATTAAAATTTTAAAAAGATATGATTGAAATTTATTTTGAAAAAGAATTGAAAAAGAAATTAAAAAGATTTGATTTTTAAAATTAAAGTTGATGACTTGACTCACAAGAAACTAAAAGATATGATTCTAGAATTTAGAGATTGAACCTTTCTTAACAAGAAAGTAACAAACTTGAAATTTTTGAATCAAAACATTAATTGTTAACAAGGATTTTCTAAAATATGAAATAAAATTAAGAAAAAGATTTTGAAAAATTAGTTTTAAAATTTTCGAAAACATTAAAAGAAAAATGAAAAAGATTTTGAAAAATTTTAAGAATGAAATTCGAAAATCATAAAAAAAATGAAAAAGAATTCATTTTGAAAAATATTTGAAAAGATAAAGTTTTTAAATTGAAATTTTGACTTGACTAACAAAAAACAACTAAATTTTAAAAATTTTTGACCAAGTCAACTCAAAATTTCGAAAATTATGAGAAGAATAAGGAAAAGATATTTTTTTGACTTTTGAATTTTTAATAAGGAGAGAGAAAAACAACAAAATGAAACAAGACATAAAAATTTAAGATCAAAACAAATAATGCATGCAAGAACACTTTGAATGTCAAGATGAACACCAAGAACACTTTGAAGATCATGATGAACATCAAGAACATATTTTTGAAAATTTTTAAGAAAAAAAAGACATGCAAGACACCAACCTTAAGAACTTTTGTACTAGGGACACTAACAATTTGAAAATGCATATGAAAAACAAGAAAAGACACAAAACAAGAAAATGTAAAGATCAAACAAAGAAAATCATCAAGAACAACTTGAAGATCATGAAGAACATAATGCATGAATTTTCGAAAATTTAAAAAAAAATAAATTAAAAAAATATAGTTGACACAAAACTTAAAATTTGACACAAGACTTAAACAAGAAACACAAAATTTTTTTGGTTTTTATGATTTTATTAAACTTTTTGTATTTTTTTGAAATTATTTTGGAAAAAGAAAATAAAGAAATTCAAAATTTTTAATAAGAATTCCAGGATTCATGCAATGTTAGTCTAAAGCTTCGGTCCAAAAGAATTAGACATGGCCAAATGGCCAGCCAAGCTTTAGCACAAAATTATAAATGAGAATCTAAAGGCTCCTCCAATAGCTGCAATGATAAGTGGAAGCTTCGGTTCAAAAGAATTAGACATGACTTAATAGCCAGCCAAACTTCAACATATCATCACGGAGCTCTAAGATGGAATTCATTCTTAACATTTTTGAAGAACATTTTTTTCGAAATTTTTTTTTTTGAAATATTTTTAAAAACTTTTTGAAAAGAAAATAAAGGTTGAAACAAAAAAGAAGGTTACCTAATCTAAGCAACAAGATGAACCGTCAGTTGTCCAAACTCGAACAATCCCCAGCAACGGCGCCAAAAACTTGGTGCACGGAATTGTGATCACACTTTTCACAACTCCGGTACAACTAACCAGCAAATGTATTGGGTCGTCCAAGTAATAAAACCTTACGTGAGTAAGGGTCGATCCCACAGAGATTGCCAGCTTGAAGCAAGCTATGGTCATCCTGTAAATCTTAGTCAGGCGGATTCAATTGGTTATGAGTTTTGATAATTGAAAGATAAATAAAATGTAAATTAAAATAAAGATACTTACGTAATTCATTTGTGGGAATATCAGATAAGCGTTTGGAGATGCTTTGTTGCTTATGAACCTCTGCTTTCCTACTGTCTTCATCCAATCATGCGTGCTCCCTTCCATGGCAAGCTGTATGTTGGTGGATCACCGTTGTCAATAGCTACCATCCGTCCTCTCAGTGAAAATGGTCCACGTACGGTTTCTATACGGCTAATCAACTGTCGGATCTCTCGTCTCGGATGAAAAATACCAGGCACAGCTACCGCACAGCTAATCATCTGTCGGTTCTCACTTGTGTCAGAATAGGATCTCTTTATCCTTTTGCACACTGTCACTGCGCCCAACATTCGTGAGTTTGAAGCTCGTCACAGTCATCCCATCCCAGATCCTACTCGAAATACCACAGACAAGGTTTAGACTTTCCGAATCTCAGGAATGCTGCCAATTGGTTCTAGCCTCTCCCACGAAGGTTCTAATCTCATAGATTCGAATGCTCTATTGTCAGGAGAGGCAAGTCAAATCTGTGGATCAAAGACCCAAGACACTATACTCCGGCTGTCATCAAATGACTATGTTAAACATCATATAGACCGCTTGTGGTTGTCAGGCACGCGAATCTTGGCTAAGCGAGTAACGAAGATAGTGGGTGCTTGTCATGGGTCACCCCTTCATTCTGACGTAACTGAATTAAGTACGAGAGTATATCTTGGAGAGGAAGTAAGCATGAATTGAAAGAGAAACAATAGTACTTGCATTAATTCATGAAGAACAGCAGAGCTCCGCACCTTAATCTATGAGGTGTAAAAACTCCACCGTTGGAAAATACATAAGAGAAAATAGCCTAGGCATGGCCATGAGGCCAGCCAAGCATGAAGTTGATAAAAGATGATTAAAGTGATAAAAAAAGTCCCAATACAATAGGAAAGACTAGTATTTATACTAAACTAGTTACTAAAGATTACAGAAATTGAGTAACTAAGTGCAGATAGTGCAGAAATCCACTTCTGGGGCCCACTTGATGTGTGCTTGGGCTGAGCATTGAGCTTCACACGTGCATAGGCCTTTTCTAGAGTTAAATGCCAGCTTAGATTCCAGTTTGGGCGTTTAACTCCTGTTCTGGTGCCAGTTCCGGCGTTTTACGCTAGAAAAGGGTCTCTAGCTAGCGTTGAATGCCAGTTTGGGATATCAAATCTCGGGCAAAGTATGAACTATTATACATTGATGGAAAGCCCAAGATGTTAGCTTTCCAGCCCAATTGAGAACTCGCCAATTGGACCTCTGTAGCTCCAGAAAAACGCGTTTGAGTGCAGGGAGGTCAGAATCCAACAGCATCTGCAGTCCTTTCTCAGCCTCTAAATCAGATTTTTGCTCAGGTCCCCCAATTTTAGCCAGAAAATATCTGAAATTACAGAAAAATACACAAACTCATAGTAAAGTCCAGAAATGTGATTTTTTCATAAAAACTAATAAAAATATAATAAAAAGTAACTAAAACATACTAAAAACTACCTAAAAACAATGCCAAAAAGCGTATAAATTATCCGCTCATCAACGCATACGCGCAAGTGACGCATACGCGTCATTGAGCCAAAACGCCAGGAACGCGCAAGCGTACAGAACGCATACGCGTGGGTGCCCGAACACTCCGTTCTCTAAATGAACGCTACGCTCTCTAGAAGGTGCACTTCTGCTCAATTTAGCTGATTCCAAGCCCAAGTGAAATTCAAAGCAAACAGAGCCCATTTTCATCACTCAAAGGCACAAGGATCATCTAAAATAAGAATTTTGTATTTAATTGTAATTTGCTTTCAATTTGAATTTCATTTTTAGGAATGCCTATAAAAAGGCTTTAGTTCTGTTAGAAGGAGAGCTCGGTTAGGCTACAATAGTAGTAGGCAGCAGTAGGAGTAGGAGTAGGATAGAATAGAAAGCTCTCTTTGATACACTTTTACTTTTCTGCACTTTTACATTTCAAGTATTGAATTCAATTCGGCTTTATGCAATTTCCATTTCTTACATTTCTCTGCTACAATTTTCTTTTCTGCAATTTTACCTTCTGCAACTTTACATTTGAGTTTGTTGTGATCTGAATCTACTTTTCATGCAATTTAATTATTCTGCAATTGTTCTGAGCTTTAATCTACTGCTTCATTTAATTTTCAGCACCCAATTCCCTTTATAGTTACTGCAATTTACTTTTCTTGCTCTTTAAGCTTCAGTCAATTTACTTTCTGCACTTTATAATTCCTGCAATTTACTTTCTGTTGCTTCAATTTCATCCAATTCAACACTGTTAGCTTGGCTAGACCAATCACTCACTAAAGTTGCTTGATCCATCAATCCCTGTGAGATCGACCTCACTCTTGTGAGTTATTACTACTTAATGCGAGGCGGTACACTTGTCGGTGAGTTTGTGTGGAAATCTAATTTTCACCCATCAATCAGTCACTATTACTGATTTCCTAATTATAAATTTTTACTAATTTCACATATACCACTATTAAAACTTGATTTTCATAAATAATTATATTTCAACAAAATATAAAAAAAACAAACATAAATCAATTTTTCAAATAAATACCAAAACTATTCACAATATCTATATCGAATATAGAAATTAAAAGAGACAAAATTCATAAATACATCAAATTTGTGATCCACAATTCAAATGTACATCGATGGCTTTATAGCCAATGGCCCCAAATGTATGCAAAAAACAAACAGAAAAAAAATTCCATTTACATTTAGTGGAAAAAACTCTTGCAAAAACTAAGGCTGACCTTGTTCCATGCCTCTTTATCTGGTTCCTAAAATGCAACATGAACTCAGTTTGAAGGTGTTTAGCAAGAGCCACCATTTCATCCAAGTTTTCATTAGCTTCCTATGACAAACTCAATAGGTGCAATAATCAGAAGCAGAGCATCAATTAAAGAAAACACTATGAAATGCAATAATTAGTTAATTTGAGAAACAGTCAAAAACAGTAATGATTGAAATGTTATGTCCAAACTTTCAAAATGTTCTGGACATGTCATGAACAAGGTAACCAGGTTGATGCAGGGGCCTAATTTTTCAAATATCATGGTGTGTTGCGAATTTGAAATCTAGTCCAAGAAAAACTACAAACATTAAACAGCAAATGTTCATAAGATATCATAAGAAATAAAGTTTATGAACTAAATTCTTCAAGATCAACTTAAGCAGAAAGCAATCCTGTGCTTAAATCCGGTCTCGTATATGTACGAGTCCTTCTAGAATTTCTTAGTGACTTGCCAAGCCAGTCTACCTCTTTTGAAAGAGTGATTTTATTATAATGAGTCAGAAGCACAAACATTAATTAGGAAGTAGGAATGGATCAAGCTAAATTCACAACATCATACTTTAGTTACTTAGAAATTCAAATAAAATAAAATTGAAGTGAAAAAATGTAGACAGGTAGAAGTTAACAGATAACAGAAATTTGTTACAAACACTCCTTGTGATCAATTAGCATTTCCAACATATAATTGTTCCAAAGATATCAAGGCTCTATATGCAGCGAAACCAAAAGGAATTATAAATTGAATTGATCTAAACTAGGCTTTGTTTGCATAGACATAAATTTTTTACAAAGTTAAGATGCTTAGAGAAATTGTTTGAGTTTTACTCAATTATTATTACCTGTCTCCAAAGAGGAAGCAATTTAGACTCATCACCCAATTCATTCAGTCGTTGGACACTGCATAATTTTATGTAAAATTCATATCAATAAGAATTGGATGATGATTTCTGAAAAATCTAAAAAAATTAAAAGAAAAAAAATCACCTCAAAGTTAAATTAGTGTCATATCTGAAGAATAGGCCATATGTCTTCTCAACAACAGTTATTAACCTAGAAAATTTCATCTATGTTTTCTTCTGCAAAAATAATATCATACATTAAAATTGGTAGTGAATTTTCATTAGAAAACAAATAGAAACAAATGGAGTTATAGGAAGTTAGTTAGTTACTTGCTCAGCAGGGGTATTGTTAAAAGTTTGATCACATGGAAAAACCTTCATTGATGATATCTTGTAAATTGGATGCCTCATATGTGTTCCAACATGAAATTGAATAGCAAACCTTGTTAATTTCATGGCGTGGGATATCATATAGAAGGCTAATTAGCCTTGGCAGCAATATAGTCAAATGGAAAATGCTTAAACGTGACTTCAAAAACTCTATTACTTCAATCTCTTTACAAGCGTAGCCGTAGGTCTCCCTATTGACACGCTTCAAAAGCGTAACCGTATCTCTCTCTATTGGAAAGCTTTTAAAGCATAGCCATATCTCCCCCCATTGGCACGCTTTTAAAGCGTAGCTGTATCTCCCCCAATTGGCACGCTTTGAAAGCGTGGCCATAATGTACAGTGGGCATCAACAGTCACGCTTTAAAAGCGTAGCTATATGTCACGCTTTTGGCATGCTTTAAAAGCATAGCCATATGTCTTGCTATTGGCACGCTTTTAAAAGCATAGCCATATTTGGCACATATGGCCACGCTTTTAAAGCGTGCCGATCTTTTAAAGCGTCGCAAAAAATAAAGCGTAGTGATAGAGCAACCGTCACCTTTGCAGATGTGACCCTTTCAAAAGCATCCCGATAGCTCAAAAAGCGTGGCGAAAAGCCATCACTATGCTTTTTTCAGTTTTTCGCCACGGTTTCAAAGCATAGCAAAAAACGTGTTTTCTTGTAGTGTAATAGCGACGGATTTTGTTGGTCACTAAAATCGGTCGCTATTCTGAAACTTTCTTGTAGTGATAATGGCATCTTCAATCAAACATACTTGAACAAGCATAATAATAGAGCAGAAAATAAAGGAAAAAAAAATAACGCTGAGACAAAGAATTAAATTTGTCTACTAGCTATCCACAATTCACCACCAGCAACAATGCAACAACACCTTGCACCTACACCTAGACCAGCAACACTTTTCACAAATAGTAAATAGACCCCAATTTTGTATTTAAGTAGCAGAGTAGAGGACAAGTTCAAATTAGAGGCACATAAAGAAAGACATTGGGAGAAAGCAAAACAACAAATAATAACCAAGAACATAGAACACAAAAACTCACCACAAATGCAGTGACTAAGTGATCTAAAGAGCTAACAGAGTCACCTGGAGACAGTGGAAGATCGTAAACAACTTCCAGCCAAGGAGACGAACACAACCTTCGAATGAACAGAGCCACAAGCTGCGACTTCAACCTGCAATAGAGGAGAATCACCAGGCCAACAGAATATGCAGCAAATCAGATAGAAGAAAGTGTACTACTTCGAGAGAGTGGTAGGGCCACAGCCCCAACAGACGGCGTTTGAAGAAGAAGCGAAGATAGTTTAGCTTGGATTAGAATTTTGGGTAAAATAAGGGCTAATTAGGGTAAAAGCTTTGGGTAAAACTTAAAGCTACAAAATTGGTTGAATTTCAAAATGCTTCCATCTTATTTTGGGTCTGACTAATTTGAACTCATTTATACCCGTTGACTAAAATCAAATTATGCAAATATCTTCTTAAAAGGATTAATTTGTGCCGTTAACTTTTTAATATTTCACCGACCCATTTAGTTTCACTATGATTATTAATGTTGTATTTAAAATATTGAATTAACATTAGTGTACTTAAATATGTATTGAAAATATGTTCCTAAATTTATTTTAAAACTTATCCAACTGTTTCGTTAAAAAGATAAATTTTTTCTATGTTTATTTTTATCTCGTTGACCTTGTTTGCTTATTTTTCAATGTTAGGCTTAGTTTTTTGGCTCATTAGACTACATACACAAAGTAAGCAACGAAAAGTAAAGTTCTTTCAGATATGAATATGTATTTATTGAGTCCTTTTAATTAGTAAGTTAATATTCTCAAAATTAAAGAGAGTGAATAATATGTTAATTAACACCTAATTATTATATTAAATTTTTTTTCGATTATTTATGTTATATTTAAATAATTGAATGAATATTAACGTATCTGTTTTTTAAATTAATATTATAAACCCTAAATATGAATTTTTCCAACGAAGTTATGTGTAGTTGATTATTTTTTTTCTTCCTCTGTAGTCCTTGTTCAAGATTTCTCAAACATTAGTGGTATAAATTTTTTATATTCTACGTAGTAATTAGAAACAAAACACTTACGATGATTGTTTTTGGAACTATTTATTTTGGAAGCCATTATAATTTTTTTATATTTAAGTAAATTTTTTTAATTTTAATTTTTAAATTATAAATCTCGAAAAATTAATAAATAATTATTCAATAAATTAATTATTATTCAAAAAGTTAGAAAATTAAATTTTATAGTTCAGGAAAGTAGAAATATTAAAAATACGAATCTGGACACTAATTTTAAAGATTTTAGCCTAAAATTAGACCGACTAACTGAACCGATTGTACCGAATTCAAATCGGACTCAAGGCCCAACCTATAAAACTACTGAACGAGTCTTCTTTCACTTCAATCACTAAACATACATTGAAGAGGAATTTAACACCAAAAACCCTAACCCTCCCTTCCAAAAATTCAATCGTCCATAACTTTCAATTCGGAGCTCCAATTGACGAGCTATCAGCGGCCACGTATTCGTCTCGAAATTCTCTTTAATTCTATCCGAACAAAGTGATAAGAAACTTACATTTCTCGCCCAGTTCTTTCTCTCAATTTCGTGGGTTTTGAGTTTGGGTATTGAGAAATTGAATGATTTTGATGGTTTAGGTGAACTCTAGCAGCGAATAATCACTGGATTTTGTCCAATTGATCTGTGGGTAAGGTAAGAAACTGTTAAACCCTTGTGAATCATTGAATTAGTGAATCCTATGATGATTATAATGATATTGTGTGAATTAGATTGTATTCTTGTTGATTTGGAGTTCAATTTGATGGTTTGGAACGAAATCCGGGTGATTAAGCTTGAGGAATTGGTATTTGGAAGTTTGGAGCTTTTGAAAGGAGAGATTTTTTAGGATTTCTGAGCTTAGGGAGGAATCAGCTAAGGTATATTTTTGGTTTCTCGTAGTTAATGTTTAATGTCACGTGATAACTTAGGCTAGAAAACCTTAAGATGGGAATGAACTAAATGAATTATTGATGGATTATGTATATGGTATATGATGTGTGTATAAAAGATGAATGAATTTGTATGTGTTGGATTATGTCTTTGATAAGTATAAAAAAATAATAAAGATTGTTGATGTGTTGAGGATTGATGGTGAGTTTGTGAAATTGAACTGAATGGTTTGGTTGAGAGATGTGTGGTTTGATTTGTAAGCGATTTGTTATTGGAGTTGGTTGATTTTGGGAAAAGATTTAATATTGAAATTGGTTTGATTTTCAAATAATTTGATTCTGGAAATGATTTGAATGACTGAGAGGTGTTTGGTTTGGTGGTTAGGACCCTTGAAGGGTGGGAGAAGAGATGCTGCCGAAATTTCTATAAAAATTGAAGATTTGATTTGAGATGTTATTTTAAAAAGAAAAGAGATTATTATGTGGCTTGTATATTTTGAGATTAATTGTTGACCCTCTGTCACAAGATGGGACCAGGCACTTTAACTTCCTAGGTTCCCCCATGGGCATGCATATATATAAATTTGAACTTGGGATTTTTCTATGGAATATTATATTATTGAGAGTGGAGTTTGACTCCATGGAATATTATTGAGCTTGAAGTTTAACTCCATGAAATTTTATTGAGCTTGGAGTTTGACTCCATGGAATATTATATTTGAGCTTGGAGTTTGACTCCATGGATATTATTTTGAGCTTGGGGATGTGCGAACAGAGGGACTGTCCAATGGTTAGCTACTAGGACATATCGGGTGTAAGAACCAGAATAACCGCTTTAATAAAATAATAATTTTAATTACCCGAATAGGTTTGAAAATATAGAAGTGTTCTTTTGAAACTAAAAAGGTGAAATTTGAATTCAATGAATTTTTCTGAGTTGAAAAATGTATCTTTTGCGAAAGATTTTTTTTGTAAAATTGTGTACCAGTGCTTAAGCCGGCAGAACCAGCTCTAATCTATCCGGTACCATGTTTTGAAAAAAAATAAGATTTTAAAAATTGATTTATTGTTTTGAAAGGAAAAAAATAATTTAGAATGTAAAATCGAGCGCTAATCTTAAAGGTTTTGGCCCAAAGTTAGGCCAAACGTACCTAAAATACTAATGGGTTGGACTAGGTCCAAACCGGGCCCAAGGCCCAACATATATATGCATGTTTAATAAGCCTTTAGCTCATTTTAACCCTAAAAACAAGAAAGGGGGTGCAGCTTTGAGAGAGAAGAGATCAAAGGGTTTGGTCACTATTCATCCTTGACAATAACCAAAAGCATAAGTTTGGATTTTTACACTAAAAATAGAATTTGTCCGTTGCAAGTATAGTCCAAACTCAACAATTGATCATCAATCAAATTATTATTCTAAAGATTGTCACAATTCAAAGCAAATATAAACCGAGAGTATTTAGACTCCCGGGTCGTCTTCCCTAGGAGTTGCAATGAGATGTGATATTATTGGCTATGGGAGAAAATGGGGGTTGGATGATTGCAAGAGAGGCAAGAAATGTAAATAGCAAGGAAGGAAACAAGCATGCAAGTAATGAAATGTAAAGCAAGTAAAGACAATGAAAGTGGAAATTAAATACTAAAAAGAACTCTTTGTGAGAATTGGGGAATTAAGGATTCCTATCCTAGTTATGGACCACAAACATGGCAATTATGTGGAATTAATTCCAATTAGTCAATCCTACTTGAGAATTAGTCAAAAGGGCATAATTGACTCCAATCCCTAAGTCCTAAGTCAATACTAGTGGGTCACTTAGAGTCAAGGGAAACCAAACCAATTAGCAATCCTCACACAATGCGGAATGGACATCCACAACTCAATTCCACCCAAACACCCAATTTCTCAACCAAGAGTGTGAAAACTAAACATGCAAGAAATAAAAGTCAAAGCAATAAGAGTCAAAGCAATTAAAATTCAAATGCAAGAAACCTCTTGGCAAGTAATTGAGAGCTAAGGTTACCTATCCTAGTCATTGACCACAAACACATGATGATTATGAAGAGTTAATCTTACTTAGTCAACCCTACATCGAAGATAAGTCAAATAGGCATAGTTGATTTCAATCCCTAAGTCCTAAGTCAATACTAATGGGTTACTTAGAGTCAAGGGAGACCAAATCAACTAACTACTCTAATATATCAAACAAGAATGGACATCAATGACTCAAAGGTTACTAAAGTCATCAATTCCAAGCCAAGAGTGCAGAAAAACTAACTAGAAGCTAAGCCAAATATTTTATCAAACACTTGGTGTGCATGAAAATAAAATAATATTAAATTGCTTTAAAAATAAAATCTAACTACCAAAAGCATGAAAATGATAATAACAACTAAAGGAAGCAACAATTAACATGAAAACATAAATTTGTATTAATTGAAATTAAGATTAACAAGAGTATCCATAAACATAAAAATGACAAAATGAGAAATTAAGAAGAAGAACTAAGGGAACTAAGACAATAAAGTAAAAAAGATAAATGAAACTACATTAGAACAAGAATCAAAGAGAGAAATTAAAGAGAAATTAACTAGACCTAACCTAATTCTAGAGAGAGGGGGAGCTTCTCTCTAGAAACTAAGAGAAGAACATAAGAAAAGCTAAACCTAATTCCCCCCTTGCTTCCACTTGAATTAGGATTGAAATAGCTTTAGAAATGAGTTAGATTGGGTTTTGGAGGCCCAGAATTCGCCCCCAGTGATTTGCATTAATGAGCTCACGTGCCTCGTGTCATGCGTACGCGTGGGTCACGCGTATGCGTCGATGAGCAAAATTCACTTCCACGCGTACGCGTCGCCTGGCTCGCACTTGTGCGCGCATTTTTTCATAGTTTCTTCCCTTTTGCATGCTCTTTTTCTCACTTCTTCAACCCATACTTGCCTTGGAAACCTGAAATCACTTAACAAATACATCAAGGCACCAAAATGGGATTAAAGTGAATAAAATTTAGCAATTAAAAGGCCTAAAAATGATGTTTTCACTTTCAAGCACATTTTAGGAAGAAATCATGAAACTATACTATTTCAATGGATAAGTGCAAGAAAAGTTGATGAAATCCACCCAAATAGAGCAAATAAATACCATGAAATGTGGATTCATCAATCCTCCACTTCCGGTGATTATAACTTGAGCTATGGAGCTCCGATTGATGAGCCGTTTGCAGTCATGCGTCGCTCTCGCCGAGCCCATCATTTTTAAATAAGTTTTGTTGGTAGGAAACTCTTTCTTTAACTCCAGTTTTTTGCCCTAGACCAAAACTCGAAAATGGCTTTGGATTTTTGAGTTTCTTTGTGTTTTTGGTTGTTTAGGGGTGATTTAGCATTGGAGTATTGTTGGGTATTGTCCCTAATCTTGTTGGGTAAAGCAAGGTCTCACTATACCCTTGTGTTTAGTTGTTTTTGTGAACCTTATGTTTTGATTTTGACATATATATGATGTTAGCTTGAGGTTTGGTGCTTGTTGGAGTTGCTTTGGCTTTTGGAAGCTTGTGGGATCCAAGTTTTGGTGTGTTGTGCATATTAGGGATCGGCCAAGGTATGGTTTCGATTTTCTCTATGTAAGATGTAATATTTCTAGACACTTAGGCTAGTAAACCATAGGATAGGATTGAAATTGATTATTGATAATTGTGATGTATGATGATAATGATGATTGTATGGGATGATAATGAATTATTATGTGTGTTGATGATGAGATGAGATAAGTTATGCTTATGAGTAGTGAAATTATATTAAAGTTAGTAATATTGGGATATTGATGTACAAATTGTGGAGTTGTTGAGTTTATGAAGGAGGAATTGATTGATATAGGTATTGAGTTAGTTGAATTGTGATGAAAAGGTAAAGTATAGTTTTTTTGTGTTTTATGGTTAAATTGAATAGGCTTGGAATTGGTTTGGTTGTGAATTTTGATAGTCTGAGAACCTAGTAAACTTTTGGTAAAAACTAGTTTTTGGTGAACTTTGGTGGATCATATCTTGAGCTACGGTTTTTGAAATTGATTAAATTTTGTATTAAATTAAAGATAATTTAACGAGCTTTAAAACGGTATAGATTTTGTGAAAATTGGAATTTTGTAGAAAAAGATATGATCGTTGGAAGTTGGTATAAAAAATCTGATTTCTGTGATGTTGCAGAAATTGTGAGTTCTGGTTTATGTGCGCACACACACTGTTATGTGCGTTCTCTGAATAGGGGCTATGTTTCTACTTGTACGTACGGACACCCTTGTGCGCACACCCTCTGAATTTTTGAAAGCGTGCGTACGCACCCTCTGGTGCGCACATACCCCCTGCGAATTTTGCAAGTTGTGCGTATGCACAACATCATGCGTACGCACAAGCTGGAAAGTGCCTTCTTTTGAGGGCGTTCGCACGTATTCATGCGTGTACACAAAAATATAGAAAATTTTACTTTGTGTCCGTATGCACACCTTATGCGTACGCCCATATTGAGAAAAATCTTCTGGGCGTACGTACACACATTGCCCTGTTTTTCAATAAAAACCATGTTTTAACTATTTTACCTTCCCGGCAAGCTTGTGAACTTCCGTAAAGCTTATCTAGGGTGTCTTAACTTGTTTTTAGGCTTTGAAATATAGAGAATACCATAAGTAAGTTAACTAGATAAATTCAGGTAAAAAGTTTAGAAGACGAAGCCTTAGGATTCTGGAGTACTAAGGGTGGATTAGTTGAGTGAAGTGGTAGAGTACTGTAAAGATGATTAGTATGATGAAATTTTGGTGTTGTGGATTTGATGATGAACTTTAGATATTAAGATGAAGGATGATGAGATTGGAACTTGAAAATGAATGATTATGGTTAATGAGATGAGCATAAACGGACTTGTGCTGTGAGCAGTGATCTCTGAGATTGAGTACGTGATTTCTATATGCATTATTCTTCGTCGTAGGGTTGTGGCAGTCTCCCGCCTGCGTTCGGATGTGAGGGTTAAAGCAGGGCTTCCCACTCACATTTCTCACTAATGGAGAAGGTGGTAGGGCACTCATCCCTCAGAATTATTCCTCCTGAATATGCATTTTCTCTCTGGTTGGAAGGTGGTAGGGCACTAACCTACAGAATCATGCGAAATCCAGAGAAAGGTGGTAGGGCAATCTCCCTCGAAATGTTTTCCTCTGGAAGGAGAAGGTGGTAGATCACTTATCCCACGGAATTATTCCTCCTGAGTATGCGCAACAGAGAGACTAATCCGAGAGTTGCTGACCGAATTTTGTGTTGGGGTTGGCACTATAACCGACATTTGATATCACAGCCAATAGGATAGGCATTCATCATATGCATATCTTATGTGCTTGTTTTCTTTGATTACTTGCAGTTTGCCTAAATGTATAATATGCCTACTTGCTTTTTGAATTACTTGCTAAACATGAATATTACCTGTGTATTACTTATTTGCATATACTTGTGATTGTCTGGTGCTTATGATGTTAGGTAAGCGGTGGCGATGGGATCGCGTGGAGGGTAGGTTGGCAAAGGCTGTGTGATACAGCAGTGTGATTGATATTAGTTAGAAATCCCCAAAGTTTAGATAACCCTGTTTATGGTTTATGGTTTAAGCTATTTATTTTGTTAAGCTTGAATATCTGTTTGGTGTGAAGTTCTAGGATTGCCTTCGGCATCCCAGAACCTTACATCTTACATATTAGGCACTGTTACCATACTGAGAACCTCTGGTTCTCATACCATATGTTGTTGTTATTTTTCAGATACAAGTCGTAACCCACCTTGGTGAGTTGCGAGATGGTGACAGAACGGAGTATGGTTTCATCTTTGTTTTATTTTGCTTTATTTTGATATAGTCACTCTCTCATCCTTTGTATTTATATAACCTTGTTGCCTTAGAGGCTTTATTTCTGAAAACTTTTAGAGATAGGTTGTTGCTATTTTAAACATCAAAACTCTATTGTATTCAGTTTGACTAGCCAGCCTAAACTCTGCAGGCTGTGACTAGTTCTCTTTTTGTATATCATACTTGTAATATGTCTTGTTTAAATTAAGTACTACCTTGTGTATCCTGGAGCTATCTACAAGGTTTTATATGTATTATGTCTTGTTCTGCTCGTACCTACGTGTTTAGTTACTGGGTGTGAACGCTTCGCGTTTCGTAATTCCGCTTTATGCGACTTTGAGCTTTATTCTTTCATCAGACTTCTAGTTATATAAATTCTTGATATATATTATATATTATAATCTCTAGAACTGTCGTGGCACTTTGTTATCCTTTGCTTTATGGATAGAGGTAAGGCTTAGGGTAACGGGGTGTTACATCGGGTTGTCTATATAACCGACAAATGAGACTCATCAGTCATAGGACAGGCATACATCATGTGCATTTGTATGTTTTGCTTGAGTGTGTATTGTCTTAGTTTGCTTAATTTCTTAGCTCTACTTATCTTCTACTTGTTCTACTTGCTGTAATTGTACCTCTGTCTGTGATTTTCTTGCTTGAATTGTATGTGTATATTTTCTGAGAAACCCCTCTTGTCAAATGTGTGAGGAGGGGAGTTGTTCCACCGGTGACTCGGAGGATTAGAGAAGACAGAAAGTGAAGTGTTAGGCTAAAGTTAGATTTAGAACTTGATACCTTAGATAACTTACTTAATTTCTGGTTTAGTCGGATCATTAAGTTGAAATCTGAGTGTCAAAGTTCTAGGAAGCCTCTGGCTTTTCCGGGACCTTTTATATTAACTATGCGGGCACCTTTACCATGCTAAGAACCCCTGATTCTCATTCCATAGATATTTCTGTTGTTTTTCAGATGCAGGTCGAGAGGCACCTTGTTGAGCATCTGGAGACCTTTCTTACAAGCGAAGAACTATCTTTTGGGCTGTTATATTTTGTTTTAGGCTATGTATATATGTTTATATAATCTCCGCATGTATATTTTGTATTTTGTGCCTTCTAGAGGTTGACTTGGAGAAACATGTGTTTATTCTGTAGTTTGAGTTTTATTTTGGGTTGTGTATATATATATAATTATATACTCTGGCTAGCCTTCGCAGGTCGAGTTCGGAGCTTGATATCTATATTTTGGAACTCCGATCTGTATATTATGTTTTTAGCCTTCTTTTTATCTTATCTATTGATAAACTCCAATTTTAGGGTTTATCTTGTGTAGAATTTGGGGGGTTTCATCAATATTCTTTCACACTTATTCATATAAGATGCATAGTTTTGTGTCTCCTTCCTTATTTTGCTTCATGGATGAAAATATGCTTCTTTGACCTTAAAAATGCTATATTTTAATCCTCTTATATTACCATTCGATGCCGTGATATGTTTGTTAAGTAATTTCAGAGTTTATAGGGCAAGAATGGCCTAGAAGAGAGGAATGAAGCATGCACAAGTGGAAGGAACATAAAGAATGGAGCTTTGGAGAATTGGCTGCGACACGCACGCGTGGGAGCATGTTGCTGGGATTGGCACACAAAAGTTGACGCATTCGCGTGGCTGAGCCAAAATCCCATCAACGCGTATACGTGGCTTGCAAAACTCAGATGACACGTACGCGTGGCCAACACGCACGCGTGACACTCGGCACGTGACTTCATTAGTGAAATCACGGCTGGCGATTTTTGAAGACCCAAGGGCCAATCTGAGCTAAATTCTGGAGGGAAAAGACCCAAGGAACCAAGGAGGAATGGAGATTCACACATTAGGGAAATTTTTAGCTAGTTTTTGAGTTTATGATTCTAGAGAGAGAAACTCTCACTTCTCTCTAGGTTTTAGCCTTCTCAATTTCAATTTCACTTGGATCCTTTGGTTAGATCTGTTTTGAATTCAATTTTACATTGCTTTAATTTGTAGATCTCATTCTTCTACTCTCATTCTAGTGTTCTTGTTACTCTATTTATTTTGGATCATGGATTTGGATCTTGTTTACATTAATTTCTATTAATGCATTGAGGAATTTCATATTCATTGTTGTTAATTGCTTTATTGTTGTTAATTGTTTATAGTAGATAGCTTTAGTTTGAATTCTCTTCTCAATTTCATAATGTCTTTCATTATTGTTCACCAAGTCTTTGAGAAAATATCAATTATAGTTATGGAGTAGATTTTCACTCTTGGCTTGGGGGTTGGGTAATTGACAAAGAATGAGTCAAAGCCTAGACTCATACATTGGATCTTACTTTTGCAAGAATTCGACATTGAGATTAGGCACCAGAGTGGGTCTCAAAACTTGGTTGCAGATTATTTAAGCTGCCTTGAGAATTTAAAATTTGACCCATTTCTGATCAATGACTCATTCCCATTGGATAGTTTGCATGCTGTGTCGGATAGCTTTCCTTGGTTTGCCCCAATGGCGAACTACTTGGTTGCGAAAATCTTCCCTCCTAAATTTTCTAAAAACCAAAGGGACAAGTTGAGGAGTGATTTCAAATACTACATTTGGGATGACCCTCACTTGTGGAAGAGGGGGCGTGGACCAAGTAATTCGAAGATGTGTGCCGAAATATGAAATTCAACCCATTCTTGAAGCTTGCCATTCGTCCGAATGTGGTGGCCACTTTGGCCCTACAAAGGAGAGCTAAAAAGGTGTTGGATTGTGGATTCTAGTGGCCAACCTTATTCAAGGATTCTAACCGGTTCTGTGTGTCTTGCCATCAGTGTCAGAAGTCGGGAAACACGTCCCAAAGGGATGAGATGCCTCAGCAACCTATGTTGTTCTGTGAGATATTTGATGTATGGGGCATTAACTTTATGGGACTGTTTCCCAACTCAAGTGGGTATCTATATATTCTGTTAGCGGTTGACTACTTGTCAAAGTGGGTAGAAGCAATACCTACCCGCCTTGACAACGCCAATACCATTGTTTCTTTTATTAGAAATCACATTGTATGCCGTTACGGGTCGCCACGAGCAATCGTGAGCGACCAAGGATCCCACTTTTGTAACAGGAAAGTAGAGACACTGCTCAAACGCTATGGAGTATTGCATAAGGTTGCCACTGCTTATCATCCGCAAACCAATGGACAAGCGGAAGTGTCCAACCAGGAGATCAAGAGAATCTTAGAGAAAGTGGTCAGTCCACAAAGGAAGGATTGGAGCTTCCGGTTAGGAGATGCACTATGGGCGTATAAGACGGCCTAAAAGACCCCATTAGGGATGAGTCCCTTCCGGATCGTCTATGTTAAGGTATGCCACCTTCCGGTGGAAATTGAGCATGGAGCCTATTGGGCAGTAAAGCAGTGCAACATGGTTACAGCTAGAGAAGCTCGAGTGTTTGAGGAACGAAGCGTATGAGAATGCCTGGATTTACAAGGAAAAGACTAAGGCATTTCATGACCATCACATCCGGAAGAAGGATTTTCAAGAAGGTGATGAGGTTCTCCTCTACAACTCGAGGCTTAGATTCATGCCTGGCAAGCTCCGTTCTAGATGGGAAGGACCTTTCATAGTGAAGGAGATAAAGCCTTATGGAGTGGTGGAGTTGTTTGATCCCAAAAGTGAAGCAACTTTCAAGGTGAATGGACATAGAGTGAAGAAGTACCATGGCTACAAACTCCCGAAAGAGCTAGAGGTGTTCCTGCTAACGGATGCAGCTAGAGGAGGAGAAGCTCAAGCGACTGAGCGTCCAACTTAAGGACGTTAAAGAAAAGTGCCTGGTGGAAGGCACCCCACCGTGGTAAGATCTTCCTTGTGTATATCATCTTGTATTTAGCTTTAGATTCTTGTGAATTTTGTGACTTCTTGATGTTATTGATTGCATAGGATTGCTAGTTTTGTTGATCTTGTTAGATGATTAGGATGTTCATATAGATTTCCTTATTTTGGTATGGATGAATTGTTGAAGTGAAGAGAATGCAATGTTTTGAATAAGTGTATGAATTTGTGAAGTGTTTTCTTGACTACTAGCTTAAAAACCTGCCAAAATTGAGTTAGAATAGCTTTTCTCTATGTTGTGTAAAAAAAAAGGCAAGGAAAACGGGCCTCCGCACGTAAGCGCCCTGTGCGCGCGCGCGGGGGTGGTTCATTTCATACTCCTGGGCCAAACACCCGAGAGTCAAGCCCACTTTGTGCCCATTTCGTGCTAGGCACCCACGCGTCCGCGTACGTGCCCCTTGCGTGCACCTTGCAATTTGACCATCGACGGGCAAGTGCACTGTGTGCGTGCGCGCCGATGGTGCTACATAAACCCCCTGGTACAAAAACCAGAGAGTTGTGCCATACTTGTGCCTAGCCTGTGCCGATACCGATGCGTCCGCGCACTGTGCGCGTCCGTGCCGGTCGCCAATTCACTCAGGCACGCGTCCGCGCACTGTGTGCGTCTGCGCGCCTGTGCTGCATGTCAACTCTGGTACAAATTACCCAAGACTTAGGCCAACTTTGTGCCAATCCTATGCTAGGGGCCCAGATGTACTCGCGCGTCAGCACCATTGACGCGTACGGGTCCCTTGCCCAACCCTCACCGACGCGTCAGCGCACCGAGCGCGCGCGCGCCGGTCGCGTGAATTTGTTTTAAAGCTGCGCGCCCTGCCTCTATCCCACTTTCTTTCTTATTTCTTTCTTCTTCTTCCTACTCCATCACCTCTCTTTCTTTTCCTCTTCTTCTCCAATCCACCATCACCATCTCTGGTTACTTACTGGCGACCACCACCGCTTCCGGTGGCCCTACACTTCTTCTCTCCCTCTCATTCTCACAAGAAGAGAACTTCACTTTCTTCTTTTCTCCTTCTCAAGGTTCTACTTCTTCCATATCTCATCTTTTACTTTCTTTGCATAATATCTTCTTCTAGTTAGATTTTTCTTGTTGATTTACTTATTTTCTACTTTAGTCGCATGATTATACTACTTGCTTCTTGTTTGCTTACTTTTCCTTTTTCTTGTTTTTCCATGGATGTTGAATTTGAGTTTTAATTTGCTTTGATAGATCTTCTTGTTGTCTCTCATTGTCTTTGTCATGTAAGTGATGTTATGTGATGATTGTTCCTTCATTTTGGAATTCAAATTGGTTGAGTATCTCATAATTGCTCACTGTTTGATAATTGCACACCAAGTGTTCGAGGAAATGCACGAATGCCATTTTGGTTTATTTTAATCATGTATCTTCAATTTGGTGCTTCCTCCTCATTCACTTGCTCTCTTCTAAATGCATTGAGTCCACATTGCTTATCATTTGCTAATTAGATACTCCTTGAACATGACTTGCTCTTTGCTATGGATGCTTGAGATTACTCTTCTCATGCCATTTTGCATGCCTCACTCCCTCTTGCATCCCATGCCAACTGTTGTGACCCATGTCTCTATGATTACTTTGTTACAATATTTCTTTTGGGCACTATTTTTCACTTGCATATTTTTGTTGAAGATGATTTTTTGGGTTTCAAGTTTTCCTTTTTTTCCTTCCTTTTTCAGGATGGCCACCAAGAAAGGCAAGGAGAAAGCTTCAAAGAAATCGGCCGTAAAGAGGGCACCCCAAAGGTCAAACTCTAAGGCACACTCTTCATTAGGATCCAAACCCCTATTTAAGAAGGCGAAAACAACCGCTCCTATTGATGAAAACGAGAAGAGCAAACCAGCAAAGGATTCTTCAAGATTCCCTAACCGCTTCTATGAACTTGTGTTCCCCGCCATGGTTGAGAGGAACTATCATGCCAAGCATCTACTCGCTCTGCCGAACAAGGTTGTTGCTTGTATTTTACCCCGCATTGAATGGCGAGAATGGGAGTTCCTTCTGAGAAAACCACAAGAGGTCAACCTCTCATGGGTGGTAGAGTTTTACACTAACTACCATCTTCCCTCTCTTAAATCGGTATACGTGCGCCGGAAGCAAGTCTCAGTTTCAGAAGAGGCTATTCAACATGTGCTTAATGTCTTACCAGTACCAAGTGACGTGGATGGCTACCAAGAAGTCTTACGTCAGCGAGAAAAGTTTGGATTTGATTGGGACTCGGTCCTCCGAGTCATTGCTGAACCGGAGGCATTTTGGACCCATGGCCGACTCCGGATGAGGCCCAAGTGCATTGACGCTCGATTCCTCACTGTAGAAGCTAGAGCTTGGGCCCAGATCCTATCCCACTATGTGCTACCTAGCACCCACAAGTCGTCCTTCACGGCGGATCTTGCTTTGCTTGTTTGGTGTGTTCTCACGGAAAGACCGATGAACAGTCCGCCTCTTGTTAAGCAAGCGATGGAACAAGTCCACGGTCATGGTAATTTGCCATTTTTGGCATTGGTATCTGATTTAGTTGCTGCTGTGGGTGTTCCTTGGGAAGATATGGATACGAAGGCTATCATTCCGGCTAAGGGTGATGTGGTCCCAAGCGGAAAATACTTACATCTTCCCATGAACAACCCAAGCCTTGACATAGCCCTTCCATCGACTATTCCTTCTACCTCATCGTCACCACCACGACAAAGATCCACACATCAAAGGATAGATATGAGCGGCACAACCAACGCCGATACACTTATATCAAGAAACTTCTGCGTTGTGTTACCCCTAGCATGGAGGAACCCGAAATATTCACATCCACCTCAAACCCAAGTGCTGGGAGCTCTGATGGAAGGGATAGTGAAGGTTCCGGTCCCGACCGTCCTTTGCGTATTGTTGGTAGCACGGAGGACCGTGCTAAATTCTAAGTGTGGGGAGGTCATTCGACCGATCTCCATGGGTAACAATCTCTTCCTTTCAACACCCATGGATTTATCTTTTGCTTAGTAGTTAATACATTGCATGTGTAGTTATTTTTACTTGTAAATACTCCTTGCATGATAGTTAGTTTCTATAGAGTTGCTTGGTCAAAATAATGACTTCTTCCCCAAGAAACTGTGTTTTGGGGTACCCTACCAATTTTGAAAAAAAAAATTTTGTGATAAACTTGCTTCGAGAATGTATTTTGGAACATAGTGATTGAGCTAAGAACACAAGCATGTAAGTTTTGAGCCTATTGTGTGGTTATATCTTCTAACCATTAATTCCCATTCTTGTGTGTATTGTTCTCTCTCTATGATTGTAATCCTTATTTTGTCTGATTCTATATGTCCATTACTTTGTGTATGAATGCATTTACATGATTGAGGCCATCATTTCAATAGCTCACTTTTTCCAAATGGCCTTAACCCTTTTATCTACCATTGCTAACCAATTTTGAGCCCATGATAAACCCTTTTGTTCAAAAAAAGAGCACATCAACAACCCTAAGTGAAAAACAATGGATGTCCCTAGATTTGGATCCTTGATTAGCTTAGGTAAGTTAGGGTGTGTGTCATTCAAATGGGAGGGTGTACTTGGGAACTTGGGTAGATGTAAAGGTGTGTATTTGTAATTGAATTTGAAAATTTTGGGATGTAGGAGCATACTCATGTATTGAATGATTGAACCATATGCATTGAAACTTTTATACATGAAACCCCAAGAAAGAGGGGACCAAAAATTGTATGCGTATATATGAGAATGTAAGAAAAAGAAATAGAAAAAAAATGGAAGAAACAAAAATAGAAAAAGAGAAAGCAATGAAAGGGGACAAAAATGCCCCAAGACAAAGTGATAATAACACTGCATATGGGATGTGAATTAAAGAGAATGCATGAGTATACGAAAAGTGAAATCCATGGGTAGCTAGGTATTGTATTATAATTGTAATAGGTTGTTCTATGTGTCTAGTGGGATCTTGGGTTAATCAAGGACTCAATTTTAAGCTCACTTGACCATATACATCCTTACCTTCACCCAAGCCCCATTACAACCCATGAATAAGACCTCATGATACTTGTAAGCATGCATCAAGTAATTGTTGATTGTTAGATGAAAGATAAATCTTGGAAAGCATGATTAGGAGAGGATTGAGTGACGAACCCTATACACTCGAGCGAATAGAGCGGATACACTTCTGGTGAGGGTTCGATTCTCAACTCCTTGTTCCCGGCTTTCACAAGCGTTCATCTAGCAAGTTATATGCACTTCATGTTGATGTTCAAATTGGTAGGATTTATAAACTACATAGCATTTTCACCCCGTATGCTCATATGTGTTCTTGGAGGATAGGTTTACCCTTGACCAAGTGGATAGATGATTTTACTTTAGTTGCATGCATTCATTTAGGAAATTTGCATTTCATAAACCCTTTCTTAACATGATCTTTGGTCTTTTTATTTTAAGCATGAGGACATGCTTGGTTTAAGTGTGGAAAGATTTGATAAACCCCAATTTTGTGGTTTATATTGTGTAGAATTTGGGATTTTTTGTCAATATTTCTCACACTTATTCACAAAAAATGCATGGTTTTGTGTTCTCTTCCTAATATTGCTCCATGATGAAAAATATGCTTATTTTGCCTTAGAATTGCTATATTTTGATCCTCTTTTATTGCCATTCAATGCCGTGATGTATTTGTTGAGTGATTTCAGAATTTATAGGACAAGAATGGCCTAGAAGAGAGAAAGAAAGCATGCACAAAAGGAAGGAACATGAAGATGTGGATTTCGGGAACTTTAGCACCGACGCGCACGCGCACTTCGCGCGCACGCGTGGATGTAGATAGCTGGAAGCGGCGCGCAAAGATGGACGCATCCGCACGGTTCAGAGAATTTCCACCGACGCGCACGCGCACATGGCGTGCACGCGTGGATCACAAAAGCAATCGGCGCGCACGCACACATGGCGCGCACGCGCGGAAAGCTCACATGACCTTATTAAAGAAAATCGTGCCTGACAATTTCTGAGGCTCATCAGACCCAAATTCAAGCTGTTTCTGCATGGAAAAGACCCAAGGATGCTAGGGGGAAAGGGGGGATCAATCATTTTACACTAAGACACAATTTTAGTTAGTTTTTTGGGTTCTTTTGTTCTTCTAGAGAGAGAAACCTTTGTTCCTCTTTAGATCTAGCATTAATTTGATCTTCTCTTGTTGAATTCTGAATTGGATTTTGTTAATTACTGGTTTTAATTGTTTAATTTGAATTCTCTAGTATAATTTTGCTTAGATCTTGTGTTAGTTTTATGTTTTCTTGTTGTTTGTCATTTTATACCCATTTCATGAATCTTGTAGATCTTGATTTGTTATTGTTGCATTGATGATTTCCATGATTAATTGTGTCATTTGAGTGATTGTATGTTGATAATTGTTAGTGGGTACTTGTTAGTTCCAATTTACTTGCAATTTAATTAGATCTTTTATTAATGCTTACCATGTGTTTGATGAAATATTTTCTTTGATTATGGAGTAGTTCTCTTTACTCTTGGCATAGGCTAAGGGAATTGGGTAAGCTTGAGTCATTGGGTCTAATGGATTTGATGATTTAGGAACCCTTAGTGGTCAATTTGATAGCCATTGATACTAACTTACTACCAAGCTAATTGGTAGTTAGGTTGGACATTATGGGTTGATGTTGACCAAACCATTTAACATACTTCAAGTTTAGAAGTAAAATTAATGAGTTTGGTTCCTCATAATTGTCAAGATATGGTTATTAGACAAGGATAGTGTTCCGAGGGTTACCTGAAACTGTAGGTCAATCTCGGATGAGATCTGCTGTGGTGGCCGGAGCCGCCGCGTCCGATTTGTTGGACTTGTTGGTGATGCTGATCCTTCGTCACCGAAGGGTGGGGGGTACCTGCAAGGGACTCCGATGCTTAAGTTAGCAAGGGTATTAAGCAGGTTTTTAGTAGAATCAGAGTATGAGTTATACCTGGGTGCTCCAGTGTATTTATAATGGTGAGAAGTGACCTTTTTTAGATAAGATAAGTTAGTTATCTTTATCTTATCTTATCTTTGAGCGAGGTCATCTTATCTTTAAGGGAACTGCCCTTATCTCTATAGGCTTTGGGCTGCCTTTGGATTTGGGTCGCGTTCCTCTATTTGGGCCCTTTATTGGGCTTTCCTGGCAATTTGGCCGAGCTCTTTGAGTAGAGGTCGGATGGTCTGACCTGAATAGGTCGGTCGCTTTGTCGCTAAACATCCCGGATTGGATAGTTCGACCTAGGGTATGAACAGTGCCCCTACTCGAGCTCGGTCTTTCTTTTAGGTCGAGTCTTAGTTTTGAGACTTCGATCCTTCTCTGGTTAAAACCGAACTTGAGCATCTGTCGATTGCCTCTTTGTAGAGTCTTCTTTTGAATGTGGAACGTTTTTCTTTATTCTTAAAAGCGCGCACTTTGCATTAGCGCTCTGGTCTTGGGAATGCGCGAGGGTTTAATACCCTCATTAATTGGTTTTTAATGCCCCGTTTCTCTAACCTCTTTATTTTGAATTTTCACTCAAGAAAACGGTTTCTCTTCTCTTGTTATCGTAACTTCCCTTTTCTTTTTTACTTTCTATTTTCGCCTGAAGTTTGCATTTTTGTGTTTCTCCTTGCGACATTGCTTGGCGATTGTTAGTGCTTTTTCTTGCTGTACAGGGGTAATTCCGGATTCCATCTCTCATCTTCAACTTTCTTTAAAGCTTTCTGCTTTTTCCAGGTTGGTTCTAGTTTCAGCTTTTTTACCATTTTTCATTGCTTTGTCTTTGGTTTTGCATGCTTGAAAGTTTGAACCTTTTGACGTTGTGATGTTCAATCTTTGATGTGATGCATGTTTCTGGTATTTCTCTTGAGGGTATTTGGATTTTTGCATGTTTTGTTGCCTTTCTATTTGATGTTGTAGATTTCTGGGAAAATAGCTTCATTTGTTTCTTTTTGAAAGAAAAAGGTTGTGTCTTTGACGTCCTCTGCCTGGCGCATTTTGTTGTTTTTGGTTTTCTGATTGAACTGCTATTTTGCTGCTCTTTTGATGACTTTGTTTTGACTTTTCCTTTCTTCTCGGGATGTTGCCCTTTTGAAAAAGGGCTTTTCTTTGCTGAGAGTTTATTGGGATGTTAGCCTTGTGGATTTTCCTGAGTCCTTGTTCCATGACTACCTCCAAAGGATGCCCCTGAATCTTCAGTATGGGTCATGGGGTTTTCTTTTATTGTTTGTGCTGTCCTGAATCATGTTGGCCGAGTTGTTTTGATTTCGCCTGAGATGTTTTTTAGTAATCCATCTTCTTTTCTTATTTGTAGGACTACTTGGCCATGTCTTCTCGCAAAAATATTGTAGAGACGTCTTCTAAGGTTCCTGAGGGGATGTCCGATTGGTTGGACTCCCTTGTGTTAATGTGTGTTTCTGGGGTGAATGCTGAGTTTTGTGTGGAGTTTAGGAAACATCACCGCCTCTGTAAGAGTAGAGATCAGGAAAGGAATTATGAATTGGTAGCACCTGATTCCGAGGAGAGGGTTTGCTTTCCTGCTCTGACCCGGGGGGAGCGCCCTTTCTTTTATGCCTACGACTATTTTTTCAGCCAGTTGGACATCACTTTTCCCTTCACTTCTTTTGAGACCGATTTGTTGTGGTCGTGTAATGTAGCTCCGTCCCAGCTCCACCCGAACTCTTGGGGCTTTATCAAGATTTTTCAGCTTCTTTGCCAAGAGTTGGACGTTACTCCTTCTCAGACTCTTTTCCTTTATCTGTTTGTTTTAACTAAGCCCGGGATTTCTTCAAAAAAGAAAGCCTCATGGGTTTCTTTTAGATCTGCACAAGGGCATAAGGTTTTTGCCATGTATGACGAGTCCTTTAGGGACTTCAAGAATTACTTTTTCAAGGTTCGAGCAGTTGAGGGAGCTCGGCCCTTTTTTCTGGAAGCGAATAATGAGCCAGCCTTCCCCTTGTGTTGGCAGCAGAATGTAGTGGTATCCCGTTATATGTGGAAAATGCTTGAAAGGCCTGAAGATTGATGGTTTAGAGGTCATAATAAACTCTCGTTGTAAGTATAGTTACTAAACCAAGCAATCAACCTGTCTTACAAACGTTTTGGTTGTCACAAGTAACAAACCCCTAAATAAATTGATAACCGAAGTATTCAAACCTCGGGTCGTCTTCTCAAAGAACTGCAGGGAAGTATGTTCTTATTATTGGTTATGAGGGTTGTAAATTGGGGTTTTGAGAATGAGGAGCGAATGGTTTAATTAGCAAATAAAGTAAATGAAGAACAAGCGATTTAAATGGCAAGTAAAATAACTAAATGACTATAAATAAACTTTTGGCAAGGTATAAGAAATTGGAGGTCCTATCCTAGTTATCCTTATCAATGATGATGAGAATTGGATCTTAATTCCACTTTGTCAACCCTTACTAAGATAAAGGAAGGTCAAGGGATTAATTGGTTTGATCTTCGGATCCTATTTATTTCCTAGGAAAAGATTGGGATTATTGAAGTTCAATTTAATTAACAAAGATAACAATTATCAATCATGTTTGAGTTTGATAACTCCTGAGTTACTGATTTCCTAACCAAGACCAAAAGGAGAAAAGTAAATCTACTGGAATAAACTGGAATAAAAATGTCTTCAGATGGGAATAATAGCAACGTAAATAAAATAAAGCAAGATTAAACTGAAATACCTCAAATAACATTAATTCAAAAGAGTAATCTGTAACATGAAAGAATTCATAAATTAAATTGCAAAAGTAAATAAAAGGGAATATTGAACCTGATAAAGAGATGATCCTGAAAACGAATAAAATTCCTAATTCTAAATCCTAATCCTAAAGAGAGGAGAGAACCTCTCTCTAAACTAAATCTAAATCATGAAGACTAACTAAAAGTGGAGTGTCTCCTTGAATGGATGCATTCCTCCACTTCATAACATCTGGTCTATGCCTTCTGGACTTGGATTTGGGCCAAAAAGGGCCTCAGAAATCGCTATGAGTGTTTTCTGCAATTTCTGGTGCGTGGCCTCTGTCACGTGTCCGCGTGGGTCACGCGGTCGCGTCATTCGGAGTTTTCCTTGTCACGCGGTCGCGTCAGTCATGCGGCCGCGTCATATGTTCTGCTTAAGGAGCGCGGTCGCGTCAGTCATGCGGCCGCGTTGCTGCTTCTTCGCGCTTGGCATGCGGCCGCGTCGTCCATGCGATCGCGTGGATGCCAATTTCTCCTAAAAACTCTGTTTTGTGCTTTTCTTCCATTTTTGTATGTTTTCTTTCCATCCTTTGAGTCATTCCTGCCTTAGAAGATCTGAAACTACTCAACACACTAATCACGGCATCGAATGGAAATAAAGGTAATTAAAATAATTAATTTTAAAGCATAGGAAACATGTTTTTCACATACATCACATAATAAGGAAGGGAAAGTAAAACCATGCAATTAATATGAATAAGTGGGTGAAGGATTGAATAAATCACTCAAACTAAGCATAAAATATATCATAAAATATGGGTTTATCAACTTCCCCACACTTAAACAATAGCATGTCCTCATGCTAAGTCCAAGAGTAATGTTAGGTTAAAGTGGTGGAATTCCATGCAATGCAATCTAATCTAAATGCAACTACCTAAATGAATGATGCATCATGCAATTCTAATTTTTATTCACTTGTTTATAAAGCTTGCATGTAGTTGAATTAATTCACATTTTCAAGGAGTCATATATATATATATAGCCAAACCTTAGATAGTTGATAAAGTGCCTTTACAATTGAAATGGGAGAGAAAAACATTTTATAAACTTGCAAGACAATTAATAATTTTAGCAGAGATATATGTTAATGACATACCAAAAATCATGAGGTCTTTAGTTAAGGTTGTAATGGGGCCAAGGTAAAGGTAAGGGTATATGTATAAGGCTAAGTGAGCTAATAAGTGAATCCTTAATTAGTCTAAGATCTCACCTAACATACATACTTTATAAAACAAAGCTTCTTTACCTATTTTCCATATTTTCCACTTTTGATGTTACATGCTCATATTTCAATGTTTATTATTTTTATCCCATGTGCATTGCTTTATTTCACATTTGGGGGATTCTTCTGTGTCCCCTTTATTCAACTACTGAAAGATAACACTTTTTTTTTAATGCACATGGTAATTCAATTATTTTGATTTCACATGAGCATGCTTCCCAAAACTTTTATTTTGAATTATTTTATTCTTTTCAACTTTTCTACCTTTTGTTTTTATCATCCATGTTCCCAGTAGGTTTTCCACTCTTAAATAATTACACAATTTTTATCTTAAGCTAACCAAGGATTCAACTTGGGATTTTTATTTTATTTTTCTGCTTAAGGCTAGTAATGTGGTTTATAGAATAAAAGGGGATTTAAAGGTTCAAGGGGGCTAACAAGGGTGATGTAAAGGGTAGGCTATTTTGGGATAAGTGAGCTAAAATCAAATAATGGCCTCAATCATTCTCTTGGTATGTAGTTATATTCTATAATCGGACATATAGATTAAAACAAAGTAAAGAACACCAGAATAAATAAGAAGGGTGGAACACACAGGAATAAAATTTCATGGTTTGAATGTAACTATACAATTAAGCTCAAAACTCACAGGCTGTGTGTTCTCTAGCTAAAAAATCATTTATCAGTTATGTATGTCATGCAGGTTCAATTAAAAATTCCCATTATTCTTAATCTAAAACTTTAGGTGGCTTTAAAGTTCTAGTGTTTCTCCTTGATGAAATGTTGTTAACTAACTAACATGTAATGCTATATATACAAGGTGTGTGGATTGTTTCTATTATGTTCAAGTCCCTAGTTTACTTCCTTTTTATATTTTTCAATTTAAACTAAGCTATCTTATGCTAAAAAAAGGGTAAACTATACTAATTAATCCACAATTTCTATAACTAATAAGTTAGAATTACAACTAAAACTAAATGGCTAAAATATGAACTAAAGTGCAACATAGAATAAATACATAAAAATAACAATATATATATAAGTACTGAGAAAATAAAAATAAAAATAAAAATAAAAATACAGAAAAGTAGCAAAATAAATAAAAAAAGTATGTAGTGGTTCACCAAAAAAAAAACGCCAGAGATGGCGACCTCCCCACACTTAAAATGTAGCATCATCCCTGATGCTCACTCAAGCTGGGTGTGAAGGGGTGTCATCACTGGAAGGACGGGTAGCTGGAGTCTCTGTGGTGGTGGTCTGAGGATCTGCCTGCTGCAGAGGGGGGTGCTGACTGGATAGAGATCTCGGGGTCTACAGCCTGAATCTGAGGCGGAGCCTCCTGATGTGATGCGGCCTGCTCTGTGTCTGCCTGCGCAGCCTCGCTCTGTGGATGGGTCTTTGCCTCGTGATCATCCGCCTCCTCCTCAGATGCCTCGGATGGTGTGTCAGGCTCGGAGGGGATGTCGCCAGAGCGTATCATCAGCTTCAGGTGCTCATAGCGTCGCTTGTTGCGACGCTCTATCTGGTCAAGCCGTCGGAACAAGCGGTGCACTAGATGATAGATGGGCTCTGGGGCAGGTGGAGGTGCAGTGGTAGTGGCAGGGGTAGCTGTAGAGGAAGAGGGGCCGGCAGATAGTGTGGTTGTCTCAGCAGTAGCAGTGAGGAAAGGAGGTCTGTAGCCCAAAGCTAGAAATTTCCTGCTGTGAGGGATAATCTTCTTGCATTTTGCAGCAGGTGGCTTCTCATCAGCATCCTCCCAAGGCACGTCAGCTCGACGGCCTAGCTGTGTAATCAGATAAGGAAAGGGAAGAGTGCCTTGGACGTGGACCCTGGCCATATAGTATCGGATAAAGCGTGGCAGGTATAGGTCCTTATCCTCCATCACACACCATAGGAGGGTGATCATAGCGGCTGGTATCTCAGTCTCGTGAGTACTCGGCAAAATGAAGTTGCTAAGTATCTGATGCCATAGCCGAGCCTCATCATTCAAGTAAATCCGCTTGATTTCCTTTGGCATGGTAGTATTCTGACCCATAATCCAAGAAACGGTTGGGTCAAGGGCTATCCTGGCCTTAACTGCATCCCAATCAAACTTCATGAAGCGCATGTCCTCCTCAGCTCTTTGATAACCATCCAGCTGATCAGATTTGGGTAGAAGTTTCAGAACATCCTCTATGGCCTCTTCAGTGACTAGAATCTGCTTTCCCCTAAGGTTCACTTCATCTAGGAAAGTCTTGAAGTAATTGCAGTAGAATTCCCGAACTCAAGATGCATTGACCTCAGTCAGGTTTCTCTCCAGGAAGAACCAGCCTCTTTGTTTGATCTGATCAGAGGTGTATTACTGGAGTTCTCCTGGGATCTTCAAAGTCCTCTCCCGGTACAGATTCCTGGAGGTTGCAAACACCGGATACTTCAACTCACAGTATCGGTTTGCAAACTTTACTGGATCATTAGCAGGGAGCAGCTGGTCGGCCTTCTCCTGCGGGGTAAAGTTCTTCTCCCGCCAGGAGTCATCGTGCATGATATCCATGATGGACATAGCAGATTCCCCTCTTTTACGTTTGCCAGTAGTTGTCTTTGCTTTTCCTTTTCTCTGGCTGGCAGACATCTTGAAAAATAGAAAACCAGGACATATAAAAAAAAATAGGAAAGCAAATAGGCAAATAGTCAAAAGAAACACAAAGTGGCAAAGTAGCAATAGAATAAGGAAAATGAGTGAAGTAAATGTGCATTAAGGATTGTATAGGAGTTAAAAGTCTGAAAAGAAGAATTCACAATCCAAAATGTAATAGAAGGCATGTTAATTAGGAAAAATTATCAGTATGCCATGGTTAGAAGGTTAAAAGAAAGTGAAAAACAAAAGAGAGAATATGAAATGTTAGGTTGGTTAGAATTGAAAAAGAGTTTAAGAAGTTAAAATTAGTAAGTTAGCAAAAAGTGGGTTAATGTAAGTGGCATAATGATAAGTTTCTAAATAACAAGCATTCACAAGTAAAAGCTATAGGTAACTCATAACTAAACAAGGAAAATAGGTTGATGATGATTCAGATAGATATAGAAACAGCAAAAATTGGAATCTAAGCATCAAAAATGCAATTTATGAACCAGGAAATCAAAAAGAATAAGAAGCTTGCCCTGGCGTTCATGAATGGTTTGGTTAAATCTAAGAAAAGCACAGTTGAAAATGCCAAAACCAAGACATGAATGGAAATATTTTACAAAAATTTGGGCAGCATTCCGGCTAAAATTGGATTGTCCCGGAAAATAAACAGCAACAGAATAGTACATATGAATCAAAATTAAAGCTGCAATTAAATAGTATGAATAAGAAAGAGCGCAGCAGCATCAACATGAAGAGCAGCATATGAACATTACTAACTTCACAGCAACAGCAAAATTGCAAAGTGATAAAACAAGAAACACGAACAGTGCAATTAAACAGACCTAAATCCACTAACCACATCCTAAGCTACCTAACAACCTAGAATCCACTACAACATGCATATCTAACTAGCCTAAATATGAACATAAATAGAAAAATATGAAATAACTACGAATGGATAGAAGGGTGGCGTTCGTCGGAACCTGGTAGGCGAATTAAGGAGAGTGGGGCAGAGAGGTGGCTGGGGATGGTGGCGGTGGTGTCTGGTGCGGCGGAGAAGGGTGACGTGGCGGCGGTGGCTGCTGTTCGGGGGCAGGGAGGGAAAGGTAGGGGTAATGGGGGTAGGGGGATAGGGGAAGGAAGGGGGCGGGTGGCGCTGGGCGGTGACGGCAGCGCGGTGGTGGTGATCGCGGAGGGGGGCAATGGCGGTGGAGGGAGGAGGAAGAAGGAAGAAGAAGAAAGAAGGGGAAGGAGGAAGGAGGGGTGGCGTAACGGCAGTATCTGGGTGGTCGGCGGGGTGGCGGTGGTCGTTGATGGTGGCTGGGTGGTGGTGCTTGGTTGGAGAAGAAGAGAGGAAGAAGAAGGGTTTGGGGGGCGCGAATAGTAGGGTTCGCGTGACTAGGGGGTTATAAATTTGAATCCACGCGATCGCGTGGGGCATGCGGTCGCGTGGTTGGAGTGAGATGGGGGTCGACGCGATCGCATAAATGGCGCGATCCCATGGAATAGCAAAAAGAGTGAATGACGCGATCGCCTGGGGCATGCGATCGCATCGCTGGCATTTGTGCGAAATGCACGATTCCAGCGTCGTTTTAGCGCAACTCTCTGTCTCCTTTTGGGGTGTTGTGTAATCCATGCGACGCGATCGCATCGCTCACGCGATCGCGTGGGAATGATGTTGTGCAAGTGACGCGATCGCGTCAGGGACGCGACCGCGTGGGTCGTTTGTGCAAAAAGCACAATGGCCGCATGATTCCAGCCTAACTTTCAGGACGTTGGATCTTTACGCCGATCTCCAGATCACACGGCCGCGTGGATGACGCGGTCGCATGGGAAGTGTTTTTCGCAACTTGACGCGATCGCATGAATGATGCGGTCGCATCACGCACCCTTTTTTTTTAACGCAATATGCAGAATGCAAATATGAATGCGATGCAAAACTCCAGGTTCAATATAATAAAATAAAATAAAACTTGAAAACAAATAAAACTAAACAAAAATTGAAGAAGGAACGATCATACCATGGTGGGTTGTCTCCCACCTAGCACTTTTAGTTAAAGTCCTTAAGTTGGACATTGGATGAGCTTCCTGTTATAGTGGCTTGTGCTTAAATTCATCCAGAAATCTCCACCAATGCTTGGAATGCCAATAGCCTCCGGGGTCCCAAACTAGGCATGTGAAGCTTCTGAGCAGCTTCAAACAGATTGTCAGGCTCCCGGGGTGATGACTGTCAGCATAGATTCCAGGATCCCAAACCTTGCTTTTAAATCCGCCTTCGTCTTGATCTATACTCTTCCATCTGGGCGGTTTAGAAATTAGATTCTCACAAGGATAACCAAACGTTTTCCGAGATCCATCTAATTGATCATGATGCCAACCCGTGCACTTCGAGTTGAAGCGTGGAACCTTATTGAACCTTGTGCACTAGCTTTGAGTACGAGCCATTTTTCGCTTACTCTTAAAGCCGCAGAGAGCTCTAAGCTGGCCATCTGTTTCAAGCAAACCATATTCAAGTGGAAAAACACAGTTAAAGGTTAAGGATTGTACCCACTTGAAACTTGTATTGGGTGGTAATGGCCTTGGGATAGGTGGTTCCAGTGGTTCTGTGAGTTCTACTCCCTTGTGCTCTTCTGTGAATTTCTCCACTTCTTTGCAAGATTCTTCAAATGTATCCATGTCCTGATCAAAGCCATCTATATCTTTCTCATCACTTAATTCATAGACTGGAGGTTGAGAGAAATCTACCTCCGTATCATCTTCGTATTCACTCGGGGAAGATTCTTCGATCTCAGAGAATTCACTCGCGGATGCAAGTTCATTACATGGGGGTTGGGCACTGTCCTCCTTAGCATCAATCGTAACGTCCTTGACAGAATTTTCCACAACTCTGGATTCCCATGGAAGTTCAGCGTCTCCTAAGTCTTCAACCAACTCTTCTTCTTTAATAATGACAGCTTCCTCTACTTGTTCCAAGACGAAGCCATGCTCTGTCTTGTCCACTGGAGTTTCTAGTATCTCCTTCATGCTACGCTCTTCATTAGATTGTCTACATGGGGTTGTGGGAGGTCCTTGAATGTTCGAACGTCTAGAAGATAATAGACTTACTGCTTGCTCCAGTTGATGAAGGGTTGTTTGAAGTTGATCTACTGTTTCCTTGAGGCGAACCTCTAATTCTCGGGGTGATAGATTTGGATATGGTACATGGAGAAGTGGTGATGTTTGGGAGTAATTGGACTGGAATCGGGGTAGATGAGGATCATACGGTGGTGAATGGTGAAAAGGAGCTTGTGAATGTGGTAGTTCGAAGTTATGTTGAGAGGATGGTCTATAAGCACATGGTGGGGCTTGTTGGTGGTTACAAGGCTGTCCACCATGTCTATTGGCTTGGTATGCATTGTAGAATGGACCTTGTCCATGATATCTTGGAGGGTGTTGTTGCCTAAAGGGTTGATCAGATCCTCTTGGCTCTATCCATCTTTGATTGTTCTGACCTTGATGTATGTTCCTGTTATAACTTCCATTCCTTTCAATAACATTAGAACCAAACTCAAAGTGAAAGGGGTGAGAATTCATAGTAGCTAATAGAAATAAAAAGGGGAAAATAAAGACAAATAAACAAGTAAAAGAAAAATATTTACAATAACTAATAATAAGGCACACGATTGTAATTCTCCGGCAACGACACCATTTTGAAAGGCCTGAAGATTGATGGTTTAGAGGTCATAATAAACTCTCATTGTAAGTATAGTTACTAAACCAAGCAATCAACCTGTCTTACAAACGTTTCATTGTCACAAGGAACAAACCCCTAAATAAATTGATAACCGAAGTATTCAAACCTCGGGTCGTCTTCTCAAAGAACTGCAGGGAAGTATGTTCTTATTATTGGTTATGAGGGTTGTAAATTGGGGTTTTGAGAATGAGGAGCGAATGGTTTAATTAGCAAATAAAGTAAATGAAGAATAAGCGATTTAAATGGCAAGTAAAATAAATAAATGACTATAAATAAACTTTTGGCAAGGTATAAGAAATTGGAGGTCCTATCCTAGTTATCCTTATCAATGATGATGAGAATTGGATCTTAATTCCACTTTGTCAACCCTTACTAAGATAAAGGAAGGTCAAGGGATTAATTGGTTTGATCTTCGGATCCTATTTATTTCCTAGGAAAAGATTGGGATTATTGAAGTTCAATTTAATTAACAAAGATAACAATTATCAATCATGTTTGAGTTTGATAACTCCTGAGTTACTGATTTCCTAACCAAAGACCAAAAGGAGAAAAGTAAATCTACTGGAATAAAAATGTCTTCAGATGGGAATAATAGCAACGTAAATAAAATAAAGCAAGATTAAACTGAAATACCTCAAATAACATTAATTCAAAAGAGTAATCTGTAACATGAAAGAATTCATAAATTAAATTGAAAAAGTAAATAAAAGGGAATATTGAACCTGATAAAGAGATGATCCTGAAAGCAAATAAAATCCTAATTCTAAATCCTAATCCTAAAGAGAGGAGAGAACCTCTCTCTAAACTAAATCTAAATCATGAAGACTAACTAAAAGTGGAGTGTCTCCTTGAATGGATGCATTCCTCCACTTCATAACCTCTGGTCTATGCCTTCTGGACTTGGATTTGGGCCAAAAAGGGCCTCAGAAATCGCTATGAGCGTTTTCTGCAATTTCTAGTGCGTGGCCTCTGTCACGCGTCCACGTGGGTCACGCGGTCGCGTCATTTGGAGTTTTTCTTGTCACGCGGTCGCGTTAGTCATGCGGCCACGTCATATATGTTCTGCTTAAGGAGCGTGGTCGCGTCAGTCATGCGGCCGCGTCTCTGCTTCTTCGCGCTTGGCATGCGGCCGCGTCGTCCATGCGATCGCGTGGATGCCAATTTCTCCTAAAAACTTCGTTTTGTGCTTTCCTTCCATTTTTGTATGTTTTCTTTCCATCCTTTGAGTCATTCCTGCCTTAGAAGATCTGAAAATACTTAGCACACTAATCATGGCATCGAATGGAAATAAAGGTAATTAAAATAATTAATTTTAAAGCATAGGAAACATGTTTTTCACATACATCACTTAATAAGGAAGGGAAAGTAAAACCATGCAATTAATATGAATAAGTGGGTGAAGGATTGAATAAATCACTCAAACTAAGCATAAAATATATCATAAAATATGGGTTTATCAATGCTCGACGAAATTGAGCAGGCTTTTGTAACTGTTTTGGAGGACATTTGGGAGGAACCTTCTCATCTGGACACTAAAAAATCTTTGGAGGACCCATCCATTGTCCGAACTGCATTGGGTATTTTACTTGATATTTTTTCTGGTTTGTAAAACTGTTGATTTTCATTTTTCAGAGAAGGCCATGAATAATGACTCAATGAAGGCTTTCAAGAGGGCAAGAAAAGCTACTGTAGCTCAGAACATTTCGACTAGGGCAGATGGGGAAGGGTCCTCTCAGGTTCCGCCGAAGCCATCTGTGCCGAACTCACCTGGACCGAGGAGAATGATCCCTACTCCTCGAGTCCGTGTAGTTGATCCTCCGCAGTCTTCCGCTGCTGTTTCTTCCCCCCCGGCCGATCCTCCTTCCAAGAGACCTCGGACTGTTGAACCTTTCAATCTGGATGCGCCTGATTTTGACACTATTGGGTTTGTCGACCAGCAGATCGGTCCTTATGGTGCCCTCCCTATGGATGATGTTTTTCTCCTTCATCATTTAGATTTTATAACTTGGAGCAGTATCAGGATGGCACATATGGGAGCTGCCCTGTACCGAACTGCCCAAGATCTTCCCCTTCATGCTACCAAAGCCTTTATGGAGGAGGCTAAGCAAGAGTTCGACCAAATGAAGGGTTTGAAGGAGGAGCTCGAAGTGAAAGTGACCAAGTTGGGGAAGGAATTGGAGGGCGAAAAGGCTAGTTCTGTTGCTTTGGCGGCTTCTGTAAAGTTGGCTGAAGACATGGCATTGAGGCACAAGGAAAGCTATGTCATGACCTATAGGGAAGTGATGCGTCTAAGGGAGGAGTTGGAGTTTGCCCGGGCTGATTATGCCGAGCTCCAGGGTCACCTTGTAGGCAGCGTAAATGCTGCTTATGAGAACTTGAAGGAGCAGGTTCGGGTTCTTGCCCTCGAGCTTGACCTTACTCTCTTCAGCCTGGACAACGTTGTAAAGGACGGTAAGATTGTCCCTGACGACCCTGATGATGATGACGTTGAACCCCCTTCTGTGCCTGCCGCCAAAGCTTCTGTTGTGCCGACTTCTTCAGCTCCTTCATCTGAGGTTGGTCATCCCGAATTAGATATTGATTGTCAAATCTTGAATCGGGATGACGGGACAGTGGATGCTGTGCCTCTTCAGACTCGTCCTCCACCCCGTGTTGATGCTGAGAAGCCTTCTTAAATAATTTTTCTAAATGTTTGTGTAGCAAGCCCGGCTTGTGGGCTTTTGAACTCTTTATTTTGTAGATGGTGGTTGCTGACTTTTTATACTTTCTTAGTTGCTCGTTCAGCAACTTAATCTTTGAAAAATAAAGTATTTTCCAAGCTCTTGGGGCTGATTTTGGTAGCCTCTTGAGTTTGTTATTATTATAACTTGTGTTTTTCGTAACATCTCTGTCTGCATCCGTCTTGGTATCTTTTTAGGTTTTTTGAGAGAGTTGGACTTTTGTTGTTCGAACTCTTTTAAGTTATTTTAGTAATCCTCTTTCTTGGACTTTGTTCATGTCTCTTTCAGGGGTTACTTTTACGTTTTGGGCCGACTTCATCATGTCGGGCCCTTCTAAGTTATTTTAGTAATCCTCTTTCTTGGACCTTTGTCAAGTCTCTTTCAGGGATTACTTTTATAACTTTACGTTTTGGGCCGACTTCATCATGTCGGGCCCTTCTAAGTTATTTTAGTAATCCTCTTTCTTGGACCTTTGTCAGGTCTCTTTTAGGGATTACTTTTATAATTTTTTGTTTTGGGCCAACTTCATCATGTCGGGCCCTTTTTAGTTATTTTATTAACCCTCTTTCTTGGACCTTTGTCAGGTCTCTTTCAGGGATTACTTTTATAACTTTACGTTTTTGGGCCAACTTCATCATGTCGGGCCCTTCTAAGTTATTTTAGTAACCCTCTTCCTTGGACCTTTGTCAGGTCTCTATCAGGGATTACCTTTATAACTTTAAGTTTTGGGCCGACTTCATCATGTCGGGCCCTTCTAAGTTATAGTAATCCTCTTTTATAGGGCTGGCCAAACCTCTTTCCAGGGATATACTTCTTATAACTTTGATTATTGTGACTGGTCCGACTTCTTTACGTTAGCCAGTCTTTAAGTTATTTTTTAGCAATCCATTTTATTAAGACCTCGCCAGGTCCTTTCTATGGATCACTTTCGATAACTTCTTGCATTATTCTGTTTTCATCTTTGCCGATTTTGTAGAAATTGGTTTTAATCCTCGTTTGGTCGACCTTTTGATGAATTTGATTTTCATCTTTGTTGGTCTTTATCATGATCGTGCAGTGAATTTGGTTGTTCACTTTCTGCCGATCTGTGGCTTTATAATCGGACAATGAGTATTTCAGATCAATGCGTCTTGAGAATTTGTAGAAGATCTAAACAAATTTTATTCAAAAGGAAATACAGATATATACATGTGGGGGTTTTATACCTCTAAGTCGGGCGACTTGTAGGTTTTTGGCTTGGCACCTCATTAAAAAACCTTTTCAGGAAAAAGAGTGTGCCTTGTCCTAAGATCCTTTATCATCCCTAACTATAGTACCTTCTTAGGTTGCAGGCGTGCCATGATCTAGGAAGCTCTCATCCTTCGAGTTCAGACAGTTTGTAGTAGCCCTTTCTGTTCATACCCTGGGTCAAACTGTCCGACCCGGGATGTTCTGCCAACAAGACGACCGACCTCTTCAGGTCAGGACAATCCGACCTCTTCTCAAAGAGCTCAGCCAAATCGACAGGAAAGCCCAAAAAAGGGCCCAACTCGAGGGCGACCCAAATCCAAAGGCATCCCAAGCCTATAGAGATAAGGGCGGTTCCCTTAAAGATAAGCTGACCTCACCAAAAGATAAGATAAAGATAACTAACTTATCTTATCTAAGAAGGTCACTTCGCACCTTTATAAATACACTTGAGCACCCAGGTATAACTCATACTCTGATTATACTAAAAACCTGCTTAATACCCTTGCTAACTTAAGCATCAGAGTCCCTTGCAGGTACCACCACCCTCCGATGACAAAGGATCAGCAGCATTACTAGTCCAACAAGTCGGACGCGACTGCTCCGGCCACCACCCACAGCCGGACACGTCATCGCCGATCAGTACAGAAGATCTCGTCTGAGATCGACCTATAGTTTCAGGTAACCCCCGGAACATTGGCGCCATTGCCGGGGACCCGGAAGTCATCCCATCACCATGGTGGATGACCATGACAACGATCACGATTCAGATATGGAAGATAGAACACCACACAAGAACACGGACACTACATCAAAAGATACTCCTCAACCTAACAAAAACACCGATTCACCGACTGTGGAAGCCATGGAGGCACTTCAAGATCGCTTGAAGCAACTCGAAAAAGGGGCGGAGCATCAACGAGAAGCTGAGAAAAACATAGAAAGGGAAATATGACGACGCCGGGAATTGGAGGACAAACTCCTAAAAATCGAAGCCGATCTCAAGGCCAAAGCTAATCGATCCTCTCATGAGGATAGCTCCCACAAGGATCAAGATCCATTTACCAAGGAGACCATGAAGACCAAAATCCCGAAAGACTTTAAGCTCCCGGATATGACTTTGTACGATGGCTGACGTTAGGATTTTTGCCAGTAAAGAATGTCATAAAAACAGTCGCGTTGTAGATATAGTCGCTAAACCGACAGAAATCCCTTCGTACAAACGTTTTGGTTGTCACAAGTAATAAACCCCTTTGAAATTGATAACCGAGTATTCAAACCTCGGGTCGTCTTCTCAAGGAATTGCAGGGAAGTATGTTCTTATTATTGGTTATGAAGATTGTAAATTGGGGGTTTTGGAAGTTTGGGCAATGCGCACAGGTATATTTTCAAGCAATAAAAATAAATGAATAATTGTAAAATAAACTATTGGCAAGGTATGAGAACCGGAAATCCTGTCCTTGTTATCCTTATCAGATGTGATGAGAATTGGATTTTAATCCCACTTAGTTAAGTCAAGTGGACTAATTAGCTTGATTCTCAAGTCCTAGTTAACTCATGTGGAGAGACTAGTGTTAGAGCAATCTTAGCTAAAGCAAAATCAGCCAATTTCAACCACTCCTGAGTTTGACAACTCAAGTGTTACCAATTACCTAACCAAAGCCAAAAGGGAAGAAAGTCTACTTGAATGAAAATAATTTGGATAAACACAGAGCATTAATAAATTAAAGAGAGCAATCATAAGTCTGAAATACCTCAAATAACATTAATTCAAAGAGTAATCTGTAACATATAAGAATTCATAAATAAAATTGGGAAAATAATAAAAATAAAGAACCTGGGATTGAGAGCTACTCCTAAAACTAAGAGAAATCCTAAATCCTAATCCTAAGAGAGAGGAGAGAACCTCTCTCTCTAAAAACTATATCTACTCCTAAAATTATGAATTGTGTGGAAGCCTCCTTCTGAATGGATGCAATCCCCCACTTTATAGCCTCTAATTTGTGTTTTCTGGGCCGCAAACTGGGTCAAAAACAGTCCAGAATTCGCTGGTTTCGAATTCAACTGCACTGATTTCCGTCACCGCGACGCGGCCGCATGGATCACGCGGTCGCATCGCCTAGCGTCAAGGAAACTATAGCGTATTATATATCAAATCGAAGCCCCGGACGTTAGCTTTTCAACGCAACTAAAACCGCGTCGTTTGGACATCTGTAGCTAACGTTATAGCCGTTTGAGTGCGAAGAGGTCAGGCTGGACAGCTTAGCAATTTCTCCAACTTCTTGCATTCCTTCCACTTTTGCATGCTTTCTTCCCATCCTCCAAGCCATTCCTGCCTTATAATATCTGAAAACACTTAACACACATATCAAGGCATCTAATGGTAATAAGAGAGGATTAATAATAAGCAAATATAAGATCAAAGAAGCATGTTTTCAATCAAAGCACGTAATTAGGAAGGCAAATATAAAACCATGCAAATAATATGAATAAGTGGGTAAAGAGTTGATAAAATCCACTCAATTGAGCACAAGATAAACTATAAAATAGTGGTTTATCAACCTCCCCACACTTAAACACTAGCATGTCCTCATGCTAAGCTCAAGAGAAGCTATAAAGGTGAAGAGGAATGATAGAATGTATGAAATGCAATCCTATCTATATGAATGCAACTACATGCAAAATGTTTCTACCTACTTAGTTAAAAATAAATAAGTTCTCCAAGACAAACATAAATCAGATTTAACTAATTCAAATCATAAAATAAAAATCAGGTAAACTTGTAAGAAGACAGCTCATGAAAGCAAGGAACATAAAATCAAGCATTGAACCCTCACTGGTAGTGTATGTCACTCTAATCTCTCAAGTGTATAGGGTTATTCACTCTACTCTTCTCTAGTCATGCTTTCTAAACCTTGTTCTTCATCTAACCAATCAATAAATATTTAATGTACCAATGCAAACATCATGAGGTCTTTTCAAGGTTGTAATGGGGCTGAGGTAAAGGTAAGGATATATGTATGGCCAAGTGAGCTATAATATGAATCTTCAATTAACCTAAGCTCTCACCTAATATACATATACTCTATATACTTTTAAATTCATGCCTAGCTACCCATAATTCTCACTTTTGTATAATTCCCATACTCATGTACCAAATTTTTCTTTAATTTTTTTATCACATGTGCATTGATCTTAAACTTAATATTGAGGTAATTTTGTCCCCTTATTAACTTATTTATTGAGTATTTTTGGATTTTTCTCTTTTTTTTAATTTTTTAATTTTTTTTTAGAGAAACAAACATAACTTATCAATGCACATGGATTTTCTATTATTTTTCTATTTTGATTTTTCATGAGTAGGTTCCCAAATTCCTGATATTCAAATAAATTAGAAACATTATACTTTTCCTTTATTAACCCATGTTCCCACAGTTTCCCCATACTTAATTAACACACTATCTTAAGCTAACCAAAGATTCAATTGGGATATTTAATTATTTTTCTGCTTTAAGGCTAGTGATGTGGTAAAATACAGAACAAGAGGGGGTTAAAAGGCTCAAAGTGGCTGACAAGGGTGAATTAAAGGGTAGGCTTATTTGGGATAAGTGAGCTAAAATCAAATAATGGCCTCAATCATATGCAAACATGTAAATACACTAAATAATGGACATATAGGTTGGAACAAAATATAGATTACAATCATAGAGAAGGGAACACACAAGAATAAAAATTTATGGTTAAATAATGTAACCATGTAAATAAGCTCAAAATCTCATAGGTTGTGTGTTCTTTAACTCAAAAACCATGTTCCAAATACAACTTCCAAACAAGTTTAACACATAAAAATTTTTAAATTTTTTTTTATTTAAATTAGTAAATTTTTTTCAAAAATAGGATCTTAAAAAGAGATTTATTATTTTAACCAAGTAGTAACTAAATGCACAAAATCAAATAAATATGCAATCAAATATGCAGATGCAACAATGAACAAATAAAGAAAATAAGATTATTGGTGTTGAAAAGAAAGTACTAACCCACGGAGATCGGTATCGACCTCCCCACACTTAAAGATTGCACCGTCCTCGGTGCATGCTGAGATTTGCAGGTGGATGGGTTGTTTCGACTGTTGCTTTTCTCTAAGGATTGTGCAGATGGACTTGTCTGTCTCCCCATGTAAAATCTCTTCCGCTTCCCTTCCGGGTGGCTGGTAGCACAAATTGCGAATCACACTTTTCACAACTCGTACCACTAACCAGCAAGTGCACTGGGTCGTCCAAGTAATACCTTACGTGAGTAAGGGTCGAATCCCACGGAGATTGTTGGTTTGAAGCAATCTATGGTTATCTTGTAAATCTTAGTCAGGAAGTCAATTATGTTTATCAATTGAATTGTGAGTAACCAGTAGAGCATAAATTAAAAGTTACTTGTTGTGCAGTAATGGAGAATATGTTGGAGTTTTGGAGATGCTTTGTCTTCTGAATCCCTGCTTTCCTCTGTCTTCTGATTCATGCACGCACGTCCTCCTATGGCAAGCTGTGTGTTGGTGGATCACCGTTGTCAATGGCTACCTTCCGTCCTCCCAGTGAAAACTACGCTCACGCGCTCTGTCACAGCACGGCTAATCACCGGTTGGTTCTCGATCCGGTTGGAATAGGATTTACTATCCTTTTGCGTCTGTCACTAACGCCCAGCCTTCAGGAGTTTGAAGCTCGTCACAGTCATTCAATCCTTGAATCCTACTCGGAATACCACAGACAAGGTTTAGACTTTCCGGATTCTCATGAATGCCGCCATCAGTTCTAGCTTATACCACGGAGATTCTGATTAAGGAATCTAAGAGATCCTCATTCAATCGTATATAGAACGGAGGTGGTTGTCAGGCACACGTTCATGATTTGAGGAAGGTGATGAATGTCACAGATCATCACCTTCATCACAGTTAAGCGCGAATGAACATCTTAGATAGGAACAAGCGTGTTTGAATGGAAAACAGAAGTACTTGCATTAATTCATCGAGACACAGCAGAGCTCCTCACCCCCAACAATGGGGTTTAGAGACTCATGCCGTCAGAGAATACAAAGTTTTGATCTGAAATATCATGAGATACAAAATAAGTCTCTAAAAGTTGTTTAAATACTAAACCAGTAGCCTAGGGTTACAAAATATGAGTGGACTATGATGGATGATGCAGAGATCCACTTCTGGGGCCCACTTGGTGTGCTGGGGCCCACTTGGTGTGTGCTGGGGCTGAGACTTTAAGCAATTCACGTGCAGAGGCCATTTGTGGAGTTGAACGCCAGTTTTTGTGCCAGTTTGGGCGTTCAACTCCAGTTTTTGATCCTTTTCTGGCGCTGGACGCCAGAATTGGGCAGAGAACTGGCGTTGAACGCCAGTTTACATCATCTATTCTTGTGCAAAGTATGGACTATTATATATTGCTGGAAAGCCCTGGATGTCTACTTTCCAACGCAATTGGAAGCGCGCCATTTCGAGTTCTGTAGCTCCAGAAAATCCACTTTGAGTGCAGGGAGGTCAGAATCCAACAGCATCAGCAGTCCTTTTTCAGCCTAAATCAGATTTTTGCTCAGCTCCTTCAATTTCAGCCAGAAAAATACCTGAAATTACAGAAAAACACACAACTCATAGTAAAGTCCAGAAATATGAATTTTTCCTAAAAACTACTAGGAATAGACTAAAAACTAACTAAAACATACTCTAAACTATATGAAATTATCCCCAAAAAGCGTATAAAATATCCGCTCATCACAACACCAAACTTAAACTGTTGCTTGTCCTCAAGCAACTAGACAAATAAAATAGAAGACTAATAGGTTGAGAAGCAATAGTATCTCAGAGTTTTTGAATGAAGCTCAGATTCTAATTAGATGAGCGGGGCTAGTAGCTTTTTGCTTCTGAACAGTTTTGGCATCTCACTTTATCCATTGAAGCTCAGAGTGATTGGCATCTATAGGAACTCAGAATTCAGATAGTGTTATTGATTTTCTTAGTTCAGTGTGATGATTCTTGAACACAGCTTCTTTATGAGTCTTGGCCGTGGCCCTAAGCACTTTGTTTTCCAGTATTACCACCGGATACATAAATGCCACAGACACATAATTGGGTGAACCTTTTCAGATTGTGACTCAGCTTTGCTAAAGTCCCCAATTAGAGGTGTCCAGAGTTCTTAAGCACACTCTTCTTTTCACTTGGACCTTGACTTTAACCGCTCAGTCTCAAGTTTTCACTTGACACCTTCACGCCACAAGCACATGGTTAGGGACAGCTTGGTTTAGCCGCTCAGACCAGGATTTTATTCCTTTAGGCCCTCCTATCCACTGATGCTCAAAGCCTTGGGATCCCTTTTATTTGCCCTTGCCTTTTGGTTTTAAGGGTTATTGGCTTTTTCTGCTTGCTTTTTCTTTTTCTTTCTCTCTTTTTTTTTTTTTCTGCAAGCTTTGTTCTTTGCTGCTTTTTCTTGCTTCAAGAATCATTTTTATGATTTTTCAGATTATCAATAACATGTCTCATGTTCATTATTCTTTCAAGGGCCAACATATTTAACAGTCTTAAACAACAAATTCAAAAGACATATGCACTGTTCACGCATTCATTCAGAAGACAGAAAGCATTGCCACCACATTTAACTAATTAGAATTTCTCTTATTAAAACTCGAAATTTTATTGCCTCTTATTCAAAAGATCTACTACTTTATTCATGTTTAATGATGATGAGAAAAATAAACTATAGCTTAATTGGAGATAAAATCAAAATAGATACTAATTACTACTATATGACTCCTAAGGTAAAATTAAAATAAGAACAGTTATCACAGAGTTAAGGCTAAGATTAGAACTCAACAACCTTGAGGTTTGGGAAGTGGATGTTCCTCTAGTCTGTGAGGTGCTTGGTCCTTCAAGAGAGAATTTCTGGCGCTTCAGTTCCTTTAAATCACGCCCTTGCTCCTCTTTGAGTGGGTTGTTTTAACTTAGGGGCCATGATCTTAGTGATCACGGATAAGCACACCAAACTTAGAGCTTTGCTTGTCCTCAAGCAAAAGAAAAAGAAGGAGATGGGTAGAAGGAGAGCTCCTCCCCACCATCCTGGTGTTTGAACGCCCAAACACTGCCTGTTTTGGGCGTTCAACGCCCAAATGCTGCCCTCCTGGGCGTTCAACGCCCAGTTGTTGCCCTTTTCTGGCGTTGAACGCCAGATAGCTATCCTTACTGGCGTTCAGCGCCCACTGGATGCCCATTTTGGGCGCTGAACGCCCAAAATGGCCTTCACTGGCGTTTTCTTGCCAGTAAGCTCCCTATCTCTGTTTTGTGTGTAGCTTCCTTCTGTAACCCTGTAAACTTATGCAAATGATTCTTTACCTTAGTGTCAGTGAACTTTATATAAACAAATAAAAATAAAAATAGGGCAAAATGCTTAGAGGATTGTTGCCCCATGGCTGGGTTGCCTCCCAGCAAGCGCTTCTTTATTGTCTTTAGCTGGACCTTGCTGAGCTTTTAATCTAGCTTCAGCCTTGAGCATTCTTGCTCAATGTTGCCCTCAAGATAATGCTTGATTCTCTGTCCATTGACAATGAAATTCTTATCAGAATCAATATCTTGAAGCTCCACATAACCATATGGTGATACACTTGTAATCACGTATGGTCCCCTCCACCGGGATTTTAGTTTCCCGGGGAATAGCCTGAGTCTAGAGTTAAACAACAGAACCTTCTGTCCTGGTTCAAAGATTCTAGATGACAGCTTTCTGTCATGCCATTTTTTTTATTTTTCTTTATAAAGCTTGGCATTTTCGAAAGCTGTGAATCTGAATTCCTCTAGCTCATTTAGCTGGAGCAATCGTTTTTCTCCTGCTAATTTGGCATCTAAGTTTAGGAATCTGGTTGCCCAATAGGCCTTATGTTCCAGTTCCACGGGCAAGTGGCATGCCTTACCATACACGAGTTGGTATGGAGAGGTCCCTATAGGGGTCTTGAATGCTGTTCTGTAAGCCCACAGAGCATCATCCAAGCTCCTTGCCCAATCCTTTCTACGGGTATTTACTGTCCGTTCCAGGATTCTCTTTAATTCTCTGTTAGAGACTTCAGCTTGCCCGTTGGTTTGTGGATGATATGGAGTGGCCACTTTGTGGCGAATTCCATACCGAACCATGGCAGAGTAAAGCTGTTTATTGCAGAAGTGAGTGCCCCCATCACTGATTAACACTCTAGGGACACCAAACCTGCTAAAGATATGTTTCTGGAGGAACTTCAGCACTGTTTTAGTATCATTGGTGGGTGTGGCAATAGCCTCAACCCATTTTGATACATAGTCAACTGCCACCAGAATATAAGTGTTTGAGTATGATGGTGGGAAAGGTCCCATGAAGTCAATTCCCCATACATCAAACAACTCTATTTCCAAGATTCCTTGTTGAGGCATGGCGTAACCATGAGGCAGATTACCAGCTCTTTGGCAACTGTCACAATTACGTACAAACTCTCGGGAATCTTTATAGAGTGTGGGCCAATAGAAGCCACATTGGAGGACCTTGGTGGCTGTTCGCTCACCTCCGAAATGGCCTCCATATTGAGATCCATGGCAATGCCATAGGATTCTCTGTGCTTCCTCTCTGGGGACACACCTACGGATAATTTCGTCTGCACATCTCTTAAAGAGATAGGGCTCATCCCACAAGTAGTACTTTGCATCAGTAATTAGTTTCTTTTTTTGTATTCTATTGTACTCCTTGGGTATGAACCTTGCAGCTTTATAGTTTACAATATCGGCAAACCATGGTGCTTCCTGAATGGCAAATAGATGCTCATCAGGGAACGTCTCAGAGATCTCAAGGAAGGGGAGGGACGTCCCTTCCACTGGCTCTATCCGGGACAGATGATCAGCTACTTGGTTCTCTGTCCCTTTTCTGTCTCTTATTTCTATATCAAACTCTTGCAGAAGCAATACCCATCTGATGAGCCTGGGTTTTGAATCCTGCTTTGTGAGTAGATACTTAAGAGCAGCATGGTCAGTATACACAATCACTTTTGATCCTACTAAGTATGATCTGAACTTGTCAATGGTGTAAACCACTGCAAGTAGTTCTTTTTCTGTGGTTGTGTAATTTTTCTGGGCATCATTTAGAACACGACTGGCATAATAAATGACATGCAGAAGCTTGTCATGCCTCTGTCCCAATACTGCACCAATGGCATGATCACTGGCATCACACATTAACTCAAATGGTAATGTCCAGTCTGGTGCAGAAATGACTGGTGCTGTGACCAGCTTAGCTTTCAGTGTTTCAAACGCCTGTAGGTATGCTGTGTCAAACACAAATGGCGTGTCAACAGCTAGCAGATTGCTTAGAGGTTTTGCGATTTTTGAAAAATCCTTTATAAACCTCCTATAGAATCCTGCATGCCCCAGAAAGCTTCTGATTGCCTTAACATTGGCAGGTGGTGGTAATTTTTCAATTACCTCTATTTTTGCTTGATCCACCTCTATTCTCTTGTTTGAGATTTTATGCCCAAGAACAATTCCTTCAGTCACCATGAAGTGACACTTTTCCCAGTTTAAAACTAGGTTGGTTTCTTGGCATCTTTTCAGAACAAGTTTCAGGTGATCAAGACAGGAGCTGAATGAGTCTCCATATACTGAGAAGTCATCCATGAAGACTTCCAGAAATTTTTCCACCATATCAGAGAAAATAGAGAGCATGCATCTCTGGAAGGTTGCAGGTGCATTGCATAGCCCAAAGGGCATCCTTCTATAAGCAAACACTCCGGATGGACATGTGAATGCTGTTTTCTCTTGATCTTGGGGATCTACTGCAATCTGGTTATAGCCTGAGTAGCCATCCAAAAAGCAGTAATAATCATGACCTGCTAGTCTCTCTAGCATCTGGTCTATAAATGGTAAAGGAAAATGATCCTTTCTGGTGGCTGTATTGAGCCTTCTGTAGTCAATACACATGCGCCACCCTGTAACTGTTCTTGTAGGAACCAGTTCATTTTTTTCATTATGAATCACTGTCATGCCTCCCTTTTTTGGGACGACTTGAACAGGGCTCACCCAGGGGCTATCAGAAATGGGATAAATAATCCCAGCCTCTAGTAATTTGGTGACCTCTTTCTGCACCACTTCCTTCATGGCTGGATTTAGCCGCCTCTGTGGTTGAACCACTGGTTTGGCATTATCCTCCAGTAGGATTTTGTGCATGCATCTAGCTGGGCTTATGCCCTTAAGGTCACCTATGGACCACCCAAGAGCTGTCTTGTGTGTCCTTAGCACTTGAATAAGTGCTTCCTCTTCCTGTGAATTTAAAGCAGAGCTTATGATCACTGGAAAAGTGTCACCTTCTCCTAGAAATGCATATTTCAAGGATGGTGGCAGTGGCTTGAGCTCTGGTTTAGGAGGTTTTTCCTCTTTCAGAAGAAAGTTCAGAGGCTCTTTCATGTCCCCTGAATCCTCCAAATCAGGCTGAACATCTTTAAAGATGTTTTCCAACTCTGATTCGAGACTCTCAGCCATGTTGATCTCTTCTACCAAAGAGTCAATAAGGTCAACTTTCATGCAGTCTGTTGATGTGTCTGGATGCTGCATGGCTTTGACAGCGTTCAACTTGAACTCGTCATCGTTGACTCTCAGGGTTATTTCCCCTTGCTGGACGTCAATGAGGGATCGTCCAGTTGCTAGGAAGGGTCTTCCTAGAATGAGAGTAGCACTCTTGTGCTCCTCCATTTCCAGCACAACAAAGTCAGTGGGAAAGGCGAATGGCCCAACTCTGACAATCATGTCCTCAATCACGCCTGATGGGTATTTAGTGGAACCATCAGCAAGTTGGAGACATATCCGGGTTGGTTTAACTTCTTCAGTTAAGCCAAGCTTCCTGATAGTGGATGCAGGTATTAGGTTGATGCTTGCCCCAAGATCGCATAAAGCTGTCTTGGTGCAATCACCTTCTAATATGCATGGTATCAGAAAACTCCCAGGGTCTTTAAGCTTTTCAGGAAAGCTTTTCAGAATGACTGCACTGCATTCTTCAGTGAGGAGAACTCTTTCTGTTTCTCTCCACTCCTTTTTATGACTCAAGATCTCTTTCATGAACTTGGCATAAGAAGGTATTTGCTCAAGTGCCTCTACAAATGGAATTTTTATTTCAAGAGTCCTTAGATAATCTGCAAAGCGAGCAAATTGCTTATCCTGCTCCTCTTTTCGGAGTTTTTGAGGATAAGGTATCTTGGCTTTATATTCCTCAACCTTAGTGGTTAAAGAAGCCTTTTTAGAGGGGTTGTTATCAGCACTTGTGTGTGTCTGATCCCTCATTGGCAATTGAATGCCAGAGTCAGAAGCTGGAGTGACGTTAGATGCCAGCTCACTGTCTGTTCCTGGCGCCTAAACGCCAGAAATGTGCCCCTGTTGGGCGTTCAACGCTGGATTCTGCCCCATTTGGGCGTTCAACGCCAGATTCTTGCCCATTTCTGGCGTTGAACGCCAATCCTGCCTTGTTTCTGGCGCTGAACGCCAGTTTTGGGCATGGTCTGGGCGTTCAGCGCCAGCCTTCCACCCATTTTCTGGCGTTTTAGTGCCAGAATTATTTTTCCCTGGGCTCTTACTGTCCTCAGGGGAATCTTTGGTGGGTTGCTCATTTCTTGAATTTTTGATGCCTTGAGGTGGGGTATTTAATGTTTTCCCACTTCTTAATTGAACTGCTTGGCATTCTTCTGCTATTTGCTTTGATAGCTGCTGCTTTGTTTGCTTAAACTGTTCTTCCATATGTATATTAGCTATCCTTGTCTCCTGTAACCTGTCTTTGAATTCAGCTAGCTGCTTTGTTAGAAAATCTAATTGCTGATTGAATTCAGCAGCTTGTTTTACAGTACTGAATTCAGCAGTTACTGTTTTAACCTCTTCATTCATGGAAGGGTTGCTGCTTAGATACAGATGCTGATTCCTGGCAACTGTATCAATGAGCTCTTGAGCTTCTTCAATTGTCTTTCTCATATGGATAGATCCACCAGCTGAGTAATCTAAAGACATCTGAGCTCCTTCTGCAAGCCCATAGTAGAAGATGTCTAACTGAACCCACTCTGAAAACATTTCAGAGGGGCATTTTCGTAGCATCTCTCTGTATCTCTCCCAGGCATCATAAAGAGATTCATTATCTCCTTGTTTAAAGCCTTGGATGTCCAGCCTTAGCTGTGTCATCCTTTTTGGAGGGAAATATTGATTCAGGAATTTTTCTGTCAGCTGTTTCCATGTTCTTATGCTGGCCTTTGGTTGGTTATTTAACCACCTCTTGGCTTGATCTTTTACAGCAAATGGAAACAGTAATAGTCTGTAGACATCCTGATCTATTTCCTTATCATGTACTGTGTCAGCAATTTGTAAAAATTGTGCCAGAAACTCTGTAGGTTCTTCCTGTGGAAGACCGGAATACTGGCAACTTTGCTGCACCATGATAATGAGCTGAGGATTCAACTCAAAGCTACTAACTCCAATGGAGGGTATGCATATGTTACTCCTATATGAAGCAGTAGAGGGGTTAGAATATGACCCCAGAGTCCTCCTGGACTGTTCATTTCCACTTATGTCCATGATGGATCTATGGATATAACTTGGACTGATTTATCTTTTTATTTATTTTATTTTATAAGAAGTAAATAGTTAAATAAAATAAAATAACTAAAAAGAATTTGAATTTTGAAATAATAAAATTTTTTTTTTCGTAAAAAAATTTAAAAATAATTAGTTAAAAAAAAACAGAGATTTTTGAAAAAGAGGGGAGATATTTTCGAAAATTTGAGAGAGAGAGAGTTAGTTAGGTAGTTTTGAAAAAGTTAAGAAACAAACAAAAAGTTGGTTAGTTAGTTGAAACAAATTTTGAAAAGATAGGAAGTTAGAAAAGATATTTTGAAAAGATATTTTTGAATTTAGTGAGGAGAGAGAAAAACAATAAGATAGTACAAGATTTAAAATTTTTAGATCTAATGCTCCTTGTTTTCGAAAATTTTGGAGGAAAAACACCAAGGAACACCAAACTTAAAATTTTTAGATCAAGACACAAGGAAACTCAAGAACACTTTGAAGACTCACAAGAACACAAGAACATGAAGGAAGAACACCAAACTTAAAATTTTTAGAAAACCAAACCAAAATTTTCGAAAATCAAAGGGAAATCAACAAGGAAACACCAAACTTAAAATTTGGCACAAGATTTAATAGAAAAAATATTTTTTGAAAAAGAAGGTTTTGAAAAGAGTATAAAAGATTCTAACCCAATCAAATTAATGCTCTAGCCAAATGAGTTATGGGACCTTCAAAAATTTTAAGAAAGATTATTTTTGAAAACACCAAACTTAAAGTTTGGCACAGGATTTAATAGAAAAATTATTTTTGAAAAAAGTTTTTTTAAAAAATATGATAGCCAATTATCATGAACATAAACACCACGTTCTAAATAACTGAGCTATAAATTTAAAGTGTTTTAACAAGGGATAAATAATAAAAGACTCTAAACCAAAAAAGAGAAAATTTTTCCTAATCTAAGCAACAAAATAATCCGTCAGTTGTTCAAACACGAACAATCCCCGGCAACGGCGCCAAAAACTTGGTAGCACAAATTGCGAATCACACTTTTCACAACTCGTACCACTAACCAGCAAGTGCACTGGGTCGTCCAAGTAATACCTTACGTGAGTAAGGGTCGAATCCCACGGAGATTGTTGGTTTGAAGCAATCTATGGTTATCTTGTAAATCTTAGTCAGGAAGTCAATTATGTTTATCAATTGAATTGTGAGTAACCAGTAGAGCATAAATTAAAAGTTACTTGTTGTGCAGTAATGGAGAATATGTTGGAGTTTGGGAGATGCTTTGTCTTCTGAATCCCTGCTTTCCTCTGTCTTCTGATTCATGCACGCACGTCCTCCTATGGCAAGCTGTGTGTTGGTGGATCACCGTTGTCAATGGCTACCTTCCGTCCTCCCAGTGAAAACTACGCTCACGCGCTCTGTCACAGCACGGCTAATCACCGGTTGGTTCTCGATCCGGTTGGAATAGGATTTACTATCCTTTTGCGTCTGTCACTAACGCCCAGCCTTCAGGAGTTTGAAGCTCGTCACAGTCATTCAATCCTTGAATCCTACTCGGAATACCACAGACAAGGTTTAGACTTTCCGGATTCTCATGAATGCCGCCATCAGTTCTAGCTTATACCACGGAGATTCTGATTAAGGAATCTAAGAGATCCTCATTCAATCGTATATAGAACGGAGGTGGTTGTCAGGCACACGTTCATGATTTGAGGAAGGTGATGAATGTCACAGATCATCACCTTCATCACAGTTAAGCGCGAATGAACATCTTAGATAGGAACAAGCGTGTTTGAATGGAAAACAGAAGTACTTGCATTAATTCATCGAGACACAGCAGAGCTCCTCACCCCCAACAATGGGGTTTAGAGACTCATGCCGTCAGAGAATACAAAGTTTTGATCTGAAATGTCATGAGATACAAAATAAGTCTCTAAAAGTTGTTTAAATACTAAACCAGTAGCCTAGGGTTACAAAATATGAGTGGACTATGATGGATGATGCAGAGATCCACTTCTGGGGCCCACTTGGTGTGCTGGGGCCCACTTGGTGTGTGCTGGGGCTGAGACTTTAAGCAATTCACGTGTAGAGGCCATTTGTGGAGTTGAACGCCAGTTTTTGTGCCAGTTTGGGCGTTCAACTCCAGTTTTTGATCCTTTTCTAGCGCTGGACGCCAGAATTGGGCAGAGAACTGGCGTTGAACGCCAATTTACATCATCTATTCTTGTGCAAAGTATGGACTATTATATATTGCTGGAAAGCCCTGGATGTCTACTTTTCAACGCAATTGGAAGCGCGCCATTTCGAGTTCTGTAGCTCCAGAAAATCCACTTTGAGTGCAGGGAGGTCAGAATCCAACAGCATCAGCAGTCCTTTTTCAGCCTAAATCAGATTTTTGCTCAGCTCCTTCAATTTCAGCCAGAAAAATACCTGAAATTACAGAAAAACACACAACTCATAGTAAAGTCCAGAAATATGAATTTTTCCTAAAAACTACTAGGAATAGACTAAAAACTAACTAAAACATACTCTAAACTATATGAAATTATCCCCAAAAAGCGTATAAAATATCCGCTCATCAGTGGCCATCCTGAAAGAAAAAGGGAAGAAGAGTAACCCAGAAATAGAGATAAAAAAATAAAAGAAGTATGGGTTAATGCCAAATGATAAGGGTCTCAATTACATGGTAGCTACAACATGCAAGTGAGAAAACAATAGAAGTACATGCCATCCTGAAAGAAAAAGGGAAGAAGAGTAACCCAGAAATAGAGATAAAAAAATAAAAGAAGTATGGGTTAATGCCAAATGATAAGGGTCTCAATTACATGGTAGCTACAACATGCAAGTGAGAAAACAATAGAAGTACATGGCAGATCAAGAGTGCAAAAATTTGTAACATAGGGAAGAGAGTGGGGAAGGAGAGATAATATAAATTCATGTCAATGCAAAAGTAATACAGATATAAAAGATTGGCATTGATTTGAATAATATTACTCAATCAGAATTAAACAAGTCATGAAGCACCCAAAATAATTCAAGAGAAAATTGCAACAGTGAAATAAGAAAATTTTAACACCAAGAGAAAAATAATTAATTTTAGAAAAGAAAATAAAAATATGCACAAAATTAAGATGCAATGAATGAAATATGCAAATAAAATAGAATGGAGGTGAAGGAAAATAAGAAAGGAAGAAGAAGGAAATAAGAAAAGATAAGAAAAATAAGGATTAGAGAAGAAGAGATAAGAAAATTGGCTGATTTGGATATGTTGTGCGGCGCAAGCGACGCGGTCGCATGGGTGACGCGGTCGCGTGGTGCGCGATAAGGTTGGGTGACGCGGACACGTGAGGCACGCGATCGCGTGACTTGTTTGTGCTAGTGGCGCGAGTGCAGCCTCGCGGTCGCACAACTCTCTGTTCAAAACTCAATATTGCCAAAATCCAGGGTGACGCGGTCGCGTGGGGCATGCGATCGCGTGAGTGACCATCATGGGGATATGATGCGGACGCGTAGGGCACACGTTCGTGTGGTGAGGCTTGGGCTACCAGCACGAGTCCAGCCCAACTCCAGCTCAACTTTCGGCCATACACCCTTTTTACGCCGATTTCAGGTCACGCGGCCGCGTGGGTCACGCGGTCGCGTGGGAGGCCATTATTCCCATATGACGCGGTCGCATCAGCGACGCGGTCGCGTGGGGCGATTTGTGCCATTGGCACGCCTCCAGCGCTGCTCCTGCGTAACTCTCTGTTCATATTAATATTGTCTCCCATCTCCGTGCGACGCAGACGCATCGCTGATGCGGTCGCGTCGCATGCTCGCTTTATTTTTTTATTTTTTTTTGTAATCTGAAAAATGCAGAATGCAGTGTTAATATGAATGTGATGCAAATCTCCAGGTTCAATATAACAAAATAAAATAAAATTCAAAAACAAATAAAACTAAATAAAAATGAAAAAGGACGATCATACCATGGTGGGTTGTCTCCCACCTAGCACTTTTAGTTATAGTCCTTAAGTTGTTCATTTGATGAGATTCCTGCTATGGTGGCTTGTGCTTGTACTGATCCAGGAATCCCCACCAATGTTTATATTTTCAGTAGCCTCCGGGGTCCCAAACTAAGCATGTAAAGCCCTTAAGAAGCTTCAAACAGATTCTTAGGCTCCTGGGGTGACAAATGTCAGAACAGATTCCAGGATCCCAAACTTTACTTTTACACCCGTTCTTGTCTCGATCTGCACTTTTCTAGCCGGGTGAAAGGTGATCTGAATTCTCACTGCAGCGACCAAACAGCTTCCTAGACCCATTCAGTTGAGCTTTATACCAACCTTTGCGTTTAAACTTAAAGCTTCCAACCATGATGAACCTTGCAGGACAATTCTTACCACTGGCCATCTTCCTCTTACTCTTAATGTCACAAAGAGCTCTAAGTTGACCATCCGTCTCCAGTAGCCCATATTCAAGTGGGATTAGAAAGCTATGGGATATGAATTTTACCCACTTGAATGTTGTGAAGGATGATGGTAACTTAGGGGGAGGGGTTTCTAACAACTTTGGCAAGGTAATTTCAAGCTCCACTCCCTTGTGCTCTTCTTTAACATCTTCTACCTCTTGATCAACCTCTACAAAATCTTCAACCATGATCTGCCTTGGAGGTTGTACGCTCATCTCATCATCAACATCAAACACCGTGGAAGGAGGCTCTGTGACTGGACTTTCCAATGGAGGTACAGCATCTCTTAAGTCTGCAACCACTTCTTCCTTTTAATAATTGCTGCTTTGTCCAGTTGTTTAAGTATAAAATCGTACTCATCCTCGATGTTTTTCTTTCTATGACAACTCCTTTCAACTATTCTTTCATCTTCAAGGGTCTCTCCTACCCTTACCCGTAGGGCCTCCTCTAGCTCTTTATGAAGTATGGATTCGCGAAGATGATTCCTTCTTTCCTGTTCCATATCAATAGCATAATTGGGATCATCTTGCTCTTGGATTGATGGATGTGGGTTCTCTTCCATGGATGGTGGTGATGGGATGGAGAGATTATTCTGTGGTTGACAAGGAAGTGCACTAGAGTTTGAGGGTTGATTGTTGAAGGTATTTGGTGGTCTGATTTGGGTGAAGAGAGCTTGTATAGTAGAGTTTAGATCGGCAAGTGCTTTCTCCATGGAGGTTTGGGGTGGATCTATGTATGGTTCATTTGGTTCATAAGGTGGTTGGTATGGTGGATGTAGGTTAGGGTCATATGGAGGTAAATGGTGGAAAGGAGCTTGTGAGTATGGTGGTCCAAAGTCATGTTGAGGAAAGGGTTTATAGGCATATGGTGGTGGTTGTTGATAGTCCATTGGAGGTGGTTGTTGCCATGAGGGTTGATCAAATCCTTGTGGCTCCTCCCATCTTTGATTGTTCCAAGCTTGATGCCTGTTCTCATTGTAATTTCTTCTTCATGCAACGTTATTGTAACTAGACTCATAGCCAAAGGGGTGAGAGTTCATAGTAGAAAAATAAAAATTAAAAATGAAAATAAAAACAAATTTAAATTAAAAGGTTATTTAAATTTTGAATTTGAAAATTAAATTTTGAAATTTGAATTTTAAATTTTTTAAATTTGAATTTTTGAAATTTGAAATTTGAAATTTGAAAATTTTTAAATTTAAATTTTGAAAATTTTTAAATTTGAATTTTGAAATTTGATTTTTGAAATAAGATAAGATAAGATAAAAATTTTAAAAATAAAAATCTGAATTTTTTTTTGAAAAAATTAATTAAAAATATTTTTGAATTTAATGAGGAAAGAGAAAAACAAAAAAAATGACACCAAATTTCAAATTTTTAGATCAAAACGAAGAAAACAACTAAGAACAGCTTGAAGGTCAAGATGAACGTGAAGAACAACTTGAAGATCAAGATGAACACTAAGAACAAATTTTTGAAATTTTTTTTAATAACTAAATAAAAACAAATAACCTCTTAATTTATGGAAAAGCAAAAATAAAAACAAAATTAAAAACAAATAAGCAAGCAAAAATAAAAAAAATATTTACAATAACCAATAATAAGGCACACGTTTGCAATTCCCCGGCAACGGCGCCATTTTGACGTTAGGATTTTTGCCAGTAAAGAATGTCATAAAAACAGTCGCGTTGTAGATATAGTCTCTAAACCGACAGAAATCCCTTCGTACAAACGTTTTGGTTGTCACAAGTAACAAACCCCTTTGAAATTGATAACCGAGTATTCAAACCTCGGGTCGTCTTCTCAAGGAATTGCAGGGAAGTATGTTCTTATTATTGGTTATGAAGATTGTAAATTGGGGGTTTTGGAAGTTTGGGCAATGCACACAGGTATATTTTCAAGCAATAAAAATAAATGAATAATTGTAAAATAAACTCTTGGCAAGGTATGAGAACCGGAAATCCTGTCCTTGTTATCCTTATCAGATGTGATGAGAATTGGATTTTAATCCCACTTAGTTAAGTCAAGTGGACTAATTAGCTTGATTCTCAAGTCCTAGTTAACTCATGTGGAGAGACTAGTGTTAGAGCAATCTTAGCTAAAGCAAAATCAGCCAATTTCAACCACTCCTGAGTTTGACAACTCAAGTGTTACCAATTACCTAACCAAAGCCAAAAGGAAAGAAAGTCTACTTGAATGAAAATAATTTGGATAAACACAGAGCATTAATAAATTAAAGAGAGCAATCATAAGTCTGAAATACCTCAAATAACATTAATTCAAAGAGTAATCTGTAACATAGAAGAATTCATAAATAAAATTGGGAAAATAATAAAAATAAAGAACCTGGGATTGAGAGCTACTCCTAAAACTAAGAGAAATCCTAAATCATAATCCTAAATCATAAAAACTATATCTACTCCTAAAATTATGAATTGTGTGGAAGCCTCTTTCTGAATGGATGCAATCCCCCACTTTATAGCCTCTAATTTGTATTTTCTGGGCCGCAAACTGGGTCAAAAACAGTCCAGAATTCGCTGGTTTCGAATTCAACTGCACTGATTTCCGTCACTGCGACGCGGCCGCATGGATCACGCGGTCGCGTCGCCTAGCGTCAAGGGAACTATAGCATATTATATATCAAATCGAAGCCCCGGACGTTAGCTTTTCAACGCAACTAGAACCGCGTCGTTTGGACCTATGTAGCTAACGTTATAGCCGTTTGAGTGCGAAGAGGTCAGGCTGGACAGCTTAGCAATTTCTCCAACTTCTTGCATTCCTTCCACTTTTGCATGCTTTCTTCCCATCCTCCAAGCCATTCCTGCCTTATAATATCTGAAAATACTTAACACACATATCAAGGCATCTAATGGTAATAAGAGAGGATTAATAATAAGCAAATATAAGATCAAAGAAGCATGTTTTCAATCAAAGCACATAATTAGGAAGACAAATATAAAACCATGCAAATAATATGAATAAGTGGGTAAAGAGTTGATGAAATCCACTCAATTGAGCACAAGATAAACCATAAAATAGTGGTTTATCAATGGCACTACAGACCCCGGCCATCATCTCAGCAATTTGAGAAGTAGAATGTACCTCACCAACGCCTCAGATGCAGTTCGCTGCAAAGCCTTTCCAACTACTCTAACAAAGACAGCAATTAGATGGTTTGACAATCTACCTCTTAAGTCCATCTCAAGCTTCGACGACTTAGCCAAGAAGTTTCTGGCCAGATTCTCCATCCAAAAAGATAAGGCTAAACACGCCCCAAGTCTACTAGGAATCAAGCAAGAAGATCGGGAAAGTCTTCGTAACTACATGGAAAGATTCAACAAAACATGCCTAGACATACAAAGCCTACCAACAGAGGCTGCCATCATGGGCCTCATCAATGGCCTGCGAGAAGGACCTTTTAGCCAATCTATATCAAAAAAATACCCCACATCTCTGAACAAAGTGCAAGAACAAGCAGAGAAATACATCAACATGGAGGAAAATTCTCGACTAGGAGAGACCTCAAAATTCGGATTCACCTATCCCTCCTGGGACAAGGATAAAGAGTCCAAAAAGAAGGAAGATCGACATGGGGAAAAATAAAAAAATACCACAATTACACCCTTCTTCGGGTGTCCCTTGTGGACGTCTACAGAGAAGTTTGCCACACTGAAAAAATACCCCCAGCTTGACCACTCAAAGGCAAGAAAGGAAGAGGAAACCGGACCGAATATTGTGAGTACCATCGAATCCGCGGGCATTCCACCAATGAATGTTTTGACTTAAAAAATATCATAGAAAAACTAGTAAGAGAGGGAAAACTAGATCAGTATCTGGCCACCGGGGACGATGATGAAAGAAAAAAAAGAAGGGACGAAGATGTCGGACCAATAGAGCAATCACCTCGGACACCAGAAAGACACGTCCATATGATACGCGGTGGATTTGCGGGAGGAGGAATCTCCAAATCATCTCGCAAAAGATACTTTAAAGAAGTGTATCATGTTGAGGGGAAAGAGGAAACACCCGACATTCCTGCAATTACTTTCACCAAAGAAGACGCATCTGGTATCATCTTAGGACACGACGATCCCATGGTCTTCACAATTATACTAGCAAACGCAAATCTCCATCGCACCCTGATAGACCAAGGGAGCTCCGCCGAGATCTTGTTCAAAACTGCCTTCGACAAGCTCGGCCTGGAAGAAAAAGAACTCAGAGCATATCCGAATAGTCTGTTCGGACTGGGAGACACCCCAGTTCAACCACTTGGATACATATCACTACACACAACCTTCGGGAAAGGGAACCAATCAAAATCAGTCAAGATAGACTACATCGTGGTCGACGTGAGCTCAGCCTACAACGCCCTAATAGGTCGGACAACATTGAATCAGCTCAGCGCAATAGTCTCGACTCCACATCTGTGCATGAAATTTCCAACTGTAGAAGGGATAGCTACAATAAAAGCAGACCAGAAGATGGGGTGCCGCTGTTACAACGAAAGTCTAAACCTCAGAGGCAGAGGAGAAGAATTCCACACAATCGAACTCGGTGGAGTTTAGAGGCGGGAAGAACTCCGCCCACAATCCGAAGGTGAAATAGAAAAAGTCCAGATCGGAGATATCCCGGACAAAACAACCAATATTGGTACAAACCTAAAGGGAGACATAAAAGAATCAATCGTACAGTTCTTACGAGATAATGTCGACCTCTTTGCATGGAAGGCTGCAGACATGCCGGGTATAGACCCCAAATTAATGTGCCACAAGTTGGTGGTCTACCCAGGATCTCGGCCAGTACAACAAAGGCGAAGAAAGCTCGGGCCAGAACGATCCCAAGCTGTGGAAGAGCACATACAAGCTCTACTAGAAGTAGGATTCATAAGAGAAGTCAAGTATCCACTATGGCTAGCTAACGTCGTCTTGGTGAAAAAATCAAATAGGAAGTGGCGAATGTGCACCGATTACACTGATCTCAACAAAGCCTGCCCAAAAGATCTTTATCCACTCCCAAGTATCGATGCTCTGGTAGATGCCTCCTCCGGATATAAATACCTCTCATTTATGGACGCATATTCGGGATACAACCAAATCCCAATGTATCCACCCAACCAAGAAAAAACTTCATTCTTAACCCCAAAAGCAAACTACTGCTACATCGTCATGCCTTTTGGTCTCAAAAACGTGGGAGCTACTTATCAGAGATTAATGAATAAGATCTTTACCGATCACATCAAAAAAATCATGGAAGTCTATGTGGACGATATGTTAATAAAGAGACAAAGTGAGGAGACGCTATTATCCGACCTGACCCAAGTGTTCGACACTATAAGAAGGCATGGCATACGACTCAATCCTGCAAAATGCACCTTCGCAGTAGAAGCTGGCAAATTCTTGGGTTTTATGCTCACACAAAGAGGAATAGAGGCAAATCTGGATAAATGCCGGGCCATACTCGACATGAAGAGCCCGACTTCTGTCAAAGAGGTACAACAACTCAACGGGAGGTTGGCAGCCTTGTCCAGATTTCTAGCTGGATCGGCAATAAGATCTCTCCCCTTCTACGCTACTCTAAGGAAGGGAAAAAAGTTCGAATGGACAAAAGAGTGCGAGCAAGCCTTCCAAAATTTCAAAAGATTCCTGGGACAACCACCTATCCTAACTCGGCCACGGGAAGGAGAATCACTCACATTGTACCTCGCAGTAGGAAGTCAGGCAGTAGCCTCAGCACTAGTTCGAGAAGACAACAGTGGGCAACAACCCACATACTTTATCAGTAAATCATTATAAGGGTCCGAGTTGAACTACCAAAAAATAGAAAAGTTTGCATACGCCCTCATACTAACACTACAACAAATATGGCCTTTAGCAACGCCAAATTTTGCAACGCCTTAAAATCGTTCTCTTAGATAGGTTTAGACAACGATTTTTTAAAGTGTTACTGGTGAATTTCATTTTTCATCAATTTCTAGCAACACAGTAAAACCGTTCTGTTTGACTATTTTAAAGAACGATTTTATAACCGTTACCATGAGTTGGATTTAAGCAACGGTTTTTTATTGTTGTTTAAAGAATTGCACAAAAGAAACGCATTAAAACCGTTGCCGAAATGCTACACTTTAAAACCGTTCCATTAGATTGTCTTAGACAACGGTTTTTACAGTGTTGTTGAAGTTCATTTTTTCATTATGCTATAGTAACAAAATAAAACCGTTCTCTTTGACTATTTTAAAGAACGGTTTTACAACCATTACAACAATTATTTATGAAACAACTATTTTCTAATATTATTTAAATAATTATACAAATTAAACAATAATACTAATAAAAATAATTTCAGATAATTATATAAATTAAAATTATTTTGTCTATAAATATTGAATTTATAAAATACTCAAAATCTATTGCTATAAATAAATAACAAATATTATTTTAAAAAATAAAATTGAAATAAGTTTATTATAAATATTATATATTATTATAAATATATAAAAAATATTATATTTTGAACATATAAAGCTAAAATAAATTTATAATAAATATTATATATTTATAATAAAAATATATAATATTATAAATATATTTATAAATATATAATATATTTATATATATTATATATTTATAAATATATAAATATATATAAATATTATATATTTATAATATTTATTATAAATATTATAATATATAATATTTATTATAAATATTATATATTTTTATTATAAATATATAATAAAAATTAATATAAAGAAATAAAATTAAAATAACAATTTTTCCCTAATTCATAAAGAAATACAGCGAATTGATCGAAGAAATTAAAGTAATAAGAAAGCTAAGCCCTCATCTTCTCTTCGAAGTAAAGCAGCAAAGAGCGAAGAACGCTCTTCCTCCTTCCACCAACCGAACCCTAACCCAGCCATCAGAATCAGAGACGCATCGCACCACAGCTCTCCATGAAGGCGTAAATCGCACCATCATCGCAAGTCACCAGGAAGCCCCAAATCGTAACTCACCATCCTCGCACCATCATCGTCACTGCGCTGCGTTCTTCCCAAATCGTCGCTGCGCTGTGTTCTTCCCGAATCGCCGTTGCCTCCTTCTTCCCGGCGTCGCTGAGTCTCTCCTCTCCGCGGCATTGGTGCTTCTCCCGTCTCCGAGGCTTCACTGCTTCTCCACGGCGTCCTTGATCTCCCCTGTTCTGCTTCTGCTTCGCTGCTTCTACCTTGCTGCTTCTGCTTCAGTGTTTTGTTTGGCTGCTGCTGGTTTGCTGCTGTTGCTTCGCTGCTGCTGGTTTGCTGCATTGGCCGTTTGTGGGTTGTCATCTGTGGTAAGTTTCCTTCTCTGATTTTCTGTTTCTTAGTTAGGGCTTGATTGGTTGTTGGGTATTTTTGTTAGCTGTGGAAAGTGGTGATATTTGTGAACATGAGCAAGATGAGGGTTGAATGTTGACTGAGCTTTGGTTCTGGTTTGAATTTGGTTTGAATTTCGACTGGGTACTTGTGGTTTGAATTTTATTATCTGTGAGTAGTGTGTTGTGGACTGCTTGTATCTGCTTTGTTTATTTTAGCCTTGTATAATGTTATTATTTGAGTGAGTTGTGGACTGCTTTTCATATTGGTTGGTTTCATCTGGGATAACAGAGGAATTTCATGCTTATTCCAACTATTTGACTTAGAGATCAGCATAAATTCTACTCTTCTTCCTACATGCCTCAATTAACCAGGATAAATATTTATTATTTTAAATATTTGATGGAAAATGTGATGCTTATAGATGCTCCCCATTCTTGATTCGCGGTTACAATGACCAAATTCCAATCGATGACCCCTTTGAACATATGTATGTAATACTGGTTTTAATGGCAATCTGGCTTGCTGCTTCTCCGATTTCTGCTCTTCTTTTCTTAAGCATATCAATTTTATAAGCATGTAGCATATTGCTAGCTAAGCTTTAGCAGAAAACCAAAAACATCATCATTTCATTTGAGCTAATACATATTTCTTTAATTTGTTGTTAACAAATAATGAAGTTCCAACCCATCAGGATTGACAGGTAGGTGACTGCTGGACGCTGACTCATCATAATGCACAAAAATCAAACCTTAAGCAAGGTTTTTATTAACAACAAAAACAATTGAAATTCTCATGAAATGTTAATTCCGATTATATCCAAAATAATAATTATTATATGGGTTTGGAGGATGTCATTGTTAGACAGATAGACTTAAACACAGTCCCACATAGACTTAAACACAGTCCCACATATGTTGCTTTCATTCTTCAAAGTTCAAATGGCTACTTGTTTACAGCTAGCATTTTGTATTTGTTATTTTCTATTTCATTCTTCTAATCCTTCGCTCTTTGCTTTGCACCATTCTTTACAGCTAGCATTTTCTATTTGTTATTTTCTATTTCTTTCATCATTATTATTAATATTATTGTTTACTGTCTTATTTATTTGGGTGCCCCTTTTATCTACTTTTCTTAATAATTAATTATGGTGCCTGATGCATGTCTTGTGAAGGGAACCCCCACACCAATATCATATCAGCCTGTCATTTTCAACATGTGTCACTTGTGACTCATCACACATTAGGAACCACCCCTTCCTCTCTTTCTTTTCTAAAATCTTCTTATCAACCAGAATTGAAATTACGATGTGTTAGTTTGTGAACTAAAATTTAAAGAGTAATGATAATATTATTCTGCTAATTGATAATTCTATTTTGATTTTTTAGTTATATATCACTTTTGAAAATAAGATTTCTAAAAACTGGTTTTAAAAGTGAATTTTTTGTTAAAAAATCTGGTTATGAATTACTTATATTTTTATTTTTTGTTGCTGTTTTAGTTTGTCTCTTTAAAACCAGAAAAAGAGAATCAAATAGCGGATCTCTCTGTAGCTGTGATTACCTTAGACATTGAGCTACACTACAGGTAAATCATTTAATATATTATCTTTTTAAATTTGTTTGAACATTTAATTGTTAAGAATATTTACTGATTAATTGTTTGCTTAAGCTTCTTTGCATAGTTTGTTAGATAAAAATTGTTAGTCTCTTGATTGGTTGAGATGTTCTCTTTCGAACATGTGTGGTTGACTTCTAGAAATTTTTTAGAAGCAATAAGCTCTTGATTAGAAAAAATCACTTATAGTTAGTCTAAAACATATGCCCGTGTTCTTTTATTTTAGTTGACAAAGTAATGGACAAAGGGTGGACTAGTTTACCAAGACATACTGAGGGTTACCAACATGGTGTTAATTCATTTTTGGATTTTGCCTTTTCTAGAGGTAGACCACAAGGACAAGAAATTTTTTGTCCTTGTTCTATATGTAATAACTTTAGTTGGGGGCGAAGGGATGAAGTTTATGATCATTTAATAAGTAAGGGATTTCAAAAAGGTTACACTGTGTGGGTTCATCACGGCGAAAGGATAAGTCACATGGACAGTGAATCCGATGAGAGTGAAGTCCATGAAGGATTTGTCGACGACATTCATGGGCTGCTAAACGAGACGTTTCGGCATGTGCTTGAAGGAGATAAAGATGCTGATGGGCCAAACGAAGATGCAAAAAAGTTTTATAACTTGCTTGAAGAAGGAAAACAAGAGTTATATCCTGGCTGTAAAAAATTTTCGACATTATCATTCGTTATCCGATTGTATTTGTTGAAGACTCTTAATGGTTGGAGCAACACATCCTTTACCGCTCTACTTGAATTACTGAAAGAAGCGATTCCTCATTTGAATATTCCTGATTCTTTCAATAAAATCAAGGCCATGGTAAAAGATTTAGGACTTGGTTATAATAAAATTCATGCTTGTCCCAACGATTGTGTTCTGTTCCGGGATACATACGAAGATGATGAATTTTGTCCAATTTGTGGAGCTTCCAGGTACATAGAAAATGTTGAGGTAGATATAGAAGTTGATAATTTGAAGAAAAAACCTGTGCCTGCGAAGGTTTTGAGGCATTTTCCCTTGATTCCAAGGCTTAAGAAGCTGTTCCTGTGTTCCAAAACAGCTGAATCATTAAGGTGGCATGATGAACATCGTTCAAAGGATGGAAAGTTAAGACACCCAGCTGATGGCCAATCATGGAAAGACTTTGACAGGCTTCATCCCGATTTTGCTAAAGAACCTCGTAACTAGGAACTTACGTTTAGGAACTAGGAACTAGGAAATTATATCTGTTTTATCCTTGTTAATGGCTTATTATGCTAATTTTTATATCGCTGCTGATTGCCATTTCTGCTTGCTGCCATTTAATTCATATAAATTGATCTTGATTAGTGCTGATTTGATTTTAGTGAGTTCATATGGGTTGATTTTGCTGTTTGTTTAAATTCAGAAATGTCCTATTTACTGCCAGAGTGCTGTTGAAATTTCTCAATTTTTTTCCCTGTTTATAGTTTCTTAGTTTAATTAGTTTGTTCAGTTTTTGTTAAATTAGTCGATTTAGCTATGCATGCTTAGTGGATTATAGGTGGTTAGGAACTAGGAAGTCATATCTGATTTGTAGTGGATTTAGGTTGAACTTTTTGGTTACTGCTGATGCCTGGAATGTTCTCTTCTCAAATTGTATAGTGCGTGCTGTTTTATCCTTGTTAATGGCTTATTATGCTAATTTTTATATCGCTGCTGATTGCCATTTCTGCTTGCTACCATTTAATTCATATAAAGTGATCTTGATTAGTGCTGATTTGATTTTAGTGAGTTCATATGGGTTGATTTTGCTATTTGTTTAAATTCAGAAATGTCATGTTTAATGCTATAAAATGTCATATATAATTAATATCTTTGTATAGAGACAATAGTGAAGAAAACACGAGGACCTACACAATGCTTGAAGATTCATGCAAGACAGTTGGAAGATAGAGAACAAATTACTCTAGATAGTGAAGGAGAGGCAATTGGTCCTACTGATGAAGTTGTAAACAACTTGAGCAAATTTTTGGGCACAGTGGCAAGGAATTCAGATTTTTGTCCATTAATTTACACAAATTGGAAGGGAATTAAAGATAAAGAAGCCATTTGGGAATATGTTCAAGTGAAAACTTTAGTCTTGTTTCTTTTAGAAAGTATTTGGAAATGTACACATGTATTTTATTCTTACTAGCAAAAAATAATTGTGTTTTATAGGCTAAATTTATTATTCCAACTGAAGGAAAGAGGATGGTCCTTGCTCGTATCAATGACAACTGGAGAAGGTATAAGACTACAATAAAGCAAACTCATTTTCTGCCATACAAATGTGTTAATGAGATGCTGAAAAATCGTCCTAAGAGCATACCTGAGAGTCATTTTCGCAAGTTAATTGCTTATTGGAGAACTGAGAAAGTTAAGGTAAGACATGTGAAACTTAGTGTAATTGTTTATGCAATTATATTATATACACATATGAGTGAAGTTTGATGATTTGTTGATAATACTTGTCTCTTGTTATGTAGAAAATGTCTGCGCAGAATAAGAAAAATAGGGCACAACAGAAATTTAGGCATCGAAAGGGACCAATAAATTTTGCAAGAATACGTGCAAGATTGGTACAATTTTTAATTCTTTGTGAATTTGTTTGTGTATGTGTGGTGTTCCTTTTAACTCTATATAAATGCTATTTGAATTGGACTTATAGGCTGCTTCTAAGGAAAATAATGAACCACCTACTCAAGCAGAAATGTTTGTTGAGACTCGCCAAAGCACAAAGGGAAAATCATTGGATGAAGACACTCTGGATGTTATAGTAAGTATTAATTAGGAGTTAATTTGGTTAAAATAGGTTATGGATTTCTTGTATCTTGGCAATCTGTCCATCACTTGTGGTTATTTTTATGCTTGCGTTGAGTTAAAGAATCTTGACATTATTTTTAATCTCTATTATTTGTTTTGATGTTGTCAAATGATATATGCCTTTAGTCCAATTGTGTATTTACTCTTATTTTATTACTATTATTTTTCTTCACATTAATATAGGCACATTTGCAAGCTGAGAATAAAAAGTCTAAAGAATCAGCAATTAGAGCTTTCCAATCCATATTTGGGAAAGAGAAGGCAGGGAGAGTGCGATGTCACGGAAGAGTAACCACACCAACTTTGTTGAAGAAAAATGAGGAAATTGCCACCCTTAAGCAGCAACATGCAACTGAAAAAGCAACATTAGAGAATAAGGTTGATGTGATGCAAAAAGAAGTAGATGAACTAAAATCGCTTGTTAAGATGATGCTGCAACAAAAAAGCTCAGGAGTGGACCTTGACATGTTAGCTGCTCAATTAGGAAGCACTTTAGGGGATCCGAACAATAATGATGCGCATGAAGAGGTATTATTTGTTGTTAAAGTTTCTATATGTTATCATATCTTAAAGATGTGTAGTTTTATATTTGATTTTTTTTTTTATGTTTACAGGAAAACTATGTTGAAGTGGAAATCGAACTTGATTAAGGTCAACTTTTTAAAAGCAAATGTTATAGGGTAAAAGTCATGAACTTGTGGACATGATGACTATTTGCTACTTAGCTATTTCAACTCTCTCTTTTGTTATTATATTTTTTGCAAACTTAGATGATATTGTGGATCTTACAACAATTTTTTTAAGTTAAATTTGATGGAAAATATTCAATTATTTTTCTTTAGTGACTTAATTCAAATAGTTTAGAATATTTATTGACACTAAACAATTAAAAAAAAACTGAAATTAATTTAATTCATGAGAAAACTATTGTAAATAAAAAATTATATATCACAAAAAAATCGTTGTCAATAGTTACAAAAGACAATGGTGTTAAAACCGTTGTCAAAGAGGACTACATAATAAAACCGTTGCCAAAACGCGACTCTAAAGGTAACGCTTTAAAACCGTTGTTTTAGATGACTATAAAATGGCAATGGAATTAAAACCGTTGCCGAAAATGACATCAACTGTAACGCTTTAAAACCGTTGTCATAGATGGCTATAAACTGGCAACGGTTCAAAAACCGTTGCCGAAACCTGGCATCAACGGTAACGGTTTAAAACCGTTGGCTATGTGAATAATAAAACGACAACAGTTTAAAACCGTTGCCTATCCAGTTACGGTTTTAAACCGTTGTCATATTAATAGGAATGGTTCGAAACCGTTGCTTATTGAGTAACGGATCAAAACCGTTGTTTAAAATTTTTTGTCAAAACCGTTGTCTTAGGCACTAACTGTGGCAACGGTTTTTCTGTTACTGTTACCTTAGGTAAAAAACCGTTGCCTTTGAGCATTGGTAACGGCCGCATATACCACAGGTCAAAAACCGTTGCCAAAGCATTGCCTAAAGTTTTGGGAACGGTTTTTCAATCTACGGCAACGGTTTTTGACCGTTGCGAAAAGCCTTGTTTGTTGTAGTGTAACATCTCGACAACTTCGTCGATACTTCCAAGCCCATACCATTAGGGTTCGGACTAACCAGCCTATAAAAGGGATTTTGCAGAAAACAGACCTAGCAGGCAGAATTTTGCAATGGGCAGTGGAGTTGTCCGAATTTGATCTTCAATACGAAGCTCGGATAGCGCTCAAGTCACAATACCTGGCCGACTTCATCGCAGAATTTACGGACACCCCAGAACCCCCCACAGAATGGAGTCTCTACGTGGACAGTTCCTTAAATAAAACTGGAAGCGGCGCATGTGTGATAATTGAAAGCGACCAAGGAACCCAAATCGAACTCTCCCTCAAATTCGGGTTCCCTGCTTCAAACAACCAAGCAGAATATGAGGCACTGCTAGCTGGTTTGAAGCTGGCTAGAGAGATTGGAGCTTAAAAGCTTATCATCTTCAGTGATTCGCAAGTAGTCACTTCACAAATAGCAGGGAGCTACCAAGCCAGAGATCCAACCATAAAAAAATATTTGGACAAAACCAGGGAACAGCTCGGACAGCTAGGAGAATATGAAGTCTGTCACATACCCCAAGAACAGAATGCCCGAGCTGACGCACTCTCAAAACTAGCCAGTACCAAACCAGGGGGCAACAATAGAAGCCTCATCCAAGAAATGCTGCATTCCCTGCACAATTCTCAAAAGTTGCTTGCTTCTCAAGCCCTTAGATGACCAGTTAGTATGCATGAATTGAGTGTGGCTTGTGGATTTAATTTGGAGTGGGAACACCAAACTTAATTTCTTGCCACTTCTCTGGATACAGTAGTTTAACTCTAGGCAAAATCTTGTGTCCTTGCTAAAGGTTATGAGGTTAAGACTAAAAAGCAGTTAAGTGGTTGAATAATCTGTTAGATTGCTTGGAACTAGCAATGTGCAGGAAGTTAGAATGTGCTTTTGAATGAGGTTTTGGTGGAACACCAAACTTAGAATCCTCCATTCTCCCTTAAGTTGTTTTTGGTGTGCAACACCAAACTTAGCTCCTTGCAATGCATATCAATTATTCAACATTTTTATTGAAAAAGCTATGAAAAGAAAACTACCTCAGGTTGGGTTGCCTCCCAACAAGCGCTCTTTTATTGTCACTAGCTTGACATTGGAGCTTTCTTTTATGGTGGTTGAGGATTGTAGTGCCTCAACTTGTCTCCCCTGACTGTGATCCTCCTCTTTGTTCTCTGGTGTTCAATTTCAGCATGTTCCAACAAGATTATGTTGCTGACAGTGTAATAGTCATTAGTCTGTTGGCTTGCTCCCAGTTGTTGATATATCAATTGCACTTTGTCACCTTTGGAAAGCCCCTCTGTCGGAATCTTCCTGTTCTTCCAACCCCTTTTTGTTTTATTTCTGCGTTTCATCCCCTTTTTTGTTGATCTTTCTTTTATGGCTGTAGACTTACCTTGGGGATTTCTCTCTTCAGTAGCTAATACTCCAATATCCTCTTGGACTTTTTCATCCTTCTGCACAATCTTCTGCCTTGGGATATTGTTGTGAATCACCTTGTCAATTTCCATAGAGTCCCTCCTCCTATTACTAAACTGGGCTTCTGGTAATACTTTCAGAGTGACACTCTTATCATGCATCCTGAGAGTTAGTTCTCCTTGCTCTATGTCTATGATAGCTCTAGCAGTGGCCAAGAATGGCCTTCCCAGTATAATAGAATCACCATCATCCCCATCTGAATCCAGAACCACAAAATCTGCAGGGTATATGAAATTGTCCACCTTGACCAGAAGGTTTTCAATCATACCTCTGGGGTATACTGTTGACTTATCTACCAGCTCTAGAGATATCTGTACTGGTTTAACTTCCTCTATATGCAACTTTTTTACCAAGGAGGATGGTATTAAGTTGATACTTGCTCCTAGATCGCACATTGCTTTAGTGATGGTTAATTCTCCAATGGTGCAAGGTAGCAAAAAGCTCCCTGGGTCCTCAAGCTTAGGAGGAAGTCCTTTTTGAATCAGGGCTCTGCATTCCTCAGTAAGCAGTATGGTTTCTTTCTCATCCCAACTTCTTTTCTTGTTGATAAGCTCCTTCAAAAACTTGGCATACAGAGGCATTTGCTCAAGTGCTTCAGCCAAGGGAATATTGATTTCCAGCTTTTTGAAAGTCTCAAGGAACTTATGAAAATGTTGGTCCTTAGTCTCTTTGTTGAACCTCTGGGGACATGGCAGTGGAGGTGTGATGCTCTTTCCTATTTGCTGCTGTCCCTGAGTTACTTCTTCTGAACCGTGTGGTTGGTTGTCCTTCTCTTTGATTTTCTCAATGCTCTTGTTTGGCATCACAACTTGATCCTTGGTTTCATCTGCCTTTGTTTGCTCCTCATCTTCTATTGGCCTTTTGCTGCCCTCTGCTTGCTTCTTTGTAGTGTCATTATTGTTCATCAATGTTTTCCCACTCCTTAATTGTATTGCCTTGCATTCTTCCTTAGGATTTGGAATTGTGTCACTCGGCAGAGAGCTTGAAGGTCTCTCAATAGAGATCTGCTTGGAGATTTGCCCCATCTGCCTCTCTAGGCTCTTTATGGAGGCTTCATGGTTCTTGGTTGTCATTTCCTGGTGTTTCAACATTTTATCCATCAAGGTCTCCAAGTTAGTGAGTCTTTGAGATTCAGGTGATACTTGAGGTGGGTTATGAGATGTGAGTGGTGGATGGTAGGCATTTTGGTTGGTGGGTTGGTTATTGGATTGGTACTGGTTGGGGTTGGGGTAGTTGTTTTGAGGTTTTCTGTAGGGGTTCTGGTTAGTTTGCTGCTGGTTGTGGTTTTGGTTGCTTCTTGGGTTGTTTTGGTTCGAGTTTCTCTGCCATGGTTGTTGGTTTTGGGTGTGATTATCTCCCCATCTGAGGTTTGGGTGGTTCTTCCAGGATGGATTGTATGTATCACCATACACTTCATTTGGTCCTTGGTTGTGCATATACTGTACTTGCTCTTGTTGTTGTTCTTTTTGAGTTTCTTCATTTTGCCCCCATGTGGATGATGGTTGGCTTGTATTAACTGCTGCAACTTGGAGGCTATCAATCCTCTTGGCCATTTGCTCAAATTGTTGTTGAATTTGCTGCTGCATCATCTTGTTTTGAGCCAAGATTGAGTCCACTCCTTCTAGCTCCATTACTCCTCTCCTTTGTGATGGTTGGCGATTTCTTTGGTGAGCAAAGAAATATTGATTGTTGGCCACCATGTCAATAAGATTTTGAGCTTCTTCTGTTGTTTTCATCAGTTGCAATGATCCTCCAGATGAATGGTCAAGTGATTCTTGAGCCTTTAGAGTGAGTCCTTCATAGAAGTTCTGTAGCTTGTCCCACTCAGTGAACATTTCTGGTGGACATTTCCTCAGCAGAGCCTTGTATCTCTCCCATGCTTCATACAGATTTTCAGCATCCAATTGTGTGAATGTTTGCACCTCAGTTTTCAGCCTGATGACTCTTTGAGGTGGATAGAATTTGGCTAGAAATTTAGTCACCAAATCATCCCAGCTAGTGATGCTTCCTTGAGGAAAAGTTTCAAGCCATTGTACGGCCTTGTCCCTTAATGAGAACGGGAACAGCAGAAGCTTGTAGGTCTCAGGATTCACGCCATTGGACTTGACAGTGTCACAAATTCTTAAGAAGGTAGATAGATGTTGATTTGGATCCTCCAATGGTCCTCCCCCAAACGAGCAGTTGTTTTGGACCAATGTAATGAGTTGTGGCTTAAATTCAAAGTTATTTGCATTGACATTAGGGGTGAGAATGCTGCTTCTACAATGTCTAGCATTTGCAAAGGTATAGGAGGCCAAAACTCTCTTCTGGGGTGGGTTGTTGTTGTTATTGTCTGCTCCACCAGGTGGATTGGTTGAATGTTCTTCCATATCTTGGAATTCTTCTTCTGATTCCTCTTCTCCAACAATATTTTTCCCTCTTTCAGCTCTTCTTAACCTCCTGAGAGTTCTTTCGTCTTGTTCATGAAAGGTGGGTGTGGTTCTTCTTGTACCTGACATACAAGCAGAACATAAGAAACACACAAACCAGTGACACTTCAATCTACTACTAGAATGAAGTTTTAGTTAGCTTAAGCAAAAATTCAAACAGTTAGTGGGTAAGTCAAAATTAGAGAAAAATAAAGAAAAAGTTCTTGATCTAGATCACCACCTCGCTTAATCATTGTCAATCTAATCAATCCCCGGCAACGGCGCCAAAAACTTGATGGGATATTTTTGTGGAAAAACGAATTTCTCCAAAACACCCAAAACTAACCGGCAAGTGCACCGGGTCGCATCAAGTAATAATAACTCACGGGAGTAAGGTCGATCCCACAGGGATTGAAGGATTGAGCAATTTTAGCTTAGTGGTTGATTTAGTCAAGCGAATCAAGATTTGGTTGAGAGATTTGTGATTTGCAGAATTTAAATTGCAGAGAAAGTAAAGGGAGTGGGTAAATTGCATGAAAGTAAAGAGAACTGAAATTTAAAGTGTTGAATCTTAAAGAACAAGAAATTAAATGGCAGAAACTTAGAACGCAAGAAATGTAAATTGCAGAATCTTAAATTGCAAGAAATGTAAATGGCTTGAATTGTAAAGGGAATTGGGAATTGGATTTGCAGAATTTAAACAAGGAAATGTGAATTGCAACGAACAGAGAAGTAGAAGATAACTTGGATTGAATCAGATCTAAAAACAGAAATGTAAATGAGATTGAAAAGCATTAAACAGAGGAAGTAAAATTGGAATTCAGATCTCAGGACCCAAGAGACTAGATAACCAAGTCTAGATCTCAATGCCTTCCTAGATCCAACAAGAACAATTGCAAAGGAATTGTAAATTGTAAATTGCAGAGAAAGTAGAAGGCAGAAGCAATTAACCAAAATGGAAATTCAATTATGCAGTAAAATTAAACAGAGAGATCTCAGGATGAGATTGAAATAGATTTCCTTCAATTCTCCAACCCAAGATCCAAGACAAGGAAAGTAAAGAGTGCTGGGCAAGAACAAGGAAGAAGAGAGATCAATTCTCCTCCCAAATTCTCTTGAATTAAAACAACAATGCCAATAAATGTAAAATGAGCTCTCTACTAAGTGCACTAATCAAAACCGAAAAGAAAGCTCTCCTAAAAACTTAAATCCTATGCTATTTATACACTTTCTTCAAATGGTCTTCAAGCCTTCAATTGGTCCCTTGCTCTTGATGGAATTGGGTTGATAGTGGCCTTGGTTGATTGCTCTTGGAGTTTGGAGAAGAACCGAATTGAACCGGGTTTGGAATCATGAAAGCTTGAGTAAAAGTTTGAGTAAAAGTTTGAGGCAAACTTTTACTCCAACTTTTCACATCAGCCACCCTCTTTTGCTGATACCAACGTTGGGGCAAAAGTTAGGGGTCAAACTTTTGCTCCAACGTTGGCCTCCCCTTGCACACTCATAGCGCCAACGTTTGCCAAAAAGTTAGAGGCAAACGTTGGCGCAAACTTTTGCTCTCCAGGGTGTGTTGTTCATGCGCCAACGTTTGCCAAAAAGTTTGAGGCTAACGTTGGCGCAAACTTTTGCTCTCCAGGGTGTGTTGTTCATGCGCCAATGTTTGCCAAAAAGTTTGAGGCTAACGTTGGCGCAAACTTTTGCTCTCCAGGGTGTTGATTTGTGATGCCAAAAGTTTGCCAAAAAGTTTGAGGCAAACTTTTGCTCCAGCTTTTTGCCCAAAAGTTTGCACAAAAGTTTGAGGCAAACTTTTGGTCCAGCTTTTTGCACAAAAGTTCGAGGCAAACTTTTGGTCCAGCTTTTTGCTCCCTGGTTCATTTTCACTTATTCCAAAAGTTTGAGCTAAAGTTTGAGGCAAACTTTTGCTCAAACTTTTTGTCCTCTCTTCCTCCTAGCCATTCCTTCTTGCTTCAACCTTTCTCCAAGCTTTCTTCACCTATCATTAATCAACCAAACACATCAAAGCTATGCTCAAAACCATGAGATATTCATTCTTTCATAACATGTGACAATTATAGCATAAAACCTCATGAAATAGCATGAATTCATACATGGTTGATTAAATCAAAGGAAGCATGAAAATCTACCCAATTAGCTTGCTTATGGCTCAAGAAAGTGCATAATTCAATTGAAAACAAAAGAAAAAGGCTAGTGAAACTAGGCTAAGATGACTTGTCATCACCACCCTGTCAAAAACATGCCAACTTTCACATCGCCCCGCCAGAGGAGCTCATCAGCGTGACCTCACCTTGGCCATTTGCAAAATGGGGACCCTTCCCTCAGGGATCGGGGCAAGTTAAATTCCTCATAGTAGGGGTAGACCATTTTGCAAAGTGGATCGAGGTAGAACCCCTAGCCAATGCCACTGCTCGAAGAAGTCGAAAATTCCTATATAGGAACATTGTCACAAGGTTCGGGGTTCCATACTCCATTGCCAATTCACATATGCAGGCTTCAGAAAGTTAGTGACCGAGTTGAACATAAAACACCAGTTCACTTCCGTAGAACATCCCCAAGCCAATGGACAAGCTGAAGCTGCCAACAAGGTCATATTGGCCGGACTAAAACGGAGATTATAGGACGCAAAGGGAGCCTGGGCTGAAGAGCTCCCACAAGTCCTATGGGCAAATCGAACAACGCCGCATTCCACCACAAAGGAATCACCCTTCCGATTAGCGTACGGAATGGAGGCAGTGATCCCAGTAGAGATCGAAGAAGGATCGCCTAGAGTGATCCATTATAATGAAGAAGCCAACTCCTAACTTCAAAGGGAAGAACTCGGCCTACTCCCGGAAGTCCAAGAAAGAGCTCGGATCAGGGAAGAAGCACTAAAGCGTCGAATGGCATCGAGATATAATCAAAAGGTAGTGCCATGAGGTTTCACTGAGAATGACCTCACCCTAATCCGAAATGATATCGGAACAACATGACCTGGAGAAGGAAAGCTGGCAGCAAACTGGAAAGGACCCTACCGAGTCGTAGAAGTACTTGGAAAGGGCTACTACAGACTGTCCGAACTCGATGGACGAGAGCTTCCTAGGTCGTGGCACGCCTGCAACCTAAGAAGGTACTATAGTTAGGGATGATAAAGGATCTTAGCATAAGGTGCACTCTTTTTCCTGAAAAGGTTTTTTAATGAGGCACCAAGCTAAGACCTACAAATTATCCGACTTAAAGGGATAAAAACTCCCGCATGTATATATTTGCATTTCTTTTGATTAAAATACGTTTAGATATTCTACAAATTCTCAAGCCACATTAATCTGAAATATTCATCATCCGATTATAAAGCAACAGATTGGCAGAAAGTGAAAATTAAATTCACTGCACGATCACGATAAAGACCAACAGAGATGAAAACCAAATTCATCAAAAGGTCGACCAAGCGAGGATTGAACCCAATTTCTACAAATCGGCAAAGATTAAAACAGAATAATGCAAGAAGTTATCAAAAGTGATCCAGAGAAAGGACCTGGCGAGGTCTTAATAAAATGGATTGCTAAATAATAACTTAAAGACTGGCCGACGTCAAGAAGTCGGACTAGTCGCAATAACCAAAGTTATAAGTAAATCCCTAGAAAGAGGTCTGGCCAGCCCTATAAAAGAGGATTACTATAACTTAGAAGGGCCCGACATGACGAAGTCGGCCCAAAACATAAAAGTTATAAAAGTAATCCATGAAAGAGACCTGAACAAGGTCCAAGAAAAAGGATTACAAAAATAACTTAGAAGGACCCGACATGACGAAGTCGGTCCAAAACATAAAAGTTATAAAAGTAATCCCTGAAAGAGACCTGAACAAGGTCCAAGAAAGAGGATTACGTAAATAACTTAGAAGGACCCGACATGACGAAGTCGGCCCAAAACATAAAAGTTATAAAAGTAATCCCTGAAAGAGATCTGAACAAGGTCCAAGAAGGAGGATTACAAAAATAACTTAGAAGGACCCGACATGACGAAGTCGGCCCAAAACACAAAAGTCACAAAAGTAATTCCTGAAAAAGACCTGAACAAGGTCCAACAAAGAGGATTACTAACAACAACTTGGACAAAACCAACATGATGAAATCGGCCTCCCGAAAACCTTGGTGATATACAAAGTAATTCCTAATGAAGACATGAGTAAGGTCCAAACAAAGCGAATTACTAGAAATAACTTCAGGTCAAAAAATCAAGCCAAAGAAGTCAGACTACAAAAATTCCAAACACCTAGAAAGGTACTGTTCATACCCTGGGTCGAGTTACCCGACCCGGGATGATTGGCGACAAAGCGACCGACCTCTTCAGGTCAGGCTATTCGACCTCTTCTCAAAGAGGTCGGCCAAATCAACAGGAAATCCCAATAGAGGGCCCAAATAGAGGAACACGACCCAAATCCACAGGCCGTCCAAGCCTATAGAGATAAGGGCGGTTCCCTTGAAGATAAGCTGACCTCAACTCAGAGATAAAGATAAGATAAGATAACTAACTTATCTTATCTAGAAAGGTCACTCTACAACCACTATAAATACACTGGAGCACCCAGGTATAACTCATACTCTGATTCTACAAAAAACCTACTTAATACCCATGCTAACTTAAGCATCGGAGTCTCTTGCAGGTTCCCCCCCACCTTTCGGTGACGAAGGATCAGCAGTACAGCCAATCCAACAAATCGGACGCACCCGCTCCGGACGTCATCCACCGACCGGACACGTCGGCTCCGACCAGTACAGAAGATCTCGTCCGAGATTGACCTCCAGTTTCAGGTAACCCTCGGAACATTGGCGCCGTTGCCGGGGACCTGGAAATCATCCCAACACCATGGCGGACGGCCATGACAACGACCACAATTTAGATCTGGAAAACAGAACACCGCACAAGAACGCAAACACCACGCTAAAGGATACTCCGGAATCCAACGGAGACAAAGACTCATCAAATCCAGGGATAATAGACGCACTTCAAGACCGTTTAAAGCAACTCGAGAAAGAAACTCAACAACAACGAGAGGTCGGAAAGGATCTACAAAGAGAGATACGACGACGTCGAGAATTGGAAGACAAGTTACAGCAATTAGAAGCCGATCTCAAATTAAAAGCCCCTTGGGTCACTCCTGAGGAGAGCTCACGCAAAGAACAGGATCCATTCACCAGGGAAATTATGAAAACCAAAATTCCAAAAGACTTCAAACTCCCGGATATGATTTTGTACGACGGCACCACCCATCCCAACCATCATCTCAGCAATTTCAGAAGCAGAATGTACCTTACCGATGCCTCAGATGCCGTTCGCTGCAAAGCCTTTCCAACAACCCTCACGAAGACGGCGATCAGATGGTTCGACAGCTTACCTCCCAAGTCCATCTCAAACTTTGACGATCTAGCCAGAAAGTTCCTCGCCAGATTCTCCATTCAGAAAGATAAAGCTAAACACGTCCCCAGTCTACTAGGGATCAAGCAAGGAGATTGGGAGAGCCTCTGCAGCTACATGGAAAAATTCAACAAAACATGCATGGACATACAAAGCTTACCCACAGAGGCCGCCATCATGGGACTTATCAACGGCCTACGAGAGGGACCTTTCAGCCAGTCTATATCAAAAAAGTACCCGACCTCCTTAGACGAAGTGCAGGAACGGGCAGAAAAATACATCAACATGGAAGAAAACGCTCGGTTAGGATAGACCTCAAAATCGGGGGCCTCCTACCGTGACAAAGACAAAGAATCTAATCGAAAAGAAGACTGACAAGGGGAGAAAATAAAAAAATACCATTATTATACTCCCCTCAGAGCATCCCTAGTCGAAATATACAAAGAAGTCTGCCATACAGAAAAAATTCCCCCAGCAAGGCCCCTCAAAGGAAAAAGGGGAGGAGGAAATCGGAAGGAATATTGTGAATATCATAGGGTCAAAGGACACGCCACCAACGAATGCTTCGACTTAAAAAATATCATAGAAAAATTGGTAAGGGAAGGAAAATTAGATCGATTCCTGGCCACCCGAGATGATGATCAAAGAAAAAGAAGAAGGGATGAAGATACCGAGCGAACAGAACGATCACCTCGGACACTAGAAAGACATGTCCACATGATACATGGCGGATTCGCAGTAGGAGGGATCTCCAAATCTTCCCGCAAAAGGTATCTCAAAGAAGTATATCATGTCGAAGGAGAGGAGGAAGCACTCAACATCCCAGCGATAACATTCACTAAGGAGGACGCGTCCGGCATCATCACAGGACACGACGATCCCATGGTCATCACCATCATATTGGCAAACGCCAACCTACACCGCACCTTAATAGACCAAGGGAGTTCTGCCGACATCTTATTCAAGACAGCCTTTGACAAACTCGGCTTAGAAGAAAAAGAGCTTAAGGCATATCCAAACAGTCTGTTCGGGTTAGGGGATACCCCGGTTCGACCACTAGGATATATATATCACTACATACAACCTTCGGAAAAGGAGACCAATCCAGGACCCTCAAAATAGACTACATCGTAGTCGATGTAAGTTCAGCTTACAATGCTCTCATAAGTCGGACAACACTCAACCAACTCGGCGCAATAGTCTCGACCCCACACCTATGTATGAAGTTTCCAACTCCAAAAGGGATAGCGACGATAAAAGCTGACCAAAAGATGGCACGTCGCTGTTATAACGAAAGCCTAAACCTCAGAGGTAAAGGAGAAAAATTCCACACAATCGAGTTGGGCAGAGTCCAACGATGAGAAGATCTTCGCCCCTAACCAGAGGACGAGATAGAAAAAATTCAGATCGGGGACACCGGTACAGCAGAGAGGAAGAAAGCTTGGGCCAGAGCGATCCCAGGCTGTGGAAGAGCAAGTACAAGCACTACTCGAAGCCGGATTTATAAGAGAAGTTAAATACCTGCTATGGCTAGCCAACATCGTCTTGGTGAAAAAATCAAATGGGAAGTGGCGAATGTGCACCGATTACACCGATCTCAACAAAGCTTGTCCAAAAGATCCATACCCAGTCCCAAGTATTGACGCCCTAGTAGATGCTTCCTTTGGATATAAATATCTCTCGTTTATGGACGCATACTCGGCATACAACCAAATCCCCATGTACCCACCAGATCAGGAAAAGACCTCGTTCTTAACACCAAAGGCAAACTACTGCTACATCGTGATGCCTTTCGGTCTCAAGAACGCAGGAGCTACTTATCAAAGGCTAATGAATAAAGTCTTCTCAGATCACATTGGAAAAATTATGGAAGTTTATGTGGACGACATGTTGATAAAAACACAAACCGAAGATACATTATTATTCGACTTGGCTCAAGTATTTGACACCATAAGGAAACACAACATGCGACTCAATCCCGCAAAATGTACCTTCACAGTAGAAGCAGGCAAATTCTTAGGTTACATGCTCACACAAAGGGGAATTGAAGCAAATCCAGACAAATGTCAAGCCATACTCAACATGAAGACCCCAACCTGTGTCAAAGAAGTACAACAACTCAACGGAAGATTGGCCGCCCTATCCCGATTCTTAGCAGGAGCTGCGATAAGATCTCTCCCCTTCTATGCCACTCTAAGAAAGGGAAAATAGTTCGAATGGACGACAGAATGTGAGCAAGCCTTCAAAGACTTCAAGGAATTCTTAGGACGGCCACCTATCCTATCTCGACCACGAGAAGTCGAACCGCTCATATTATATCTCGCAGTAGGGAATTGGGCAATAGCTTCAACACTAGTCAGAGAAGACGAAAATGGGCAACAACCCGTCTATTTCATTAGCAAGGCACTACAGGGATCCGAGCTGAACTACCAGAAAATAGAAAAATTTGCTTATACTCTTATCCTAATGTCTCGACGACTCCGCCCGTACTTCCAGGCTCACACCATTAAGGTTTGAACTAATCAGCCCATAAAAGGAACATTGCAGAAAACAGATCTAGCAGGCAGAATTTTACAATGGACAGTCGAGTTGTCAGAGTTTGATCTCCAATATGAAGCTCGGACGACCATTAAATCACAGTATCTGGCCGATTTTATCACAGAATTCACAGATGCCCTAGAAACCCCCACAGAATGGAATCTTTACGTGGACGGTTCTTCAAATAAAACTGGAAGTGGTGCGGGCGTGATAATAGAAAGCAACCAAGGAACCCAAGTTGAGCTCTCCCTCAAGTTCGGGTTCCCCGCCTCAAACAACCAGGCGGAATATGAAGCATTATTAGCTGGTTTGAAGCTGGCTAAAGAAGTCGGAGCTCAAAAACTCAACATTTACAGCGATTCATAAGTGGTTACATCACAAATAACAAGGAGCTACCAAGCCAAAGATCCCACCATAAAAAAGTATTTAGATAAAACCAAGGAACAGCTCGGACAAATAGGGGAATATAAGATCTGCCACATACCCCGCGAACAAATTGCCCGAGCTGACGCACTCTCAAAACTAGCCAGCACCAAACCAGGGGGCAACAATAGAAGCCTCATCCAGGAAATGCTGCAGAACCCGTCAATCTCGGAAGAGGAAAAGTCTTGACCATAACAAATCAGGACCAAGGATGGATGACCCCTATAACCAACTACCTCAGAACAGGAACGCTCCCTACAGAAGAAAAGGAGGCAAAGAGGTTAAAAAGGGAGGCACAGTACTACACCATCATAAACAACATCCTGTACAAAAGAGGAATCTCAACACCTCTACTAAAATGTGTACCAACCTCCAACACAAAGGAAGTGCTAGAAGAAATATACGGGGGTATTTGTGGCAATCATCTCGGAGCACGAGCTCTCGCCAAAAAAGTACTCCGGGCGGGATTTTATTGGCCAACTCTACAGAAAGAAGCCACAGAATTTGTAAAGACATGCCCACAATGTCAGAAACATGCCAACTTTCACATCGCCCCGCTAGAAGAGCTCATCAGCGTGACCTCGCCTTGGCCGTTTGCAAAATGGGGACTCGATCTTCTCGGTCCATTCCCACAGGGATCAGGACAAGTTAAATTCCTCATAGTAGGGGTAGATTGCTTTACAAAGTGGATCGAGGCAGAGCCCCTGGCCAATGCCACCGCTCAAAGAAGCCGGAAATTCTTATATAGAAACATTGTCACAAGGTTCGGGGTTCCATATTCAATAACCACAGACAATGGCACCCAATTCACAGATGCAGGCTTCAGAAAACTAGTAGCCGACTTGAATATAAAGCACCAGTACACCTCCGTCGAACATCCACAAGCCAATGGGCAGGCCGAAGCTGCTAACAAAGTCATATTGGCCGGATTAAAACGAAGATTACAAGATGCAAAGGGAGCCTGGGCAGAAGAGCTTCCACAGGTCCTGTGGGCATACCAAACAACGCCACATTCCACCACGAAGGAATCCCCCTTCCGATTAGCATACGGAATAGAGGCGATGGTTCCAGTAGAGATTGAAGAAGGGTCACTTAGAGTAGTTCACTACAATGAGGGAGCAAACCCCCAACTCCAGAGAGAAGAGCTCGACTTGTTACCCGAAATCCAAGAAAGAGCCCGGATCAGGGAAGAAGCTCTAAAATGCCGAATGGCTTCCAGATATAATCAAAAGGTAGTGCCAAGAAGTTTTGCAGAGAATGATCTCATCCTAATTTGAAATGATATTGGAACAATTCGACCAGGAGAGGGAAAGCTGGCAGCAAACTGGAAAGGACCCTACCGAGTTGTAGAAGTACTCGGATAGGGCTACTACAGACTGTCCGAACTTGATGGATGAGAGCTTCCCAGGTTATGGCACGCCTGCAACCTCAGAAGGTACTACAGTTAGAAAGGATAAAGGATCTCATCATTGGACGCACTCTTTTTCCTGAAAAGATTTTTTAATGAGGCACCAAGTTGAGACTCAAACAATCTCATATGTATATATTTGCATTCTTTCTTTGAATAAAATACATTTTAGATATTCTACAAAGATTTCAAGACGCATTAATCTGAAGTATTCATCGTCCAATTATAAAGCAACAGATCGGCAGAAAGTGAAAAACCATTTCACTGCACGATCACGACAAAGACAACCGTCCGATAAAGGTGAAAACGCGATTCACCCAAAGGACGATCTAGAGATGAAAACTACTTTCTACAAATCGGCAAAGATGAACATAGAATAATGTAAGAAGTTATCGAAAGTGATCTAAAAAAGAGCCTGACGAGGTCTTGCGGATTGCTAAAATAATAACTTAAAGACTGGCTGACGTTGAGAAGTTGGACCAAGTCAACCCAAGTTATAAGTAAACCCTGGAAAGAGGTCTGGCCAACCCTATTAAAGAGGATTACTTTAACTTAGAAGGGCTCGACATAAAAAAGTCAGCCCAAAATTAAAAGTTATCAAAATAGTCTCTGAAAGAGATCTGACAAAGATCCAAAAAAGAGGACTACAAAAATAACTTAAAGGAGACCGGTATAACCAAGTCGGACTCCTACTACTTAAAAGTTATCAAAATAGTCCCTGAAAGAGATCTGACAAAGATCCAAGAAAGAGGACTACAAAAATAACTTAAAGGAGACCGGTATAACCAAGTCGGACTCCTACTACTTAAAAGTTATCAAAATAGTCCCTGAAAGAGATCTGACAAAGATCCAAGAAAGAGGACTACAAAAATAACTTAAAGGAGACCGGTATAACCAAGTCGGACTCCTACTACTTAAAAGTTATCAAAGTAGCCCCTGAAAGAGATATGACAAAGATCCAAGAAAGAGGACTACAAATAACTTACAAAAGACCGACCTAATGAAGTCGGACTCCTACAACTGGAAAGTCATAAAAGTAATCCCTGAAGGAGACCTAGCAAAGGTCCAAGACACAGGATTACGAGAATAGCTTAGAAGGGGACCAACGAAAGCATACAAAGCAAAGAAACCAAAGAAACAAGTTGGACCCCCTACAACCATGACCTCAAAGGATTCAAGCTACAAATAACATGACAAAAACAACCCAAGAAGGTCGAGCCGCATGATTTTGATATCAGCAGAAAACAGAAAAGATGGCTAGTCAAAAGACTACTTTTTACAGAGTTATAAGGCCTCGAAAGGCCACCAAAGACTACTATCAAAAAGATAGCGGGCTATTGTTTGTTTTTCAAAATAAAAAGTTGCTAGATAAGCAACTAAGAAGTATCAGCAAATAAATAAAAAAGTTCTAAAAAGCCCACAAGCTGGGCCAAGTACACAAAATTTTAAGAAAAGATCAACAAGCATCAGGGGCTTTCTTGGCAGCATCAGGACAAGAAGAAGGAGGGCGAGTCTGGATCGGCACAGCATCCACAGTTCCATCCTCCCGATTCAGGATCTGGCAATCCGGGTCGGGCACAGCGGGGGGAACCAAAGAGGTCGGCACTTTGGTAGAAGACACAGGAGGAACGACATCATCATCATCACCCTCATCATTAGGAACAATCTTGCCATCCCTGACAATATTATCCAGGCTAAAAAGGGTAAGGTCGGCTTCGGGAGCAATGACCCGAACTTGATCCTTCAAGTTCTCGTAAGCAGCAGTCACGCTGCCAACGAGATGACCCTGAAGCTCAGAATAATCTTCCCGGGCATGGTCGAGCTCCTCCCTCAGGCACAGCACCTCTCAATAAGAGGTAACATAACTATCCTTATGCATCAGGACTGCGTCCTCAGCCAATCTCAAAGAAGCCGCCAATGACTGGGAACTCGCCTCCTCATTCTTCAAGTCCTTCTCCAGCTTGGCTACCTTCGTCTCAAGCTCCTCCTTCAGCTCCTTCATTCAATCAAACTCCTGTTTTGCCTCCTCCATAAACGCTTTAGTAGCGTGGAGAGGGAGATTCTGAGCAGTCCGATATATGGCAGTCGACATATACGCCATCTTCACATAATTTCGGGCCATGAATTCCAAGTGATGGAGGATAGACACATCGTCCATGGAGAGAGTGCCATAAGGACCGATTTGTTGATCCACGAACTCAATAGCATTAAAATCTAGAGCATCGAGGTCAAAGGGCTCAGCAGTCTTTTGTTTTTTATTGGGAGGAGCAACAGAAGGAGCAGCAGAGGTGACGTGAGGATCTGCCAAACGAACTCGGGGTGTAGGGATCACCTTCTTCACCCCGGCGGAACTCTGCACCGATGGCTTCTCGCGCACTTGGGAGGATCCCTCCCCAGCCGCCTGGGCAGCAGCATTTTTGGCAGCAGTCGCCCTCTGCGCCGTCTTATAAGCTTTCATGGATTCATTATTCTTCATGGCCTCTACAAACAAAATAGAAAACTCAGCTACAAGTCGGATAAGTCAGAAAAGACAGCTACAAGCAACATAAACAGAATAATAAAAGAAACACAAGATACCCAGTTCAGTTTGAAGAAGAGCAAGATTGGTTAGAAATTTCTTTGTGTCAAGATGGGGAGGTTGACCCCAGCGTTCTTCCAAGATAGTCACAAAGGCTCGCTCAGCCTCATCCAACATTTCCCACGAATACCTGGAGACCTTCACATCTTTTTGCCATTCCAAGGGAAAAGCAGGTTCGTCATTCTCATCTAGAAAAAAGGGTCGAGCTCCTTCAACAGCTCGGACCTTGAAAAAGTAGATTTTAAAATCACGGAACGACTCGTCAAACATGGAAAAAACCTTTTTCCCCTGGGTAGAACAAAAGGAGACCCAGGCCGACTTCTTTTTTACTACACCAGGCTTAGTCAAGATAAATAGATAGAAAAAGAGAGATTGGGAAGCAGGAATACCAAAACCATCGCACAGCAATTGGAAAATTTTTATGAAACCCCAGGAATTGGGGTGAAGTTGAGAAGGGGCAACATTACAAGACCATAACAGGTCGGTTTCAAATGGAGTAAAAGGAAGGGTAATACCCAGTTGACCAACGAAAAAATCGTATGCATAAAAGAAGGGGCGATTGTCAACAACTCGAGTCGAGAAGCAGACTCTCTCGTCAGAAGAAGGAGGAACAAGCTCGTAGTTCTTCTCATCACCAGAATCACTACAGACACTATAAAACTGCCTAAGCTGAGCACAAAACTAAGAATTAACCAGCGAGACACACATGAGAACCATGGAGTCCACCCAATCGACCATACCCGCAGGGACTTGGGAAGGCATCTCTACAACGTTATTTCGGGAAGACATGAGGTCAACTAAATCCTACAAAAAGAAAAGAAGAATGGATTACTCAAAAACATCTCTGATAGAGGGCAAAACATCTCGACGGACGGATAAACAAAAAGGGAAAACCCCAAGACTCAAGACAAAGGTCTTGGGGCATCCCTTGGAGGCAGTAAACAAGCAAGGTTTTCAAGTTATTTCTACGGCCTACATCCCAGCACTCATCAAAATAAAATCCAGAAAGAAAACAAAAGAAAGTAAAAATGCAAAAGGTCCACTCTCATACAGTTTATCAGAAGAAAGCACTATTTCTACAGTTTATCAGAAATGGCCAAGCGGAAAGGCGTAAACTTTTTCGAAATCAAGCAAAAAATCATCAGCAAAGAACAAACACCAACACCGAGCATACCAAACAGAAATCATCAAAGACACAGCCTTTTTTCCAGAATCAAACAAATTATCATCAAAAGCACAAACGAGAAATAACATGCAGAAGCCCTAGGCACATTAAAGCAATAGGAAAGGCGAAAAGATTCATACAAAAGGATGAAAAAACTTCAGAGCACGTATTACGACAGTAACCAGGCACAGTAAAAGTAGAAAGATCCAAACTTCCCTCAAAGCAAAATCGCAACTTAATTACAAAAAGCCAAAGCAGCGAAAGAGAAAGAAAGTACGAATGGAACTCACCTAGAGAAGAGAAAAGCTTCAAGGAGATGTAAAAATGAAAGTTGTCCCGAGAATCGACAAGCGACGCCGCAACGCAGGAAAAGAAGAAACGTAGGCGAAAAACAGAGAACGAGAAAAATGGAGGAAAATGGTGAAGAAGTTACGAAAGAGCAAAGAAGAGAAACCGTTTCTAAGTTTTCAAAAGTCAAAATAAAGAGCCAAAGGAAAAACGGGGCAATTAATACTAATTAATTAGGGTATTAAACCCTCGCACGTTCACCAGGACAAAGCGCTAATACAAAAGCACGCGCTTTTAGAGAAAAAACGTTCTACATTCAAAAGATTCTACAAAAGGAAGAAATCGACAAAATGCTTGAGTTCGGCTTCATCAGAGAAGGACCGAAGTCAAAGACTCGACCTCAACAAAAAGACCGAGCTCAAGCAGGGGCACTGTTCATACCCTGGGTCGAGTTACCCGACCCGGGATGATTGGCGACAAAACGACCGACCTCTTCAGGTCAGGCTATTCGACCTCTTCTCAAAGAGGTCGGCCAAATCGACAGGAAAGCCCAATAGAGGGCCCAAATAGAGGAACACGACCCAAATCCACAGGCCGTCCAAGCCTATAGAGATAAGGGCAGTTCCCTTGAAGATAAGCTGACCTCAACTCAGAGATAAAGATAAGATAATATAACTAACTTATCTTATCTAGAAAGGTCACTCTACAACCACTATAAATACACTGGAGCACCCAGGTATAACTCATACTCTGATTCTACAAAAAACCTGCTTAATACCCATGCTAATTTAAGCATCGGAGTCTCTTGCAGGTACCCCCCACCTTCCGGTGACGAAGGATCAGCAGTACAGCCAATCCAACAAATCGGACGCACCCGCTCCAGACGTCATCCACCGACTGGACACGTCGGCTCCGACCAGTACAGAAGATCTCGTCCAAGATTGACCTCCAGTTTCAGGTAACCCTCGGAACAGGTACCGAGATGAGTGCAAGACAAACATGTTACGAAAAACACAAGTTATAATAATAACAAGCTCAAGAGGCTACGAAAACTAGCCCCAAGAGCTTGGAAATCACTTTGTTTTTCAAAAAGCTGCTAAACAAGCAACCAGGAATGTAGCAAAGGTCAGAATTATCATCTACAAAATATGAAGAGTTCAAAAGGCCCACAAACTGGGCTATACACGCAAACATCTAGAAAACTCATTAAGGATCCAAAGTCTTCTCAGCAGCACGAGGAGAAGGAGGGCGAGTCTGAAGAGGCATTGCGTCCACTGTCCCGTCATCTCTGTTTAAGATCTGACAATCCAGTTCAAATTCAGGATGACCAGTCTCGGACGAAGGAGCCGAAGAAATTGGCCCAGCTGAAGTCTTAGCGGCAGGCACAGGGGGGTTTGACATCATCGTCATCAGGATCGTCAGGGAAAATCTTGCCATCCTTTACAACATTATCCAGACTGAAGATAGTAAGGTTGGCCTCAGGTGCAAGAACTTGAACCTGTTCCTTCAGGTTCTCATAAGCAGCATTTACGCTGCCTACAAGATGACCCTGGAGCTCGGCATAATCAACCCGAGCAGACTCCAACTCCTCCCTAAGACGCATCACCTCCTTGTAGGCTGTAACATAGCTATCCTTGTGCCTCAAAGCCGTGTCTTCAGCCAACTTTACAGAAGCTGCCAAGGCAATAGAACTAGCCTTCTCACCCTCCAACTCTTTCTCCAGCTTGGTCACCTTCACCTCGAGCTCCTCCTCCAAACCCTTCATCCGATCGAACTCCAATTTTGCCTCCTCCATAAAGGCCTTCGTAGCATGAAGAGGAAGATCTTGGGCAGTCCGATATAAGGCCGCCCCCATATGCGCCATCTTGATACTACTCCGAGTTATAAAGTCTAAATAGTGAAGGAGTGATACATCATCCATAGGGAGGGCACCATAAGGACCGATCTGCTGGTCGACAAACCCAATAGCATCGAAGTTAGGGGCATCCATATTGAAGGGTTCAACAGTTCGAGGTCTTTTGGAAGGGAGAACGACCGAAGGAGAAGATGCAGCAGCAGCAGAAGACTGCGGAGGATCCACTACACGGACTCGAGGAGTAGGGATCATTCTCCTCGGGCCGGAAGAGCTCGGCACGGACGGTTTCGACGCCACCTGAGAAGACCCTTCCCCATCCGTTTTGGCCGAGACGTTCTGAGCGACAGCAACCTTTCTCGCCTTCTTGAAAGCTTTCATCGAGTCATTATTCTTGGCCATCTCTGTAAAATAGAAACCAGTAGTTTTACAGACCAAGAAAAAAGAGGAAAGCAAAGTAAAAACAAGAAGCAATATATATCAAGTAATACCCAATGCAGTTCGAACAAGGGAGGGGTCCCCCAAGGATTCTTTAGTATCTAGATGAGGAGGTTCCCCCCAAAGGTCCTCCAAAACAGTTACAAAAGCCTGTTCAATTTCGTCGAGCATTTCCCACGTATATCGGGATACTACTACATTCTGCTGCCAACACAGAGGGAAGGATGGCTCATCATTCGCTTCCAGAAAAAAGGGGCGAGCTCCCTCAACAGCTCGAATCTTGAAGAAATAATTCTTGAAGTCCCTAAAGGACTCGTCATACATGGTAAAAACCTTATGTCCTTGTGCAGATCTAAAAGAAACCCACGAGGCTTTCTTTTTCGAAGAAATCCTGGGCTTAGTTAAAACAAACAAATAAAGGAAAAGAGTTTGAGAAGGGGTAACATCCAATTCTTGGCAAAGAAGCTGAAAAATCTTAATAAAACCCCAGGAGTTTGGATGAAGCTAGGACGGAGCTACATTACACGACCATAGCAAATCGGTCTCAAAGGAAGTAAAGGGAAAAGTGATGTCCAACTGGCTGAAAAAATAGTCGTAAGCATAAAAGAAAGGGCGCTCCCCTTGGGTCGGGACAGGGAAGCAAACCCTCTCCTCGGAGTCAGGTGCCACCAATTCATAATTCCTCTCTTGATCTCTACTCTTGCAAAGACGGTGATGTTTTCTAAGCTCTACGCAAAATTCAGAATTGGCTAAAGAAACACACAGAAACACTAGGGAGTCCAACTAATCAGACATCCCCTCGGGAACTTTAGAAGATGCCTCGACAATATTTTTGCGAGAAGACATGGCCAACTAGTCCTACAAACAAGAAAGGAAGATTGTATTACTAAAAACATCTCGGACAAAGCCAAAACAACTCGGCCAACCTAATCTAGCACAGCACAAGCAATAAAAGGAAACCCCAGGACCTACACCAAAAAGATCCAGGGGCATCCTTTGGAGGCAGGCAGGGAACAAGGATTTAGGAAAACCTACAAGATTAACATCCCAACAAAACTCGCAGCAAAGATAGAGAAAAAACCTTTTTCAAAAACGCAACATCCCCAGAAAGCTACAAATCAAACAGAATCGAAATAACTACCTTCCAAATTAACAGTCTCAGCTTATCAGCAAACAAATAGCAAAACATATCAAGAAGAAGCCATCAAAGACACAATCTTTTTCAGAGAAATAAAAAAGAGTCGTTATCTTTTACAAAATTCATCAGCGAAGAAAGCTATCAGCAAGGCGAAAAACATCAAAGGAGCAATCTTTCGAGAAAGCAAGCAGGTTCATGCAGTTCGCAGAAGAGGAAAAACAAGCAGTATGAACCCTAGAGTATTGAAGGACCACTCCAAAAGCCAGAAAAAACCCCCCACAACAGTAAACAAGCAGACGCACAGTGATACGAAAAGATTCAGATTTTTCAGCATGCACTTTAAGAGAAAAATCAAAATTTTATCAAAAACCAAAGGTAAAATGACGAAAGAGAAGGTAAAACCAACTTGTAGAAAGGAGAAAGAGCTTTGAAGAAAGGAGGAAACCGGAGTAAAGAAATTTTTCCTTAAGCAAAGCACAAGACACAGCGTTGTAGAGAAAAACGAAAAGGCAAGCTCCCGGCGAAACAGAAGAACAAAGAAAAGAGGGAAGTTACAGAAAAGAGGAAACCGTTTCGTGAGAACAAAATTCAAAAAAGCCAAGAGAAACGGAGCATTAAAACCAATTAATGAGGGTATTAAACCACCGCACATTCCCAAGGCTATGACGCTAATACAAAAGCGCCCGCTTTCAGAGGAAACGAAAGAAGAAACATTCCGCATTCAAAAAAGAACTCTACAAAGATAAAATCGACAAAGTGCTCGAGTTTGGCTTCACCAGAGAAGAATCGAAGTCCTAAAACTAAGACTTGACCTCAAAAGAAAGACCGAGCTCGAGCAGGGGCACTGTTCATACCCTGGGTGGAACTGTCCGACCCGGGATGTTCTACCAACAAGACGACCGACCTCTTCAGGTCAGGACAATCCGACATCTTCTCAAAGAGCTCGGCCAAATCGACAGGAAAGCCCAAAAAAGGGCTCAACTCGAGGAATACGACCCAAATTCAAAGGCAGCCCAAGCCTATAGAGATAAAGGCGGTTCCTTTAAAGATAAGCTGACCTCACCAAAAGATAAGATAAAGATAACTAACTTATCTTATCTAAGAAGGTCACTTCACACCCTTATAAATACACTGGAGCACCCAGGTATAATTCATACTCTGATTCTACTAAAAACCTGCTTAATACCCTTGCTAACTTAAGCATCGGAGTTCCTTGCAGGTACCACCACCCTTCGGTGACAAAGGATCAGCAGCATTACCAGTCCAATAAGTCGGACGCGACTGCTCCGGCCACCACCCACAGCCGGACACGTCATCACCGATCAGTATAGAAGACCTCGTCTGAGATCGACCTGTAGTTTCAGGTAACCCCCGGAACACTTTCCAAGTACTTCTATGACTCGGTAGGGTCCTTTCCAGTTTATTGCCAGCTTTCCTTCTCCAGGTCGAGTTGTTCCGATATCATTTCGGATTAGGATGAGGTCGTTCTCGGCAAAACTTTGTGGCACTACCTTTTAATTGTATCTCGAAGCCATTCGACGTTTTAATGCCTCTTCCCTGATCTGAGCTCTTTCTTGAATTTTTGGAAGTAGGTCGAGTTCTTCCCTTTGAAGTTGGGAGTTGGCTTCTTCATTATAGTGGATCACTCTAGGCGACCCTTCTTCAATCTCCACTGGGATCATTTCCTCCATTCCATATGCTAATGGGAAGGGTAATTCCTTTGTGGTGGAATGTGGCGTTATTCGATATGCCCATTTGACTTGTGGGAGCTCTTCAGCCCAAGCTCCTTTTGCGTCCTGTAATCTCCGTTTTAGCCCGGCCAATATGACTTTGTTGGCAGCCTCGGCTTGTCCACAGGCCTGGGAATGTTCTATGGAAGTGAATTGATGTTTTATGTTCAAGTCGGCCACTAATTTTCTGAAGCCTGCGCCTGTAAATTGGGTGCCATTGTCCATGGTGATGGAGTATGGAACCCCGAACCTTGTGACAATGTTTCTATATAGGAACTTTTGACTTCTTTGAGCAGTAGCGTTAGCTATAGGTTCTACCTCGATCCATTTTGTGAAGTAGTTGATGAGTATTTTGGTGAAAAATAAATTTCTCCCAAAACACACAAATCTAACCGGCAAGTGCACCGGGTCGCATCAAGTAATAAAAACTCACGGGAGTGAGGTCGATCCCACAGGGATTGATGGATCAAGCAATTTTAGTGGGTGATTAGTTTAGTCAAGCTAACATTGAGTGGTTGGGTGAAATTTTGAGAGCAGAATGTAAAATACAGAGAATTTAAAGTTGCAGAAAATAAATGTGCAGAAACTTAAAGTGCAAGAAAAGTAAATTGCAGAAACTTAAATTGCAAGAAATGTAAATTGCATTAAATGTAAAGGGAATTGGGAATTGGATTTGCAGAAATTAAACGAGGAAAAGTTAAATTGCAACAAGCAGAGAAGTAAAAGATGGATTTGATTGATTCGGAACCAAAACAGAAATGTAAATAAACATGAAAAGCAATAAACAGAGAATGTAAAATTGAAATTAAGATCTCAGGACCCAAGAGACTAGATAACCAAGTCTAGATCTCAATGCCTTCCTAGACCCAACAAGAACAATTGCAAGAGAAATTAAAGAAAAGTAAATTGCAGAAGCCAAGAGAATGTGAAGTAGTAAACAGGAATGGAAATTCAATTGTGCAGAGAAAGTAAACAGAGAGAATTCTCAAGGTGAGACTGAAACAGAATTTCTTCAATTCTCAACCCAAGATTCAAAAACAAAGAAAAGAAAATTTAAAGAGAGCTCTTGAATCCTCGTGCTCCCTTCTGGAGCCAGCCTCCTTACAAATATGAAACAGATGCCTATTTATAGGCATTTTTACAAAATGAAAATGAAATTCAAAACAAATTACAATTAAAATGAAATTTCTATTCTAACTATCTCTTGTGCCTCTGAGTGGTGTCAATTGGGCCTTTGCTCTTGATGGAATTGGGTTGAAAGAGGCCTTGGTTGATTGCTCTTGAAGTTTGAAGAAGAACCAAAGTGAACCAATTGAACCGGGTTTGAGGTTAGCCAAAGTTGGACCTAAAGTTTGAGCCGGTCTAACTTTGGCTCCAACTTTTCATAGCAGCAAAGCACATTCTGCTGGTATGGACGTTGGTGCCAACGTTAGGGGTCTAACTTTGACCCTAACGTTGGCAATGCCTTGGTGCTAGTTTATGGGGCCAACTTTGTCCTCTTGTCATGTTGCCAATTTTATGCCCAATATAGACTATCATATATGGTTGGAAAGCTCTGAATGTCAGCTTTCTAACCCACTTGGAATCACTTCAATTAGACATCTACAACTCAAGTTATGATCATTTGAAGAGGGCATGGTCGCTGGCTTTGGTGTGCAGCGTTTGAGGTAACGTTAGCCCTCAAACATTGGCGAAAACGCCAGTTCTGGAGGCTCAAATGTATTGTCCACCCCATACTATTATACATTGTTGGAAAGCCCTGGATGTCTACTTTCCAATGCCTTTGGGAGAACATCATTTGGAGCTCTACAGCTCGAGTTATACTCCTTTGAAGGTGCAGAGGTCAAGTGGCCTCACTGCAGGTTGCCACCATGTTCGTTTATGCACATTGTGGGGCAGTTTTCTCCCTCAATTTTAGTGTCCACCATGCAGTGCCATATATGCTTGGAAAGCTCTTGATTCCTACTTTCCAATGCTTCTTGAATCACCTCATTTGGAGCTATGTAGCTCAAGTTATTCTTGTTGGAAGTATACCCCTTGTATGCCTTGTGGTGTGTGGCGCCAACGTTAGCCTACAAGTTAGGGGGCTAACGTTGGCGCAAACGTTGGCCCTTCTCCCTTTGTAATTCATGTGCCAAAGTTAGCCTCCAAGTTAGGGGGCTAACGTTGGCGCAAACGTTGGTGCCCAGGGGAGAACTTCTCTTGCCAACGTTAGCCTCCAAGTTAGGGGGCTAACGTTGGCTCAAACGTGGGGAGCCCAGGGAGTAATCTTCATGCCCAACGTTAGCCTCCAAGTTAGGGGGCTAACGTTGGGGCTAACTTCATGCCTCCAGGTTCAATTTCACTTATTCCATTCTTCACTTCTAGCTATTCCTCTTTGCTTCAACCTTTCTCCAAGCTTTCTTCACCTCTCATTAATCAACCAAACTCATCAAAGCTATGCTAAAAATCATGAGATATTCAATATTTCATAATATGCAACAAATATAGCACAAAACCTCATGAAATGGCATGAATTCATATATGGTTGGTTCAATCAAGGGAAACATGAAAATCTACTCAATTAGCTTGCTTGTAGCTCAAGAAAGTGCATAATTCTAATGAAAACAAAAGAAAAAGACTAGCTAAAATAGGCTAAGATGACTTGTCATCACAACACCAAACTTAAAGCTTGCTTGTCCCCAAGCAAGAAAAGAATCATGCAATAACGATTGACAATCCAAGGCAAGAAGAATAGCAACTCAATGTTCATGGTAAGCTAGTTTTCTAAGCATACTACAATCACAAAAGAAATGTAAATGATTGATGCTTCCATCTAGCTCAATTTATGAAATCTTTTTCTTATATTTCTTCCTTGAAACAAGCTTTTGATTTTCTTATTAGCTTCTCCTTTTTGGGTGCTTTGCCCCATGAGTTGATAACAAAGCTACGACTTCTAAATGCTTTGTTTTCAAGTATTACCACTTGATACATAAGCACCACAAGCATTTGATTAGAGGACTTCATTAAGCTCATTTTTCTTTTCTTTTCTTGACTCTCTAATCATTGATGCTCAGAGCCTTGAGCTTTGAGGGAGTGCTTTTGCACTTTGAGCCTAACCTTGACTTCTAAGTGTTTTGTTTTCAAGCATTTGGCTTGATACATAAACACCACAGGTACTTAGCAAATAAATTGCCATTGGTACTCAGAGCCTTCAGCTTTCTCATTCTTTCCCTTTTTCTTTTCTTGCTTTATTTTGCATTTGCTTCTTCAAGGTTTTCATGATTTTAAAAGATTTCACAAAATGTCCTAGATGAAAACTTCAATTAAATAAAATCTAATGCAATTAAGCAACAATCAAACATACTAGCTTACCAATACTTTTATGCACATGCTAAAATCTTCTTTAATGCCTTGTTTGTTTATGATCATGATACTTTGTTGCTTTTGAATTCACAAAACTCAAGTTGGTAATCATAATGACATAGCACCATGTTGCAATTTAGAAATCAAACTATGCCTTTTCATACACACATGCATACAGAGAAGGTACAGACAATCATGCAGTTTATGGTGCTTGAAACAAATGAGAGGAAAAGGAACTTTACAACCTTGTAGTTCATCTTCTCTATTGTTGTCATTTTCCTCCCATTCTCTTCCTTCCCATACCAAACTCAGAATGCTTGCTCATCCTCAAGCAACTATTAGAACCGTGGCTATGGGGCTAAGATGGATCATGAATGTCTTTCACAAGGAATGTTAGTAGTACATGTGTTTCAAGCAAGCAAAATTAAAGATAATAATCAAGGCACAAGAGACAGAGACATTGTGATTGCAAGCTTAAGAAGGTGAGCATAATACTTTGCATAAAAGATAAGTGGCACACCAAACTTAGTGTGACACTTTCACTTTGGAATTAATGCAAGTATCCAGTAAAGATTTGAAGCAAACTGTGTTGCATAGCAACACCAAACTTAGAATGCAATCCTATGTCAATTTATTTAAACTAAAACTAAACAAAAGAAACTGTTATATGTTAAATACAATCACCAAATGAAGAGTCTGTTATGAATAAGGATGTCTTGGTGATGTATTAACAAAAACAGTTAATGAAGGAAAGCATTAAAAACAAGTAAATAAATGAAACAAAGGGAAAACAAAAATTATCCAACTAAGAAGAAAAATAATACTGTAAAAGGCAATATGATTATGCAGACAAGTGATGTTGCTGGATTGAATTGCATAGAAAAATAGGTGGCACACCAAACTTAGAATCTTAGTGTGTCACTTTCATGTAAAATTGATGCAATCATCCATGAAAATGGAAAACAGTTTGTTGCAGGGCAACACCAAACTTAGAATGTAATCATATGCCAATTTATTGAAATTTAAACAAAGCAAGGAGAAGAATTGTACCTACTGTCTACCTGTTCTTTACTTTCTTCCTTTTCTTCCAATTTGTTAAGAGAAATGACTTCAAAGGAGGAGAAGTTTCAGCTAGTGCCCCCTGTCTTGGTCTCTCCTCAGCAAGCTTCCTTGTGAAATTGGCTTGATTGATCTTGCTTGCTGGATCAGGGGGAGGATTGTTTGTAGTTGACCTTCTCATGAATGTTGTCCTTGGTGTCTTGGTCACAATCCTCTTCTTGGTGCTTTTGTTAATTGCCTTCACTTCTTGGATGTCAAGACATGGTTGCTGTGTGATTATTGGAGTGATTTCTTCATTCAGGGCCTCTTGTATTGGTGGTTCCATGAACTCCTCCTTTATGTACTTTTCTGCCTCACTTGAGTTTGGAATGACTTCTTCACTTTCTTGCTCCTCCACTTCCTCTTTTACACTCATCAATTGGCCTTCATTTTTCTTGCTCAGTGGTTCTAAGCTCCTCCTTATTTTCTCTACTTCTCCATTCATATTTTTGAAGACAGCCTCTTGCCTTTTTTCGAATATTTGTGCTTCTTTCGCATATTTTTCGAGCTTGGACTCAAGCTCTGAAAGCCTTGAGTGGTTCATGGAAGTTTGTGGAGGTTGTGAGTGTTCAGGTTCTTTTGTCACCTCAAGTGCAGTTTCATTTTCAACCTCCTCATTCTTTATTGAAAGTTCACTTGATGCAGTAGCCTCCTCATCTTGTTTTTCCACTTCCTCACTCACAAATTGGTCTTCATCTTCACTGTTTGATGGTTCTAAGTCCCCCTTGATTGCTCTGAGGACTCATTCATCTTCTTGAATACGAATTCTTTCCAAGATGGGGATTTTGTGTGTATTTCCACTAGTTTTCTCTGTATTTCCATGGCTTCAAGGTATTCCTCATCTGTAAATCCAAGGGATGAAGGTTGAGAGTAATTCTGGTGACGTGAATGTGTTGTGGTGAAGTTGTGTTGAGGGGTGTGGAATGAGTTGTGTGATTGATGGGATGACTGGTATGGACTTTGGAGGAAACTTTGTGTTGAGGCATAATTAAGTGATGAAGAACTTTCAAATGAGAAACTGGGACGTGAGGGTGGATGCTTTTCCATTCTTTGGCGATGCTTCCATCTTCCATGAGGATAATGATATGAATCATTTTGTGGTGGTGGTTGGTATCCCATATAATTTTCTTTCTCATCTTGTGGTTCTGAAGCATGGCTCCATGAATTGGAGAGCCCAGAATTTGAAGTTTCTTGGTGATATTCCCATCCATCATTAGAGATTAGTGATGGTGGGTGATATCCCATAGAATTTATTTGATCATAAGATGAGTTGAACTCCATTTGAGTTTTGTAAAACACACAACCAAGAAAAATTGAAATTACTCATATCAGAGATGAGAATTTCTTAGTGAGGCAAAAACTCAAACACCTTGGTTTCACTTTGAAACAGAAAACAAAAATAAAGAAAATGCTTGATCTAGACTTCTCACCCACATAATCATTGTTGATCTAATCAATCCCCGGCAACGGCGCCAAAAACTTGATGAGTATTTTGGTGAAAAATAAATTTCTCCCAAAACACACAAATCTAACCGGCAAGTGCACCGGGTCGCATCAAGTAATAAAAACTCATGGGAGTGAGGTCGATCCCACAGGAATTGATGGATCAAGCAATTTTAGTGGGTGATTAGTTTAGTCAAGCTAACATTGAGTGGTTGGGTGAAATTTTGAGAGCAGAATGTAAAATACAGAGAATTTAAAGTTGCAGAAAATAAATGTGCAGAAACTTAAAGTGCAAGAAAAGTAAATTGCAGAAACTTAAATTGCAAGAAATGTAAATTGCATTAAATGTAAAGGGAATTGGGAATTGGATTTGCAGAAATTAAACGAGGAAAAGTTAAATTGCAACAAGCAGAGAAGTAAAAGATGGATTTGATTGATTCGGAACCAAAACAGAAATGTAAATAAACATGAAAAGCAATAAACAGAGAATGTAAAATTGAAATTAAGATCTCAGGACCCAAGAGACTAGATAACCAAGTCTAGATCTCAATGCCTTCCTAGACCCAACAAGAACAATTGCAAGAGAAATTAAAGAAAAGTAAATTGCAGAAGCCAAGAGAATGTGAAGTAGTAAACAGGAATGGAAATTCAATTGTGCAGAGAAAGTAAACAGAGAGAATTCTCAAGGTGAGATTGAAACAGAATTTCTTCAATTCTCAACCCAAGATTCAAAAACAAAGAAAAGAAAATTTAAAGAGAGCTCTTGAATCCTCGTGCTCCCTTCTGGAGCCAGCCTTCTTACAAATATGAAACAGATGCCTATTTATAGGCATTTTTACAAAATGAAAATGAAATTCAAAACAAATTACAATTAAAATGAAATTTCTATTCTAACTATCTCTTGTGCCTCTGAGTGGTGTCAATTGGGCCTTTGCTCTTGATGGAATTGGGTTGAAAGAGGCCTTGGTTGATTGCTCTTGAAGTTTGAAGAAGAACCAAAGTGAACCAATTGAACCGGGTTTGAGGTTAGCCAAAGTTGGACCTAAAGTTTGAGCCAAAGTTAGGGGTCTAACTTTGGCTCCAACTTTTCATAGCAGCAAAGCACATTCTGCTGGTATGGACGTTGGTGCCAACGTTAGGGGTCTAACTTTGACCCTAACGTTGGCAATGCCTTGGTGCTAGTTTATGGGGCCAACTTTGTCCTCTTGTCATGTTGCCAATTTTATGCCCAATATAGACTATCATACATTGGTTGGAAAGCTCTGAATGTCAGCTTTCTAACCCACTTGGAATCACTTCAATTAGACATCTACAACTCAAGTTATGATCATTTGAAGAGGGCATGGTCGCTGGCTTTGGTGTGCAGCGTTTGAGGTAACGTTAGCCCTCAAACATTGGCGAAAACGCCAGTTCTGGAGGCTCAAATGTATTGTCCACCCCATACTATTATACATTGTTGGAAAGCCCTGGATGTCTACTTTCCAATGCCTTTGGGAGAACATCATTTGGAGCTCTACAGCTCGAGTTATACTCCTTTGAAGGTGCAGAGGTCAAGTGGCCTCACTGCAGGTTGCCACCATGTTCGTTTATGCACATTGTGGGGCAGTTTTCTCCCTCAATTTTAGTGTCCACCATGCAGTGCCATATATGCTTGGAAAGCTCTTGATTCCTACTTTCCAATGCTTCTTGAATCACCTCATTTGGAGCTATGTAGCTCAAGTTATTCTTGTTGGAAGTATACCCCTTGTATGCCTTGTGGTGTGTGGCGCCAACGTTAGCCTACAAGTTAGGGGGCTAACGTTGGCGCAAACGTTGGCCCTTCTCCCTTTGTAATTCATGTGCCAACGTTAGCCTCCAAGTTAGGGGGCTAACGTTGGCGCAAACGTTGGTGCCCAGGGGAGAACTTCTCTTGCCAACGTTAGCCTCCAAGTTAGGGGGCTAACGTTGGCTCAAACGTGGGGAGCCCAGGGAGTAATCTTCATGCCCAACGTTATCCTCCAAGTTAGGGGGCTAACGTTGGGGCTAACTTCATGCCTCCAGGTTCAATTTCACTTATTCCATTCTTCACTTCTAGCTATTCCTCTTTGCTTCAACCTTTCTCCAAGCTTTCTTCACCTCTCATTAATCAACCAAACTCATCAAAGCTATGCTAAAAATCATGAGATATTCAATATTTCATAATATGCAACAAATATAGCACAAAACCTCATGAAATGGCATGAATTCATATATGGTTGGTTCAATCAAGGGAAACATGAAAATCTACTCAATTAGCTTGCTTGTAGCTCAAGAAAGTGCATAATTCTAATGAAAACAAAAGAAAAAGACTAGCTAAAATAGGCTAAGATGACTTGTCATCAGTAGTCTACCCCTACTATGAGGAATTTGACTTGTCCCGATCCCTGAGGGAAAGGTCCGAGAAGGTCGAGTCCCCATTTTGCGAATGGCCAGGGTGAGGTTACGCTGATGAGCTCCTCTGGCGGGGTGATGTGGAAGTTGGCATGTTTCTGACATGGTGGACATGTCTTCATGAATTCTGTGGCTTCTTTTTGTAGAGTTGGCCAATAAAATCCGGCCCGAAGTACTTTTTTGGTAAGTGCCTGTGCTCCAAGATGATTGCCATAGATGCCACTGTGTACTTCTAAAACTTCCTTTGTGTTGGAAGTCGGTACACATTTTAACAATAGTATTGAAATCCCTCTTTTGTACAGAGTATTGTTTATGATAGTGTAGTATTGTGCCTCCTTTTTTAACCTCTTTGCCTCCTTCTTATCTGTGGGGAGTTTTTCTGTTTTGAGGTAGTTAATCATGGGGGTCATCCATCCTTGATCCGGATTTGTTATGGCTAGGGCTTTCTCTTCTTCCGAGATTGACGGGTTCTGCAGCATTTCTTGGATGAGGCTTCTATTGTTGTCCCCTGGTTTGGTACTGGCTGGTTTTGAGAGTGCGTCAGCTCGGGCATTCTGTTCTCAGGGTATGTGGCGGACCTCATATTCCCCGAGTTGTCTGTGTTGTTCCCTGGTTTTATCTAGGTACTTTTTCATGGTGGGATCTTTGGCTTGGTAGCTCCCTGCTGCTTGTATGGTGACTACTTGTGAGTCGCTGAAGATGATAAGTTTTTGAGCTCCAACCTCCCTAACCAGTTTCAAACCAGCTAGTAGCGCCTCATATTCAGCTTGGTTGTTTGATGCACGGAACCCGAATTTGAGGGAAAGTTTGATTTGGGTTCCCTGGTCGCTTTCTATTATCACACCCATGTCGCTTCCAGTTTTATTTGAGGAACCATCTAGATAGAGATTCCATTCTGTAGGGATATCCAGGGTGTCTGTGAATTTGGCAATGAAGTCAGCCAGGTATTGCGATTTGATGGCTCTCTGAGCTTCATATTGAAGGTCAAATTCAGACAACTCGACTGCCCATTGCAAGATTCTGCCTGCTAAGTCTGTTTTCTTCAAAATCCCTATTATGGGTTGGTTGGTTCGAACCCTAATGGTGTGGGCTTGGAAGTATGGATGCAGTCGTCGAGATGTTAGTATGAGAGCGTATGCGAATTTTTCTATTCTTTGGTAGTTCAGCTCGGATCCTTGTAATGCTTTGCTGATGAAATATACACGTTGTTGCCCATTGTAGTCTTCTCGGACTAATGCTGAGGCTACTGCCCGACTTCCAACTGCGAGGTAAAATATAAGTGGTTCTCCTTCCCGTGGCCGAGATAGGATAGACGACCGTCCCAGGAATCTTTTGAAATCTTGGAATGCCTGCTCGCACTCCATTGTCCATTCAAACCTCTTTCCCTTCCTTAGAGTAGCATAGAAGGGGAGAGATCTTATTGCTGATCCCTCTAGAAATCTGGACAAGGCTGCCAATCTTCCATTGAGCTGTTGTACCTCTTTTACGCAAGTCGAGCTCTTCATATCAAGTATGGCCTGACATTTATTCGGATTTGCCTCGATTCCTCTTTGTGTGAGCATAAAACCCAAGAATTTGCCAGCTTCTACCGCAAAGGTGCATTTGGCAGGGTTAAGTCGCATGCCATGCCTTCTTATAGTGTCGAATACTTGGGTGAGGTCGGATAGTAACGTCTCTGCACTTTGTGTCTTTATTAACATGTCGTCCACATAGACTTCCATGATTTTTCCGATGTGATCCGTAAAGACCTTATTCATCAATCTCTGGTAAGTGGCTTCTGCGTTTTTGAGTCCAAAAGGCATGACGATGTAGCAGTAATTTGCTTTTGGGGTTAAGAATGAAGTTTTTTCTTGGTCGGGTGGGTACATTGGGATTTGATTGTATCCCAAATATGCGTCCAAAAACGAGAGGTATTTGTATCCGGAGGAGGCATCTACCAGAGCATCAATACTTGGGAGTGGATAAGGATCTTTTGGGCAGGCATTGTTGAGATCAGTGTAGTCGGTGCACATCCGCCACTTCCCATTTGATTTTTTCACCAAGACGACGTTAGCTAGCCATAGTGGGTATTTGACTTCTCTTATGAATCCTGCCTCCAATAGAGCTTGCACCTGCTCTTCCACAGCTTGCGATCATTCTGGTCTGAGCTTTTTACGTCTCTGTTGTACTGGCCGAGATCCTGGGTAAACTGCTAGCTTGTGGCACATTAACTCGGGGTCTATGCCTGGCATGTCTGCAGCCTTCCATGCAAAGAGGTCGACGTTATCTCGTAAGAACTGTACAAGTGATTCTTTTGTGTCTCTTTTTAGGATTGTATCGATATTGGTTGTCTTGTCTGGGACATCTCCGATCTGGACTTTTTCTACTTCGCCTTCAGGTTGTGGGCGGAGTTCTTCCCTCCTCTGAACTCCACCGAGTTCGATGGTGTGGAATTCTTCTCCTCTGCCTCTGAGATTTAGACTTTCATTGTAACAGCGGCGCGCCGTCTTTTGGTCTGCTTTTATTGTAGCTATCCCTTCTGTAGTTGGGAACTTCATGCATAGATATGGGGTCGAGACTACTGCGCCGAGCTGATTTAATGTTGTCCGACCTATTAAGGTGTTGTAGGCTGAACTCATGTCGACCACAATGTAGTCTATCTTGAGTGTTCTTGATTGGTTTCCTTTTCCGAAGGTCGTGTGTAGTGAGATGTATCCGAGAGGCTGAATTGGAGTGTCTCCCAGTCCGAACAGATTGTTTGGGTATGCTCTGAGTTCTTTTTCTTCCAGGCCGAGTTTGTCGAAGGCCGTTTTGAACAAGATGTCGGCGGAGCTTCCTTGGTCTACCAATGTGCGGTGGAGATTTGCATTTGCCAGTATGATGGTGATGACCATGGGATCGTCATGTCCCGAGAGGATACCAGATGCGTCCTCTTTGGTAAAAGTAATTATGGGGATGTCGGGTGTTTCCTTTTTTCCTTCGACATGATATACTTCTTTGAGATATCTTTTGCGAGATGATTTGGAGATTCCTCTTCCCGTGAATCCTCCTTGTATCATATGGACGTGTCTCTCTGGTGTACGAGGTGATCGCTCAGTTTGTATGTTATCTTCGTCCCTTCTTCTTTTTCTTTGGTCATCGACTCTATTAGCGAGGTACCGGTCTAATTTTCCTTCTCTTACCAGTTTTTCTATGAGATTTTTTAAGTCAAAAACATTCGTTGGTGGAGTGTCCATGGATTTGGTGGTACTCGCAATATTCAGTCCGGTTTCCTCCTCCTTTTTTACCTGAGTGGTCGAGCTGGGGGTATTTTTTTAGTATGACAAACTTCTCTGTAGACATCCAGAAGGGACACCCGAAGAAGGGTGTAATTGTGATATTTTTTAATTTTCTCTCCATGTTGATCTTCTTTCTTTTTGGACTCTTTATCCTTATCTCGGGAGGAGTAGGTGAGTCCAGATTTTGAAGTCTCTCCTAGTCGAGAGTTTTCCTCTATGTTGATATACTTCTCTGCTCGTTCTTGTACTTCGTTCAGAGATGTGGGGTGTTTTTTCGATATAGATTGGCTGAAAGGTCCCTCTCGTAAGCCATTGATGAGACCCATAATGGCGGCCTCTGTTGGTAGGCTTTGTATGTCCAGACATGCTTTGTTGAATCTTTTCATGTAGCTGTGGAGACTTTCCTGATCTCCTTGCTTGATTCCCAATAGACTTGGGGCGTGCCTAGCCTTATCTTTTTGGCTAAGTCGTCGAAGCTTGAGATGGATCTAAGAGGTAGGTTGTCGAATCATTTAATTGCTGTCTTTGTTAAAGTAGTCGGGAAGGCTTTGCAGTGAACTGCATCTGAGGCGTCGGTGAGGTACATTCTACTTCTGAAATTACTGAGATGGTGGCTGGGATCTACTGTGCCATCATACAAAGTCATGTCGGGAAGTTTGAAGTCCTTTGGGATTTTGGTCCTCATGATCTCTTTGGTGAATGGGTCTTGGTCCTTACAGGGGTCATCTTCGTGCCCGAATCGAGTATTTTTAGCCTTGAGATCGGCTTCGAGTTTTAGGAGCTTGTCCTCTAACTCGCGGCGTCGCCTAACTTACCTTCATAGGTCTCTCTTAGCTTCTTGTTGATGCTCCACCTCTTTTTCAAGTTGCTTTAAGCGATCTAGAAGTATCCCCATGGCCTCCTCGTTTGGCGAATTCTTGTCTTTGTTGGGTTGAAGAGTATCTTTTTGTGTAGTATCCATGTTTTTGTGCGGCGTCCTATCTTCTAGATCAGAGTCGTGGTCATTGTCATGGTCGTCCGCCATGGCGGTGGGATGACTTCCAGGTTCCCCGGCAACGGCGCCAATGTTCCGAGGGTTACCTGAAACTGTAGGTCGATCTCGGATGAGATCTGCTGTGGTGGCTGGAGCCACCGCGTCCGATTTGTTGGACTTGTTGGTGATGCTGATCCTTCGTCACCGGATGGTGGGGGGTACCTGCAAGGGACTCCGATGCTTAAGTTAACAAGGGTATTAAGCAGGTTTTTAGTAGAATCAGAGTATGAGTTATACCTGGGTGCTCCAGTGTATTTATAATGGTGAGAAGTGACCTTTTTTAGATAAGATAAGTTAGTTATCTTTATCTTATCTTATCTTTGAGCGAGGTCATCTTATCTTCAACAGAACCGCCCTTATCTCTATAGGCTTTGGGCTGCCTTTGGATTTGGGTCGCGTTCCTCTATTTGGGCCCTTTATTGGGCTTTTCTGGCAATTTGGCCAAGCTCTTTGAGAAGAGGTCGGATGGTTTGACCTGAAGAGGTCGGTCGCTTTGCCGCTAAACATCCCGGATCGGACAGTTCGACCTAGGGTATGAACAGATAGTGACCTCAATTCCCATGCCTAGCCAAGAGTTGCTTTTATCATTCATATTTGAAAATCCAAAAATCTTGATTACTTTGTCTTAGTTATAGTTACTTGTTTAGTTTAGAATAGAATTACTTGGATGTTATTTTATGAGTTTGAATTATTTACATTTTGCTCTAATTGTTTGCATTAGTTTCTTGCATTCCAAGATTACTTGCTTGTTAAGATTCCTAGTTTAATTTCTTGCTCATGACTTGCAATCCCGGATTTCTAACCAATGTTGAAGCACATGTTTGCCCATTCCTTGTGAGACGACCCGAAGTTTGAATACTTCGGTTACTTTTATTGGGGTTGAACTTGTGACAACCAAATTTCTTCTAAATTTGATACTCGAGGATTGTTGTTGGGAAGAGTTATACTTGCAACGGAATTTTATTGAGAAATTCTATACCAACATAGTCCACGGGGGCTTATCAGAGCTCCCATGAATGCGAAAAAGATGCCTTACCACCTCCGGTGTTGCCGGATGATCAAGTGCTGAGCCATGAACAAAGTGTGGATTTGAAACCACTTCCACCCCACCTAAAATATGCCTTTCTTGAAGAGAATCAAAAGCTCCCGGTGATCATTGCAAAGGATCTTACCTCCCAACAAGAGGAGAAATTGCTTAATATCTTGAGAAGAAACAAAAGGGCTATTGGGTGGAGTTTGGCAGACATAGTTGGCATAAGTCCTCATGTTTGTAAACATCGCATTTTTCTAGAAGAGGGAGTCAAGCCTACTTGGCAACCTCAAAAGCGTCTAAATCCCACCATTCTAGAGGTTGTGAAGAAAGAGGTGACCCGATTGCTAAAGGCCGACATTATCTACCCGATTTCGGATAGTGAGTGGGTGAGCCCCGTGCAAGTGGTTCCGAAAAAGTCCGGTATCACCACAGTCAAGAATGAGAGTGGGGAGCTTATAGCCACAAGGGTTCAAAACTCATGGAGGGTTTGTATCTTTATTAGTGACTATAGGCGCTTGAATTTGGCTACTAGGAAGGACCATTTTCCATTACCGTTCATCGATCAAATGCTTGATCGCTTGTCCGATAAATCTCATTACTGTTTTTTAGATGGCTATTCTGGTCACTTCCAAATCCATATTACTCTGGAAGACCAAGAGAAAACCACTTTCACATGCCCCTTTGGAACATATGCCAACAAAAGAATGCCCTTTGGCTTGTGTAACGCACCGGCTACGTTCCAAAGGTGTATGATGAGTATATTTGCAGATCTTCTTGAGCATTGTATGGAGGTGTTTATGGACGATTTTAGTGTTTATGGTGACTCCTTTGACCCTTTTTTGGATAACCTTGCAAAAGTATTAGAGAGGTGTACTAAATCAAATCTTGTGCTTAACTTTGAAAAATGTCACTTTATGGTGAGACAAGGTATTGTTTTAGGTCACATCGTCTCTAGTGATGGTATTTCTGTTGATCCGTCAAAGGTAGATGTTATTTCTGTTTTACCTTACCCCTCTTCTATGAGGGAAGTCCGTGCTTTTCTTGGTCATGCAGGTTTCTACCGGCGTTTCATCAAGAAATTTAGTAAGGTTGCACTACCCCTCTCCTGGTTGATGCAAAAGAATGTGGAATTTGATTTGAGTGAAGATTGCATGGAAGCATTTGACAAGCTGAAGATTGCTTTGACCCAAGCTCCTATTGTGAGAGGGCCTGACTGGAGTAGGCCGTTCGAGATCATGTGTGACGTATCTAACTATGCGGTAGGAGCAGCGCTGGCTCAGCTCGAAGGTAAAAATCCCTATGTCATTGCTTATACCTCTAAGACTTTAGATGGTGCCCAGTCTAACTATACTACCACTGAGAAGGAATTGCTAGCAATTGTTTTTGCCTTGGATAAATTTCGGGCCTATTTACTTGGATCCAAAGTGGTAGTATATTCAGACCATGCAGCATTGAAGTATTTGTTAGCCAAGAAAGAGTCAAAACCAAGGTTGATCCGATGGGTATTACTTTTGCAAGAGTTTGATATAGAAATCAAGGATAGGAGTGGTTCCCAAAATTTAGTGACGGATTACTTGAGTCATCTAGAACACGCAAAGGGCGATCCCGCTCCTATCAATGATGCATTTCCCCTTGAAAGCTTGCAAGAAATATCCGAGGTGATCCCTTGGTATGCACCCATTGCATACTACTTGGTTGGTCGCACCTTTCCTCCCAATTTCTCTAAACATCAAAGGGATAAGCTCAAGAGCGAATCCAAATATTATATATAGGATGACCCATATTTGTGGAGATGTGGTGCCGACCAAATAATTAGAAGGTGTATTCCATAATCTAAGTTTCAGTCTATCTTGGAGGCTTGCCACTCTTCTGAGGGTGATGGACACTTTGGTCCTCAAAGAACTGCTAGAAAGATCCTAGACTGCAGATTTTGGTGGCCTACACTATTTAAGGATGCATCTTTCTTTTGTAACTCTTGCCCACAATGCCTAAGGTTTGGAAATATTTCCAAAAGGGATGAGATACCCCAATAAACCATGTTGTTTTGTGAAATTTTTTATGTTTGGGGTATTGACTTCATGGGCCCCTTTTCAAATTCTAATGGTTTCATATATGTTCTGCTAGCTGTTGACTATGTTTCCAAGTGGGTGGAAGCGATTTCCACTCGTACTGATGATGCTAATGTGGTTAACTCTTTTGTTCGGAATAACATCATTTGTCACTTTGGATCACCACGAGCAATCGTGAGTGATCAAGGCTCTCATTTTTGTAACAAGAGGATGACATGTTTGATGAAGAAGTATGGCATCATTCACAAGGTGGCTACGGCCTACCACCCCCAAACAAATAGCCAAGCCGAAGTCTCTAACCAGGAAATCAAGCGCATATTGGAGAAGATTGTGAAGCCTCATAGGAGGGATTGGAGTTCTAAGCTCGGAGATGCGCTATGGGCTTACCGGACGGCTTATAAGACACCAATTAGTATGAGTCAGTTCCGGTTAGTCTATGGAAAGGCTTGCCATCTTCCGGTAGAGGTGAAACAAAAGGCTTACTGGGTCGTAAAGGAATGCAACTCAGGATTGGGGGGAGCCGGAATCGAAAGGAAGTTACAGTTGGTGGAGCTGGAGTGCCTTCGATTGGAAGCTTATGAGAATTCAAGGCTCTACAAAGAGAGGATGAAGGCAATCCATGATAAGAACATCAAGAGAAGAGAGTTTAGAGTTTGGGATCTAGTCCTCCTCTATAACTCAAGATTGAAGTTAATGCCAGGCATGTTAAGATCAAGGTGAGAAGGACCTTACAGGGTGGAGAAAGTGATGAGCGGATAATTTATACGCTTTTTGGCATTGATTTTACATAGTTTTTAGTATGATTTAGTTAGTTTTTACTATGTTTTTATTAGTTTTTATGCAAAATTCACATTTTTGGACTTCACTATGAGTTTGTGTATTTTTCTGTAATTTCAGGTATTTTCTGGTTGAAATTGAGGGACCTGAGCAAAATCTGATTCAGAGGCTGAAAAAGGACTGCAAATGCTGTTGGATTCTGACCTCCCTGCACTCGAAATGAATTTTCTGGAGCTACAAGAGTCCAAATGGCGCGCTCTCAATTGCGTTTGAAAGTAGACATCTAGGGCTTTCCAGAAATATATAATAGTCCATACTTTGCTCGGGTTTAGATGACGTAAACTGGCGTTCAACACCAGTTCTCTGCCCTATTCTGGCGTTAAACGTGAGAAACACGTTACATGTTGGAGTTAAACGCCCAAAACAGGTTACAACCTGGCGTTTAACTCCAGAAACAGCCTAGGAACATGTAAAGCTCAAGTCTCAGCCCCAGCACACACCAAGTGGGCCCCGGAAGTGGATTTCTGCACTATCTATCATAGTTTACTGATGAGCGGATAATTTATATGCTTTTTGGCATTGTTTTTAATATAGTTTTCAGTATAATTTAGTCAGTTTCTAGTATATTTTTATTAGTTTTTAAATAAAAATTATATTTCTAGACTTTACTATGAGTTTGTGTATTTCTCTGTGATTTCAGGTATTTTCTGGCTGAAATTGAGGGACTTGAGCAAAAATCAGATTCAGAGGTTGAAGAAGGACTGCAGATGCTGCTGGATTCTGACCTCTCTGCACTCAAAGTGGATTTTCTGGAGCTACGGAACTTCAAATGGCGCGCTCTTAATTGCGTTGAAAAGTAGACATTCAGAGCTTTCCAACAATATATAATAGTCCATACTTTGCTCGATTTTAGACGATGCAAACTGGCGTTCAACACCAGTTTCGTGCTGCATTCTGGAGTTAAACGCCAGAAACAGGTTACAAACTGGCGTTCAACTTCAAGAGAAGCCTCTACACGTGTAAAGCTCAATGCTTAGCCCAAGCACACACCAAGTGGGCCCCGGAAGTGGATTTCTACATCATTTACTCATTTCTGTAAACCCTAGTAACTAGTTTAGCATAAATAGGACTTTTTACTATTGTATTTACATCTTTGGATGATCTTTTAATCCTTTGATCATGTTAAGGGGGCTGGCCTCTTGGCCATGCCTGGACCGTCATCACTTATGTATTTTCAACGGTAGAGTTTCTACACATCATAGATTAAGGTGTGGAGCTCTGCTATTCCTCATGAATTAATACAAAGTACTATCGTTTCTCTATTCAATTCAAGCTTATTCCGATTCTAAGATATTCATTCGTACCTCAATATGAATGTGATGATCGTGACAGTCATCGTCATTCCCAACCTATGAACGCGTGCCTGACAACTACTTCCGTTCTACCATAGATTTAATGAGTATCTCTAGGATTCCTTAATCAGAGTCCTCGTGGTATAAGTTAGAATCCATGGACGGCCATTCTTGAGATCCAGAAATTCTAAACCTTGTCTGTGGTATTCCGAGTAGGATCTGGGAAGGGATGGCTGCGACGAGCTTCAAACTCGCGAGTGATGGGCGTAGTGACAGACGCAAAAGGATCAATGGATCCTATTCTAGTATGATCGAGAACCGACAGATGATTAGCCAAGCAGTGACAGCGCATTGGACCATTTTCACTGAGAGGACAGGATGTAGCCATTGACAACGGTGATGCCTAACATACAGCTTGCCATAGAAAGGAGTATGAATGATTGGATGAAGACAATAGGAAAGCAGAGTTTCAGGAGGAACGAACGCATCTCTATACGCTTATCTGAAATTCTCACCAATGAATTACATAAGTATCACTATCTTTATTTTATATTTTATTTATCTTTTAATTACTAAATCTCCATAATCAATTGAATCCGCCTGACTGAGATTTACAAGATGACCATAGCTTGCTTCAAGCCGACAATCTCCGTGGGATCGACCCTTACTCACGTAAGGTTTATTACTTGGACGACCCAGTGCACTTGCTGGTTAGTTGTGCAAAGTTGTGACAAAGAACTAAGATTATGAACGTGCGTATTGAGTTTTTAGCGCCGTTACCAAGGAATGGAACCGTCACGATTTCTGCGCACCAAGTTTTTGGCACCGTTGCCGGGGATTGTTCGAGTTTGGACAACTGACGGTTCATCTTGTTGCTCAGATTAGGTAATTTTATTTTAATTTTAACCTTTTTGTTTTTATTATTCTTATTTTCGAAAATTTCAAAAATAAATAAATAAATATTTTCAAAAAAAAAAATTTAATTTATGTTCTTCAGAATTTTTAAAAAGGAATTCTAGAGTTTCAAGAGATATGTTGAATCCTGGCTGGCTGTTAAGCCATGTCTAATCTCTTGGACCGAGGTTTCACTTATTCTCAAGAGAAGAGCTTCTTTGTCTTTCTTAGCAAATTAGCTGTTGAATGTAATGTTCTGCTGAAGCTTGGCTGGCCATTGGCCATGTCTAGTATTTTGGACCGGAGCTTTTACTGAAAGCTTGGCTGGCTAGTAAGCCATGTCTAATTCCTGGACTGGAGCTTTAGACTAACATTGCAAGATTCCTAGAATTCTCGTTAAAAATTTTGAAATCCTTATTTTTCTTTTTCCAATTAATTTTTGAAAAATCCAAAAAATTTTATAAAAACATAAAACCAAAAATTTGATGTTTCTTGTTTAAGTCTTGTGTTAGTTTTTAAGTTTGGTGTCAATTGCATGTTTATCTCTTTCTTGCATTTTTCGAAAACTCATGCATATGTTCTTAATGATCTTCAAGTTGTTCTTGATGAATTGCTTTGTTTGATCTTTGCATTTTTATGTTTTGTGTCTTTTCTTATTTTTCATATGCATTCTTGAATTATTAGTGTCTAAAGAATAAAAATTTCTATGTTTGGTGTCTTGTAAGTTTTCTTTTATTGAAAATTTTTCAAAATACATACTTGATGTTCATCATGATCTTCAAAGTGTTCTTGGTGTTCATCTTTGCATTCAAAGTGTTCTTGCATATTTTTCTTGTTTTGATTCATAATTTTCATGTTTTGAATCTTTTTGATGTTTTTCTCTTTCATCATTAAAAATTCAAAAATCAAAAAAATATCTTTCCCTTTTTCTTCTCATCAAATTCGAAAATTTGAGTTGACTTTTTCAAAAATTTTTAAAATCTAGTTGTTTCTTATGAGTCAAATCAAATTTTCAATTTAAAAATTTTATCTTTTTCAAATCTTTTTCAAAAATCAAATCTTTTTCAATTTTTTTCCTTTCATAATTTCGAACCTTTCAAAATTATTTTCAAAATCTTTTTCTTATTTTTATTTCATATTTTCAAAATTAATGCTAACAATTAATGTGATTGATTCAAAATTTTTAAGTTTGTTACTTGCCTAGTAAGAAAGGTTCAATCTTTAAACTCTAGACTCATATCTTTTTAGTTTCTTGTTAGTCAAGTAATCAACTTTAATTTCAAAATCAAATCTTTTTAAATTCCTTTTTCAAATCTTTTTCAAAACAAATTTCAATCAAATCTTTTTCAAAATTAATTTCAAAATCTTTTCTAACTTCTTATCTTTTCAAAAATTAAGTTTCAAATCCTTTTCAATTAATCTTATCTTTTTGTTTGATTCATATCTTTTTCAAAACTACCTAACTAATTCTCTCTTTCTAATTTTCAAAAATCACCTTCCCCTTTTTCTAAAATTTCCTATTTTAATTAACTAATTATTTTAAATTTTAATTTTAATTTTATTTCTTTTCTTATTTTCGAATTTTAACTTTAATTCTAATTCAAAAACAAAAAATACTTTTATTTTATTTTATCTAATTTTCGAAAATTCTTCTCCCTCACCTCCTTCTATTTATTTATTTGTTTACTAACACTTCTCTTCATCTAAGAATTCGAACCTACTCCTCACCGTTGTGTTTGGATTCTCCTTCTTCTATTCATATCTTCTTCTACTCACATAAAGGAATCTCTATACTGTGACATAGAGGATTCCATATTTTCTTTTCTGTTCTCTTCTTTTTCATATGAGCAGGAACAAGGACAAGAACATTTTTGTTGAAACTGATCCTGAAACTGAAAGAACTCTAAAGAGGAAGCTAAGGGAAGCTAAAGCACAACTTTCTGGAGAAAATCTGACAGAAATTTTCGAAAAAGAAGGAGACATGGCCGAAAATAACAACAATGTAAAGAAGATGCTTGGTGACTTTACTGCACCTAATTCCAATTAACATGGAAGAAGCATCTCAATCCCTGCCATTGGAGCAAACAATTTTGAGCTGAAACCTCAATTAGTTTCTCTGATGCAACAGAATTGCAAGTTTCATGGACTTCCATCAGAAGATATTTTTCAGTTCTTAACTGAATTCTTGCAGATCTGTGATACTGTTAAGACCAATGGGGTTGTACCGAGGTCTATAGGCTTATGCTTTTCCCATTTGCTGTAAGAGACAGAGCTAGAATATGGTTGGACTCTCAACCTAAAGACAGCCTGAACTCTTGGGATAAGTTGGTCACGGCTCTCTTAGCCAAGTTCTTTCCTCCTCAAAAGCTTAGTAAGCTTAGAGTAGATGTTCAAACCTTCAGAAAAAAGGAAGGTGAATCCCTCTATGAAGCTTGGGAGAGATATAAGGAACTGACCAAAAAGTGTCCTTCTGACATGCTTTCAGAATGGACCATCCTGGATATATTCTATGATGGTCTGTCTGAATTATCAAAGATGTCATTGGACCATTCTGCAGGTGGATCCATTCACCTAAAGAAAATGCTTGCAGAAGCTCAAGAACTCATTGACATGGTTGCAAATAACCAGTTCATGTACACTTCTAAAAGGAATCCTGTGAATAATGGGATGCCTCAGAGGAAAGGAGTTATTGAAATTAATACTCTGAATGCCATATTGGCTCAGAATAAAATATTGACTCAGCAAGTCAATATGATCTCTCAGAGTCTGAATGGATTGAAGGAATCATCCAACAGTACTAAAGAGGCATCTTCTGAAGAAGAAGCTTATGATCCTGAGAACCCTGCAATAGCAGAGGTGAATTACATGGGTGAACCCTATGGAAACACCTATAATCCCTCATGAAGAAATCATCCAAATTTCTCATGGAAGGATCAACAAAAGCCTCAATAAGGCTTTAATAATGGTGGAAGAAACATGTTTAGCAATAGTAAACATTTTCCATCATCCACTCAGCAACAGACAGAGAATTCTGAGCAGAATCTATCTAGCTTAGCAGATATAGTCTCTAATGTATCTAAGGCCACTGTGAGTTTCATGAATGAAACAAGGTCCTCCATTAGGAATTTGGAGGCACAATTGGGCCAGCTGAGTAAAAGAGTCACTAAAATCCCTCCAAGTACTCTCCCAAGCAATACAGAAGAAAATCCAAAAAGAGAGTGCAAGGCCATAGCCTTACATGATGTGGCCGAACCCAAAGAGGAGGAGGAAAACGTGAATCCTAGTGAGGAAGACCTCTTGGGACGTTCAGTGACCAATAAGGAGTATCCCTTTGAGGAACCAAAGGAATCTGAGGCTCATTTAGAGACCATAGAGATTCCATTGAACCTCTTTCTGCCCTTCATGAGCCCTGATGAGTATTCTTCCTCTGAAGAGGATGAAGACATTACTGAAGAGCAAGTTTCTAAATACCTTGGTGCAATCATAAAACTGAATGCCAAATTATTTGGTAATGAGACTTGGGAAGATGAACCTCCCTTGCTCACCAATGAACTAAATGCATTGGATAGGCAAACATTACCTCAAAAGAAACAGGATCCAGGCAAATTCTTAATACCCTATACCATAGGCACCATGACCTTTGAGAAGGCTCTGTGTGACCTGGGGTCAGGAATAAACTTAATGCCACTCTCTGTAATGGAGAAACTAGGGATCTTTGAGGTGCAAGCTGCTGGAATTTCATTAGAGATGGCAGACAACTCAAGAAAACAGGCATATGGACAAGTAGAGGACGTGTTAGTAAAGGTTGAGGGCCTTTACATCCTTGCTGATTTCATAATCCTAGACACTGGGAAGGAAGAGGATGAATCCATCATCCTTGGAAGACCCTTCCTAGCCACAGCAAGAGCTGTGATTGATGTGGACAGAGGAGAGTTAGTCCTTCAACTGAATAAGGACAACCTTGTGTTTAAAACTCAAGGATCTCCTTCTGTAACCATGGAGAGGAAGCATGAAAAGCTTCTCTCACTGTAGAGTCAACCAAAGCCCCCACAATCAAACTCTAAGTTTGGTGTTGGGAGGCCACAACCAAACTCTAAGTTTGGTGTTGAACCCCCACATTCAAACTCTAAGTTTAGTATTGGGAGGTCCCAACAATGCTCTGAACATCTGTGAGGCTCCATGAGAGCTCACTGTCAAGCTATTGACGTTAAAGAAGTGCTTATTGGGAGGCAACCCAATGTTATTTAATCATATCTATTTTATTTTTTTTTGTTATTTCGTGTTTTATTAGGTTGATGATCATGTGAAGTCACAAAAAATACTGAAAAATCAAAAAACAAAATGAAAAATAGCATTGAAAATAGCACACCCTAGAGGAGAGCAGTTTGGCGTTTAAACGCCAGAAACAAGCATCTGCGTGGCGTTAAACGCCAGAAACAAGCTATATTTGGGCGTTTAATGCCAGAAACAGGCAGCAGTCTGGCGTTAAACGCCAGGATTGCACAGCAAGGGCATTTTACACACCTAATTGGAGCAGGGATATTAAGTCCTTGACCCCACTTGATCTGTGGACCCCACAGGATCCCCTCAAGATCCCATAGGATCCCCTCAGGATCTGTGGACCCCACAGGATCCCCACTTTTTCTTCTCTCCTCTTCACACCTTTTCATAACTCTCTTCCCTAAATACCCTTCACCAATCACCTCAATCACTCTTTCCCATCACCTCTTCACCACTCACATCCATCCTCTCTTCCCCATAAACCCCACCTACCTTAAAATTTCAAACTAATTTCCCTCCCAAACCCAACCCTAATGGCCGAACCCTACACCCCCCTCACTCCTATATAAACCCCTCACTCCTTCTTCATTTTCACACAACACAACCCTCTCTTCTTCTCCTTGGCCGAATACATCTTCTGCCCCTATCTCCTCCATTTTCTTCTTCTTCTACTACTTTCTTTCTTCTTTTGCTCGGGGACGAGCAAACATTTTAAGTTTGGTGTGGTAAAAGCATAGCTTTTTGTTTTTCCATAACCATTTATGGCACCTAAGGCTAGAGAAACCTCTAGAAAGAGGAAAGGGAAGGCAATTGCTTCCACCTCTGAGTCATGGAAGATGGAGAGATTCATCTCAAAGGTCCATCAAGACCACTTCTATGAAGTTGTGGCCAAGAAGAAAGTGATCCCTGAGGTTCCTTTCAAGCTCAAAAAGAATGAGTATCCGGAGATCCGACTTGAGATCCAAAGAAAAGGTTGGGAAGTTCTCACCAACTGATAAACCCCGATTTTGTGGTTTATCTTGTGCTTATTTTGGGGGATTTTATCAACATTTCTCACACTTATTTACAAGAAATGCATGATTTTGTGTTCACTTCCCAATATTGCTCCATGATGGAAAACATGCTTATTTTGCCTTAAAATTGCCATATTTTAATTCTCTTCTATTGCCATTCGATGTCGTGATGTATTTGTTGAGTAATTTCAGGAATAATAGGGTAGGAATGACTTAGAAGAGAGGGAGAAAGCATGTACAAAAAGGGAGGAACATGAAGAATTGAAATCTTGGGAAAAGCAGCATCGGCGCGCTCGCACACTCCACGCGCACGCGTGGACGGGATTGGCTGGAAGCGGCGCGCAAGGATGGACGCATCTGCGCGGATCAGAAAATCTCTATTGACGCGCACGCGCACTTGGCGCGCACGCGTGGAAAGCTGCACGTGACCTCATTAAAGGAAATCGTGCGTGGCAATTTCTGAGGCTCATTAGGCCCAATTTCAAGCTATTTCTGTATGGAAAAGACCCAAGGATGCTAGGGGAAAAGGGGGGATCACTCATTTTTACACTAGGACATGATTTTTAGTTAGTTTTTGGTTCTTGTGTTATTCTAGAGGGAGAAACCCTTGTTCCTCTCTAGATCTAGTTTTAATTTGATCTTCCCTTGTTGATTTGTGACTTGGATCTTGTTAATTACTAGTTTTGATTGTTCAATTTGAATTCCTTGTTACAATTTTGCTTATATCTTGTGATAGTTTATGAATTCTTGTCAATTGTCATTTTATACCCATTTTATGAATGTTGTGAATCTTGACTTGTTGATGTTACATTGATGATTTCTATGTTTAGCTTTGTTGTTTAGATGATCATATGTTGATAATTGTTAGTGGGTATTTGTAGATTTCAATTTAATTGCTATTTTGAACATGTCTTTTGTTAATGCTTACCAAGTGTTTGATGAATTGTTTACTTTGATTATGGAGTAGTCTTCTTTACTCTTGGCCTAGGTCAAGGGAATTGGGTAAACTTGAGTCATTGGGTCTAATGGATTTGATGATTTGGGAGCCCTAGGTGGTCAATTTGATACTCATTGACGCCAACCCACTACTAATCTAATTAGTATGTAGGTTGGGACTTATGGGTTAATGTGATCAAAGCCATTTGACATACTTCAAGTCTAGGAGTAGATATCACGTACTTAAGACTTTGAGAGTAGACTTAATGAGCTTGGTTCCTCATAATTGTCAAGATATAGTTGTTAGACAAGGATGGTGGCCCCAATTCCCAAGCCTAGCCAAGAGTTGCTTTTAGTATTCATATTTGAAAATCAATTTCCTCAACCAATTGCTTTAGTTGTAGTTACTTGTTTGGGTTATAATAGAATTAAGTGGAATGTTGTTTATTCATTGAAGTTGCTCACGTTTTGCTTAGTTAATTGAACTAGTTGTTGCATTTTAAGATTACTTGTTTGTTAAGATTCCCATTTATTTTCATGCTCATAACTCACAACCCCGGATTTCTAACCAATATTGAAGCACATGTTTGCCCATTCCTTGTGAGACGACCCGAGGTTTGAATACTTCGGTTATTTCTATTGGGGTTGAACTTGTGACAACCAGATCCCTCTTCTAAATTTGACCCCCGAGGATTGTTGTTGGTAGAGCTATACTTGCAACGCGACCTTATTGGAAAAAAATCTTTACCAATACACCCTTGGGGCCCGTGTCAAATTTTTGGCGCCGTTGCCGGGAATGGTTGCAACATATGCCTTGATATTGGTTATGTGAATATGTGAATATTGTAGATAGTTTACTTCTTTCAATACTTAGCCATAGTTTAGATTTCTTTTACATTTGTGCTATGACTTTCAAGTTTGATGACTCGGTCTCAACCGAATTCTAGCTTAGCCAATTTTGATCCCGAGATCGAAAGAACTTTGTTACACACTCGGCAAGCTAGACGGCGGTTGAATTACACGCCTAGTACTTCGGCCTCTCTTGAGGAAAATACCGAATCACTAGACGTTACCGAGAGTGACTTGGAGTCCGTTACTTCCTATTCTTCTGTTGGCACTACTAATACATCTTTGCATCCTACAGGTGAGCCACACATGGCGGAGCCACGCCGGATCACTTTGCATGAGCAAGGAGCTCCGGATATCATACTTCAACCGTTGCAAGCAAGGTATCCTAACCTTGATCCGAACTTTGAGTTGAAGAGTAGCTTGATACATCTACTTTCTAAGTATCATGGGTTGCCGGGTCAAGACCCCATCCGACATTTGAAGGATTTTCAAGTTGCTTGTTCTACGGCTCTAAGGCATGGAACTGATGAGGTAGCTATCATGGTTTTTGCCTTCCCATTCTCTCTTGAAGCGCAAGCAAAAACATGGTTCTATTCGCTACCGGATGAGATTGTGACTAATTGGGATTTCTTGAGAAGAGAGTTTCTTGATAAATTCTTTCCATCGGAAAAGACCGACTACATCCGGAAAGATATTTCGAGCATAATGCAAAGAGACCAAGAGAGTTTGTACGAGTATTGGTCTCGGTTCAAGAGGCTATTGGAGTCATGTCCACACCACAGAATGCCCACTAACTTGCTCATTAGCTACTTTACTGGAGGTCTTTGTACGGAGGATAGAAGATTGCTCACCGCTTCTAGTGGTGGTTCCTTTTCGAAAAACAAGACGGAGGGAGAAGCTTGGAATTTGATAAAGGATGTTGCCGAATCTACACAACACACAAGAGTGAGAAGTAATCCTCTCAAGGGTGTAATAGAACCATCCCCTTCTGAATCAAGTCTAACCAAAGCACTTGGGGATATGACCACCATCCTTACACAAATCCAAAGGGATCAAAAGGAATACTACTCCATCAAAGCCGTCCAAGCCCCACCTCCGGTTGCTCAACTTCAAGGCCCTCCTAGAATTTGTGGTTTGTGCTCTAGCACCACACATTACACCGACCAATGCCATCAAATTCAAGAGGAACATGCCCTTGTGGTAGCCAATGTGAATTACAACAACCGTCCACCCTACCCTTCTCAAGGTCAAAAAAATTACCATCAAGGTGGTAATCAACATCAAGGGTGGAGTGATAATGTGCAAGGAAACAATCAAAACCAAACATGGAACAACTCTCCTTCTCATCACAACAACAACCAATCTTCATCCCAATACTACCACAACAACACCAACTACCAAGCCAACCAAAGCCACTCCAACCAAAACCAAAACAACTACACCAAGTACCAAGCACCACACCATAGACAACAAAACCAAAACCAAACTCCTCCATCTTCCAACAATCAAGTTGAAGAGCTTAGAGCCGCTATGGAAAAACGAGATGAGAGCAACAAGGTTCAATTTGATGCCTTGAGTACCCGATTGGCTAACCTCACCGACTTACTTTCAAAGATGAACATGTCAAACCAACCACCAAACCCCAATAACAACACTGACCAACCCTCAAGTTCCTCTAACTTTCCATCCCAACCCCAACCAAATCCAAGAGGCGGTCTCAACGCCATCACTCTACGGTTGGGGAGTACATTAGAAGAGATACCTCCAAGGGTCATGGGAAAAATTCATGAGGAAGAGGTAGTTGTTGAAGCTCCACATGAAGAAGAGGTGGTAGACAAAAGGCATGAGGAAGAAGGATTAAACCTCAAGGAACCCAAGAGGAAAGCCATAGTGGATGAGTCCGTTCCTATTCCATTTCCTTCCATGGTGAAGAAGGCAAAGAAAACACCGGAGTTTGATTTGAACATGCTTCAAGTGTTCAAAAAGGTTGAGGTAACCATACTACTCCTTGATGCTATTCAACAAATTCCAAAGTATGCAAAATTTTTGAAAGACTTGTGTACACACAAGGATAGGATAGGAGAATTGGAGACATTATCCTTGGGTAGTTCAATTTCTTCCTTGATGGAACCTGTTCCAAGAAAATGTGGTGACCCTGGACCGCGCTTAATGTCTTGTTGTATTGGCGGATACACCTTTCATGATTGTATGTGTGACTTGGGAGCCTGTGTTACCATCATGCCGCTTTCTATTTATGTGCGGTTGAATTTAGCTCCATTGAAGAAGTCGGCGGCGAGGTTTGCCTTAGCTGATAAAAGTGTGATCACAGTGATGGAGATAGCGGAAGCTGTACTCGTGGCAATTAAGGACTTGGTTTTTCCGGTTGACTTTTACATCCTTGAAATGCCTCCAGCAGAAAATAGAAGCTCATCCTCCATTCTACTTGGTAGACCCTTCCTCAAAACCTCCAAATTCAAGTTAGATGCCTTCACCGGTGTATATTCCTTTGGGGTTAGAGACAAGACTATCAAGTTCAATTTAGAAGAAGCCATGAAACATCCTCCCGAAGAACATTCCATGCTCCGATGTGATGTAATTGATGAAGTGGTAGCGGAAGTGCAAGAAGAAGACCATGACAAGTTGTGCTACCCCATTGTTGAGGAGACAGATGACCAAGAAGATGAATATGAGGAAGTTGTCAAGAATGAATCCCATGAGCTTGATGAAAAGGAACCTCATCTTGAGATAAAAAGTGAACTGAAGCCCCTTCCATCTCATTTGGAATATGCTTTCTTAGAGGACAACCAAAGGTTTCCGGTCATTATTGCTAGTGAGCTCTCAAGTGAAGAAGAGGGAAAGCTCCTAGATGTTCTAAGAAAGTACAAGAAAGCAATAGGATGGAGCCTAGTGGGTATTGTGGGAATTGGCCCCCGCAAGTGAATGCATAGGATATTTCTCCAAGATGGAGCCAAGCCGGTTCGGCAATTGCAAAGGAGGCTCAACCCAACCATCCTTGATGTAGTGAAGAAAGAGGTCACCCGATTACTGGATACGGATATCATATACCCAATTTCTGGCAGTGAGTGGGTGAGCCCGATTGAAGTTGTTCCCAAGAAGTCGGGCATCACAACGGTCAAGAAGGACGACGGTGAATTGGTCACTAAAAGAGTCCAAAATGCGTGGCGAGTCTGTATTGACTATAGAAGATTGAACGCCGCCACACGAAAAGACCATTACCCCTTACCCTTCATCGATCAGATGCTAGACCGCTTGGCAGGTAAATCTCACTACTGTTTTCTTGATGGATTTACTGGCTACTTCCAGATACATATTGCTCCTGAAGATCAGGAGAAGACCACATTTACTTGTCCATTTGGCACCTTTGCCTATAAAAGGATGCCATTTGGACTATGTAACGCACCCGCTACTTTTCAGCGGTGCATGACGAGTGTCTTCTCCAATCTAATGGAGAATTGCCTGGAAGTTTTTATGGACGACTTCAGCGTTTATGGTACTTCATTCGATTTTTGTTTAGAGAGCTTGGCCAAGGTCCTGGCTAGATGTGTTGACACTAACCTTGTCTTAAATTTTGAAAAATGTCACTTTATGGTACAACAAGGTATAGTGTTAGGACATGTAGTATCTCATGAAGGCATTTCTGTGGACCCGGCCAAGGTCGATGTTATTACTACTTTGCCTCACCCCTCATCCGTGAGGGAGGTCCGCTCGTTTTTGGGACATGCAGGATTCTATAGGTGCTTTATCAAGGACTTCAGCAAGATTGCTTTGCCATTGTCGCGCCTACTCCAAAAAGATGTGGATTTTGAGTTTGACAGTGAATGTGTAAAAGCTTTTGAAAAGCTAAGTAGAGTTCTTACCACGGTACCAATTGTGCGAGGCCCCAACTAGACGTTGCCATTTGAGATAATGTGCGATGCGTCAAACCATGCAGTGGGTGCCGCGCTTGCACAGCGCGATGGTAAACTCCCTTATGTCATTGCTTACTCTTCTAAGACACTAGATGCAGCACAATCCAACTATACCACTACTGAAAAAGAACTTCTAGCTATTGTTCATGCTTTAGATAAGTTCAGATCTTATTTGCTAGGTTCAAAGATAGTGGTATACACGGATCATGCAGCTTTAAAGTATTTATTGACAAAGAATGAGTCAAAACCTAGACTCATACGTTGGATCTTGCTTTTGCAAGAATTTGACATTGAGATTAGGGACCGGAGTGGATCTCAAAACCTGGTTGTGGATTATTTAAGCCACATTGAGAATTCAAAAATTGATCCATTTCTGATCAATGACTCATTCCCATTGGATAGCTTGCATGCTGTGTCGGATAGCTTTCCTTGGTTTGCCCCAATGGCGAACTACTTGGTTGCAAGAATCTTCCCTCCCAACTTTTCGAAAAACCAAAGGGACAAGTTGAGGAGTGATTTCAAATACTATATTTAGGATAACCCTCACTTGTGGAAGAGGGGCGTGGACCAAGTAATTCGAAGATGCGTCCCGGAATCCGAATTCCAACCAATTCTTGAAGCTTGTCATTCGTCCGAATGTGGTGGCCACTTTGGCCCACAAAGGACCGCTAAAAAAGTGTTGGATTATGGATTCTGGTGGCCAACCTTATTCAAGGATGCTAGCCAGTTATGTGTGTCTTGCCATCAGTGTTAGAAGTCAGGAAACGCATCCCAAAGGGATGAAATGCCTCAGCAACCTATGTTGTTCTGTGAGATATTTGATGTATGGGGCATTGACTTTATGGGACCATTTCTTAACTCTAGTGGGTATCTGTATATTCTGTTAGCGATTGACTACGTGTCAAAGTGGGTAGAGGCCATACCTACCCGCCTTGATGACGCCAATGCTGTTGTTTCTTTCATAAGGAATCACATTGTATGCCGCTATGGGTCGCCACGAGCAATCGTGAGCGACCAAGGATCCCACTTTTGTAACAGGAAGGTAGAAGCATTGCTCAAGCGCTATGGAATGTCGCATAAGGTTGCGACTGCTTATCATCCGCAAACAAATGGACAAGCAAAAGTGTCCAACCGGGAAATCAAGAGAATCTTGGAGAAAGTGGTCAATCCGCAAAGAAAGGATTGGAGCCTCCGGTTAGGAGATGCATTATGGGCGTATAGAACGGCCTACAAGACTCCGATAGGGATGAGTCCTTTCCGAATCGTCTATGGTAAGGCATGCCACCTTCCGGTGGAGATTGAGCATCGAGCCTTGGTGCACGAAATTGTGATCATCAACAATGGCGCCAAAGACTTGGAGCTCTCAAACGTGAATCACACTTTGTCACAATTCTGCACAACTAACCAGCAAGTGCACTGGGTCGTCCAAGTAATAAACCTTACGTGAGTAAGGGTCGATCCCACGGAGACTGTCGGCTTGAAGTAAGCTATGGTCATCTTGTAAATCTCAGTCAGGCAGATTCAAATGGTGATGGAGGATTGATAATTAAAAGATGAATAAAACATAAAATAAAGATAGAGATACTTATGTAATTCATTGGGGGATTTCAGATAAGCGTATGAAGATGCTTTGTTCCCCTTGAACCTCTGCTTTCCTATTGCCTTCTTCCAATCATTCATACTCCTTTCCATGGCAAGCTTTATGTTGGGCATCACCGTTGTCAATGGCTACATCCCGTCCTCTCAGTGAAAATAGTCCTGATGCTCTGTCACAACATCGGCTAATCAGCTATTGGTTCTCGATCATGTCGGAATAGGATCCATTGATCCTTTTGCGTCTGTCACACGCCCCACAATCGCGAGTTTGAAGCTCGTCACAGTCATCCCTTCCCAGATCCTACTCGGAATACCACAGACAAGGTTTAGACTTTCCGGATCTCAGGAATGGCCGCCATTAATTCTAGCCTATACCACGAAGGTTTCAATCTTAGATCAGAAACCCAAGAGATACGCATTCAAGCCATTGTTAGTAGAATAGAGGTGATTGTCAGGCACATGTTCATAGGTGAGAATGATGACGAGTGTCACGGATCATCACATTCATCAAGTTGAAGAACGAATGAATATCTTGGAGAAGAAATAGACTTGAGTTGAATAGAAAAACAATAGTACTTGTATTCATTCATGAAGAACAGCAGAACTCCACACCTTAATCTATGGCGTGTAGAAACTCCACCGTTGAGAATACATAAGAACAAGGTTCAGGCATGGCCGTGAGGCCAGCCCCAAACATGAAAGTCAGACTAATCAAAGATAGTTGGTATGAAAATACAATGGCAAAAGGTCCTATTTATAGAAAACTAGTAGCCTAGGGTTACAGAAATAGGTAATTAATGCAGAAATCTTCTTCCGGGCCCACTTGGTGTGTGCTTGGGCTGAGAATTGAAGCATTTTCGTGTAGAGACTTTTCTTGGAGTTAAACACCAGCTTTTGTGCCAGTTTGGGCGTTTAACTCCAGCTTTTGTGCCAGTTTTGGAGTTAAACGCCAGAATTCTTGAGCTGACTTGGAACGCCTATTTGGGCCATCAAATCTCGGACAAAGTATAGACTATTATATATTGCTGGAAAGCCCAGGATGTCTACTTTCCAATGCAATTGAGAGCGCGCCAATTGGGCTTTTTTAGCTCCAGAAAATCCACTTTGAGTGTAGGGAGGTCAGAATCCAACAGCATCTGCAGTCCTTTTTCAGCCTCTGAATCAGATTTTTGCTCAGGTCCCTCAATTTCAGCCAAAAAATACCTGAAATCACAGAAAAATACACAAACTCATAGTAAATCCCAGAAAAGTGATTTTTATTTAAAAACTAATAAAAACATAATAAAAACTAACTAAAAAATACTAAAAACATACTAAAAACAATGCCAAAAAGCGTATAAATTATCCGCTCATCAAGCCTATTGGGCAGTAAAGCAGTGCAACATGGATCTAGCCAAGGTGGGTGAAGCTAGGAAGCTACAACTAGAGGAGCTTGAATGTTTGAGGAACGAGTCATATGAGAATGCCCGAATCTACAAGGAAAAGACTAAAGCATTCCATGACCATCACATCCGGAAGAAGGACTTTCAAGAAGGTGATGAGGTCCTCCTCTACAACTCAAGGCTCTGATTTATGCCTGGCAAGCTCCGCTCTAGATGGGAAGGGCCTTTCAGGGTGATGGAGATGAAGCCCTACGGAGTGGTGGAATTGTTTGATCCTAAGAGTGAAGTAACTTTCAAGGTGAATGGACATAGAGTGAAGAAGTATCATGGTTGCAAGCCCCAAGAGAGCTAGAGGTGTACATATTGGAGGATGCACCAAGGAGAGAGGAAGCTTAAGAAAAGGACCGTCCAACTTAAGGACGTTAAAGAAAAGTGCTTGGTGGGAGGCACCCCACCGTGGTAAGATATTCCTTGTTTATACCATCTTATTTGTATTCTTAGTTTCTTGTGAATTTTGTGATCTTTTGATGATTGATAGAGTGCATAGGAATGCTAGCTTTGTTGCTTTTGTTGGATAGATAGGATGTTCATGTAGATAGGATGTGAAAAGGATGAAGAAAACAAAATTTTTCTTTGAAGAAGAGCACTGACGCGCCAGCGCACAGTGCGCGCGCGCCGGTAGCGAAATTCTACTCTTGGGCCAAAAACCCGAGAGTCATGCCCACTTCATGCCCAACTCGCGCCAGGCACCCACGCGTTCGCATACATGCCGCCTGCGCGCACCCTGGCAATTCAACCATCGACGCGGCAGCGCACGGTGCACGCGCGTGCCAATGGAGATATGTGGACTCTCTGGTACAAAAATCATAGAGTTGTGCCACAATTGGGCCAACCTTGTGCCAAAACCCACGCGTCCGCGCGTAATACGTGTCCGCGCGTAATACGCGTCCGCACCAGTTGCGAAACACCTCAAGCACGCATCCGCGCAAGGTGCGCGCTCGCGCGCCTGCTTCACTGATTCACTCTGGTACAAAAACCAAAGACTTGAGCCAACTTTGTGCCACTTTTGTGCCTGAGGCACAACCTCTCTCGCACGCGCGCGCCACTGACGCGCACGCGCCATCTGCTAGCACCCTCACCGACGCGCCAGCGCACCTTGCGCACGCGCCGGTTGCGCGAGTCAGTTTAATACCTTCGCGCCCTGCCCTGTTTTTCTTTCTCTCAACCTTTTCTCTTCCTTAGTTTCTTTTTCTTTTCATCCATCATTTCCCTTCTCTTCTTCTTCTTTGACAACCCACCACTACTCTCTCCGGCCACTCACCAATGACAACCACTCTTTTTCGGTAGCACTACACTTCTCCTATTTTCTCTCTCATCTTCACAAAAGAAGATTCAACCTTGTTCCTTCATACTCATCAAGGTTTTACTTCTTCCATTCCTTTACTTCCATTTTTACTTGCATTGTTTCTTCTAATTATATGCTTCTTATTGCTTTACTTAGTTTCTCTTTTACTTGCATGATGATGTTTCTTGCTCTTTGTTTGCTTATTTTTCCTTTTTCCTTATTTCTCCATGGATGTTGAATTTGAGCTTAATTTGCATTAATAGATCTTTTGTCATTTTTCTCTAACCTTTGCCATTGTGTGATGTTTATATGATGATTGATGTTCTATTTTGGGCTTTGAATTGGTTTAGTATCTCATAATTGATCATTGCTTGATTATTGCACACCAAGTGTTCGAGGAAATGCACATATACCATTTTGGCTCCATTTAGCCATATACTTTTCAATTGGTGCTCCCTCCTCATTCACTTGCTTTCTCTTAAATGCATTGAGTCTAATTTGTATACTTAAAGTTGATACTTGCCAATTAGTTATTAATTGAACATGACTTGCTCTTTATTATGGATGTTTGAGACTACTCTTCTCATTCCATTGCATGCTTTACTTCCTCTTGCATCCCATGCCAAGTGTTATGACCCTTGCTTTTACATTCATCATGGGCACCACAAGTCACTTGCATATTTTTGCCAAATTGATTCTTGGGTTTAATGTTTTCTTTCCTTCTCCTCCTTTTTAGGATGGCCACCAAGAAAGGCAAGGAGATAGCTCCAAGGAAACCAACCGCAAAAAGGGCACCCCAAAAGTCAAACTCTAAGGCGCGCTCTTCATTAGGAGCCAAACCCCTATCTAAGAAAGGGAAGACACCTGCTCCTCTTGATGAGAATGACAAGGGCAAACCGACGAAAGATTCTTCAAGGTTCCCTAACCGCTTCTGTGAACTTATGTTTCCCTCCATAGTTGTAAGGAACTATCATCCTGAGCATCTACTCGCTCCGCCGGACAAGGTTGCTCCTTATATTTTGCCCCGCATTGAACAGCGAGGATGGGAGTTTCTTTTAAGGAAACCAAGGGAAATCAACCTCTCTTGGGTGGAAAAATTCTACACCAACTTCCATCTTCCCCCTCTTCAATCGGTGTACATGCGCCGGAAGCAAGTCTCAGTTTCGGAAGAGGCTATTCAGCAAGTGCTTAATATTCTACCAGTGCCAAGTGACATGGATGGCTACCAAGAAGTCTTACATCAGCGAGAGAAGTATGGATTCAATTGGGATTCGATTCTCCGAGTCATTGCTGAACCAGAGGCATCCTGGATTCATGGTCGACTGTGGATGAGGCCAAAGTCCATTGACGCTCGCTTCCTCACTGTGGAAGCTAGAGCCCAGATCCTATCTCATTATGTGCTACCTAGCACCCACAATTCATCCCTCACGGCAGATCTCGCCTTGCTTGTTTGGTGTGTTCTCACGGAGAAGCCGGTGAACATTTCGCTTCTTGTCAAGCAAGCGATGAGTCAAGTTCACGACCGGGGTAATTTGCCATTTCTAGCATTGGTTTCTGACTTAGTTGCTGCTGCGGATGTTTCTTGGGAAGCCAAGGATAAGAAGATTATAGTTCCAGCTAAGGGCGATGTGGTCCCAAGCGGAAAATACCTACACCTTCCCATGAACAAACCAAGCCTCGACATGGCCCCGCCACTTCTTTTTCCTTCTAGCTCATCATCACCACCACTGAGATCCACACATCAAAGGATAGAAGATCTTCACCGGAAGCTTGATAGATATGAGCGGCGCAACCACCGCCGATATACTTACATCAAGAAGCTTCTGCGTTATGTTACCCCTAGCATGGAGGAACCTGAAATGTTCACATCCACCTCAAACCCAAGTGATGGGAACTCTGATGAAGGGGATAGTGAAAGTTCCGGTCCCGACCGTCCCTTGCATATTATTCGTAGCACGGAGGACCGTGCTAATTTCTAAAGTGTGGGGAGGTCATTCGACCGATCTCCATGGGTAACACTCTCTTCCCCTCAATACACATGGATTTATCTTTTACTTAGAAGTTAATATATTGCATGTGTAGTTAGTTTTGCTTGTAAATACCCTTTTGCATGATAGTTAGTTTCTATAGAGTTACTTAGTCAAAATAATAACTTCCTTTCCAAGAAACTGTGTTTTGGGTGACCTACCAAAATTCTGAAAAAATTTTTGCAGTAAACTTGCTTTAAAAATGTATTTTGGAACATAGTGATTGAGCTAAGAACACAAGCATGAAAGTTTTGAGCCTATTGCATGGTAACATCTTCTAACCATTATTTCCATTCTTGTGTGCATATCTCTCTCTCTATGATTGTGATCCTTGTTTTGTCTGATTCTATATGTCCATTGCTTTGTGTATGAATGCATTTACATGATTGAGGCCATCATTTCAATAGTCACTTTTCCCAAATGGCCTTAACCATTTTATCTACCATTGCTAACCAATTTTGAGCCTATGATAAACTCCCTTTGTTCTTGAAAAGAGCACATCAACAACCCTAAGCGAAAGACCATGAATGTCCCTAAATTTGAATCCTTGATTAGCTTAGGTAAGTTAGGATGTGTATCATTCAAATAGGAGGGTATACTTGGAAAATTTGGGTAGATATATAGGTGTGTAATTGTAGTGTAATTGAAAATTCTAGGATTTGGGAACATACTCATGTGTTGAATGATTAAACTGTATGCATTGAAATTTTGGTTCACAAAGAAACCTCAAGAAAAGGGGATATATGAAAAAAAAAGAGAAAGAAAGCAATGAAAGGGGATAAAAATGCCCCAAGATAAAGTAATAAAAATAATGCATATGGGTGTGAATTGAAAAGAATACATGAGTGTGCAAAAAGAGAAAAACTCAAGGGTAGCTAGGTAATGTATTGTAGTTTTATAGGTTGTTCTATGTGTCTAGTGGATCCTAGGTTGATCAAGGACTCAAATTTTATGCCCACTTGACCATATACATCCTTACCTTCACCCTAGCCCCGTTACAACCCATGAATAAGACCTCATGATACTTGTAAGCATGCATCGAGTAACTGTTGATTGTTAGATGAAAGACAAATCTTGGAAAGCATGATTAGGAGAAGATTGAGTGACTAACCCTATACACTTGAGTGAATAGAGCGGATACACTTCCGGTGAGGGTTCGATGCTCAATGCTTGTTCCTGGCTTTCACAAGCGTTCGTTTAGCAAGCCATATGCACTCTTTAGTGGTATTCAATTTGGTGGAATTCATGAATTACATACTATTTTCACCTTATATGCTCACATGTATTCTCGGAGGATAGATTTACTCTTGACCAAGTAGGTAGATTATTTTACATTAGTTGCACGCATCCACTTAGGTAGTTTGCATTTCATAAACCCTTTGTCATCATGATCTTTGGTCTTTTTATTTTAAGCATGAGGACATGCTTGGTTTAAGTGTGGGGAGATTTGATAAACCCCGATTTTGTGGTTTATCTTGTGCTTATTTTGGGGGATTTTATTAACATTTCTCACACTTATTCACAAGAAATGCATGATTTTGTGTTCACTTCCCAATATTGCTCCATGATGGAAAACATGCTTATTTTGCCTTAAAATTGCCATATTTTAATTCTCTTCTATTGCTATTCGATGCCGTGATGTATTTGTTGAGTAATTTCAGGAATTATAGGGAAGGAATGACTTAGAAGAGAGGAAGAAAGCATGTACAAAAAGGGAGGAACATGAAGAATTGAAATCTTGGGAAAAGCAGCATCGGCGCGCTCGCACACTCCACGCGCATGCGTGGACAGGATTGGCTGGAAGCGGCGCGCAAGGATGGACGAATCTGCGAGGATCAGAAAATCTCTATCGACGCGCACGCGCACTTGGCGCGCACGCGTGGATCACAAAAGCAATCGGCGCGCACGCATGCATGACGCGCACGCGTGGAAAGCTGCACGTGACCTCATTAAAGAAAAGCGTGCTTGGCGATTTCTGAGGCTCATTAGGCCCAATTTCAAGCTGTTTCTGCATGGAAAAGACCCATGGATGCTAGGGAAAAAGGGGGGATCACTCATTTTTACACTAGGACATGATTTTTAGTTAGTTTTTGGTTCTTGTGTTATTCTAGAGGGAGAAACTCTTGTTCCTCTCTAGATCTAGTTTTAATTTGATCTTCCCTTGTTGATTTGTGACTTGGATCTTATTAATTACTAGTTTTGATTGTTCAATTTGAATTCCTTGTTACAATTTTGCTTATATCTTGTGATAGTTTATGAATTCTTGTCAATTGTCATTTTATACCCATTTCATGAATGTTGTGAAACTTGACTTGATGTTACATTGATGATTTCTATGTTTAGCTTTGTTGTTTAGATGATCATATGTTGATAATTGTTAGTGGGTATTTGTAGATTTCAATTTAATTGCTATTTTGAACATGTCTTTTGTTAATGCTTACCAAGTGTTTGATGAATTGTTTACTTTGATTGTGGAGTAGTCTTCTTTACTCTTGGCCTAGGTCAAGGAAATTGGGTAAACTTGAGTCATTGGGTCTAATGGATTTGATGATTTGGGAGCCCTAGGTGGTCAATTTGATACTCATTGACGCCAACCCACCACTAATCTAATTAGTAGGTAGGTTGGGACTTATGGGTTGATGTGATCAAAGCCATTTGACGTACTTTAAGTCTAGGAGTAGATATCACGTACTTAAGACTTTGAGAGTAGACTTAATGAGCTTGGTTCCTCATAATTGTCAAGATATAGTTGTTAGACAAGGATGGTGGCCCTAATTCCCAAGCCTAGCCAAGAGTTGTTTTTATTATTCATATTTGAAAATCAATTTCCTCAACCAATTGCTTTAGTTGTAGTTACTTGTTTGGGTTATAATAGAATTAAGTGGAATGTTGTTTATTCATTGAATTTGCTCATGTTTTGCTTAGTTAATTGAACTAGTTGTTGCATTTTAAGATTACTTGTTTGTTAGGATTCCCATTTATTTTCATGCTCATAACTCACAACCCCGGATTTCTAACCAATGTTGAAGCACATGTTTGCCCATTCCTTGTGAGACGACCCGAGGTTTGAATACTTCGGTTATTTCTATTGGGTTGAACTTGTGACAACCAGATCCATCTTCTAAATTTGACCCCCGAGGATTGTTGTTGGTAGAGCTATACTTGCAACGCGACCTTATTGGAAAAAAATCTTTACCAATACACCCTTGGGGCCCGTGTCACCAACCCTATTCAACAAGTCGGGATCTTGATGGTTCAAGAGTTCTATGCAAACGCATGGATCACTAGGAACCATGATCAAAGTGTGAACCCGAATCCAAAGCATTGGCTTACCATGTTTCGGGGGAAATACTTAGATTTCAGTCCGGAAAATGTAAGGCTGGCGTTCAACTTGCCAATGATGGAAGAGAACACACGCCCCTACACAAGAAGGGTCAACTTTGATCAAAGGTTGGACCAAGTTCTCATAGACATATGTGAGGAAGGAGCTCAATGGAAAATTGACTCAAGAGGCAAGCCGGTTCAATTAAGAAGGCATGACCTCAAACCAGTGGCTAGGGGATGGTTAGAGTTCATTCAATGCTCAATCATTCCTACTAGTAACCGGTCTGAAGTTACTATAGACCGAGCCATCATGATCCATACTATCATGATTGGAGAGGAGGTGAAAGTTCATGAGATTATACCTCAAGAACTTTACAAGGTGGCTGACAAGTCCTCCACTTGGGCAAGGTTAGCCTTTCCTCACCTCATATGCCACCTCTACAATTCGGCTGGAATTGACATAGAGGGAGACATTCTCATTGAAGAGGACAAGCCCATCAATAAGAAAAGGATGGAGCAAACAAGAGATCATGGACCTCAGCAAGAGCATGAGGAAATTCCCCACTATGAAATCCATGAGATGCCTCAAGGGATGCACTTTCCTCCATAAAACTATTGGGAGCAAATCAACACCTCCCTAGGAGAATTAAGTTCCAATATGGGACAACTAAGGGTGGAGCACCAAGAGCACTCCATCATCCTCCATGAGATTAGAGAAGATCAAAGAGCCATGAGGGAGGAGCAACAAAGACAAGGAAGAGACATAGAGGAGCTCAAAAGCACCATTGGTTCTTCAAGAAGAGGAAGATGCCACCCTCACTAAGGTGGACTCATTCCTTAATCTCCTTGTCTATTTATTTTCTGTTTTCGGTTTCCATGCTTCATATTTAATTATGTTTGTGTATTTACTATATGATCATTAGTGTTTAAGTGTCTATGTCTTAAAGTTATAAATGTCCTATGAATCCATCACCTCTCTTAAATGAAAGATGTTTTAATTACAAAAGAACAAGAAGTACATGGTTTCGAATTCATCCTTGAAACTAGTTTAATTATTTTGATGTGGTGACAATACTTTTTGTTTTCTGAATGAATGCTTGAACAGTGCATATGTCTTTTGAAGTTGATGTTTATGAATGTTAAATATGTTGGCTCTTGAAAGAATGATGAACAGGAGAAATGTTATTTGATAATCTGAAAAATCATAAAAATGATTCTTGAAGCAAGAAAAAGCTGTGAAGACAAAAGCTTGCAGAAAAAAAAAGAGAGAAAAGAAAAAAAATGGCGAAAAAAATAGAAAAAGAAAAAGCAAGTAGAAAAAGCCAAAAGCTCTTTAAACCAAAAAGTAAGAGCAAAAAGCCAATAGCCCTTAAAACCAAAAGGCAAGGGTAAATAAAAAGGATCCAAGGCTTTGAGAATCAGTGGGTAGGAGGGCCTAAAGGAATAAAATCATGGCCTAAGCGGCTAAACCAAGCTGTCCCTAACCATGTGCTTGTGGCGTGAAGGTGTCAAGTGAAAACTTGAGACTGAGTGGTTAAAGTCAATGTCCAAAGCAAAAAAAGAGTGTGCTTAAGAACCCTGGACACCTCTAATTGGGGACTTTAGCAAAGCTGAGTCACAATCTGAAAAGGTTCACCTAGTTATGTGTCTGTGGCATTTATGTATCCGGTGGTAATACTAGAAAACAAAGTGCTTAGGGCCACGGCCAAGACTCATAAAGTAGCTGTGTTCAAAAATCAACATACTGAACTAGGAGAATCAATAACACTATCTGAACTCTGAGTTCCTATAGATGCCAATCATTCTGAACTTCAATGGATAAAGTGAGATGCCAAAACTATTCAAGAGGCAAAAAGCTACGAGTCCCGCTCATCTGATTGGAGCTAAGTTTCATTGATATTTTGGAATTTATAGTATATTCTCTTCTTTTTATCCTATTTGATTTTCAGTTGCTTGGGGACAAGCAACAATTTAAGTTTGGTGTTGTGATGAGCGGATAATTTATACGCTTTTTGGCATTGTTTTTACATAGTTTTCAGTATAATTTAGTTAGTTTTTAGTATATTTTTATTAGTTTTTAAATAAAAATTACATTTCTGGAATTTACTATGAGTTTGTGTATTTTTCTGTGATTTCAGGTATTTTCTGGCTGAAATTGAGGGACTTGAGCAAAAATCAGATTCAGAGGTTGAAGAAGGACTGCAGATGCTGCTGGATTCTGACCTCCCTGCACTCAAAGTGAATTTTCTGGAGCTACAGAACTCCAAATGGCACGCTCTCAATTGCGTTGGAAAGTAGACAACCAGGGCTTTCCAGAAATATATAATAGTCCATACTTTGCCCGATTTTAGACGATGCAAACTGGTGTTCAACGCCAGTTCCGTGCTGCATTCTGGAGTTAAACGCCAAAAACAGGTTGCAAAGTGGAGTTAAATGCCAGAAACAGGTTACAAACTGGCGTTCAACTCCAAGAGAAGCCTCTACACGTGTAAAGCTCAATGCTCAGCCCAAGCACACACCAAGTGGGTCCCAGAAGTGGATTTCTGCATCATTTACTCATTTCTGTAAACCCTAGTAACTAGTTTAGCATAAATAGGACTTTTTACTATTGTATTTATATCTTTGGATGATCTTTTGATCCTTTGATCATGTTAAGGGGGCTGGCCTCTCGGCCATGCCTAGACCTTCATCACTTATGTATTTTCAACGGTAGAGTTTCTACACACCATAGATTAAGGTGTGGAGCTCTGATGTTCCTCATGAATTAATACAAAGTACTATCATTTCTCTATTCAATTCAAGCTTATTCCGATTCTAAGATATTCATTCGCACCTCAATATGAATGTGATGATCGTGACAGTCATCATCATTCCCAACCTATGAACGCGTGCTTGACAACCACTTCCGTTCTACCATAGATTGAATGAGTATCTCTGGGATTCCTTAATCAGAGTCCTCGTGGTATAAGTTAGAATCCATGGACGGCCATTCTTGAGATCCGGAAAGTCTAAACCTTGTCTGTGGTATTCCGAGTAGGATCTGGGAAGGGATGGCTGCGACGAGCTTCAAACTCGCGAGTGCTGGGCGTAGTGACAGACGCAAAAGGATCAATGGATCCTATTCCAGTATGATCGAGAACCGACAGATGATTAGCCATGCAGTGACAGCGCATTGGACCATTTTCACTGAGAGGACAGGATGTAGCCATTGACAACGGTGATGCCTAACATACAGCTTGCCATAGAAAGGAGTATGAATGATTGGATGAAGACAATAGGAAAGCAGAGGTTCAGGAGGAATGAACGCATCTCTATACGCTTATCTGAAATTCTCACCAATGAATTACAAAAGTATCACTATCTTTATTTTATATTTTATTTATCTTTTAATTACTAAATCTCCATAATCAATTGAATCCGCCTGACTGAGATTTACAAGATGACCATAGCTTGCTTCAAGCCGACAATCTCCGTGGGATCGACCCTTACTCACGTAAGGTTTATTACTTGGACGACCCAGTGCACTTGCTGGTTAGTTGTGCGAAGTTGTGACAAAGAACTAAGATTATGAACGTGCGTATTGAGTTTTTAGCGCCGTTACCAAAGAATGGAACCGTCACGATTTCTGCGCACCATTTACTCATTTCTGAAAACCTAGGTTATTAGTTTAGTATTTAAACAACTTTTAGAGATTTATTTTGTACCTCATGATATTTTCACGTTTTACATTGTATCTCTTTGGCATGAGTCTCTAAACTCCATGATTGGGGGTGAGGAGCTCTGTTGTGTCTCGATGAATTAATGCAATTACTTCTGTTTTCTATTCAATATGCTTGTTTTTGTTCTAAGATACTTGCTTGTATTTAACCGTGATGAATGTGATGATCAGTGACACTCATCATCATTCTCAACCTATCAATGCATGCCTGACAACCACTTCCGTTCTACCTTAGATTGAGTGGGTATCTCTTAGCCTCTTGGTTCATGATCAGAGTCTTCGTGGTATAGGCTAGAATTATTGGCGGCCATTCCTGAGATCCAGAAAGTCTAAACCTTGTCTGTGGTATTCCGAGTAGGATCTGGGATGGGATGACTGTGACAAGCTTTAAACTCACGAGTGTTGGGCTTAGTGACAGACGCAAAAGGATCAATGGATCCTATTCCGGCATGAGTGAGAACCGACAGATGATTAGCCGTGCGGTGAAAGCGCATTTGGACCATTTTCACTGAGAGGATGGATGGTAGCCATTGACAATGGTGATCCACCAACATACAGCTTGCCATGGAAGGAGAGATTCGGAAGACAGAGCATCTTCAAATCCTCAATCTGTTCTCCATTACTGCATAACAAGTATCATTTATTTTATGCTATTTACTCTTCATAAATATAATCACTCTTATCATTGATTTCCTGACTAAGAATTACAAAATAACCATAGCTTGCTTCAAGTCGACAATCTCCGTGGGATCGACCCTTACTCACATAAGGTATTACTTGGACGACCCAGTGTACTTGCTGGTTAGTGGTACGAGTTGTGAAAAGTGTGATTTACAATTCGTGCACCAAGTTTTTGGCGCCGTTGCCAGGGATTGTTCGAGTTTGGACAACTGACGATTTATTTTGTTACTTAGTTTAGGAAAAAATTTTCTTTTTAGTTTAGAGTCACTAAAATTGCATCTTCTATTATTGTTTTTTGGTTGACATTTTTTTTAAATCCTTATTTTCTCTTTTTAAGTTTTTCGAAATTTTTTATAAACTAATAATTGAGTTTTTCTGTTTGAGTTTAGTTTCATATTTTAAGTTTGGTGTCAATTGTATGTTTTTATTTTCTTTTGAATTTTCGAATTTGTTTTCATTGTTCTTTCTTAATCTTCAAGTTGTTCTTATTTATTTTCCTTATTTGATCTTTAATTTTTCTTGTTTTGTGATTTTTCTTGTTTTTCTTGTACATTTTTGAATTATTAGTATCCAAAATATAAAAAAATTTTATACATTAAATACCTTTATTAAAACACTTTAAATTTATAGCTCAATTGGCTAGAGCGGTGTGCTTATGTTCTTGGTAATTGGGAATCTTCCTTTTAAAACTTTTTCAAAAATAATTTTTCTTTGATTACATCTCATGTCAAACTTTTAAGTTTGGTGTTCTTTTTATGTTCTTGTGAGTCTTCAAAGTGTTCTTGAGGCTTCTTTGTGTTTCGATCTTAAAACTTTAAGTTTGGTGTTCCTTGGTGTTTTCCCTCCAAAACTTTCGGAAAACAAGGAGCATTAGATCTAAAAATTTTAAGTCTTGTGTCATTTTATTGTTTTTCTCTTTCCTCATTAAATTCAAAAATATCTTTTCTCTTTATTTTAAATTGAGTTTTCGAAAATTACTTTTAAAAATTCATATTTTTATTTTAAAAATCAAATCTTTTCAAAATTTAAAATCTTTTTCAAAAATCATATCCAAAGTTTTTCAAATCTTCTCAATTAAGCAATTATTTTCACTTTCAAATTTATTTTTCTCTTAGTTTTCGAAATTTATATTTTTTATTTCTAATTATTTTATTTTATTTTATCTTAGTATTTTTATTTATCTTAATAATTTGGTTTGTTCTACTTCAATAAAATAAAAACAAAAATATATTTTCTTTGCAATTCATATCAATTCCATTTTATCCATCATGGATCTGAGTGGAAATGAATAGTCCAGAAGGACTCTGGGATCATATGCTAATCCCACTACTGCTGCATATGGGAGTAGTATTTGTATACCTCCCATCAAAGCAGGCAGTTTTGAGCTAAATCCTCAGCTCATTGTCATGATGCAGCAAAACTGCCAGTATTTCGGTCTTTCACAGGAAGAACCTACTGAGTTTCTAGCACAATTCTTGCAAATTGCTGACACAGTACGTGATAAGGAGGTAGATCAGGATGTATATAGATTGTTACTGTTTCCATTTGCTGTAAAAGATCAAGCTAAAAGGTGGTTAAATAACCAACCCACAGCAAGCATAAGAACATGAAAACAATTATCAGACAAATTCCTGAATCAATATTTTCCTCCAAAAAGGATGACACAGCTAAGGCTGGACATCCAAGGCTTTAAACAAGAGGATGATGAATCCCTTTATAATACCTGGGAGAGGTACAAAGGGATGCTAAGGAAATGTCCCTCTGAAATATTTTCAGAGTGGGTACAATTAGACATCTTCTACTATGGGCTTACAGAAAGAGCTCAGATATCTCTAGACCACTCAGTTGGTGGATCTATACACATGAGAAAAACTATTGAAGAGGCTCAAGAGCTTATTGATATAGTTGCTAGAAATCAGCATCTGTACATAAGTAGTGGGTCTTCCATAAAAGAAGAAGCCAAAGCAGTGTCTATTGAACTTGGTCCTCCAGAACAAGTTACTGAACTCAATCAACAATTGTGTTTTCTAACAAAACAGCTAGCAGAATTCAAGGAGATGCTACAAGACACTAAAAATGCTAATAAAAATATGGAAGCACAATTGAATCAGACAAAACAGCAGTTATCAAAGCAGATAATAGAAGAGTGCCAGGCAGTTCAATTAAGAAGTGGGAAAATATTAAACACCTCACTTCAGAGCAGCAGAAAGCTAAAAAAAGAACAACTGACAGAGGATGAGCAAAATATTATCCAAAATCCCTCTGAAGACAGTAAGAGCCCAGAGAGGAACAACTCTGGCGTTCAAACACCAGAAAAGGATGCAAGGTTGGCATTAAACACCCAACCCACGTGCAGTTCTGGCGTTCAAACGCCAGAAACAGGCAAGGAGCTGGCGTCAAACACCCAATGGAAGCTCAGTTCTAGCATTCAAATGCTAGAAACAGGTAAGAAGTTGGCGTCCAACGCCAATCAAGCTTCTAACCCTGGCATTCAAACGCCAGTGAGGGATCAGACATACACAAGTGCTGATAGCAACCCCTCTAAAAAGGCTTCTCCAACCACCTCTGTAGGAAATAAACCTGCAGCAACTAAGGTTGAGGAATGCAAAGCCAAGATGCCTTATCCTCAAAAACTCCGCCAAGAGGAGCAGAATAAGCAATTTGCTTGCTTTGTAGACTATCTCAGGACTCTTGAAATAAAGATTCTATTTGCAGAGCCACTTGAGCAAATACCCTCTTATGCCAAGTTCATGAAAGAGATCTTGAGTCATAAGAAGGATTGGAGAGAAACTGAAAGAGTTCTCCTCACTGAAGAATGCAGTGTAGTCATTCTGAAAAGCTTCCTAGAAAAGCTTAAAGATCCCGGGAGCTTTATGATACCATGCATATTAGAGGATAATTGCACCAAGACAGCTTTATGTGATCTTGGGGCAAGCATCAACCTAATACCTGCATCCACTATCAGAAAGCTTGGTTTAACTGAAGAAGTCAAACCAACCCGGATATGTCTCCAACTTGCTGATGGCTCCATTAAATACCCATCAGGCGTGATTGAAGACATGATTGTCAGGGTTGGGCCATTCGCCTTTCCCACTGACTTTGTAGTGCTGGAAATAGAGGAGCACAAGAGTGCTACTCTCATTCTAGGAAGACCTTTCCTAGCAACTGGACGAACTCTCATTGATGTCCAAAAGGGAGAAGTAACCCTGAGAGTCAATGAGGATGAGTTTAAGTTGAATGCTGTCAAAGCCATGTAGCATCCAGACACACCAAAAGACTGCATGAAAGTTGATCTTATTGACTCTTTGGTAGAGGAGATCAACATGGATGAGAGTCTCGAATCAGAGCTGGAAGACATCTTTAAATATGTTCAGCCTGATCTGGAGGATTCAGAGGAATTGAAAGAGCCTCTGAAACTTCCTCAGGAAGAGGAAAAACCTCCTAAACCCGAGCTCAAACCACAACCACCATCCCTGAAATATGCATTTCTGGGAGAAGGTGACACTTTTCCGGTGATCATAAGCTCTGCTTTAAATCCCCTGGAAAAGGAAGCGCTACTTCAAGTGCTAAGGACACATAAGACAGCTCTTGGGTGGTCCATAAGTGATCTTAAGGGCATTAGCCCAGCAAGATGCATGCACAAGATCCTATTGGAGGACGATGCTAAGCCAGTGGTTCAACCACAGAGGCGGCTAAATCCAGCCACGAAGGAAGTGGTGCAGAAAGAGGTCACCAAGTTACTGGAGGCTGGGATTATTTATCCTATTTCTGATAGCCCCTAGGTGAGCCCTGTCCAAGTTTTCCCCAAAAAGGGAGGCATGACAGTGGTTCATAATGAAAAAAATGAACTGGTTCCTACAAGAACAGTTACAGGGTGGCGCATGTGTATTGATTACAGAAGGCTCAATACAGCCACCAGAAAGGATCATTTTCCTTTACCATTCATAGACCAGATGCTAGAAAGACTAGCAGGTCATGATTATTACTGCTTTTTGGATGGCTATTTAGGTTACAACCAAATTGCAGTAGATCACCAGGATCAAGAGAAAATAGCATTCACATGTCCATCTGGAGTATTTGCCTACAGAAGGATGCCATTTGGGCTGTGTAATGCACCTGCAACCTTTCAGAGATGCATGCTCTCTATTTTCTCTGATATGGTGGAAAAATTTCTGGAAGTCTTCATGGATGACTTCTCAGTATATGGAAACTCATTCAGCTCCTGTCTTGATCACCTGACACTGGTTCTTAAAACATGCCAAGAGACTCACCTGGTTTTAAACTGGGAAAAATGTCACTTTATGGTGACTGAAGGGATTGTCCTTGGGCATAAGATTTCGAACAAGGGAATAGAGGTGGATCAAGCTAAGGTGGAGGTAATTGAAAAATTACCACCACCTGCCAATGTTAAGGCAATCAGAAGCTTTCTAGGGCATACAGGATTCTATAGGAGGTTTATAAAGAATTTTTCAAAAATTGCAAAATCCCTGAGCAACCTGCTAGCTGCTGACACGCCATTTGTGTTTGACACAGAGTGTCAGCAGGCGTTTGAAACTCTGAAAGCTAAGCTGGTCACAGCACCAGTTATTTCTGCACCAGACTGAAAATTACCATTCGAACTAATGTGTGATGCCAGTGATCATGCCATTGGTGCAGTATTCGGGTAGAGGCATGACAAGCTTCTGCATGTCATTTATTATGCTAGCCGTGTTTTAAATTATGCCCATAAAAATTACACAACCACAGAAAAAGAATTGCTTGCAGTGGTTTATGCCATTGACAAATTTAGATCATACTTAGTAGGATCAAAAGTGATTGTGTACACTGACCATGCTGCTCTTAAATATCTACTTACAAAGCAGGATTCAAAACCCAGGCTCATAAGATGGGTGCTACTTCTGCAAGAGTTTGATATAGAAATAAGAGACAGAAAAGGGACAGAAAACCAAGTGGCTGATCATCTGTCCCGGATAGTACCAGTAGAAGGGGCGTTCTTTCCCTCTATTGAAATCTCCGAAACCTTTCCGGATGAGCATTTGTTCGCCATTCAGGAAACACCGTGGTTTGCAGACATTGCAAACTATAAAGCTGCAAGGTTCATACCCAAGGAGTACAACAGGCAACAAAAGAAAAAATTAATTACTGATGCAAAGTACTACTTGTAGGATGAACCCTATCTCTTCAAGAGATATGCAGACGGAATAATCCGAAGGTATGTGCCTAGAGAAGAAGCACAGAAGATCTTATGGTATTACCATGGGTCACAATATGGAGGTCATTTCAGAGGTGAGCAAACAGCCACCAAAGTCCTCCAATGTGGCTTCTACTGGCCTACCCTCTATAGAGATTTCCGAGAGTTTGTATGTAACTGTGACAGCTGCCAGAGATCTGGTAATCTGCCTCATGGTTACGCCATGCCTCAACAAGAAATCTTGGAGATTGAGTTGTTTGATGTATGGGGTATTGACTTCATGGGGCCTTTCCCACCATCATACTCAAACACTTATATTCTGGTTGCAGTCGACTATGTATCCAAATGGGAAGAGGCCATTGCCACACCCACTAATGATACTAAGACAGTGCTGAAGTTCCTCTAGAAACATATCTTCAGCAGGTTTGTGTCCCTAGAGCACTAATTAGTGATGAGGGCACTCATTTCTGCAACAAACAGCTTTACTTTGCTATGGTCCAGTATGGAATTAGTCACAAGGTGGCAACTCCATATCATCCACAGACAAACAGGTAAGCTGAAGTCTCTAATAGAGAACTAAAAAGAATCCTGGAACGGACTGTAAGTACCCGTAGACAGGATTGGGCGAGAAGCTTGGATGATGCTCTGTGGGCTTATAGAACAACATTCAAGACTCCTATAGGGACCTCTCCATACCAGCTTGTGTATGGTAAGGCCTGCCATCTGCCCGTGGAACTAGAACATAAGGCCTACTAGGTAACCAGATTCCTAAACTTTGATGCCAGATTAGCTGGAGAAAAAAGATTGCTCCAACTAAATATACTGGAGGAATTCAGACTCATTACTTTCGAAAATGCCAAGCTTTACAAAGAAAAAGCAAAAAGGTGGCATGATAGAAAGCTGTCATCTAGAGTCTTTGAACCAGGACAGAAGGTTCTGCTGTTTAACTCTAGGCTCAGGCTATTCCCCGGGAAAGTAAAATCCCGGTGGAGGGGGCCATATGTGATTACAAGTGTGTCACCATATGGCTATGTGGAGCTTCAAGACATTGATTCTAATAAGAAGTTCATTGTTAATGGACAGAGAGTCAAGCATTATCTTGAAGGTAATGTTGAGCAAGAGTGCTCAAGGCTGAGGATAGATTAAAAGCTCAGCAAGGTCCAGCTAACGACAGTAAAGAAGCGCTTGCTGGGAGGCAACCCAGCCATTAGAAAAGCTTTTTATTTATTTATTTATTTATTTTTAAGTATACAAGTTTAATATAAATAATCTTCAAGGTAAAGAATCAATTGCATAAGTTCACAGGGTTACAGAAGGATTCAGAATGCAAAACAGGGAGAAGGAGCTCACTGGCAAGAAAACGCCAGTAAGAGGTATAATTGGGCGTTAAACGCCCAAAAGAAGCATCTACTGGGCGTTTAACGCCAGTAATGATACCTTTTTGGGCATTAAATGCCAGAATGGGCACCATTCTGGGCGTTTAACGCCATACTTGCAGCATCCTAGGCGTTCAGAAAAACGCCCAGTGATGAAAGATTTCTAGCGTTTAACGCCAGCTAGAAGCAATAGCTGGGCGTTAAACGCCCAAAAGAGGCTACAGATGGGCGTTAAATGCCCAAAACAAGCAGCAGTTGGGCGTTTAACGCCAGGATTGTGGAGGGGAGGAAGTTCTTGTTCCCAACTTGGATTTTTTTTAAAAATTTCATATCTCCAACCATTTTTCTTGCATAAACATGTTCCATACTTTCTTTTTTTTTTCAAACTTTTTTTCCAAAAATTTTTAAAATATCTTAATCCTAAAATTAAATCTTTCTCAATTCTTCTTCAACCTTTTCTCAAATCTTTTTCAAAACAAATCTATCTTTTTCAACATTCTTTTTTTTTCAAACTCATCAATATCTTTTTCAAATCTTCACAATATTTTTAGAACAAATCTATCTTTTTCAAATATCTTTCATATCTTTTCAATTTTAAACTACATCTTTTCCTATCTTACTTATCTTTTTCCAAATCATATTTTTTATCATATCTTTTTAAAAGATTTTCGAAAACCCACCCCCTTCCCTTTAAATTCTCGTTTGGCCTCCCCTCTCTTCCACAATTCGAACTTGGCTCTCCCTCTATCCCTCTCCTTTCTTTTCTTTTGCTTGAGGACAAGCAAAAACTCTAAGTTTGGTGTGTTTATCCGTGATCACTAAGCCAATACCCACCAAGATCATGGCTCCTAAGGGAAAACAAACCAACTCAAGAGGCAAGAAAGAGAATATTCCAAAACCACTTTGGAATCAAGGGAAGTTCTTAACCAAAGAACATTCAGACCATTACTACAAAATAATGGGTCTAAGGTCAGTGATCCCGGAAGTTATATTCGATCTGAAAGAAAACGAATATCCGGAGATCCAAGAGCAAATTCGAAACAGGAGCTGGGAAGTCCTAGCTAATCCTGAAACAAAGGTGGGAAGAAACATGGTTCAGGAATTCTACTCTAATCTGTGGCAAACAGACAGGCAGAGAATAGCTGGAACCGCATTCTATGACTATCGAACTCTGGTCAGAGGGAAGATTGTTCACACCCACCCTGACAAAATAAGGGAGATCTTCAAGCTTTCTCAACTGCAAGATGACCCAGACTCCTTTAATAGGAGAATGATGAGACCAAATCAGAGCTTGGACAAAATCCTAGAGGACATATGCCTCCCTGGAGCCAAATGGACAACCAACACAAAGCGTGTCCCAAACCAACTCAAAAGAGGAGATCTCAAACCAGTCGCCAGAGGCTGGCTGGACTTTATTAGGTGCTCTATACTGCCCACTAGCAACCGCTCTGAAGTCACCATCAAAAGAGCAGTGATGATCCATTGCATTATGCTGGAAAAAGAAGTGGAAGTTCATTAGCTGATTTCTTGTGAGCTTTACAAAATTGCAAACAAGAACTCCAAAAATGCCAAATTGGCTTATCCAAGCTTGATCTCCCTGTTATGTAAAGATGCTGGAGTAAAGATGGGAGTAGATGAGTATATTTCAGTTGAGCAACCAATCACCAAAAAGTAAATGGAAGGACAAGTGCAGGACGATCCCATCAAGAGGAGAGCACAGGAATTCCTCCCGGAAATTCCTCAATTTGAATACTGGGGGCACCTAGAAGCATCTATCACCAAGTTGCAAGAAGCTATGGATCAACTGAAGGAAGAACAGCAAAATCAAAACAGCATGCTCTACAATCTGCTTAGGGAACAAGAAGAGCAAGGGCGTGAACTGAAGGAACTGAAGCGCCAGAAGCTATCTCTTGAAGGGCCAAGCACCCCACAAACTAAAGAGGCATCTACCTCCCAAAGCAAAGGTTGTTGAGTCCTAACTCTATGATAACCTGTTATCTATTTTAAGAATATATGAGTCTTAGAATTAGAGTCATTTGTCTTTATATCTTTAATTTCCTTTCTTTTATTACTAATTGTCTGCTTTTTATGCCTATTTTATATTATTTCTATTAAATAATGAATAAAGATTAGAGTCTATGGCTTAAGGTTATGAATGTCCTATGAATCCATCACCTTTCTTAAATGAAAAAATGTTTTAATTACAAAAGAACAAGAAGTACATAATTCCGAATTCATCCTTAAAACTAGTTTAATTATTTTGATGTGGTGACAGTACTTTCTGTTTTCTGAATGAATGCTTGAACAGTGCATATGTCTTTTGAAATTGTTGTTTATGAATGTTAAATATGTTGGCTCTTGAAAGAATGATGAAAAAGGAGACATGTTATTTGATAATCTGAAAAATCATAAAAATGATTCTTGAAGCAAGAAAAAGCAGTGAATACAAAAGCTTGCAAAAAAAAAAGAAAAGAAAAAGAAAAAGAAAAAGAAAGAGCAAGCAGAAGAAGCCAAAAGCTCTTTAAACCAAAAATCAAGAGCAAAAAGCCAATAACCCTTAAAACTAAAAGGCAAGGGTAAAAAGGATCCAAGGCTTTGAGCATCAATGGATAGGAGGGGCTAAAGGAATAAAATCCTGGCCTAAGCGGCTAAACCAAGCTGTCCCTAACCATGTGCTTGTGGCGTGAAGGTGTCAAGTGAAAACTTGAGACTGAGCGGTTAAAGTCGAGGTCCAAAGCAAAAAGAAGAGTGTGCTTAAGAACCCTAGACACCTCTAATTGGGGACTCTAGAAAAGCTGAGTCAAAATCTGAAAAGGTTCACCCAGTTATGTGTCTGTGGCATTTATGTATCTGGTGGTAATACTAGAAAATAAAGTGCTTAGGGCCACGGCCAAGACTCATAAAGTAGCTGTGTTCAAAAATCAACATACTGAACTAGGAGAATCAATAACACTATCTGAACTCTGAGTTCCTATAGATGTCAATCATTCTGAACTTCAATGAATAAAGTTAGATGTCAAAACTATTCAAGAGGCAAAAAGCTATGAGTCCCGCTCATCTGATTGGAGCTAAGTTTCATTGATACTTTGGAACTTATAGTATATTCTCTTCTTTTTATCCTATTTGATTTTCAATTGCTTGGGGACAAGCAACAATTTAAGTTTGGTGTTGTGATGAGCGGATAATTTATACGCTTTTTGGCATTGATTTTACATAGTTTTTAGTATGATTTAGTTAGTTTTTACTATGTTTTTATTAGTTTTTATGCAAAATTCACATTTCTGGACTTTACTATGAGTTTGTGTGTTTTTTTGTGATTTCAGGTATTTTCTGGCTGAAATTGAGGGACTTGAGCAAAATCTAATTCAGAGGCTGAAAATGGACTGCAGATGCTGTTGGATTCTGACCTCCCTGCACTCGAAATGGATTTTCTGGAGCTACAGAAGTCCAAATGGTGCGCTCTCAATTATGTTGGAAAGTAGACATCCAGAGCTTTCCAGAAATATATAATAGTCCATACTTTGCCCGAGTTTAGATGACGCAAACTGGTGTTCAACGCCAGTTCTCTGCCCTATTTTGGCGTTAAACGCCAGAAACAGGTTACAAGTTGGAGTTAAACGCCCAAACCAGGTTACAACCTGGTGTTTAACTCCAGAAATAGCCTAGACACGTGTAAAGCTCAAGTCTCAGCCCCAGCACACACCAAGTGGGCCCCGGAAGTGGATTTCTGCACTATCTATCATAGTTTACTCATTTTCTGAAAACTTAGGTTATTAGTTTAGTATTTAAACAACTTTTAGAGATTTATTTTGTACCTCATGACATTTTCACGTTTTACATTGTATCTCTACGGCATGAGTCTCTAAACTCCATGATTGGGGGTGAGGAGCTCTACTATGTCTCGATGAATTAATGCAATTACTTCTGTTTTCTATTCAATCACGCTTGTTTCTGTTCTAAGATACTCGCTTGTATTTAACCGTGATGAATGTGATGATCAGTGATACTCATCATCATTCTCAACCTATGAACGCATGCCTGACAACCACTTCCATTCTACCTTAGATTGAGTGGGTATCTCTTAGCCTCTTGGTTCATGATCAGAGTCTTCGTGGTATAGGCTAGAATTATTGGCGGCCATTCCTGAGATCCGAAAAGTCTAAACCTTGTCTATGGTATTCCGAGTAGGATCTGGGATGGGATGACTGTGACAAGCTTTAAACTCACGAGTGTTGGGCGTAGTGACAGACGCAAAAGGATCAATGGATCCTATTCCGGCATGAGTGAGAACCGACAGATGATTAGTCGTGCGGTGACAACGCATTTGGACCATTTTCACTGAGAGGATGGATGGTAGCCATTGACAACGGTGATCCACCAACATACAGTTTGCCATGGAAGGAGACCTGCGTGCGTGAAGAAGAAGACAGTAGGAAAGCAAAGATTCGGAAGACAGAGCATCTCCAAATCCTCAATCTGTTCTCCATTACTGTATAACAAGTATCATTTATTTTATGCTATTTACTTTTCATAAATATAATCACTCTTATCATTGATTTTCTAACTAAGAATTACAAAATAACCATAGCTTGCTTCAAGCCAACAATCTCCGTGAGATCGACCCTTACTCACGTAAGGTATTACTTGGACGACCCAGTGCACTTGCTGGTTAGTGGTACGAGTTGTGAAAAGTGTGATTTACAATTCGTGCACCAGAAAGCTGAACCATATGGGGTCTTCCACTTGAGTCGCCCTTCAAGCCCCACAATCTTCAAAGTTAATTGTCACCATCTGAAGCTTTATCATGGAGAGAAGATGAAAACTAACAAAGAGGTTGAGGTGTTCCTTCTAGAGGATGCACCTGAAGGCGAAGAGATTTGAGCTCATGACCGTCCAACTTAAGGATGTTAAAAAAAAGTGCTAGGTGGGAGACACCCCACCATGGTATGATCTTCCATTGTACATAGTTTCTTGCATATAGTTTTGTGATTGCTTGATTTTGTGAGTCTGTTTAATTATGCTTGATTTTGTTTGATTTTTGTTGAGATGCTCATGAGGATTCCATTGATCTTGGTTTGGTTGAATTGGAATGTTGAAGAAATGCTTAATCTTGAGTGTTGCATGAAGTTTTGAGTGTTTTTGAACTATTTAGCTTGCATGCCTGCCAAGATTGTGTTATAATTGCCCTTCCTTATGTTTATGAAAAAAAAGGGGTGTCCACGCGTAAGTGTGGACGACGCGTACGCGTCGACTGCACTTCCGCAACTATTGGTACAAAAACCTGAGAGTTGTGCGAGAATTGTGCTAGAAATGTGCCCAACGCACAACCCCTACCACGCGTGTGCATCGGATGATGCCTACGCGTCCTTGACACTTTTTTCGCAACCCACGCGTATCCTGGTACAAAATCTAGAGAGTTGTGTGAAATTTGTGTGAAAACTGTGCGGAGAGCACGTCGCCCACGCGTCGGTTTCCATCCTCACCATCCACGCGTGTACGTCGCCGAGGCGTACGCGTCATTTGCCTTGCAGCCAACTCCTAATACAAATTTCAGAGAGTTGTGCGAACTTCATGCTGACTCTGTATGCAACGCAAAACTGTTCCCATGCGTGCGCGTCACCCGATGCATACGCGTCGTCTCCCATTACTGCTACCCACGCGTATGCGTAGGGGACGCTTGTGCGTCACTACTCTTTTCCAATCATCCACGCGTACGCGTGGATGAGGCGCACGCGTCGCGTCCCAGACGTAGCTGATATGCAGTACGCATTGTTTTCAATTCTTTATTTAGTTTCCTTCTTCTATTCCTTTTTCATTTCTTCTTCCCTCTTTCTACCACCTTCTCTCCGCCCAATACCATCGGCGAATTCATCCACCGGCGACCACTACCTCCGGTGGTCCCATTTTTCTTTATCCTCTTGTCCTTTTCCTCTCCTCTTTCTTCATCTTCTCCTTTTCTCACTATACTCAACCTCACTTTCTCCCTCTTTCAAGTTTTCTCATCTCTTCGTTCTCTTTTGTTTCTTTTTCCAATTTTTCTTTACTATTGCATTTGATTAGTTTACTCTCTTTCTTTTGGTTACATTTTAATGGCTGTTTGTTTGTTTGTTTGTTCCCTCTTATTTCTTTTCTTCCCTTTTATTTTCTTATATGGGTGTTGAATCTCATTTACTTTTGAATTGGTGGATTCTTTTATCTCTCTTAGCTTGTTGTGCTATGGTAGATAACATTCTATTTTAGGGCATATTTTCCTTGAGATTATCAATCTTGCTTGTTATTTACAACTTGCACTACATGAGCATTGAGCATCACTTCCATGATTTTTCATCTTCAATGGCTCATTGTTTATGATTTGCTATGCTTGTAGCATCATGTAAGAATGGGTGGTTCAATGCTCTCTAACCCCATATTCTTCAATTTCTAGCCTTCATTATCTTGGAGTAAGTTGAGAAAAAAGGTCTTCCTATGACCCCCACCATTCTTGCATGTGTCTGTCATTGTTGTTATCGATGCTTGAGTTTATTCTTCTCATGCTTTGTAATCGCATGCCTCTCTCACTCTTGCATCTCATGCTAGTGATATGCCTCCATGAGCATTTTGTTGTCTTGCTTACATGTTGCAGCTGTCATGTCTTCAAGACGCTTTATTCTTTTGTGGCATAAACCTTCACTTGCATGAGATGCAAGAGTGAGAGAGGTTCTTGTCTCTCCGAACTTAATGTTTTTCTCTTTTCTTTCTTTTTAGGATGGTCACCAAAAAAGAAAGGAAAAAACCTCCAAAAAGTCGTCTACAAGGAGAGCAACTCAAAGAACAACCGTCAAGGCACAAACTTCCTCGAAGGCCAACCCACTTGCTAAGCGGTTCAAGAGCTCTAGCCGCATTGATGGGGCAGAAAAGGAAGTTCTCGCAAGATTCACTAACCCAACTACGGCGGAAACTGACAATCTGAGTCCACCTCAGATCATGGTAAAGAAGTAATCAAGAGGTGAACAAGGAGATGTCCTTGTCTCACCATCCTATGGCCATTGCGAGTAACACTTTCGGACCCACTCCGTTCATCATTGATAGCACCGAGGACGGTGCAAATTTCTAAGTGTGGGGAGGTCGTTTACTAACTTCCGTAGGTAACATCCCTTTCTTTTCAACACCCATAATTTTAATTTTTCTTTTGTTAATTAGGATGAGTTGCAAGGCTAGTTTTTGTTTTTGAACACTTTTTGCATGGTAGTTGTTCTTGTGAGGACTACTTGGTTAGGGTGATGAATTCTTTTCCAAGGAATTATTTTTAGGGTACCCTACCAATTTAGAAATTTTTTTGTGTTAAGCTTGCTTGAAGAATTTATTTTGGAACATGGTTTTTGAGCTAAGAACACACAACCTTGTAAGTTTTGAGCCTAATTGATTGGTTGCATCTTATCAACCAATATATCTTGTTTTGGTGTGTGTTGTTCTCTCTAAGATTGTGATCCTTGTCTTGCTTAATTCTATATTTCCATTGTTTGGTGTATGCATGCATATATATGATTGAGGCCTTTGTTTCACTAAGCTTACATACCCATATGGCCTTACCCTTCATCATCCTTTGCAAATCAATGTTGAGCCTATTTAACCCCATTTGTTCTTCATTTTAGCACATCACTAACTCTAAGTAAAAGACAATGAATACCCCTGATTTGAATCCTTGGTTAGCTTAGACTAGTGAGAAGAGTGTACATGATTTAAGTGTGGGGAAATTGGGGTGGGAAATATTTTGTTTGTGAATTGGGTATGTTATACTTTTTATAAAAAAATGTGAAAAAGAGTTGGGCGCATGTTCATACATTCAATGTCTTAATCATATGCATTGATCTCTCATATATAGTACCCACCACAAGAATAAAAGAAAAAGAAAAACAAATAATAATAACAATAACAATAACAATAACAATAACAATAATGAAAAGAAAAAAATATAATAAAAAGAAGAAAAAGAAAAAGAAAATAAAATAGCAATAAAAAGGGGACAAAATGCCCCAAAGTAAGTGGTGATAGCAATGCATATGTATTGTACTCAAATTTGGGATGCATGAACATGTGGCAAAAGATAGTCAATGGGTATTTAGGATTTGTACTTTTAATTACATGGATTGTTTTAGGTTAGGTGGGAAGTTTAGGTTAATCAAGGATTCAATTTTAGTCCACTTGACCAAATACAATCCTACCTTCACCCTAACCCCATTACAACCCTTGAAAAGACCTCTTGGTATGTGTATTCATGCATTAAACATATGTTGATTGTTAGAAGAAGAGCAAGCCTTAGAAAGCAAGATTAGTAGAGAATTGAGTGGATCGACCCTATGCACTTGAGCGACTAGAGCAGATACACTTCCAGTGAGGGTTTGATGCTCAACTCCTCGTTCCCGGCTTTCACAAGCTCTCTTCATGCAAGTTATGTACACTCCACTTTGATATTGGAATTGGTAGAGTTCATGAATTATCTTGTCATTTTAGCCCTATGTGCTCATACATGTTCTTGCGCTGGAAGTTGATTCACTTTTGACTAAGTAGATAGAAGCATTCGCATTAGTTGCATTCATGTAGGTAAATTGCATTACATAAACCTCACTCTCCTATGACTCTTTGGTCTTTTCATTTCTTTTAGCATGAGGACATGCTTGGCTTAATTGTGGGGAGGTTTGATAAATCCCAATTTTAGGGTTTATCTTGTGTAGAATTTGGGGGGGTTTCATCAATATTCTTTCACACTTATTCATATAAAATGCATAATTTTATGTCTCCTTCCTTATTTTGGTTCATGGTTGAAAATATGCTTCTTTGACCTTAAAATGCTATATTTTAATCCTCTTCTATTACCATTCGATCCCGTGATATGTTTGTTAAGTGATTTCAGAGTTTATAGGGCAAGAATGGCCTAGAAGAGAGAAAGAAAGCATCCACAAGTGGAAGGAACATGAAGAATGGAGCTTTGGAGAATTGGCTGCGACGCGCATGCGTGGCCGACGCGCATGCGTGGCCGACGCGCACGTGTGGGAGCATGTTGCTGGGATTGGCGCGCAAAAGTTGACGCATTCGCATGGCTGAGCAAAAATTCCATCGACGCGTACGTGTGCCTGACGCATACGCGTGGCTTGCAAAACTTAGATGACGCGTACGCGTGGCCGACGCGCACGCGTGACGCTCGGCACGTGACTTCATTATTGAAATCGTGGCTGACAATTTCTGAAGAGCTCTAGGCCCAATCTGAGATGAATTCTAGAGGGAAAAGACCCAAGGAACCAAGGAGGAAGGGGGGATTCACACATTAGGGAAATTTTTAGCTAGTTTTTGAGTTTATGATTCTAGAGAGAGAAACTCTCACTTCTCTCTAGGTTTTAGCCTTCTCAATTTCAATTTCACTTGGATCTTTTGGTTAGATCTATTTTGAATTCAATTTTACATTGCTTTAATTTGTAGATCTCATTCTTCTACTCTCATTATAGTGTTCTTGTTACTCTAGTTATTTTGGATCTTGGATTTGGATCTTGTTTACATTGATTTCTATTAATGCATTGAGGAATTTTATGTTCATTGTTGTTAATTGCTTTATTGTTGTTAATTGTTTGTAGTAGATAGCTTTAGTTTGAATTCTCTTTTCTATTTCATAATGTCTTTCATTATTGCTCACCAAGTGTTTGAGAAAATGTCAATTGTAGTTATGGAGTAGATTTTCACTCTTGGTTTGGGGGTTGGGTAATTGGAGACACTTGAATTATCAAAGTCTTTTGTTGATTGGTAATTGGAAATTGCTAGTTGATTTGAATGTCACTAAAGCTAGTCTTTGCTTAGGATTTGACTAGGACTTGTGGACTCAAATTAATTATCTCCACTTGACTTTCCTTCATAGTTAGAGGTTAACTAAGTGGAGCAATAGCCAATTATTGTCACAATTGATGGAGGCAATAATGATATATAGGAATTCCAATTCTCACCCCTAGCCATGGATTTTATATTGATTGATTGTCATTCACCCTTGTTAGTTTAATTTTTTGGTTTCCTTAGTCCAATTATTAGTTGCTCATTGTTTTACTTCAAGTTCATTTACTTTTCTTGTGTTCAACTCCAAAATACCAAGAGAACTTCTAATCAATGACGTGCATCTTAGGGCAACTCCTAGGAAGAACGACCCGGGACTCTACTCTCGGTTATTGATTTTGAATTGTGGTGACACATTTTCTAAATTTGGTACGGGATAGCTTGTTGGTTTAAACTATACTCACGACGAAATTTCATTGGTAAATTCTATACCAACAAATATCTCACATCACCTATCCATTTACAATTATCCTTGCGAGTGCGACACAATTTTCTGTTTATGCTTTTATTTAGTTTATTCTTCAAGATTCCTAAATATGAACTCTTTCAACTATATTTATGTACGTATTTTATTTTTAGATGTCGTAATACCTCATCATTTTTGCTTTACAACTTAAACGTAAGGTTCTGTGTAGTAGAGTATTACATAAATCAAATAAATTTTATAATTTAAAAATTTCGTCATCAACTAAAGGATTTTTTTGTATATTTACTTACAATTATTATTTTACCACCATAAAATAAAGTATAAATCAATTCAATACATGCATACTAGAAATGTTATTCACTTACTCTAGAAGCTGAGCACTTGGATAAACTATGACGTCGCTAGTTTTCCTAACAAACTAAAATCTCAGGACTTAATTTTAAATTTTAAAGAATTAGTTTTGCTAACAAACTATTATCTTAGCCGTGCCCAAACTAATTTTCCTATTTTTTTATTATGATATTAAAATGTAGTTAAAATAGTATTTATCTTTTGTTAAGTTTGACTTTTAAAGCAATCTAAATGGTTATAAAATCATGCATTTTGAGTAAGGCTATATATATAAAGGTGCCATCTACTGTAAAGATGCATCTTTACAGATTTTTGTGCAAAAAAGCGTGTCACTAAAAAGTGTTGCTTAAAGAGAAAGTATTACCCTTAATCGTTAACTTGGCTCTGATACCAATTTTTTAACATTCGACTTTTCTTTCTTTTTTCGAAATTAATTCTTCATATTTTACTTCAAATAAGATTATAATTTGTATAGATTCAATTGGTGGTGCAAATTTATAATCTAAAGTATTGATCATTTCTATTATTTTTCTTGTGTGATTTATTATTAGTCCTTTATTTATAATTCTTATTTTTATAGTTTTTCAATCTTGTTTTAGTTTATAATATTCTTTTTTGCATGGATTATTGTATATAAAATCTTTTATCTATTTGTCTTTTTCTTTAATATAATTTCTCAAATCCTCAAGAACTTCTTTTATTTCTACACTTTCTGTTGTTTCTAAATATCTTTTTAATTTTTCAACTTCATTCTCCATTTTTTCTTTCAACAGTTTTAATTCTTTTAAGTCATAATATGGTTTTCCAGGCATTTATAAATTTTTTAAGTTTAATTCCATCTTGTTTATATTTATTCTTATTTCTATCCTTTTTATTATAAGGTCATCAATTTCGATCTGAAGATTATTTAATTCCCTTTTATATTCCTTTATTTTACTTTTTAATTTTTTCGCCCTTTTTCTTTTTATTTTATTTTCTGGTTTTTCAGTCTTTCTATGCTTCATTATTTATTTTAGAATTTCTGCAAACTCTATCATCGATTCATCACTATTTTCCAGAGATTCTATTAATTTCTCTAGCTCTTCAACTTCTCTTTTCAACTTGTCATAAATTATTTTTAGAGCTTTAAATGCCCTTTGATTTATTCCAGAAAACTGTAAATAATTTAAACAATTTTCTCTTTCAAAGAGCTCTTGTTTCTTGTCTTGATAAGTTACATATATTTCTTCTTTATTTATTGTCATAATTTAGTGTTTAGGGTTTCATTAACTTTTCGACCTTTTTTGTTAATTCTTTTATTTCAGAATTTTCTTCTTTAATTTTTAACTTAGATAGACTTAAAGGGCTATTAATTTTAGATTCTCTTATTTGGAAATTCGATGAAACTAATTTTCCTGATGGTTCTTTTAATAATAGAACTGGGTTTTCAATAGCTTTATATTTTGGTATTTCTATTTTTACAATTTTCTGAAATAATTCATCGACATAAATTCTTTCTCTGTTTTTAAATATTATACTATGATGGCTATTTGTTAAAGCATAATTTATTGCATATGTAATTGAAAATGGTTCATCGTCTTGTTCCATTAGATTTTTTCTGTGAAATTTATAAGCCAAACTTATAGATCTACCAAGGTTTTCAGTTGATAAAGGTATAGCATATCCAAGATAGGCGTTGAATTTAACATTTACATTTTCCAGGTTTCCATGAACAATTCCGATTATTTGATCTATTGGGTCATCAGTAATTCTTTTGTCACAGATTGCTAAGCTTATTGGTGAATTAATTCCTTTCATATATGTAGATTTGATTAAGACTTGTATAGTACTAATATGAATCCATCCAATTTTAGATCTTTTTTGTTGATCCTTAATTTTCTCAATCTGTTTACTCAATTCTTCATCATTTATCAAAGCTATTTCAAGTTCTCCATTAGCGGATTTTATCTTTATAGGGGCTTCAAGTTGAATTTTTCCATAGTATACTATATTTTTTCTATTAAAAACTTCTTTTAAGAGATTTTGTTTATTAAAATTTTCATTTGATTTAAGATTTAATTCTATTTTTAGAACAGCCTGTTTTTCATTATCTAATAAAGCAGTTAATCTATAATAATCAGATTCTTCTGTTAATTCTAAACTTTCTAAATAATTCATAAATGAAAGACTAGGATGAATATGTACCTTTCTGGAGAAAAACTTCCTTTATTTAGTATATTTTACATAAGGTGTTTTTATCTCCAGAGGGGAGATTGTAGATGCTAACTCCAGAGGGGAGTTTAGAATTATTTTTCCCTAAGGGAATTCTTCTTCAGACTATAGAATCGCCTTGGCCACTTCCTCCTTGCTCTCCTAGCATATGAGTACTCTTAGCCTCCTGCTTTCTAATGTCTGATGCTTTTACAATTGCCTAAGCAACCTATTTATAATAGTTGGGTTTGATGGACAATTCCCATCCTTACCCTTCTTATGATGTCATTGCTTACGTCATTGTTTTGTTCTCTTGCACCAGCTACATTGTTGGTGCTCTATGACCTAAGTGCTTACGTCACTATGCAATAATGTTAAGAGATGCTTCAGATGCACTGTCCACCTCTTTTATCATGTGACCCTCAGATGCATTGTCTTCTTCCTTCATCATGTGAGTTAATTCCGTTTCATTATTGCTTTCTTCAGATATCTCTGAGGCACATAGCTGGCACTTATGGTCTTCTCTGTCTTTTATCAAATAGCAGAGATTCCTCTTTATCCCTTCAGGGAGCTTTTCTAAAAGTCCAGATAAGTTGTAGAATGCTGATTCAAATTCCACCAAGAGTCTCATCTCTCTTTCTTCAATTTCATTTCTTTTACTGGACACAAGCAGAGTATTTCTACTTTTATAATTAATCCTTGTGTGGGATTCCTTCGTTATTTTTTGAGTTCTTTCAAAGACCCTTGCTAATGTGCTGGCTAACCTTCCTTCATGACTGTAAATCGTTAAGTCTTGAATCTGATCAATTGGTTGAAAATTTCCTGGGAAGACGGACATAAATATTACTTGGTGTGCTAGAACCAAGCATTCTTCTTCTTCATTAAAAATAGGTTGACTGTTTGTAAATTTTAGGGATATATCCCTTGGATTTACATTGTCAATCATATTTTTAAATCTCTTTACTGCATCAACGAATCCTGCAGGAAACTCACTAATAATTTTTAGATCATTAAAAATTAAAATTGTATCAATTAATCCATATTGGAAAAACTGATAGGTGTCAGATGGGGAAGCATCTGGAAATATAACGAGCTTTGTTAGCTGTTCTTTGGCAATAGGATAATATCCCAAAATTGCCCTTTTTTCTTCAGTCCAATTCAGGACTATGTTAAGGGTTTCTCTGAGATTTGATCTACAGACCCTTTTCTTTTCCTTGATTTCAGCCCTTGTAGGAATGTTTCTTATTATCCATGTTCTCTGGGTTTGAATTGGAGCTTTATCTGCTCTTTTTAGAGTTTGCTCTGGATGGAGAGCTTCATATTCCCTGAAGGATTCCTTTGCCTCTTCCAGTGTTAGAAACCCTCCTTTATGAATTATCCTTGATTGATGCGTAAATGGTGCTGCTTTTTCCCAGGCATCATATACTCCTTTCATGGGGCCATTATAAATTACATAATATTTTTTATCTTGGGTGGATTTTTTAATGATTTCAGCAATTGTTTTATTTTCTGAAATTTTTTCTTCACCTGATTTGTCCACCACGCTTAGCTGGCTGAACTCTGATGGTTTTGCTTGTTGTGTTGATTTCATTGTTTTGATGGCCTTCTTGAGAGATTGGATCTGTGTCCTTATTTGCTGACAATGCTTGCATTTTTCGAGTTCTTGCTCATATTTTTGAATTTCTTGATCTAATGTGTTGTAGACGAACTCCATTCTCTTGTTAGTGTATCTGCAATAACATTTTTGTCACCCTTAATATATTCAATTTTTATTGGATATTGTAACAAAAATAATTGCCATCTTACCAATCGTCCATGATTATAATCAACTTTTAAATTATATCGTATGAAACCTGTTAGGTACCTTGAATCTGTCCTTAAAGTAAATTCTCTGGGTAGTAAATCAATTTTCCATTTCTTAAGAGATTTAATTGCTGCTAGAGTTTCCTTTTCATGAGTGGTATATCTCTGTTCTGTTGGAGTAAAAGTCCCTTAAATATACCTGCAAAGTAATTCCTTTGGGGAATCTTTAGAATCTAGTGATTCTTTTTCTTGTTCCAAACTTTTTATAGCTTTCTTAGCTTTTAGACATCCTGACCAGGTTATGTCTGAAGCATCTGTTTCTACTATTAAGTAGTCATTTTCTTCTGGAATATAAAGTTCTGGAAGTTTTTCACATAATTCTTTAATCTTTTGAATTTGCATACTATCTTTTTCATCCTATTTCCATTCTTTTTTAGTACTTATTTTTGGAAATAAGCTTTTAGTGTATTCTGTTATATTCTTTAAAAATCCTTGATCAGAAATATAATTTATACACCCTAAAAATCTTTGTAATTGTTTTATATCTTCTATTTTATTAGGAAATAAATTTACCTTTTCTAGGACATTTGGCTGAAGTTTTAGCTTTCCTTGAGTGGATAGAATTAATCCAAGAAACTCTATTTCTTGTTTTGCTATGCTTGCTTTCTTTTTGCTAAGAACTAATCATTTTTCTTTACATCTTTCTAAAACTATTAATAGTTTTTGAAGATGATCTTCTCTATCCTGTTTTGTAAAAATTAGTATATCATCAATGTACACTAAAACAAATTCATTTAAATCTTTTAGATTTTCTTTTAGATTTTCTTCCATAAATCTTTGATAAATACCTGGGGCTTGTTTTAATCCGAATGGTAATACATTCCATTCATTGAGCAACACACTTGTTGATTCTTTTGTTGGGCAAGTAAAAGCAGTTAATTTCTTTGTTTCTTCGTCTAAACGAAGTTGCCAATATCCTGATTTTGCATCAAGAGATGAAAACCAAGTTGCTCCTTTGATTTTTTCTAAAATAGAATCTTTTCTTGGAAGTTTATGAGCATCACCAATAGTTGCTTCATTCATCTTCTTATAGTTAATAACCATTCTTCGTTTTCCCCTTTTAATTTCATTATTGTTTTTGACATAAAAGGCTGGAGCCGCATGAGGACTTTTACTTAATCTTATAATTCCTTTTTCCAAAAGATCTCTACATTCTAGTGAAAACTCTTCTCTATCTCTTGCGGAATAAGGAATTTTATTTGGAACATTTATCTCCTTTATAGGATCTTTTAATTTAATACTTACTAATTCGTTATTTGTATTTTTAATATCTAAAGGATTTTCAGCCCAAATTTCATCCAAAAGTTGTTCTATCTTTATTTCAAGATTATTTTTTGGGATATTTATCTGAAAGTATAAATTTAAATAACATGTCTCTAATATAGAAAATATTTTGAATTTTAAGATCTTATCTATAGTAATAGTTGGTATTTTTATACGTTTTGATTTTTGATTTATTGAAGAATCGTGTGGAGCTTTTAAAACTATATATGTTAATTCTTGAATGAATGGATGATATAGCTTTAAAAAATTATTTCCTATGATAAAATCCATTCCAGAATCTAACATATATATAGATGGAACAATGAACCTATAATTTTGAATAAAAATTTCAACCATCTCTGCTTTTTGGTCAATTTTATGTATTGATTTGTCAGCTATTCTAACTCTTAATGGTTTCTTTAATTTTTTCCAATCAAATTTTATATTTGAACTAGCAAAGCATTGTGTTGCTCCAGAATCTATGAAAGCATTTATAAACTTTTCTGTTATTTTTATAGTAATAAATGTAGCATTATTACTCAGTCTCTGAGTCTGTTTCCGAGACATATTCAAAAATATAATCTAAGTTATCATCAGATTCCTCTAAAGGTTCCATGAAACAAGACTTAGCAATTTCTATTTGTTTAGTAAGATCCTTTTTATCCTTCTTTTTCGGACATTCATTTGCATAGTATCCTTCTTCTTGGCAATACCAACATTTACAATTTTCTTTTTTATTCGGGCAATAGTTATTTCTTTGTCTTTTGTTTTTATTATTATTTTCCTTTCTAAAATATCTCTTTTTTCTCCAGTTTGGATAGTATTTTCTTTTTCTAAATTGATATTTTCTTTTTCTTTGAAAATTTTTATTAAGACCATATTTTTGAGTATCTCTTCATTGTCTTGACAGCAAATTCTAATTATATTTGCAAATCTTTTTTGAGTTGCTTCTTGCATACAACGTTCTTTTATTTCCTCTCTTATTGCAGAGGTTGCTCCACCAAAATTATTTTCAATTGTCCCTCTGTTTATTTCTCTTATAAATCTTCCCATTATAAATTCATTAGCAGGATATGGAAGTTTTGTTATATACATACTAAGATAATGATTTTTATCTTCTTCTTTTAATTTGTAATAATGTATTCTATATTCACATATATAAGATTCCACATTACATAGATCATATATCTGAATATTAGCTAAATGGTTTTTTGCTTCTTGATATTCTTTATTATAGACTTCTTGTCTATGATCTATAATATTTTTCCCAAAAAATTCTTTATATAGAATCATCATTATATATAATATCTTATCATAAGCTGTTGTTTTTGTTGCTAAATCTTCTATTATTTGGTTTTCTATTGATGTCATATAATCTCTTATAGTTCCTTTAGTATGAAACCCTATGTAATTCCAAATATCTCTTCCAGACAATTCACTAAGCTTTGGATTAGTAAAAGCTTCTAATAAAAAGGAATTCAACCAATTTTCGAAAATTTCTTTTTCATTCTTTTTACAGTCTAAATTGAGCATTCTATCTCCTTCCATTTCCTGGATTTTAGGAACGTATTTTGATGGTATTTTTGTATATTTTGAATCTTTATTTATAAACCCTTTTTTAAAAGCATAGTTATCAAAACCTGTTTCCCATTTAATTTGAGATTGATTATCCTTAGATGTTCCAGCTTCATTTTTTACTTGTATTGGAATTGCTAGTTCTTCGTCACTTGAATAATCTAGGATGTGTTCTTCATTTTCAGGGTTTACTAATTCTTCTTCTATTTGAAATCCTTGTTCCATAATATTATTTTCTTGAGCCATCTTTAATTGTTTAAAAAGCATTGTAACTTCTTCTAATTTTTCTTCAATATTCATAATTTTAGTGGTGGTTTTACTTTTAAATCTGTTATGTTGATTATATTGTGAAATTTTTCTTCTTTGGGATTCTCTTTTTCCTTATTTCTTTTTATAGATACTAATATTTCTTCAAGCATGTCACCTATAGAATTTAATTGTGGGTTAAAGGTATGATAAAGATGTGGTGAATCATTTCCATGGTAACATTTTTTAGAAATTCCATGTGAAAAATAAGTTTTTTCAAGTTTTTGAAGTCCTTCAATAAAACTTATAGTAAAATAAAGATTTTGAGAAAAATCATTTTGTATTGTGTAAGACCTAGAATCTCTGAAAAGTCTTTTTATGATCAAGTCTCAAATCATATAGTTATTTATAGCCTTAATTTCAGAAATTATTTTATTAAAGATAATTAAGGCAAGTTTTGATTTATTGAATTTGAGATAAGTTATGGTTATTATCCAACTTCACAATTACTGGATTATTTTCTATATTCAGAGTATAAAGTTGGTAGTTGTGAAATAATAAGGATTTCTATATGATTTGAATTAAATAAGTAATATTTTCAATATTAATACTGCTACTTTGGAAAATAAGGGATTTAATTATATTACTCCTAATTATTTGATTTGGATATTTTATTGAAAATAATTTGTGAAATTAGTGAGCAACTAGTATTTTCTATATATAATTAGTGTTGGATTTAAATTGGGTTTCAATTACTATATTACCCTATTTTTAAGTAAAATTACTAAAATGCCCTTAACCCTAATTTTTAAAAATGAACCCTAACCCTGAAAAACCCTACCCGGTAACCCGGTTCCCCTAAACCCAACATACACAGCCGCACCTAACGCTATGGCAGCAGCAGCTACAAGCAAAACGAAGAACAAAAGAAAGAAGGGGTTAGGAGGAAACGGGAAGAAGTAGAGAGGGGAGGATCTCTGACTGTTGATCGGAGGAGAGCGAAGGGGACCTCGCCGCCATGTTCAGCCCACTGCGTGCCCCGCCGCGCCTCGCCGCCCTTGCCGTCGCGGAGGAGAGAACACAGGGAAGAGACTGCGCCGCGCGCTGGGCTTCACCACCGCCATCGCGCCGTCGTCTGGCCGAGGAGGAAGAAGAGCACCGCGCCTCACCGTCGCGTCGTGCCCCGCTATCACCACCTGTGCTGCAGCCCTTCGCGTTTCGCGCCGCCGTGAGTCGCGACCAGAGGAGAGAGAGAGACCATGAGAGGGACGTGGAGTCGGCGTCGCGCAGGGAGACCCTTGCCGCTGCCGTCGCGCTCTGTCGTGTGCCGTCACTGCTGTCTGAGCAGTCATCATCCCCTCCATCCTGCTGCTCTGGTCCGCCGCTGCCACTGCTGGAGGTCCGTCCGATCTGATCCGAAGGGAAGAAAGAGGTCCAAGCCACCGCTGCTACTTGCGTGTGAGCTGCTGCACCAGCCACCGCCGCAGGTGTCGCCGCTGGAGAAGGGAGCTGCGCCTCTGTGTTCCTGGCAGCAGGGAGTGGTTCCGTGACTTCTGGGACCACCGCCGAAGCCTCTGGCTGTTTCTGCCGTCACCGGAAAATCCTGCCGGTAAGGTTTTAAGTATTGGGTTTCGTTTCTCCTGAGTTTCTGGAAACGTTACAATCACTGTATATTGATTTCAGTCACCGGAGTCTGATCACCGTTGCCGCCTAGGATGGCTTATGGGGCTGCCGCCGAACCGGTTCGGAGACCGCCGCTATTTCGGTTCAGCCGTTCCTTCGGTTCGGTAAGCGTTTTAATTTGAAAGCCCTTTGTTACTGTTTCGTTATCTCACGCTGAGGTTTGTGGCGTCAATTGCTATAAGATTGAGTTTCGATTGTTGTATGTTGTGAATAGTGTTGCTTTGGTTATTGCGAGAGTGGCTGGGAGCTGAGGTTTTGGTTGCCGTCAGTTCGGGTTGAGCCGGAAAGGACTCTGTGAGACTTTTGGGTTTATGGATTTGCGTTTTGAGGTAGGGGCGCTTTCCAAAAACTATGCTTTATGTATTGGAATTATTACATATGGATACTGTTGTGAGAAAATGTGTATTTGGTGATTGTATCGGCCTTATGTATAATTTGATTGTATCGAATGATTATGAATGTTTGTTTGGCTGAATTGTTGTGCGGCTTGGTGAAATGTAATCTTTGGAAGTTGATTCTTTAAAGATTTGAAATGAGTTTAATCCGTTGATGATTGGTTTGAATTGAGTCAATTATTTGGATGATGTGAAAGATAGAACACTTTTGAATTCAGCCTGGTTTACTTTAATTTAATTGACTTGGTTTCGGACAAATGATTTATTGCTGAATCGATTCTTTAAAGCTTTGGAAATGAGTTAAATCGATTGATATTGAGTTGATTTTGAAATAGTATCCTTGAGATACGCCACTGAGGCGATTGTTGGATTTAGCTTGATTTGAATTAATTTCTGATTTTGAGCTGTTGAAAAGGAATGAGAAACGGTTTAGTTGGGACCCGAACCGGGTGGCAAAAGTCCAAGTTTTAGGGGAGGTGCTGCCGAAATTTCTACAAAATTCTACTCTTGTTTGTAAAGTTATTTAAAAAGGGTTGGATTTGAGAAATTGTATTAATTGATTTATTAAGAGAATATTTATGTTTTCAAGCTTAATTTATTTAATGAACTTTATGCGTTGAGTTCGGCTTATTTAGAAACGAACTATTTGTACAGTTTGAATCACTGAAGGAAAGAATGATGCTCTAATATTGATTTCAATATAAAAAGGAGCTTTTAGTGATTTTAAAGGAATTTAGACTTTTGATTGAGTAATCAAGTTTGAGGCATTTTGGAAGAGCTAGAAAAATGGGTTCCAAAAAGAAACTTGAAAGTGGTTTGATTCAAATGAACCGGTTCCGTTTCAAATGAGTTGGTTTTTGGACCGGGTTGGAACTTGTGATTTTGTATGGTCGATTTCATAATAAATTCAGTTTTATTTACTTGAACCGAGAATCTATGATTTTAATAGTTTCAATGAATTCTAAGGAATTGATATAGGTTGACCTTCCCTAAAGACTTGGGACTCTGCCGAGAAACTTTGTTATAAAATCCCATTGTGGAATGGGCGATTTTGATTGTTCCTAAATTGAATCTTTAACTTTCCATGGTTTTGGAAGTCTTGGAAAGAGGATGCCGAGAGCGGCTTTGTTTTAAAAAGGGAACTTACTTTGAGTAAAAGTGGCTTATGAGCCTGAGATGATTTAAGAAATGAGATATTTAAAGCCAAGGCTGAAGAGAGTTGAAACTTGATTTCAAAGTGAATGAATTGAGAAAAGTGATTTATGGCTTAAATGCCGATGTATGAATTTGATGATGTTGAATGGTGGAAGTGCTATTTTGTTATGAGCCGGAATGGCTGTGTATGCTATTGAACTATGCCTGAATGCCGAATGAGTTGTGGGCCGTATGGCTGATTATGAATTATGAATTTAAGCCGAAGGGCTGTATTTATTGATAAATTGGCTAGTTCTGGATTGAACCGTGAGCCGGATGACTGAGATGGATGGTGATCCATGGTTGAGTACAAATGCATGTATGCAATTTAATGAATTGTGAATTTAAGCCGGATGGCTGAGATGAATGTTGTATGCGAGTATGCTTGTGTTTTCTCTCTGGTTGTAAGGGTGACAGGGCACCGATACCCTCTAATGGCGACAGGGCGCAGATACCCTCTAATGGCGACAGGGCGCAGATACCCTCTAATGGCGACAGGGCGCAGATACCCTCTAATGGCGACAGGGCGTAGATACCCTCTAATGATAATAATGCGCAACAGAGAGACTGTGTTCGGGTTAGCTATCGGACACGTCGGGTTGGCTTGGTAACCGACAGATGATATCATCAGCCACTAGGGACAGGCATGCATCATATGCATTTGTGTGACATTTGTTGGGTGTGCATATTATACTTGGTTTGCCTATGTGATTAATTGCTAACTGTTCTACTTGTAATAACTATTTGTTTGTGCTTGAACTTCTTATCTGTGTTTGCATCTGGGACTCTGTTGGATTGTGGTGATTTGGTTGATGGTTGGATTGTGTGGGCCTAGGGCCGTGGTTGGATTGAGATGGACCGATAGTTGATTTCGGTTTTGTGTTTCTGATTTGGAAAAATATGAAAGGCTATTTTGGTTCAGTATAGATAAACCTTTTTGAAAGGCTTTTGGTGTTTTTGAGAATTGAACGGTTCCTCCTTCAGAAAAGATTTCCGACTTTACCTTATTGAAAACTGTTGTTTTTGAAAAGAGACATAAGACAGTTATTAATCACTGGTGCGGTTATCTTCATGTATCCTATTACAGTAATTCCCAAAAACCCTCTACTGAGAACCCTTTCGAGGATGATGTTCTCACCCCCTACATTTTTCCCCTTTCAGGATATGGGCGTAGAAGTTACGAAGAGCTTATTTAATTGTTGTTGTGATGCTCTGTATTGTTTTAGTTATGGCTTACTGCACCCTCGCCTTCATTTGATATAATCTGTAAGAGGGATAGGAATTGTATTGGATTATGTTTGTAATATTATTTATATATATTTATGTATATATATGGATGTACTATTTATGAGTTGTTGTAAGTTGAATGGTATTTATGGATGTACGTTATCGAACGAAAGTATCTTTGGGAGCGGTATTGCGGTTTAAAGTTTTAAACAGGCTCATATTTTAATATTAAATAATATAAGTGTCGTCGTAATGTCCGAGCTATCAAAGTCGCGCAGCCGGATGTGTGAGCTTTGGTAGTTAGGGTGTTACATTATGGTATCAGAGCAGTTCTTCCTGTAGAGCCTGAGGAATGGACTGACTATGCTTCAATTGCATACTCTGAGCGTTTGTCATGTATTAGGTCTTGTTGAATGACGAGAATTAGAGCTTTATGCACATGACGGTCTATTGATTAACGCTGTTAGTCTTGCATTGCATAATTCCTGATATTAAGTTTGGCCAGCTTAATACTAGTGGATTTTGTATATGAAAGCACTGATGGGTTATCATAGATCAAATACGAGTTTTGGGTAAAGCGAATCACGGGTTTTGGAAAAATTGGAAACTATTTCTCGAGGCTATTCAGTTGTGTGTCTTGAATTTTGTTCGAGTTGACCCGTTCTTTTATATCCTAACTTGAAGTTCTTGTTTGCTAGTCCTTTTAAAAAGTAGTTTGATTTTTCAACTCTATTCCTCTATTCATATGCATTTTTGTTTGATCTTAAGTGCATATGCTTGTTTGAAATCCTTGTTGTATCTATCTTTCTCTGTTTGAGTTCTTCTTGATTCAAATATTCTTTGATATAGCCTTGAACTTGTGTTAATGTGCTGTGACTTTTAACTCCGGGTTCCGTGTTCACTCTTAGAGAACTTGTTGATTCAGTTTTCCTCTTATTTGACAGTGATTACAGCTAATTTTGAGATTTTTATAAAAATTGCTGTTGATTAGATACATACTTATCTATATATGAACTTTGAAGATTTCTTATACAGTTTAACAATTATTTACTCCTAATACCTCGACCGTACTTTTACTGGTTTATAGAACTGTACCTACTTAAAATACAAGTTGACTTTCTAGTAATTTTACTATAGTTCCAACGCACATCTTCATTTGATTATGTATTTAGATATTTTTCAAAATTTTGAAAAGAAAGGATTTACCACTTTGTCTCGGTTGAGTTTCATTTGATAAGCTTTACTTAACGTATTTTGAATTGAGTTTGGTTTAGCACACTACATGGTTTATTCCATTGTTGTTTCTTTTGAAAATGTTGGACTCATAGCTTTCTTTCTTATGAACGGACTAAATTCTCTATTAAACCTTCCATCTCTATGAATGTCATACTTGACTTTGTTTTTAACTAATCTTTTACATTTTGTGAAGATTTCCATTGATCTTGGTTTTTCTTCTCTGGTGAATCTCATTCTTATATGAGTCTGTTTGATTTGTTTCAAAATAGTGCATCGTTTATTCTCTCATTATCTCTACAAGAGTTTTTAGTCAAAGGTTTATCCTTGAGGAATTACTAATGATTGAGTTGTCTTTCCTATGACTTTTATATTCATTTGGAGTCAATTGAAAGCTTGTTTGATGACTCATGCCTAGTGAATCTTGTTTGAACTACTTTGATTTAAGATCCTTTCTTGCATGGCTTGACTTCTTTTTAGTACATCTTAAACTTCTTGAATGTTCTTCTGAGGTGGTGATTTTAAGAACACTTTTGGAGTCTTGTTTTGAACCTTTTAAAGAAGTTTCGAATTCTCTTGTAAGAAGTTTTAAACGGAATTTACTTTCTGTTGCTTGATTGAGAGTGAAACCATTATTCGATTTTGACAAAATTGTTCTTAAAGTTGGCATGCGCTATTTTAAATAAGGTTTTGGAGATCTTCCTTGTTGAGTGGAAATCGGTTCGTTTGTAACGCACCACTTATTTTAAATTTCTACCTCGGAATTTCTTTTCTAAAGAGAGTTTAACTTCCTCTTGCGTCCATGCTATAAATGTTATACACGCTTGTTTGAATATGAATTTTTAGAATTTTTGAATAAGCATTTGACTACTTCCAAGTTTTCATGAACTGCTTTTGGTTAAGCTATGCACGTAACTGTCTTTCTAAAATATTTGAGGAAATATTTTAGCGCTTAACCAAACCTGTGTACATGTTGTTTTAAAACTCTATATAATATACTTCAACATGAACTTGTATTAAAGCAAAGCCACGTTTATGTTTTTGATACTCTCTTGAAGAATGGTTGTTGCTTAACTTTTCTGTTAGCCTGCGAAGTGATTTTTTCGCAAAATTTTCGACTCTTTTAACGAACAGAGTATTCGGAAGTATTTTAATCGTGCTCTTGAGTTCTGTGAGCCTTGTCTTGGGTTTGAGATATTCTCTTCTGTAAACCTCATACTTCTTCGACTCAGTTTGAGTTTGTTTCAAACTGATGCGCTAGTTTTCTTCTTATTGATCCAATTGAATTTCCTTGATCTAAGGGTTATTTTTGGAGTTGTTAATCGATTTATTTCTGGCGAACTTCTTTGCTTGAGCACCCTTGTTTATCTGGAATTGGATACATTCTCTCAAAATCTAGGAGTACTATCTTTGACATTTGACTCTCCTTCTAGAATCTTGTATCCTTCTGAGTAGACTCGAGAATTGTTTTGATATCACGTGCGATTTGTAGACATAGTAATACGATGCGTTAGTTCTTTAAGGCGTGATATGTGTATACGGAAGTTGAAGCGGTAGGAGTACAACATTATGAGTTGTGGGTGTTTTGTTCCTTGCGGACGGGTTTGCGGTTGTAAGGCTTGTGATCGAGTATGGGATTGTAAAGTGCCTGATGGAGTTGGAAAGTTGAAACCTTGAGGTCGATATGAGATTAGTGTGCGGATATTGAGCACATCGTTTTAACTTCATCCTGTTTTATAGCCTTTGATGCCTTGCCCTACTATCACATGATTGACCCATGCTATCTTTCGCATTGAGCCGATCTTGTAACGTTTGCCTGGCAGTTACACTCGTACCTTTGCATCCTTATGCTTATGATAATCAAAGTATTTGAAAATCGTATATATGATTATATGTTGAGATATTTTTGCTTCTTCCTTAAATGTGTTCAAAGGTGAACTGTTATGGAATTTCTTTCATTTTGTATCAATTTTCGAGGGCGAAAATTTTTATAAGGTGGGTAGAATGTAAGACCCAGAATCTCTGAAAAGTCTTTTTATGATCAAGTCTCAAATCATATAGTTATTTATAGCCTTAATTTCAGAAATTATTTTATTAAAGATAATTAAGGCAAGTTTTGATTTATTGAATTTGAGATAAGTTATGGTTATTATCCAATTTCACAATTACTGGATTATTTTCTATATTCAGAGTATAAAGTTGGTAGTTGTGAAATAATAAGGATTTCTATATGATTTGAATTAAATAAGTAATATTTTCAATATTAATACTGCTACTTTGGAAAATAAGGGATTTAATTATATTACTCCTAATTATTTGATTTGGATATTTTATTGAAAATAATTTGTGAAATTAGTGAGCAAATAGTATTTTCTATATATAATTAGTGTTGGATTTAAATTGGGTTTTAATGACTATATTACCCTATTTTTAAGTAAAATTACTAAAATGCCCTTAACCCTAATTTTTAAAAATGAACCCTAACCCTGAAAAACCCTACCCGGTAACCCGGTTCCCCTAAACCCAACACACACAGCCGCACCTAACGCTATGGCAGCAGTAGCTACAAGCAAAACGAAGAACAAAAGAAAGAAGGGGTTAGGAGGAAACGGGAAGAAGTAGAGAGGGGAGGATCTCTGACTGTTGATCGGAGGAGAGCGAAGGGGACCTCGCCGCCATGTTTAGCCCACTGCGTGCCCCGCCGCGCCTCGCCGCCCTTGCCGTCGCGGAGGAGAGAACACAGGGAAGAGACTGCGCCGCGCGCTGGGCTTCACCACCGCCATCGCGCCGTCGTCTGGCCGAGGAGGAAGAAGAGCACCGTGCCACACCGTCTCGTCGCGCCCCGCTATCGCCTCCTGTGCTGCAGCCCTTCGCGTTTCGCGCCGCCGTGAGTCGCGACCAGAGGAGAGAGAGAGACCATGAGAGGGACGTGGAGTCGGCGTCGCGCAGGGAGACCCTTGCCGCTGCCGTCGCGCTCTGTCGTGTGCCATCACTGCTGTCTGAGCAGTCATCATCCCCTCCATCCTGCTGCTCTGGTCCGCCGCTGCCACTGCTGGAGGTCCGTCCGATCTGATCCGAAGGGAAGAAAGAGGTCCAAGCCACTGCTGCTACTTGCGTGTGAGCTGCTGCACCAGCCACCGCCGCAGGTGTCGCCGCTGGAGAAGGGAGCTGCGCCTCTGTGTTCCTGGCAGCCGGGAGTGGTTCCGTGAATTCTGGGACCACCGCCAAAGCCTCTGGCTGTTTCTGCCGTCACCGGAAAATCCTGCCGGTAAGGTTTTAAGTATTGGGTTTCGATTCTCCTGAGTTTCTGGAAACGTTACAATCACTGTATATTGATTTCAGTCACCGGAGTCTAATCACCGTTGCCGCCTAGGATGGCTTATGGGGCTGCCGCCGAACCGGTTCGGAGACCGCCGCTATTTCGGTTTAGCCGTTCCTTCGGTTCGGTAAGCGTTTTAATTTGAAAGCCCTTTGTTACTGTTTCGTTATCTCACGCTGAGGTTTGTGGCGTCAATTGCTATAAGATTGAGTTTCAATTTTTGTATGTTGCGAATAGTGTTGCTTTGGTTATTGCGAGAGTGGCTGGGAGCTGAGGTTTTGGTTGCCGTCAATTCGGGTTGAGCCGGAAAGGACTCTGTGAGACTTTTGGGTTTATGGATTTGCGTTTTGAGGTAGGGGCGCTTTCCAAAAACTATGCTTTATGTATTGGAATTATTACATATGGATACTGTTGTGAGAAAATGTGTATTTGGTGATTGTATCGGCCTTATGTATAATTTGATTGTATCGAATGATTATGAATGTTTGTTTGGCTGAATTGTTGTGCGGCTTGGTGAAATGTAATCTTTGGAAGTTGATTCTTTAAAGATTTGAAATGAGTTTAATCCGTTGATGATTGGTTTGAATTGAGTCAATTATTTGGATGATGTGAAAGATAGAACACTTTTGAATTCAGCCTGGTTTACTTTAATTTAATTGACTTGGTTTCGGACAAATGATTTATTGCTGAATCGATTCTTTAAAGCTTTGGAAATGAGTTAAATCGATTGATATTGTGTTGATTTTGAAATAGTATCCTTGAGATACGCCACTGAGGCGATTGTTGGATTTAGCTTGATTTGAATTGATTTCTGATTTTGAGCTGTTGAAAAGGAATGAGAAACGGTTTAGTTGGGACCCGAACCGGGTGGCAAAATTCCAAGTTTTAGGGGAGGTGCTGCCGAAATTTCTACAAAATTCTACTCTTGTTTGTAAAGTTATTTAAAAAGGGTTGGATTTGAGAAATTGTATTAATTGATTTATTAAGAGAATATTTATGTTTTCAAGCTTAATTTATTTAATGAACTTTATGCGTTGAGTTCGGCTTATTTAGAAACGAACTATTTGTACAGTTTGAATCACTGAAGGAAAGAATGATGCTCTAATATTGATTTCAATATAAAAAGGAGCTTTTAGTGATTTTAAAGGAATTTAGACTTTTGATTGAGTAATCAAGTTTGAGGCATTTTGGAAGAGCTAGAAAAATGGGTTCCAAAAAGAAACTTGAAAGTGGTTTGATTCAAATGAACCGGTTCCGTTTCAAATGAGTTGGATTTTGGACCGGGTTGGAACTTGTGATTTTGTATGGTCGGTTTCATAATAAATTCAGTTTTATTTACTTGAACCGAGAATCTATGATTTTAATAGTTTCAATGAATTCTAAGGAATTGATATAGGTTGACCTTCCCTAAAGACTTGGGACTCTGCCGAGAAACTTTGTTATAAAATCCCATTGTGGAATGGGCGATTTTGATTGTTCCTAAATTGAATCTTTAACTTTTCATGGTTTTGGAAGTCTTGGAAAGAGGATGCCGAGAGCGGCTTTGTTTTAAAAAGGGAACTTACTTTGAGTAAAAGTGGCTTATGAGCCTGAGATGATTTAAGAAATGAGATCTTTAAAGCCAAGGCTGAAGAGAGTTGAAACTTGATTTCAAAGTGAATGAATTGAGAAAAGTGATTTATGGCTTAAATGCCGATGTATGAATTTGATGATGTTGAATGGTGGAAGTGCTATTTTGTTATGAGCCGGAATGGCTGTGTATGTGGTGGACGAAATTGTGTTCCCATTAATATAGTACTCTTTGTTATTGTATGGAATCATTATTATGGCTCTTTACTATGTGTGGACACAACTCCGTTCAACTAACCAGCAAGTGTACTGGGTCGTCCAAGTAATAAACCTTACGTGAGTAAGGGTCGATCCCACAGAGATTGTTGGCTTGAAGCAAGCTATGGTCACCTTGTAAATCTCAGTCAGGCGGATTTAAACATGATATTTTTATTAGATTAAAATAAACAATAAAAGGGATAGAGGTACTTATGTAGATTCATTGGCAGGAATTTCAGATAAGCGAATGGAGATGCTTTTCATTCCTCTGAACCTCTGCTTTCCTGCTATCTTCATCCAATCTGTCTTACTCCTTTCCATGGCTGGCTGTATGCAAGGGCATCACCGTTGTCAGTGGCTACATCCCCTCCTCTCAGTGAATCATATGCTCACGCACCCTGTCACGGCACGGCTATTCATCTGTCGGTTCTCGATCATGCTGGAATAGGATTCACCCTCCTTTTGCGTCTGTCACTAACGCCCAACAATCGCAAGTTTGAAGCTCGTCACAGTCATTCAATCATTGAATCCTACTCAGAATACCACAGACAAGGTTTAGACCTTCCAGATTCTCTTGAATGCCACCATCATTCTAGCTTACGCCACGAAGATTCTGGTTAGGAGATCTAAGAGATACTCATTCTAGCTTAATTCATGTAGAACAGAAGTGTTTGTCAGGCACGCGTTCATAAGGAAGAAGGATGATGAGCGTCACACATAATCATCACCTTCATCACGTTCTTGGGTGCGAATGGATATCTTAGAAGAGAAATAAGAAGAATTGAATAGAAAACAGAAGTACTTTGCATTAATCTTTGAGGAACAGCAGAGCTCCACACCTTAATCTATGGAGTGTAGAAACTCTACCATTGAAAATACATAAGTGAAAGGTCCAGGCATGGCCGTGTGGCCAGCCCCTCTGATCTAAGAACCAGGCGTCCAAAGATGCCTAATACAATAGTAAGAGGTCCTATTTATAATAAACTAGCTACTAGGGTTTACATGAGTAGTAATTGATGCATAAATCCACTTCCGGGGCCCACTTGGTGTGTGCTTGGGCTTGGGCTTGAGTGTTACACGTGCAGAGGCCATTTGTGGAGTTGAACGCCAGTTTCTGTGCCAGTTTGGGCGTTCAACTCTGGTTTTGGATCCTTTTCTGGCGCTGGACGCCAGATTTGGGCAGAAGGCTGGCGTTGAACGCCAGTTTACGTCGTCAATTCTTGGCCAAAGTATGGACTATTATATATTGCTGGAAAGCCCGGGATGTCTACTTTCCAACGCAATTGGAAGCGCGCCATTTCAAGTTCTGTAGCTCCGGAAAAGCCACTTTGAGTGCAGGGAGGTCAGAATCCAACAGCATCAGCAGTCCTTTTTCAACCTCTGAATCTGATTTCTGCTCAAGTCCCTCAATTTCAGCCAGAAAATACCTGAAATCACAGAAAAATACACAAACTCATAGTAAAGTCCAGAAATGTGAATTTAACACAAAATCTATTAAAAACATCCCTAAAAGTAACTAGATCCTACTAAAAACATACTAAAAACACTGCCAAAAAGCGTATGAATTATCCGCTCATCACAACACCAAACTTAAATTGTTGCTTGTCCCCAAGCAACTGAAAATCAAAATTAGGATAAAAAGAATAGAGCATACTATAAATTCCAAACTATCAATGAAACATAGCTCCAATCAAATGAGCGGGACTTATAGCTTTTTGCCTCTTGAATAGTTTTGGCATCTCACTTTATCCATTGAGGTTCAGAATGATTGGCATCTATAGGAACTCAGATTTCAGATAGTGTTATTGACTCTCCTAGTTCAGTATGATGATTCTTGAACACAGCTATTTTATGAGTCTTGGCCGTGGCCCTAAGCACTTTGTTTTCCAGTATTACCACCGGATACATAAATGCCACAGACACATAATTGGGTGAACCTTTTCAGATTGTGACTCAGCTTTGCTAAAGTCCCCAATTAGAGGTGTCCAGGGTTCTTAAGCACACTCTCTTTTTTTTTGCTTTGGACCTTGACTTTAACCGCTCAGTCTCAAGTTTTCACTTGACACCTACACGCCACAAGCACATGGTTAGGGACAGCTTGGTTTAGCCGCTTAGACCAGGATTTTATTCCTTTAGGCCCTCCTATCCACTGATGCTCAAAGCCTTGGGATCCTTTTTATTTCCCTTGCCTTTTGGTTTTAAGGGTTATTGGCTTTTTGCTCTTGCCTCTTTCTTTCTGTTTTTTTTCGCCTAATTTTTTTTTCTTTTTTTTTTCTGCAAGCTTTGTTCTTTGCTGCTTTTTCTTGCTTCAAGAATCATTTTTATGATTTTTCAGGTTATCAAATAACATGTCTCCTAGTCATCATTCTTTCAAGAGCCAACATATTTAACATTCTTAAACAACAACTTCAAAAGACATATGCACTGTTCAAGCATTCATTCAGAAAATAAGAAGCATTGTCACCACATCAATATAATTAAACTAAGTTCAAGGATAAATTCGAAACTCATGTACTTCTTGTTCTTTTGAATTAAAACATTTTTCATTTAAGAGAGGTGATGGATTCATAGGACATTCATATCTTTAAGACAAAGTTACTAACTACTAATGATCATGTAATGAAGACACAAACACAGATAAGCACATAACATAGAGAAAACGAAAAATACAAAAGAAATAAGAGCAAGGAATGAATCCACCTTAGTGATGATGGCATTTCAATGATGTTCTTGAGCTCTTCTATGTCTCTTCCTTGCCTTTGCTGCTCCTCCTTCATTGCTTTTAGCTCTTCTCTGATTTCATGAAGGATGATGGAGTGCTCTTGATGTTCCATCCTTAGTTGCTTCCAATAACTGTGTGGAAGAAAATGTATCCCCTGAGGTATCTCAGGGATCTCTTGATTTGCAGTCAAATGTTCTACCACTGAGCTATAGATCCTTTACATAATTGTTTTACCACACCAAACTTAGAATGTTGCTCGCCCTCGAGCAAAAGAAGAGGGAATAGATGAAGAAGAAGATGTGGAAATAAAAACTAGGATTATGAGGAGGTAAGGTGGGGATCCTGTGGGGTTCACAGATCCTGAGATGATCCTGTGATGTCCACAGATCCTGAGGTGTCAAGGATTTACATCCCTGCACCCATTAGGCATGTAAAATGCCCTTGCACTCAACTCTGGGCGTTCAGCGCCAGGTTGGTGCCCATTTTGGGCGTTCAACGCCTATTTGCTGCCATTTCTGGCGTTGAACGCCAGAACCATGCTTGTTCTGGGCGTTCAGCGCCAGGATGCTCCCATTCTGGGCGTTCAGCGCCAGAACTATGCTCTGTTCTGGCGTTTGAACGCCAGAAAGATGCTCATCCAGGGTGTGATTTTTCTTCTGCTGTTTTTGATTCCGTTTTCAATTTTTATATTTATTTTGTGACTCCTCATGATCATGAACCTATACATAACTAAGAAAAATATAGTTAGATAAATAAACATTGGGTTGCCTCCCAACAAGCGCTTCTTTAATGTCAATAGCTTGACAGTGGGCTCTCATGGAGCCTCACAGATTTGCAGAGCTTTGTTGAGACTTTCCAACACCAAACTTAGAGTTTGGATATGGGAGTTCAACACCAAACTTAGAGTTTAGTTGTGGCCTCCTAACACCAAACTTAGAGTTTGACTGTGGGGGCTCTGGTTGACTCTGCTTTGAGAGAAGCTTTTCATGCTTCCTCTCCATGGTTGCAGAGGGAGATCCTTGAGTTTTGAATACAAGGGAGTTCTCATTCCATTGAAGGACTATTTCACCTCTGTCAACATCAATCACAGCTCTTGCTGTGGCCAGGAAAGGTCTTCCTAGGATGATGGATTCATCCTCTTCCTTTCCAGTATCCAGGACTATGAAATCAGCAGGGATGTAAAGGCCCTCAACTTTTACCAATACATCTTCTACGTGTCCATAAGCCTATCTTCTTGAGCTGTCTGCCATCTCTAATGAGATTTTAGCAGCTTGCACCTCATAGATTCCCAGTTTCTCCATTATAGAGAGGGGCATGAGGTTTATTCCTGAACCAAGGTCACACAGAGCCTTAAAGATCATGGTGCCTATGGTACAGGGTATTATGAACTTTCCAGGATCCTGTCTCTTCTGAGGCAATGTCAGTTGATCCAGATCACTTAGTTCATTTATTGAACAAGGGAGGTTCAACTTCCCAAGCATCAATGCCAAATAATTTGGCATTCAGCTTCATGATTGCACCAAGAAACTTGGCAGTTTGCTCTTCAGTAACATTCTCATTCTCTTCAGAAGAGGAATATTCATCAGAGCTCATGAAGGGCATAAGGAGGTTCAATGGAATCTCTATGGTCTCTAGATGAGCCTCAGAGTCCTTTGGTTCCCTAGAGGGAAGCTCCTTATTGATCACTGGACGTCCCTGGAGGTCTTCCTCCTTGGGATTCACGTCCTCTCCTCTCCTCTCAGGTTCGGCCATGGCGCTTATGTCAATGGCCTTGCACTCTCCTTTTGGATTCTCTTCTGTATTGCTTGGGAGAGTACTAGGAGGGATTTCAGTGATCCTTTTACTCAGCTGGCCCACTTGTGCTTCCAGATTTCTAATGGAAGATCTTGTTTCATTCATGAAACTTACAGTGGCCTTAGATAGATCAGAGACTAGATTTGCTAAATTAGAAGCATTTTGTTCAGAGTTCTCTGTCTGTTGCTGAGTTGATGATGGAAAAGGCTTGCTATTGCTAAACCTGTTTCTTCCACCATTATTAAAGCCTTGTTGGGGCTTTTGATCCTTCCATGAGAAATTTGGATGATTTCTCCATGTTGAGTTATAGGTGTTTCCATAAGGTTCACCTAAGTAATTTACCTCTGCTATTGCAGGGTTCTCAGGATCATAAGCTTCTTCTTCAGAAGATGCCTCTTGAGTACTGTTGGATGCAGCTTGCATTCCATGCAGACTCTGAGAAATCATATTGACTTGCTGAGTCAATATTTTATTCTGAGCCAATATGGCATTCAGAGTATCAACTTCAAGAACTCCCTTCTTCATAGGCGTCCCATTATTCACAGGATTCCTTTCAGAAGTGTACATGAACTGGTTATTAGCAACCATGTCAATGAGTTCTTGAGCTTCTGCAGGCGTTTTCTTTAGGTGAATGGATCCACCTGCAGAAGTGTCCAGTGACATCTTTGATAGCTCAGATAAACCATCATAGAATATATCCAGGATGGTCCATTCTGAAAGCATGTCAGAAGGACACTTTTTGGTCAACTGTTTGTATCTTTCCCAAGCTTCATAGAGGGATTCACCTTCTTTCTGTCTGAAGGTTTGAACATCCGCTCTAAGCTTGCTCAGCTTTTGATGAGGAAAGTACTTGGCTAAGAAAGCCGTGACCAGCTTATCCCAAGAGTTCAGGCTATCTTTGGGTTGAGAATCCAACCATAATCTAGCTCTGTCTCTTACAGCAAAAGGGAAAAGCATGAGCCTGTAGACTTCAGGATCTATTCCATTAGTCTTTACAGTATCACATATCTGCAAGAATTCAGTTAAGAACTGAAAAGGATCTTCAGATGGAAGTCCATGAAACTTGCAGTTCTGCTGCATCAGAGAAACTAATTGAGGTTTCAGCTCAAAGTTGTTTGCTCCAATGGCAGGAATGGAGATGCTTCTTCCATGTAAATTGGAATTAGGTGCAGTAAAGTCACCAAGCATCCTCCTTTCATTATTATTATTTTCGGCTGCCATCTCCTCTGCCTGTTCGAAAATTTCTGAAAGGTTATCTCTGGATTGTTGTATTTTAGCTTCTCTTAATTTTCTCTTCAGAGTCCTTTCAGGTTCTGGATCTGCTTCCACAAGAATGTTCTTATCCTTGCTCCTGCTCATATGACAAGGAAGAATGGCCAGAAAAATGATAATAATAATAGAGATCCTTTATACCACAGTATAGGGATTCCTTTGTAAGTAGAAGAAGAGGGGGAGATAAAGGATGTGATGTAAAGGAAGAAACACAACTGTGAGGATTGGAATGTGAGATGAGATGTTAGGACATGAATGAATAAATAGAATGAGATGGGGGAGGAATAATTTTCGAAAATTATTTTGAAAAAGAGTTAGTGATTTTTGAAAATTGTTTTTTTTGAAAATTGTTAGTATTTTTTTTCGAAATTTTTTTTTTTTCGAAAATTAGAATTTAAAATTTAAAATAATAGTTAATTAAAAAGAAATTTTGAAAAAGGGGGGAGATATTTTCGAAAATTGAGAGAGAGAGAGTTAGTTAGGTAGTTTTGAAAAAGTTAAGAAACAAACAAAAAGTTAGTTAGTTAGTTGAAACAAATTTTTGAAAAGATAAGAAGTTGGGAAGTTAGAAAAGATATTTTGGAAAGATATTTTTGAAAAAGATAAGATAAGAAGATATTTTTGAAAAGATATGATTGAAATTAGTTTTGAAAAAGATTTGATTTTTAAAATCACAATTAATGACTTGATTCATAAGAAATCACAAGATATGATTCTAGAACCTAAAGTTTGAATCTTTCTTAACAAGCAAGTAACAAACTTCAAATTTTTGAACCAAAACATTAATTGTTTAAGTTATTTTCGAAAATTATGATTTAAAATGAGAAAAAGATTTTTGAAAAAGATTTTTGGAATTTTCGAAAATAACTAAGAATTTTGAAAAAGATTTGATTTTTGAAAAAGATTTTGAAAAAGATAAGATTTTCAAATTTGAAAATTTGATTTGACTCATAAGAAACAACTTGATTTTAAAAATTTTTGAAAAAGTCAACTCAATTTTCGAATTTGATGAGAGAAAAAGGGAAAGATATTTTTTTTTATTTTTGAAATTTTTATGAAAAACATGAAAATTATGCAATGCATGAAATTTTTAGATCAAAACAATGAATGCATGCATGAATGATATGAATGTCAAGATGAACACCAAGAACACTATGAATGTCAAGATGAACATCAAGAACATAATTTTGAAAAATTTTTAATGCAAAGAAAACATGCAAGACACCAAACTTAGAATTCTTTAATGCTTACGCACTAAGAATTCAAGAATGCATATGATAAACATGAAAAGACACAAAACAAAAAATCATCAAGATCAAACAAGAAGACTTACCAAGAACAACTTGAAGATCATGAAGAACACTATGAATGCATGATATTTTCGAAAAATGCTAGATGCATATGCAAGTGACACCAAACTTATGATATGACTCAAGACTCAAACAAGAAACAGAAAATTATTTTTGATTTTTATGTTTTTCTAAATTTTTTGGATTTTTATTTTATATTTTTCGAAAATTAAAAGGAAAAATAAGGATTCCAAAATTTTTAATATGAATTCCAGGAATCTTATGCTCTAAAGCTCCAATCAAAGGGTCAGGCATGGCTTAATAGCCAGCCAAGCTTTAGTATGTAACTCAGACATGACACGCCTGACATTCCTTACATTCAACAGCCAATTGGCTAAGAAAGATAAAGAAGCTCTTCTCTTGGGTATAAGGATTAAGGATGATGAGCGTCACACATAATCATCACCTTCATCACGTTCTTGGGTGCGAATGGATATCTTAGAAGAGAAATAAGAAGAATTGAATAGAAAACAGAAGTACTTTGCATTAATCTTTGAGGAACAGCAGAGCTCCACACCTTAATCTATGGAGTGTAGAAACTCTACCGTTGAAAATACATAAGTGAAAGGTCCAGGCATGGCCGTGTGGCCAGCCCCTCTGATCTAAGAACCAGGCGTCCAAAGATGCCTAATACAATAGTAAGAGGTCCTATTTATAATAAACTAGCTACTAGGGTTTACATGAGTAGTAATTGATGCATAAATCCACTTTCGGGGCCCACTTGGTGTGTGCTTGGGCTTGGGCTTGAGTGTTACACGTGCAGAGGCCATTTGTGGAGTTGAACGCCAGTTTCTGTGCCAGTTTGGGCGTTCAACTCTGGTTTTGGATCCTTTTCTGGCGCTGGACGCCAGATTTGGGCAGAAGGCTGGCGTTGAACGCCAGTTTACGTCATCAATTCTTGGCCAAAGTATGGACTATTATATATTGCTGGAAAGCCCTGGATGTCTACTTTCCAACGCAATTGGAAGCGCGCCATTTCGAGTTCTGTAGCTCCAGAAAATCCACTTTGAGTGCAGGGAGGTCAGAATCCAACAGCATCAGCAGTCCTTTTTCAACCTCTGAATCTGATTTCTGCTCAAGTCCCTCAATTTCAGCCAGAAAATACCTGAAATCACAGAAAAACACACAAACTCATAGTAAAGTCCAGAAATGTGAATTTAACACAAAATCTATTAAAAACATCCCTAAAAGTAACTAGATCCTACTAAAAACATACTAAAAATACTGCCAAAAAGCGTATGAATTATCCGCTCATCAGTATGCTATTGAACTATGCCTGAATGCCGAATGAGTTGTGGGCCGTATGGCTGATTATGAATTATGAATTTAAGCCGAAGGGCTGTATTTATTGATAAATTGGCTAGTTCTGGATTGAACCGTGAGCCGGATGGCTGAGATGGATGGTGATCCATGGTTGAGTACAAATGCATGTATGCAATTTAATGAATTGTGAATTTAAGCCGGATGGCTGAGATGAATGTTGTATGCGAGTATGCTTGTGTTTTCTCTCTGGTTGTAAGGGTGACAGGGCACCGATACCCTCTAATGGCGACAGGGCGCAGATACCCTCTAATGGCGACAGGGCGCAGATACCCTCTAATGGCGACAGGGCGCAGATACCCTCTAATAATAATAATGCGCAACAGAGAGACTGTGTTTGGGTTAGCTACCGGACACGTCGGGTTGGCTTGGTAACCGACAGATGATATCATCAGCCACTAGGGACAAGCATGCATCATATGCATTTGTGTGACATTGGTTGGGTGTGCATATTATACTTGGTTTGCCTATGTGATTAATTGCTAACTGTTCTACTTGTAATAACTATTTGTTTGTGCTTGAACTTCCTATCTGTGTTTGCATCTGGGACTCTGTTGGATTGTGGTGATTTGGTTGATGGTTGGATTGTGTGGGCCTAGGGCCGTGGTTGGATTGAGATGGACTGATGGTTGATTTCGGTTTTGTGTTTCTGATTTGGAAAAATATGAAAGGCTATTTTGGTTCAGTATAGATAAACCTTTTTGAAAGGCTTTTGGTGTTTTTGAGAATTGAACGGTTCCTCCTTCAGAAAAGATTTCTGACTTTACCTTATTGAAAACTGTTGTTTTTGAAAAGAGGCATAAGACAGTTATTAATCACTGGTGCGGTTATCTTCATGTATCCTATTACAGTAATTCCCAAAAACCCTCTACTGAGAACCCTTTTGAGGATGATGTTCTCACCCCCCTACATTTTTTTCCTTTCAGGATATGGGCGTAGAAGTTACGAAGAGCTTATTTAATTGTTGTTGTGATGCTCTGTATTGTTTTAGTTATGGCTTACTGCACCCTCGCCTTCATTTGATATAATCTGTAAGAGGGATAGGAATTGTATTGGATTATGTTTGTAATATTATTTATATATATTTATGTATATATATGGATGTACTATTTATGAGTTGTTGTAAGTTGAATGGTATTTATGGATGTACGTTATCGAACGAAAGTATCTTTGGGAGCGGTATTGCGGTTTAAAGTTTTAAACAGGCTCATATTTTAGTATTAAATAATATAAGTGTCGTCGTAATGTCCGAGCTATCAGAGTCGCGCAGCCGGAAGTGTGAGCTTTGGTAGTTAGGGTGTTACATATTGATTTTAAGAATTCGGTGTCATTACAGTTAACATTAGTTAAAATCATTAATTTTTAATCTATTAATTTTGATAACTTAATTATTTCTTCTCTTAAATCTTCTAATTTACTTTTTTCCATTAGGTGACGCTTTTGTGAAGAGTTAAGGTTTTAAGTGAAAAGTATGGTTTTAGAATGTGTGGTTTAAATTTTGCCACCTAAACACATCTTTAAATTTTGCTCTTTACCTTATATTTCACCATATATAAATACTTGCACTTTGTCATTTATCAAAGTTCTTAATTATGCACAGTAAAAAAAAGGTGTCAGGTTAGTTTCTTCTTCTCACGATTATCACTAACACAAGCATTAATATATTGAATTTTTTACTTTCTCTTCTATCCTGCTATTTCTTTTATGGAGGCCACTCACATAAACACGTCTAAAACGTCTTTTTTTAAAGATGTCTTTATGTTGTGTTTTAATTGGTTTTGGTATAATTTATTCGGTGTTCCTCATCACATATTATTAAATTCCTCAAAAGATTTTCTTTCCAAAAACAACAAAAAACATTTAATTTGGACTAAAACAAAAAAGGTAATAGATTAACTATTAGATTTTTTTTAAAGATTATTTACATAAAAAAATATATCACATTCGTCAAAATATATATATATAAAAGCTCTTAAAAATTTTTATAAATAAAAAAATAATTAATTTTTATTCGTATAATATATAAAATAATTACTATATTATTATTATATTATAAATTAAAATTTACTAATTTAAATTTTGTTTTTATTTTTAATATAAGCATTAGAAATAAATAATTTTTTTATAACAATATATATTGTAATAAAATATATATAATATTAATTAGTTTTTAAAAAATTCTGAAAAGATGGTTTTTTCTAATAAAGTGTTATTAAAAAATTAACATTATAAAAACTAATTTCAACCAATATGATATAATATGATATAATAGGTTATTAAATATATTTAATACAAAACACATTGAATATAAATTTTTATTGAGTTTAAATTTTAAATAATTTTTAATTAAATTTTGAATATTTTTATTTTAAAGAGTTATAATATTTTAACATCATTTTTTTCGTATCTTTTTAATTGAGTCTTTGATTTTTTAAATTATAAACCTTATTTATAATTAAGAGTAATGTTTTAACACCACCAATTAGTCACACATATAAAAATACAAGAACAATTCTATTGTCATAATTATAATCTAACTTTATAAGCAATACAATACAATGAAACTATATATAAGTAATATAACTAAATTTTACCTACATCTATAGTCACATTTCATAAATAATATAATTAAATTATATTTATGTTTATAATTAAAATATGAATAAAAATACAAAAAAGTATCAGGATGGTTAATTTTTTTATTCATAATTTTTTATTATTTTTGTTGTGAAAAATTTAATTATTTTAATAATTAATTATTTTTAAAAAAAAGATAATTGAATAACACAAAAAAGTCTTATTAAGAGTAATTTATTTATATATGATTAAAAAATAATTGAATAATTATATACGGTAAAAAATTAATATTATTAAAAAATAAAAATAAAATTTATTTTAAAATAAAAAATAAATTTTATTAAAAAATAAAATTAAAAATCATGGTTTTTTTTTCTTTTTTCCAAAATTTATCTACGAGTAATTCTATAAATATTTTATGATGAATAAAAATATTAAACTCATACTAAAATTTATTCTAATAAAATTTATTTTTATTCTACTAAACATTAAATAAATTATTGAAAAGAATTTTGTTTCCTCCATTAGAGAAGAATGATAAACTTCCATACTTCTATTATGTTATGGCAATAATTTGGCCTGTTATTTTTTAATGTACATAATAATAATAATAATAATAATAATAATAATAATAATAATAATAATAATAATAATAATAATAATAAACAAGTATATCACAGTAAAAAAGAAAGCACGTCACCAAATAATTTATCATCCGAATTAAATATGAATCAAATTGATAATATGAGAGCTAACACTACAAAAATCGACAACAAAGTTAGAGACTTACAAAACCTTTCTTAAGATCATAGAAAAAAAAACGTTTATATTTGTGTGATATACAAAGCAATTATCATATTATTATTATTATTATTATTATTATTATTATTATATTATATTATATATATATATATATATGAGCAAAAAAAGTCCAACTGTATGTTTTAAAGTAAAATTTTTTTTAATATTTGATTAAATGTTCTTGTATTTAGTACTTTTTTTTTGCACTTCCTCTTAGTTAAAAATATAATCATTATAATTTTTTAGTTATTATTGCTAGGGGTATTTACAGATGGGATATGGCTGAAATTTCTATCCAATCCGCACTAAACTCATTAGATCAAATTCGATATTCGCACTTTTTATGTTTGGATCAGATATCAAATATATCTATAAAATAAAAAATATAAAAAAATTTTATTTTTATAAAAAAAAGTCAATAATTTTTTTTGTTTACTTTTTTAAACATATTTACTTCTATCTGATTAGAGTGTGGATCCGATTCGATCCAATCCGATCATCTTACAGATCAGATCATATTCTCAAATTACAGATCAGATACGGATAAATACTGTGGATTTATATGGATATGATCTAATCTATGAACACCCCTAACTATTACTATAGGTTCATTGTTGCAAAAGAATGTTTCTTTTATTATAAACTATTATTAGATTTTAATTACCATTAAAACAACTGAATGGTCAACTTAATTACCATTATTATATCCATAGTTGTAAAAACCGAACTGGATCGGTTGGTTCGACCAGAAAACTAGTGAATCGGACTAGAACTGGATTATAGTCCAGTTCGGTTTACTCTTTGGACCGTTTAAGGAATAAAATCGGTGTGAACTGGTAAGAACCGGTGCAAACCGGTCTAACCAAACTGGTCTGCTTGAAAAATTTTTTAAAATGTCTCCACAAGGTCTCGAACCAAGAACCTTGGAGCAAAAGTAACCTCTACTTGCCACTTAGCCATTGCACTTCTAAGTACTATATTTGACAAATACTAATTATATAGTATACATAAATATCTAATTTAATTTAATTTTTGTTTTTTCTATTTTTAAAATTAATTATATTTTAATTATATACCATTATTAATATAAATATAAATTTCACTAAAAATTTATTAATTTACTTGATCTATTTTATTGCTAGTATATATTGTGATTAAGGTTATTTGTTTTGATGTTAGTGTTAAAATCTACTGATATTATAGTTAGATGATAGACTTTGTGAATTAATTATTTTTTTATTGTGTCAAAATAAGATACTATTGTAGTATTAAAATTTTATGATTTTTTTTATATTAGTTATTTTTAGAAGTTGAGACTTGATTCTTCATAAAATGTTAGTGAAGATATGCATTTCAAATTTTAATTTTAAGTTTTTAACTATTTTATATTTTATATTTACGTGAGACCAGTTTTATCGGTTCAACCAGTGATTTATCAGTTGAACTAATAAACCAGTGAACCAGTAGCTTGATCGGTTCGATCACTGGTTCAGTTCTAACAATTATATTTCAATCTAATTTCAAAAATTTCGATTTACTCAATTTAATAGTTATGACTCACAATTGGTTCCTAATCAAGCAACAACAAATTATGTCTCCCAATTGGTTCCTAATCAGTTCTAACAATTATGTCTCCCAACTTAATAGTTATGACTCACATTGGTTCCTAATATTATTTTTGTCACTGTCTCACAAAATCGTTAACGACATGCTGAAATGGACTAACGACTGCTACATTATACATTCTAGCGACTATTTGATGTGACAATTAAAATTTTTTTACCTTATTTTTTATTTTCAACTAAACACTTAAAACCCTAATATGAGTTACGGATACCTAAGTTAAAAAATCAAACTAAGTAAATTGAAACTTTAAAAATCAGATTAAAGCTCGAATATAACTTCAAAACAAAACTTTAACTTATGTAGTGATTAATTTAAATGAAAATCAAATAAATCAAAATTCAACATAATTTTTATCAATGTTTTTAAATTCGAAATTTCTATATCAAAATTAACTAGAATTTTTCTTTAAATTAAAAATTTAATGAAATAGTGACTTTAATTATCTTAACCAATGTCCTAATTAATTGCTTTTATGTCTTAAAAAAACCGTATATGAGAAGAAAATAATTAATTTGTCTACTTTAATAAATAGTTATTTTACTAAAATGAGAAACTATTTTTTTAAAATTTTTAAGAACTAATTAATATTATATATATTTTGTTACACTACATTTAATTATAAAAATTTTATTTATTTCTAATACTTATATTAAAAATAAAAAAAATTAAATTAGTGAATCTTAATCTATAATATAATAATAATAATATAGTAATTATTTTATATATTGTACGAATATAAATTAATTATTTTTTTTATTTATAAAAATTTTTAAACGCTTGAGCTTGTTTTATATATATATATATATATATATATATATATATATATATATATATATATATTTATTGACGAATGTGATATATTTTTTTATGTAAATAATCTTTAAAAAAAATCTAATAGTTAATCTATTACCTTTTTTGTTTTAGTCCAAATTAAATATTTTTTATTGTTTTCGGAAAGAAAATCTTTTGAGGAATTTAATAATATGTGATGAGGAACACCGAATAAATTCTACCAAAACCAATTAAAACACAACATAAAGACATCTTTAAAAAAAGACGTTTTAGGCGTGTTTATCTGAGTGGCCTCCTTCTTTTATATCAGTGTTCTAATAAAAAAGTATCTATACAATTAATTATGTTATTTAAATAATTAATGTCGATATAAATGCTTAAAAATTTTCATCATGAGTACAAAAGTTGGTAAAGTTTATTAATGTTTTAGGTAATTAAGTTATCTCATTGTTACATGCGCGGGAGTATTTATTTACTTTTATTAGACACAAATTATATATCTTATTGATTTTTTCTCCCAATTAAGATTTAATTACATCCAAATGTCTTTAATTTCATACTATGCATATAATTTTCTTGGGAACTATAATTGCTTTTAAACATATTTGACATTTCGGTCGATGATTAATTTTAAATACTCGTTTTTTATTTAATAAGCAACCGGGTGAAATTATTCAAGTAGTTTGAGTTTGAATGAGTAAAATAATATTTACTATAAATATACATTTTTTTCTTTTATTTATGCGCACAATCCAAATTAAGATTAATCTGTGCCATTAATTTTATGATTTACCCAACTAACGGATGTTTTGATATTCTATTAGGAAAGGGAGATTTATTAAGAACATCTAGAGCATCTACGAAAGTATGTTTTCAATTTTTTAACAGAGGAGTGCTAGGTATTTAAAGAATAATTATAACATAGAAATATTATGTAAAAATTTTTATTTTTTTTGATAAGTAAATGATATATATCTCTTTATTACTTACTTTTTTTATCATCTACTATTTTATTGCATGTTTAAAGTCATTAATATTCTTTCCAAAATTAATTTCAATTTCTCCCAAATCAAATACCTAACATCTCTCAATCACATTATTATCCATTAAAATGTAATAATTATTTTCTTTATCACTTATTTTCTTTATCACCTACCATTTTGCTGCATGTTTAAAGTTATTAATATTCTTTTCAAAATCAATTTCAATTTCTCCCAAATCAAATCCCTAACATCTCTCAATCACATTATTATCCATTAAAATGTAATAATTCTCTACAAAAATTATAGAAGTTAAATTAAAAATTTTTAACAACTTCTACTATATAATTTATATTTTACATATAGACTATTAAAAAATAAAATATAAAATATAAACAAAATTAAAAATAAATTTTTAAAAATAATTATGTACTCGTCATATTAAAATCAATAAATAAGCATACATACGAATATTAAATAAAAATATTAAAATAATTAAAAGGTTTAATTACTCTGTTGGTCCTTATAGTTTCACCAAATTTTTAATTAGGTCCTTATACTTTTTTTCCTTTCAATTGGGTCCCTATACTACTTTTAATTTTGTAATCACGTCCTTTTCATGTTAAAAATGATAAAATTAACATAATATTTTTACCAAAATACATGCGATCAAAGATTTAATTAAATTTTTAATTATAAATACCTTGAATTTGCGAAGAAATATTCAGTTAACTCTAATAATTTTTATACTAGAAAGGACTTAATTACAAAATTAAAGCAGTGTAAGGACCCAATTGAAAGAAAAAAAAATATAGGGACCTAATTAAAAATTTGGTGAAACTACAGGGACCAACAGAGTAATTAAACCTAATTAAAATCATGACCTATTAGTACACATATGAGATAATTTGAAGAATACAATAAGACGTATAGTTTAAAATTTGATAATATTGATTATAAATATTTATTAATTATAGACATCATATGTATGAAATTATGAAAATTATGAGTACAAAATTATGGATGTTATTAATATGAAATTATGGATGTTATGTGTATGAATTTATGGATGTTATGAGTAAATTTATCAATTGAATAAATTAATTTAAGAATTTGATGTTTTTTAAATTCAATTATGATAAAATTTAAAAACATCTGTGTTATTTTTATAGTTACTTAAGCAATAACTAAAAAATGATGTGTATGGATGTAATATCTAATAAACATAAATTTAATTTTTAGATGTTAGTTGTATGTAATTATGAATGTTATATATATAAACGTATGAATATTATGTGTATGAACTTATTTAGTACAATATAATTATAAATGCACATAAAAACACACAAAAAAATTAATCAATTTATTACCATACCTCATCAAAACTAGTGGAGTTTTTCATATTCTCGAAAATTGATTGACTAACAACAACCTCGTCGAGTGAGTCCATCTGTTGTATGTTCAAATTTTTCAGCACTTTCTACCATAGGTACCGTATTAAGGTAGAATTCAAATGACATACTATTTGTAATGACAAAGATGATTTCTTGTAAAATTCCTTAACTTATTCTAATTGTGCTTGCAATGGTATTAGAGTTGTGAATTTTGAATGAAAATAATTGAATTAACGAAAATAAAATCATATTAGGGTAGCTTTCAGAATGTGTATCTCTCCATTGAATGATGATAAACGACTTAACAAAAACAGAAAATTAATTACAATAATAATAATAATAATAATAATAATAATAATAATAATAATAATAAAACAAAAAAGCGTTTATGATAATAATTAATTACAATTATTAAATTTATGTGATATTATCGTATCCCCATTAGGAATGAGTAGAGTAAGAAGCAATTACAATGATAAATCATAACGGTTATTAATTATTATTATTAATTTTTATTATATTTTTAAATATAAAAATTAAATCATAAAAAAAATATTAAGTATTGATTACAAAAATTCTTAATAGTAAAAAATATAATATTATAATTAATATCATTAATAAATGGAGTTGATAAGAATATGATAAATGAAATGATAAGAGAATGGGCTAAAAAATAAAACTGTTATTAAATAATGTAAATAAAATATATTATAAAAAATTTTGGCTAATTATGGCTGAAACTTTTTGGTTATGAAATTTTTTCCTTTTCAATAATAAAAATATTTAATAGAGTTACTATTAACGAATTTTTTATGTTATTTGTTTGAAGCATTAAAATTTACGAAGTTTATAACCGTTTAAGTAATTGATGGTTAATTAAAATATCTAATTATTAGATATTAATAAGAACAAGATCGAACTCAATAAGAAAATAGATTTTCGATTCAATGTCGTGTAGTTGAATTACTACGCAGTTTGGATTTAAAATTTTTAATTAATTTCAAATGGTTAGTTCTTTGGTAGTGGTGACTATTCCTATGGATTTGACAAAAATTTTTGTAGTTGTATTTCTCAAAATTAAATTATATGTTTCAGCGTATGAACATCTGTCTTTTTTAAAGGAGTGAAAATACACATAATTGGAGATGCAAAGTAAAGATATCAATAAATTTATATAGACTGCTCATCTATTGTTATCAAACACGGTAAGTCATCATTCACAACACATTATATATTGTTTGTTATCTTAATTTATACCTTTAACAAATTTAACTACTGTCATAGTTGTTTCTAATAAGCTCATAAAACCATCAACAATACAATTCACAATAATAACACAAAATTTCAATAATTCAACAAACGCATAAATTTAGCAATTTAACAATTCATAAACTAATTCAAAATTTATTTAAAAACAATCCAAAATCAATTCAACTATTTCAGCAATGCAAAATTAATTCAAAACTTCAATTCAACTTTGTCATATATTTATTTTTAATCAGCTCATCAACCAATAATTAATAAAATTGAGAAGACAAGTCTGTGTCATAACCTCTAACTATATAACAAATAAACAATTATTAATACTAACAATCATGAACCATGATTTAAATAAACTATTAACATTTAATAGTAGAGTAAATTATAAATTATAATATGAATAGTATATTCCAGAAAGAACAAGTATTGTTGAAGAAGCAAGTATCTTTTTTCATCTACCTAAATAGCAAAGTCAATTTTATCTATTTACCCTTTTTTCTTTTTCCTTTTTTTCCTCTGTGGGTGCATTTCACTCACTAGACAACTTTTTTTTTTGTCTCTCAGTGATTTAGAACTTCTTCTTTACATATTGTTTGGTTTAAATGATTTTGAAAGTAAGGAAAATGAAAGAAAAAAAAATGGGTAGAAAAGCTCATTTTTCATTGTTTGGAACAAAAAACAAAATAAGTAGAAAATAAAAAAGTTAGCATGGGATCCATATAACTTTTTTCCTCTCAATGCTGGGAAAAAAGCTGAAGAGAGAAGGCCAAAAAATGTTAATTTCATATTTACCCTTCTAACAACAAAAAGCAAAATTCTTAACTCACTATGTGGAATTAATATATGTAAGGGTAAATAAAGTAATTTTCTCTTCATCCAAACAATATACAAAGAAATTCACTCAAACATCCAAACATAGTGTTAATAAATTTTAATTAGGGACCTCTTTGATTCTAATATCTTTCCCTATCACCTAAACTTAGAAGTCATTTTCTTTGCATCGTTCTAATCTTACTTTAACATTATAAAATACTAAAATCCAAATCTATAATAGGCTAAAGGTAAAAGCAACAGAATTAGGGGCTCAAAGAGTGTAAACATGATGCCTGCTGCAACTAATTAGAAGCTCGAATTAGGGGGCTCAAGGTCTTGAAAACAGCAACGCCGACGTAGGCACCCAACAGCGATAGCCAGTTCCAACGGAGAACGACGACAAGAAACGGAGCAGTGACACAGTCATGCACAGCAAAGATGAAGGCACGAACAACGAAGAACGTCAAAGACTGAGAGACGGAGATGCGAACCAGAGCGGAAGTAGCAGTAGAAGTAGGGAATGACAATAGTGCGCAGTGAACGGTAGTGTGCAGATGATGGCATTGCGCTGTGGATAGCAGAGGCGTAGAGCACTGGAGCAGTGAGAGAGGGAAACGACGCAAAGAGTGAGAGGTGATGCTGACAGTGAGACATGACGAGTCGGCGGCTGCTAAGGAGGTGACAGGGCTGAACTTAGACGGACAACGACGCTCCCGGACTGGACTGAGATGGATGTTGGAGCAGTGTAGGATGATTACAAGTGACGACGCTACGACCTACAACCTGTGAAATCGAAGACGACGCTGCAATATCAATGATGGCGCTGTACAGAGGAAGGGGAGGGGAGTTCTAGGGACTGGGCTCGTGTGATTGATGGTAGGTGTGCGGCACTGGGGAGTGAATTTGCTTAGGGTTTGAATTTCTCTGAGAAGAGGAGAGGGAGTCTGAGCTGGGAGTGACAGCATAGAGAGTTAGGGTTATTCTGAAACTAATATTCATATAATAAAACTAATTTAAAATAGTGTAATATCCAATTAATATGTTTTATTCAGAAAAATAAATTTAAAATTTTAATTATTTAAAATAAATTTTTTAACTTCTATTATTTTATAATTACTTACATTTTAATTTTGGTTATGTACAATGACTAATTATTAAAAAATTTTACTAAAAGTCCTAACTAAATAATGTCAATTTAAAAGAAATTTAATTTAATTTATTTTAATATTTAAAAAATAAAATTCTAAATAATTTATAAAAAAAAAAGACAAAATCCATGGGAGAAGAAAATTAAATAAAATGTGATATATAAGAAAGTGAAGTTAATGTGTAATGTATGTATTCAGTATAAAAAAAGTAGCGAGGGATTTCATCAGTGAAGAACTTTTAACAATAATAATATATTAAGTAATATAATGTTAAAAATAAGAATATTTATTAGATAACTATTTTAAATATTAATATAGTTTAGATACTTTTATAATTATATTTCTGATGATTAGAAACAAATATTATATAATTAGATTTTTAGATTATTACTATGAATAATAATCATATAATTTAGATATTTTTTCCAATTATTTTATCAAATATTGAAAATCAATATTATTTTTGGAAAAGTATTAGGTGCATTTATAATTGGTATGTATTACTATAAAATGTTTTAACTTTATATTAGATATGGATAAAAGCTGGATTTTAGAGTCACGAGGTAGTACAGAATATAAGGTAGGATTGAACAATTTCTTAGACTTTGCATTTGCTAATGCATCGTGAGATGGAATGATAAAATGTCCATGTCTAAAGTGTGGGTTCCAACTTATGCAAATAAGACAAGATGTGTATGACCACCTGTTAATGAAATCCTTTCTCCTCCGGTACATTGTCTGGATTCGTCATGTTGAGAAACCTTGTGATGAGGGCACAAGGTTCAAGTGCGTAATTAATAATCCAATATCCCAACCAAATACAACAATGCAAATGGTCAATGAGGCATTCGATTTTCCAATGCAAGAGGGGGGTGATGACACCACAATGGATGAACATGTTGACAATAATGAACAAGAATTTCTAAATTTATACGATGGGCCAAGTTGTGCGACGAGGGATTTTAATGATTTACTAGCAGTGGAGAACAACAATTATATCCCGGATGCTCAAAATACTCAAAGATATCATTCCTAGTGAAGCTTTACCATATAAAGTGTATGTGTGGTGTTAGTGACAAGGCCATGTCAATGATCCTAGATTTGTTATGATATGCATTTGACCACGCTAAACTTCCGAGGACATTCTATGAGGTCAAAAAGACGATTAGGAAACTGGGAATTGAATACAAGAAAATAGATGCATGTCCAAATGATTGCATGTTATACTGGAGTGATGATGAAGACTTGACCAAGTGCAAACTATGCGAGACTTTAAGATGGAAGCAAAAGACGCGGAAGGGTTCTATTCTCAAGCTAAAAACTCATGTCAAGAGAAATGGGAAACCAATACCAGCAAAGACTCTTTAGTACTTTCCTCTTATTCTGCGATTGCAATGGTTATTCATGTGCAGCAAAACATCTAAAGACATGTTATGGCATAAAGAGGGTCACAACAACGATGTTTTCTTGAGGATTCCAAGGGACACTGAAGCATGAAAAAAGTTTAATGCAAATAATACTTTTTTTCATCAGATCCACGTAGTGTTCGCCAAGCCTTAACTAGCAATGGATTTAATCTTTTTGAGAACATGAGCACAAAGTATTCCATTTGGTCGGTGATTCTTATCTCGTATAACTTTCTTTCATGGCTTTGTATGAATCATACCACTTTTATTTTATCTATGATTATTCCTGGGCTTAAAATGCCAGGTAATGACATAGATATTTACCTGCAACCCTTGGTTGATGAGTTGAAGCAATGATAGGATGGCGTAGAAACATACGATGCTAATAAGAAATGCATTTTCAAGATGTTTGCGATATTGATATGGACTATTAGTGATTTTCTAGGATTGGGAAACTTATCTTGGTAGAATACGCATAGCGGGTTAGCATGTCCTACCTGTAATTTGGATACTAAGGAACAGTGACTCACGTTTAGTCAAAAATGGTGTTTATGGGTCATCATCAGTTTCTAAGTCAGGGACATAAATTTTGACTAGACTAGTTAAGATTTGACAGCCAAGTAGAGAACAAGGATCCCCAAAGATGTTGTCTAAAATAGATATCTTAAGGCAACAATCAAATGCTCACGTGTCATTCGGAAAGATGAAAAACGTGATGTGACAAAAAAGACGCAATGGTGAGGATGCCAACTAGGGTGACTCAAATTGGAAGAAGATGAGTGTTTTCTTTGACCTCCCATATTGGAAAGATAATATGCTGCGTCATATCCTTGATGTAATGCACATAAAGAAAAATATCTGCAATAACATAGTGTTCACTGTATTAAATGATAGTGGGAAGTTAAAGGAGAACGTGAAAGCTCGAAAGAATTTACAATGCATGGGCATAAAGCCAGAGCTGTGGCCACGCAATGGTGGAAAATATCTTTCTGCAATATTTACCATGTCAAATTCACAGAAGGATATATTTTTGAAGACTCTTCAAAAAGTTATCTTTCCAGATGGTTATAGCAATATTACGTGTTGTGTTGACTTACAACAGTGTAAGTTGAATGGGTTGAAAAGTCATGATTGTCACATTTGATGGAACATTTACTTCCAATTCTGGTAAAAAATGCACTGCCTGCCCTAGTGGCAACCGTAATTGCCGATCTTTCATCATTTTTTCGAACACTCTGTGGAAAAGCCATTAACCCTTTACAGCTTGATGAACTCCAATAGCATGTTGTTCATACCCAATGTCGTATGGAAACAATTTTTCTTCGATCGTTCTTCACAATCATGGTACATCTCATCGTGCATCTTGTTAAAAAAGTAAAACTTGGTGGGCCAGTACATTATCGGTGGATGTATCCAATAGAGAGGTTAGTTCCTATATAACCCCATTTATGACAGTTGGTTCGATCAAATTTTTATACTAAGCGTATCATTTTTATTTTATTTTAAAGGTATCTGAGTCGTTTGAAACAATACGTGCGCAACATGGTGTGAGCAGAAGGCTCAATTGCGGAGGGCTACTTATCGGAGGAAATTCTAACTTTTTGCTCTAGATATCTGGATAATATTGAGACTAGTATGAATTGACCGGTGGGAGTTGATGATCAACCTAGTGGAGTGAATCCTAATGCAGGGGAAACTCTATTCCCAACAGTTGGAAAGGCGTTAGGGGCTACAACACATTTTAAGCTAAGTCCAATCGAACAACATCAAGCACATCGTCATGTGCTAGTCAACTGCGAGGTTGTTTCTGAATTTATTAAGTAAGTAATCTTATGCTATATTTAAAAACTTGGATACAAAACTTCTCATCCATTCACTATTTCTGAGTAATGTTCTTATGTTCATGTAGTTCATTTAAAGAAAAAAAATGGAGAAGGCTACGAGATCAAACAAGGTCACAATCTAAAATAGACAACATTGTGCACAAGGAATTTGCTCAGTGGTTCAAGTAAGAGGTTAGCATAGAGTATACGTTATGCCATTTACCTTGTTAGCATGAAATCTGTATTTAATATACTACCTTTAATTATATTAAGAATGGTTGCTATATGGTAACAGGTTCTAATGGGAAGCACTCAGTATTCAAATAAAATTAAATGGGTTGCATGTGAACCCAACTTCAAGCAAGATGTTTTGGAGTGTACAATGTCAACGGGTATAAGTTTAGAACTATGACAAAGAAAGAAGGGATGAAAACCTAAAATAGTGGAGTATTTGTCTCGTTTAACACATGAAGTTATGCAAGAATGCGTGGCAATAAAGTGGTTATTAGTAATCTTTCATATTACGGCAAAGTAGTTGACATAATTGAATTAAATTACAACCATCAGTTCACAGTCGTGTTGTTCAAGTGTGTTTGGGCAAATACAACTACCAGTAGAAGCTGAAGTTGGTTTTTCTCCACAGTCAGGGTTGAACATGTCAATGGAGGTGACATTGGAGTTTTACAATTGGCAAGGGATGATGATATAGAAGACTCCACAGAGAATGCTTCTGAAAATATCGATGAGATTGCATAATGGAAATAGGAAAAAAGTCAGCACAATTTAAAAAGGGTCTTTGTGTAATTAACGAGTTTTTTAATCATAACGGTGTATGTAGTTTGCTAGTTATATCACGATTGGTATTTTCTTAATTCGATTAAGTCTTTACTTATTTGTTGGTTTTAATGAATAAAAGTTGTTTCCCATTTCTTTATATGATGTTTTAAGAAAAGGTTAAATTACATTGAAGTATTAATTTCGTTATTAGGTTGTTTTGAATGTCGTTGTTATGATAATCATGCTCTCTAATAATTTTAATAAATTTTAGTATTGTTATGACTAATAAATATTAGTAAACATAAAACGATGGCATAATAGGATGAATGAAAACGGAAGACTTTTCATCATGCTGTGCAAGCACAATATTTGCTAAAGAAATGGCTATGGCCTCTCCATTCTCAATTTCTGTTGCTAAATACATATGGTTTCATAAAGTGAATGTTAAGTCTTGGTTGGAGGCTATATCAGGACGCTCTTTTGTCAACTAATACTTGGAAACGGCGGACTAATCTACCATCTAGGTTTGTTCCTTAGGCATACGCTTTCAAACTTATGTTAAGCTATATTTGAATAATATATATTTTAAGTTGACATATGCTAACAAATTTGCTGCAATAATATATGTTACATTAACATTCAAATTTGTAGGAATTTCATGAATGAGGATCAATGTACCAGAAGAAATTTGGGTGTGTGAAAGAGTGAAATCGTTGGTTAGGAATTTTCACAAAATAATTCTGTTGCAAGTATAGTTCCAAACTGACACATAACACTCAATCAAATTTTAATTTGTTTGTCACAAGTGCAAACCAATAATAATAACTGAGAGTTTAGATCTCAGGTCGTCTCTCAAAGGAATTGCAGTGAGGTATGCATGTTATCGGTTATGAGGTTCCATGAGGTGGTTTGCATATAAGAAGACTATAATCTAAATGATAAGAAAATAAAGAAAACAACTAAAGATAACAAGTAATAAAGAGGCATTCATGGCAAGGATTGAGAATTAAGGCTTTCTATCCTAGTCATTAATCATAACACAATAATTATCAAGAGCTAAAGCTTATTACGTTATCTTCACATCGGAAGAAGGTCAAATATGCCTAGTTAATCTCAATCCAAAAGTCCTAATCAACTTACTAATTGAATTAATAAAAGATTAGCGTCAATAGAAACAATATTAACTAAGTGACTCAAGATCACTTAATTTCTCTTTTCAAGCTAAGAATGCACAAAATCTTCTCTAATTTCCAACCAAGCATTTTGTCAAACACTTGGAAGTCATAAAAGGAAAGCATATTAAATTGCAAGAAATAGTAAATTCTACAACTATCCAAAGCAAGGAAAGTAACAATCAACAATTAAAGAAAGCAATAATAACATGAAGAAACATCAAATTGCATTAATGGAAACTAAATTCAACAAAGAGTTTATAAACATAAAAGTGACATAAAAGGAAAATTAACACTATAAACTAAGAGAACAAAGATGTGGGAACAAGAAATTGTAAGAAAAACTAGATGAAAACAAAAAATTAAGCCTAGATCTAAGAGAGATTAACCTAATTCTACTCTAATTCTAGAGAGAAGAGGGAGATTCTCTCTCTAAAAAACTACCTAAAGCATGATCCTAAGCTACACTAATTGCTCCCCTCTTGTTCCCTCTTGAATTCTGCATCAAACAGCCTCAGAAATGAGTTGGACTTGGGCCTGAAAAGCTCAGAAATCGCTCCCAGCATTTTGCCTTTAAGTGAGTCACGTGACCAACGTCACACGTGTGCGTGGCTGACGCGCGCGTGTTGATTGGCAAAGTCCCTCCTCACGCGTACGCGTGGGTGACGCGTGCGCATGGCCTTGAGTTCAGAAAATCCTCATTTCTTCATGCATTCTCCACTTTGCATGCTTTTCTCCTCACTTTTTCCATCCAATCCTTGCCTTATAAACCTGAAATCACTCAACAAACATATCAAGGCATCGAATGGAATTAAGGTGAATTAAATCTAGCAATTTTAAGGCCTAAAAAGCATGTTTTCACTCTTAAGCACAAATTTAGGGAGAATTACCAAACATGCTATTTCATTCAATAAATGTGAGATAAGTTGATAAAACCCACCAAATTCATCACAAGATAAACCACAAAATTGGGGTTTATCAGTGTGCTTTTGTGACATGTGCTTTCGGGAAGAGTTCTGAAGATATACTTACTGAATTGAAGGTAAAAAAATAACTATCTTATCTAGATAGTGCATCATAAAGAAACAATGTGTTTCACAAAAGAGACCATGAACTATATCTTTTATTATGTAGATGCGCTTTACAAACAAGCATGCTGTTGAGTTGGATATTGCATCACAGGAGAAAATGAAGTTTATAGAATTGCACATTACAGAGCTTCTTTTTAAAAAATCTGCCCAAAGTCCCAACATGGGAGATGGTAACTGTTGTTTTCTTTTTTTTGTTTAGTTTTGCAATTGTCTTAGCATATTAACGTACCTTATTTTTCTAAATTACTATCTAATGACTTGGGAGTTTTCAGTTTCTTCTTAGTAGACTTAGATTATTGTATGCATCTTGATATTTTCAGTATTAGTTGAATATTCAGGCGAAATAGCTAATGATTGTCTAGATGGGGAAGAGACTAATTCAAAAGACAATTTAGTTAATATATCCTTTGTTGGAATTGACACACCCAGGTAGTTTGATCTCAATAAGATTCTGAAAGAAGACAATGAAACTTTAGATAACCAACAAAGACAAGATGATGTACATGTTGCAAAAAAGGGCTTCAACCTGATAAAAAAAGTCTTGGTTTGGAGATGACTTATCAGATCCTGTATCACGTGAAGGCAGTAGATTCTTGACAGAGTATTTTTTGCCAGATCAATATGATATCGAAGAAAAATTTTGATATTTTATTTTAAGAATTAGGTTGATTCCCTTGATTTAATGGTTTGGGTCGCAATATTACATATTTGTCTACTTTAAGAATTTCTTGATTTATTCTCGATTGACCTTTATTTTAATTTTATAAATTCATATGTTAACTTATTTTTTTCTTTTATATTTATGCTTCAATTCAAACTTAAAAGATCATATAGTAAACGAGAAAATATAATTAGTAAATTTGTCCACATGATTAATCACAATATATTTTTTAATTCATTAATTTTTTTTAGGTAAAACAAATAAAAAAATAGTGTAGCGGTTTAAGTAATAGCGATTAAAACATATTTCTAAAAAAAGTAGTGAGAACTTAAGAAGATTATACTCAGTTGGTTTTTTTAAAAAAGGAAGTCTCCAGTTAAACGCATTTTGCGGCGGTTGGACAAAAACCGCCGCTAATAATTTATCTTGTGTTACTTGCCGCCAGAATGTGTCTATTTGTGGCGATTCCACCACAACCGCCGCTAAATACCAAATTAATGGCAGCTCCTCTCTTTTTTGCCACAGCAACTGCCGCCATTATTCATTTAGCGGCAGAAGTTCTACAACTACCGCTAAACCACCGCCGCTATCTACCATTTTTTAGTAGTGTTCAGGCTAAATTATAAACAAAAAATATCTTTAAAATAACATTGAATAATTAAAGAGATTATTAATTACACATAAAATTAGTTTAATTTGAATAAATAATGCTACACATCCAAATCTTTTTATGAATGAATTCCTACTAAATTAAATAATAAGACTTGAAATACACATGCACTTGCACTCCATATTCTTCCTTTGCGTCATAGAGACTGGAAATTTTATGAATTTATGTAATGATCTAGTGTTCTTTATTGAAGTCAACTTTTAACTTGTTTTCTTTTATTTATTTGATTTAGTTTCGTTTATTTTCTTTGAATTTTGTTATTATTTTACTTTTCACACTTTCATTGTCTTTTTTATTTCATTATTTATCTCTGTATTGTTTATCATAAGTCCACCACTAGTAATTTTGACATAAACTGCTTTGACATAGTAACTAAGTAATTCCTGGATCGAGCTCACTCTTCTTCATAGAGTCGTATCTGCTCCCTGATATTTGAGTTCTTAATACAAGCTCGTTTTCGACACCACCTGCCGAAGTCAACAAAAAAACAAGTGAAATGAATTTTTTCAACTGGCAATGGTTTCGATTATAGAAGCAGAAACGGGTAAGTCAAAGTTGAAAAAGATGGCACAAAAAGCCTAGAAGTCGAAAGGTAGTTATTGCCTTTCTTTGATCATCAAGGCTTGCTACTCGACCTTCAAGCAGAGTGGAGGACATGGGTGTAAAATTTTTGAGAAACAAGCTGAACAAACGTGAGACTTAAAAATGAAGGAAGACGTGTGTGTCAAAACTTGGGGATCAAGATTCTTCAAGGTCAAGACATGGTCATGATTGAGGAAAAGGAGGAAATAAGACTGTGGAAAACATGCTTCATGATCAGTCAATCTCCATGGTCTAAAAAAAGTAGAAACTCAGAAGAGTTCGGAACTTCAATAAAGAACACTAGATCATCACATAAACTCATAAAATTCCCAGTCTCTGCGATGCAACGGAAAAACATGGAGTGCAAGTGTATTTGAGTCTTAGAAGTCAACTTTTAACTTGTTTTTCTTTTATTTGTTTGATTTAGTTTCTTTTATTTTCTTTAAATTTTGTTATTATTTTACTTTTCACACTTTCATTGTCTTTTTTATTTCGTTATTTATCTATTTGTCATTTATCATAAGTCCACCACTAGTAATTTCGATATAAATTGCTTTGACACTGTAATTAAGTAATTCCTGAGTCGAGCTCACTCTTTTTTAGAGGATTTGTATTTGCTCCCGTATACTTGAGATCTTGATACAACCTTATTTCGATACCACCTATCGAAGTCAACAAAAAAAATGAGTGAAACAAATTGGCACGCCCGATAGGATCCTGGGTTAAATTCATGTCAATATGGGCTACCTCCAAATTATTCACCACCTTTGTGGAATCCTAGTGCCATATATTGCGGAGGTATAAACACCAAGGTTGCGAGAACTAGACCGGTCAATAAATCGGTAAGGTTACTGGTTTACTGGTTCATTGGTTCGACCGAGGTTCAACCGGAGTTCAACCGGTTTTAATTAAATATTAAAAAAATTATTAAAAAATTATATATAATTTTAAACATATATATTCATCCTATAATTTTTTACCAATAGAACTGAGATGTTCTGGGTTTCATGCTTTGTAAAACCAAAATAAAGAAACTCTTCATCACAAATCATAATTAACAACCACTCAGACTTAATCCAAAAAATATCAAATTATTCCAAAATCATTCTAATAAACAACTCAGAATAATTATAATCAACAAAAATAAAATTAAAAAACAAAAACAGCAACTCACAATGGTTACAATCAACCAAAAAATGCAATAGCAACAAAAATTCTGTCCAAAAATCAGACTCCAAATTCAACAGAAGAGCAATTTAGAATCTGAGGATCATTATAATCAACTCCAATTTCATAAACATTGGCAACACATAATAAAATAAGAAATTCATAAAATCAGTAACACAAATATCTGAGGATCAATAACAAATTCTTTCTAATAAATTTAACAAAATAAGCACAAGTTTCATAAACATTGGCAACTCAGAATAAAATAACAAATTCACAAAATCAGTAACACAATATCTGAGGATCAACAACAAATTCTTTCCAAAAAATTTAACAAAATAAGCACAAATTAACAAAATCAGTAACTCAGAATGACAAACCCTAAATTAGCAACTCAATTATTAACAGTAAAACCAGTAAACAGAGGAGACGAGGAAGAGGAGGCGACACCGGCGAACACAGTATTAGCAAAATCCAAGCCATAGTGCTTACCGACGGCGAGGAGGAAAGGGAGTGACACCGGCGAAGAGAGAGAGAGCGCGCTCGAACAGAGGAGACGACGGCCGTAGAGCTTCCACACGATGGCCAGGGAGCTTCCTACGACGGTGACACAGCTTCCTAGGACGGCGACGGAGCTTCCTACAATGGCGACATAGCTCCTGCGACGGCAACAGAGCTTCCAAATGCGACGCCTCTACCCAGCGGAGACGAGTTCGTCGATGACAATGAAGCGTGGTTGCGGGGCTCTGGGGGCTGCGGGGCGCAGTGTCTAGAGGGCTAGGGTTCTTTGTGCTTTCAATTTAAAATATGCAGTTTAGTTTCAGAGAGGTGAAGAAAAGAGAGGAATGGGATTGGGTGCATTGGGGATCAGGGTTTCTTTGTATGAATTTTTTTTAGAATTTAAAACGGCGCCGTTTGAACTTTGAGGGAGGGCTCCTGAACCGGAAACCTTGTAAAAAACCGACCGGTTCTGGTGGTTCACCGGTTAACCGCCGGTTCAACCAATTTTTTGACCGGTTTTTTGCCAAATCATTTAGAAGACTAACTGAGCCGACCTGGTGACCGGTTTTTGGTTAACTTGGTTGAACCGGCCGGTCCAGTTCAGTTTTCAGAACTATGATAAACACTATAAGAAATAATCTTTTGTATAATCCAATACCTCCTTCGGGTTATCCTCCAATGAGTACACACAATTAATACTACTCTTACATGGCAAATTATAATGGCTATCAACCCTTAATAAATAACCCTCCATATCCTGGGTTTGTGGCCATCCCATAATCAAGTCCTATAGTATCGAATGTCATTTTTACACAGGATATTGGAGCCCCTAGGGTGTCAATAGGAAGGACCCGGACTTCAATATTCTTCGAGATGCCGAAACAGATTCATGTGGAGACATCTTCACCTAATACAGTCAAATCTTTGGCTATATTTTGGAAACAAATTAAGGATAGCCATCATGATTTAATAAATATCCTAACACAGTAGATGACTACAATATTAAATCCAATGTTAGAAAATAATAATGATGGAATAGAGTAAGTTGCTCGACGAGTCGATGATATTATGGGAGCAATTAATCTACCACTAGCCCAACCTTTTGGGGGAGTTCATGTTAATAATCCTCCTATCATTTTGAACAGATGAGATGATCCAAATAGGGTATTGAACAAAGCTAGAGCAAATAATGCTGCTCAAGCTTATGGTCAAAATATATCTCAAGCGGTCGAGCAAATCCTAAATAAAGCAGGATTGAATATTGGGATCATAAATCAGCCTTATTTTATATTCCCTTTTCCATATTATTCTTGCAACCTAAACTCCCAAGAGGAGTCAAAACCCTTAAATCCCTCACAAAGTTTGCAGAGAAAAGTGGAGAATCAACTATAGAGCATATTGCTCGCTATTCAATTGAAATAGGAGAGTTAGCCAATAATGAATGTTTGAAAATGATATATTTTTCTTCTTCACTAACAAAGAATGTTTTTACTTGATTTTCAAACTTGCAACTTAATTCGATCCTCAGTTGGGTCCAATTAGAAAGAAGCTTTCATGATCAATTCTTTAGAGGAGAAATGAAAGTAACATTGTCGAACTTATTCACAATAAAGAGAAAAAAAAGCCAAGTCAATTGATGACTGTCTTATTCAGTTAAAAAATATTAGAAATAAATATTTTACACCTATTCTTAAACCTGAGATAGTCAAGATGGCTATCAATGGGCTTGGGTTTAACATTCAAAAGAAATTGGTGAATCAACAATTTCTCGACTTAGCCCAATTGGTTGATAAAGTGTAGCAAATTGAAAAATTAAATAAAGAAAAAGAAAAACAAGAGTCAAATAAAAGAAAGCCCTTTTTTAATAAAAAGTTTAATTATGTTGACTGCATGACTGATAAAGAGTCGAACAGTGAATTTGCTTTTGCTGCAGAATTAAAAGATGGACATCCTTATGTATGTCGATCTCTTAATCCAGCAAAAGATAAAACTCCTTTGTCGAGGGAGGGGGGAGAATTATTCTTTCAACCTAACAAAAGCTGAACAGATCTTCGACATGTTGCTAAAAGATAAACAACTTGTTCTTCCTAAAGGGAAGAGAATGCCGTCAATTTCGGAAATAAGAAAAAAAGTTTTGCAAATTTTATCAAGCTTCTGGACATTATACTAACAATTGTGTTCATTTCAAGGACTTGATAGAAAAGGCTATTAATGAAGGTCGACTTAAGTTTGTTGATAAGCCTGAATGAAGGTGAATTCTGATCCCTTCTAAGTCACATCAAATTTTGCTAAGACAGAAGAAGTGGCATTCACAGTAAACAAGGCTTTTGTCGAACCGGTAAAGAAAGATGAACAATTCGAACTGGATATGTTTGAAACAAGAAGGTCTACTTATCCATAGGCAGGAGATGATCTGCTATATTTTTTGTTAAGACAAAGGGAGGGGGAAGGAAATATAGCTATATATCCTCGTTGTAGTGCTTTGTTCGACACTTCAGCTGTAAAAGCTTTCGATTCATATAAAAAGAGTAGAGAGCATGTTCATCAAGAAGAATTAAGACAAACTCAAATGAAATAGGGGACCAAAGGTCGAAAGATTGTGGTTGCTCCTGTCAAACAGCACATGTTCATGGTGGTAACAGTCGACTAGAAACCTCAGGGGGTGTCGAGTCGAACTAGGGTTCCTCCATCCAATGTATCGAACAATAAGTGGATACAGAACAATGCTCCAAACTACTCCAGGAATTACGATTTTAGCATTCCTAGAGGTGGTTTTGGAAATTAGGCTAGAGCCCAAAAAAGAGGAGGCTCTAGACGATAAGTAACTAGAAGGGGTAACGGTCGAGGAAGGTATCTGATGAGCGAATATTTTATACGCTTTTTGGCATCATTTTCATATAGTTTTTAGTATGTTTTATTTTTTACATGGAAATTCAAGCATCGAACCTCACTGATGATGTATGTACACTCTAATCTCTCTAGTGTATAGGGTAATCACTCTTTTCTTCTCTAATCATGTTCTCTAACTTTTGTTCTTCTCCTAACCAATCAACAACAGTTAACATACCAATGCAAATATCATGAGGTCTTTCCAGGGTTGTAATGGGGCCAAGGTAGAGGTAGGGGTACATGTATGGTCAAGTGAGCTTATAAATTGAATCTTTAATTAACCCAAACTTCAACCTAACCTATATAACTTGCATAACCTTAGAATTCATACCTAGCTACCCAGAATTCCCCTTTTACATTCCATACTCATGTATCAACTTTTTATTTTAATTTTTATCATATGTGCATTGATCTTTGAATTCTCAATTCAGCATTGGGGTAATTTTATCCCCTTATTTATTTATTAATTTTTTTTAGACATAAAAATAAACATAGCTTATCAATGCACATAGATTTTTAATTCTTATAGTTTCACATGAGTAGGTATCCAAATTCCCATTAAATTATCATGACACATTCCCTTAATAACTTTTGTTCCCACAATTTCCTATATTTAACTAGCACACACAATTCTATCTTAAGCTAACCAAAGATTCAATTTGGGATATACAATTATTTTTCCGCTTAAGGCTAGTAACGTGGTGAAATATAGAACAAACAGGATTTAAAGGCTCAAAGTGGTTAACAAAGGTAATTGAAAAGGGTAGGCTTAATTTGGATAAGTGAGTTTAAACAAAAGATGGCCTCAATCATATGCAAGCATACGAATATAATAAATATTGGACATATAGGATGAAACAAAATATAGATTACAATCATAGAGAAGTAAACACACAAGAATAAAATGTTTATGGTTAAATAATGTAACCATACATAAAGGCTCAAATCTTCACAGGTTGTGTGTTCTTTAGCTCAAAAATCATGTTCCAAATACAACTTCAAGCAGATTTATCATAAAAAAAATTTTTAAAAATTAGTGAAATTTTGTTCCAAAGATAGAGTCTTAGAAGAAACTTATTGTCTTTTCAATCAAGTAGAGCATGCATGCAACTAACCTATTACTATGCAATTTATCCTATTCTACAAAAGAAAGAAAATCTAACTAAAATATCCTAATTTATTTGTGCTAGGAAAGAGAAATTACCTCCGGAAGTTAGGTACTGACCGACCTCCCCACACTTAAGGCTTTGCATCGTCCTCGGTGCCATCTGTCGGGAACAGGGGTGGGCTGGTTGCAGTATCTCCACAATTGGGACCATCATGGCTCCCTGTGCTGGTAAAATAAGTGGAGTTCGGGGTGTCTGAGTCCTTGAAGTGTCCCTTGAGTAGTTCCTTGAGGTGTTTGAATCGGCGCTCGTTACCGCGCTCTCTTAACTTCAATTTCTGTTCTTGCTGATCCAATCTTTTGATTATCTGCTGGAGCAGTTCATCTGTTGTAGGTGCTTGTGGTGTTGAAGAAGGGATATCGGCAACCGGTGCAGTAGGAAGGCTTGTAGTGGCTGCTGGAAGTCTGAGGTACTTCCCATTGGGGACATACTGATCATCCCATGGAAGCATGGCTTTGGTGTCTCCAGCTCTTGATGCGCGAAAAACTTGTCTCTCAACAAATTTCCCTTCGGCAAGTGTACCGAATTTGTCGTCAAGTAAAACTCACAATAGAGTGAGGTCGAATCCCACAGAGATTAACGGATTAAGCAATCAATGGTTAATTGACTATCCTAGTTAGACGAATCATATTTGGATGATGAGTAAAAAGGAATTGTAAATTGACAGAAAAGTAAAGAAAGCAATAAAGTGTAGAAAAGTAAAATGGCAAGAAAAGTAAATGTAAGAACTAAAAATAAAATGAACATTGGGATCAAGAGATATTGCAATCCTCCGGATCAAGTTCATTCTCATCTCTTCCTCAATCAATGCATTCATTGGTCTCCTTGGTAATCTTAAGTGATCAAATTACAATTCCTTGTAATTCGATCTCTCAAATCTTGATCAATAGCCAATTCCTTGGTCAATTGCTCATGAGAAGAGATGAAGTATGGTCACTGATTATACCACATGCATTTCCCAAATCAAGTGTTGGAAGGATTATAGTCACATATCCATCCACACCCAATTTGGTCCAGCATGAGAAAGCATTTCTAGCATGATCTCTTCATTCCTCTTTCAAGGTTCATAAGAGATCCAAGTATGAATAGTTTCTTTTCTAAGATAACTACCCAATTGGATGAAGATCGAAAGCCCTCTAGTAAAATCAAGAGTAAAGAAAGAAGAAGAAGAATAAGAACTACACTTAATCCATTGAATCACAATAGAGCTCTCTAACCCAATGTAAAGAGTTAGTTGATCATTGCTCTACAAAAATAGAAAAGAAAGAAAGTGCAGAAAAGTAAAGATGAAGATTCAAACTGAAATTGAAAATTCAACATTCATGAATAAAAATTACAACTAAAAGAAAGAGAAGGAAAAGTGTGTGAGGGGAGGGAGTCCGAAGACCCCTCTTCAATCCCCTATTTCAGAATTTCCAGACTCCTTCAATTTCCAGGATATTTTCAATGTAAAGACTAAGGCCTTTATATAGGCTCTCCTAAATTACAAAATGAAATTAAAAGCAAATTACAATTAAATAAAAATTCCTATTCTAGATGCTTCTTGTGGTCTTGATTGGTTGACAATTGTGGGCTTGCTTGCTTGAGCTTTGAAGTGGACTTGAGAGAGAAGTGAGTCAAGTTGAGGTCCAGGTGCTAAAGTTAGTGCTAAAGTTAGCCACAATAACGCTACAAGTGTGGCGTTAGTGCTAAAGTTATTGTGGCTAACGTTGCACTTGCTGCCTAGTTGGTATTTTTGGGGCTTAAAAAATGCCTCTTTTGTGCTCCAATTTCATGCCCACTATAAAGTATTATATATTGTTGGAAAGGTCTGAATGTCAGCTTTCTAACGCAACTAGAATCACCTCAATTGGACTTCTGTAGCTCAAGTTATGCTCCTTTGAAGTGGACATGGTCGCTGGCATAGTTGCTAGCGTTACTGGAAAAATTGAGTGCCACTAACGCTAGCGATCAGGGCTTCATTATTGCCGGTTTCTGAAGCTCAAACTTAGTATCCACCCCATACTATTATATATTGTTGGAAAGCCCTGGATGTCTACTTTACAATGCTGTTGGAAGACCATCATTTGGAGCTCTACAACTCGAGTAACACTTCTTGGAAGGTGAAGAGGTCAGCTGGCCTTACTACAGGTTGATACCATGTTCATCTTTGCACTTTCGGGGCAGGTTTTCTCCCTCAAATTTAGTGTCCATGGTACGCAGAAATTGTGATTACACTTTAATTATGTAAAATTCATCGCTCTTTCTTTCCCTGGTAATGGCGCCAAAAACATGATGCCAATACCATGGTTCACAACTTCGCACAACTAACCAGCAAGTGCACTGGGTCGTCCAAGTAATACCTTACGTGAGTAAGAGTCGAATCCCACGGAGATTGTTGGTATGAAGCAAGCTATGGTCACCTTGCAAATCTCAGTTAGGCAGATATAAATTGATAATGTTGTTTTCGAATAATAATTAATAGAATAGGGATAGAAATACTTATGTAATTCATTGGTGAGAATTTCAGATAAGCGAATGGAGATGCTTTCGTTCCTCTGAACCTCTGCTTTCCTGCTATCTTCATCCATTCAGTCTTACTCCTTTCCATGGCTGGCTTTATGTGATACATCACCATTGTCAACGGCTACTTTCGGTCATCTCTCGGGAAAATGATCCAATGCCCTGTCACGGCACGGCTAATCGTCTGGAGGCATCACCTTTGTCAATGGCTTCATCTTATCCTCTCAGTGAAAATGATCAACGCACCCTGTCACGGCACGGCTATTCATCTGCGGTTCTCAATCATGCTGGAATAGGATTTACTATCCTTTTGCGTCTGTCACTAATGCCCTGCAATCGCGAGTTTGGAGCTCGTCACAGTTATTCATTCATTGAATCCTACTCGGAATACCACAGACAAGGTTTAGACTTTCCGGATTCTCTTGAATGCCGCCATCATTCTAGCTTACGCCACGAAGATTCTGATTAGGAGATCTAAGAGATACTCATTCAGTCGAAGGTAGAACGGAAGTGGTTGTCAGGCACGCGTTCATAGGGAATGATGATGATTGTCACGTTCATCACATTCAGATTGAAGTACGAATGAATATCTTAGAAGCGAAATAAGATGAATTGAATAGAAAACAGTAGTACTTTGCATTAATCTTTGAGGAACAGCAGAGCTCCACACCTTAATCTATGGAGTGTAAAAACTCTACCGTTAAAATTACATAAGTGAAAGGTCCAGGCATGGCCGAATGGCCAGCCCCTCTGATCTAAGAACCAGGCGTCCAAAGATGTCTAATACAATAGTAAAAGGTCCTATTTATAATAAACTAGTCACTAGGGTTTACAGAAATAAGTAATTGATGCATAAATCCACTTCCGGGGCCCACTTGGTGTGTACTTGGGCTGAGCTTTATCTTTCCACGTGAAGAGGCCATTTGTGGAGTTGAACGCCAGGTTTGGATCCATTTCTGGCATTCAACTCTGGTTTTTGATCCATTTTTGGCGCTGAACTCCAGAATTGGGCAGAGAGCTGGCGTTGAATGCCAGTTTGTGTCGTCTATTCTTGGCCAAAGTATGGAATATTATATATTTCTGGAAAGCCCTGGATGTCTACTTTCCAACACAATTGGAAGCGCGCCATTTCGAGTTCTGTAGCCTCAGAAAATCCACTTTGAGTGCAGGGAGGTCAGAATCCAACAGCATCAGCAGTCCTTCTTCAACCTCTGAATCTGATTTTTGCTCAAGTCCCTCAATTTCAGCCAGAAAATACCTGAAATCACAGAAAAACACACAAACTCATATTAAAGTACAGAAATGTGAATTTAACATAAAATCTATTAAAAACATCCCTAAAAGTAACTAGATTCTACTAAAAATATACTAAAAACAATGCCAAAAAGCGTATAAATTATCCGCTCATCACAACACCAAACTTAAATTGTTGCTTGTCCCCAAGCAACTGAAAATCAAAATAGGATAAAAAGAATAGACTATACTATAAATTCCAAACTATCAATGAAACATAGCTCCAATCAGATGAGCGGGACTTGTAGCTTTTTGCCTCTTGATGAATAGTTTTGGCATCTCGCTTTATCCATTGAAGTTCAGAATGATTGGCTTCTATAGGAACTCAGAGTTCAGATAGTGTTATTGATTCTCCTAGTTCAGTATGATGATTCTTGAACATAGCTTCTTTATGAGTCTTGGCCGTGGCCCTAAGCACTTTGTTTTCCAGTATTACCACCGGATACATAAATGCCACAGACACATAACTGGGTGAACATTTTCAGATTGTGACTCAGCTTTGCTAAAGTCCCCAATTAGAGGTGTCCAGGGTTCTTAAGCACACTCTTTTTTGCTTTGGACCTTGACTTTAACCGCTCAGTCTCAAGTTTTCACTTGACACCTACACGCCACAAGCACATGGTTAGGGACAGCTTGGTGTAGCCGCTTAGGCCAGGATTTTATTCCTGTAGGCCCTCCTATCCACTGATGCTCAAAGCCTTGGGATCCTTTTTATTTGTCCTTGCCTTTTGGTTTTAAGGGTTATTGGCTTTTTGCTCTTGCCTCTTGGTTTTAAGGGCTTTTGGCTTTTTCTGCTTGCTTTTTCTTTTTCTTTCTATTTTTTTTGCCTATTTTTTTTTTCTGCAAGCTTTGTTCTTTGCTGCTTTTTCTTGCTTCAAGAATCATTTTTATGATTTTTCAGATTATCAAATAACATGTCTCCTAGTCATCATTCTTTCAAGAGCCAACATTTTTAACATTCTTAAACAACAACTTCAAAAGACATATGCACTGTTCAAGCATACATTCAGAAAACAAGAAGCATTGTCACCACATCAATATAATTAAGCTAAGTTCAAGGATAAATTCAAAACTCATGTACTTCTTGTTCTTTTGAATTAAAATAGTTTTTATTTTAAGAGAGGTGATGGATTCATAGGACATTCATAACTTTAAAGATATAGTTACTAACTACTAATGATCATGTAATGAAGACACAAACATAGATAAGCACATAACATAGAAAACGAAAAACAGAAGAAATAAGAGCAAGGAATGAATCCACCTTAGTGATGGTGGCATTTCCTTCTTGAGGAACCAATGATTTCCTTGAGCTCTTCTATGTCTCTTCCTTGTCTTTGTTGCTCCTCCCTCATTGCTTTTTGATCTTCTCTAATTTCATGAAGGATGATGGAGTGCTCTTGATGTTTCACTCTTAATTGTCCCATGTTGGAACTTAATTCTCCTAGGGAGGTGTTGATTTGCTCCTGATATTTATATGGAGGGAAGTGCATCCCCTGAGGTATCTTAGGGATTTCTTGATTTGCAGCCACATGTTCTACCACTGAGCTATAGACCCTTGAGATGAATCTTTCCATCTCCCATGACTCGGAGGTGGAAGCCTTTGTCTTCCCTTCCCCTCTTTTAGAGGTTTAGGTGCCATCAATGGTAATGGAAAAACAAAAAAGCTTATGCTTTTACCACACCAAACTTAGAATGTTGCTCGCCCTCGAGCAAAAGAAGAAGGAATAGAAGAAGAGGAAGATATGGAGGAGATGGAGGGATGTGTGTATGGATGTGAGTGGTGGATGGAAAACAGAAGGGATGGTCATGAATGGAGAGATAGAGGGTGAGGTGGGTGGGAATCCTGTGAGATTCACAGATCCTGAGGTGATCCTGTGGGTCCACAGATCCTGAGATGATCCTGTGGGGTCCATAGATCTTGAGGTGTCAAGGCATTTATATCCCTGCACCAATTTAGGCATGCAAAATGCCCTTGCACACAACTCTGGGTGTTCAGCGCCAGGTTGGTGCCCATTTTGGGTGTTCAACGCCCATTTGTTGCCATTTCTGGCGTTGAACGCCAGAACCATGCTTGTTCTGGGCGTTCAGCGCCAGTATGTTGCCCATTTTAGGCGTTCAGCGCCAGAACCATGCTCTGTTCTGGCGTTGAATGCCAGGCAGATGCTTCCTCCACGGTGTGATTTTTCTTCTGCTGTTTTTGATTCTGTTTTCAATTTTTATATTTATTTTGTGACTCCACATGATCATGAACTTATAAAGACATATAACTAAGAAAAATATAGTTAGATAAAAATTGGGTTGCCTCCCAACAAGCGCTTCTTTAATGTCAGTAGCTTGACAGTGGGCTCTCATGGAGCCTCACAGATGTGCAAAGCTTTGTTGAGACTCTCCAACACCAAACTTAGAGTTTGGATATGGGAGTTCAACACCAAACTTAGAGTTTGGTTGTGGCCTCCCAACACCAAACTTAGAGTTTGACTGTGGGGGCTTTGTTTGACTCTGCTTTGAGAGAAGCTTTTTCTGCTTCCTCTCCATGGATGCAGAGAGGGATCCTTGAGTTGTAAACACAAGGTTGTCCTTATTCAATTGAAGGACTAATTCTCCTCTGTCCACATCAATCACAGCTCTTGCTGTGGCTAGGAAAGGTCTTCCTAGGATGATGGATTCATCCTCTTCCTTTCCAGTATCCAGGACTATGAAATTAGCAGGGATGTAAAGGCCTTCAACCTTTACTAACACGTCCTCTACTTGTCCATAAGCCTGTTTTCTTGAATTGTCTGCCATCTCTAATGAGATTTTAGCAGCTTGCACCCCATAGATTCCCAGTTTCTCTATTACAGAGAGGGGCATGAGGTTTATTCCTGAACCAAGGTCACAGAGAGCCTTAAAGATCATGGTGCCTATGGTACAAGGTATTATGAACTTTCCAGGATCCTGTCTCTTCTGAGGCAATGTCAGTTGATCCAGATCACTTAGTTCATTAATGAACAAGGGAGGTTCAACTTCCCAAGTATCAATGCCAAATAATTTGGCATTCAGCTTCATGATTGCACCAAGAAACTTGGCAGTTTGCTCTTCAGTAACATCCTCATTCTCTTCAGAAGAGGAGTACTCATTAGAGCTCATGAAGGGCATAAGGAGGTTCAATGGAATCTCTATGGTCTCTAGATGAGCCTCAGAGTCCTTTGGTTCCTCAGAGGGAAGCTCCTTATTGATCACTAGACATCCCAGGAGGTCTTCCTCCTTGGGATTCACGTCCTCTCCTCTCCTCACAGGTTTGGCCATGGTGCTTATGTCAATGGCCTTGCACTCTCCTTTTGGATTCTCTTCTGTATTGCTTGGGAGAGTACTAGGAGGGATTTCAGTGATCCTTTTACTCAGCTGGCCCACTTGTGCTTCCAGATTTCTAATGGAAGACCTTGTTTCATTCATGAAACTTACAGTGGCCTTGGATAGATCAGAGACTAAGTTTGCTAAATTAGAAGTATTTTGTTCAGAGTTCTCTGTCTGTTGCTGAGTGGATGATGGAAAAGGTTTATTATTGTTAAACCTGTTCTTCCACCATTATTAAAGCCTTGTTGAGGCTTTTGATCCTTCCATGAGAAATTTGGATGATTTCTCCATGATGAGTTATAGGTGTTTTCATAAGGTTCACCTAAGTAATTCACCTCTGCTATTGCAGGGTTCTCAGGATCATAAGCTTCTTCTTCAGAAGATGCCTCTTGAGTACTATTGGATGCAGCTCGCATTCCATTCAGACTCTGAGAAATCATATTGACTTGCTGAGTCAATATTTTGTTCTGAGCCAATATGGCATTCAGAGTATCAACTTCCAGAACTCCTTTCTTCATAGGCGTCCCATTACTCACAGGATTCCTCTCAGAAGTGTACATGAACTGGTTATTAGCAACCATGTCAATGAGTTCTTGAGCTTCTGCAGGCGTTTTCTTTAGGTGAATGGATCCACCTGCAGAAGTATCCAGTGACATCTTTGATAGCTCAGACAGACCATCATAGAATATATCCAGGATGGTCCATTCTGAAAGCATGTCAGAAGGACACTTTTTGGTCAGTCCTTTGTATCTCTCCCAAGCTTCATAGAGGGATTCACCTTCTTTCTGTCTGAAGGTTTGAACATCCACTCTAAGCTTGCTCAGCTTTTGAGGAGGAAAGAACTTGGCTAAGAAATCCGTGACCAGCTTATCCCAAGAGTTCAGGCTGTCTCTGGGTTGAGAGTCCAACCAGATTCTAGCTCTGTCTCTTACAGCAAAAGGGAAAAGCATGAGCCTGTAGACTTCAGGATCTACTCCATTAGTCTTAACAGTATCACATATCTGCAAGAATTCAGTTAAGAACTGAAAAGGATCTTCCGATGGAAGTCCATGAAACTTGCAGTTCTGCTACATCAGAGAAACTAATTGAGGTTTCAACTCAAAGTTGTTTGCTCCAATGGCAGGAATGGAGATGCTTCTTCCATGTAAATTGGAATTAGGTGCAGTAAAGTCACCAAGCATCCTCCTTGCATTATTATTATTTTCAGCTGCCATCTCCTCTTCCTGTTCGAAAATTTCTGACAGGTGCTTGCTGGATAGTTGTAATTTAGCTTTTCTTAGTTTCCTCTTCAGAGTCCTTTCAGGTTCTAGATCAGCTTCAACAAGAATATTCTTGTCCTTGCTCCTGCTCATATGACAAAGAAGAGGGCACAGAAAAATAATAATAATAGAGATCCTCTTTTTCTCTTTTTTTTTTTTGAGTTAGGGAGAGATGTTAGTAGATGAATAAATTAATAGAATAAGATGAGAGAGGGAAAATTTCGAAAATAATTTTTGAAAAAGAGTTAGTGATTTTCGAAAATAGTTTTTTAAAAAAGTTAGTAATTTTCGAAAATTAAGATTTAAAATTTGAAATAATTAGTTAATTAAAAAGAAATTTTGAAAAAGAGGGAGATATTTTCGAAAATTAGAGAGAGAGAGTTAGTTAGGTAGTTTTGAAAAACAAACAAGAAGTTAGTTAGTTAGTTGAAACAATTTTGAAAATCAATTTTGAAAAGATAAGAAGATAAGAAGTTAGAAAAGATATTTTGAAATCAAATTTTTGAAAAAGATAAGATAAGAAGATATTTTTGAAAATATATGATTGAAATTAGTTTTGAAAAAGATTTGATTTTTAAAATCACAATTAATGACTTGATTGACAAGAAATCACAAGATATGATTCTAGAACTTAAAGTTTGAATCTTTCTTAACAAGTAAGTAACAAACTTGAAATTTTTTGAATCAAAACATTAATTGTTATTGTTATTTTCGAAAATTTGATATAAAAATAAGAAAAAGATTTTTGAAAAATATTTTTAAAATTTTCGAAAATAACTAAGAAAAATGAAAAAGATTTGATTTTTGAAAAAGATTTTGAAAAAGATGAGATTTTTAAATTGAAAATTTGATTTGACTCATAAAAACAACTAGATTTTAAAAATTTTTGAAAAAGTCAAATTTAATTTTCGAAATTTTAAGAGAGAAAAAGGGAAAGATATTTTTTTGATTTTTGAATTTTTATGATGAGAGAGAAAAACAAGAAAAATGATGCAATGCATGAGAGTTATGGATCAAAACAATGAATGCATGCAAGAGTGCTATGAATGTCAATATGAACACCAAGAACACTATGAATGTCAAGATGAACACCAAGAACATATTTTTGAAAAATTTTTAATGCAAGGAAAACATGCAAGACACCAAACTTAGAATTCTTTAATGCTTAGACACTAAGAATTTAAGAATGCATATGAAAAACAAGAAAAGACACAAAACATGCAAATGCAAAGATCAAACAAGAAGACTTACCAAGAACAACTTGAAGATCATGAAGAACACTATGAATGCATGATTATTTTCGAAAAAAATGTAAGATGCACATGTAATTGGCACCAAACTTATAACATGACTCAAGACTCAAACAAGAACACAAAAAATATTTTTGATTTTTATGATTTTCTAAATTTTTTGTATATTTTTTTTTTCAAAAATTATTTGAAAAACAAAAATAAGGATTTCAAAATTTTCAATATGAATTCCAGGAATCTTATGCTCTTTAGTCTAAAGCTCCAATCAAAGGGTCAGGCATGGCTTAATAGCCAGCCAAGCTTTAGCATGTAGCAGGTAGATCATGAATCAGCAGCAGGTGGATTAGCACCACTAGCTTGCTCTTGATAACAAATTGGAAGCCTCAGTCTAAATGAATTTAGACATGGCTTTACAGCCAGCCAGGCTTCACACGCTTCATGAAACACTAGAATTCATTCTTAAAAATTCTGAAGAAAAATATATTTTTTGAAAACATTTTTTTTTATTTTAAAATTTTTTTTTCGAAAACAAAGGAGAAAATTTTGAAAGATTTTTGAAAAATTTTTTTTTGGAAAGAAAACAAAAAGAAAATTACCTAATCTGAGCAACAAGATGAACCGTTAGTTGTCCAAACTCAAACAATCCCCGGCAACGGCGCCAAAAACTTGGTGTGCAGAAATTGTGATTACACTTTAATTATGTAAAATTCATCGCTCTTTCTTTCCCTGGTAATGGCGCCAAAAACATGATGCCAATACCATGGTTCACAACTTCGCACAACTAACCAGCAAGTGCACTGGGTCGTCCAAGTAATACCTTACGTGAGTAAGAGTCGAATCCCACGGAGATTGTTGGTATGAAGCAAGCTATGGTCACCTTGCAAATCTCAGTTAGGCAGATATAAATTGATAATGGTGTTTTCGAATAATAATTAATAGAATAGGGATAGAAATACTTATGTAATTCATTGGTGAGAATTTCAGATAAGCGAATGGAGATGCTTTCGTTCCTCTGAACCTCTGCTTTCCTGCTATCTTCATCCATTCAGTCTTACTCCTTTCCATGGCTGGCTTTATGTGATACATCACCATTGTCAACGGCTACTTTCGGTCATCTCTCGGGAAAATGATCCAATGCCCTGTCACGGCACGGCTAATCGTCTGGAGGCATCACCTTTGTCAATGGCTTCATCTTATCCTCTCAGTGAAAATGATCAACGCACCCTGTCACGGCACGGCTATTCATCTGTCAGTTCTCAATCATGCTGGAATAGGATTTACTATCCTTTTGCGTCTGTCACTAATGCCCTGCAATCGCGAGTTTGGAGCTCGTCACAGTCATTCATTCATTGAATCCTACTCGGAATACCACAGACAAGGTTTAGACTTTCCGGATTCTCTTGAATGCCGCCATCATTCTAGCTTACGCCACGAAGATTCTGATTAGGAGATCTAAGAGATACTCATTCAGTCGAAGGTAGAACGGAAGTGGTTGTCAGGCACGCGTTCATAGGGAATGATGATGATTGTCACGTTCATCACATTCAGATTGAAGTACAAATGAATATCTTAGAAGCGAAATAAGATGAATTGAATAGAAAACAGTAGTACTTTGCATTAATCTTTGAGGAACAGCAGAGCTCCACACCTTAATCTATGGAGTGTAAAAACTCTACCGTTAAAATTACATAAGTGAAAGGTCCAGGCATGGCCGAATGGCCAGCCCCTCTAATCTAAGAACCAGGCATCCAAAGATGTCTAATACAATAGTAAAAGGTCCTATTTATAATAAACTAGTCACTAGGGTTTACAGAAATAAGTAATTGATGCATAAATCCACTTTCGGGGCCCACTTGGTGTGTACTTGGGTTGAGCTTTATCTTTCCACGTGCAGAGGCCATTTGTGGAGTTGAACGCCAGGTTTGGATCCATTTCTGGCGTTCAACTCTGGTTTTTGATCCATTTCTGGCGCTGAACTCTAGAATTGGGCAGAGAGCTGGCGTTGAACGCCAGTTTGCGTCCTCTATTCTTGGCCAAAGTATGGAATATTATATATTGCTGGAAAGCCCTGGATGTCTACTTTCCAACGCAATTGGAAGCGTGCCATTTCGAGTTCTGTAGCCCCAGAAAATCCACTTTGAGTGGAGGGAGGTCAGAATCCAACAGCATCAGCAGTCCTTCTTCAACCTCTGAATCTGATTTTTGCTCAAGTCCCTCAATTTCAGCCAGAAAATACCTGAAATCACAGAAAAACACACAAACTCATATTAAAGTCCAGAAATGTGAATTTAACATAAAATCTATTAAAAACATCCCTAAAAGTAACTAGATTCTACTAAAAATATACTAAAAACAATGCCAAAAAGCGTATAAATTATCCGCTCATCACAACACCAAACTTAAATTGTTGCTTGTCCCCAAGCAACTGAAAATCAAAATAGGATAAAAAGAATAGACTATACTATAAATTCCAAACTATCAATGAAACATAGCTCCAATCAGATGAGCGGGACTTGTAGCTTTTTGCCTCTTGATGAATAGTTTTGGCATCTCGCTTTATCCATTGAAGTTCAGAATGATTGGCTTCTATAGGAACTCAGAGTTCAGATAGTGTTATTGATTCTCCTAGTTCAGTATGATGATTCTTGAACATAGCTTCTTTATGAGTCTTGGCCGTGGCCCTAAGCACTTTGTTTTCCAGTATTACCACCGGATACATAAATGCCACAGACACATAACTGGGTGAACATTTTCAGATTGTGACTCAGCTTTGCTAAAGTCCCCAATTAGAGGTGTCCAGGGTTCTTAAGCGCACTCTTTTTTGCTTTGGACCTTGACTTTAACCGCTCAGTCTCAAGTTTTCACTTGACACCTACACGCCACAAGCACATGGTTAGGGACAGCTTGGTTTAGCCGCTTAGGCCAGGATTTTATTCCTGTAGGCCCTCCTATCCACTGATGCTCAAAGCCTTGGGATCCTTTTTATTTGTCCTTGCCTTTTGGTTTTAAGGGTTATTGGCTTTTTTCTCTTGCCTCTTGGTTTTAAGAGCTTTTGGCTTTTTCTGCTTGCTTTTTCTTTTTCTTTCTATTTTTTTTTGCCTATTTTTTTTTCTGCAAGCTTTGTTCTTTGCTGCTTTTTCTTGCTTCAAGAATCATTTTTATGATTTTTCAGATTATCAAATAACATGTCTCCTAGTCATCATTCTTTCAAGAGCCAACATTTTTAACATTCTTAAACAACAACTTCAAAAGACATATGCACTGTTCAAGCATACATTCAGAAAACAAGAAGCATTGTCACCACATCAATATAATTAAGCTAAGTTCAAGGATAAATTCAAAACTCATGTACTTCTTGTTCTTTTGAATTAAAACAGTTTTTATTTTAAGAGAGGTGATGGATTCATAGGACATTCATAACTTTTAAGACATAGTTACTAACTACTAATGATCATGTAATGAAGACACAAACATAGATAAGCACATAACATAGAAAACGAAAAACAGAAGAAATAAGAGCAAGGAATGAATCCACCTTAGTGATGGTGGCATTTCCTTCTTGAGGAACCAATGATTTCCTTGAGCTCTTCTATGTCTCTTCCTTGTCTTTGTTGCTCCTCCCTCATTGCTTTTTGATCTTCTCTAATTTCATGAAGGATGATGGAGTGCTCTTGATGTTTCACTCTTAATTGTCCCATGTTGGAACTTAATTCTCCTAGGGAGGTGTTGATTTGCTCCTGATATTTATATGGAGGGAAGTGCATCCCCTGAGGTATCTCAGGGATTTCTTGATTTACAGCCACATGTTCTACCACTGAGCTATAGACCCTTGAGATGAATCTTTCCATCTCCCATGACTCGGAGGTGGAAGCCTTTGTCTTCCCTTCCCCTCTTTTAGAGGTTTAGGTGCCATCAATGGTAATGGAAAAACAAAAAAGCTTATGCTTTTACCACACCAAACTTAGAATGTTGCTCGCCCTCGAGCAAAAGAAGAAGGAATATAAGAAGAGGAAGATATGGAGGAGATGGAGGGATGTGTGTATGGATGTGAGTGGTGGATGGAAAACAGAAGGGATGGTCATGAATGGAGAGATAGAGGGTGAGGTGGGTGGGAATCCTGTGAGATTCACAGATCCTGAGGTGATCCTGTGGGTTCACAGATCCTGAGATGATCCTGTGGGGTCCATAGATCTTGAGGTGTCAAGGCATTTACATCCCTGCACTAATTTAGGCATGCAAAATGCCCTTGCACACAACTCTGGGTGTTCAGCGCCAGGTTGGTGCCCATTTTGGGCGTTCAACGCCCATTTGTTGCCATTTCTGGCGTTGAACGCCAGAACCATGCTTGTTCTGGGCGTTCAGCGCCAGGATGTTGCCCATTTTAGGCGTTCAGCACCAGAACCATGCTCTGTTCTGGCGTTGAACGCCAGGCAGATGCTTCCTCCACGGTGTGATTTTTCTTCTGCTGTTTTTGATTCCGTTTTCAATTTTTATATTTATTTTGTGACTCCACATGATCATGAACCTATAAAGACATATAACTAAGAAAAATATAGTTAGATAAAAATTGGGTTGCCTCCCAACAAGCGCTTCTTTAATGTCAGTAGCTTGACAGTGGGCTCTCATGGAGCCTCACAGATGTGCAAAGCTTTGTTGAGACTCTCCAACACCAAACTTAGAGTTTGGATATGGGAGTTCAACACCAAACTTAGAGTTTGGTTGTGGCCTCCCAACACCAAACTTAGAGTTTGACTGTGGGGGCTTTTTTTGACTCTGCTTTGAGAGAAGCTTTTTCTGCTTCCTCTCCATGGATGCAGAGAGGGATCCTTGAGTTGTAAACACAAGGTTGTCCTTATTCAATTGAAGGACTAATTCTCCTCTGTCCACATCAATCACAGCTCTTGCTGTGGCTAGGAAAGGTCTTCCTAGGATGATGGATTCATCCTCTTCCTTTCCAGTATCCAGGACTATGAAATTAGCAGGGATGTAAAGGCCTTCAACCTTTACTAACACGTCCTCTACTTGTCCATAAGCCTGTTTTCTTGAATTGTCTGCCATCTCTAATGAGATTTTAGCAGCTTGCACCCCATAGATTCCCAGTTTCTTTATTACAGAGAGGGGCATGAGGTTTATTCCTGAACCAAGGTCACAGAGAGCCTTAAAGATCATGGTGCCTATGGTACAAGGTATTATGAACTTTCCAGGATCCTGTCTCTTCCGAGGCAATGTCAGTTGATCCAGATCACTTAGTTCATTAATGAACAAGGGAGGTTCAACTTCCCAAGTATCAATGCCAAATAATTTGGCATTCAGCTTCATGATTGCACCAAGAAACTTGGCAGTTTGCTCTTCAGTAACATCCTCATTCTCTTCAGAAGAGGAGTACTCATTAGAGCTCATGAAGGGCATAAGGAGGTTCAATGGAATCTCTATGGTCTCTAGATGAGCCTCAGAGTCCTTTGGTTCCTCAGAGGGAAGCTCCTTATTGATCACTAGACATCCCAGGAGGTCTTCCTCCTTGGGATTCACGTCCTCTCCTCTCCTCACAGGTTTGGCCATGGTGCTTATGTCAATGGCCTTGCACTCTCCTTTTGGATTCTCTTCTGTATTGCTTGGGAGAGTACTAGGAGGGATTTCAGTGATCCTTTTACTCAGCTGGCCCACTTGTGCTTCCAGATTTCTAATGGAAGACCTTGTTTCATTCATGAAACTTACAGTGGCCTTGGATAGATCAGAGACTAAGTTTGCTAAATTAGAAGTATTTTGTTCAGAGTTCTCTGTCTGTTGCTGAGTGGATGATGGAAAAGGTTTATTATTGTTAAACCTGTTTCTTCCACCATTATTAAAGCCTTGTTGAGGCTTTTGATCCTTCCATGAGAAATTTGGATGATTTCTCCATGATGAGTTATAGGTGTTTTCATAAGGTTCACCTAAGTAATTCACCTCTGCTATTGCAGGGTTCTCAGGATCATAAGCTTCTTCTTCAGAAGATGCCTCTTGAGTACTGTTGGATGCAGCTCGCATTCCATTCAGACTCTGAGAAATCATATTGACTTGCTGAGTCAATATTTTGTTCTGAGCCAATATGGCATTCAGAGTATCAACTTCCAGAACTCCTTTCTTCATAGGCGTCCCATTACTCACAGGATTCCTCTCAGAAGTGTACATGAACTGGTTATTAGCAACCATGTCAATGAGTTCTTGAGCTTCTGCAGGCGTTTTCTTTAGGTGAATGGATCCACCTGCAGAAGTATCCAGTGACATCTTTGATAGCTCAGACAGACCATCATAGAATATATCCAGGATGGTCCATTCTGAATGCATGTCAGAAGGACACTTTTTGGTCAGTCCTTTGTATCTCTCCCAAGCTTCATAGAGGGATTCACCTTCTTTCTGTCTGAAGGTTTGAACATCCACTCTAAGCTTGCTCAGCTTTTGAGGAAGAAAGAACTTGGCTAAGAAATCCGTGACCAGCTTATCCCAAGAGTTCAGGCTGTCTCTGGGTTGAGAGTCCAACCAGATTCTAGCTCTGTCTCTTACAGCAAAAGGGAAAAGCATGAGCCTGTAGACTTCAGGATCTACTCCATTAGTCTTAACAGTATCACATATCTGCAAGAATTCAGTTAAGAACTGAAAAGGATCTTCCGATGGAAGTCCATGAAACTTGCAGTTCTGCTGCATCAGAGAAACTAATTGAGGTTTCAACTCAAAGTTGTTTGCTCCAATGGCAGGAATGGAGATGCTTCTTCCATGTAAATTGGAATTAGGTGCAGTAAAGTCACCAAGCATCCTCCTTGCATTATTATTATTTTCAGCTGCCATCTCCTCTTCCTGTTCGAAAATTTCTGACAGGTGCTTGCTGGATAGTTGTAATTTAGCTTTTCTTAGTTTCCTCTTCAGAGTCCTTTCAGGTTCTGGATCAGCTTCAACAAGAATATTCTTGTCCTTGCTCCTGCTCATATGACAAAGAAGAGGGCACAGAAAAATAATAATAATAGAGATCCTCTTTTTCTCTTTTTTTTTTGAGTTAAGGAGAGATGTTAGTAGATGAATAAATTAATAGAATAAGATGAGAGAGGGAAAATTTCGAAAATAATTTTTGAAAAAGAGTTAGTGATTTTCGAAAATAGTTTTTTAAAAAAGTTAGTAATTTTCGAAAATTAAGATTTAAAATTTGAAATAATTAGTTAATTAAAAAGAAATTTTGAAAAAGAGGGAGATATTTTCGAAAATTAGAGAGAGAGAGTTAGTTAGGTAGTTTTGAAAAACAAACAAGAAGTTAGTTAGTTAGTTGAAACAATTTTGAAAATCAATTTTGAAAAGATAAGAAGATAAGAAGTTAGAAAAGATATTTTGAAATCAAATTTTTGAAAAAGATAAGATAAGAAGATATTTTTGAAAATATATGATTGAAATTAGTTTTGAAAAAGATTTGATTTTTAAAATCACAATTAATGACTTGATTGACAAGAAATCACAAGATATGATTCTAGAACTTAAAGTTTGAATCTTTCTTAACAAGTAAGTAACAAACTTGAAATTTTTTGAATCAAAACATTAATTGTTATTGTTATTTTCGAAAATTTGATATAAAAATAAGAAAAAGATTTTTGAAAAATATTTTTAAAATTTTCGAAAATAACTAAGAAAAATGAAAAAGATTTGATTTTTGAAAAAGATGAGATTTTTAAATTGAAAATTTGATTTGACTCATAAAAACAACTAGATTTTAAAAATTTTTGAAAAAGTCAAATTTAATTTTCGAAATTTTAAGAGAGAAAAAGGGAAAGATATTTTTTTGATTTTTGAATTTTTATGATGAGAGAGAAAAACAAGAAAAATGATGCAATGCATGAGAGTTATGGATCAAAACAATGAATGCATGCAAGAGTGCTATGAATGTCAATATGAACACCAAGAACACTATGAATGTCAAGATGAACACCAAGAACATATTTTTGAAAAATTTTTAATGCAAGGAAAACATGCAAGACACCAAACTTAGAATTCTTTAATGCTTAGATACTAAGAATTCAAGAATGCATATGAAAAACAAGAAAAGACACAAAACATGCAAATGCAAAGATCAAACAAGAAGACTTACCAAGAACAACTTGAAGATCATGAAGAACACTATGAATGCATGATTATTTTCGAAAAAAATGTAAGATGCACATGTAATTGACACCAAACTTATAACATGACTCAAGACTCAAACAAGAACACAAAAAATATTTTTGATTTTTATGATTTTCTAAATTTTTTATATATTTTTTTTTCGAAAATTATTTGAAAAACAAAAATAAGGATTTCAAAATTTTCAATATGAATTCCAGGAATCTTATGCTCTTTAGTCTAAAGCTCCAATCAAAGGGTCAGGCATGGCTTAATAGCCAGCCAAGCTTTAGCATGTAGCAGGTAGATCATGAATCAGCAGCAGGTGGATTAGCACCACTAGCTTGCTCTTGATAACAAATTGGAAGCCTCAGTCTAAATGAATTTAGACATGGCTTTACAGCCAGCCAGGCTTCACACACTTCATGAAACACTAGAATTCATTCTTAAAAATTCTGAAGAAAAATATATTTTTTGAAAACATTTTTTTTATTTTAAAATTTTTTTTTTCGAAAACAAAGGAGAAAATTTTGAAAGATTTTTGAAAATTTCTTTTTTGGAAAGAAAACAAAAAGAAAATTACCTAATCTGAGCAATAAGATGAACCGTTAGTTGTCCAAACTCAAACAATCCCCGGCAACGGCGCCAAAAACTTGGTGCGCAGAAATTGTGATTACACTTTAATTATGTAAAATTCATCGCTCTTTCTTTCCCTGGTAATGGCGCCAAAAACATGATGCCAATACCATGGTTCACAACTTCGTACAACTAACCAGGAAGTGCACTGGGTCGTCCAAGTAATACCTTACGTGAGTAAGGGTCGAATCCCACGGAGATTGTTGGTATGAAGCAAGCTATGGTCACCTTGAAAATCTCAGTTAGGCAGATATAAATTGATAATGGTGTTTTCGAATAATAATTAATAGAATAGGGATAGAAATACTTATGTAATTCATTGGTAAGAATTTCAGATAAGCGAATGGAGATGCTTTCGTTCCTCTGAACCTCTGCTTTCCTGCTATCTTCATCCATTCAGTCTTACTCCTTTCCATGGCTGGCTTTATGTGATACATCACCATTGTCAACGGCTACTTTCGGTCATCTCTCGGGAAAATGATCCAATTCCCTGTCACGGCACGGCTAATCATCTGGAGGCATCACCTTTGTCAATGGCTTCATCTTATCCTCTCAGTGAAAATGATCAACGCACCCTGTCACGGCACGGCTATTCATCTGTCGGTTCTCGATCATGCTGGAATAGGATTTACTATCCTTTTGCGTCTATCGCTAATGCCCTGCAATCGCGAGTTTGGAGCTCGTCACAGTCATTCATTCATTGAATCCTACTCGGAATACCACAGACAAGGTTTAGACTTTCCGGATTCTCTTGAATGCCGCCATCATTCTAGCTTACACCACGAAGATTCTGATTAGGAGATCTAAGAGATACTCATTCAGTCGAAGGTAGAACGGAAGTGGTTGTCAGGCATGCGTTCATAGGGAATGATGACGATTGTCACGTTCATCACATTCAGATTGAAGTACGAATGAATATCTTAGAAGCGAAATAAGATGAATTGAATAGAAAACAGTAGTACTTTGCATTAATCTTTGAGGAACAGCAGAGCTCCACACCTTAATCTATGGAGTGTAGAAACTCTACCGTTAAAATTACATAAGTGAAAAGTCCAGGCATGGCCGAATGGCCAGCCCCTCTGATCTAAGAACCAGGCGTCCAAAGATGTCTAATACAATAGTAAAAGGTCCTATTTATAATAAACTAGTCACTAGGGTTTACAGAAATAAGTAATTGATGCATAAATCCACTTCCGGGGCCCACTTGGTGTGTACTTGGGCTGAGCTTTATCTTTCTACGTGCAGAGGCCATTTGTGGAGTTGAACGCCAGGTTTGGATCCATTTCTGGCGTTCAACTCTGGTTTTTGATCCATTTCTGGCGCTGAACTCCAGAATTGGGCAGAGAGCTGGCGTTGAACGCCAGTTTGCGTCGTCTATTCTTGGCCAAAGTATGGACTATTATATATTTCTGGAAAGCCCTGGATGTCTACTTTCCAACGCAATTGAAAGCGCTCCATTTCGAGTTCTGTAGCTCCAGAAAATTCACTTTGAGTGCAGGGAGGTCAGAATCCAACAGCATCAGCAGTCCTTCTTCAACCTCTGAATCTGATTTTTGCTCAAGTCCCTCAATTTCAGCCAGAAAATACCTGAAATCACAGAAAAACACACAAACTCATAGTAAAGTCAAGAAATGTGAATTTAACATAAAATCTATTAAAAACATCCCTAAAAGTAACTAGATTCTACTAAAAATATACTAAAAACAATGCCAAAAAGCATATAAATTATCCACTCATCAGTCCACCATGTAGTGCCATATATGCTTGGAAAGATCTGGAATCCTACTTTCCAATGCCACTGGAATCACCTCATTTGGAGTTTTGTGGCTCAAGTTATTCTTGTTTGAAGAAGGCATGGTCAGGCTGCCAGGTGGGACTTTTGCCCACGTTAACTACCACGTTAATCTAGTTAACGTGGGTCTTTTTGCTTCGCCAACGTTAGTGGAGATCACTTTTTCCACTAACTTTGGCATCTCCCTTTCCTTCCACGTTAGTTCCCACGTTAATGTAGTTAACGTGGAAGCTAACGTGGGTTTTCTTGCTTCGAAAACGTTAGTGGCACTCACTTTTTCCACTAACGTTAGCATATACCCCTTTCGCAAGCGTTATTGGGGCTCACCTTCCCCATTAACGTTGCTTGGTGCCTTTTGTCCCTTCGTTAGAGTTCACGTTAGTGTAGCTAACGTGACTCTTAACGTGGGTCTTCGTTCCATGCTCTCCTTCTTCAAAGTTAATGCCACTAACTTTTCCCACTAACGTTGTGGCTTTCCTTCCTTCCACGTTAGTGCCCATGTTAGTGTAACTAACGTACCACTAACATGGCTCTTCTCTTCTTCTTTTGGCCTGAAATCAATCAAACAAAGTGCATCAAAGTCTTGCTCTTAATTATGGGATCATGCATCATCCAATTTATCATATAATTCATGCAAAATTCTCATGAAATCATGTAAAGTGCATAATGTATACTTGAATCAAGATGTAAGTGAATATCTACCCAAAACTAGCTTATTTCCTAAGAAAATGCATGAAACTACCTTAAAAATAGTAAAGAAAAGGTCAGTGAAACTGGCCAAAATGCCCTGGCATCATAACACCAAACTTAGAGCTTGCTTGTCCCTAAACAAGTACTGGAACAAGAGAATGATGAATGGAATGCCAAGAGAAATGAGTCATTCTTGTGGAAGTCATGTCCCTGGTTTTATGGTGGTTTCATGCATAGCAACTTAGGTTCATTCCTGGCTTTCAGACCTTTATCATGTCTTAGAATACTCACTGTGATTGAATCCCATGAGACTTTTATTCATTGATCCTTTTGTTGTCATTTCAGGGCTTATTTTTGTTCTTAAGCTAAGTGCTCTGTAAGGGGGCAACTCTTTAAAATAAGCTTTCAGCCAACACTCCCGAACCAGTTGGTTCAAGGTGCTAGGTGTTGAAGCACCCCCTAAGGACTTACTTGCTCAAGTCTCTCCCCCATACATACACACCACAGGCACATAGTTTATTTATTTTCTTTTCTTGAGACCTTGGTGTCCAGCACCTCTTTGGGTTACTAAATGCTCTGTAGTGAGGGTTACTCTTAATAGTGGACTTTCAGCTGATAATCCCGAGTTAGTTAACCCAAGTTACCAAGTGATAAGGCACCCCTAAGAGCTTATTCATCCAAGTAGATCCCTCACACAGGAGCACCACAGACACATGCCTCAAGATTAAAACCATTGGTGCCTAGCCTTATTGCTTACTCTTTTTTTTTTCTTTTATTTTTTAACCTTTATTGTTATTTCCATTTTTCTTATTAGGATCTTCTTATTTAGCTAGTCTCATGAGGTGTGTTCAAAGCATATGATTCAGGACAGATAGTTGTCTTCCCACCTTGTGGTTGAACCAACTTAGCTAACTTATGACCACACCACAAACTCAGGAACTTACTCCATAGTATGAACTCTATTATGGTCTTTTATAAAACACTCATTCTCTTTTCATTTGATTCAAAAGGGACAAGCATACTAGTAAGCAAAGTAAGGATGCAGTAATGACATTCAAACTAGAAAACACAGCCTTAATTAATAAAAAGTTTAAAAGATAGAATTGACATGCTTATTCACAAGGAGAAAGCACACATACATACAAAGAACATAGAAGACAATCATGCAAATTAAAGTGCTGGAAATAAGTAAGAGGAGAAAGGAACTTTACCACCTTGTATTTTATCTTTATTGTTGTTGCCCTTTTCCTCCTATTCTTCCCCTTTCCACACCAGACATAGAATGATTGCTTATACTCAAGCAACAATTAAAACAGTGTGACGGGGTTTATGATGGATCATGAATGTCTTAAAATAAAGTGTGAGTATGCATGTGTTTCAGCAAGCAAGATTATGGATCACAACAAAAGCACAAGAAGTAAAACAGAGACAATTTTGATTGCATTAATAAGTGGTGTTGGCATGGTACTTTGCATGAAAGTTAAGTGGCAACACCAAACATAGTGTGCCACTGTCAATCTAGAATGTTGCAAGTACCCAGTAAAGATTGAAATTCAAATTGTTGCATGGCACCACCAAACTTAGAGTGCAATCATATGCCAAATTATTGAAAGTAAACTAAGCAAAGCAAGGAAATGTTACCTACGGTTGGGTTGCCACCCAACAAGCACTCTTTTAATGTCATTAGCTTGACATGTTGTTCACGACTTTTTTCCTCTTCTTCTAGTTTGTTAAGAGGAATGACCTCAAGAGGAAAGAGGAGCCAGTTAATGCCCCTTGTTTTGAGTGCCTCTCCCCAGCAAGCCTTCTTCTGTTGTTAGCTTGAGTAAACTTGCTTGGTCACCATCCTTTTGTTAGTGTTCATGTTGATTGCCTTTACCACCTTGATTTCAGGATTTGGGTATTGTATGATGGGTGGAGCATCCTCTTCATCAAGAACTTCTTGAATTGGTGGTTCAATGAACTCACCCTCTATGCAACTCTCTATTTCATTGGAGTGTGAGCTCCCTTGATTGACTTCCTCCCTTATTCTTGACCTTTGAATGAACTCCTCTGTTTCTGGAGAGAGTGAAGTGGTCTCTCTTTGTGATCTCAGCTCTTCAATGAATTGTTCTTCAGAATAGAGTTGTGCATTCTCCCTCAATTTTTCTTCATGGTCCCTTTTTGCTATTTTCTCCTCTTCGATTGTTTTTATTATTTCTTCAAGGAGGAGTTCTATCCTAGTGAGTCTCTCCTCTACTCTACTTTTTCTGAGTTCTTCAATGATGAGTTCCACCCTAGCAAGTTTATCTAAAGGAGGTTGGGTAGATTGTAATGGTTGGGCGGGGTTGGCTTGTGAATGGCATTGGTTGTTTTGTGGTTGTGTGTTCTGAAAGTGGTATGACTCTTGTGGGTAGTGGATTGAGTTTTGTGGATGGTGAAATGAATTGTATGGATTTGGGATAGACTTTTGTGCTGAGGCATACTCAAATGATGAAGAATTTTGGCATGTAAAAGTTGGAGGTGAGGTTGTATAATTGAGAGGTGATGGCTCTTGATGAATAGGGTATGAATGAGTGAAATCTCTTTGATTATGATCTTCCCAGCCACAACTTGAGTAGTGATCAATTTCACCAAAATATGGACCATTTTGTGGCTCTGGAAAGTACCCCATTTCATGTTCTTGATACTCCCACCCACCATGAGCATAGTAAAGTGAATCATTCTGTGGTGGTGGAGAGTTTCCCATGAAATTTGATTGACTAAAATATGATGGATGCTCCTTTCTTTCCTACAGAAAGCTCTGTCTCAAACAATAATCACCAAAAGAAATTGGAATCTCCATTGTCACAGATGAGGAAATTCCCAGTGAGGCAATATCACAAACAGTTAGTTAGCAAAAGAAAATAAAGTAGCAAAAGAAAATAAAGACAAAAGAAAAGTGTCTAATCTAGTAAATCAATAAACCGGTAGTTTGTTAATCACAATTAATCCCTGGCAACGGTGCCATAAACTTGATGCGCGGAAAACTTGTCTCTCAACAAATTTCCCTTCGGCAAGTGTACCGAATTTGTCGTCAAATAAAACTCACAATAGAGTGAGGTCGAATCCCACAGAGATTAACGGATTAAGCAATCAATGGTTAATTGACTATCCTAGTTAGACGAATTAGATTTGGATGATGAGTAAAAAGGAATCGTAAATTGACAGAAAAGTAAAGAAAGTAATAAAGTGCAGAAAAGTAAAATGGCAAGAAAAGTAAATGTAAGAACTAAAAATAAAATGAACATTGGGATCAAGAGATATTGCAATCCTCCGGATCAAGTTCATTCTCATCTCTTCCTCAATCAATGCATTCATTGGTCTCCTTGGCAATCTTAAGTGATCGAATTACAATTCCTTGTAATTCAATCTCTCAAATCTTGATCAATAGCCAATTCCTTGGTTAATTGCTCATGAGAAGAGATGAAGTATGGTCACTGATTATACCACATGCATTTCCCAAATCAAGTGTTGGAAGGATTATAGTCACATATCCATCCACACCCAATTTGGTCCAGCATGAGAAAGCATTTCTAGCATGATCTCTTCATTCCTCTTTCAAGGTTCAGAAGAGATCCAAGTATGAATAGTTTTTTTTCCAAGATAACTACCCAATTGGATGAAGATCGAAAGCCCTCTAGTAAAATCAAGAGGAAAGAAAGAAGAAGAAGAATAAGAACTACCTTAATCCATTGAATCACAATAGAGCTCTCTAACCCAATGTAAAGAGTTAGTTGATCATTGCTCTACAAAAATAGAAAAGAAAGAAAGTACAGAAAAGTAAAGATGAAGATTCAAACTGAAATTGAAAATTCAACATTTATGAATGAAAATTACAACTAAAAGAAAAAGAAGGAAAAGTGTGTGAGGGGAGGGAGTCCGAAAACCCCTCTTCAATCCCCTATTTCAGAATTTCCAGACTCCTTCAATTTCCAGGATATTTTCAATGTAAAGACTAAGGCCTTTATATAGGCTCTACTAAATTACAAAATGAAATTAAAAGCAAATTACAATTAAATGAAAATTCCTATTCTAGATGCTTCTTGTGGTCTTGATTGGTTGACAATTGTGGGCTCGCTTGCTTGAGCTTTGAAGTGGACTTGAGAGAGAAGTGAGTCAAGTTGAGGTCCAGGTGCTAAAGTTAGTGCTAAAGTTAGCCATACTAATGCTACAAGTGTGGCGTTAGTGCTAAAGTTATTGTGGCTAACGTTGCACTTGCTGCCCAGTTGGTGTTTTTGGGGCTTAAAAAATGCCTCTTGTTTGTGCTCCAATTTCATGTCCACTATAGAGTATTATATATCGTTGGAAAGCTCTGAATGTCAGCTTTCTAATGCAACTAGAATCACCTCAATTGGACCTCTGTAGCTCAAGTTATGCTCCTTTGAAGTGGACATGGTCGCTGGCATAGTCGCTAGCGTTACTGGAAAACTTGAGTGCCACTAACGCTAGCGATCAGGGCTTCATTATTGCCAGTTTCTGAAGCTCAAACTTAGTGTTCACCCCATACTATTATATAATGTTGGAAAGCCCTGGATGTCTACTTTCCAATGCATTTGGAAGCGCATCATTTGGAGCTCTACAACTCGAGTTACACTTCTTGGAAGGTGAAGAGGTCAGCTGGCCTTACTACAGGTTGATACCATGTTCATCTTTGCACTTTCGGGGGAGGTTTTCTCCCTTAAATTTAGTGTCCACCATGTAGTGCCATATATGCTTGGAAAGCTCTGGAATCCTACTTTCTAATGCCACTGAAATCACCTCATTTGGAGTTTTGTGGCTCAAGTTATTCTTGTTTGGAGAAGGCATGGTCAGGCTGCCAGGTGGGACTTTTGCCCACGTTAACTACCACATTAATCTAGTTAACGTAGAAGTTAACGTGGGTCTTTTTGCTTCGCCAACGTTAGTGGAGATCACCTTTTCCACTAACTTTGGCATCTCCCTTTCCTTCCACGTTAGCTCCCACGTTAATGTAGTTAACGTGGAAGCTAACGTGGGTCTTCTTGCTTCGAAAACGTTAGTGGCACTCACTTTTTCCACTAACGTTGGCATATACCCCTTTCGTAAGCGTTATTGGGGCTCACCTTCCCCATTAACGTTGTTTGGTGCCTTTTGTCCCTTCGTTAGAGTTCACGTTAGTGTAGCTAATGTGACTCTTAACGTGGCTCTTCGTTCCATGCTCTCCTTCTTCAAAGTTAATGCCACTAACTTTTCTCAGTAACGTTGTGGCTTTCATTCCTTCCACGTTAGTGCCCACGTTAGTGTAACTAACGTAGCCACTAACGTGGCTCTTCTCTTCTTCTTTTGGCCTGAAATTAATCAAACAAAGTGCATCAAAGTCTTGCTCTTAATCATGGGATCATGCATCATCCAATTTATCATATAATTCATGCAAAATTCTCATGAAATCATGTAAAGTGCACAATGTATACTTGAATCAAGATGTAAGTGAATATCTACCCAAAACTAGCTTATTTCCTAAGAAAATGCATGAAACTACCTTAAAAACAGTAAAGAAAAGGTCAGTGAAACTGGCCAAAATGCCCTGGCATCAGCTCTGTAGGAAACTCCGACTGTTGAGACAAGATCTGAGACCAAGGCGGGAAAAGGTAAGTTACCCGCAATTTGTACGTGTCCCATGGCATTCCGGATATGTCTTGGTAGATTCAGAGGCTGGTCTGTAAGGATGCACCATAGTAGAACGGCCATGTCTGCAGTGAAGGAGGACTCGTGAGTGCTCAGAAAGACGTAATGGGACAGGATCTGTGCCCATATGCAAGCCTCCAAGGTAAGTGCTGAAGCCGATATTCCCTTAGGGCAGGTACGATGGTATCCGTAGATCCAACGGCTGCCAGGTAGTGCGATAACTCTGAGAACAGCTTCCCAATCAAATTGGTACATCTGGCGCTTCAGTGCGGCTTCTTGAAAGGCGTCCAATCCTTCTGGAATAGGGGGAAGACCTAAAGCTTTTTGAATGGCCTCTTCTGTAATGGGTACTTGCTTCTGACGAACAAAGACAGACTACAGGGTAGGCAGGTAGAAGTTAGAGTAGAACTCGACTACCCAAGAAAGATTGGCCTGCCTTGGTTGTCTCTGTAGGAAACCCCATTGTCTTCGTTCAATTTGCGGCTCAACAAAAGTAGCAATATTGGACGGGAGGATAAGAAGGTGTTCGTTGTTGTAACTCCTTTCAGCTAGAATAGGGAACATCTGCTCACAGTAGCGATTTGGAAATCGTGCAGTGTCCTTTGCTGGAAAGGCTTTCTCCTTTTCATCAACCTTGATGATCCTCTTAACTCTTTTTGTTGAGGGCTTGAATGCAGTTGAAGAAGGCTCTGCCACTAGTGCTCTTTTAGTTCCTCTCCTTGCTGGGGGTTTGGGAGTAGCTTTCTCTTTTCCTTTCTTGGTGGCCATCCTGAAAGGGGAAGAGAAAGTAAATTGAATTCAAAGAGATATATAGCAATGAAGAGAACGGAAAAGGTGGTGATGGATGCACATTAGGAGGTAACTGACATTAACACACACTCATGAGTACATGTGAAAAGTCATCAAAGAAAAATAGCTAGTGCATATAGTGACAAGTGAATGCAATGTGTTTATTGGCATGCCGAAAAAGGACATGAGTAGCATAGACCAAGCATTACTTTGTAACAAACCATCATGTTTGTATTGACAATTAAATTCAATTAATACAATAGTAAAGGAAATTTGTGAAAAGCAAGCGTTGAATATTAGAATAACATAGAGAAGTGCATAATGCCATATGGGATTTTTCACAAACACATAGCATGCAAGGTAAATAAAGTATAGAAAGTAGTAAAGTGAACATGCAAGCAACCCTTTAAAGAAAATAATATATAATTGCCATACAGTTTGCAATAATCCACAAGCATATAAGGAAGAATAATGACTCAAATAAAATTCTAACACCATGTAAAAAGGAAAGAAGAAGAAAGGAAATATGAATAATGAAAAGAAGAAAAAGGAAAGAAAAGAAAATAACATATAAAATAAGAAGAATGCGAGAAAAGGAAAGAGGGAAGAAGAAAATAAAACATTGGTAATGGAGGTGAGAGAGATAGAGAGTGAAAGGTGAGATAGAAGGAAGAAGGGAGGAGGAAGAAATAAGGGGGGAAAAGAAAAATTAGGATTTGGAGAAGAGAAAGATATGATGTTTGGAAAAAGTAGGAAAACTGTGCGCCACAAGCGACGCGATCGCATGGGGCACGCGGTCGCGCGACTTTCGCTTAAGGTAATTGACGCGGTCGCGTCGGCTCAGTTTGTGCCAGTGGCGCGAGGGTTGCCTCGCACTCGCACAACTCTCTGTTCAAAATTATTAAATGCCAAATTTTAGGTGGCGCGATCGCGTGGGGCATGCGATTGCGTGAGTGGGCAGTTTATGGGGTACGACGCGACCGCGTGGGGTACGCGGTCGCGTGAGGAGAATTGCACGTCCAGCGCCAGTCCGGCACCACTCTAGCACAACTTTCAGCTGTGCACCCGTTTTACATCGAAAATCAGGGCACGCGGCCGCGTGGGGCACGCGGTCGTGTGGGAGGCCATTATGCCCATACGACGCGGACGCGTCAGCGACGCGGTTGCGTGGGTTGATTTGTGCCACTGGCACGCCTCCAGCCACGCTTCAACATGACTCTCTGTTCGTTTTTTATTTTTCTCTCTTCTCCTTGCCACGCGGACGCGTCGCTGATGCGGTCGCGTCGCGTGGCACCTTCCTTTTTTTTTTAAATATGCAGATGCAGATGCATGAAAGTACTAATAAAGAGAAGAGTTATTGAATATGAAAAACTAAAAATAAAGAAAAGAACGATCATATCATGGTGGGTTGTCTCCCACCTAGCACTTTGCTTTAACGTCCGTAAGTTGGATGCTCCACTAGCTCAATCTTCTGCTATGTGGGGATCCTCCAAGAGGAAGATCTCAAGCTCCTTGTTTTTCTGCATCTTCTCGCCATGGTATAACTTTAGGCGTTGTCCATTAACTTTGATAAGTTCAGAACTTGAAGGATGACTTAGGTGATAAACTCCGTACGGTTCGGCCTTCTCTACTCTGTATGGACCTTCCCATCTGGATCTCAACTTGCCTGGCATGAGCCTCAGACGAGATTTGTAAAGGAGGACTAAATCCTCAGGTTGGAACTCTTTCCTCTTGATGTGCTGATCATGTGCAGCCTTCATCTTTTCCTTGTATAGTCTTGAGTTCTCATAAGCTTCTAGGCGAAGGCTTTCTAGTTCTTGCAGTTGCAACTTTGTTTCAGCTTCGGCGTTCTCCATCCCCATGTTGCACTCCTTGACTGCCCAAAAAGCTTTGTGCTCTACCTCAACAGGGAGATGACAAGCTTTTCCATAAACTAAGCAGAACGGACTCATCCCAATGGGTGTTTTGTACGCTGTTTTGTATGCCCAGAGTGCATCTTGTAGCCTGGTACTCCAGTCCTTTCTCTGAGGTTTGACTATCTTCTGCAAGATACGCTTTATCTCTCTGTTCGACACCTCGGCTTGCCCATTGGTCTGAAGATGGTATGCTGTTGCAACCTTATGAATTATCCCATGCCTCTTCATTAATCCTATTAGTCTCCTGTTACAAAAATGGGTGCCTTGATCGCTCACGATTGCTCGTGGTGATCCAAAGCGACAAATAATATGGTTTCTCACAAAGAAAACAACAGTGTTAGCATCGTCAATGCGGGTAGGAATTGCTTCCACCCATTTGGAAACGTAGTCCACAGCTAATAATATATAAAAATAACCATTAGAATTTGGAAATGGACCCATGAAGTCAATGCCCCAAACATCAAAAATTTCACAGAAAAGCATAATTTGTTGAGGCATCTCATCCCTCCTGGATATATTACCAAATTTTTGGCATGGGGGGCAAGATTTACAAAATTCAGCAGCGTCTCTAAAAAGAGTAGGCTACCAGAATCAACAGTCCAAGATTTTTCTAGCAGTTCTTTGAGGGCCAAAATGTCCTCCACTCTTAGATGAGTGACAGGCCTCTAAGATGGACTGGAATTCTGATTGAGGCACATACCGTCTAATTACCTGATCTGCGCCACATCTCCATAAATATGTGTCATCCCATATATAATATTTAGACTCACTTTTTAGCTTGTCTCTTTGATGCTTAGAAAAGTTAGGAGGAAATGTACGGCTAACTAGATAATTAGCTACAGGTGCATACCAGGGAGATACCTCAGATACTGCTTGCAGGTTATCAAATGGAAAATTATCATCTATAGGAGTAGAATCATCCTTAATGTGCTTAAAGCGACTCAAGTGGTCTGCCACTAAATTCTGGTTACCACTCCTATCCTTTATTTCTAAATCAAATTCTTGTAATAGCAGTATCCAACGTATAAGCCTTGGTTTGGACTCCTTTTTACATAATAGATACTTTAAAGCTGCATGGTCCGAATACATTACTACTCTAGTACCAAGTAAATAAGCTCGGAATTTATCCAGAGCAAAAACAATAGCAAGAAGCTCTTTCTCAGTAGTAGTATAATTGGACTGGGCAGCGTCTAAAGTCTTAGAAGCGTAAGCAATAACAAAAGGATCCTTACCTTCGCGCTGAGCCAGCGCTGCTCTTACTGCATGGTTGGAAGCATCGCACACGATTTCAAACGGCTGGCTCCAGTCTGGTCCTTTTACAATTGGAGCTTGAGTCAGGGCGGCCTTCAGCTTATCAAATATTTGCTTGCAATCTTCACTGAACTCGAACTCAATATCCTTCTGTAGTAATCTGGATAAGGGAAGTGCTACCTTACTATAGTCCTTAATAAATCTCCTGTAAAAACCTGCATGGCCCAGGAACGAACGGACTTCCCTCACAGAAGAGGGGTAAGGTAAACTAGAAATAACACTCACCTTTGCTGGGTCTACAGAAATGCCATTATTAGATACCACATGTCCTAATACAATCCCTTGTTTTACCATAAAGTGACATTTTTCAAAATTTAATACAAGGTTTGTACTGACACATCTATCCAATACTCTAGATAATCCATCTAAGCAAAGGCTAAAAGAATCAACATAAACGCTAAAATCATCCATAAAAACCTCCATACAGTCCTCAATAAGATCAGAGAAAAGACTCATCATACACCTTTGGAAAGTAGCTGGTGCATTGCACAAGCCAAAGGGCATTCTCTTGTAAGCATAAGTCCCAAAAGGACATGTAAAAGTGGTCTTTTCCTAGTCCTAAGGAGCTATATGAATTTGGAAATAACCTGTGTAACCATCTAAAAAGCAATAATGTGATTTACCTGACAGGCGATCCAGCATTTGATCAATGAATGGAAGTGGGTAGTGATCCTTACGGGTAGCTTGGTTGAGACGCCTGTAATCAATGCAAACTCTCCAAGCATTCTGAACTCTAGTTGCTATAAGCTCTCCATGCTCATTCTTCACTGTAGTGACTCCAGACTTCTTGGGCACCACCTGTACTGGGCTAACCCATTCACTGTCTGAAATGGGATAGATGATACCTGCTTCCAATAGTCTAGTCACTTCCTTTTTGACAACTTCCAAGATAGTGGGATTCAATCTTCTTTGGAGTTGACGGACAGGTCTTGCTCCCTCTTCTAAAAATATTCTGTGCTCACATACTTGAGGGTTGATGCCTACTATGTCTGCCAAACTCCACCCAATTTCTTTCTTATGCCTCCTCAGTACATCAAGTAACTGCTCTTCTTGTTGGGAAGTGAGTTCCCTTGCAATGATAACGGGAAACTTCTGCTCATCTTCAAGATAAGCATATTTGAGATGTGGAGGAAGAGGTTTCAGTTCCAACTTCTGATCATGGGTAGGCTCTGGATTGTCTGGAGCTTGTGAAAATGCTGAGGTGCCCTCATTGTCAGTCAAGAGGGTCCCCACACTTGGACCTTGTCCAATGTGCCTCTCTTTTAACTCTTCCTTGTGAACTTCAGCTACAGTTTCATCTATGACATCACACTGGAAGATAGAGTGATCTTCTGGAGGGTTGTTTATGACTCCATTCAGATTGAAGATTACTATGTGGCCATCTATTTCAAAAGAGTATGTTCCTGAAAAAGCATCCAATTTGAATTTTGATGTCTTCAGGAATGGTCTTCCAAGTAGGATTGATGATGGCTTATCTGAGTCATTATGGGGCATCTCCAAGATATAAAAATTAGTGGGGAATGTAAGCCCTTTAATGTTCACCAAAACATCTTCAGCAACTCCAGCCACTGCAATGATGCTTTTATCTGCTAACACAAAACGAGCTGCCGACCTTTTTAAGGGAGGGAGCCTCAAAATATCATATATAGACAAAGGCATTATACTCACACATGCTCCTAAATCACACATGCAATCATAAATTACTACTCCACCAATAGTACAACTAACTATACAAGGACCTGGGTCACTACACTTCTCAGGTAATCCTCCCATTAAAGCAGATATGGAACTACCGAAAGGAATAGTTTCTAATTCATGAATTTTGTCCTTATGTATACATAAGTATTTTAGAAACTTTGCATATTTAGGTACTTGTTGAATAACATCAAAAAGAGAAACGGTTACCTCAACCTTTTTGAATATTTCTACCATTTTGGGATCGGGTTCCAGCTGCTTCCTGGGCTTCCTTGCAAGTTGTGGAAATGGAATGAGAGTGGTGTTTTCTGCAGTGTCTGCGCCTCTTGGTATTTCCTCCTGTGGTTGTGCTTCTTCTCCTTCATCCATATCCTGTATGTCCTCTTCCTCTTCAACATCTTCTATTTCTACTACCTCTTCAGCTGAGGCGTGTTCTGGTAAGCTTGGTTCCTCCTGATTCCTCTTCTGCAGTGTGTTTCCAGACCTTAGGGTGATGGCATTAATGCCCCCCTTCGGATTGGGTAATGGTTGAGAGGGAATTCCAGTGGAACTTGAAGGTTGGTTATTGGAATTTTGCATTGATCCAATCTGTGAGACAAGAGCTTGCAACGTAGCGGTCAGACCATTCAGACTGGCATTAATGTTATTTTCCATGGTCTGTTGACTTCACTCAAAAATTTTTAGTAATTCTTCATTAGGAGATGAAGAAGGGTGAGTAAATTGAGGGGTCTGCTGTTGGATATTCTGTGGTCCTTGGGACTGCCTCAGGTGAGGTGCTCTGTAAGGTTGGTTCTGCTGCCTGTTGTTGTTATTATTCCACCTCTGATTTTTCTGATTATCTCTGCCTCCTCTGTTATTGTTGTCCCTCCAATTCTGGTTAGAATTATCCTGCCATCCATGGTTATTATTTCCACCTTGATTGTACCCTTGGTTGGGGCGATCATAGAAGTTATGAGTGGATGCCACCATGTTGTCTTCCTGTTGGAGTTGCGGGCATTCATCAGTATAATGGCTATAATCAGCATAAATTCTGCAAACTCTCTGTGGGACTAACTGTTGGCTTTGCTGTGCTGGAGAAGGTTGAGCTTGCTGAACTTGTTGTTGATTCAATTGCATCTGCTTCAGCAAGTTGGTCATTTCACAGATACTCTGAGCTAGAGCAGTATTCTCTCTGCTAGAGGATACTTCTACAACGACTTTTGAACGGCCTTGTTTCTGCCTGTGGTTCCTAGTAGATTCAGCTAAGTCGCTGATCAATTGCCATGCCTCATCAGTGGTTTTGTACTTCTTCATAGACCCATTGCTAGCACTTTCCAATGTGGTCTTATCTTGGGGCCTCATGCCCTGTGTGATATAGCTGAGTAACACTATCTTGTCGATCCTGTGGTGGGGGCATGCTTCCAGAAGATTATTGAAGCGCTCCCAATATTCAAAGAGAGTCTCGTTGTCATCTTGAACAATTATGGAAATGTCTTTCCTCAGTTTATCAGTAACTTTAGATGGAAAGAATTTCTCCAAAAACTCTTTTCTGAGCGTATCCCAGTTGGATACATTTGCTAGGGGTTGAGTGTAGTACCACTCTCTTGCTTTTCCCTCAAGATAAAACGAGAAAGCTTTCAGCAAAATTGAAGTTTCATCAGCACCATCATGCCTGACAGTAGAACAGGCTGCCTGGAAATCTCTTAGGTGCTTGATAGGCTCTTGAGCAGGTAAGCCATGAAACTTGGGCATCAAATTGAGTAGTGCGGTCTTTATTTCGAAATCTGTAGCCACCGCTGGGTGATGCGCTTGAAACGGTTGCATTGTAAAATCAGGGGCTCCTTCCTCCTAGATGGTAACTCTTCTGGTTGCCATGTCGTCTGCACGTGAATCAACCAAATCAGTAGAACGGGGGCTGGTTTCTTCCTCAGATGGCATTTCAAATCCGCCCTCAGAGAGGACTAACCGACGCCAAGCTCACTTTATTTGTGAGATGGTTCCTTCAATCTCAGGATCGAATACTGGCAAGCGTGGATCAGGAAGTGAACGCGTCATCTAGCAAAAGAAACATGCAGCTCATAGTAGCAAAATAAAATAAAATGCAAATAAATAAATTCTAATTAATAACTTTAGCACTCTATTGTAACTCCCCGGCAACGGCGCCAAAAATTGATGCAGGCAGAAATTGGCGAATTAAAAATTGTTAAAATATATACGTTGCAAGTATAATTCTTAATTCGCCAGAAATCCACCTATCAATTTAGAAAGATGTCACAGAAAATTAAAATTAAAATACTGGGAGTATGAATCCCAGGTGGTCTCCCAACGAGTTATAGAAAAGTGTGCTATTTTATTAATCAGAGATTTTCAAAAAGAGTTGAATTGAGCAAACAGGAAATTAAATTGGTGAATTTGAATAATGTAAATAAAAGCCTTGACTGGGAATTGATTAGTTGGAATCCCTATTATTGTTGGAATGCTCTCAGGATTAATTGACAATTGAAGGTTGTCCTGTTTAGTTATCCTTCACTAGGTAAAGGAAAGTCAAACAAGTTAGAATGCTACGTCCGTTCACAAGTTGCAATCCACTTAATTAAAAGGGATTGGTGTTAGTGATTAGGAGGTAATCTAACCATAAACCCAATTACAATTTTTCTTTCAAGCCTCCCAACTCAAGGGTTCCTTTTAATCAATTCCCCATCAAGTTAGGGAACTACTCGCTCATTGTGAATGTAAAATTCATAGCATATATAAAGGAATTAAAGGAAGACATTGTAAATAAAAATCGAAATAGTCAATTAAAAATAAAGGTGATCCTTGTATTAAATAATCCTAAAAATATTCCAATGGTAAAATTAACAAAGCAAAGAACATGGAAGAGTGAAGCCAAGTAAAGAAAACGAACTAGAATGACGAAGTCTTGATGAGGTAATAACTCTTCTCAGTGTTCCAATGCCAAAAAAGTAAGAGAAAATTAAATCCTAAGAACTATGAATGTGTAGAGAGAAAACCTAGGGGAGGAGTAAAACTAGATCTAAAAACTAAAACTGTGTAGAATGAATGTTGTCTCTGATTTCTGCATGTTCTCTGGCTCTAGTCTGCTGTTCTGGGAAAAAAATTGGGTCAAAATAGGGTCCAAAATCACCCACAGCGATTTTGCAAATTATGCAGATCGCGCATGCCACGCGATCGCGTCGCTCATGCGGACGCGTCATTCGTGTTTCGCTTCACCACGCGGGCGCATCGTCCACGCCCCCGCGTCGCTCGTGCTTTTCCATTTCGCGCGGTCGCGTCATCCATGCGGCCGCGTCACTGCGATTTGATCTTCTCCGCGTGATCGCTTCGTCCATGTGGCCGCGTCGCTTCTCACTGGTCATCTCCTCAATTTCTTGTGTTCCTTCCATTTTTGCTAGCTTCCTTTCCAATCTCCAACTCATTCTTGCCCTATAAAGCCTGAAACGCTTAACACACAGATCACGGCATCGAATGGAATAAAGGAGAAGTAAAATGTATAATTAAAAGTCTCTAGGAAGAAGTTTTCACTCATGTAATAATTTTAGGAAGGAAATATAAATGCATGCTATTTTAATGAATAAGTGGGTCAGGATCATGATAAAACCACACAATTAAACATAATATAAACCATAAAATAGTGGTTTATCAGAGAACATGCATCAAGGATGGGACAATCAAAGGTGGGAGGAGCCTCAAGCTTACGGACAACCTTCTTGGCAACAACCTCTTCCGGTCTCATACAGGTATAACTCCAACCCTAATGCATACCAATCGAATGGATGTGGTAGTCCTTCTTGTACGTGTTACCAGCCACCACCACATACCTATGGACCACCTCCTCAACATAGCTTTGAACCACCCTACTCACAAGCCCCTTTTCACCATTCACCTTCGTATGACCCCAATCCATATCCACCATGCCAACCCCCATATGAACCATACGAACCATACTTAGAACCACCCCCATTCCAACACAATTACTCCCAAGAACCACCACCTCAATATACACCATCTCCATATCCTTATCAAGATGAACCACCATCTTATTATGAACCCTTCCTCCAAAGTAATGAACCCTCCTATCCACCCCAACCTCCACTGGATGGAAACACCCTTAGTGTTATTCGCCAAGGGCAAATAAAGCTTCAAACCACACTTACCTCTACTCTTACTAGCCTCACCTCTACTCTCCAAACTTTTATATCCCATGTGGATGCATCAATCCAAGAGCGACATGGTCCCAATTATGCTATTGACACGGAACAAAAGAGAAGGGATCGGCTTAGGGACTTAATGGAACGGGTTCACGCACCCATACTTCAAAAGAAGCACGAGGAGGCCCAAAATGTGGAAGTAGAGACCCTTGAAGATGAAGGAGTAGCTAAAGGATTGGTGAGGAAAGACATCAAGGAGGAGTCAGATTTTGTACTAAAGCAAGTGGAGAAAGCCGAAATTGTTGAAGAGGAAGAAGTGGTCGAAGACTTAGGAGATGCTGAACCTCCATGGGAATCTAGAGTTGTAGAGTATTCCTCCAATAAGCTTGAAATTGATGTTGAGGAGGATAGTGCACAACCTCCAAGGCATGTCCTTTATGAAGAATTGGATGGAATAGAACAAGAAACAAGTCCCTTTTGGTGATGAAGTTCCCACATCACAACCTCCTAGTGATGAACATGCATCCGCGACTGGACCCCTTGATTTTAAAGAACCTTCTCCGAGTGAATCTGAAGGTGATGCAGAGGTGGACTTTTCTCAACCTCCAACTTATGACTTGAGTGACGGGGATTGCAAAGAGGTGGAAGAATTCAAAGAAGATCACAAGGGAGTGGAGCCTGCAAGATCATTAGAAACACCTCTCCCGAAGCCATTACCATCCAATACAATATTCAAGTGGGTAAAATTCTTATCCTTCACCTTTACTTTCCCACTTGAATATGGTTTACTGGAAATGGATGGTCAACTTAGAGCTCTTTGTGGCTTTAAGAGTAAGAGGGAGATGGTTAGTGGTAGGAGTTATCCTGCAAGGTTTAATATGGTTGCACGCTCCAAGTTGACGTGCAAGGATTGGTGTAGAGCTCGATTGAATGGGTTTAGGAAGTCGTTTGGGTACTTCATTGAGAATTCAGATTGCTTGCCACCCGGTTGGAAAAATGATGATCAACAAGAAGACGGGTGCAAAAGCAAGGTTTGGGACCCCGGAATTCATTCTAGCAATCAACACTCTTGGGGCCTTGTCACTTGCTTTAACTTGCTTATGTGCCTAGTTTGGGACCCCAGAGGCTATTGGAATTGCAAACATTGGTGGAGATTCCTGGATGAGTTCAAGCACAAGCCACCATGACAAGGAGCTCACCAAATGTCCAACTTAAAGACAATAACTAAAAGTGCTATGTGGGAGACAACCCACCATGGTATGATCTTTCATTTTTATTCTTAGTTTTATTTTATTTTGTTCATTCATAATTTCTGCATAATCAACTGCATTCTGCATAAAAAAAAAGGGGGTGTTCGACGCGCAAGCGTCCCTAACGCGTGCGCGTCATGCGTGACTTCGAAACACCAAGGAAGTAACCCGAGAGTTACGCCGGAGTGGCGTAGGAAGCGTGCCTTGCGCACAAGCAAGCCCACGCGTACGCATACTTCACGCGTGCGCGTCGCCTGCACTTTCAGCAACCCACGCGTAAGCGTTCCTGACGCGCACGCGTGGATAAGGAAATCGGCGTAATAAGCGTGCTAACCCGAGAGTTGTGCGTGCGCGGGGCTGCCTTTGCGCGAATAGCACAACCCATGTCACGCGTACGCGTCCCTGACGCCTACGCATCGCATGTGACGCACAATTAAACCAGTACACTGCCAGATTTCAATTATCCCCTCCCCCAGTCCTAATTCTTTTTCAATCCTCTTTCTTTTTCCTTCTTCCTTCTTTCTTCCTCCTTTCTTACTTTCTTTTTCTTCGATTCTTTAACGTCTCATCCTTATTCTCTTTCATTTTATTTTACTTAATTTATTTTCATACTTTCATTCATTGCATTTTAATCTTGTGCATGTTTTATTTTCTTTTCTAAGTTTATTATTTTACCATTGGTGTTAAATGTTCTTATTCAACTGTTCATCTTCTCTTGCATTATTTGGTGCTTCGTGACTTGTTTTATATTGTTGGGTGATATTATTTATCTGTCAATGCCAATCTTTTCTGATACTTGTGTTCCTTTTTGCATTCACATGAATTTATATTGTCTTTCATTACCTACTATCTCTTCCCCATTGTTGAAATTTTTTCACTATTGATATGCCATTAGCTTCTACTGTTTCCTCACTTACATGTTGTATCTACTATGTACTTGAGACCCGCATTATTTGGCATTAACCCACCCATACTTTATTTGTTTTCTTATCTTTATTTCTGGGTTACTTTTCTTCTTTTCCTCTTCTTTCAGGATGGCCAACGAGAAGGGAAAGGAAAAGCTTTTCAATGGGACGACAAACAAGTCCATCTGCACAATCTTTGGAGAAAAGCATCAGTTATAGCAACCCGTCCACTTGCACATCTTAGCCTGCACCGAGAATGGTGCAATCTTTAAGTGTGGGGAGGTCGATACCGACTTCCGTGGGTTAGTTATTTCCTACTTCAACACCAATTTTTAATTTTCTTTGTTAAATTAGTTGTTGCATTTGCATGTTTGATTGCATATTTGTTTGATTTTGTGCATGTTCTTCTACCACTACTTGGTTAGAGTGATAAGTTCTTTTTCAAGACCTTTTTATAGCATTTCACTAATTTAAATTAAAACTTTTTTGTTAAACTTGTTTGAAGATTGTAATTTGGAACATGGTTTTTGAGCTAAGAACACACAACCTGTGAGATTTTGAACCTAATTATATGGTTACATTATTTAACCACGACTTTTATTCTTGTGTGTTTTCTTCTCTATGATTGTAATCTATAATTTGTTCCATTCTATATGTCCATTGTTTAGCGTATATTCATGCATACATATGATTGAGGCCATCATTTGTTATTAGCTCACTTATCCCAAATAGCCCACCATTTCATTCACCTTTGTTTGTCACTTTGAGCCTTTTAATCCCCATTTATTCTGTATTTCACCACATCACTAGCCTTAAGCAGAAAAATAATTAATTATCCTATTTGAATCTTTAGTTAGCTTAAGATAGAGATTGTGTGTCAACTAAGTGTAGGAAATTGTGGGAACTTGGGTTAATGAAATTGTGTTGAGTTTTATTGACAAGATATTGGGAACTTGGGTGCACACTCATGTGAGACCAGAAAAACCATGTGCATTGATATATTATGCTTTCATTTATATATATAAAAAAGAAAAAATATAAAAAAAAACCAAAAATACTTATGAATAGGGGACAACTTACCGCAATATTAAGTCCAATAAAAAGATCAATGCATATGTGGTGGAATTAAAAATTGATGCATGAGTATGTGAAATATACAAAAGTAAGATTTTGGGTAGCTAGGCATGATTTTAGAATTATATAGAGTATGTGTGTGTTAAGTGAGAACTTAGGTTAGTCAAAGATTCATATTATTGTTCACTTGGCCATACATATACCCTCACCCTTACCTTAGCCCCATTACAACCTTGAAAAGACCTCATGATATTTGCATTTGTACATTAAATATTTGTTGATTGGTTAGATGAAGAACAAAGTTTTAGAAATCATGACTAGAGAAGAGTAGAGTGGATTAACCCTAGACACTTGAGCGATTAGAGTGCATATACACTACCAGTGAGGGTTCAATGCTTGATTCTATGTTCCCTGCTTTCATGAGCTATCTTCCTACAAGTTTACTTGTCTTTTATTGTGTGATTTGAATTAGTGGAATCTGATTTATGTTTGTCTTGGAGAATTTATTTACTTTTAACCAAGTAGGTAGAAGTATTTTTGCATTTAGTTGCATTCATATAGATAGGTTGCATTTCATAAGTTTTACCATTCCTCTTCACTCCTTTATAGCTTTTCTTGAGCTTAGCATGAGGACATGCTAATGTTTAAGTGTGGGGAGATTGATAAACCACTATTTTATGGTTTATCTTGTGTTAAATTGAGTGGTTTTTATCAATTTTTTGCACACTTATTCATGAAATTTGCATGATTTTACAAATCCTTCCTAATTCTGTGCTATGATGCAAAACATGTTTACTAGGCCTTTAAACTATCAATTTTAATTATCCTTTATTACCATTCGATACCTTGATGTGTGTTAAGTGCTTTCAGGGTTTATAGGGTAGGAATGGCTTAGAGAATGGAAAGGAAGCATACAAAAGTGGAAGGAATACAAGAAATTGAAGGAATCGCTAAGATGTCAAGCCTGACCGTTTCGTACTAAATCGATCATAACTTGAGCTACAAAGGTCCAAATGAGGCAGTTTCAATTGTGTTGGAAAGCTAACATCCGGAGCTTCGAAATGGTATATAATTTACCATAGTTTCTATGCTGTTAGGTGACGTGCACGCGTGGATCACGTGTACGCGTGACCTTGCGAAAGTTCAATCGACGAGTACACGTGGACGACGCGTACGCGTTACAGAGCCACGTGTTGGACGTATCAGAAATTGCTGGGGGCGATTTCTGGGCTGTTTTGGCCCAGTTTCAAGCCCGAAAAACACAGATTAATGGGGGAATCAAATTCATTCATTCATACAACTTTTATTCAGATAATTTTAGGTTTTAGATGTAGTTTTCTAGAGAGAGAGGCTCTCTCCTCTCTCTAGGTTTTAGGATTCTTAGTTTTATTTCATTTCAATTTTAGATTTCTATCTTAGTTTAATCTAGTTTCTTTTCTACTTTTATTTGCTCTAGCATTCTAGTTTATTTATTTCCTTTGTTGATTACTTTATGTTGCTATTTGGTTCATGAATTCTCTTGTTAGATTTGATTTCTCTATTTAATGTAATTTGAGGTATTTCATATTTATGATTGCTTACTTTAATTTGTGTTATTGATGCTTGCAATTGGTTGTTTGCATTTTATTATCTCTTATTGCTTTTCTATGCTTTTATGTTGTGCCTTCCAAGTGTTTGATAAAATGCTTGGTTGGATTTTAGAGTAGATTTTTCTCCTCTTAGCTTTGGTTGAGTAATTAGAGACTCTTGAGTTATCAAACTCCCTTGTTGATTGATAATTGAAAGTTGCTAGTTGATTTGGATCCCTCTAAAGCTAGTCTTTCCTTAGGAGTTGACTAGTTCTTGAGGAATCAAATTGATTCATCCACTTGACTTTCCTTCATAGTTAGAGGTTAACTAAGTGGGAGCAATGGATAATTCTCATCATAATGGATAAGGATAACTAGGATAGAACTTCTAATTTTCATACCTTGCCAAGAGTTTTCTTAGTTATTAATTTAATTTCTTGCCATTTTATTTCCTTGTTCCTTATTTCAAAAACCCAAAAAGATAATTTTCCACAACCAATAATAAACTACACTTCCCTGCAATTCCTTGAGAGACGACCCGAGGTTTGAATACTTCGGTTATTATTTTTATAGGGGTTTGTTACTTGTGACAACCAAATTTTTGTATGAAAGGATTCTTTGTTGGTTTAGAAACTATACTAGCAACGAGAATTTATTATGAAATTCTTTACTAGTAAAAAACCGTTCATCAGACACCAAACTTAAGATTTGACACAAGATTCAAACAAAGGAAAAAGATGACTAAAGATGAATTTTTGAAAAATTTTTCGAAAAGAAACAAAGAAAGTTTGAAAATTTTAACAAGAAACACAAACAAAAGAAAAACTAGTAAAAAGTACCTGATCTAAGCAGCTAGACAACCAGTAGTTTGTCAATCACGAACCATCCCCGGCACCGGCACCAAAAACTTAGGGTGCGAAATTGAGTAGGCAGTGATTATCTTGCGGTTCTTAGTCAGGCAAATAAAAAGATAGTGGTTGTTGTTGTAAGCGCATAAAATAGAATAGTAAAGAAAGCAGTAAACAATTGATATAAAAACAATAATGAGAAATCAGTTAAGGATTTGGAGATGCTTTATCTTTCCGGATTAATACTTCTTACCAACTACTTTAAGAATGAATGATTCATTCTATGGCAAAGCTGTAAGTGATTAACGCCATTGGTTGTGGTCAATTAATCTCCTCTAATTCATATCAAACACCATTGTCAATGGTGTTTTCATATGAATGAGGATAAAGCTCACGCAATTCACTCTCACTTGACCCTACTTAAAGTGCCATAGACAAGGTCAGATCTTTCGGATTGGAGAATGAAGCTCAGTATTCTAGTCTTAGCGCCACAAGAACCTCATCTCCCATAACTAACGAGATTTTATGTCACATATCCTAATTATCCCAGCTAAGTTATTGGTTCAGCCATTCAGGTGATGTATTCTCAAGCTATAGCTCAATACTATCTGAGTCAGGACTCGCAAGAACTCACGTAGAATAAGGGGTCATACTCTCGTTCCACCCTAGATTCATTAAGATGAAGAACAACAATACATCATAGAATAGAATCAAATATATATTAAAGGAGAAAAAGTAATAATATTAATCCATAGGACAAGCAGAGCTCCTAACCTTAGCCTAGGAGGTTTAGTTGCTCATAATTTACAAAGACTTAGATGTCTGATGATAGATAGTTCAATTCTAAACCTAAGTGATTTCCTCTTTAAATAGGAGATGCTAACCCTAAAAGATGTTAATTTTAATTTAAAAGGTACAAAAATAAGACTGCATAAGCTAAGGAGTGCTAAAATCTACTTCGGGCCAACTAGTTGAGTGCTTCGTCTAAGCCTAGCATTCAACTCGGAGAATGGGCGTTGAATGCCAGTTAGGGGGTTAATGCGCTGCTCCCTTGGTCCTTTGGTGGCTTTGAACGCCAGCTTTGGCGTTCAATGCTGGGCTTGGTCCTTCTTGGGCGTTGAACTCCAGATGTGTGCGTTCAACGCCAGTTATGGGTAGTGATCTGGAAGAGAAATAGAAACTATTATATATTGCTGGAAAGCTTTGGAAGTTATCTTTCCAACGCCATTGAGAACCTATCAATTGGACCTCTGTAGCTCAAAATATGCTCGTTGGAGTGTACGGAGGTTAGGATTTCACAGTATCTGCTATACTTTCTTCGTGTCGAAACTAGACTTTGCAAAATTCGCCAATTTCACCCAAAAATTCCCTAAAATCATAGGAAAAACACAAAAACTCAAAGTAGCATCCAAAAGATGAATTTTGCACTAAAACATAATAAAACATTGTAAAACTTAATAAAATATAACAAAAAACACTATGAAAATTGATGAGTCGAATTCACACCCCATATAAAAATGATGAATCCGTTCTTTTGGCAAGCGCACCAAAATTTATCGTCAAGTAATAACCCACAGTGGAGTAGGATCATATCCACAGAGATTGGTAGATTTGAGCAACTTTAGTTAATTGGTGAATTAGTTAAGCTAAGCAAAATAAATTGTGATTGCAGAATTATAAATGGGCAGAAAATGGCTCAAAAGTAAGGAGAAGCAGTAAAGTGCAGAAAAGAAAATGACAATAATGTAAAGTGCAGAAACATAAATGACTCAAAAGTAAATGGGAATGGGGATTTGCAGAATATAAAGAAAGCTATAAAGAATGTGGAAGATAAGAATAGGGAAAATTCATTGAGATCAGGAGATGTTGCTCTCTTTGGATTAAATCCAGTTCATATCATCTTCAATCATGCAACTCATTGACCTCTTGGCAATCATGATTGATTGAGCCCCAATCCCTTGGTGACTCAATCCCTCAGATCTTGATCAATAGCCAATTCCTTGGTCTAATCTAATTGCTCATGAAGAGAGATATGCTTGGTCTCTAATTATACCATACATCATCATAGGTCCAAGTAGAGGGAGGATTATATGTCACCATATCCAAACACCAAAACCCAGATCCTACTCAAGTGTGAGAAGGGATTTCTAGCATGGTTTCATGTTTTCTTTTCCAAGGTTCCTATGAAACCCATTTTGCATTCAACCTCTTTTCCAAGATGATTGAATACTAACATTAAAACGAAATTCCTTCTAGAAAATCAAAGAGAAGATGAAGAGAAAAAGAAATCAACTATCATTAATCCATCAAGTACAATAGAGCTCCCTCTCTCAATGAGAGGGAATTTGGCTACTCAAAGCTTAGAGAAAAGTACAGAAGATGGAAGAGATGATAAAGTAAATCTAACTACAACTCTACTCAACAATCCAACTCCTGACTGCTTAACCCCTTTCTCAGTACTTTCAGGGGCAATTTATACTACTTCTAACACTAGAATAAAGAAAATACAAAAGAGAAAAGAAAAATACAATTTGGAGGGAAAGAAACTTAATAAACGTGACCTTCCAGGCTGGCGTTTGGCTGGCGTTCAAGTGGCGTGCCACGCCTAGCCTTTAATTTGGCTTGGCGTGCCACGCCAAGCTCTTCAAGTGGCACGCCCTATGTGTTGATGTCCCTGGCGTGCCACGCCTTCGAGCCCAAGTGGCATGCCCAGGATCTTCTTAAGTGTTGGTGTTGGCCTGGCGTGGCACGCCTTCGAACCCAAGTGGCACGCCCATGCTTTTTCCTTCTTCCTTTCTTCTCTGGAAGGTTGAACTAGCGTGGCACGACCAGGGTCTGGCATGCCACGCCCACTATGAATGCTTGGTTCCTCTTCTCTAGTCCATTGAACTAGCGTGGCACGCCCAGGATCTGTCGTGCCACGCCCATTGTGTGTGCTTGATCCTTCTCTTTGGCCAATTGAACTAGCTTGGCACGCCTAGGGTCTGGCGTGCCACACCCATTGTGTGTGCTTGATCCCTCTCTCTGACCAATTTAACTAGCGTGGCACGCCCAGGGTCTGGTGTGCCACGCCCAGCATTCCTCTTTGATCCAATAGCTAGTGTGCCACGCCTGGGTCTTCAAGTGGCACGCCTAAGTGAGAATCTGGAGCTGGCGTGCCACACCTTCGACACTAAGTGGAACGCCCAGTCTTTACTTTGGCCCTTTTTATCATTGGCGTGCCATGACTGGATGCTCAAGTGGCACGCCTAAGTGAGGATGAGAGCTTGGCGAGCCACGCCTTTGACACCAAGTGGCATACCTAGCTTTGCTTTGGTCTCCTTGAGTGTTGGCGTGCCATGCCTGGGTCTTCAAGTGGCATGCCCAAGTGACCATTGAGAGCTGGCGTGCCACGCCTTCGATACCAAGTGGCACGCCCAGCCTTTTGGCTTTCAACCTCTTCTCTGGAAAACTACACTGGCGTTCCACGCCTTGATGCTCAAGTGGCACGCCCCTTTATTGTGGCTCTTTTAAGCTTGGCGTGCCACGCCTGGGCCTTCAAGTGGCACGCCCAAGTTACAACTGAGAGCTGGCGTGCCACGCCTTTGATACCAAGTGGCACGCCCAAGTGATGATCCCCTCTGGATGGATGAACTGGCGTGCCACGCTCCATGGTTCAAGTGGCACGCCCATAGTATGTGATGGGCTAGGCATGCCACGCTCAGCATGGCGTGTCACGCCCTCTCTGGAAAACTACACTAGCGTGCCACGTCCATGTAAAGGATTTGGGCTTCCTCTTCTAGAAAGTTGTGCTGGCGTGCCACGCCCAGGTTCTGGCGTGCCATGCCCATATAAAATCTTCAACATGCCTCTCTGGAAATCATAACTGGCGTGCCACGCAGGAACGCCCATATAGAGGACTTGATGATCCTTTCTGGAATCCGATATTGGCGTGCTATGCCCATTCATTTTTGTGGTGTTTGTTCCAAGTGGCACGCCAGTTTCGCACGCCCAGCTTGTTTTGTTGTTTTCTTCCCTTTTTGTTGCTCTTTTCCACCTGAAATTCAGCACAACCCCATTTCAAAGCAATGTACCATAATATTCATCAATTAACTCATGAATTGCAATGATCAAATGAGATTATGCTCTTTTATGGTCCTTCTTATGCAAGAAAGAGGGTAAATGATGCAAGTCATCACAACACCAAACTTAAGCTTTGCTTGTCCCAAGCAAATCGATGTGAGTAGTTCTTAAATGGATTGAGACTTGACCTTGAATGGATGCAAAACATCACTAATGCAGAGGCTAAGTGTTTAACACATGAATATTTTTGTTTCCATGTCACAAAGAACTTCTAGATCCTTGAGGGTTCTTCCAAGTATAAGCTTCAAGGGCCCTTTTTATTGATTGTTACCTTGAAGTAGCAAGAGTTATTTCATTCTCTTTTGGTTGTTCTTTCCTTTTCACTTTTTTCTTTTTTTTTTCATTGACCACGACTCTAAATGTTTTGTCTCAAGATAACCCTTTAGTTAGGCTTTCAATTAGCACTCCCAAACCAATTGGCTTTAGGGTACTAGGTGTTGAAACACCCTTAAGAATTTACTTGCCCAGGTCTCTTCTTGACACATCTTCACCACAAGCATCTACTAGGTTCTCTAACTCTTTTGAGCTATTTAGTGTTTCTTTTCATCCTAGTAGTTGATGCTCAGAGCCTTGGGTCTTTATTGCTTACTACTTCTTGGTTCTATAGATATTCAAGGGACACCCCCTTGGCCTCTACTTGTCATACCTTCTAAGCCTAGTTGCTTTTCATGACTCATTTTCTTTCCAGTTCATTCAAGGTTCTACACTTAGTTCCTTATCTCTTAGTTTTTGAACAGTCCCACTTGGTTTTAGTCTCTTTTGCTCTTGTTTTTGTAACACTCACGATGACTCTTATGGAAACAAACTATTCTTTTATTGATATTGATGAAACTTGAACTAACATTGCATTTTCTTTCTTGTAATTCAAAGGATTCATAAAAGACTTCAGGGCATAAAAAAACTAAGCATGAAACATAAACTATCCTAGCATTGCTATTTATTATCAAACAGAAATTTAAACATAAAAAAAACTAAACAGAAATCCAGAAATTTGAGAGTGTCAACCATGGAACTCAATAACCTTGAGTAGCTTTAGTTCATTGGCCCTTTTCCTTTGTCTTTCTTTTTGGAAGGAGAGGAGTCATCATCATCCTTTTTAGAGGATCCCTCTTGTACCTTTTTGTCCTTGGGCTTCCAGAATCCCAGCCTCCTCATGTAAGATTTTACATTTTCTTTGTGGTGGTATACAATTTCTTCCTGCCTAGCACTGAGTTCCTCTATCTTCTGCATGTAGGTTGGATAATTGGGGTTCATGTTGGCTACTACATTGCACAAGTAGCTCAATTTTGTCTGTGCGTAGCAGTCATATTCCCTTCTTGCTACGGTTTTGGCTTCATAAAGATGCCTAAACTCAGCAAGGCTCTCCATTTGGCGTTGTTGTTGCTCCATAATTATTTCGAGGTTGCCTTTCATCTCTCCCCAATTGATCTGGTCTTGCTGCTCTTTCATGTGCTCCATGCTCCCTTGGAGTTGTTGTATGTTCTGATTCACTTGGTCCCATTGTTGTTGTTCCTTAAGTTGGTTGACATCCTCTCTCAGATGATGTATATCTCCCTTCATTTGGTGTATATCTCCTTGCACTTGCTCCCAATTGAAACCTTCAAGAAATTGTTGGTATTGTTGGTATGGTGGTGGTTGAAGTGCTAGGTAATGTGGCTGCTCCTCAGCCCCTTCTTCTTGTTGTGGTTGCCCTTGTGGGATGTGAGCATGAGCTCTATACTCTCTTCTCCTCTCAAGTGGGTTGACAGCAACCACTTTGGCCATCTTCTTGGTAGTTATGGGCTTGTCTTGTTCTACCAGCACCTCATCAATAATCTTCTCAACCCCTGCTTCATCACATATCCTTTGGATAATGCTGGGAAATGCCAACCTTGTGCTATCCTTGGTGCTTTTCAGCACCCTGTTGATGTTGTTGGCTATCATTTCCCCAACATTTATATTTTTACCTTTCATGATGCTATATATGAGCATAGCCCTCTCAAGTGTTACTTCAGATGTGTTGGATGTTGGGTTGAGAGATCTTCTCACAAAATCTAGCCACCCTCTAGCTTAGGGGCTCAAATCCCTTCTTCTCAGCTGGTTGGGTCTCCCATCTTTGTCATTTATCCATTGCACCTGCAACACACAAATCTCATTGAGGATTTCATCAAATCCTGGGTCTTCTTGCTTCATTCTTTCTTTATAGCTCCGAGTGGAGCTTTTTTGCTTCACCATGAGCATTCTTTCTATGTTAGAGGGGCTGTAGTCAATGGTTTTCCCCCTAACATAGCTAAAATAGCCATAGAGTTGCCCTGGCTGAGGCACAGCATTGGCGTAGAACTCTCTAACCAAGCTTTCCACCACTTTCCTTGGTGGGTTGCACAAGAGTGCCCACCTTCTGTTGTTGATTTCCCTGTTGATCTCAGGGTGTTCATTCCTTCCCAATTGGAAGCCAACCTCTGGAATAATTTGCCTCTCACTCACCCAACCATAAAATTGGTTTTGGTTCAATGAAGAGAGGAACTTGTGTTCATTGTAGCTTGAGGATCCTGAGGTTGGTTTCTTGGTCTTCCTCTTCTTTGATGATGCGACTCTTGGTGGTGCCATTAGGATGAAGAAAGGGTGTTTGAAGGGTTAAAGAAAGTTGAAGAAAGTTACAAGGGAGTAAGCAAAACGCAGTTTTGCTCCAACACCAAACTTAGGACTTGATTGTCCCTAATCAAGTAAAAGAAGAAAGGTAAAGAAAAGAGGGAGGAGATGAGAAGAAAGAAGGAATTGTGGGGGCTCTTTTCTTGTGTGAAGTTGGGGTTTGAAGTGAGAGGAGAGGTGGGAAAAGGTAAGGGTTTTTATAGGGGTGGAAAGTGTGGTCTGAGTGGTGGGAAGTGAAAGCAATTCAATGTTTTCCCACTTGGGGAGTGGCGCCTAGCGTGGGAAGAGGCGTCAATCCTTATCCATATTTGCTTCCTGCATGTGTTGAGTTCCAAAGTGCAAGTACACTTTGACATCTTTGGTTTATGAGATATCAATCATGTGGGCCCCATTCTGATGAACGGATAATTTATACCCTTTTTGGTATTATTTTTACATAGTTTTTAGTATGTTTTAGTTAGTTTTATTATATTTTTATTAGTTTTTATGCAAAAATCACATTTCTGGACTTTACTATGAATTTTTGTATTTTTCTATAATTTCAGGTATTTTCTGGCTGAAATTGTGGGACCTGAGCAAAGTCTGATTCAGAGGCTGAAAAAGGACTGCAGATGCTGTTGGATTTTGACCCTCCTGCACTCAAAGTGGATTTTCTGGAGCTACAAAAGCCCAATTCATGCGCTATCAATTGTGTTGAAAATTATACATTTTGGGCTTTCCCACAATATATAATAGTTCATGCTTTGCCTAAGATTTGATGGCCCAAACTGGCATTAAACGCCAGCCAGAGACCATTTTCTAGAGTAAAACGCCGTAACTGGCACCAGAACTGGAGTTAAATGCCCAAACTGGCACCCAAGCTGGCGTTTAACTCCAAGAATGGCCTATGCACGTGTAAAGCTCAATACTCAGCCTAAGCACACACCAGGTGGGCCCTGGAAGTGGATTTCTGCACTATCTGCACTTAGTTACTTATTTTCTGTAATCCCTAGTAACTAGTTTAGTATAAATAGCACTTTTTACTATTGTATTCACAGAATTTTTGATACTTTATCATCTTATGGAACATTTGAAGGCTGGCCACACCGCTATGCCTAAACCTTTTTCTCTTATGTATTTTCTACAGTGGAGTCTCTACACCTCATAGATTAAGGTGTGGAGCTCTGCTGTTCATCATGAATTAATGCAAGTACTATTATTTCTCCTTCAATTCACGCCTACTTCTTCTCCAAGATATACTCTCGTACTTAATTCAGTTAAGTCAGAATGAATGGGTGACCCGTGACAATCACCCAATATCTTCGTTACTCGCTTAGCCAAGATCCGCGTGCCTGACAACCACAAGCGGTCTACATGATGTTCAATGTAGTCATTGGACGACAGTCGGAGTATATTCTCTTGGGTCTCTGATTCCGCGATTCGCATCGTCTCTCCTGACAACATAGCATCCAAATCTGAGATTAGAACCTTCGTGGTATAGGCTAGAACCAATTGGCAGCATTCCTGAGATTCGGAAAGTCTAAACCTTGTTTGTGGTATTCTGAGTAGGATCTGGGAAGGGATGACTGTGACGAGCTTCAAACTTGCGAATGTTGGGCACAGTGACAGTGTGCAAAAGGATAGAGAGATCCTATTCCGACACTAGTGAGAACTGACAAATGATTAGTCGTGCGGTAGCTGTACCTGGTATTTTTCATCCGAGACGAGAAATCCGACAGTTGATTAGCCGTGCAGGAACTATACCTGGTATTTTTCATCTGAGAGGATCATACAGCTTGCCATGGAAGGGACCACGCATGATTGGAAGAAGACAATAGGAAAGCAGAGGTTCAGAAGCAACAAAGCATCTCCAAATACTTATCTGAAATTTCTACCAATGAATTACATAAGTATCATTATCTTATTTTATGTTTTATTTATCTTTTAATTATCTAAACCTCATAACCATTTGAATCCGCCTGACTGAGATTTATAAGATGACCATAGCTTGCTTCAAGCTGACAATCTCCGTGGGATCGACCCTTACTCACGTAAGGTATTACTTGGACGACCCAGTGCACTTGCTGGTTAGTTGTGCGGAGTTGTGAGAAGTGTGAATCACAATTTCGTGCACCAAGCTTTTGGCGTCGTTGCTGGGGATTGTTCGAGTTTGGACAACTGACGGTTCATCTTCTTGCTTAGATTAGGTAATTTTATTTTATGTTTAAGCTTTTTATTTTTATTTTAAAAAAAAATTCATAAAAATTTTTAAGAATGAATTCTAGAGCTTCATGAGATATGTTGAAGCCTGGCTGGCTATTAAGCCATGTCTAATATTTTGGATTGAGGTTTCCACTTTCCATTGTAGAAAGGACATGTCTGTATTTGTATGCTAAAGCTTGGCTGGCCATTTGGCCATGTCTAATTATTTTGGACCGGAGCTTTAGACTAACATTGCACGAATCCTGGAATTATTATTAAAAATTTTGAATTTCTTTATTTTCTTTTCCAAAACAATTTTTAAAATATATACAAAAAATTAATAAAATCATAAAAAACCAAAAAATTTTGTGTTTCTTGTTTGAGTCTAGTGTCAAATTTTAAGTTTGGTGTCAATTGCATGTTTTTTATTTTCTTAAATTTTCGAAAATTCATGCATTGTATTCTTCTTTGATCTTCAAGTTGTTCTTGATGATTTTCCTTGTTTGACCTTTAATTTTTCTTGTTTTGTGTCTTTTCTTGTTTTTCATATACATTTTCGAATTATTGGTGTCTAAGGTTTAAAAATTTCTAAGTTTGGTGTCTTGCATGTGTTTCTTTTCAAAAAAAAAATTTCAAAAATATGTTCTTGATGTTCATCATGATCTTCAAAGTGTTCTTGGTGTTCATCTTGACAGTCAAAGTGTTCTTGCATGTATTATTTGTTTTGATCTTAAATTCTTAAGTTTTGTGTCATTTTGTTATTTTTCTCTTTCTTCATTAATTTAAAAATAAAAAAAATAATATCTTTCCCTTATTTCACTCATAAATTTCAAAATTTTGAGTTGATTTGGTTAAAAATTTTTAAAATTTAGTTGTTTCTTGTTAGTCAAGTCAAAATTTCAATTTAAAAATTTTATCTTTTCAAATCTTTTTCAAAAATCAAATCTTTCATTTTTCTTTCATGTTTTTCGAAAATTCTTCAAAAAAATTCTCAAAATCTTTTTCTTATTTTTATTTCATATTTTCGAAAACTTTACCAACAATTAATGTTTTCATTCAAAAATTTCAAGTTTGTTACTTTCCTGTTAAGAAAGGTTCAATCTTTAAATTCTAGAATCATATCTTTTAGTTTATTGTTAGTCAAGTTATCAACTTTAATTTTCAAAATCAAGTTTTTTAAATTTCTTTTTCAAATCTTTTTCAAAATAAATTTCAATCATATCTTTTTCAAAACTTAATTTCAAAATCTTTTTTTAACTTCTTATCTTTTCAAAATTTATTTTCAAATCTTTTTCAATTAACCACTTGACTTGTGTTTTAATTTTAAAAAGTTTACTATTTCAAAACCACTTAACTACTTTTTCACTTCTAATTTTCGAAAATCACTAACCACTATTTCAAAATTCTTTTTAATTAACTAATTGTTTTAAATTCTAATTTTATTTTATTTTATTTCTTAAATTTCAAATTCTAACTAATAATTAAAATAAAAACAAAAATATTTTTCTTTTATTTTAATTAATTTTTGAATACACTCTCTCCCTCATCTCTTTCTATTTATTTATTTATTTACTAACACTTCTCTTCATCTAATAATTCGAACCCCCTCTCTCTCTGTGTTCGAATTTCTTCTTCTTCCTTCTTCATTCTATTCTTCCATTCTTCTACTCACATAAAGAAATCTTTATACTGTGACATAGAGGATTCCTCTTCTCTCTTTGTTCTCTTCTTTTTCATATGAGCAGGAACAAGGATAAGAACATTCTTGTTGAAGCTGATCCGGAACTTGAAAGGACTCTGAAGAGGAAGCTAAGAGAAGCTAAAGCACAACACTCTGGAGAGGACCTTACAGAAATTTTTGAAAAAGAAGAAGACATGGCAGCCGAAAATAATAACAATGGTGGAGATGCAAGGAATGTGCTTGGTGACTTTACTGCACCAACTTCTGACTTCTATGGAAGAAGCATCTCAATTCCTGCAATTGGAGCAAACAAATTTGAGTTTAAGCCTCAATTAGTTTCTCTAATGCAGTAGAATTGCAAGTTTCATGGACTTCCATTGGAAGATCCTCATCAGTTCTTAGCTGAATTCTTGCAAATCTGTGACACTGTTAAGACCAATGGGGTTAATCCCGAGGTCTACAGACTTATGCTTTTCCCTTTTATTGTAAGAGACAGAGTTAGGATATAGTTGGACTCACAACCTAAAGAAAGCCTGAACTCTTGGGAAAAGTTGGTCAATGCTTTCTTGGCCAAATTCTTTCCACCTCAAAAGTTGAGCAAGCTTAGAGTGGAAGTCCAAACCTTCAGACAGAAGGAAGGTGAATCCCTCTATGAAGCTTGGGAAAGATACAAGTAATTGATCAGAAGGTGTCCTTCTGACATGCTTTCAGAATGGAGCATCTTATGTATATTCTATGATGGTCTGTCTGAATTGTCCAAAATGTCATTGGACCACTCTACTGGTGGATCTCTTTATCTGAAGAAAACACCTGCAGAAGCCCAGGAACTCATTGAAATAGTTGAAATAACCAGTTCATGTATACTTCTAAAAGAAATCCTGTGAATAATGGGATGACTCAGAAGAAAGGAGTTCTTGAGATTGATACTCTGAATGCCATATTGGCTCAGAACAAAATATTGACTCAGAAAGTCAATATAATTTCTCAGAATCTGACTTGATTGCAAGCTGCATCCGGCAGTACTAAAGAAGCCTCCTCTGATGGAGAAGCTTATGACCCTGAGAATCATGTAAGGGAAGAGGTGAATTACATGGGAGAATACTATGGAACACCTATAATCCTTCATGGAGAAATCATCCAAATTTCTCATGGAAGGATCAATAGAAGCCTCAACAAGGCTTCAATAATAATAATGGTGGGAAAATTTGGTTTGGCAATAGCAAACCTTTTCCATGATCTTCTCAGCAACAGATAGAGAATTCTAGGCAGAGCCTCTCTAACTTAGAAACCATAGTCTCTGATCTAACTAAGACCACTCACAGTTTCATGACTGAAACAAGGTCCTCCATTAGAAATCCGGAGACACAAGTGGGTCAGTTGAGTAAAAGAGTTACTAAAATCCCTCAAAGTACTCTCCCAAGCAATACAAAAGAGAATCCAAAGAGAGAGTGCAAGGCCATCAATATATCCAAAGTGACCGAACCTATAGAGGCAGTGATTTACAGTTCGGAAGACCTCAATGGACGTCCACTGACCACTAAGGAGTTCTCTAATGAGGAACCAAAGGAATCTGAGGCTCATACAGAGACCATAGAGATTTCACTGAACTTACTGTTGCCATTCATGAGCTCTGATGAGTATTCTTCCTCTGAAGAGGATGAAGATATTGTTGAAGAGGAAGTTGCTCAGTTTCTAGGAGCAATCATGAAGCTGAATTCCAAGTTATTTGGTCATGAGACTTGGGAGGATGAACCTCCATTGCTCATTAATGAACTCAATGCCTTGGTTCAGCAGAAATTACCTCAGAAGAAACCGGATCCCAGAAGGTTCTTAATACCTTGTACCATAGGCACCATGACCTTTGAGAAGGATCTGTGTGACCTGGGGTCAGGTATAAACCTCATGCCACTCTCTGTAATAGAGAAACTAGGGATCTTTGAGGTACAAGCTGCAAGAATCTCACTAGAGATGGCAGATAAATCAATGAAATAGGCTTATGGACTTGTAGAGGATGTCTTAGTGAAGGTTGAAGGCCTGTACATCCCTGCTGACTTCATAATCCTAGACACTGGGAAGGATGAGGATGAATCCATTATCCTTGGAAGACCCTTCCTAGCCACAGCAAGAGTTGTGATTGATGTAGACTAATGAGAGTTAGTCCTTCAATTGAATGAGGACTACCTTGTGTTTAAGACTCAAGGATCTTCTTCTGTAACCATGGAGAGAAAGCATGAAAAGCTTCTCTCAATACAGAGTCAAATAGAGCCCCCACACTCAACTTCTAAGCTTGGTATTGGGAGGCCACCATTAAGCTCTAAGTCTCTGTGAAGCTCTCTAAGAGCTCACTATCAAGCTATTGACATTAAAGAAGTGCTTATTGGGAGGCAACCCAATGTTATTTAATTATATTTATTATAGACATTTGTTTTCCATTGTCATGTTATGTTTTCTTTAGGTAGATGATCATGTGAAGTCATAAAAATAGCTGCAGAATTAAAGCGGAATCAAAAATAGTATCAAAAATAGCACACCCTGGAGGACAGGCTTACTGGCATTTAAACGCTAGTAAGGATAGCAGAATGGGTGTTTAACGCCCAGTCTGGCAGCATTCTAGGTGTTAAACGCCAGAATTGGCAGCCAGACTGGCGTTAAATGCCAGAAAAGGGTGTCTGGTGTCTAGCTGGCGTTAAATGCCATAATTGGCAGACAGACTAGTGTTTAATGCCAGAAAAGGGTGTCTAGTGGGCGTTAAACGCCAGAAATAGGCATCAGCCTGGCGTTTAGAGCCAGAAAAGGTAGCAGAGATGGCGTTAAACACCAGAAATGGCATGCAAAGGGCGTTTAAACGCCAGAATGGTGCAGGGAACAGAATTTCTTGACACCTCAGGATCTGTGGACCTCACAGGATCTCCACCTACCCCAATTCACTCTCTCTCCTCTTCACACCTCTTCATAACACTCTTCCCCAAATACCATTCAAATTCAAAACATTTCCCTCCCTATCCAACCCCCTCTTACACGAATTCCCCCTCTCTCTTACCCTATAAATACCCCTCCTTACCACCTTCAATTTCACACATCATACACACTTCAAACCCCTTTGTCCGAATTCACTACTCCCCTCTATCTCCTCCATTTCTTCTTCTTCTACTCCTTTCTTTCTTCTTTTGCTCGAATATGAGCAAACCTTTTAAGTTTGGTGTGGGAAAAAGCTCTGCTTTTTTTTTTGTTTTTCCGTAACCATTAATGGCACCTAAGGCCGGAGAAACCTCTAGAAAGAGGAAAGGGAAGGCAATTGCTTCCACCTCCGAGTCATGGGAGATGGAGAGATTCATCTCAAAGGTCCATCAATACCACTTCTATGAAGTTGTGGCCAAGAAAAAGGTGATCCCTGAAGTCCCCTTTATGCTAAAAAAGGGTGAATATCCGGAGATCCGACGTGAGGTTCGGAGAAGAGGTTGGGAAGCTCTCACCAACCCCATCCAACAAGTCGGAATCTTAATGGTTCAAGAGTTCTATGCTAATGCATGGATCACTAAGAACCATGATCAAAGTGTGAACCCGAACCCAAAGAATTGGCTCACAATGGTTCGGGGGAATTACTTGGATTTCAGTTCGGAAAATGTGAGGTTGGCATCAACTTGCCAATAATGCAAGGAGATCCTCACCCTTTCACTAGAAGGGTCAACTTTGATCAAAGGTTGGACCAAGTCCTCATGGATATCTGTGTGGAAGGAGCTCAACGGAAGAGAGATTCCAAAGTCCAGCCGGTTCAACTGAGAAGGCTTGACCTCAAACCCGTGGCTAGGGGATGGTTGGAGTTCATCCAATGCTCTATCATTCCTTCTAGCAATCGGTCTGAACTTATAATATACTGGGCTATAATGATCCATAGTATCATGAATGGAGAGAAAGTAGAAGTTCATGAGATCATACCTCTAGAACTCTACAAGGTGGCAGACAAGCCCTCCACTTTGGCAAGGTTAGCCTTCCCTCATCTCATCTATAACCTATGCAATTCATTTGGAATTGTCATAGAGGAAGACATCCTCATTGAAGAGGACAAACCCATCACTAAAAAGAGGATGGAGCAAACAAGAGAGCCCACTCATCAAGAAATCCCTGAGATACCTCAAGGGATGCATTTTCCTCCACACAACTATTGGGAGCAACTCAACACTTCTTTAAGAGAATTGAGTTCCAACATGGGACAACTAAGGATGGAGCACCAAGAGCACTCCATTATCCTCAATGAAATTAGAGAGGACCATAAGGCCATGAGGGAGGAGCAACAAAGGCAAGGAAGAGACATAAAGGAGCTCAAGCACTCCATAAGATCTTCAAGAGGAAGAACTAGCCGCCATCATTAAGGTGGACCCGTTCTTTAATTTCCTTGTTCTTATTTTTCAGTTTTTCGGTTTCTATGCTTTTTGTTTTGTCTGTGTTTGTGTCTTTATTACATGATCATTAGTGTCTAGTGTCTATGTCTTAAAGCTATGAATGTCCTATGAATCCTTCACCTTTCTTAAATGAAAAATTTCTTTATTTGCAAAAGAACAAGAAGTACATGAATTTCGAAATTTATCTTGAAATTAGCTTAATTATTTTGATGTGGTGGCAACACTTTTTATTTTCTGAATGAATGCTTGAATAGTGCATATTTTTTATAGTGAAGTTTATGAATATTAAAATTGTTGGCTCTTGAAAGAATAATAAAAAAGGAGAAATGTTATTGATAATCTGAAAAATCATAAAATTAATTCTTGAAGCAAGAAAAAGCAGTAAAAAACTCAAAGCTTACAAAAAAAAATAAAAAAAATTGCAAAAAATAAAGAAAAAAAAGAAAGAAAAAGAAAAAGCAAGCAGAAAAAGCCAATAACCCTTTAAACCAAAAGGCAAGGATAAAAAGGATCCAAGGCTTTGAGCATTAATGGATAGGAGGGCCCAAAGGAACAAAATCCTTGCCTAAGCGGCTAAATCAAGCTGTCCCTAACCATGTGCTTGTGGCGTGAAGGTGTCAAGTGAAAAGCTTGAGACTGAGCGGTTAAAGTCGTGGTCCAAAGCAAAAAGAGTGTGCTTAAGAGCTCTGGGCACCTCTAACTGGGGACTCTAGCAAAGCTGAGTCACAATCTGAAAAGGTTCACCCAGTTATGTGTCTGTGGCATTTATGTATCCGGTGGTAATACTGGAAAACAAAATGCTTAGGGTCACAGCCAAGATTCAAAAAGTAGCTGTGTTCAAGAATCAACATACTGAACTAAGAGAATCAATAACACTATCTGAATTCTGAGTTTCTATGGATGCCAATCATTCTAAACTTCAAAGGATAAAGTGAGATGCCAAAACTGTTCAGAAGCAAAAAGCTACTAGTCCCGCTCATCTAATTAAAGCTAATCTTCATTGATAATTTTGGAATTTATTGTATTTTCTCTTCTTTTTATCCTATTTTATTTTTAGTTGCTTGGGGACAAGCAACAATTTAAGTTTGGTGTTGTGATGAGCAGATAATTTATACTCTTTTTGGCATTGTTTTTACATAGTTTTTAGTATGTTTTAGTTACTTTTTATTATATTTTTATTAGTTTTTATGCAAAAATCACATTTCTTGACTTTACTATGAGTTTGTGTCTTTTTCTGTAATTTCAGGTATTTTCTGGCTGAAATTAAGGGACCTGAGCAAAAATCTGATTCAGAGGCTGAAAAAGGACTGCAGATGCTGTTGGATTCTGACCCTCCTGCACTCAAAGTGAATTTTCTGGAGCTACAGAAGCCCAATTGGCACGCTCTCAATTGTGTTGGAAATTAGACATCTTGGGCTTTCCAGAAATATATAATATTTCATACTTTGCCCGAGATTTGATGGCCCAAACTGGCGTTAAACGCCAGCCAAAGACCCTTTTCTGGAGTAAAACACCGGAACTGGCACCAGAACTGGAGTTAAATGCCCAAACTGGCACCCAAGCTGGTGTTTAACTCCAAGAATGGCCTATGCACGTGTAAAGCTCAATGCTCAGCCCAAGCACACACCAAGTGGGCCCTAGAAGTGGATTTCTGCACTATCTGCACTTGGTTACTTATTTTCTGTAATCCCTAGTAACTAGTTTAGTATAAATAGCACTTTTTACTATTGTATTCACAGACTTTTTGATACTTTATCATCTTATGGAACATTTGAAGGATGGCCACACGGCCATGCCTAGATCTTTTTCTCTTATGTATTTTCTACGGTGGAGTCTCTACATCTCATAGATTAAGGTGTGGAGCTCTGCTGTTCTTCATGAATTAATGCAAGTACTATTGTTTCTCTTTCAATTCACGCCTACTTCTTCTCTAAGATATACTCTCATATTTAATTTAGTTAAGTCAGAATGAAGGGGTGACCCATGACAATCACCCAATATCTTCGTTACTCGCTTAGCCAAGATCCGCGTGCCTGACAACCACAAGTGGTCTACATGATGTTCAACGTAGTCATTGGACGACAGCCGGAGTATATTCTCTTGGGTCTCTGATTTTGTGATTCGCATTGTCTCTCCTGACAACAGAGCATCCGAATCTGAAATTAGAACCTTCGTGGTATAGGCTAGAACCAATTGGCAGCATTCCTGAGATCCAAAAAGTCTAAACCTTGTCTGTGGTATTCCGAGTAGGATCTGGGAAGGGATGACTGTGATGATCTTCAAACTCGCGAATGTTGGGCACAGTGACAGTGTGCAAAAGGATAGAGAGATCCTATTCCGATGCTAGTGAGAACCGACAGATGATTAGCCGTGCGGTAGCTGTACCTGGTATTTTTCATTCGAGACGAGAAATCTGACAGTTGATTAGCCGTGCAGAAACCGTACCTGGTATTTTTCATCCGAGAGGATCATACAGCTTTCCATGGAAGGGAGCACGCATATTGGAAGAAGACAATAGGAAAGCAAAGGTTCAGAAGCAACAAAGCATCCCAAACGCTTATCTGAAATTCCCACCAATGAATTACATAAGTATCATTATCTTATTTTATGTTTTATTTATCTTTTAATTATCCAAACCTCATAACCATTTGAATCCGCCTGACTGAGATTTACAAGATGACCATAGCTTGCTTCAAGATGACAATCTCCGTGGGATCGACCCTTACTCACGTAAGGTATTACTTGGACGACCCAGTACACTTGCTGGTTAGTTGTGCGGAGTTATGAGAAGTGTGAATCACAATTTCGTGCACCACATTCTCTCTCCTGAAAAATAAAACCGAAACCCCATCAGTAATGACAAAAGAATCCTTCACATTCCTTTTATTATGAGCAAATAAAATTGCAACTGATGAGTGTCCCTTGGGACACCAAACTTAATCCCATTACATATAATAAATTGGGTTCATCATTAGGTTTTTAATGTGTTCATAAGGTGAATTAACTTTACTCCTTTCACATTCTTTTGCTTCTAACTCCTTCCAAACACAATTAAAACCAACTTTCATGTGCTTACCAATTTATTAAATGCTTTCAACTTGAATGGTATTGGGCTTGCTAGGTGATCTTTGTATGGTGGTGGCCACACCAAACTTAATCTCTGGGCTTACTTCCCAAAATTTAATTTGTTCAAATGGTTGTAAGCCTAGATTAAGTGGGTTGGTGGCCACACCAAACTTAGCTTTTTAGCTAGTTTTCAGCCCAATTACCCATCATCAGTAATTCTATTCATCAATTTGCACTTTCAGAGAAAAAGAAAATGAATTGAAGATTTTCTAACTACCAAAACTGATATTCAAACTTCCTAATCTACCACCTATAATCTACCTTTAGAAAGCAATGAAATAACAATATTAAACTGAGACTTAAACTACCTAAGTTGACAATTTTAAGCTACTTCTAAGAAAGCAGTAAATCAAAAGGATATAAAGTGTTGGGGTGCCTCCTAACTAGCGCTTCTTTAGCGTCATTAGCTTGACGTTCTTCCTTCTTTAGCTGAGATGGTAGCTCACTCTCTTCTCATCCAGTGAGTCTCCTAAGTAATGCTTGAGTCTATGGCCATTCACAGTGAATGTTCTTTGTGTTTTGTCCTCCATAAGCTCTACATGACCATAAGGTGACACCTTGAGGATGGTGAAGGGTCCAGACCATCGAGACTTAAGCTTTCCTAGGGAGAACTTAAGTCTTGAATTGTACAGCAACACTTTCTGTCCTTCTATGAACTCTCTCCTTGCTATCTTTTGATCATGCCACCTCTTTGTGTTTTCCTTGTAGATCTTTGCATTCTCATATGCTTGATTTCTGAATTCCTCCAGTTCATTGAGTTGCATTAGCCTCCTTTTTCCAGCAGCTTGATCATCAAAATTCAGCATTTTTAGAACCCAGAATGCTCTATGTTCAAGCTCAACTGGTAAGTGACAAGCCTTTCCAAACACCAATTGGTATGGAGACATCCCAATGGGTGTTTTGAAGGCTATCCTGTAGGCTCATAAGGCATCATCCAGCTTTTTAGACCAATTCTTTCTTGATCTTCCAACAGTTTTTTCAAGAATTCTTTTGAATTATTTTTCGTTGCTCTGTGGATGGTACAGAGTTGCCACTTTGTGCTTCACTCCATATTTAGAGAGGAGTGCTTCAAGTTGCCTGTTGCAGAAGTGTGTTCTTCCATCACTAATGAGGGCTCTTGGAACTCCAAATCTACTGAAGATATTCCTCCTCAAGAAGCTCATCACAACCTTGTTGTCATTTGTTGCTGTGGCTATGGCTTCTACCCACTTTGACACATAATCTATAGCCACCAATATATAATTGTTTGAGTAGGAGGATGGGAAAGTTCCCATAAATTCAATTCCCCACACATCAAACAATTCTAATTCCATTATAAACCTCTGTGGCATCTCATTTTTCTTGGGTAGATTGTCAGCCTTTGGCATTCATCACATCTTGATACCAATTCCTTTGCATCCTTGAACATGGTTGGCCAATAGAACCCACATTGTAGCACCTTGGCTATAGTTCCTTTCCCACTAAAATGGCCTCCATATGCAGAGCCATGACATTGCCAAAGTACTTCCTGCCCTTCTTCATGGGAAATACACCTTCTCAAGATCCCATCAGCACATTTTTTGAACAAATAGGGCTCATCCCAAATGTAGTGTTTAGCATCTTTGACTAGCTTTCTCCTCATGTGTTTGTTGATGTTGGTTGGTAGTTCCCCAATATCCTTGAAATTGTCTATGTCCGCAAACCAAGGGGCTTCTTGGATCATCATCAACTGCTCATCGGGGAAGCTCTCATTCACTGCAAATTGGTGTACTTTGATAAATCATTATTTTATGATTTATATTGTGTTTAATTGTGTGGTTTTGTCAAATCTTTACCCACTTATTCATATGATTAGCATGTACTTACAATTCCTTCCCAAAATTACTCCATGGTTGAAAACTTGCTTCCTAGGGACTTTTAATTATGTATTTTAATTCTCCTTTATTCCATTCGATGCCGTGATCCATGTGTTAAGTGTTTCAGGCTTTATAGGGCATGAATGACTTGGAAATTGGAGAGGAGGCTTGCAAAAATGGAAGGAACACAAGAAATTAAGGAGATGACCAGCGAGAAGTGACACGGACACATGGCTCACGCGACCGCACGAAATGGAGAAATCGTAGTGATGCGCTCGCGTGCCTGACGCGAACGCACGGATTGGAAACTGCACGGATGACGCGAATGCGTGGACGACACGCACGCGTGGCAAGGCAAAATGCTGGATGACGCGCACGCGTGGCAAGGCAAAACGCTGGATGACGCGACCGCGTGGATGACGCGATCGCGTGACGTGCGCGATTTGCAGAATTCATAGAATTTGCTGGGGGTGATTTTGGGCCATGTTTTGACCCTGTTTTTAGCCTAGAAAAGCAGACTAGAGCCAGGAAACATGTAGAGACGGAGAGACATTCATTCCGCATGATTTTTAGTTTTTAGATCTGAATTTACTCCTCCTCTAGGTTTTCTCTCTACACATTCATAGTTCTTAGGATTTTTTTTTTATTGCTTTTTGGATTGGGATATTGAGAAGAGTTATTACCTCCGCCAAGACTTCATCATTCTAGTTTGTTTTCCTTACTTGTTACTTACTCTTTCATATCCTTAATTTGTTCAGAATTACTATTGGATTATTTTTAGAATTTATTAATACAAGAATTATTTTTATTTTTAATTGGTCTCTTTGATTATTATTATTTATCATGTCTTCCTTTATTTCCCTTTCTTATTTTGTGAAGTTTACATTCATAATGAGCGAGTAGTTCCATAACTTGATTGGGAGTTGATTGAAAGGAGAACCTTGAGTTGGAATGCTCAAGAGTAAAATTGTAATTGGGTTTATTGTTGGATCGCCCTCTAGTCACTAACACTAATCCTTCCCAAGGGAGAGGATTAGAACTTGTGAATAGAAATATACTTCCAACTTGCTTGACTTTCCTCTACCTGGTAAAGGATAACTGACAAGGCAAGCACCAAGGATGTATTGGTAAAGATTCTCTTTAAGAAAACCGCGTTGTAAGTATAGCTCTACCAACAAGAATCCTCGGGGGTCAAATTTAGAAGAGGGATTTGGTTGTCACAAGTTCAACTCCAATAGAAATAACCGAAGTATTCAAACCTCGGGTCGTCTCACAAGGAATGGGCAATCATGTGCTTCGACATTGCTTAGAAATCCGGGGTTGTGAGTTATAAGCATGAAAATAAATGAGAATCTTAACAAACAAGTAATCTTAAAATGCAACAATTAATTCAATCAACTAAGCAAAACATAAGCACTTTCAATGAATAAACAACATTCCACTTAATTCTATTGTAACCCAAACAAGAAACTACAACTAAAGCAATTGGTTGAGAAAGTTGATTTCAAGTATGAATAATAAAGGTAACTCTTGGCTAGGTTCGGGAATTGGGATCACCATCCTTGTCTAACAACTATACCTTGACAATTATAAGAAACCAAGATCATTAAATCTACTCTCAAAGTCTTAAGTACGTGATATCTACCCCTAGACTTGAAGTACGTCAAATGGCCCTGATCACATCAACCCATAAGTCCCAACCTACCTACTAATTAGATTAGTAGTGGGTTGGCGTCAATGAGTATCAAATTGACCACCTAGGGCTCCCAAATCATCAAATCCATTAGACCCAATGACTCAAGTTCACCCAATTCCCTTGACCTAGGCCAAGAGTGAAAAAGACTACTCCATAATGAAAGTAAACAATTCATCAAACACTTCGTAAGCACTAACAAAAGGCATGTTCAAAATAGCAATTAAATTGAATTCTACAAATACCCACTAACAATTATCAACATACAATCATCCAAACTACTAGACTAAACATAGAAATCATCAATGTAACATCAACAAGTCAAGATTTACAACATTCATGAAATAGGTATAAAATGAGAATTGACAAGAATTCATAAACTATCACAAGATATAAGCAAAATTGTAACAAGAAATTCAAATTGAACAATTAAAACTAGTAATTAACACGATCCAAGTCACAAATCAACAAGGGAAGATCAAATTAAAACTAGGTCTAAAGAGGAACAAGGGTTTCTCCTTCTAGAACAACAAAGAACCTAAAACTAACTAAAATTTATGTCCTAGTGTAAAAATGAGGGATCCCCCCTTTTCCCCTAGCATCCTTGGGTCTTTTTCCATGCAGAAATAGATTGAAATTGGGCCTAATGAGCCTCATAAATTTCCAGGCACGATTTCCTTTAACGAGGTCACGTGCAGCCTTCCACGCATGCGCGCCATGCGTGCGCGTGCGCCGATTGCTCTTGCGATCTACGTGTGCGTGCCAAGTGCGCGTGTGCGTCGATAAGAATCTCCTGATTCGCGCGGATGCGTCCATCCTTGCGCGCTGCTTCCAGCCCATCCCATCCACGCGTGCGCATAAAGTACGCGAGCGCGCCGATGCTGCTTTCCCAAGATCTCAATTCTTCATATTCCTCCCTTTTGTACATGCTTTCTCCCTCTCTTCTAAGTCATTCTTACCCTATAATTCCTGAAATTACTCAACAAATACATCACGGCATCGAATGGCAATAGAAGAGGATTAAAATATGGAAATTTTAAGGCAAAATAAGCATGTTTTACATCATAGAGCAATATTGGGAAGTAAACACAAAACCATGCATTTCTTCTGGATAAGTGTGAGAAATATTGATAAAATCCCTCAAAATAAGCACAAGATAAACCACACGATTGGAGTTTATCAAATCTCCCCACACTTAAACCAGACATGTCCTCATGCTTAAAATGAAAACACCAAAGATCATGGTGAGAAAGGTTTTATGAAATGCAAACTACCTAAGTGGATGCACGCAACTAATGTAAGATAATCTATCTACTTGGTCAAGAGTAAATCTATCCTTCAAGAATACATGTGAGCATATAGGGTGAAAATAGTATGCAATTTATGAATCCTACTAAATTGAATATCACTAAATAGTGCATATGACTTGCTAAACGAACGCTTGTGAAAGCCGGGAACAAACATTGAGCATCGAACCCTCACCGGAAGTGTATCCGCTCTATTCGCTCAAGTGTCTAGGGTTCGTCACTCAATCTCCTCCTAATCATGCTTTCCAAGATTTGTCTTTCATCTAACAATCAACAATTACTTAATGCATGCTTACAAGTATCATGAGGTCTTATTCATGTGTTGTAACGGGGCTAGGGTGAAGGTAAGGATGTATATGGTCAAGTGGGTTTAAAATTTGAGTCCTTGATCAACCTAGGATCTACTAGACACATAGAACAACCTATACAACTACAATATATTCCTAGCTACCCTTGAATTTTACCCTTTTCGCATACTCATGCATTCTTTTCAATTCACACCCATATGCATTGTTTTTATTACTCTATCTCGGGGCGTCTTTGTCCCATTTCATTGCTTTTTTTCTTCTTTTTTTTAAGCATCCTCTTTTCTTGGGATTTCTTTGTAAACCCAAGCGTCAATGCATACAGTTTAATCATCTGCCACATGAGCATGTTCCCAAAATCCTAGAATTTTTCAATTGCACTACAATTATATACCTACATATCTACCCAAATTTCCCAAGTATACCCTCCTAATTGAATGCTACACATCCTAACTTACCTAAGCCAATCAAAGATTCAAATTCAGGGACATTCATGGTTTTTCACTTAGGGTTGTTGATGTGCTCTATTTAAGAACAAAAGGGTTTATCAAAAGCTCAAAATTGGTTAGCAATGGTAGATATAAGGGTTAAGGCTATTTGGGAGAAGTGACTATTGAATTGATAGCCTCAATCATGTAAATGCATTCATACACAAAGCAATGGACATATAGAATCAGACAAAGCAAGGATCACACTCATAGAGAGAGAGATATGCACACAAGAATGGAAATAATGGTTAAAAGATGTAACCATGCAATAGGCTCAAAACTTTCATGCTTGTGTCCTTAGCTCAATTACTATGTTCCAAAATACATTCTTAAAGGAAGTTTACTGCAAAAATTTTCAGAATTTTTGGTAGGTCACCCAGAAAACAGTTTCTTGGAAAGAAAGTTATTGTTTTGACCAAGTAACGCTATAGAAACTAACTATCATGCAAAGGGTATTTACAAGCAAAACTAACTACACATGCAATATATAAAAAGAAAAATAAATCCATGGGTATTGAGGGGAAGAGATCGTTACCCATGGAGATCGGTCAGACGACCTCCCCACACTTTAGAAATTAGCACGGTCCTCCATGCTACGAATACTACGCAAGGGACGGTCGGGACCGGAGCCTTCACTATCCCCTTCATCAGAGCTCCCATCACTTGGGTTTGAGGTGGATGTGAATATTTCGGGTTCCTCCATGCTAGGGGTAACAAAACCCAGAAGCGTCTTGATGTAAGTATATCGGCGGTGGTTGCGCCGCTCATATCTATCAAGCTTCCGGTGAAGATCTTCTATCCTTTGATGTGTGGATCTCAGTGGTGGTGATGATGAGCTAGAAGGAAAAAGAAGTGGCGGGGCCATGTCGAGGCTTGGTTTGTTCATGGGAAGGTGTAGGTATTTTCCGCTTGGGACCACATCGCCCTTAGCCGGAACCATAATCTTCTTATCCTTGGCTTCCCAAGAAATACCCGCAGCAGCAACTAAGTCAGACACCAATGCTAGAAATGGCAAATTACCCCGGTCGTGAACTTGACTCATCGCTTGCTTGACAAGAGGCGGAATGTTCACCGGCTTCTCTGTGAGAACACACCAAACAAGCAAGGCAAGGTCCACCGTGATGGACGACTTGTGGGTGCTAGGCCGTACATAGTGGGATAGGATTTGGGCCCAAGCTCTAGCTTCCATAGTGAGGAAGTGAGCGTCAATGCTCTTGGGGGGCCTCATCCGGAGTCGACCATGGATCCAAAATCCTTTTGGTTCAGCAATGACTCGGAGAATCGAGTCCCAGTTGAATCCATACTTCTCACGCTGACGTAAGACTTCTTGGTAGCCATCCATGTCACTTGGCACTGGTAGGACATTAAGCACTTGCTGAATAGCCTCTTCTGAAACTGAGACTTGCTTCCGGCGCATGTAAACCGATTGAAGAGAGGGAAGATGGTAGTTAGTATAAAGTTCTTTCACCCAAGAGAGGTTGATTTCTCTTGGTTTTTGCAAAAGAAACTTCCATCCTCGCTGTTCAATACGGGGCAAAATATAAGGAGCAACCTTGTCCGGCGGAGCGAGTAGATGCTCGGGGTGATAGTTCCTTACCGCTATGGAGGGGAACATAAGTTCATAGAAGCGGTTAGGGAACCTTGAAGGATCTTTCGCCGGCTTGCCCTTGTCATTCTCATCAATAGGAGTGGGTGTCTTTCCTTTCTTCGATAGGGGTTTGGCTCCTATTGAAGAATGTGCCTTAGAATTTGATTTTTGGGGTGCCCTCTTTGCGGCCAGTTTCCTTGGAGCTATCTCCTTGCCTTTCTTGGTGGCCATCCTAAAAAGGGAGAGAAAGAAGGAAAACATTAAACCCAAGAATCGATTTCACAAAAGACATGCAAGGGAATTGTAATGCCCGTGGTAGATGTAAAAGCAAGGGTCATAACACTTGGCATGGGATGCAAGAGGGAGTAATGCATGCAATGGCATGAGAAGAGTGGTCTCAAGCATCCATAATAAAAAGTAAGTCATGTTCAATGATATCTAATTGGCAAGTATCAACTCTAAGCACACAAGTTAGACTCAATGCATTTAAGGGAAAGCAAGTGAATGAGGAAGGAGCACCAAATGGAGAAATATATGGCTAATTTGAGCCAAAATGGTATATGTGCATTTCGTTGAACACTTAGCGTGCAATAATCAAGCAATGAGCAATTATGAGATACTAAACCAATTCAAAGCCCAAAATGGAACATCAATCATCACATAGACATCACACAATGATAAAAGAGTGACAAAAGATCTAGTAATGCAACTAAGCTCAAATTCAACATCCATGGAGAAATAAAGAAAAAAAAAGGAAAATAAGCAAACAAAAAGCAATAAACATCGTCATGCAAGTAAAAGAGAGACTAAAGTAAAGCAATAAGAAGCAACTAACTAGAAGAAATAATGTAAGGGAAAATAGAAGTAAAGGAAAAGAAGAAACAAAACCTTGGTGAGTATGAAGGAACAAAGTTGAACCTTCTTTTGTGAGGATGAGAGGGAAAATAGGAGAAGTGTAGTGCTACCGGAAAGAGTGGTTGTCACCGGTGAGTGGCCAGAGACAATGGTGGTGGATTATGGAAGAAGAAGAAAAGAAGGGAAATGATGGATTGAGAAGAGAAAGAAACTAAAGAAGAGAAGGGGTTGAGAGAAAGGAAAACAGGGCAAGGAGTGAAGGCCTTAAATTGACTCGCGCAACCGGCGCGCGCGCGCAGTGTGCGTTGGCGCGTCGGTGAGAGTGCTAGCAGATGGTGCGGGCGCGTCAGTGGCGCGCGCGCGTAAGAGAGGTTGTGCCTCAGGCACAAAAGTGGAACAAAGTTAGCACAAGTCTCTGGTTTTTGTACCAGAGTGAGTCAGTGAGGTAGGCGCGCGGGCGTGCACCCTGCGCGGACGCGTGCTTGAGGTGTTTCACCACTGGCGTGGACGCGCACTACGCGCGGACACGTGGGTTTTGGCACAAGGTTGGCCCAATTGTGGCGCAACTCTCTGGTTTTTGTACCAAAGAAGTCATATTTGCCATTGGCGCACGCGCGCACCGTGCGCTAGCGCGTCGATGGTTAAATTGCCAGAGTGCGCGCAGGCGGCATGTACGCGGACGCGTGAGTGCCTGGCGCGAGTTGGGCATGAAGTGGGCATAACTCTCGGGTATTTGGCCCAAGAGTGGGGATTTTCTACCGGCGCGCACGCACACTGTGCGCTGGCGCGTCGGTGCCCTTTTTCAAAGAACAAATTTTTGTTTTCTTTGCTTTTGCACACCCTATCTACAAGAGCATTCTTCCTGCCCAATAAAATCAGCAAAACTAACATTCCTATGCATTCAATCAGTCATCAAACGATCACAAAACTCACAAGAAATTAAGAATACTAAGAAGATGGTATAAACAAGGAAGATCTTACCATGGTGGGGTGCCTCCCACGAAGCACTTTTCTTTAACGTCCTTAAGTTGGACGGTCCTTTTCTTAAGCTTCCTCTCTTCTTGGTGCATCCTCCAATATGTACACTTCTAGCTCTCTTGGAGGCTTGCAACCATGATACTTCTTCACTCTATGTCCATTCACCTTGAAAGTAACTTCACTTTTAGGATCAAACAACTCCACCACTCCGTAGGGCTTCATCTCGTTCACCTTGAAAGGTCCTTCCCATCTAGAGCGGAGCTTGCCAGGCATAAATCGGAGCCTTGAGTTGTGGAGGAGGACTTCATCTCCTTCTTGAAAGTCCTTCTTCCGAATGTGATGGTCATGGAATGCTTTAGTCTTTTCCTTGTAGATTCGGGCATTCTCATATGACTCATTCCTCAAGCATTCAAGCTCCTCTAATTGTAGCTTCCTAGCTTCACCCGCCTTGGCTAGATCCATGTTGCACTGCTTTACCGCCCAATAGGCTCGATGCTCAGTCTCCACCGGAAGGTGGCATGCCTTACCATAGACGATCCGGAAAGGGCTCATCCCTATCGGAGTCTTGTAGGCCGTTCTATATGCCCATAATGTATCTCCTAACCGGAGGCTCCAATCCTTTCTTTGTGGATTGACCACTTTTTCCAGGATTCTCTTGATTTCCCGGTTGGACACTTCCGCTTGCCCATTTGTTTGCGGATGGTAAGCAGTAGCAACCTTATGCGTTACTCCATAGCGCTTGAGCAATGCTTCTACCTTCCTATTACAAAAGTGGGATCCTTGGTCGCTCACGATTGCTCGTGGCAACCCATAACGGCATACAATGTGATTCTTTATGAAAGAAACAACGGTATTAGCATCGTCAAGGCGGGTAGGCACGGCCTCTACCCACTTTGACACGTAGTCAACCGCTAACAGAATATACAGATACCCACTAGAGTTAGGAAACGGTCCCATAAATTCAATGCCCCATACATCAAATATCTCACAGAACAACATAGGTTGCTGAGGCATTTCATGCTTTTGGGATGCGTTTCCTGACTTCTGACACTGATGGCAAGACACACATAACCGGTTAGCATCCTTGAATAAGGTTGGCCACCAGAATCCACAATCCAACACTTTTTTAGCGGTCCTTTGTGGGCCAAAGTGGCCACCACATTCGGACGAATGACAAGCTTCAAGGATCAGTTGGAATTCGGATTCCGGGACACATCTTCGAATTACTTGGTCCACGCCTCTCTTCCACAGGTGAGGGTCATCCCAAATATAGTATTTGGAATCACTCCTCAACTTGTCCCTTTGGTTTTTCGAAAAGTTGGGAGGGAAGATTCTTGCAACCAAGTAGTTCACCATCGGGGCAAACCAAGGAAAGCTATCCGACATAGCATGCAAACTATCCAATGGGAATGAGTCATTGATCGGAAATGGATCAGTTTTTAAATTCTCAATGCGGCTTAAATGATCCGCAACTAGGTTTTAAGATCCACTCCGGTCCCTAATCTCAATGTCAAATTCTTACAAAAGCAAGATCCAACGTATGAGTCTAGGCTTTGACTCATTCTTTGTCAATAAGTACTTTAAAGCTGCATGATCCGTGTATACCACTATCTTTGAACCTATCAAATAAGATCTGAATTTATCTAAAGCATGAACAATGGCTAAGAGTTCTTTTTCGGTAGTGGTATAGTTGGATTGTGCTGCATCTAGTGTCTTAGAAGAGTAAGCAATGACATAAGGGAGTTTACCATCGCGCTGTGCAAGCGCGGCACCTACAGCATAGTTTGACGCATCGCACATTATCTCAAATGGCAACGTCCAGTTGGGGCCTCGCACGATCGGTGCCGTGGTGAGAACTCTCCTTAGCTCTTCAAAAGCTTTTACACATTCACTGTCAAACTCAAAATCCACATCTTTTTGGAGTAGGCGCGACAATGGTAAAGCGATCTTGCTGAAGTCCTTGATAAAGCGCCTGTAAAATCCTGCATGTCCCAAAAACGAGCGGACCTCCCTCACGGATGAGGGGTGAGGTAAAGTAGTAATAACATCGACCTTGGCCGGGTCCACAGAAATGCCTTCATGAGAGACTACATGTCCTAACACTATGCCTTGTCGTACCATAAAGTGACATTTTTCAAAATTTAAGACAAGGTTGGTGTCAACACATCTAGCTAGGACCTTGGCCAAGCTCTCTAAACAACAATCGAATGAGATACCATAAACGCTGAAGTCATCCATTAAAACTTCCAGGCAATTCTCCATTTGATCGGAGAAGACACTCGTCATGCACCGCTGAAAGGTAGCGGGTGTGTTACATAGTCCAAATGGCATCCTTTTATAGGCAAAGGTGCCAAACGGATAGGCAAACGTGGTCTTCTCCTGATCTTCAGGAGCAATATGTATCTAAAAATAGCCAGTAAATCCATCAAGAAAACTGTAGTGAGATTTACCTGCCAAGAGGTCTAGCATCTGATCAATGAAGGGTAGGGGGTAATGGTCCTTCCGTGTGGCGGCGTTCAATCTTCTGTAGTCAATACATACACGCCACGCATTTTGTACCCTTTTAGTAACCATTTCACCGTCGTCCTTCTTGACCGTTGTGATGCCTGACTTCTTGGGAACAACCTGAACCGGGCTCACCCACTCACTGTCGAAAATTGGGTATATGATATCCGCATCCAATAATCGAGTGACCTCTTTCTTCACTACATCAAGGATGGTTGGGTTGAGCCTCCTTTGCGGTTGCCTAACTGGCTTGGCTCCATCTTGGAGAAATATCCTATGCATGCACTTGCGGGGGTCAATCCCCACAATATCTGCTAGGCTCCATCCTATTGCTTTCTTATACTTTCTTAGAACATCTAGGAGCTTTCCCTCTTCTTCACTTGAGAGCTCACTAGCAATAATGACCGGAAACCCTTGGTCGTCCTCTAAGAAAGCATATTTCAAATGAGATGGAAGGGGCTTCAGTTCACTTTTTACCTCAAGGTGAGGTTCCTTTTCATCAAGCTCATGGAACTCATTCTTGACAATTTCTTCTTGTTCATCCTCTTGGTCATCCTTCTCCTGACCAGTGGGGTAGCACGACTTGTCATGGTCTTCCTCTTGCACTTCCGCTACTACTTCATCAATTACATCACATCGGAGCATAGAATGTTCTTCGGGGGGATGTTTCATGGCTTCCTCTAAATTGAACTTGATAGTCTTATCTCCAACCCCAAAGGAATATACACCGGTGAAGGCATCTAGCTTGAATTTGGAGGTTTTGAGGAAGGGTCTACCAACTAGAACGGAGGATGAGCTTCTATTTTCTATTGGAGGCATCTTGAGGATGTAGAAATCGACCGGAAAGACCAAATCCTTAATTGCCACAGTACATCTTCCGCTATTCCCATCACTGTGATCACACTTTTATCGGCTAAGGCAAACCTCGCTGCCGACTTCTTTAATGGAGCTAAATTCAACCGCACATAGATAGAAAGTGGCATGATGCTAACACAAGCTCCCAAGTCACACATACAATCATGAAAAGTGTATCCACCAATACAACAAGACACTAAGCATGGTCTCGGGTCACCACATTTTCTTGGAATAGGTTCCATCAAGGAAGAAATTGAACTACCCAGGGATAATGTCTCCAATTCTCCTATCCTATCCTTGTGTGTACATAAGTCTTTCAAAAATTTTGCATACTTTGGAATTTATTGAATAGCATCAAGGAGCGGTATAGTTACCTCAACCTTTTTGAACACTTGAAGCATGTTCAAATCAAATTCCGGTGTCTTCTTTGCTTTCTTCACTATGGAAGGGAATGGAATAGGAACGGACTCATCCACTATAGCTTTCTCTTGGGTTCCTTGAGGTTTACTCCTTCTTCCTCATGCCTTTTGTCTACCACCTCTTCTTCATGTGGAGCTTCGACAACTACCTCTTTCTCATGAACATCCTCCATGCCCCTTGGAGGTATCTTCTCTAATGTAGTCCCCGACCTTAGAGTGATGGCGTTGAGACCGCCCTTTGGGTTTGGTTGGGGTTGGGATGGAAGGTTAGAAGAACTTGAGGGTTAGTTGATGTTGTTATTGGGGTTTGGTGGTTGGTTTGACATGTTCATCTTTGAAAGCAAGTTGGTGAGGTTAGCCAATTGAGTACTCAAGGCATCAAATTGAGCCTTGTTGCTCTCATCTCGTTTTTCCATAGCGGCTCTAAGCTCTTCAACTTGATTGTTGGGAGATGGAGGAGTTGGGTTTTGATTTTGTTGTCTATGGTCTGGTGCTTGGTACTTGGTGTAGTTGTTTTGGTTTTGGTTGGAGTGGCCTTAGTTGGCTTGGTAGTTGGTGTTGTTGTGGTGATATTGGGATGAAGATTGGTTGTTGTTGTGATGAGAAGGAGAGTTGTTCCATCTTTGGTTTTGATTGCTTCCTTGTGCATTATCTCTCCACCCTTGATGTTGACTACCACCTTGATGGTAATTGTTTTGACCTTGAGAAGGGTAGGGTGGACGGTTGTTGTAATTCACATTGGCTACCACAAGAGCATGTTCCTCTTGAATTTGATGGCATTGGTCGGTGTAATGTGTGGTGCTAGAGCACAAACCACAAATTCTAGGAGGGCCTTCAAGTTGAGCAACTGGAGGTGGGGCTTGGAAGGCCTTGATAGAGTAGTATTCCTTTTGATCCCTTTGAATTTGTGTAAGGATGGTGGTCATATCCCCAAGTGCCTTGGTTAAGCTTGATTCGGAAGGGGATGGTTCTACCACACCCTTAAGGGGATTACTCCTCACTCTTGTGTGTTGTGTAGATTCGGTAACATTCTTTATCAAATCCCAAGCTTCTCCCTCCGTCTTGTTTTTCGAAAGGGAGCCACCACTAGAAGCGGTGAGCAATCTTCTATCCTCCGTACAAAGACCTCCGGTAAAGTAGCTGATGAGCAAGTTAGTGGTCATTCCGTGGTGTGGACATGACTCCAATAACCTCTTGAACCGAGACCAATACTCGTACAAACTCTCTTGGTCTCTTTGCATTATGCCCGAAATCTCTTTCCGGATGTAGTCGGTCTTTTCCGATGGAAAGAATTTATCAAGAAACTCTCTGATGAGCGGATAATTTGTACGCTTTTTGGCATTGTTTTTAGTATGTTTTTAGTAGGATCTAGTCACTTTTAGGGATGTTCTCATTAGTTTTTATGTTAAATTCACATTTCTGGACTTTACTATGAGTTTGTGTGTTTTTCTGTGATTTCAGGTATTTTCTGGCTGAAATTGAGGGACTTGAGCAAAAATCAGATTCAGAGGTTGAAGAAGGACTGCTGATGCTGTTGGATTCTGACCTCCCTACACTCAAAATAGATTTTCTGGAGCTACATAACTCAAAATGGCGCGCTTCAAATTTCATTGGAAAGTAGACATCCAGGGCTTTCCAGAAATATATAATAGTCCATACTTTGCCCGAGTTTAGATGATGCAAACTGGCGTTCAACGCCAGCTCTCTGCCCAATTCTGGCGTCCAGCGCCAGAAACAAGTTGCAACGTGGAGCTCAACGCCCAAAATGGCACAAAAGCTGGCGTTCAACTCCAAGAATGACCTCTCCACGTGTAGACTTCAAGCTCAGCCCAAGCACACACCAAGTGGGCCCCGGAAGTGGATTTATGCATCAATTACTTACTTCTGTAAACCCTAGTGACTAGTTTATTATAAATAGAATTTTTTATCATTGTATTCGCAGTATTGGTTACTCCGGTTCCCCTCTGGGGCCGAGACCAATGAACTCCATTATCACTTTTGTATTTTCAACGGTAGAGTTTCTGCACTCCATAGATTAAGGTGTGGAGCTCTGCTGTTCCTCAAAGATTAATGCAAAGTACTACTGTTTTCTATTCAATTCATCTTATTTCGCTTCTAAGATATTCATTCGCACTTCAACTTGAATGTGATGAACGTGACAATCATCATCATTCCCTATGAACGCGTGCCTGACAACCACTTCCGTTCTACCTTAGATTGGATGAGTATCTCTTAGATCTCTTAATCGGAATCTTCGTGGTGTAAGCTAGAATGATGGCGGCATTCAAGAGAATCCGGAAAGTCTAAACCTTGTCTGTGGTATTCCGAGTAGGATTCAATGATTGAATGACTGTGATGAGCTTCAAACTCGCGAGTGCTGGGCGTAGTGACAGACGCAAAAGGAGGGTGAATCCTATTCCAGCATGATCGGAAACCTCAGATGATTAGCCGTGCCGTGACAGGGCATCTTGGACCATTTTCAGAAGAGGAGGGGATGTAGCCACTGACAACGGTGATGCCCTTGCATAAAGCCAGCCATGGAAAGGAGTAAGACTGATTGGATGAAGACAGCAGGAAAGCAGAGGTTCAGAGGAACGAAAGCATCTCTATGCGCTTATCTGAAATTCTCACCAATGATCTACATAAGTATTTCTATCCTTATTTTATTATTAATTTCGAAAACCCCATTACTATTTTATATTTGCCTGACTGAGATCTACAAGATGACCATAGCTTGCTTAATACCAACAATCTCCGTGGGATTCGACCCTTACTCACGTAAGGTATTACTTGGACGACCCAGTGCACTTGCTGGTTAGTTATGTGAAGTTGTGAAGATATGTTTAGACCATGGTTCTGTGCATCCGTTTTTGGTGCCATTGCCAGGGAATCAATTTCGAACAATAATTCACAACCTGAGTAACAATTTTGCATACCAAGTTTTTGGCGCCGTTGCCGGGGATTGTTCGAGTTTTAACAACTGACGGTTCATCTTGTTGCTCAGATTAGGTAATTTTCTTTTTGTTTTATTTTCAAAAATTTTTCAAAAAACCTTTCAAAAATTTCTCACCTGTTTTCGAAAAAAAAAATGTTTTCAAAAATATATTTTTCTTCAGAATTTTTAAGAATGAATTCTAGTGTTTCATGAAGCATGTGAAGCCTGGCTGGCTGTAAAGCCATGTCTAAATTCATTTGGACTGAGGCTTCCAATTTGTTATCAAGAGCAAGCTAGTTGTTGCTAATTCCACCTGCTGCTGTTCCTGATTTACATACTAAAGCTTGGCTGGCTATTAAGCCATGCCTGACCCTTTGATTGGAGCTTTAGACTAAAAAGCATAAGATTCCTGGAATTCATATTAAAAATTTTGGAATCCTTATTTTTATTTTTTCAAATAATTTTCGAAAAAAAATACAAAAAAAATCATAAAATCATAAAAATAAAAAATATTTCATGTTTGAGTCTTGAGTCATGTTATAAGTTTGGTGTCAATTGCATGTTCATCTTGCATTTTTCGAAAAAAATTCATGCATTCATAGTGTTCTTCATGATCTTCAAGTTGTTCTTGGTAAGTCTTCTTGTTTGATCTTTGCATTTGCATGTTTTGTGTCTTTTCTTGTTTTTCATATGCATTCCTGAATTCTTTATGTCTAAGCATTAAAGAATTCTATGTTTGGTGTCTTGCATGTTTTCTTTGCATTAAAAATTTTTCAAAAATGTGTTCTTGATGTTCATCATGATCTTCATAGTGTTCTTGGTGTTCATCTTGACATTCATAGCATTCTTGCATGCATTCATTGTTTTGATCTAAAAATTTCATGCATTGCATCATTTTAATGTTTTTCTCTCTCATCATAAAAATTCAAAAATAAAAAAATATCTTTCCCTTTCTCTCTCTTAAAATTTCGAAAATTAGATTTGACTTTTTCAAAAATTTTAAAAAAATCTAGTTGTTCTTATGAGTCAAATCAAATTTTCAATTTAAAAATCTTATCTTTTTCAAAATCTTTTTCAAAAATCAAATCTTTTTCATTTTTCTTAAGTTATTTTCGAAAATTCTAAAAATATTTTTCAAAAATCTTTTTCTTATTTTTATATCAAATTTTCGAAAATAACAATAACAATTAATGTTTTGATTCAAAAATTTCAAGTTTGTTACTTGCTTGTTAAGAAAGATTCAAACTTTAAGTTCTAGAATCATATCTTGTGATTTCTTGTGAATCAAGTCATTAATTGTGATTTTAAAAATTAAATCTTTTTCAAAACCAATTTCAATCATATCTTTTCAAAAATATCTTCTCATCTTATCTTTTTCAAAATTTGATTTCAAAATATCTTTTCTAACTTCCTATCTTCTTATCTTTTCAAAATTGATTTTCAAGTTGTTTCAACTAACTAACTAACTTTTTGTTTGTTTCTTATCTTTTTCAAAACTACCTAACTAACTCTGTCTCTCTAATTTTCGAAAATATCTCCCTCTTTTTCAAAAATTCTTTTTAATTAATTAATTATTTTAACTTTTGATTTTAAACTTTTCAAAAAAAAATTACTAACCTTTTTCAAAAATTATTTTTCGAAAATTACTAACTCCTTTTTAAAAAAAAATTATTTTCGAAAATCCTCTCCCTCTCTCATCTTATTCTATCTGTGTTCGAATTTTTTTCTCTCCTTTTTTTTCTTCTACTAACAATAAGGAACCTCTTTATTGTGACATAGAGGATTCCTCTTCTTTTCTTTTTCTCTTCTCTTTCTTATGAGCAGGGACAAAGAAAAAGGCATTCTTGTTGAAGCTGATCCAGAACCTGAAAGAACTCTGAAGAGAAAACTAAGAGAAGCTAAATTACAACAATCCAGAGACAACCTTATTGAAAATTTTGAACAAGTAAAGGAGATGGCAGCCGAACCCAACAACAATAATGCAAGGAGAATGCTTGGTGACTTTACTGCACCTAATTTCAATTTACATGGAAGAAGCATCTCCATTCCTACCATTGGAGCAAACAATTTTGAGCTGAAACCTCAGCTAGTTTCTCTAATGCAACAGAACTGCAAGTTTCATGGACTTCCATCTGAAGATCCTTTTCAGTTCTTAACTGAATTCTTGCAAATCTGTGATACTGTTAAGACTAATGGAGTAGATCCTGAAGTCTACAGGCTCATGCTTTTCCCTTTTTCTGTAAGAGACAGAGCTAGAGTGTGGTTGGACTCTCAACCCAGAGATAGCCTGAACTCTTGGGATAAGCTGGTCACGGCTTTCTTAGCCAAGTTCTTTCCTCCTCAAAAGCTGAGCAAGCTTAGAGTGGATGTTCAAACCTTCAGACAGAAAGAAGGTGAATCCCTCTATGAAGCTTGGGAAAGATACAAGCAGCTGACCAAAAAGTGTCCTTCTGACATGCTTTTAGAATGGAATATCCTGGATATATTCTATGATGGTTTATCTGAGCTATCAAAGATGTCATTGGATACTTTTGCAGGTGGATCCATTCACCTAAAGAAAACGCCTGCAGAAGCTCAAGAACTCATTGACATGGTTGCTAATAACCAGTTCATGTACACTTCTGAGAGGAATCCTGTGAGTAATGGGACGCCTATGAAGAAGGGAGTTCTTGAAATTGATACTCTGAATGCCATACTGGCTCAGAATAAAATATTGACTCAGCAAGTCAATACGATTTCTCATAGTCTGACTGGAATGCAAGCTGCATCCAACAGTACTCAAGAGGCTTCTTAGGAAGAAGAAGCTTATGATCCTGAGAACCCTGCAATAGCAGAGGTAAATTACATGGGTGAACCATATGGAAACACCTATAATCCATCATGGAGAAATCATCCAAATCTCTCATGGAAGGATCAAAGACCTCAACAAGGCTTTAATAATGGTGGAAGAAACAGGTTTAACAATAATAAACCTTTTCCATCATCCACTCAGCAACAGACAGAGAACTCTGAACAAAATACCTCTAATTTAGCAAACTTAGTCTCTGATCTATCCAAGGCCACTGTAAGTTTCATGAATGAAACAAGGTCTTCCATTAGAAATTTGGAAGCACAAGTAGGCCAGCTGAGTAAAAGGATCACTGAAATCCCTCCTAGTACTCTCCCAAGCAATACAGAAGAGAATCCAAAAGGAGAGTGCAAGGCCATTGACATAAGCACCATGGCCAAACCTGTAAGGGAAGGAGAGGACGTGAATCCCAAGGAGAAAGACCTCTTGGGACGTCCAGTGATCAATAAGGAGCTTCCCTCTGAGGAACCAAAGGACTCTGAGGCTCATCTAGAGACCATAGAGATTCCATTGAACCTCCTTATGCCATTCATGAGCTCTGCTGAGTATTCCTCTTCTGAAGAGAATGAGGATGTCACTGAAGAGCAAGATGCCAAGTTCCTTGGCGCAATCATGAAGCTAAATACCAAATTATTTGGTATTGAAACTTGGGAAGATGAACCTCCCTTGTTCACCAATGAACTAAGTGATCTGGATCAACTGACATTGCCTCAGAAGAGACAGGATCCTGGAAAGTTCATAATACCTTGTACTATAGGCACCATGATCTTTAAGGCTCTGTGTGACCTTGGTTCAGGGATAAACCTCATGCCCCTCTCTGTAATAGAGAAACTGGGAATCTATGGGGTACAAGCTGCTAAAATCTCATTAGAGATGGCAGACAATTCAAGAAAACAGGCTTATGGACAATTAGAGGACGTGTTAGTGAAGGTTGAAGCCCTTTGCATCCCTACTGATTTCATAGTCTTGGATACTGGAAAGGAAGAGGATGAATCCATCATCCTAGGAAGACCTTTCTTAGCCACAGCAAGAGCTGTGATTGATGTGGACAGAGGAGAATTGATCCTTCAAATAAATGAGGACAACCTTGTGTTTACAACTCAAGGATCTCTCTCTGCATCCATAGAGAGGAAGCATAAAAAGCTTCCCTCAAAACAGAGTCAACCAAAGCCCCCACAGTCAAACTCTAAGTTTGGTGTTGGGAGGTCTCAACAAAGCTCTGCACATCTGTGAGGCTCCATAAGAGCCCACTGTCAAGCTATTGACATTAAAGAAGCGCTTGTTGGGAGGCAACCCAATGTTTAATTATCTAATTTTATTTTTGTTATTCATGTTTTATTAGGTTCATGATCATGTGGAGTCACAAAATAAATAAAAAAATTGAAAACGGAATCAAAAACAGCAGAAGAAAAATCACACCCTGGAGGAAGACCTTACTGGCGTTTAAACGCCAGTAAGAAGCATGTTTTGGGCGTTCAACGCCAGAACAGAGCATGGTTCTGGCGCTGAACGCCAGAAATGGGCAGCATCTGGGCGTTTGAATGCCAGAAATGCACCCTGGAGGAGAGATGGCACTAAACGCCCAGAACAAGCATGGTTCTGGCGTTCAACGCCAGAAATAGGCTACAAATAGGCGTTCAACGCTCAGAACAAGCACCAACCTGGCGCTGAACGCCCAGAGTTGTGTGCAAGGGCATTTTACATGCCTAATTTGGTGCAAGGTTGTAAATCCTTGAACACCTCAAGATCTGTGGACCCCACAGGATCCCCTCAGGATCTATGGACCCCACAGGATCCCCACCTACCTCCACTCACTTCTTCTCACCCCTCTTTCACACAATCCCATAAACACTCTTCCCCAAAACCCTTCACCAATCACCTCAATCTTTCTTCCCCATCACCTCTTCACCATTCACATCCATTCACTCTTCCTCATAAACCTACCTCATAAACTCCACCTACCTTCAAAATTCAAAATCAATTTCCCACCCGAACCCACCCTAAATGGCCGAACCTTTACCCCCCTCCCTTCCCTATATAAAGCCTTCCATCCTTCCTCATTTTCATACAACACAACCCTCTCTTCTCTTCTTGGCCGAAACACACCTCCCCCTCTTCTCCATCTTTTCTTCTTCTTCATCTTTTCTTTCTTCTCTTGCTCGAGGGCGAGCAAAATTCTAAGTTTGGTGTGGTAAAAGCATAAGCTTTTTGTTTTTCCATTACCATTGATGGCACCTAAGACCGGAGAATCCTCTAGAAAAGGGAAAGGGAAGACAAAAGCTTCCACCTCCGAGTCAAGGGAGATGGAAAGGTTCATCTCCAAAGCCCATCAAGACCACTTCTATGATGTTGTGGCCAAGAAGAAGGTGATCCCCGAGGTCCCTTTCAAACTCAAAAGAAATGAGTATCCAGAGATCCGACATGAAATTCAAAGAAGAGGTTGGGAAGTTCTAACAAACCCCATCCAACAAGTCGGCATCCTAATGGTTCAAGAGTTCTATGCTAATGCATGGATCACTAGGAACCATGATCAAAGTAAGAACCCGAACCCAAAGAATTATCTCACCATGGTTCGGGGGAAATACTTAGATTTTAGTCCGAAAAATGTGAGGTTGGCGTTCAACTTGCCAAACATGGAAGAGAACGCACGCCCCTACACAAGGAGAGTCAACTTTGATCAAAGGTTGGACCAAGTCCTCATGGACATATGTGTAGAAGGAGCTCAATGGAAGATTGACTCAAAAGGCAAACCGGTTCAACTAAGAAGACTGGACCTTAAGCCTCTAGCTAGAGGATGGTTGGAGTTCATTCAATGCTCAATCATTCCCACTAGCAACCGGTCTGAAGTTACTATAGACCGGGCCATCATGATCCATAGCATCATGATTGGAGAAGAAGTGGAAGTTCATGAGATTATACCTCAAGAACTCTACAAAGTGGCTGACAAGTCCTCCACTATGGCAAGGTTAGCCTTTCCTTACCTCATCTGCCACCTATGCAATTCGGCTGGGATTGACATAGAGGGAGATATCCTCATTAAAGAGGACAAGCCCATCACTAAGAAAAAGATGGAGCAAGCAAGAGAGCCCATTCATGGAGCTCAAGAGGCGCATGAAGCTCATCACCATGAGATCCCAGAGATGCCTCAAATGCATTTTCCTCCACAAAACTATTGGGAGCAAATCAACATCTCCCTAGGAGAACTAAGCTCCAACATGGGACAATTAAGGGTGGAACATCAAGAGCACTTCATCATCCTTCATGAAATTAGAGAAGATCAAAAAGCAATGAAGGAGGAGCAACAAAGACAAGGAAGAGACATAGAAGAGCTCAAGGACATCATTGGTTCCTCAAGAAGGAAACGCCACCATCACTAAGGTGGATTCATTCCTTGTTCTTACTTTCTTTGTTTTTCGTTTTCTCTATGTTAAGTGCTTATCTATGTTTGTGTCTTCATTACATGATCATTAGTAGTTAGTAACTATGTCTAAAAGTTATGAATGTCCTATGAATCCATCACCTCTCTTAAAGGAAAACTGTTTTAATTCAAAAGAACAAGAAGTACATGAGTTTCGAATTTATCCTTGAACTTAGTTTAATTATATTGATATGGTGACAATACTTTTTGTTTTCTGAATGTATGCTTGAACAGTGCATATGTCTTTTGAAGTTGTTGTTTAAGAATGTTAAATATGTTGGCTCTTGAAAGAATGATGACAAGGAGACATGTTATTTGATAATCTGAAAAATCATAAAAATGATTCTTGAAGCAAGAAAAAGCAGCAAAGAACAAAGCTTGCAGAAAAAAAAAAAAAAGAATAGGCGAAAAAAAAAAGCAAGCAGAAAAAGCCAATAACCCTTAAAACCAAAAGGCAAGGGCAAATAAAAAGGATCCCAAGGCTTTGAGCATCAGTGGATAGGAGGGTCTAAAGGAATAAAATCCTGGTCTAAGCGGCTAAACCGAGCTGTCCCTAACCATGTGCTTGTGGCGTGTAGGTGTCAAGTGAAAACTTGAGACTGAGCGGTTAAAGTCAAGATCCAAAGCAAAAAAAAGAGTGTGCTTAAGAACCCTGGACACCTCTAATTGGGGACTTTAGCAAAGCTGAGTCACAATCTGAAAAGGTTCACCCAATTATGTGTCTGTGGCATTTATGTATCCGGTGGTAATACTGGAAAACAAAGTGCTTAGGGCCACAGCCAAGACTCATAAAACAAGCTGTGTTCAAGAATCATCATACTGAACTAGGAGAGTCAATAACACTATCTAAACTCTGAGTTCCTATAGAAGCCAATCATTCTCCACCTCAATGGATAAAGTGAGATGCCAAAACTATTCAAGAGGCAAAAAGCTATAAGTCCCGCTCATCTGATTGAAGCTATGTTTCATTGATAGTTTGAAATTTATAGTATATTCTCTTTTTTTTATCCTATTTGATTTTCAGTTGCTTGGGGACAAGCAACAATTTAAGTTTGTTGTTGTGATGAGCGGATAATTTGTACGCTTTTTGGCATTGTTTTTAGTATGTTTTTAGTAGGATCTAGTCACTTTTAGGGATGTTTTCATTAGTTTTTATGTTAAATTCACATTTTTGGACTTTACTATGAGTTTGTGTGTTTTTCTGTGATTTCAGGTATTTTCTGGCTGAAATTGAGGGACTTGGGCAAAAATCAGATTCAGAGGTTGAAGAAGGACTGTTGATGCTGTTGGATTCTGACCTCCCTGCACTCAAAATGGATTTTCTGGAGCTACAGAACTCAAAATGGCACGCTTCTAATTGCATTGGAAATTAGAAATCCAGGGCTTTCCATCAATATATAATAGTCCATACTTTGCCCGAGTTTAGATGACGCAAACTGGCGTTCAACGCCAGCTCTCTGCCCAATTCTGGCGTCCAACGCCAGAAACAAGTTGCAAAGTGGAGTTCAACGCCCAAAATGGCACAAAAGCTGGCGTTCAACTCCAAGAATAACCTCTCCACATGTAGACTTCAAGCTCAACCCAAGCACATACCAAGTGGGCCCCGGAAGTAGATTTATGCATCAATTACTTACTTCTGTAAACCCTAGTGACTAGTTTATTATAAATAGAACTTTTTATCATTGTATTCACAGTCTTGGTTACTCCGGTTCCCCTCTGGGGCCGAGACCAATGAACTCCATTATCACTTATGTATTTTCAATGGTAGAGTTTTTGCACTGCATAGATTAAGGTGTGGAGCTCTGCTGTTTCTCAAAGATTAATGCAAAGTACTACTGTTTTCTATTCAATTCATCTTATTTCGCTTCTAAGATATTCATTCGCACTTCAACCTGAATGTGATGAACGTGACAATCATCATCATTCCCTATGAACGCGTTCCTGACAACTACTTCCGTTCTACCTTAGATTGAATGAGTATCTCTTAGATCTCTTAATCGGAATCTTCGTGGTGTAAGCTAGAATGATCGCGGCATTCAAGAGAATCCGGAAAGTCTAAACCTTGTCTGTGGTATTCCGAGTAGGATTCAATGATTGAATGACTGTGACGAGCTTCAAACTCGCGAGTGCTGGGCGTAGTGACAGACGCAAAAGGAGGGTGAATCCTATTCCAGCATGATCGGGAACCTCAGATGATTAGCCGTGCCATGACAGGGCATCTTGGACCATTTTCAGAAGAGGAGGGGTTGTAGCCACTGACAACGGTGATGCCCTTGCATAAAGCCAGCCATGGAAAGGAGTAAGACTGATTGGATGAAGACAGCAGGAAAGCAGAGGTTCAGAGGAACGAAAGCATCTCTATGCACTTATCTGAAATTCTCACCAATGATCTACATAAGTATTTCTATCCTTATTTTATTATTAATTTCGAAAACCCCATTACTATTTTATATCTGCCTGACTGAGATCTACAAGATGACCATAGCTTGCTTCATACCAACAATCTCCGTGGGATTCGACCCTTACTCACGTAAGGTATTACTTGGACGACCCAGTGCACTTGCTGGTTAGTTATGCGAAGTTGTGAAGATATGTTTAGACCATGTTTCTGTGCATCCGTTTTTGGTGCCATTGCCAGGGAATCAATTTCAAACAATAATTCACAACCTGAGTAACAATTTCGCATACCACTCTCTTCTCAAGAAATTCCAATTAGTCACAATCTCATCCGGTAGCGAATAGAACCATGTTTTTGCTTGCGCTTCAAGAGAGAATGGAAAGGCAAAAACCATGATAGCTACCTCATCGGCTCCATGCCTTCGAGCCGTAGAACAAGCAACTTGAAAATCCTTTAAATGTTGGATGGGGTCTTGACCCGGCAACCCATGATACTTAGGAAGTAGATTTATCAAGCTACTCTTCAACTCAAAGTTCGGATCAAGGTTAGGATACCTTGCTTGCAGTGGTTGAAGTATGATATCCGGAGCTTCTTGCTCATGCAAAGTGATCCGGCGTGGCTCCGCCATGTGTGGCTCACCTATAGGATGCAAAGATGTATTAGTAGTGCCAATAGAAGAATAGGAAGTAACAGACTCCAAGTCACTCTCGGTAACGTCTAGTGATTTGGTGTTTTCCTCAAGAGAGGCCGAAGTACTAGGTGTATAGTCCAACCGCCGCCTAGCTTGCCGAGTGTGTAATAAAGTCCTTTCGATCTCGGGATCAAAATTGGCCAAGCTAGAATTCGGTTGAGACCGAGTCATCAAACTTGAAAGTCATAGCATAAATGTAAAGGAAATCTAAACTATGGCTAAGTAAGTAAAAGAGTAAATAATCTATAATATTCACATATTCACATAACCAATATCAAGGCATACGTTGCAACCATTCCCCGGCAACGGCGCCAAAAATTTGACAAGGCAAGCACCAAGGATGTATTGGTAAAGATTCTCTTTAAGAAAACCACGTTGTAAGTATAGCTCTACCAACAATAATCCTCGGGGGTCAAATTTAGAAGAGGAATTTGGTTGTCACAAGTTCAACCCCAATAGAAATAACCGAAGTATTCAAACCTCGGGTCGTCTCACAAGGAATGGGCAATCATGTGCTTCGACATTGGTTAGAAATCCGGGGTTGTGAGTTATAAGCATGAAAATAAATGGGAATCTTAACAAACAAGTAATCTTAAAATGCAACAATTAATTCAATCAGCTAAGCAAAACATAAGCACTTTCAATGAATAAACAACATTCCACTTAATTCTATTGTAACCCAAACAAGAAACTACAACTAAAGCAATTGGTTGAGAAAGTTGATTTCAAGTATGAATAATAAAGGTAACTCTTGGCTAGGTTCGGGAATTGGGATCACCATCCTTGTCTAACAACTATACCTTGACAATTATAAGGAACCAAGCTCATTAAGTCTACTCTCAAAGTCTTAAGTACGTGATATCTACCCCTAGCCTTGAAGTACGTCAAATGGCCCTGATCACATCAACCCATAAGTCCCAACCTACCTACTAATTAGATTAGTAGTGGGTTGGCGTCAATGAGTATCAAATTGATCACCTAGGGCTCCCAAATCATCAAATCCATTAGACCCAATGACTCAAGTTTACCCAATTCCCTTGCTCTAGGCTAAGAGTGAAAAAGACTACTCCATAATCAAAGTAAACAATTCATCAAACACTTGGTAAGCACTAACAAAAGGCATGTTCAAAATAGCAATTAAATTAAATTCTACAAATACCCACTAACAATTATCAACATACAATCATCCAAACTACTAGACTAAACATAGAAATCATCAATGTAACATCAATAAGTCAAGATTCACAACATTCATAAAATTGGTATAAAATGAGAATTGACAAGAATTCATAAACTATCACAAGATATAAGCAAAATTGTAACAAGAAATTCAAATTGAACAATTAAAACTAGTAATTAACAAGATCCAAGTCACAAATCAAGGGAAGATCAAATTAAAACTAGGTCTAGAGAGGAACAAGGTTTCTCCCTCTAGAACAACAAAGAACCTAAAACTAACTAAAAATTATGTCCTAGTGTAAAAATGAGTGATCCCCCATTTCCCCTAGCATCCTTGGGTCTTTTTCCATGCAGAAACAGCTTGAAATTGGGCCTAATGAGCCTTAGAAATCGCCAAGCACGATTTCCTTTAATGAGGTCACGTGCAGCCTTCCACGCGTGCGCGCCATGCGTGCGCGGGCGCCGATTGCTCTTGCGATCTATACGTGTGCGCCAAGTGCGCGTGCGCGTCGATAAGAATTTCCTGATTCGCGCGGATGCATCCATCCTTGCGCGCCGCTTCCAGCCTATCCCATCCACGCGTGTGCGTGGAGTGCGCGAGCGCGCCGATGCTGCTTTCCCAAGATCTCAATTCTTCATGTTCCTCCCTTTTGTACATGCTTTCTCCCTCTCTTCTAAGTCATTCCTACCCTATAATTCCTGAAATTACTCAACAAATACATCACAGCATCGAATGGCAATAGAAGAGGATTAAAATATGGAAATTTTAAGGCAAAATAAGCATGTTTTACATCATAGAGCAATATTGGGAAGTGAACACAAAACCATGCATTTCTTGTGGATAAGTGTGAGAAATATTGATAAAATCCCTCAAAATAAGCACAAGATAAACCACACGATTAGGGTTTATCAATAACTAAGCAGAACAACCTTCAATTATCAATTAATCTTGGGAGAACTCCAACAAGGATAGACTTTCCGACTAATCTACTCCCGGTCAAGATTTTTATTTAAATTACATAAATTCTCTGATTTAATTTCCTGTTTATCAAACTCAAAACCATTTTTGAAAACATCTGATTAATAAAATAGCACATCTTTCTGCAACTCGTTGGGAGACGACCTGGGATTCATACTCCCAGTATTTTAATTCTAATTTTGTGACAACCCTTCTAAATTGATAAGCGGATTTTTGTTGGTTAAGAACTGTACTTGCAATGTTTCTCTTACATCAATTTCTTAATCCGCCAATTTCTACCACGTCATGCCTCATCTTCTTTTTTGGGATCCTTGAAAGGTGGTCAGCCACTTTGTTCCCTCTGCTCCACTGCTATCTTTTATTTCAATGTCAAACTCTTAGATTAGCAGGATCCACATTATTAGTCTGGGCTTGGACTCTTGTTTGGTAAGCAAATATTTGAGTGTTGCATGATTAGTGAATACAATTACTTTAGAACCAATAAGATATGATCTAAACTTATCGAAAGCAAAGACAATGGCAAGTAATTCCTTCTCTGTAGTGGTATAGTTCTTTTGATTCTCATTGAGGACTTTGCTAGCATAATAAATAACATGCACCAATTTGTCCCTCCTTTGTCCTAAGATAGCACCAACAGCAAAGTCAGATGCATCGTACATCAATTCAAAGGGTAGATCCCAACAAGGTGGTGCTATGATAGGTGCAGAGGAGAGTTTGTTCTTAAGTTATTCAAAGGCTAGCATGCACTCTTTATCAAAAACAAAAGGTACATTAGAGACAAGCAGGTTGCTTAAAGGTTTGGCAACCTTTGTGAAATCTCTAATGAACCTCCTATAGAAGCCAACATGTCCTAGAAAACTTCTAACTACTTTGACATTGCAAGGTGGGGGTAACTTTTCAATCACCTCCACCTTAGCCTTGTCCACCTCTATGCCTCTTTTTGAGATTTTGTGGCCAAAAACCACCCCCTCTTTAACCATAAAGTGGCATTTTTTCCAATTTAGAACGAGGTTGGTTTCTTGGAATCTCTTTAGCACCAAGGCTAAGTGGTTCAAGAAGTTAGAATATAAATCACCAAACACAGAGAAGTCATCCATAAACACTTCAATAAACCTTTCAATCATGTCTGAAAATATGGAGAGCATGAACCTTTGGAATGTTGCAAGTGCATTGCACAATCCAAAGGGCATTCTCCTATAAGCAAAAACACCATAGGGACAGGTAAATGAGGACTTTTCTTGGTCCTTGGGGTCTAAAACTATTTGCTTGTAACCAGAGTAACCGTCTAAGAAGCAATAATATTCGTGTCCCGCAAGTCTTTCCAGCATCTGATCTATGAAAGGTAGGGGAAAGTGATCCTTCCTGGTGGCTTCATTAAGCTTCCTATAATCAATGCACATGCGCCAACCGGTCACTGTCCTTGTAGGTATCAGCTCATTCTTCTTATTTGGTACAACAGTGACCCCTCCTTTCTTAGGAACTACTTGCACTGGGCTTACCCAAGGGATGTTTGAGATAGGGTAAATCACCCCAGCTTGCCACAATTTTAGCACCTCTTTTTGGACTACTTCATTCATGGCTGGGTTTAGCCTTCTTTGTTGCTGTCTTGAGGGCTCGGCACCTTCCTCAAGCAGGATTTTGTGCATGCACATTAAAGGACTTATTCCCTTCAAGTCTGCAAGTGTCTATCCTATAGCATCCTTATGTTGCTTCAGTACTTGGATAACCTCTTCTTCTTGCTCCTCACTCAAGCTTGCATTAATGATCACTGGGTAAGTGTTGTTGTCACCCAAGTATGCATACTTCAAGTTTGGAGGCAGGGTATTCAGCTCTAGTTTTGGTGCCTCCACTTCCTTGTTATCCGTGTGGTTCAGCTGATCGACTTCTATATGGTTTCTTGTGGCATTTCTTCACCTAATGCTTGTTGCTCTAGCTCCATAATCTCTTCACATTGTTCTTCCTTCAAAACCCTTTGAACTATCTTTTCTATGGTATCTACCATCATGCACTCTCCTATGGATTCCTTGGGGTAACTCATTGCTTTGAAGACATTGAAGACCATCTTCTCTTCATGTAACCTCAAGATTAGCTCCCCTTTTTGAACATCAATAATGGTTCCAGCAGTAGTTAGGAATGGCTTTCCTAGGATGATTGATGTGTTGGCTTCTTCTTCTTCTATATCCAGCACAACAAAGTCAACTGGGAAAATAAACTCTCCCACTTTCACCAACAAATCCTCCACTACCCCATGGAGAATTTGAATGTTCTGTCAGCCAATTGGAGTGCCATCCTTATCGGTTTGGCTTCCTCAATCTTCATTCTTCTCATCATGGCAAGGGAGATGAGATTGATGCTAGCCCCCAAGTCACACAATGCTTTTTCAATGGTGATATCACCAACGATGCATGGAATTTGGAAACTCCTAGGGTCTTTCATCTTCTGAGGAAGCTTCTTTTGTATGATGGCACTGCACTCCTCAGTTAATATTATGGTTTCCTTCTCTTCCCAGTTCCTGTTTCTTGTCATGAGCTCCTTTAAAAATTTGGCATAAAAGGGCATTTGCTCTAATCTCTCAGCAAAGGATATGTTGATCTGGAGCTTCTTGAAGATTTCTAGGAACCTGGAGAACTGGTTATCTTTTCCATCCTTCCTTAGCCTTTGTGGATAGGGTGCTTGTGGCACATAAGGCTTTAGGACTGGCTTTGATGAGGATGGTCCAGGGGTCTCTTCTTCTTTCTTGTTTTCAGGCTCCTTTGCAGCTTCTTTTTCTTGATTGCTCTGATGCGGGAATGTTTCTTCTACAACTTTTCTACTTCTAAGTGTGATGGCTTTGTATTCCCCTCTTGGGTTGGCCATGGTATCACTGGGAAATGTATGTGTGGGCATTGGAATCTCCTTAGATAAGCTTGCTAATTGTGCTTCCATCTTCGAAATTGTTGCGCCTTGATTCCTTATGTTTGATCTGCACTCTTCTTGGTTGGCATCCATCTTCCTTTCAGCTTGTATTTGTCTCTCCAAAACATTGGAGATAGCTTCTGTCAGCTGTTATGACATCTGTGCTATTGCAGCCTACACTCTTTTGAAATTGCTCTTGATTTCACATGGTTGCATAGTTGGGGTTGATGTGTCTTGGTTGTGGCTTTTGTGTGTTTGTTGGGTGGAGTGATATGATGTATTTTGTGAATTGTGGTAGGGTCTGTTGTTGCCTGATTGATGGTTGGGGTTATGGTTGTTGTATTGGTTGGATTGGTATGGTTTGTTATGGTCTTGGTTGTGGCTTTGTTGGTTTCTCCACCCAAAGTCTGGGTGGTTCTTCCAACTTGAGTTATATGTCTTAGAGTTTGGGTCATATCGTGGTCTAGAAGAATTGTTCACATAATCTGCCTACTCCCGTTAACTTTCAACTTCTGGGGCATTGATAAACCCCAAATTTTGTGGTTTATCTTGTACTTATTTTGGGAGATTTTATCACCTTTTCTCACATTTATTCAATGAAATAGCATGGTTGTGTAATTCTCCCTTAAATTGTGCTTAAGTGTAAAAACATGCTTTTTAGGCCCTTAAATTGGTGATTTTAATTCACTTTAATTTCATTCGATGCCTTGATGTGTTTGTTGAGTGATTTTAGGTTCATAAGGCAAGTATTAGATGGAAGAAGTGAAGAGAAAAGCATGCAAAGTGGAGAAATCATGAAGAAAATAACTTTTGGAGAATTGAGGGCCACGCGCACGCGTCATGCATGCGTACGCGTGCATTGGAGATTTTCAAGCCACGCGCACGTGTCACTCAAGCGTACGCGTGAGTAGAGGTTTTTGCCATCGACGCGCACGCGTTGCCCACGCGTACGCGTGACACTTGGCACGTGACCCACTTAAAGTGAAATCGCTGGGGGCAATTTCTGAGCTGCCCAGGCCCAAATCCAACTCGTTTCTGAGGGTATTTCATGCAGAATTCTAGCTTGAGCAAAGGAGGAGTACTTAGTTTGTCATGATGAGCCTTTAGTTAGTTTTCTAGAGAGAGAAGCTCCCTCTTCTCTCTAGAATTAGGTTAGGGTTAGGTTAATTTCTCTTAGATCTAGGTCCAATTACTTGATTTCATCTTGTTTTCTTTATGAATTCTTGCTTCTACACTTTCATTCTCTTAGTTTGTGATGTTAATTTTACTTTTATGTCTCTTTTATGTTCATCAATGCTCATATTGGATTTGGATCTCTTTAATGCAATTTAATATTTGATGCTCTTTTATTGATGATTTGAGTTGTTGATTTACTTTTCTTGCAATTGGTAGTTGGTAGATTTTACTATTTCTTGGAATTTATTATGCTTTTCTTTTATGCCTTCCAAGTGTTTGACAAAATGTTTGGTTGGATGTTTGAGTAGATTTTGAGCATTCTTGGCTTGAAAAGAGTAATTAGGTGATCTTGAGTCATGAATACCCAACACATGTTGGTGATCTAGAGTTGTTAGCTAGTATTGTTTCCATTAACTCTACTCTCTTGCTAATTCCCTTAGTGAGTTGATTAGGACATTTGGATTGAGATTAACTAGTCTTGTTAGACTTTCTTCGAAAGTGAGGATAACATGATACCTTCCTCCATCGTCGGAGATGACGTAATAAAATAAATTCTTGTTTATTATTGTAACGTGATTGACTAGTCTTGTTTGACATTCTCTCTATGTGAAGATAACATGATACCTTCTACCATTTGTTGGAGTTAACTAAATAGGATGAATTAATCATTGTATGACTAGGATAGAAAGCCTATGTTCTTGATCCTTGTCATGAATGTCTCTCTTTATTAATTGCTTCTTTAAATTTCTTACTTGATTTATTTTTCGTGCCATCTACTTTCTTGTCCATTTATTTTTTTGCCCTTTATCAATCAAACCCCTTGTATCTTCATAGCCAATAATTAAACACTATATTGCAATTCCTTGTGAGACAACCCGAGGTTTAAATACTTCGGTTAATTCTTATTGGGGTTTGTACTTGTGACAATACCATATTTTTGCATGTGAGGATTCTTTATTAGTTTAGAACTATACTTGCAATGAGATTTCAATTGAGAAATTCTATATCAACTAAAAGGTTCTCGCATAAAAAATGGCGCCGTTGCTGGGTATTTGCAATGGTGTTATATTATTGGCTATTGTGAATATTGTGAATGTAACACCCTAATTAGTCTAAGCTTTACCTCGCGTCGTAAAGCAAAGATTAATCAGAGATTACGACAGTTCTAAGCTCATATATATATATATATATATATATATATAGAAAGAGTAGTTAAGGCACAAGAAACAGACAAGATTCAACAAAATATAAGTATATAATATAATAGGAAACTAGCCTTGACTCATGGAGTTTAAGCCGGCAAGCCATATACAGGTATACGGAACCATACAGAAACCTGACAGTTTAAAAACAGCATATACAAGTTGTTCTCTCATAAGACAAGCCTCTAGGCAACGATAAAATACAAAAGAGAGATATATAAACAAGATAAACCAAAAAGACCCCGAAAGAATCCAACATCCTCCGCTTCTGTCACCGTCCAAAGGAACTCACCGAGGTGGTTTGCGACCTGCATCTGAAAAACACAACAGAAAATATGGTATGAGAACTGGGGGTTCTCAGTATGGTAACAGTGCCCAGTAATGTAGGATATAAGACCCCGGGACGCCGAAGGCAATCCTAAACTCCATATCCATCACAATATTTCATCTTAAAGCATACTAAAAACCATAAAGCATATATACATAAACCTTATCCAACCTTAATAACATATAGAGGAAATCTATCTTAGGGGATTACTAACTAAACTATTCACCGCTGCCCCATAGCCTTCGCCATCCTACCCTCCGTACGATCCCATCGCCACCGCCTACCTAACCTCCTCAAAGTCCATACAAACACAGATAATACAAGCAAGTAAAACACAGGTAATATTCAAATATATAACAGGTAATTCAAGAAGCAAGTAAGCATATTATACATTTAGGAAAACTCAAGTAATCAAAGCAAACAAGCACATAAGAGATGCATATGATGAATGTCTATCCTATTGGCTCGTGATATCACTTGTCGGTCCGTAAATGCCAACCCGACACATCCTCTCAGATGTAGCCTTTTCTGCCACGCCAGGGATATAGTGCCCTGCACACTCATGTAATAGGGAGTCTACTACGCCAGGGATATAGGCCCCGCACACTTCCTGCAGCAGAGAAGGAACCATTTTCTGCCACGCCAGGGGTATAGTGCCCTGCACACTCATGCAGCAGAACAAGCTGCTATGCCGGAGATATAGGCTCCACACACTCTCATATAATCCAATCATTTCCTCCTCATCAAATCATCACCAGACATTACCATTCCTCATCTCAAATCACTTTTAGTTATCCATTCTCAATATTAATCAATATCATCATTTCTCTTCGAGTCCTCGACTCATCTCAACCATCCTCAATTCATGATTTCCATTCCGAACTCATAATTCCTCAATTCTCATTTCATATACCAATTCTTCTTTAATATCCACCCAACCCATTTTCAGTACACCAGAAACCTAGGCCTCCGTTTTCTAATTTATCCTAAAACCATGTTCTAGAAACCTTAAGTTACATCCCATGTTCTAATACTCAAAACTAAGCCCAAAAATCTTTAAATGGTGTTTTAGAAGCTTACAACCTTGTTGGGAAGGTAGAATAGTTGAAAAATAAGAAAAGTTTAAGAAACAGGACGTGTGCGGTCGCACAGGGGTGTGTGCGTGCGCACGCCCAGGAAATTCTAAAATCTGGTGTGCGTACACACAGGTGACAAAATTTTCAGAATCTGTTCACTCGCACAACCTATGCCAGCGGCCCCAACAGACTGACCTTCTCGATGTGTGCATCCGCACAGACCTGTGCGTTCGCACAGGTTGAAGTTTTTCCTTAGATATGTGTGCGCACAAGCTGTGCTAGCATTGCGAACAGAGCGCACTTTCCTGCCTGTGCATGCGCACAGATGTGTGCGTCTGCACATGTCAAAATATTTGCAGGGTGTGCGTCTGCACGAGGGTGTGTGCCAGCACATATCAGAAATCATGAAATTCTGCAACTTTGCAAATTTCAGATTTTTAACATCAACTTTGAAGGATCATAACTTCCTCTACAAAATTCCAATTTTCACAAATTTTATATCGATTTAAACAGTTTTCAAAGATCTTTTATTCTAAACAAATTTCAATCAGTTTTGAAAACCAAGGCAGAAGTTATGATGGAACAAAGTTCATCAAAATCCCAAATTTACCAATTTTCACCATTTACACAATTTCTTACCATATACACTCCAAATCATACCAAACCATTCACACACTCCATCTCTCATCAAAATTAACTTGTGTGCCTTATTGCACTAACATTACCATATTTTCCTTCACATATCATCCTCCTCCTTTTAAACATCAAGATATCACATTATACCCATTCTAATCAATCTTCTCTCACATTTTCCAACCACTTACCAATTCATCAATTCCAACATCACACATTTTATCACAATATTCACTTATCAAATTCACACAATCAATCATCATCACCATATCATCACTAATTCACAATAAATCATCATAAATCAACATTCACAACTCATCAACCATTATCATTCGTACCTATCCTATAGGTCACTAGCCTAAGTGTCCATGAATATTATATACTACATAGAGAAAATCGAAACCATACCTTGGCTGATTCCCAATATGCCTTTAGCCCACAACGAGTACTACAAAGATCACCAACAAGCTTTCCAACACAATCCAAGCTTCCAATCAATCACCCACAAGCTCCAAACTGACAACAAACAAGCTATATACACACCAAACATCACTAATCAAACTAGGGCTCAACATAAACATAATCTAACAAAGGTTCCAAGAGCTCTTACCTTGTCCAACAGTTTTAGAAGCCAAAACCACCAACAATCAAGTGCTAGAGTATACCTAAAACACCCAAGACACAAGATTTCACTCAAAACCAAACCCTAAAACTCGAAATTCTCAAAGGCACGAAAACTGGGCAGGGAAACTCGAGAAACTTACCACAATGCTTAGATAGAAAGGACGGGCTCGGCAAGAGCTTCGCGTAGCCGCTGACGGCACGCGAATCGGAGCACCGTAGCTTAAGATATCACGGATTTAATAGAGAAGTGAATAGTGCTCTTCTCTCTTCTCCTCTTTTCTTTGCAGCTGGTGTGTGTGTGTTTATGAGGTTAGGGTTCATTAAATAAACCTTTATGTATTGGGTTTGGGTCCAAATTGGGCCCGGTTCAACTCCTGAGCGTTTTTAGCCCGTTTGGCCCAACTTCGGGCTAAACCGTTAAAATTAACACCCGATTTTCCATTTATAATGTTTTTCTAAAGTTTTGACTGTTTCCACTTTCTCTCGAGTAGCACCGGGCAGACTTAAACCAGTTCAACTGATTCAACTGCTGGTTCACGGTTTTTTACGGTTTTTCGCAGAAAACATATTTTCTGACTCGGAAAGACCTACTGTGTCAAAAAATGTTGTTTAGAACCTCAAATTCTCACTCTAACTTTTTGGAATCTAATTTCGGGCAATATAATCACTTAATTAACCGGTGGATTAATTGCAGTTCTTACATTCTCCCCTCCTAAAAAGATTTTCGCCCTCGAAAATCCGAATCACGCGATGTAATATATATACACATACATATATATATTCTCCACGAAGCGTTCTACTTTCAATGTTACCAACCCAACAAGTTGCCAAAGCATCTCGTTCACTATCATCCCACCGTGTCGATGTTCTCTCTCGCCTTCCACTGCGTCACTCTGATTATCGTCATTAGGAATCCGAAAATTCTTTCTTTTAAACCAATTACCGATTTTGTAATACTTTTCAAAACCTTTAAAACAAGTTCCATATAAATGAGCTCATTGTTAAAACTTTTTCAAAAGAGTCAAAAATCATTTGTTTGTAAATCAATCATTTTAAAGCATGATTTTCCTAAATTCATTGAAACCCTTGAATCAAAACCCTTTCCATTTGAATCCTTTTCTATAAGTGAAATTACAAACCCAAAGTCACAAGTGAACAAAATCATAGAACTCACTTTCCCTTTTAAACCGCATCATTTGATCAAAATTTCCAACCCTCTAAAGCTCCAAATCAGATTTGAAAGTCATTCTAAACCTTAAAACCGCAAAAATCATAGTTAAAAACCGCAAGGGCGTTAGTCGGTACTTCCGTTGTCATAGGTGCTGAACCGCACCCACCACCCATACCGGAAACCGTCTAGACTTCTAGTCATGTCTTGTTATCCTTCCAGCATGGACACTCTGGTCGTTCGTCACCACAATTCCGAAATCTTCAGCTACCGCCGCTAGAATCCTCCCTTCCCATGGTTCACTTCCAACAAAACTCTAAGCTCTTGTAATTCTAACGACGACTTTGTAAAAGATAGAACCAAGCTACCCTCTGGTCCAGGTAAAATTAATACTCAAAGCACACGCTTACCTTCCGTCAGAGGACCCGACCCCGTCGCATCACATGCATCCAAAGCAAGCACAGGCCTGACTGTTGCTGCTGACCCTCATCTCGGTTTCTCCCACGGCGACAATACTTGGATATGTGTCCAGCTTTCCCACAAGAAAAACACAGACGACTTCCCTTCATGTGGTAAAACTGGGCATTGTTGTCCCTTTTGAAGTTCCCTTGACCTTGCAGATGCTGAGGAGTTTGTCCATCTTTCTTGAAGTTCTGCCCCCTTGGTCCGAGGTAATCGTCATGTCCCCTATTAGTATTTCCTCCATGGGTATCTTTGGATATAGCTACTGTCTTGGCATATTCTTCTACCACCCTTGCTTTGTTCACCAAGTCGGAGAAGACACGGATCTCCATAGGAGCCACAGCAGTCATAATGCTATCCTTCACACCCCTCTGGTACTTAATTCACCTCCAGCTCTCGTAAGTCTCTGGGTCACCCTGACACACCCGAGAAAACCTACAAAGCTCTTCGAACTTGTTGGTGTACTCTGCCATGGACATGGAACCTTACTTCAGCTACATTAGCTCCATCTCCTTCGCCCCCCTTGCAGACTCAGGGAAGTACTTCTTGTAAAAGGTCGTTCGGAACACATCCCACGGAACATCAACGTTCTGTAGCTGTAGCAAGTGACACTCTGCTTGCCACAAGGGCTAGGCCTCTCCCGCAAGCTGATAAGCAGCAAACTCCACATACTGATTGTTTGGAACATGCTGCGCCTGTAAGGCATACTCCATGGCCTGGAACCAGTGATCCGCTTCAGTAGGATTAGTTGATCCTCGGAATATTGGCGGATGAACCTTGAGGAAGGTTGCCAAAGTCATCGGAATGCCTCCCGTGTTATCCTTGTTTTCCTCAGCAATATAGTGAGCATTCCCTTCGCCGTTCCCATTTCCGTTGCCGTTTCCATTTCCGTTGCCGTTCCCAGCCGGTTCACCTAGCCTCTGCACAGCTTGCAGAGTCGCAGTAGCATTCGCCTCCATAGTGTTAGCCAGATTCGCCATCACCGCCATAAATTTGGTGTGGTTATCCGCCGGTTGCTCATTCCTACTCTCGCGTGAACGTGCTCTACCTCATCCGCGAGTGGCCATTAGGGTTCCTGTCTACACCAAACAATCGATATCAAGGTGATCAGTCTCAATATTAAAAGTCTAGTGCTTCAATTATCCCTAACAGGCACTCACAAACAAGCGTACTATATATATATCAACCAGATAACCTAATAGCATCAAAGAAAAGACACACAGAGTATGCAATGAAGCATAATTGGTCCATCCCTCAGGCTCACGAGGACGAACCGCTCTGATACCACTAAATGTAACACCCTAATTAGTCTAAGCTTTACCTCACATCGTAAAGCAAAGATTAATCAGAGATTACGATAGTTCTAAGCTCATACACAATATATATATATATATATATAAAGAATAGTATAATCTAGAAGCCCGATGAAAGATATAGCTTAAAAACAGGATTTCAAAAGCGCAAAACGTACTAACGAAGCTACTAGCTTAAGGCACAAGAAACAGATAAGATACAACAAAATATAAGTATATAATATAATAGGAAACTAGCCTCAACTCGCAGAGTTTAAGCCGGCTAGCCATATACAGGTATACGGAACCATACAGAAACCTGACAGTTTAAAAATAGCTTATACAAGTTGTTCTCTCATAAGACAAGCCTCTAGGCAATGACAAAATAAAAAAAAGAGATATATAAACAAGATAAACTAAGATCCTCTGTTTCTGTCACCGTCCAAAGCAACTCACTGAGGTAGGTTGCGACCTGCATCTGAAAAACACAACAGAAAATATAGAATGAGAACCAGGGGTTCTCAGTATGGTAATAGTGCCCAGTAATGTAGGATATAAGATCCCGGGATGCCGAAGGCAATCCTAAGCTCCATATCCATCACAATATTTCATCTTAAAGCATACTAAAAACCATAAAGCATATATACATAAACCTTATCCTGACTTAAAACTTTAATAGCATATAGAGGAAATATATCTTAGGGGACTACTAACTAAACTATTCACCGCAGCCCCACAGCCTTCGCCATCCTACCCTCCGTGCGATCCCATCGCCACCGCCTACCCAACCTCCTCAAAGTCCATACAAACACAGATAATACAAGCAAGTAAAACACAGGTAATATTCAAATATATAACAGGTAATTCAAGAAGCAAGTAAGCATATTATACATTTAGGAAAACTCAAGTAATCAAAGCAAACAAGCACATAAGAGATGCATATGATGAATGTCTATCCTATTGGCTCGTGATATCACTTGTCGGTCCATAAATGCCAACCCGACACATCCTCCCGAATGTAGCCTTTTCTGCCACGCCAGGGATATAGTGCCCTGCACACTCATGCAGCAGCTCTTCTGCTACGTCAGAGATATAGTGCCTTGCACACTCATGTAATAGGGAGTCTACTACGCCAGAGATATAGGCCCCGCACACTTCCTGCAGCAGAGAAGGAACCATTTTCTGCCACGCCAGGGATATAGTGCCCTGCATACTCATGCAGCAGAACAAGCTGCTATGCCGAAGATATAGGCTCCGCACACTCTCATATAATCCAATCATTTCCTCCTCATCAAATCATCACCAGACATTACCATTCCTCATCTCAAATCACTTTTAGTTATCCATTCTCAATATTCATCAATATCATCATTTCTCTTCGAGTCCTCGACTCATCTCAACCGTCCTCAATTCCTGATTTCCATTCCGAACTCATAATTCCTAAGTTCTCATCTCATATACCAATTCTTCTTTAATCTCCACCCAACCCATTCTCAGTACACCAGAAACCTAGGCCTCCGTTTTTTAATTTATCCTAAAACCATGTTCTAGAAACCTTAAGTTACATCCCATGTTCTAATACTCAAAACTAAGCCCAAAAATCTTAAAATGGTGTTTTAGAATCTTACAACCTTGTTGGGAAGGTAGAATAATTGAAAAACAAGAAAAGTTTAAGAAACAGGACGTGCGGCCGCACAGGGGTGTGTGCGTGCGCACGCCCAGGAAATTCTAAAATGTGGTGTGCGTACGCACAAGTGACAAAATTTTCAGAATCTGTTCACTCGCACAACCTGTGCCAGCGCCCCCAACAGACTGACCTTCCCGACGTGTGCGTCTGCACAAACCTGTGCGTCCGCACAGATTAAAGTTTTTCCTTAGATATTTGCGCGCACAAGCTTTGCTAGCGCTGCAAACAGAGCGCACTTCCCTGCTTATGCGTGCGCACAGATGTGTGCATCTGCACAGGTCAAAATATTTGCAGGGTGTGCGTCCGCACGAGGGTGTGCGCCCGCACATATCAGAAATCATGAAATTCTGCAACTTTGTAGAATTTTAGATTTTTAACACTAACTTTGAAGGGTCATAACTTCCTCTACAGAATTCCCATTTTCACAAATTTTATATCGATTTAAACAGTTTTCAAAGATCTTTAATTCTAAACAAATTTCAATCAGTTTTGAAAACCGAGGCAGAAGTTATGATCGAACAAAGTTCATTAAAATCCCAAATTTACCAATTTTTACCATTTACACAATTTCTTACCATATACACTCCAAATCATACCAAACCATTCACACACTCCATCTCTCATCAAAATTAACTTGTGTGCCATATTGCACCAACATTACCACATTTTCCTTCACATATCATCCTTCTCCTTCTAAACATCAATATATCACATAATACCCATTCTAATCAATCTTCTCTCATATTTTCCAACCACTTACCAATTCATCAATTCCAATGTCACATATTTTATAACAATATTCACTTATCAAATTCACACAATCAATCATCATCATCATATCATCACTAATTCACACTAAATCATCATAAATCAACATTCACAACTCATCAACCATTATCATTCGTACATATCCTATAGGTCACTAGCCTAAGTGTCCATGATATTATATACTACATAGAGAAAACTGAAACCATACCTTGGGCAATTTCTAATATGCCTTTAGCCCACAACGAGTACTACAAAGATCACCAACAAGCTTTCCAACACAATCCAAGCTTCCAATCAATCACCCACAAGCTCCAAACTGACAACAAACAAGCTATATACACACCAAACATCACTAATCAAACTAGGGCTCAACATAAACATAATCTAACAAAGGTTCCAAGATATCTTACCTTGTCCAACAGTTTTGGAAGCCAAAACCACCAACAATCAAGTGCTAGAGTGTACCTAAAACACCCAAGACACAAGATTTCACTCAAAACCAAACCCTAAAACTCGAAATTCTCAAAGGCACGAAAACTGGGCAGGGAAACTCGAGAAACTTACCACAATACTTAGATAGAAAGGACGGGCTCGGCAAGAGCTTCGCGTAGCCACTGACGGCACACGAATCGGAGCACTGTAGCTCAAGATATCGCGGATTGAATGGAGAAGTGAATAGTGCTCTTCTCTCTTCTCCTCTCTTCTTTGCAACTGGTGTGTGTGTGTTTATGAGGTTAGGGTTCATTAAATAAACCTTTATATATGTTGGATTTGGGTCCAACTTGGGCCAGGTTCAACCCGTGAACGTTTTTAGCCCTTTGGCCCAACGTCGGGCTAAACCTTTAAAATTAACACCCGGTTTTCCATTTCTAATGTTTTTCTAAGGGTTTTGACTGTTTCCACTTTCTCTCGAGCAGCACCGGGCAGACTTGAATCGTTTAACCGATTCAACTGTCGGTTCACGATTTTTCATGGTTTTTTGCAGAAAACACATTTTCTAACTCGAAAAGACCTACTGAGTCCAAAAATGATGTTTAGAACCTCAAATTCTCACTCTAACTTTTCAGAATCTAATTTGGGACAATGTAATCACTTAATTAACCGGTGGATTAATTGCGGTTCTTACAGTGAATATGTTTGCCTTTTGCTTATTTGTTAGTTTTTGTTAGCTTTAGGATTTTGTTGCTTATTTTTGTTAGCTTTTATTTTTATTTGCTATTATGAATTCTCATCCTCACTTTGGCTATGGGCTTGGCTCAAATTATGTTGCATGAAATGGGAACTACAATGGTAACATGCATCAAGGATGGAACAATCAAAGATGGGAGGAGCCTCAAGGGATTGATCAACCTTCTTGGAAACAACAACCTCTGGATTCTTATGGGTATAATTCCATTCCTAATGCATATCAATCTAATGGATGTCGGGACCCTTATTGTGATTGTCAATAACCACCACCATATACCTATGAACCACCCCCTCAACATGGTTTTGAACCATCATACTCACAAGCCCTATACCACTAAACACCTCCATATGACCCTAATCCTTATCCACCATACCAACCACCTTATGAGCCATATGAACCATACATAGAACCACCACAATTCCAACACAACTACTCCCAAGAACCACCTCCATATACACCATCTCCATACCCTAATCAATATGAACCACCTTTCAACTACAACGCCTTTCCCTCAAACAATGAACCCTCTCTTCCACCACCGCCCTTTGATGAAGCCTTCACGCAAGAACTAAGAGATCTTGAATCTCATATCCTAAGGCAACAAGAGGGGACAGAAAAGGAGTTCAAGGAGATAGAAGCCAAGATTGCTACCTAAGCTCGCGCGATCAAAGCAACCAAGGAGCTAAGTGAGGGAGTGAGTTTGGAGCTTCAAGGTGAAGAAGAGTGGTTGAAGCAAGAATTGTCGCAAGGGGAGGAAGTTAGACAATTGAGCCAAATGGAGTGGTTAATGACCTAGGGGATGTTGGAAGTCCACGGGAATGTAGCATTAGAGAGCCCTCTTTCAAGAAGCTTGATATTGATGTTGAGGAAGGTGTACAACCTCCAAGGCATATCATGGTGGAAAAATTTGAAGAGGTTAATTAAGAGATGGATTCAATCATTGATGAATTCCTATCTACAATTGAATCCTCTCCCATTGGGCTTGAAATTGAGGCCAAAGAAAAAGATGCACAACCTCTCATGCCCTTGGTGAGCAATGAAGAAGAGATTGAATTGGAAGAGAGCCACCAAGAGGAAGCGGTTGAAGTTGAAGGAAGTTGTAAAGAGGTGGAGATAGTCAAAAAAGAGCACAAGGGAGTGGAGCTTGCAAGATCATTGGGACCACCCCTTCCTAAGTCACCATCATCCAACACAACATTCAAGTGGATAAAATTCTTATCCTTAAGCTCTGTTTTCTCACTTGAATATGGTTTGATTGAAAATGATGGGTAACTTAGAGCTCTTTGTGGAGTCAAGAGTAGGAAAGAGATGGTTAGTGGTTGGAAACATCATTCTAGGTTCATTATGGTTGCATGTTCAAAGTTTAATTGCAAGGTTTGGTGTGCAGCTAAATTGCATGGGTCTAGGAAGTTGTTTGGAGGCTTCTTTGAGAATTCCAAGGCTAAACCACCCAATTCGAGCTATGATGATCAACTTGAAGATGGGTGTGAAAATAAGATATGGGATCCCAGATCACCACATGAAGACCATTTATGGAAGCTCATATCTTGGGAAGAACTACCCCAAGCGTGGTGAAGACGGTTGGAAATTCTGACAACCGTTTGAGGAGCAAGCATCCTTGGAGGTTCAAGGATGAATACTAGCATAAGCCACCATGACAAGGAGCTTCCCAAATGTCCAACTTAAGGACTTAAACTAAAAGTGCTAGGTGAGAGACACCCCACCATGGTAAAATCTTTCCTTTTTCTCTTTTATAAATATTGGTTAAATTAGTCTAATTTCATGTTTTGATTGGTTTGTTGTGCTTTGTTGGTAGTCTAGCATGTTAAATAAGGTTTTATGGTGTTTTAGTAGTTGTTTGGAGGTTTGGAATGCTTGGTTTGGTGCAAAAACATAGAAAAATTTTGAAAAATAGAGCACCAAACCACGCATACGCGTGCTCCACGCGTACGCGTGATTCAAGCATTTCCAACCATCCACGCGCACGCGTCATGCACGCGTACGCGTGGATTGCATATTTTCACCTCCAAGCCATTTTCCCGAGAGTTACACGAACAGCGCGCGAACACTGTGCGTTTCGCGAAAGGGTACCGACGCGCACGCATAGCTCACGCGTACACGTCGCTCTCGAAATAACCCATCGACGCGCGCGTGTCCCACATGTACGCGTCACTTCCATTTCACCATTTCCACGTGCACGTGTCAATGACGCGTACGCGTGGACGGCCTTCCTTCATTACACTTCTTTTCTTCTCTTCTTCCCATTTCTTTCCTTCTTCTCTCCTCTTCTCTTCTCCTACTCCTCATCCAACACTACTAAACACCATTTATAACCATTTCTTTTAGTTAGTTAATTGGTAAATAAGTTAGTTTAGTTTTTATTTCATCTTCTCTTTTTCATTATACGTGTTGGATTATTAATTTTGTTTACTATATATTCCTGCTTATTATTAACTTGATGCTATTCTAACATAATTGCCTCCATTAATCATTGTTGGATTCTCTATTGAGGTTATAGTTGGTTACTTATTTTTTAGTTTTTCATGTTTGACATCTTTTTATACCAAGTATATATGACTTTGCTTTCAAGTTTTTAAACCCTTTTTGAATTGCATGATTTGGCCACCATGTGATTTGAATTTTTCTCTTCGATTAGGCAACTTCTCGATGGATGATGTGCATATATCTTAATGCATTGTGCTTCTTGATTATATGCATCCTTATGTCTTTGGCTTGAATGCTTTCATGCTTTTTTATTGCTTGTTTGGTTGTTTTGACCTACAAGTTTAGAGCATCTCAATGCACACTCACTTGTATTCATGTCGCACATTGGGTCACCCACCTCATTCTAGTGAATTACCTCATTCCAACAATGTACGCTTCCTTACTATTGTATTTTCTCATCTTACGGTGTTATATTTTTATTTTTCGTGAAAGATGCACCTTAAGAAAAAACAGAAGTGAGAGGAAGAACACGCAGCAACCGGTTGATCCACCAGCTGAGGGTGGCAATTCGGAGAGTCGCCGTACCCCCTTGCTTATCTTTGAGTGCACCGAGGATGGTGCAAACTTTTAAGTGTGGGGAGGTCGTCCGACCAATCGGCACTTCACTTTTGGGTGACAAGTTTCTAATCCCAACACTTTTGTATTTCATTCTTAGGTCTTGTAGGATTTTTAGTTGCATTTTCTTATTTTGCATATGCATATAATAAGCTTAGTCAAAATAATGAAATTTTTCAAGAATTTTATCTATAGGGCACCCCACCATTTAAATTTTTTTTAAAACTTGCTTGAATTACATATATTGTGGAACATGATTTTTGAGCTAAGAACACAAGCATGTGAGATTTGAGCCTAACTGTGTGGTTACATCATATAACCACTTATTTTCATTCTTGTGTGCATTATTCTCTTTCTATGATTGTAATCTTTGACTTGTTTGATTCTTTATGTCCATTATCTTGTGTATACATGCACTTATATGATTGAGGCCATTGTTTCAAATAGCTCACTTACCCAAATAGCCTACTATTCATACCCTGGGTCGAACTGTCCGACTCGGGATGTTTAAACGACAAGTCAACCGACCTCTTCAGGACAGAGCTATCCGACCTCTTCTCAAAGAGCTCAGCCAAATCACCAGGAAAGCCCAAAAAGGGCCCAAACAGAGGAACACGACCCAAATCCAAAGGCAGTCTAAGCCTATAGAGATAAGGGCGGTTCCCTTGAAAGATAAGATGACTTCAAAGATAAGATAAGATAAGACAACTATCTTTATCTTATCTCTAGAAAGGTCACTCCACACTACTATAAATACACTGGAGCACCCAGGTATAACTCAGACTCTGATTCTACAAAAAAACCTGCTTAATACCCTCGCTAACTTAAGCATCGGAGTCCCTTGCAGGTACCACCACCCTCCGGTGACAAAGGATCAGTAGCACCCTCAGTCCCACAAGTCGGACACATCAGCACCGACCAGCACAGAAGATCTCGTCCGAGATTGACCTACAGTTTCAGGTAACCCTCGGAACATTGGCGCCGTTGCCAGGGACCTGGAAGTCATCCCATCACCATGGCGGATAACCTAAATAATGACCACGACTCTGATTTGGAAAACCGAACGCCACATAAGAACGCGGAGGTTACACTGGATGATACTTCTCAACCTAATAAAGACAAGGACTCCCCAAGCACGGGAGCCATGGAGGCACTTCAGGATCGCCTAAAACAACTCGAAAAAGAGGTTGAGTATCAACAGGAAGCCGAGAGAGACTTACGAAGAGAAGCTAAGCGACGTCGCGAATTAGAGGACAAGCTCCTAAAGATTGAAGCCGATCTCAAAACTAAAACTACCAGATCCAGCCACGACGATGGCTCCCGCAAAGACCAAGACCCGTTCACCAAAGAGATCATGAAGACCAAAATCCCAAAAGACTTCAAACCTCCCGACATGACTCTATATGATGGCACGACAGACCCCGGCCATCATCTTAGCAACTTCCGAAGCAGAATGTATCTCACCGACGCCTCAGACGCAACTCGGTGCAAAGCCTTCCCAACTACTCTGACAAAGACGGCAATTAAATGGTTCGACAACCTACCCCCCAGGTCCATCACAAGCTTTAATGACTTGGCCAAAAAGTTTCTAGCCAGATTCTCCATCCAGAAGGATAAAACTAAACATGCCCCAAGTCTACTAGGGATCAAGCAAAGAGATCAGGAAAGCCTTCGCAATTACATGGAAAGATTCAATAAGGCATGTTTGGACATACAAAATCTACCAACAGAAGCAGCCATTATGGGCCTCATCAATGGCCTACAAGAGGGACCCTTTAGTCACTCCATATCGAAAAAATATCCCACATCTCTAAATGAAGTACAAGAACGAGCAGAAAAGTACATCAACATGGAGGAAAACTCCCGATTATGAGAGACCTCAAAACCCGGATTCTTCTATAAAGATAAAGAGACCAAGAAAAAAGAAGATCAGCACGGGGAGAATATAAAAAAATACCATAATTACACCCCTCTTCAGGTGTCTCTTGTGGATGTCTCAAGAAGTATGCCACACTGAAAAGATACCCCCACCTCGTCCACTCAAAAGCAAGAAAGGAGGAGGAAATCGGACAGAATACTGTGAATACCATCCAATCTATGGACACCCCACCAACGAGTGCTTTGATTTGAAGAACATCATAGAAAAATTGGTAAGAGAAGGGAGACTAGATCGGTACCTAGCCAACAAATCAGATAAGCCCAGAAAAAGAAGAAGGGACGAAGAGGTCGGACGAACTGAACGACCACCTCGTACCCCGGAGAGACATGTCCACATGATACATCGAGGATTCGCAAGAGGAGGAATCTCCAAATCATCTCGCAAAAGACATCTGAAGGAAGTATATCATATCGAAGGAAGAGAAGGAGCGCTCGAACTCCCCACTATCACCTTCACAAAAGACGACGCAGTTGGCGTCATCTCAGGACTTGACGATCCCATGGTCATCACTATCATATTATCCAACGCTAATCTCCACCGCACACTGGTAGACTAGGGAAGCTCAGCTAACATATTATTCAAGGCATCCTTTGACAAACTCGGCCTAGAGGAAAAAGAGCTCAAAGCATATCCAAACAGCCTATTGGGAGACACTCCAATCCAACCACTTGGATACATCTCATTGCACACAACCTTCGGGAAAGGAAATCAATCAAGGACACTCAACATAGACTACATTGTGGTCAACGTAAGTACAGTCTACAATGCCCTTATATGTCAGACAACGCTGAATCAGCTCGGCGCAGTAGTCTCGACTCCACATCTATGCATGAAGTTCCCGACCACAGAAGGAATCGCAACAGTAAGGGCAGACCAAAAGACAACGCGCCGCTGCCGCAATGAAAGTCTGGACCTCAAGGGCAAACGAGAAGAAATTCACACCATAGAGCTCGGGAGAGTTCAAGGATGGAAAGAACTTCGTCCACAACCTGAAGGCGAAACAGAAAAAGTTCAAATCGGGGATACTCCAGATAAAATGACAAATATTGGCACAGTTCTAAAAGGAGAAAAAAAAGAGTCCCTTATACGTTTCCTGCGAGATAATGTCGACCTCTTTGCATGGAAAGCCGCAGACATGCCGGGCATAGACCATAAGTTAATGTGCCACAAGTTGGCAGTTTACCCAGGGTCATGGCCAGTACAGCAGAGACATAGAAAGCTCGGACCAGAACGATCCCAAGCTGTGGAAGAGCAGGTGCAAGCTCTACTGGAGGCAGGATTCATAAGAGAAGTCAAGTACCCACTATGGCTAGCTAACGTCGTCTTGGTGAAAAAATCAAATGGGAAGTGGCAGATGTGCACCCACTACACCGATCTCAACAAAACCTGTCCAAAAGATCCTTATCCACTCCCAAGTATCGATACTCTGGTGGATGCCTCCTCCGGATACAAATACCTCTCGTTTATGGACGCCTATTCGGGATACAATCAAATCCCGATGTACCCACCTGATCAAGAAAAAACCTCATTCTTAACCCCGAAAGCAAACTACGGCTACATCATCATGCCGTTCGGACTCAAAAACGCAGGAGCCACTTATCAAAGATTAATGAATAAAGTCTTCACAAACCACATCGGGAAAGTCATGGAAGTCTACGTGGACGACATGTTGATAAAGACACAAAGTGAAGAGTCGTTACTGTCCGACCTCACCCAAGTATTTGACACTATAAGAGGGCATGACATATGACTTAACCCTGCAAAATGCACCTTCGCAGTAGAAGCTGGCAAATTCCTGGGTTTTATGCTCACACAAAGAGGAATCGAGGCAAATTCGGATAAATGCCAGGCCATACTCGACATGAAAAGTCCGACTTGTGTCAAAGAGGTACCACAACTCAACAGAAGATTGGTAGCCTTGTCCAGATTTCTAGCTGGATCAGCAATAAGATCTCTCCCCTTCTACGCCACTCTAAAGAAAGGGAACAGGTTTTAATGGATAATAGAGTGCGAACAAGCCTTCCAAGATTTCAAAAAGTTCCTGGGATAACCACCTATCTTAACTCGGCCACGGGAAGGAGAACCACTTGTATTGTACCTCGCAGTCGGAAATCGGGCAGTAGCCTCAGTACTAGTCTAAGAAGACGACAGTGGACAACAACCGATATACTTCATCAGCAAAGCACTACAAGGGTCTGAACTGAACTACCAAAAAATAGAAAAATTCGCTTATGCTCTCAAACTAACATCTTGACGACTTCGTCCATATTTCCAAGCCCACATCATCAGGGTTCGGACCAACCAGCCCATAAAAGGCATTTTGCAGAAAATAGACTTAGTAGGAAGAATCTTGCAATGCGCAGTCGAGTTGTCCAAATTCGACCTTCAGTATGAAGCTCGGACAACCATCAAATCACAATATCTGGCCGACTTCATTGCAGAGTTTACCGACACCCGAAAATCCCTACAAAATGGAATCTCTACGTAGACGGTTCCTCAAACAAAACTGGAAGAGGTGCAGGCATGATAATAGAAAGCGATCAGGGAACCCAAATCGAACTTTCCCTTAAATTCGGGTTCCCTGCTTCAAACAACCAGGCCGAATACGAGGCACTACTAGCCGGTTTGAAGCTGGCTAAAGAGGTCGGAGCTTAAAAGCTTACCATCTTCAGCGACTCACAAGTAGTCACCTCACAAATAGCAGGGAGCTACCAAGCCAAGGATCCCATCATGAAAAAGTACTTGGACAAAACTAGGGAACAGCTCGGATAACTTGAGGAATATGAGGTCCGCCATATACCTCGGGAACAAAATGCTCGAGCTGATGCACTTTCAAAACTAGCCAGCACCAAACCAGGTGGCAACAATAGAAGCCTCATCCAGGAAATGCTATAGAACCCGTCAATCTCGGAAGAAGAAAAGGTCCTAACCATAGCAGGTTTGGATCAAGGATGGATGATTCCCATAATTAACTACCTCAAAACAGAAATACTCCCTACAGATAAGAAGGAAGCAAAGAGGTTAAAATGGGAGGCACAATACTACACCATCATAAACAACACTCTATACAAGAGAGGGATCTCAACACCACTGTTAAAATGTATGCCGACTTCCAACACAAAGGAAGTTTTAGAAGAAGTACACAGTGGCATCTGTGGCAACCACCTCGGAGCACAAGCTCTCACCAAAAAAGTACTCAGGGCCGGATTTTATTGGCCGACTTTACAAAAAGAAGCAACAGAATTCGTAAAGACATGTCCACCATGTCAAAAACATGCCAACTTTCACATCGCCCCACCAGAGGAGCTTATCAGCGTAACCTCATCTTAGCCATTCGTAAAATGGGGACTCGATCTTCTCGGTCCTTTCCCTCAAGGATCCGGACAAGTCAAATTCCTCATCGTGGGAGTAGACTATTTCACAAAATGGATTGAGGCAGAACCTCTAGCCAATGCCACTGCTCAAAGAAGTCAAAATTTCCTATATAAAAACATTGTCACAAGGTTTGGGGTTCCATACTCCATCGCCACAAACAATGGCACTCAATTCACAGATGCAGGCTTCAGAAAATTGGTGGCCGATTTGAACATAAAACACCAATTCACATCCGTAGAACACCCCCAGGCTAATGGACAAGCAGAAGCTTCTAACAAAGTCATACTAGCCTGGTTAAAATGGAGATTACAAGATGCAAAGAGAGCCTGGGCTGAAGAGCTCCCACAAGTTCTATGGGCATATCGGACAACTCCACACTCCACCACAAAGGAATTACCTTTCCGATTAGCTTACGAAATGGAGGCAATGATCCCAGTGGAGGTCGAAGAAGGATCGCCCAGAGTGATCCACTACAGTGAAGAGGCCAACTTCCAACTTCAAAGGGAAGAACTCGACCTACTTCCAGAAATCTGAGAAAGAGCTCGGATCAGAGAAGAGGCATTAAAACGTCGAATGGCTTCAAGATACAATCAAAAGGTAGTGCCGCAAAGTTTTTCCTAGAACGATCTCATCCTAATCCAAAATGATATCGGAACAACTCGACCTGGAGAAGGAAAGCTGGCAGCAAACTGGAAAGGACCCTACCGAGTCATAGAAGTACTTGAAAAGGGCTACTACAGGCTGTCCAAACTCGAAGGGTGAGAGCTTCCAAGGTCATGGCACGCCTGCAACCTAAGAAAGTATTATAGTTAGAGGTAATAAAGATCTTAGGACAAGGTGCACTCTTTTTCCTGAAAAGGTTTTTTTAATGAGGCGCCAAGCCAAGATCTACAAACTGCACGACTTAATGGGAAAACACCCATATGTATATATTTGCATATTTTCTATCTTGAATAAAGTTTTTTCAGATTCTCTACAAATTCTCTTTACCAAGATGCATTAATCTGAAACGCAAAATTCATTGCCCAATTATAAAGCTACAGATCGGCAAAAAGTGAAAATCAAACTCACTGCTCGATCAAGATAAAGACCAACAAAAGATGAAAATTGAATTCATCAAAGGTCGACAAACCGAGAATCAAACCCAATTTCTACAAAATCAACAAAGATGAAAAGCAACAAAAACAGATTAAATGCAAGAAGTTATCGAAAGTGACCCATAGGAAAGGACCTGACGAGGTCTTAAATAATATGGGTTGCTAAAAAATAACTTAAAAGATGGACCGACATGAAGAAGTCGGACCAGTCGACCATAACAACAAAGTTATAAAAAGTAAATCCCTAGAAAGAGGCCTGGCCAGCCCTAAAAAAGAGGATTACTAGAAATAACTTAGAAGGGATCGACATGACGAAGTCGTCCCAGCAAAAGCACAAGTTATAAAGTAATCCATAAAAGAGACCTGACAAAGGTCCAAATGAAATGGATTACTAAAAATAACTTAGAAGGGATCAACATGACGAAGTCGTCCCAGCAAAAGCACAAGTTATAAAGTAATCCATAAAAGAGACCTGACAAAGGTCCAAATGAAATGGATTACTAAAAATAACTTAGAAGGGATCGACATGACGAAGTCGTCCCAGCAAAAGCACAAGTTATAAAGTAATCCATAAAAGAGACCTGACAAAGGTCTAAATGAAATGGATTACTAAAAATAACTTAGAAGAGATCGACATGACAAAGTCGTCCCAACAAAATCACAAGTTATAAAGTAATCCATAAAAGAGACCTGAGAAAGGTCCAGATGAAATGGATTACTAGAAGTAACTCAGAAGAGACTAGCATGATGAAGTCGGCCCGACCAAGATACCAAAAGTTATAAAAAAAAAGGTAAATCCATAGAAGAGACCTAACAAAGGTCCAAACAAAATGGATTACTAGAAATAACTCCAAGCCGAAATGAAGAAGTCGGCTGACAGAAAGCATACAAAGTTGGACCCAGAAATCCACGACCTCAAAAGAACCAAGCTACAAGTATGAAAGTACGAAGGCAATCAAAAGAGGTCGGACAACAAGGCTCCAACACTCCCAAGAACCTAGAAGGTGTCAGATAGGTGCAGACAAGCATATCACAAAAAAAAACAAGGTTATAATAATAACAAGATTCAAGAGGCCACCTGAAGTCAACCCCAAAATCTAGAGAAACTACCATGTTTTTTCCAAAAATAAAGTTGCTAACAGAAAAGCAACTAAAAGTATCCAGCAGTCAGAAACCACAAATTACAAAATAAAGAGTTCAAAGCCCACAAGCCGGGCTATATACAAAACATCAGAAATAATTATTCCAAACACTTCCCAGAAGCAACATCCCGAGGTGAAGGAGGACGAGTCTGAAGAGGTACCACATCTACCGTCCCATCATCCCGGTTCAGGATCTGGACGTCAGGATCAGACTCGGGCTGACCGACTTCAGCTGCCGGAGTTGAGGAAGGCTGGGCAACAGAAACTTTGGCAAAAGGTACAGGAGGAGGGTCGACATCATCATCATCAGGGTCATCAGGGACAATCTTACCATCTTTTACAACGTTATCCAAGCTGAAAAGAGTAAGGTCAAGCTCGGGCGCAAGAACTCAAACTTGATCCTTCAAATTCTCATAAGCAGCATTTACACTGCCTACAAGATGACCCTGAAGCTCGGCATAGTCAGCTCGGGCAGACTCCAAATCCTCCCTAAGACCCATCATCTCCTTATAAGTTGTGATATAGCTGTCCTTATGCCTCAACGTCATATCCTCAGACAACTTCGCAAAAGCCGCCAAGGCAAGAGCCCGAGCCTTCTCACCCTGCAATTCTTTTTCCAGTTTGGTCACCTTCACCTCGAGCTCCTCCTTCGAACCCTTGATCCGGTCGAACTCCGACTTGGCTTCCTCCATAAAAGCCTTTGTTGCAGGAATAGGAAGATCCTGGGCCGTTCGGTATAGAGCCGCCTCTATATGTGCCATTCTGACAATGCTCCGAGTAATAAACTCCAAGTGATGAAGAAGAGAAACATCGTCAGTAGCAATGACACCATAGTGACCGATTTGCTGATCAACAAACCCGACAGCATCAAAGTCGGGAGCATCCAGATTGAAGGGCTCAACAGTTGATAAACTCATATTTTGTGATGTATTTTATGCTTAGTTTGAGTGATTTATTCAATCCTTCACCTACTTATTCATATTAATTGCATGGTTTTACTTTTCCTTCCTTATTATGTGATGTATGTGAAAAACATGTTTCTTATGCTTTAAAATTAATTATTTTAATTACCTTCATTTCCATTCGATGCCGTGATTAGTGTGTTGAGTAGTTTCAGATCTTCTAAGGCAAAATGACTTAAAGGATGAAAAAAGAAACATACAAAAATGGAAGGAAAGTGCAGAATGGAGTTTTGCAGAACTGGCACCCACGCGATCGCATGGATGACGCGATCGCGTGCCAAGAGCGAAAAAGCAGCGACGCGGCCCCATGATTGACGCGACCGCGCGACTTGAGCAAATCGCATACGACGCGGCCGCATGACTGACGCGACCGCGTGACAAGAAAAGTTCCGAATGACGCGACCGCGTGACCCACGCGGACGCGTGACAGAGGCCACGCACCAGAAATTGCAGAAGACGCTCCCAGCAAATTCTGAGGCCCTTTTTGGCACAAATCCAAGTCCAGAAGGCATAGACCAGAGGTTATGAAGTGAGGGAATGCATCCATTCAGAGAGAGCTCGCCAATTTAGTTATTTCTCATGTTTTAGATCTAGTTTTGAGAGAGGTTCTCTCCTCTCTCTTTTGTAGGATTTTAGGACTTTTCTTAGTTTTAGGAGTAACTCTCAATCCCAGGTTCTTTATTTTTATTTATTCTTCCAATTTAGTTTATGAACTCTTCATGTTAGATTATAATTTCCCTTATTAATGTTATTTGAGGTATTTCAATTCATGATTGCTTTCTTTAATTTATGTTATTGTTGCTTTACATCTGAAGGTATTTTTATTCCAGCAAATTTACTTTTTCTTCTTTTGGTCTTGGTTAAGAAAGCAGTAACTCAAGAGTTATCTTATCTCAACATAATTGATAACTGTTATCTTTGCTAATTGAACTAAGCTTCAATAATCCCAACCTTTTCTTAGGAAATAAATAGGATTCGAAGATCAAACTAATTAGTCCCTTGACTTTCCTTTACTTTAGTAAAAGTTAACCAAGTGGAATTAAGATTCAACTTTCATTGTTATTGATAGGGATAACTAAGTCTGGACTTTCAATTTCTCATACCTTGCCAAAAGTTTGCTTTGCAGTTATTTATTTATTTTAATTGCCATTTAATTTACCCGCCATTAAGTTACTTGTTCCTCATTCTTGAAACCCCAATTTACAATCTCCATAACCAATAATGAGAACATACTTCCCTGCAGTTCCTTGAGAAGATGACCCGAGGTTTAAATACTCGGTTATCAATTTTAAAAGGGGTTTGTTACTTGTGATAACCAAAACGTTTGTAAGAAAGGTTGATTGCTTGGTTTAGTAACTATACTTGCAACGAGTATTTACCATAAATTATAAACCATCAATCTTTCGCTCTTTCAAAATGGCGTCGTTGCCGGGGAACTGCTAACGTGTGCCTTATTATTGGTTATTGTAAATATTTTTCTTTTGCTTGTTTATTTATTTTTGTTTTTCCTTTTTATTTTTATTTGCTACCATGAATTCTCACCCCCCCTCGCTTTGAGTTTGGTTCTAATTTTCTTGAAGGAAATAGAAGTTACAGTAGGAATATGGGATCGCATCAAGGTCAGACCAATCAAGGATGGATGGAGACAAAAGGATCTAATCACCCATTTAGGCAACAACACCCTCCAAGATATCATGGACAAAGACCATTCTACAATGCATATCCAGCTGATAGATATGGTGGACAACCTTGTAACTACCGACAAGCCCCACCCCGCGCCTGTAGACCATCTTCTCAACATAACCCCGAACCACCACGCTCACAAGCTTCTCTTCACCATTCGCCACCACATGATCCCTATTTACCCCAGTTCCAATCCAGTCACTCCCAAGCACCACCATTTTCCTATGTATCATGTCCAAATCCATCACCCCGAGAATTAGAGGTCCGCCTCAAGGAAACAGTAAATAAGCTTCAAGCAACCATTCGACAACTGGAGCAAGCAGTAATTCAATTAGCTTCTAGACGCTCGAACATTCAAGGACTAACCACAGCCCCATGTGGACAATCTAATGAAGAGCGTAGCATGAAGGAGATATTAGAAACTCAAGTGGACAAGACAGAGCATGAATTCGTACTCGAACAAGTAGAAGAAGCTATCATTGTACAAGAAGAAGAGTTGGTTGAAGATCTAGGAAACGCAGAACCTCCATGGTAATCCAGAGCTGAGGAGAAATTCGTCAAGGACATTATAGTAAATGCTGAGGAGGATAGCACACAATCCCCAAGGCAAGTCGTTTATGAAGAATCAGACGGAATAATCCAAGAAGCAAATTCTCTCGATGATGATAGTCACAAGTCAAGTTCTCTTAGTAATGAACTTGCATCTGCAAGTGAGTTTTCTGAGATCGACGAATCTTCCCCAAATGAATACGAGGATGATGCAGAGGTAGATTTCTCTCAACCTCCAATCTATGACTCAAGTGATGAGGAAGACATAGAAGACTTTGACCAGGGTGATGATGCATTTGAAGATCCTTGCAAAGAAGTGGAGGAATTCACAGAAGATTACCCGGGAGTAGAACTTACAGAACCACTGGGAACACCTATCCCAAGGCCATTACCACCTAATACAAGCTTCAAGTGGGTACAATCCTTAACCTTTAACTTTACTTTTCCCTTTGAATATGGTTTGCTTGAAACAGATGGCCAGCTTAGAGCTCTCTGCGGCTTTAAGAGTAAGAGGGAAATGGCTCGCACTCAGAGCTGGTGCACAAGGTTCAATAAGGTTTCACGCTTCAACTCGAAGTGCACGGATTGGTATCATGTTCAATCGAATGGATCTCAGAAAATGTTTGGTCATCTTGGTGAGAATCTAATTTCCAAACCGCCCGAATGGAAAAGTATAGATCAAAACGAAGGCGGATTTAGAACCAAATTTTGGGATCCTGGAAAATATTCTGATATTCATCACCCCGGGAGCCTGAAATTCTGTTTGAAGCTGCTCAAAAGCTTCACATGCCTAGTTTGGGACCCCGGAGGCTATTGGTATTCCAAGCACTGGTGGAGATTTTTGGATGAATTTAAACACAAGCCACCATAACACGAAGCTCTTCAAATGTCCAACTTAAGGACTTTAACTAAAAGTGCTAGGTGGGAGACAACCCACCGTGGTATGATCTTTCTTTTGCAATTTTAATTTCATTTAGTCTTGTATGTTTTTGAGTTTTATTTTATTTTATTATTAAACCTGGAATCATGCATAGCATTCACATTAAGCATTGCATTCTGCATTCTGCACAAAAAAAAGGGGTGCGCGACGCGACCGCATGCCCCATGCGATCGCATCAAATGGTGAACTACACTTCCCACGCGACCGCGTCATCCACGCAGCCGCGTGACCTGGAGATCGGCGTAAAGATCCAACGTCCAGAAAGTTGGGCTGGAATCGTACAGCCATTGTGCGTCTAGCACAAAATGGCCCACGCGATCGCATGCCCCATGCGATCGCGTCATATGCACACAACCAATCCCACACGACCGCGTGAGCAACACGATCGCGTCGCATGGATTGCAAAAATTCCAAAAAGAGACAGAGAGTTGCGCTAGAACGACGCTGGATTCATGCGTTTAGCACAATTTTCAGCGACGCGATCGCATGCCCCATGCGATCGCATCATCCCTTCTTTTACCCCCTCCATGCGATCGCGCCATCTCCGACCACCGCCGTCCCCCGTCAACCACCCAGACCCCACCGCGCACCACCCCCTCCCCCATTCTTCTCTTCTTTCTTCTTTCTTCCCTTTCCCGCCCTCTCTGCCACTGCCCACCACCCACCGCCGCCGTCCGTACCCGCCGCGCCCCACCAGCACCACCAACCCCTTTCCCCTCCTCCATTCCCCTCTTACCCCATTAACCACCCCCTCTTCTCCCCTCCCTACCTCTGAACCACAACCCCACCGTAGCACCACCGCCAGCCGCCGCGCCGAACGCCACTTCCACCACCCCCCAGCCACCTCTCTACCCCAACCCCCTTCTTACGCCTACCAGGTTCCGCAACACGCAATCCCTTTTATCCGTTCGTAGTTTATTCTTATTTTTCCGTTTATGTTCATGTTAGGATAGTTAGATATGCATGTTGTAGTGGATTTTAGGTTGTTAGGTAGCCTAGGATGTGGTTAGTGGATTTAGGTCTGTTTATTTGCACTGTTCTTGTTTCTGTTTTATCAAATTTGCAATTCTGCTGTTGCTGTGTTCATGTTCATATGCTGTACTTTCCTGCATTTGCTGCTTTTTACATTGAACTTTCATGTTTATATTCCGTATATGTAATTGTAAGCTTTAATTTGGATTCATATAAACTGCTTGATTGCTGTTTATTTTCCGGGAAAGTCCTATTTTAGCTGGAATGCTGCCCAAATTTCTGTCAAATATTTCTGTTCATGTCTTGGTTTTGGCATTTTCAACTGTGCTTTCCTATAATTTCACCAAACCAATTCATGAATGCTTAGGCACGCATTCTTATTTTCTTTGATCTCCTGGTTCATAAATCGCAATTTTGATGTTTGATTCCTATTTTTGCTTTCTTTATCTCTATTTGAATCATCATCAAACTGTTTTACTTGTTTGAATATGAGTTACCTATAGCTTCTACCTGTGATTACTTGTTACTTGGACTATTTTCATTATGCCTCTTCCTTTAACCCATTTTTCACTAACTCACTAATTTTAACTCTAACCAACCTAACCTTTTCAAAATTTCTTTTTTTTTTGTTTTTCTTTCACTTTCTTTTAACATTCTAACTGAGGTATGATGTTAATTTTTCTATTTAACTTGCATTCAATTACATTTTGGATTGTGATTTCTTCTTTTCAGACTTTTCACTCCTATACAAATCCTAAATGCACATTTTACTTAACTCATATTCATTATCCTATTGCTCCTTTGCCACTTTGTGTTTTCTTTGATTATTTGCCTATTTGCCTTCCTATTTTTATTATATCCTGATTTTCTATTTTTCAGGATGTCAGATTCCCAAAGAAAGGGAAAAGGCAAGGCCACTTATGGCAAAAGGAAAAGAGGAGAAGCCTCCGTGTCTATCATCGACCTCATGCATGATGCCTCCTCGCGGGAGAAAGCCTTTACCCCGCAGGAGAAGGCCGACCAACTACTTCCCGCCAATGACTCAGTAAAGTTTGCAAACCGATACTGTGAGCTGAAGTATCCGGTGTTTGCAAACTCCAGGAACCTATACCTGGAACGGACTTTGAAGATCCCAGAAGAACTCCAGCAATACACCTCTGATCAGATCAAACAAAGAGGCTGGTTCTTTCTGGAGAGACCTCTGACTGAGGTTAATGCATCCTGGGTTAGAGAATTCTACTGCAACTACTTCAAAACTTCCCTAGATGCAGTGAACCTCAGAGGGAAGCAGATTCTGGTTACTGAGGAGGCAATAGAAGAGATTCTGAAACTTCTGCCTAAGACTGATCAGACAGATGGCTATCAGAAAGTTGAGGAGGATATGCGCTTCATGAAGTTTGACTGGGATGCAGTCAAGGCCCGGATTGCCCTTGACCCGTCAGTTCCTTGGATCATGGGTCAAAACAGCACCATGCCGAAAGGGATCAAGCGGATTTACCTGAACGATGAGGCTCGGCTATGGCATCAGATATTCAGCAACTACATTATGCCGAGTACTCACGAGACTGAGATACCAGCCGCTATGATCACCCTCCTTTGGTGTGTGATGGAGGGTAAGGACCTGTACCTGCCACGCTTTATCCGGCACTATATGACCAGGGTCCACGTCCGAGGCACTCTCCCTTTTCCCTATCTGGTTACACAGCTGGGCCGTCGAGCTGACGTGCCATGGGAGGATGCTGATGAGTGGCCACCTGCTGCAGAGTGCAAGAAGCTTATCCCGCACAGCAGGAACTTCCTGGCCTTGGGCCACAGACATCCATTCCTGACTGCCACTGCTGATGATACAGCTACACCATCTGTCGGTCCCTCTTCCTCCACTACTGCACCACCTACCCCTGCCACCACCACTGCACCTCCACCTGCCACAGAGCCTGTCTATCATCTGGTGCACCGCTTGTTTCGACGACTTGACCAGATGGAGCGTCGCAACAAGCGACGCTATGAGCACTTGAAGCTGATGATACGATCCGGCGACATCCCCTCCAAGCCTGACACACCATCCGAGGCATCTGAGGAGGACGCGGATGCGCCCGAGGCAGAGACCCATCCCCATGGAGAGGCAGAGCAAGCAGACACCCAGCAGGCAGCACCCCAGCAGATCCAGGTTGCAGATCCTGAGATCCCCATTCAGACAGCCCTTCCTCTCCAGCAGCCGCACATTCAGCCAGCCACCACAGAAACCCCAGCTACCATCCCTTCCAGTGATGACACCCCTTCACACCCGGCTGAGTGAGCATTGGGGACGATGCTACATTTTAAGTGTGGGGAGGTCGCCATCTCTGGCGTATTATTTTGGTGAACCACTACAGACTCTTTTTCTTTTATTTTGGATATTTTTCTGTATTTTTCTCTTTATTTTTATTTTTTTTATTTTCTGAGTACTTATACATTGCTACTTTCATGTATTTTTACTCTATTTCTGCATTTTGCATTTTTGGTTCATATTTTAGCCACTTAGTTTAGTTGCAATTTTAACTTATTAGTTATAGAAATTGTGGATTAATTAGTATAGTTTACCCTTTTTAGCATAAGATAGCTTAGTTTAAATTGGAAAATATAAAAAGGAAAGTAAACTAGAGACTTTAACAGAATCAAAACAACCCACACCTTGTATATATAGCATTACATGTTAGTTAACAATACTTCATCAAGGAGAAACACTAGAACTTTAAAGCCATTTAATATAAATTTTACATTGATAATAATGAGAATTTTTAACTAAACCTGCATGACATACATAAGTGATAAATGATTTTTGAGCTAGAGAACACATAGCCTGTGAGTTTTGAGCTTAATTGTATGGTTACATTCAAACCATAATTTTTTATTCCTGTGTGTTCCGCCCTTCTTTTATATTCTGGTATTCTTTACTTTGTTTTAATCTATATGTCCGATTATAGAATATAGAATATAGAATGTAGATATATACCAAGAGAGTGATTGAGGCCATTATTTGATTTTAGCTCACTTATCCCAAAATAGCCTACCTTTTACATCACCCTTGTTAACCCCCTTGAACCTTTAAATCCCTTTTATTCTATTAGCCACACTACTAGCCTTAAGCAGAAAAATAAAATAAAATCCCAAGTTGAATCCTTGGTTAGCTTAAGATAGAAAATTATGAATAGTTTAAAATGTGGGAAACCTATCGGGAACATGGATGATAAAAACAAAAGGTAGAAAAGTTGAAAGGAATAAAATAACTCAAATTAAGAAATTTTGGGAAGCATGCTCATGAGAAATCAAAATGATTAAATTACCATGTGCATTAAAAAAAAGAACTTATTTTTCAGTATTGAATAAAGGGGATACAAAAGAATTCCCCAAACGCAAAATAAAAGCAATGCACATGGGATAAAAATAAAAAAAATTGAAACATGAGCATGTAGCATCAAGTGGGAAAATATGGGAAAATAGGTAAAGAAGTTTTGTTTTACTAAGTATGTATGTTAGGTGAGATCTTAGTCTAATTAAGGATTCACTTATTAGCTCACTTAGCCTTATACATATATCCTTACCTTTACCATTGGCCCTATTACAACCTTAATTAAAGAACTCATGATTTTTTGTATGACTGTATTCTATAATTGTTGATTGGTTAGATGAAGAACAAGGTTATAGAAAGGAAGAATAAAAAGAGGAATAGAGTGATTAACCCAATAAACACTGAGTGACTAGAGAGTAAACACAAATCCAGTGAGGGTTCAATAGCTCATTAACATTTATCTCTGTTTGAATTATCTAATTGTCTTGCGAGTTCATAAAATGCTTTTTCTCCCATCTCAATTGTAAAAGTGCTTATTGATTATCTAAGGCTTGGCTATATATACATATATGACTCCTTGAAAATGTGAATTAATTTAACTACCTGTAAGCTTTATATATGAGTGAATAAATTAGAATTGCATGATGCATTCAGGTAGTTGCATTTTGATTAGATTGCATTGCATGACATTCCATCACTTTAACCTTACTTATTACCTTGGATTTAGCATGAGGACATGCTATTGTTTAAGTGTGGGGAGGTTGATAAACCCATATTTTGTGATGTATTTTGTGCTTAGTTTGAGTGATTTATTCAATTCTTTACCTACTTATTCATATTAATTGCATGGTTTTACTTTTCCTTCCTTATTATATGATGTATGTGAAAAACATGTTTCCTATGCTTTAAAATTAATTATTTTAATTACCTTTATTTCCATTCGATGCCGTGATTAGTGTGTTGAGTAGTTTCAGATCTTCTAAGGCAGAATGACTTAAAGGATGAAAAAGGAAACATACAAAAATGGAAGGAAAGTGCAGAACGGAGTTTTGCAGAACTGGCACCCACGCGATCGCATGGATGACGCGATCGCGTGCCAAGAGCGAAGAAGCAGCGACGCGGCCGCATGACTGATGTGACCGCATGACAAGAAAAGCTCCGAATGACGCGACCGCGTGACCCACGCGGACGCGTGACAGAGGCCACGCACCAGAAATTGTAGAAGACGCTCCCAGCGAATTCTGAGGCCCTTTTTGGCCCAAATCCAAGTCCAGAAGGCATAGACCAGAGGTTATGAAGTGAGGGAATGCATCCATTCAGAGAGAGCTCGCCAATTTAGTTATTTCCCATGTTTTAGATCTAGTTTTGAGAGAGGTTCTCTCCTCTCTCTTTCGTAGGATTTAGGACTTCTCTTAGTTTTAGGAGTAACTCTCAATCCCAGGTTCTTTATTTTTATTTATTCTTCCAATTTAGTTTATGAACTCTTCATGTTAGATTATAATTTCCCTTATTAATGTTATTTGAGGTATTTCAATTCATGATTACTTTCTTTAATTTATGTTATTATTGCTTTACATCTGAAGGCATTTTTATTCCAGCAAATTTACTTTTTCTTCTTTTGGTCTTGGTTAAGAAAGCAGTAACTCAGGAGTTATCTTATCTCAACATAATTGATAACTGTTATCTTTGCTAATTGAACTGAGCTTCAATAATCCCAACCTTTTCTTAGGAAATAAATAGGATTCGAAGATCAAACTAATCAGTCCCTTGACTTTCCTTTACTTTAGTAAAAGTTAACCAAGTGGAATTAAGATTCAACTTTCATTGTTATTGATAGGGATAACTAAGTCTAGACTTCTAATTTCTCATACCTTGCCAAAAGTTTGCTTTGCAGTTATTTATTTATTTTAATTGCCATTTAATTTACCCGCCATTAAGTTACTTGTTCCTCATTCTTGAAACCCCAATTTACAATCTCCATAACCAATAATGAGAACATACTTCCCTACAGTTCCTTGAGAAGACGACCCGAGGTTTAAATACTCGGTTATCAATTTTAAAAGGGGTTTATTACTTGTGACAACCAAAACATTTGTAAGAAAGGTTGATTGCTTAGTTTAGTAACTATACTTGCAATGAGTATTTACCATAACTTCTAAACCATCAATCTTCCGCTCTTTCAACAGTCATCTATCTTTTTGGAGGAAGAGCAGCAGTAGGAAAAGAGGTAGCAGTAGAAGTCTGGGGAGGATCGATCACATAAACCCGAGGGGTAGGAATCATCCTCCTCGGTCCAGGAGAGCTTGGTACTGGCTGTTTTGGCAGAACATGAGAGGATCCTTCCCCAGCCGCTTTGGCCGAGATGTTCTGAGCAGCTGTAGCCTTCCTCGCCTTTTTAAAGGCTTTCATGGAATCATTATTGCTGGCCATCTCTGGAAAAATAAAATCAACCAAAGAAGCAAGTTAAAAACTGGAAATAAAGGAAGCAAAGCATTTCAGAGCAAATATACGTCGATCAATACCCAACGCAGTTCGGACAAAGGAAGGATCCCCCAAATATCTTTCAAAACATTTACAAAAGCCTACTCGACCTCGTCAAGCATCTCCCATGTGTATCGAGATACCACCACATTCTTTTGCCAACACAAGGGGAAGGCAGGTTCATTATTCGCTTCTAAGAAAAATGGTCGAGCTCCTTCAACAGCTCGGACCTTAAAAAAGTAATTCTTAAAGTCCCTAAAAGACTCATCATACATAGCAAAAACTTTATGTCCCTGGGCAGATCTAAAGGAAATCCAAGAGGCTTTCTTTTTCGAGGAGATCCCGGGCTTAGTTAAAACAAAAAGGTAAATAAAAAGAGTCTGAGAAGGTGTGACGTTCAACTCTTGGCAAAGCAGCTGGAAGATCTTGATAAAACCCCAGGAGTTCGGATGGAGCTGGGACAGAGCTACGTTACACGACCACAACAAGTCGGTCTCAAAGAAAGTGAAAGGAAAAGTAATATTCAGCTGGCTGAAAAAATAGTCATAAGCATAAAAGAAGGGACGTTCCCCCCGGATCAGAGCAGGAAAGCAAATCCTTTCATCAGAATCAGGCGCTACCAACTCATAGTTCCTTTCTTGATCTCTATTCTTACAGAGTCGGTGATGTTTCCTAAGCTCCACACAAAACTCAGCATTCACCACGGAAACACACATTAACACAAGGGAGTCCAACGAGTCGGACATCCCCTCAGGAACCTTAGAAGACGTCTCAACAATATTTTTGTGAGAAGACATTGCCAACTAGTCCTACAACAAGAAAAATAAAATGGATTACTAACCAAAACAGCTTGGGTGAAATCAAAATAGCTCAGACAAAACATGACTCAGAGCAGTATAAATAGTAAAAGGAAGACCCCAAGACACACATCAAGGTCCAGGGGCATCCTTTGGAGGCAGCGACACAGAGTAAAGACTCAGAAAAGATTACAAAGGCTAAACATCCCAGCAAAGACTCTAAGCAAATGCTCTAAGGAAGAAAGACGCAAATCAAAGTAAGTTAACAGAAAACCATCGTCTTCTACAAACCCATTAGCAAAGAAAATTATCAACAGGACAAAAATCAAGAGGCAATCTTCTCAGAAGTAAACAAGCACAGTTTATAAAACTCAGAAAACATCAAAAAACAATCAAAAGCAGCAATAAGCAACATGCAAAACCCTAAAAAGCTTCAACCATCAGGAAAGGCGAAAAGGCTCATGCAAAAAGACGAAAGAAAATCCCAGAACACACATTACAACAACAATAAGACACAGCAATAGCAGAAAAATCCAAACTTTCTCCAAGAACAGGCGAATATAAAGAAAACCAACTAAAAAGGAAGAAAAAGTACTAACATGTAAAGAGGAAGAAGAGATGAACGTGAGGAAAAGGTTCAGAGGAAACGGCGGTAACGAAGCACCCTTGCGTCGAAGCTAACAGAAGAAGCACCTCAAAGCAAAAACGACGGAATGCAATGGGATGAGAGAAACAAAAAGCAAAAGCGGAAGCGAAAGGTTCGAAAGCAAAAGAAAGCGAAAGGTTCAGAAGCAAAAGAAACTGAGAAAACTAAATTCAAAATGAAGAAAAGGGGGAAAAACAGCAAAGGAAAGAATTAATGGGTTATTAAACCCTCACACGTTCCTAAGGCAGAGAGACGCGCATTTCAAAAGAACAAAGGAACGCCTGTTTCAAAGAAATTAAAAGAAAGAAAATGTTCCGCATTCAAATGGAAACTCTACAAAGAAGAAGTTGACAAATGCTCGAGTTCGGCTTCACCAGAGAAGGATCGAAGTCCTAAAACTAAGGACTCGACCTCAAAAGGAAGACCACACTCGAGCAGGGGCACTATTCATACCTTGGGTCGAACTGTCCGACCCAGGATGTTTAAACGACAAGTCAACCGACCTCTTCTCAAAGAGCTCGGCCAAATCACCAGGAAAGCCCAAAAAGGGCCCAAACAGAGGAACACGACCCAAATCCAAAGGCAGTCTAAGCCTATAGAGATAAGGGCGGTTCCCTTGAAAGATAAGATGACTTCAAAGATAAGATAAGATAAGATAACTATCTTATCTCCAGAAAGGTCACTCCACACTACTATAAATACACTGGAGCACCCAGGTATAACTCATACTCTGATTCTACAAAAAAAACCTGCTTAATACCCTTGCTAACTTAAGCATCGGAGTCCCTTGCAGGTACCACCACCCTCCGGTGACAAAGGATCAGCAGCACCCTCAATCCTACAAGTCGGACACATCAGCGCCGACCAGCACAGAAGATCTCGTCCGAGATCGACCTATAGTTTCAAGCAACCCTCGGAACACCTACCTTTTATCTTCCATTGTTAACCAACTTTGAGCCTACGCTAAACCCATTTGTTCTTAATTTTAGCACATTGCAAGCCTAAAGTGACAAACAATAAATGTTCCTTGTTTGGATCTTTGATTAGCTTAGGCTAGTGAAAGTATTTATCATTTGATTTTGGGAGAGTTGGGAACATTGGGTAGAGGTAAAAGTGTATTTTGTGGTTTTGTTGAAAATCATGAGAATTGGGTACATACTCATGCATTGAATGCTAAACCATATGCATTGATCTTCTTATATATATTTTTGTTTGAAAAGAAAAAAAATTATGAGAAAAAAACAAAAAGGAAAAGATATATATATAGAAAAAGAAAGAAAAAGAAAAACAATAAAAAGAGGACAAAATGCCCCAAAGTGAAGTTCAATAAAAACCAATGCATATGTGTGGTGATCAAAAGAGAATGCATGAATGTGTGAAAAAGTGAAGAATGGGTAGTTAGGTTTGTTTAGAATAGTATAGGTTGTCATAGGTTAGGTGGAAAGTTTAGGTTAATCAAAGATTCAAATTCTAGTCCACTAGACCATATGCATCCTTGCCTTGACCTAGCCTCATTACAACCTATGGAAAAGACCTCATGATATTTGTATGCATGAATGAAATAATTGTTGATTGTTAGATGAAAGACAAATCTTGGAAAACATGATTATGGGACAATTGAGTGAATCAACCCCATACACTTGAGTGACTAGAGCGGATACACATCCGGTGAGGGTTCGATTGCTCATTTACATGTTTCCACCCATGATCATCTTTTCTTGCAAGTTTGTAAAATCTTTCAATGATTCAATTCAATTGTGAGTTTACTTTGATTGCTATTGCTTTAGCCCTTGTACTTGTACATGTATTCTTGGAAATTGATTTGTTTTGACCAAGTAGATGCATTCATGTAGATAGATTGCATATAGATAGGTTGCATGTAGTTAGTTTGCATTGAATAAATGTTGATGCCCTTTGCTTTTTTTTTTATTTTAGCATAAGGACATGCTTAGTTTAAGTGTGGGGAGGTTTGATAAACCCCAATTTTGTGGTTTATCTTGTGCTTATTTTGGGAGATTTTATCACCTTTTCTCACATTTATTCAATGAAATAGCATGGTTTTGTAATTCTCCCTTAAATTGTGCTTAAGTGTAAAAACATGCTTTTTAGGCCCTTAAATTGGTGATTTTAATTCACTTTAATTCCATTCGATGCCTTGATATTTTTGTTGAGTGATTTCAAGTTCATAAGGCAAGTATTGGATGGAAGAAGTGAAGAGAAAAGCATGCAAAGTGGAGAAATCATGAAGAAATGAGCTTTCGGAGAATTGAGGGCCACGCGCACGCGTCAAGAATTTCAAGCCACACGCACGCGTCACTCAAGCGTACGAGTGAGTAGAGGTTTTTGCCATCGACGCGCACGCATCGCCCACGCGTACGCGTGACGCTCGGCATGTGACCCACTTAAAGTGAAATCGCTGGGGGCGATTTCTGAGCTGCCCAGGCCCAAATCTAACTCGTTTCTGAGGGTATTTCATGCAGAATTCAAGCTTGAGCAAAAGGAGAGCACTTAGTTAGTCATGACGAGCCTTTACTTAGTTTTCTAGAGAAAGAAGCTCCCTCTTCTCTCTAGAATTAGGTTAGGGTTAGGTTAATTTCTCTTAGATCTAGGTCCAATTACTTGATTTCATCTTGTTTTCTTTATGAATTCTTGCTTCTACACTTTCATTCTCTTAGTTTGTGATGTTAATTTTACTTTTTTGTCTCTTTTATGTTCATGAATGCTCATATTGGATTTGGATCTCTTTAATGCAATTTCATATTTGATGCTCTTTTATTGATGATTTGAGTTGTTAATTTACTTTTCTTGCAATTGGTAGTTGGTAGATTTTACTATTTCTTGCAATTTATTATGCTTTCCTTTTATGCCTTCCAAGTGTTTGACAAAATTCTTGGTTGGATGTTAGAGTAGATTTTGAGCATTCTTGGCTTGGAAAGAGTAATTAGGTGATCTTGAGTCATGAATACCCAACTCATGTTAGTGATCTAGAGTTGTTAGCTAGTATTATTTCCATTAACTCTAATCTCTTGCTAATTCCCTTAGTGAGTTGATTAGGACATTTGGATTGAGATTAGTTAGTCTTTTTAGACTTTCTTCGAGAGTGAGGATAACATGATACCTTCCTCCATCGTCGGAGATGACGTAATAAGATAAATTCTTGTTTATTATTGTAACGTGATTGACTAGTCTTGTTTGACATTCTCCCTATGTGAAGATAACATGATACCTTCTTCCATTTGTTGGAGTTAACTAAATAGGATGAATTAATCATTGTATGACCAGGATAGAAAGCCTATGTTCTTGATCCTTACCATGAATGTCTCTCTTTATTAATTGCTTCTTTAAATTGCTTACTTGAATTATTTTTCTTGCCATCTACTTTCTTGTCCATTTATTTTCTTGCCCTTTATCAATCAAACCCCTTGCATCTTTATAGCCAATAATTAAACGCTTCACTACAATTCCTTGTGAGACGACCCGAGGTTTAAATACTTCGGTTAATTCATATTGGGGTTTGTACTTGTGACAACACCATACTTTTGCATGTGAGGATTCTTTATTGGTTTAGAACTATACTTGCAACGAGATTTCAATTGAGAAATTCTATATCAACTTAAAGGTTCTCGCATCAGGCATCTTCTTCCTGTTGTGGTACTTGAGCTTGGACAGTTGAAACTTGGCCAGTCTCCATCCTCTTTGTTAGGGCAACTAGTTGTGCTGTAATCATCTTGTTTTGTGCTAACAAGGCATCCATAGAATTTAGCTCCAGCACTCCTCTCTTTTGAGTCCTTTCTGAAGCATAGAAGTATTCATTTTCAGCTACAGTCTCTATAACATCTATGGCTTCTTCAACGGTTTTCTTCTTGTTGAGTGAACCCCCTGAAGAGTGGTCCACAGCTTTCTTTGCCTCATATGATAGCCCTTCATAGAAGATGTGAAGTTGAACCCATTCATTGAACATATCCGGAGGGCACTTCCTTGTCAAGTCTTTGAACCTCTCCTAGGCCTCATAAAGTGTTTCACCATCTTATTGTTTGAAGGTTTGCACCTCAGCTCTAAGTCTATTAACTCTCTGTGGAGGGTAGAATCTTGCTAGAAATTTGTTTACAACCTCATCCCAAGTTGTTAGGCTCTCCTTGGGAAATTCTTCAAACCACTTTGATGCCTTATCTCTGAGTGAAAAAGGGAACAAAAGTAGCTTGTAGGTGTCAGGGTGTACACCATTAGACTTTACAGTGTCATAAATCCTCAAGAATGTAGTGAGATGTTGGTTTGGGTCCTCTTGGGCTCCCGCTCCATATGAACAATTATTCTGAACAAGTGTGATGAGTTGAGGTTTCAACTCAAAGTTGTTAGCATGGATTGTTGGTTTGAGAATGCTGCTACCACAGATTCCTGGATTTCGGTTGATGTAAGAGCCTAAAACTCTCCTTTCTTGCCCAATATGATGGTCAGCATCTACTCCAACGTGGATTTGCACTTCTTCTTCCATAGTAGCTTCTAGATCTTCCTCTACTACTTCCTCTCCAACTATGCCTTTGCCTCTTGCTTTCCTCCTTAATCTAAGGAAGGTCCTCTTAGGTTCACTATCGAAGGAGGATGAAGTTTCTCCCCTTCTACCTGTCATACATTCAACAAACAGCAGGCAGAGGATAAGTGAAGGAATCACTCTTGTTAAGAGCTTGGTTGATGCAATTAATCAAACAGTTAGAAGAATGGAAATATGGATAAGGAATAACTGATATCCAAAGTAAAATTAAAATAAAATAGAACAGAAGAAAGTTAAAGGACTAGAAAAGAAATAACAAAGTAATTAAAATGCTTAATCTAGCTCTCCGATCAATTTAATCATTGTCAAATTCAAACCAATTCCTGGCAACGGCACCATAAAACTTGATGAGTCAAATTCACACCCCATATAAAAATGATGAATCCGTTCTTTTGGCAAGCACACCAAAATTTATCGTCAAGTAATAACCCACAGTGGAGTGGGATCGTATCCACAGAGATTGGTAGATTTGAGCAACTTTAATTAATTGGTGAATTAGTTAAGCTAAGAAAAATAAATTGTGATTGCAGAATTGTAAATGGGCAGAAACATAAATGGCTCAAAAGTAAGGAGAAGCAGTAAAGTGCAGAAAAGGATATGACAATAATGTAAAGTCCAGAAACATAAATGACTCAAAAGTAAATGGGAATGGGGATTTGCATAATATAAAGAAAGCTATAAAGAATGTGGAAGATAAGAATAGGGAGAATTCATTGAGATCAGGAGATGTTGCTCTCTTTGGATTAAATCCAGTTCATATCATCTTCAATCATGCAACTCATTGACCTCTTGGCAATCATGATTGATTGAGTCCCAATCCCTTGGTGACTCAATCTCTCAAATCTTGATCAATAGCTAATTCCTTGGTCTAATTGCTCATGAAGAAAGATATGCTTGGTCCCTGATTATACCACACATCATCATAGGTCCAAGTAAAGGGAGGATTATATGTCACCATATCCAAACACCAAAACACAGATCCTACTCAAGTGTGAGAAGGGATTTCTAACATGGTTTCATGTTTCCTTTTCCAAGGTTCCCATGAAACCCATTTTGCATTCAACCTCTTTTCCAAGATGATTGAATACTAACATTAAAACGAAATTTCTTCTAGCAAATCAAAGAGAAGATGAAGAGAAGAAGAAATCAACTATCATTAATCCATCAAGTACAACAGAGCTCCCTCTCTCAATGAGAGGGAATTTAGCTACTCATAGCTCAGAGAAAAGTACAGAAGATGGAAGAAATGATAAAGTAAATCTAACTACAACTCTACTCAACAATCCAAATCCTAACTGCTTAACCCCTTTCTCAGTATTTTCAGGGGCTATTTATACTACTACTAACACTAGAATAAAGAAAATATAAAAGAGAAAATAAAAATACAATTTGGAGGGAAAAGAAACATAATAAACGTGACCTTCCAGGCTGGCGTTTGGCTAGCATTCAAGTGGCGTGCCACGCCTAGCCTTTAATTTGGCTTGGCACGCCACGCCAAGTGATGCACGAAATTGTGATCATCAATGGCGCCAACAGCATGGTACGCACAATTGTAATCTCAACTCTTTGTCATAACTCCGCACAACTAACCAGCAAGTGCACTGAGTCGTCCAAGTAATAAACCTTACGTGAGTAAGGGTCGATCCCACGGAGATTGTCGGCTTGAAGCAAGCTATGGTCATCTTGTAAATCTCAGTTAGGAGGATTCAAATGGTTATGGAGAATTGATAATTAAAAGATGAATAAAACATAAAATAGGATAGAGATACTTATGTAATTCATTGGTGAAAATTTCAGATAAGCGTATGAAGATGCTTTGTTCCTCCTGAACTTCTGCTTTCCTATTGCCTTCATCCAATCATTCATACTCCTTTTCATGGCAAGCTTTATGTTGGACATCACCGTTGTCAATGGCTACTTCCGGACCTCTCAGTGAAAATGGTCAAAATGCGCTGTCACCGCACGGCTAATCATCTGTCGGTTCTCGATCATGTTGGAATAGGATCCATTGATCCTTTTGCGTCTGTCACTACGCCCAACACTCTCGAGTTTGAAGTTCGTCACAGTCATCCCTTCCCAGATCCTACTCGGAATACCACAGACAAGGTTTAGACTTTCCGGATCTCAAGAATGGCCGCCAATAATTCTAGCTTATACCACGAAAACTCCGATCTTTCGGAATGGAAGCTAAGAGATACACGCTCGATCTAAGGTAGAACGGAAGTGGTTGTCAGGCACGCGTTTATAGGTGAGAATGATGATGAGTGTCATGGATCATCATATTCATCATGTTGAAGTGCAAACAAATATCTTGGAAGAAGAATAAGCTTGAATTGAATAGAAAAACAATAGTACTTTGCATTAATTCATGAGGAACAGCAGAGCTCCACACCTTAATCTATGGGGTGTAGAAACTCCACCGTTGAAAATACATAAGAACAAAAGGGTCTAGGCATGGCCGAATGGCCAGCCTCCAAATGTGAACATACAAGTTCGAAAGATAAGATGCTCCAAATACAATAGCAAACGGTCCTATTTATAGAAAACTAGTAGCCTAGGGTTTACAGAAATAGGTAATTAATGCAGAAATCTTCTTCCGGGCTCACTTGGTGTGTGCTTGGGCTGAGCATTAAAGCTTTCACATGTAGAGACTTTTCTTGGAGTTAAACGCCAGCTTTTGTGCCAGTTTGGGCGTTTAACTCCAGCTTTTATGCCAGTTCTGGCGTTTTGACGCCAGAATTTTTATGCTGACTTGGAATGCCGGTTTGGGCCATCAAGTCTTGGGCAAAGTATGAACTATTATATATTGCTGGAAAGCCCAGGATGTCTACTTTCGAACGCAATTGAGAGCGCGCCAATTGGGCTTCTATAGCTCCAGAAAATCCACTTTGAGTGCAGAGAGGTCAGAATCCAACAGCATCTGCAGTCCTTTTTCAGTCTCTGAATCAGATTTTTGCTCAGGTCCCTCAATTTCAGCCAGAAAATACCTGAAATCACAGAAAAACACACAAACTCATAGTAAAGTCTAGAAATATGATTTTTATTTAAAAATTAATAAAAATGTAATAAAAACTAACTAAAATATACTAAAAACATACTAAAAATAATGCCAAAAAGCGTATAAATTATCCGCTCATCACAACACCAAACTTAAATTGTTGCTTATCCCCAAGCAACTGAAAATCAAATAGCATAAAAAGAATATAGTATACAATGAATTCCAAAAATATCTATGAAGATCAGTCTTAATTAGATGAGCAGGGCTATTAGCTTTTTGCTTCTGAACAGTTTTGGCATCTCACTTTATCCTTTGAAGTTCAGAATGATTGGCTTCTATAGGAACTCAGAATTCAGATAGTGTTATTGATTCTCCTAGTTCAGTATGTTGATTCTTGAACATAGTTACTTTATGAGTCTTGGTCGTGACCCTAAGCATTTTGTTTTCCAGTATTACCACCGGATACATAAATGCCACAGACACATAACTGTGTGAACCTTTTCAGATTATGACTCAGATTTGCTAGAGTCCCCAATTAGAGGTGTCTAGAGCTCTTAAGCACACTCTTTTTGCTTTGGACCACGACTTTAACTGCTCAGTCTCAAGCTTTTCACTTGACACCTTCACGCCACAAGCACATGGTTAGGGACAGCTTGGTTTAGCCGCTTAGGCCAGGATTTTATTCCTGTGGGCCCTCCTATCCACTGATGCTCAAAGCCTTGGATCCTTTTTATTTTACCCTTGCCTTTTCGTTTAAAGGGCTATTGGCTTTTTCTGCTTGCTTTTTCTTTCTCTTTTTTTTCTTTTTTCGCAATTATTTTTTTCTTCGCAAGCTTTTCACTGCTTTTTCTTGTTTCAAGAATTATTTTTATGATTTTTTAGATTATCAAATAACATTTCTCCTTTTCCATCATTCTTTCAAGAGCCAACAATTTTAACATTCATGAACAATAAATTCAAAAATATGCATTGTTCAAGCATTCATTCAGAAAAACAAAAAAGTATTGCCACCACATCAAAATAATCAATCTGTTTTAAAATTCGAAATTCATGTACTTCTTTTTCTTTTGCAATTAAAAACACTTTTTATTTAAGAAAGGTGATGGATTTATAGGACATTCATAGCTTTAAGGCATAGACACTAAGACACTAATGATCATGTAGTAAAGACACAAACATAGATGGAACATAAAGCATAGGAAACAAAAAACAGAAAAATAAAGAACAAGGAAATTAAAGAACGGGTCCACCTTAGTGATGGTGGCTTGTTCTTCCTCTTGAAGATCTTATGAAGTGTTTGAGCTCCTCAATGTCTCTTCCTTGCCTTTGTTGCTCCTCCCTCATCACTCTTTGGTCTTCTCTAATTTCATGGAGGAGGATAGAATGCTCTTGGTGCTCCACCCTTAGTTGTACCATATTAAAACTCAATTCTCCTAGGGAGGTGTTAATTTGCTCCCAATAATTTTGTGGAGGAAAGTGCATCCCTTGAGGCATCTCAGGGATTTTATGATGAGAAATTTTCTCATGCTCTTGCCCATGAGTGGGATCTCTTGTTTGCTCCATCCTTTTCTTAGTGATGGGCTTGTCCTCATCAATGAAGATGTCTTCCTCTATGTCAATTCCAGCTGAATTACAAAGGTGACAACTGAGGTGAGGGAAGGCTAACCTTGCCAAAGTAGAGGACTTGTCCGCCACCTTGTAGAGTTCTAGGGATATGACCTCATGAACTTCTACTTCCTCTCCAATCATGATGCTATGGATCATGATAGCCCGGTCTATTTAGTAACTTCAGACCAGTTGCTAGTAGGAATGATTAAGCGTTGGATGAACTCCAACCATCCCTTAGCCACGGGCTTGAGATTATGCCTTCTTAGTTGAACCGGCTTCCCTCTTGAATCTCTCTTCTATTGAGCGCCCTCTTCACAAATGTCTATGGGGACTTGGTCCAACCTTTGATCAAAGTTGACCCTTCTAGTGTAGGGGCATGCATCTCCTTGCATCATGGGCAAGTTGAATGCCAACCTTACATTTTTTGGACTGAAATCTAAGCATTTCTCCCGAACCACTGTAAGCTAATTCTTAGGGTCCGGGTTCACACTTTGATCATGGTTCTTGGTGATCCATGCATTGGCATAGAACTCTTGAACCATTAAGATCCTGACTTGTTGAATGGGGTTGGTGAGAATTTCCCAACCTCTTTTTCGAATCTCATGTTGGATCTCTGGATATTCACCCTTTTTGAGCTTGAAAGGGACCTCGGGGATCACCTTCTTCTTGGCCACAACTTCATAGAAGTGGTCTTGATGCACCCTTGAGATGAATCTCTCCATCTCCCATGACTCAGAGGTTGAAGCTTTTGCCTTCTCTTTCCTCTTTCTAGAGGTTTCTCCGGCCTTAGGTGCAATAAATGGTTATGGAAAAGCAAAAAGCTTTAGCTTTTACCACACCAAACTTAGAAGGTTTGCTCGTCCTCGAGTAAAAGAAGAAAGAAAAAAGTAGAAGAAGAAAATGGAGGAGATGGAGGGGGTTTTGTGGTTCGGCCAAGGGGGAGAAGTAGTGTGTATGATGTGTGAGAATGAATGAGTGAAGATGGGTTTATATAAGAGTGGAGAGAGGGGTAGGGTTCAGCCATATATGGGTGGGTTTGGAAGGGAAAATGGTTTGAATTTGAATGGTGAGGTAGGTGGGGTTTTATGATGGATGGTTGTGGATTGGTGAAGAGATTTTGGAGAAGAGGGTAGGATTTGATAGGAGAGGGGGTTTTTGGGGAAGAGGTATTGAGGTGATTGGTGAAGGGTATTTGGGGGAGAGTGTTATGGAAGGGTGTGAAGAAGAGAGAGAGAGATGAGGTAGGTGGGGATCCTGTGGGGTCCACAGATCCTGAGGTGTCAAGGATTTCACATCCCTGCACCATGTTGGTGTGCAAACGCCCCTTGCTTGCCAATCCTGGCATTAAATGCCAGGTTGCTACCCATTTCTGGCGTTTAACGCCAGCTTTTCTCCCCTTTCTGGCGTTTAACGCCAGCTCTGTGCCCCTTACTAGCATCTCCTCCAGGGTTTGCTGTTTTTAATACTATTTTTCATTCTGTTTTTGCTTTTTCAGTTGTTTTTGTGACTTCACATGATCATTAACCAACAAAAAACCTAAAATAACAATGAAAAATAAATAGATATAATAAAATTGGGTTGCCTCCCAACAAGCGCTTCTTTAATGTCAATAGCTTGACAGTGGGCTCTCATGGAGCCTCACAGATACTCAGAGCATGATGATGGCCTTCCAACACCAAACTTAGAGTTTGAATGTGGGGGCTCTATTTGACTCTATACTGAGAGAAGCTTTTCATGCTTCCTCTCCATGGTTACAGAGGGATATCCTTGAGCTTTAAACACAAGGGAGTCCTCATTCACTTGAAGGACCAATTCTCCTCTGTCAACATCAATCACAGCTTTTGCTGTGGCTAGGAAGGGTCTTCCAAGGATGATAGATTCATCCATACACTTCCCAGTGTCTAGGATTATAAAATCAATAGGGATGTAGTGGTCTTCAACCTTTACCAAGACATCCTCTACAAGTCCATAAGCCTGTTTCCTTGAATTGTCTGCCATCTCTAGTGAGATTCTTGCAGCTTGTACCTTAAGGATCCCTAGCTTCTCCATTACAGAGAGAGGCATGAGGTTTATGCTTGACCCTAGGTCACACAGAGCCTTCTCAAAGGTCATGGTGCCTATGGTACAAGGTATTGAGAACTTTCCAGGATCCTGTCTCTTCTGAGGTAATCTCTGCCTAGTCAAGTCATCCAGTTCTTTGGTGAGCAAGGGGGTGATGCCAGGGCATTTTGACCAGTTTCACTGACCTTTTCTTTATTGTTCTAGGGTAGTTTCATGCATTTTCTTAGTTAATAAGAAAGTTTTGGGTAGATAATCACTTACATCTTGATTCAAGCAAACATTGTGAATTTTATATGACTTTATGAGAATTATGCATGAATTGAGTGATAAAATAGATGATGCATGATCTCATGAGTTAGAACCTAGCTTTGATGCACTTTACTTGCTTGATTTCAGGACAAAGGAAGCAAGGAAGATGCCACGTTAATAGTTAGTCTAACTAACGTGACCATTAACATGGAATGGGAGCTAACTTGCAACATTAATGAGAAAAGTGATCACCAATAACGCCTTCATGAGCCATCATAACCCACGTTAATTGCCACGTTAACTACATTAACATAGAAGCTAACGTGGAGGAAAAGTAAAGCTCCAACGTTAGTAGTAAAAGTGAATGCCACTAACGTTGGAAAAAGGGGCACACTTAGCCACGTTAAGAGTCACGTTAATTACATTAACGTGAACTCTAACGTGGAAGGAACAAAGAAGTGCCAACGTTAGTGACACTCACCTTTGTCACTGACGTTGGACGAAGCCACCATAAGCCACGTTAGTTGCCACGTTAGTTACATTAACGTGGAAGCTAACGTGGAGGAAAGAAATTATGAGCCAACGTTAGTGACACTCACCTTTGTCACTAACGTTGGAGATGGCAATCACCACCACGTTAGTGGCCACGTTAATACAATCAACGTGAGGCACTAACGTGAGAAGGGGCGTTTGGAGCGTTAGTGACAAAGGTAAGTGTCACTAACGCTCTCGAGGCTGAGGCATGCCCACGTTAGGAGTCACGTTAGCTACACTAACATGGACTCTAACGTAGGGAGGAAGGGCAACAAGCAAACGTTATTGGAAAAGGTGAATGCCAATAACGTTTGCGAAGGACCAGGAGGCAACGTTAGTAGTCACGTTAGTGCCACTAACGTTGAAGTTAACGTGGACCATCTTGGGTTAGGAACGTTAGTGAAAAAGGTGATCGTCACTAACGTTCTCGAACCCACATTTTTACTTAACGTTAACACCACTAATGTCCTAACTAACATCCATGCCTAACTCACACTTTCTCTGCAAGCAAAGCTGAGCCCACTGCAGACTGCAACTGCTTCAACTAAAGATCCAAAGGCCCATATCCAAGATTTGAAGAGCCAACTAGAAGATCAGTAGAGTAGTATATATAGGAGTAGTTTTGAACTAGTGAGGGAGCTTTTTTTTTTGGCATTTTGGAGAACTACACTCTGTATATTTTACTTTCTCTGCAACTTCTAGTTTTAAGTTTTCATAATGTACTTTACACTTACGCTTTCCATTTCCAGAGCTATGAACAACTAAACCCCTTTCATTGGGTTAGGGAGTTCTGTTGTAACTTGATGGATCAATAATAGTTTTCATTATTCTTCTTCTTTCTTTTCTCTTGATTTTACTAGAAAGCTTTCAATCTTCATCCTATTGGGTAGTTATCTTGGAAAAGAAGCTATTCATACTTGGATCTCTTCGGACCTTGGAAGAGGAATGAAGAGATCATGCTAGAAATGCTTTCTCATGTTGGACCAAATTGGGGTTTGGATGCATATGGTAACATATAATCCTACCAATACTTTGATTTGGGAATACATGTGGTATTATCAGTGACCATACTTCGTCTCTTCTCATGAGCAATTAGACCAAGGAATTGGCTATTGATCAAGATTTGAGAGATTGGGTTGCCAAGGAATTGGAATCCAATCACTTAAGATTGCCAAGGAGATCAATGAATGCATTGATTGAGGAAGAGATGAGAATGAACTTGATCTGGAGAATACAACATCTCCTGAGCCCAATGAATCCGCCATTTCTGATCTTACCCATTCTCTTTACTTTCTGCCATTTACTTTTATGTTCATCTTCCCCATTTCCCATTTAAGATTCTGCAATTTACTTTCCGTCATTTACATTCAGTCCTTTATTTACAGCAATTACATTTTATGCTATTTACTTTCCCGCCATTTAATTTCCTGCAATTCTCCAATCAAATTCTTCTTAGCTCAACTAGAACCTTCCTCCAATTAAAGTTGCTTGACCAATCAATCCCTGTGGGATTCGACCTCACTCTTTTGTGAGTTTTTACTTGACGACAATTCGGTATACTTGCCGAAGGGAGATTTGTTGAGAGACAAGTTTCCGTGCATCAGGGGGTTCATCCTCCCAAGTCTCATTACCAAATAACTTGGCATTTAACTTCATGATTGCTCCAAGGTACTTAGCAACTTACTCTTCAGTAATATCTTCATCCTCTTCAAAGGAAGAATACTCATCAGAGCTAATGAATGACAGAAGTAAATTCAATGGAATCTCTATGGTCTCTATATGAGCCTCAGATTCCCGTGGTACCTTATTAGGAAACTCCTTAGAAGCCAGTGGATGTCCATTGAGGTCTTCCTCAATAGAAATCACTGCCTCTTCCTCCTCTCCAAGTTCGGCCGAGTGGGTAATATTGATGGCCTTGCACTCTCTTTTTGGATTCTCTTCTGTATTGCTTGGGAGAGTACTAGGAGGGAGTTCAGTAATTTTCTTACTTAGCTGACCCACTTGTGCCTCCAAATTTCTAATGGAGGATCTTGTTTTAGTCATGAAACTTTGAGTGGTTTTAATTAGATCAGAGACTACAGTTGCTAAGTTAGAGTGGCTCTGCTTAGAATTCTCTGTCTGTTGTTGAGAAGATGATGGAAAAGGTTTGCTATTGCTAAACCTATTTCTTCCACCATTACTGTTGTTGAAGCCTTGTTGAGGCCTCTGTTGGTCCTTCCATGAGAGATTTGGATGATTTCTCCATGAAGGGTTATAGGTGTTTCCATAGGGTTCTCCCATGTAATTCACCTCTTCCATTGCTGGATTCTCAAGATCATAATCTTCTTCTTCAGATAAAGCTTCTTTGGTACTGCCTGTTGATGCTTGCATACCAGACAGACTCTGAGAAATCATATTGACTTGCTGAGTCAATATTTTGTTCTGAGCCAATATGGCATTCAGAGTATCATTCTCAAGAACTCTTTTCTTCTGATTTGTCCCATTATTCCCCAGGATTCCTTTCAGAAGTGTACATGAATTGGTTATCTGCAACCATTTCAATGAGTTCCTGAGCTTCTACAGGCATCTTCTTCAGATGAAGCGATCCTCCAGCAGAGCTGTCCAATGACATCTTGGATAGTTCAGACAGACCATCATAGAAGATACCTATGATGCTCCATTCTGAAAGCATGTTAGAAGGACACCTTCTGATCAATTGCTTGTATCTTTCCCAAGCTTCATAGAGGGATTCACCTTCCTTCTGTCTGAAGGTTTGGACTTCCACTCTAAGCTTACTCAATTTTTGAGGTAGAAAGAACTTTGCCAAGAAGGCATTGACTAGCTTTTCCCAAGAGTTCAGGCTTTTCTTAGGTTGTGAATCCAACCATATCCTAGCTCTGTCTCTTACAGCAAAAGGGAAGAGCATAAGTTTGTAGACTTCAGGGTCAACCCCATTGGTCTTAACAGTGTCACAGATTTGCAAAAATTCAGCTAAGAACTAATAAAGATCTTCCAATGAAAGTCCATGAAACTTGCACTTCTGTTGCATCAGAGAAACTAATTGAGGCTTAGGCTCAAAGTTGTTTGCTCCAATGGTAAGGATAGAGATGCTTCTCCCATAGAAGTCAGTAGTAGGAGCATTAAAGTCACCAAGCACCTTCCTTGCATTGTTGGCATTGTTGTTGTTTTCAGCTGCCATGGCTTCTTCTTGTTTGAAAATTTCTGTTAGGTCCTCTACAAAGAGTTGTACTTTAGCTTCTCTTAGCTTTCTCTTCAAGGTCCTTTCAGGTTTAGGATTAGCTTCAACAGGAATACCCTTGTTCTTGCTCCTGCTCATATGAAAGAGAGAAGAGAAAAGTATGGAATCCTCTATGTCACAGTATAGAGATTCCTTGAGATGCCAGAGGAAAAGAAGAATAGAAGGAGGAGGTAGAGAAGAGAGAATTCGAACTTATAGAGAGAGGTAGTCTGAATTACACATTGAGGAAGAGTGCTAGTCCCTTAAATAGAAAAATGTGAGAAGCGGGGAAGAATTTTCGAAAACAAATTAAAAAGATTTTGAAATAATTAAAAGAAATTTGAAAAATTGATTGATGATTTTCGAAAATTAAAGTTGAGAAGGTAGTTAAGTGATTTTGAAAAAGATTTTGAAATTAGAAATCAAAAAGATATGATTGAAAATTATTTTGAAAAATATGTGATGGAGAAGATATGATTGAAAATCAACAAATAAAAAAAGAAAGTTTTAAAATTAAAGTTGATTACTTGACTAACAAGAAATTAGAAGATATGATTCTAGAATTTAAAATTTGATCCTTTCTTAATAGGCAAGTAGCAACTTGGAAATTTTGAATTAAATCATTAATTGTAGCAAGGATTTTCGAAAATACTAGAAAAAATGGAAAGGATTTGATTTTGAAAAGATATGATTGAAAAAATATGATTTGAAATAGATTTGATTTTGAAAAATTATGAAAATTTGAAAAAGATTTGATTTAAAAACAAAATCTTCCCTCTTGTGCCATCCTGGCATTAAACGCCCAGAATGGTATCCATTCTGGCGTTTAACGCCCAAAATACTACCCTTTTGGGCATTTAACGCCCAGCCAGGTACCCTGGCTGGCGTTTAAACGCCAGTTTTCCTTCTTCACTGGGCGTTTTGAATGCCCAGCTTTTTCTGTGTAATTCCTCTGCTGCATGTTCTGAATTTTCAATTCTCTGTATTATTGACTTGAGAAGACATAATTTTGAAAAAAAATTTTGAATTTTTAATGATGAGAAATAATCAAAATGCAACTAATCATGAAAACTAAGATCAAACAAACAATGCATGCAAGACACCAAACTTAGAAATTTTCATATTAGAGATACTAACAAATTGAGAATGCATATGAGAAACAACAAAACACACAAAACAAGAGAATTTAAAGATCAGAGCAAGAAAATCATCAAGAATAACTTGAAGATCAATGAAGAACATAATGCATGTAATTTTCAAAAATTAGAAGAATAAAGACACGCAATTGACACCAAACTTAAAATTAGACACTAGACTCAAACAAGAAACATAAAATATTTTTTATTTTAAGATTTTATAAATTTTTTTTGTGATTTTTTGAAAATTATTTGGAAGAAGAAAATAAAGATTTCAAAATTCTTAATAAGAATTCCAAGAATCATGCAATGTTAGTCTAAAACTCCGGTCCAGGAATTAGACATGACTTACTAGCCAGCCAAGCTTTCAGTAAAAGCTCCGGTCCAAAACACTAGACATGGCCAATGGCCAGCCAAGCTTTAGCAGATCATTATTTTCAACAGCAAGATTGATAGAAATCATCAAGCTCTTGTGATGATAAGTTGAAACCTCGGTCCAAAAGATTAGACATGGCTTCACAGCCAGCCAGACTTCAACAGATCATCATGAAACTCTAGAATTCATTCTTAAAAACTCTGAAGAACAGAATAGAAATTTTTTTTTTGTATTTTTGAAATTTTTTTTCAAAAATAAAAAGTAAAAAGCTTAAACATAAAACAAAATTACCTAATCTAAGCAACAAGATGAACCGTCAGTTGTCCAAACTCGAACAATCCCTGGCAACGGTGCCATAAACTTGGTGCACGAAATTGTGATCATCAATGGCGCCAACAGCTTGGTACGCACAATTATAATCTCAAATCTTTGTCACAACTCCGCACAACTAACCAGCAAATGCATTGGGTCGTCCAAGTAATAAACCTTACGTGAGTAAAGGTCAATCCCACGGAGATTGTCGGCTTGAAGCAAGCTATGGTCATCTTGTAAATCTCAGTCAGGCAGATTCAAATGGTTATGAATAATTGATAATTAAAAGATGAATAAAACATAAAATAGGATAGAGATACTTATGTAATTCATTGGTGAGAATTTCAGATAAGCGTATGAAGATGCTTTGTTCCTCCTGAACTTCTGCTTTCCTATTGCCTTCATCCAATCATTCATACTCCTTTCCATGGCAAGCTTTATGTTGGGCATCACCGTTGTCAATGGCTACTTCCCGTCCTCTCAGTGAAAATGGTCCAAATGCGTTGTCACCACACGGCTAATCATCTGTCGGTTCTCGATCATGTTGGAATAGGATCCATTGATCCTTTTGCGTCTGTCACTACGCCCAACATTCGCGAGTTTGAAGCTCATCACAATCATCCCTTCCCAGATCCTACTCGGAATATCACAGACAAGGTTTAGACTTTCCAAATCTCAGGAATGGCCGCCAATAATTCTAGCTTATACCACGAAGACTCCGATCTTTCAGAATGGAGGCTAAGAGATACACGCTCGATCTAAGGTAGAACGGAAGTGGTTGTCAGGCACGCGTTCATAGGTGAGAATGATGATGAGTATCATGAATCATCATATTCATCATGTTGAAGTGCAAACGAATATCTTGGAAGAAGAATAAGCTTGAATTGAATAGAAAAACAATAGTACTTTGCATTAATTCATGAGGAACAGCAGAGCTCCACACCTTAATCTATGGGGTGTAGAAACTCCACCGTTGAAAATACATAAGAACAAAAGGGTCTAGGCATGGCCGAATGGCCAGCCCCCGAACGTGAACATACAAGTTTGAAAGATAAGATGCTCCAAATACAATAGCAAAAGGTCCTATTTATAGAAAACTAGTAGCCTAGGGTTTACAAAAATAGGTAATTAATGCAGAAATCTTCTTTCAGGCCCACTTGGTGTGTGCTTGGCCTGAGCATTGAAGCTTTCACATGTAGAGACTTTTCTTAGAGTTAAACGCCAGCTTTTGTGCCAGTTTGGGCGTTTAACTCCAGCTTTTATGCCAGTTCTGGCGTTTTGACGCCAGAATTTTTATGCTGACTTAGAACGCCGGTTTGGGCCATCAAGTCTTGGGCAAAGTATAGACTATTATATATTTCTGGAAATCCCAGGATGTCTACTTTCCAACGCAATTGAGAGCGCGCCAATTAGGCTTCTGTAGCTCCAGAAAATCCACTTCGAGTGCAGGGAGGTCAGAATCCAACAGCATCTGCAGTCCTTTTTCAGTCTCTGAATCAGATTTTTGCTCAGGTCCCTCAATTTCAGCCAGAAAATACCTGAAATAATAGAAAAATACACAAACTCATAGTAAAGTCCAGAAATATGATTTTTATTTAAAAACTAATAAAAATATAATAAAAATTAACTAAAATATACTAAAAACATACTAAAAATAATGCCAAAAAGCATATAAATTATCCGCTCATCACCAAGCTCTTCAAGTGGCACGCCCTATGTGTTGATGTCCCTGGCGTGCCATGCCTTCGAGCCAAAGTGGCATGCCCAGGGTCTTCTTAAGTGTTGGTGTTGGCCTGGCGTGCCACGCCTTCGAACCCAAGTGGCACCTTCTTCCTTTCTTCTCTGGAAGGTTGAACTAGCGTGGCACGCGCAGAGTCTGGCATGCGACGCCCACTATCTATGCTTGGTTCCTCTTTTCTGGTCCATTGAACTAGCGTGGCACGCCCAGGGTCTGGCGTGCCACGCCCATTGTGTGTGCTTGATCCTTCTCTTTGGCCAATTGAACTAGCGTGGCACGCCCAGGGTCTGGCGTGCCACGCCTATTGTGTGTGCTTGATCCCTCTCTCTGACCAATTGAACTAGCGTGGCACGCCCAGGGTCTGGCGTGCCATGCCTGGGTCTTCAAGTGGCATGCCTAAGTGAGAATCTGGAGCTGGCGTGCCACACATTCGACACCAAGTGGCACGCCCAGTCTTTGCTTTGGCCCTTTTTATCATTGGCGTGCCACGCCTGGATGCTCAAGTGGCACACCTAAGTAAGGATGAAAGCTTGGCGTCTTACGCCTTCGGCATCAAGTGGCACGCCCAGCTTTGCTTTGGTCTCTGGTATGCGAAATTGTTACTCAGGTTGTGAATTATTGTTCGAAATTGATTCCCTGGCGATGGCACCAAAAACGGATGCACAGAACCATGGTCTAAACATATCTTCACAACTTCACATAACTAACCAGCAAGTGCACTGGGTCGTCCAAGTAATAAACCTTACGTGAGTAAGGGTCGATCCCACGGAGATTGTTGGTATGAAGCAAGCTATGGTCACCTTGTAAATCTCAGTCAGGCGGATATAAAATAGTTATGGAGTTTTCGAAAATTAATACTAAAATAGGGATAGAAATACTTATGTAAATCATTGGTGAGAATTTCAGATAAGCGTATGGAGATGCATTCATTCCTCTGAACCTCTGCTTTCCTGCTGTCTTCATCCAATCAGTCTTACTCCTTTCTATGGCTGGCTTTGTGTAAGGATGTCACCGGTGCCAATGGCTACTTTCAATCCTCTCGGGAAAATGGTCCAAATGCTCTGTCACAGCACGGCTAATCGTCTGGAGGCATCACCCTTGTTGTTGGTTGCATCCTATTCCTCTCTGTGAAAATGGTCCGATGCGCTGTCACTGCATGGCTAATCATCTTGGAGGTTCTCGATCATACTGGAATAGAATTTACTATCCTTTTGCGTCTGTCACTATGCCCAACACTCGCGAGTTTGGAGTTCGTCACAGTCATTCAATCCCAGAGTCCTACTCGGAATACCACGGACAAGGTTTAGACTTTCCGGACTCTCATGAATGCCGCCATCAATCTAGTTTATACCACGAAGATTCTGATTAAGAGATCTAAGAGATACTCATTCAATCTAATGTAGAACGGAAGTGGTTGTCAGGCACGCGTTCATAGGGAATGATGATGATTGTCACGATCACATTCAGGTTGAAGTGCGAATGAATATCTTAGAAGCAAAATAAGATGAATTGAATAGAAAACAGTAGTACTTTGCATTAATCTTTGAGGAACAGCAGAGCTCCACACCTTAATCTATGAAGTGCAGAAACTCTACCGTTGAAAATACATAAGTAATGAAGGTCCAGGCATGGCCGAATGGCCAGCCCCCAAACGTGATCAATAGATCAAAAGATAATCCAAAGATGTCTAATACAATAGTAAAAGGTCCTATTTATAATAAACTAGCTACTAGGGTTTACAGAAGTAAGTAATTGATGCATAAATCCACTTCCGGGGCCCACTTGGTGTGTGCTTGGGCTGAGCTTGAAGTCTACACGTGGAGAGGTCATTCTTGGAGTTGAACGCCAGCTTTTGTGCCAGTTTGGGCGTTGAACTCCACTTTGCAACTTGTTTCTGGCGCTGGACGCCAGAATTGGGCAGAGAGCTAGCGTTGAACGCCAGTTTGCATCGTCTAAACTTGGGCAAAGTATGGACTATTATATATTGCTGGAAAGCCCTGGATGTCTACTTTCCAGCGCAATTAAAAGTGTGCCATTTTGAGTTCTGTAGCTCCAGAAAATCTATTTTGAGTGCAGGGAGGTCAGAATCCAACAGCATTAGCAGTCCTTCTTCAACCTCTGAATCTGATTTTTGCTCAAGTCCCTCAATTTCAGCCAAAAAATACCTGAAATCATAGAAAAATACACAAACTCATAGTAAAGTCCAGAAATGTGAATTTAACATAAAAACTAATGAAAACATCCCTAAAAGTAACTAGATTCTACTAAAAATATACTAAAAATAATGCCAAAAAGCGTATAAATTATCCGCTCATCACAACACCGAACTTAAATTATTGCTTGTCCCCAAGCAACTGAAAATCAAATAGGATAAAAAGAAGAGAATATACTATAAATTCCAAACTATCAATGAAACATAGCTCCAATCAGATGAGCGGGACTTGTAGCTTTTTGCCTCTTGAATAGTTTTGGCATCTCACTTTATCCATTGAAGTTCAGAATGATTGGCTTCTATAGGAACTCAGAGTTTAGATAGTGTTATTGACTCTCCTAGTTCAGTATGATGATTCTTGAACACAGTTATTTTATGAGTCTTGGCCGTGGCCCTAAGCACTTTGTTTTCCAGTATTACCACCGGATACATAAATGCCACAGACACATAATTGGGTGAACCTTTTCAGATTGTGACTCAGCTTTGCTAAAGTCCCCAATTAAAGGTGTCCAGGGTTCTTAAGCACACTCTTTTTTTGCTATGGACCTTGACTTTAACCGCTCAGTCTCAAGTTTTCACTTGACACCTACACGCCACAAGCACATGGTTAGGGACAGCTCGGTTTAGCCGCTTAGACCAGGATTTTATTCCTTTAGGCCCTCCTATCCACTGATGCTCAAAGCCTTAGGATCCTTTTTATTTGCCCTTGCCTTTTGGTTTTAAGGGTTATTGGCTTTTTGCTCTTGCCTCTTGGTTTTAAGAGCTTTTGGCTTTTTCTGCTTGCTTTTTTTTCTTTCTATTTTTTTTCGCCTATTTTATTTTTTTTTTTCTGCAAGCTTTGTTCTTTGTTGCTTTTTCTTGCTTCAAGAATCATTTTTATGATTTTTCAGATTATCAAATAACATGTCTCCTAGTCATCATTCTTTCAAGAGCCAACATATTTAACATTCTTAAACAACAACTTCAAAAGACATATGCACTGTTCAAGCATACATTCAGAAAACAAGAAGCATTGTCACCACATCAATATAATTAAACTAAGTTCAAGGATAAATTCAAAACTCATGTACTTCTTGTTCTTTTGAATTAAAACATTTTTCATTTAAGAGAGGTGATGGATTCATAGGACATTCATAACTTTAAGACAAAGTTACTAATTACTAATGATCATGTAATGAAGACACAAACATAGATAAGCACTTAACATAGAGAAAACGAAAAACAGAGAAAGTAAGAAAAAGGAATGAGTCCACCTTAGTGATGGTGGCGTTTCCTTCTTGAGGAACCAATGATGTTCTTGAGCTCTTTTATGTCTCTTCCTTGTCTTTGTTGCTCCTCCCTCATTGCTTTTTGATCTTCTCTTATTTCATGAAGGATGATGGAGTGCTCTTGATGTTCCACCCTTAGTTGTCCCATGTTGGAACTTAATTCTCCTAGGGAGATGTTGATTTGCTCCCAATAGTTTTGTGGAGGAAAATGCATATAAGGCATCTCAGGGATCTCATGGTGATGAGCTTCCTGCGCCTCTTGAGCTCCATGAATGGGCTCTCTTGCTTGCTCCATCTTTTTCTTAGTGATGGGCTTCTCTTCCTCAATGTGAATGTCTCCTTCTATGGAAGCTCCAACTGAGTAACATAGATGGCAGATAAGATGAGGAAAAGCTAGCCTTGCCCCAGGAGAGGGCTTTTCGGCTATTTTGTAGAGTTCAAGGGAGATGACTTCATGAACCTCTACTTCTTCTCCAATCATGATGCTATGGATCATGATGGCCCGATCCACAGTAACTTCAGATCGGTTGCTAGTGGGGATGATGGAGCGTTGGATGAACTCCAACCATCCTCTAGCCACAGGCTTGAGGTCCAATCTTCTTAGTTGAACCGGCTTGCCTTTGGAGTCAATCTTCCATTGAGCTCCTTCCACACATATGTCCATGAGGACTTAGTCCAACCTTTGATTAAAGTTGACCCTTCTAGTGTAAGGGCGTTCATCTCCTTGCATCATAGGCAAGTTAAACGCCAACCTCATATTTTCCGGACTAAAATCCAAGTATTTCCCCCGAACCATTGTAACATAGTTCTTTGGATCCAAGTTCTTACTTTGATCATGGTTCTTGGTGATCCATGCATTGGCATAGAACTCTTGAACCATTAGGATGCCGACTTGTTGGATGGGATTTGTTAGAATTTCCCAACCTCTTCTTTGAATTTCATGTCGGATCTCCGGATACTCATTTCTTTTGAGTTTGAAAGGGACCTCGGGGATCACCTTCTTCTTGGCCACAACATCATAGAAGTGGTCTTGATGAGCTTTGGAGATGAATCTTTCCATCTCCCATTGATGAGATATTTTGGAGGAAAAATAAATTTCTCCCAAAATACCCAAAACTAACCGGCAAGTGCACCGGGTCGTATCAAGTAATAAAAAAACTCACGGGAGTGAGGTCGATCCCACAGGGATTGAAGGATTGAGCAATTTTAGTTTAGTGGTTGATTTAGTCAAGCGAATCAAGATTTGGTTGATGGTTTTGTGACTTGCAGAATTAAATTGCATTGAAGTAAAGAGAACAAGAAATAAATTGCTGAAACGTAAAGAACAAGAAATTAAATGGCGGAAGCTTAGAGTGCAAGAAATGTAAATTGCGGAATCTTAAAGCGCAAGGAATGTAAATTGCTTGAAATGTAAAGGGGATTGGGATGTGGATTTGCAGAAATTAAACAAGGAAAAATTAAATTGCATTAAACAGAAGAGGGAAAGGGAATTGGGATTGAACCGGATATGAAGCAGAAAAGTAAATGAACATAGAAAGCAGTAAACAGAGAAGTGAAATGGGAAATTCAGATCTCAGGACCCAGAGACTAGAAAATCAAGTCTAGATCTCAATGCCTTCCTAGATCCAACAAGAACAATTGCAAGGAAATTGTAAATGGCAAGGAAAATAGATAAAGAGCAATTAACCGGAAATGAAATTCAATTAGCAGTAAAGAAACAGAGATCCAAGATTGAGATTGAAACAGAATTTCTTCAATTCTCCAATCCAAGATCCAAGACAAGTGCAAATGAAATTGAAAGCAATGAAAACAAAGAAATTAAAGTTCAAAAGCTCTCCGAAAACTATTATGAAAATTCCCAAAGAAAAGCTCTTCGAAGAACTTGAATTCTATCCTATTTATACACTTTCAAAAATGATCTTCAAGCCTTGAGTTGGGCCTTTGCTCTTGGTGGAATTGGGTTGAAAGAGGCCTTGGTTGATTGCTCTTGAAGTTTGGAGAAGAACCGAAGTGAACCAATTGAACCGGTTTTGAGGTTAGCAAAAGTTGGACCAAAAGTTTGAGCCAAAGTTAGGGGTCTAACTTTGGCTCCAACTTTTCATAGCAGCAAACACATTTTTCTGGTATGCACGTTGGTGCCAACGTTAGGGGTCTAACTTTGACCCTAACGTTGGCCTTGCTTTGTATGCTAGTGGCGCCAACGTTAGCCTCCAAGTTAGGGGGCTAACGTTGGCGCAAACGTTGGCCCCTCTCCCTTGTGTTTTCATGTGCCAACGTTAGATGGCCAGGGAGGAATTCATGTGCCAACGTTAGCCTCCAAGTTAGGGGGCTAACGTTGGCGCAAACGTGGGATGGCCAGGGAGGAAATTTCAAGTTCCAACGTTAGCCTCCAAGTTAGGGGGCTAACGTTGGGGCTAACTTCTTGCTTCCTGGTTCAATTTCACTTATTCCATTGTCCTCTCTTCACTCCTAGCCATTCCTCTTTGCTTCAACATTTCTCCAAGCTTTCTTCACCTATCATTAATCAACCAAACTCATCAAAGCTATGCTCAAAATCATGAGATATTCATTCTTTCATAATATGCAACAAATATAGCATAAAACCTCATGAAATGGCATAAATTCATATATGGTTGGTTCAATCAAGGGAAACATGAAAATCTACTCAATTAGCTTGCTTGTAGCTCAAGAAAGTGCATAATTCTAATGAAAACAAAAGAAAAAGACTAGCTAAAATAGGCTAGGATGACTTGTCATCACAACACCAAACTTAAAGCTTGCTTGTCCCCAAGCAAGAAATAGATTTATGCTCCAAGGTTCTTTCAATTAAGATGGATTGAGGAACACTTGTAAAGTGCAGTGAGTGAAGTGATCAAGTATCAGTGGGGTGAACTCTAAATCATATGCTCATGCAAGGGCTTCAGTGCTCACTAGTCCTTACATATTGGGAGTCGTAGGTCTTTAGGATTTTCATCCAAATGGTATCATGGAGATCTCTTTATATGTAATCACCTTGAAGCAGCTTATAGTTTCTGTGCTTTGGCCTCGACTCTAAGTATCATGTCTCAAAGCGGCTCTTTAGATAAGCTTTCAATCAATACTCCTAAACCAGTTGGTTTTAAGGTATTAGGTGTTAAAGCACCCCTAAGGATTTACTTGCTCAAGCCTTTTTCCTTGACACACTTCAACCACAAGCATTTACTAGGATAACAACTCTTTGAGTTTTTGTTTCTTTCTTTCTTTTTTTGCCTAGTAATTGATGCTCAGAGCCTTGGGCCATATTCTTTTTGTTTTTGTATTTTCTTTTCTTTCTTTTGTTTTGTTTGCTGCTTCTTGGATCAATAAATTTTTGAGAATCTCCACAATACTTCTTTGAACTTCATGTCCCGCCTATGAGCTCCCATGCAAGTTTTCACAAGCATGCAACCTCAATACATAATCATACAACTAGAACCACCACTTCTCCTAATCTTTTGCTTGCCTCAAAATTGTTTAATTCCTCAATCTTTCTTCTCAAAGAACTTTCATGTGATGCATTTCTTGGAAATTGAGTGCAAACAAGTTTTGAAGATGAGAATGTTGTGAATGATCAAACATCTTGCTTATTGAATTATAAAGAAAGACTATGCTATGCAGGCAGGGCAATTAAGGATACAATCCAACTTTAAATCACAGCAATAATTGATGTAGAATAATCACTTAACAATACAACCTGTTGGAGTTCAATTGCTTTTCTTTTTTCTCATCATCATTGTTGCTGACCTTCGTGTTCATCTTTCTCCTTTTTGATGATGTTCAAACCTCCAAAAGCTTGTATGTCATTCTGCAATGATATTGAAAGTTGCTTGTTCCCCAAGCACTTGGAAACAATGGTTAATTTTTCATGATTTATTTGCGGGCTTTTTGAACTTACTTTGGTGTGGGAACACCAAACTTAGTACCTTGCTAATGGTTAACCATTTGTGATCATTTCTTTTTCTTTTTCAAAAGTAAAAGAACTGGAAACTAAGAAAAACAGTAAAATGGCTAACTAGTTCATCCAGTATGCTTGAAGCCTACATTATGCAGAAAGTGAGAATGTGTTTTATAATGGGATTTTGGTGGAATACTAAACTTAGGATCCTTCATTCTCCCTTAGATTGTTTTGGTGTGCAACACCAAACTTAGCTTCTTGCATTATAGATGAAACTAATTAACCTTTTTATTAAAATGGTTATGAACAGAAAACTACCTCGGGTTGGGTTGCTTCCCAACAAGCGCTCTTTTATTGTCACTAGCTTGACATTCATCATTTTGTGCTTATGGCATTTGAGGCTTCTGTTGCCTCAGGTTTCCTCCTCTTGCTGTGGATTTCCTTCCCTCTGTTTCTCTTTCCATAGCCCTCTTACTTTCCTCCATGACTCCCTTCGCTTTCAGCACAGCATCCTTTTCATGGCTCTTTGGGTTCAGAGTCCCCTCCTTCTCACTCAATTCAGTAAGGTTTTGAACCAGTTGTTCCATCTGCCTTTCAAGTCTTCTGAGTGAAGCCTCCTGGTTCTTGCTTATCATCTCTTGATGTTTCTTTATTTCTTCCCGCTCTATTACCATCATTTCTTGAATTTTTATGGACCGCTCCATCAGCATTTCTAGAATATAGATTCTTTGAAAGGTTGGAAGTGGTTGTGGCTGTGTCAATTGTGGTGGTTGATGAAGGTCATTTTGGGCGAATGGTGGGGTAGGGCGGGGTTGGAAGTGTGTGTGATTGTTGTTGTGGGGGTGTGTTTTAAGTTGGTTTTTGAAGCTGAGATTGTTGCAGTTGAAGTCCCTTGGTTTTTGGTTTTGGTTCTCAACCCCCCTCCCATTAGAATGAGTCCTCCAAGGTGGATTGTACACATCATTCTGAGGCCTGTGTTGGATCATGCTAGTGTGATTGCTTGGAGATTGTAGTTGCTCATTGTTAATGACCCCAAAACTGTGTTCAGCTTGATTATTCCCATATGAGCTTTGAGTCAGGTTGTATGTATGTATTACAACATGTCTCAACTCAGTGATTTTCCTAGCCATCATGTCTAGTTGTTGTAGAGTCTGCTGATGTATCTGCTTGTTTTGGCTTATTACTTCACGAGCACCTTCAATTTCTTTCTCTTGTGTGAATGGATGCACTTCTGCCTCTGGCTTAACAATTCTTTGTGATGGGTTCAATTTGACTAGGAGCCCATTCACCAGTTCTTCCCATCCGATAATGCTTTCTTGTGGAAAAGCTTCAAACCATTGGGCAACATCATTCATGGCTATGGATAGTTGCTTCGAACTATGGGTTACATTATCATCCAAGGTGGGAGTATTACTCTCATGATTGCTAGAATTTGTGGAGTTCCCTTCCATGATCTGCACAGTCACAACCAATTCAAGTGAAGATAGAGCATATTCAGGCCAGAATATGATTGAAGGATCAGTTGACACAAAGTATCAAACAGTTGGCAAACTTGAGAGAGTAATGAACGAAAACCACTCCTCTCGTTTGTTTTTCAAGCCATGAAAATTATATTCAGCAGGATGAGCCAAGGAAATTTCACTCTATTGCTAGAATGAGGGTTCTATTAGCTCAGGCAAAACTTCAAACAGTTAGCGGGTTAGTCAAAAATTAAAGAAAAAGTGCTTGATCTAGATCACCACCTCACTTAATCATTGTCAATCTAATCAATCCCCGGCAACGGCGCCAAAAACTTGATGAGATATTTTGGAGGAAAAATAAATTTCTCCCAAAATACCCAAAACTAACCGGCAAGTGCACCGGGTCGTATCAAGTAATAAAAAAACTCACGGGAGTGAGGTCGATCCCACAGGGATTGAAGGATTGAGCAATTTTAGTTTAGTGGTTGATTTAGTCAAGCAAATCAAGATTTGGTTGATGGTTTTGTGACTTGCAGAATTAAATTGCATTGAAGTAAAGAGAACAAGAAATAAATTGCTGAAACGTAAAGAACAAGAAATTAAATGGCGGAAGCTTAGAGTGCAAGAAATGTAAATTGCGGAATCTTAAAGCGCAAGGAATGTAAATTGCTTGAAATGTAAAGGGGATTGGGATGTGGATTTGCAGAAATTAAACAAGGAAAAATTAAATTGCATTAAACAGAAGAGGGAAAGGGAATTGGGATTGAACCGGATATGAAGCAGAAAAGTAAATGAACATAGAAAGCAGTAAACAGAGAAGTGAAATGGGAAATTCAGATCTCAGGACCCAGAGACTAGAAAATCAAGTCTAGATCTCAATGCCTTTCTAGATCCAACAAGAACAATTGCAAGGAAATTGTAAATGGCAAGGAAAATAGATAAAGAGCAATTAACCGGAAATGAAATTCAATTAGCAGTAAAGAAACAGAGATCCAAGATTGAGATTGAAACAGAATTTCTTCAATTCTCCAATCCAAGATCCAAGACAAGTGCAAATGAAATTGAAAGCAATGAAAACAAAGAAATTAAAGTTCAAAAGCTCTCCGTAAACTATTATGAAAATTCCCAAAGAAAAGCTCTTCGAAGAACTTGAATTCTATCCTATTTATACACTTTCAAAAATGATCTTCAAGCCTTGAGTTGGGCCTTTGCTCTTGGTGGAATTGGGTTGAAAGAGGCCTTGGTTGATTGCTCTTGAAGTTTGGAGAAGAACCGAAGTGAACCAATTGAACCGGTTTTGAGGTTAGCAAAAGTTGGACCAAAAGTTTGAGCCCTCCAACTTTTCATAGCAGCAAACACATTTTTCTGGTATGCACGTTGGTGCCAACGTTAGGGGTCTAACTTTGACCCTAACGTTGGCCTTGCTTTGTATGCTAGTGGCGCCAACGTTAGCCTCCAAGTTAGGGGGCTAACGTTGGCGCAAACGTTGGCCCCTCTCCCTTGTGTTTTCATGTGCCAACGTTAGATGGCCAGGGAGGAATTCATGTGCCAACGTTAGCCTCCAAGTTAGGGGGCTAACGTTGGCACAAACGTGGGATGGCCAGGGAGGAAATTTCAAGTTCCAACGTTAGCCTCCAAGTTAGGGGGCTAACGTTGGGGCTAACTTCTTGCTTCCTGGTTCAATTTCACTTATTCCATTGTCCTCTCTTCACTCCTAGCCATTCCTCTTTGCTTCAACCTTTCTCCAAGCTTTCTTCACCTATCATTAATCAACCAAACTCATCAAAGCTATGCTCAAAATCATGAGATATTCATTCTTTTATAATATGCAACAAATATAGCATAAAACCTCATGAAATGGCATAAATTCATATATGGTTGGTTCAATCAAGGGAAACATGAAAATCTACTCAATTAGCTTGCTTGTAGCTCAAGAAAGTGCATAATTCTAATGAAAACAAAAGAAAAAGACTAGCTAAAATAGGCTAGGATGACTTGTCATCACACATGACTCGGAGGTGGAAGTTTTTGTCTTCCCTTTTGCTTTTCTAGAGGATTCTCCGGTCTTAGGTGCCATCAATGGTAATGGAAAAACAAAAAGCTTATGCTTTTACCACACCAAACTTAGAATATTGCTCGCCCTCGAGCAAGAAAATAAAGAATTAGATGAAGAAGAAGAAGAAAAGATGGAGAGGAGGGGGGAGGTGTGTTTCGGCCAAGAAGAGAAGAGAGGGTTGTGTTGTGTGAAAATGAGGAAGAATGGAAGGCTTTATATAGAGAAGGGAGGGGGGCTTAAGGTTCGGCCATATGGGTGGGTTTGGGTGGGAAATTGATTTGAATGTTGAAGGTAGGTGGAGTTTATTGGGTAGGTTTATGGGGAAGAGTGGGTGGATGTGAGTGGTGAAGGGTTAATAGGGAAGAGAGATGGAGGTGATAGGTGAAGGGTTTTGGGGAAGAGTGTTTATTGGGAATAGAGGATGACTGAGAAGAGAGAAGAGAGTGAGTGAAGGTAGGTGGGGATCCTGTGGGGTCCACAGATCCTGAGATGATCCTGTGGGGTCTACAGATCCTGAGATGATCCTGTGGGGTCCACAGATCCTGAGGTGTTCAAGGATTTACAACCTTGCACCAAATTAGGCATGTAAAATGCCCTTGCACACAACTCTGGGCGTTCAGCGCCAGGTTGGTGCCCATTTTGGGCGTTTTACACCCATTTGTTGCCCATTTCTTGCGTTGAACGCCAGAACCATGCTTATTCTGGGCGTTCAGCGCCCAGATGATGCCCAATTTGGGCGTTCAGCGCCCAGATGATGCCCATTTTAGGCGTTCAGCGCCCAGATACTGCCCATTTTGGGCGTTCAGCGCCAGAACCATGCTCTGTTCTGGCGTTGAACGCCAGGCAGGTGCTTCCTCCAGGGTGTGATTTTTCTTCCGCTATTTTTGATTCTGTTTCTAAATTTTTCGTTTATTTTGTGACTCCACATGATCATGAACCTAAGAAAACATGAAAAACAAAAATAAAATTAGATAAATAAATATTGGGTTGCCTCCCAACAAGCGCTTCTTTAATGTCAATAGCTTGACAGTGGGCTCTCATGGAGCCTCACAGATGTGCAGAGCTTTGTTGAGACCGTCCAACACCAAACTTAGAGTTTGGATATGGGAGTTTGACACCAAACTTAGAGTTTGGTTGTGGCCTCCCAACACCAAACTTAGAGTTTGACTGTGGAGGCTTTGGTTGACTCTGCTTTGAGAGAAGCTTTTTCTGCTTCCTCTCCATGGATGCAGAGAGAGATCCTTGAGTTGTAAACACAAGGTTGTCCTTATTTAATTGAAGGATCAATTCTCCTCTGTCCACATCAATCACAGCTCTTGTTATGGCTAGGAAAGGTCTTCCTAGGATGATGGATTCATCCTCTTCCTTTCCAGTATCCAGGACTATGAAATCAGCAGGGATGTAAAGGCCTTCAACCTTTACTAACACGTCCTCTACTTGTCCATAAGCCTGTTTTCTTGAATTGTCTGCCATCTCTAATGAGATTTTAGCAGCTTGCACCCCATAGATTCCCAGTTTCTCTATTACATTGAGGGGCATGAGGTTTATTCCTGAACCAAGGTCACACAGAGCCTTAAAGATCACGGTGCCTATGGTACAAGGTATTATGAACTTTCCAGGACCCTGTTTCTTCTGAGGCAATGTCAGCTGATCCAGATCACTTAGTTCATTGGTGAACAAGGGAGGTTCATCTTCCCAAGTCTCAATACCAAATAATTTGGCATTTAGCTTCAAGATTGCACCAAGGAACTTGGCAGCTTGATCTTCAGTAACATCCTGATTTTCTTCAGAAGAGGAATACTCATCAGAGCTCATGAATGGCATAAGGAGGTTCAATGGAATCTCTATGGTCTCTAGATGAGCCTTAGAGTCCTTTGGTTCCTCAGAGGGAAGCTCCTTATTGATCACTGGACGTCCCAGGAGGTCTTCTTCCTTGGGATTCACGTCCTTCTCCTCTCTTGTGGGTTCGGCCATGGTAATTAATTCAATGGCCTTGCACTCTCCTTTTGGATTCTCTTCTGTATTGCTTGAGAGAGTACTAGGAGGGATTTCAGTGATCCTTTTACTCAGCTGGCCTACTTGTGCTTCCAAATTTCTAATGGAAGACCTTGTTTCATTCATGAAACTCACAGTGGCCTTAGATAGATCAGAGACTAAATTTGCTAAGCTAGATGGATTCTGCTCAGAATTCTCTGTCTGTTGCTAAGTGGATGATGGAAAAGGCTTGCTATTGCTAAACCTGTTTCTTCCACCATTATTAAAGCCTTGTTGAGGCTTTTGATCCTTCCATGAGAAATTTGGGTGATTTTTCCATGATGGATTGTAGGTGTTTCCATATGGTTCACCCATGTATTTTAACTCTGCTATTGCAGGGTTCTCAGGATCATAAGCTTCTTCCTCAGAAGATGCCTCTTGAGTACTGTTGGATGCAGCTTGCATTCCATTCAGACTCTGAGAAATCATATTGACTTGCTGAGTCAATATTTTATTCTGAGCCAATATGGCATTCAGAGTATCAATTTCAAGAACTCCCTTCTTCATAGGCGTCCCATTACTCACAGGATTCCTCTCAGAAGTGTACATAAACTGGTTATTAGCAACCATGTCAATGAGTTCTTGAGCTTCTGCAGGCGTTTTCTTTAGGTGAATGGATCCACCTGCAGAAGTATCCAATGACATCTTTGATAGCTCAGATAAACCATCATAGAATATATCCAGGATGGTCCATTCTGAAAGCATGTCAGAAGGACATTTTTTGTCAGCTGCTTGTATCTTTCCCAAGCTTCATAGAGGGATTCACCTTCTTTCTGTCTGAAGGTTTGAACATCAGCTCTAAGCTTGCTCAGCTTTTGAGGAGGAAAGAACTTGGCTAAGAAAGTCGTGACCAGCTTATCCCAAGAGTTCAGGCTGTCTTTGGGTTGAGAGTCCAACCATATTCTAGCTCTGTCTCTTACAGCAAAAGGGAAAAGCATGAGCCTGTAGACTTCAGGATCTACTCCATTAGTCTTAACAGTATCACAGATCTGCAAGAATTCAGTTAAGAACTGAAAAGGATCTTCAGATGGAAGTCCATGAAACTTGCAGTTCTGTTGCATCAGAGAAACTAGCTGAGGTTTCAGCTCAAAATTGTTTGCTCCAATGGTAGGAATGGAGATGCTTCTTCCATGTAAATTGGAATTAGGTGCAGTAAAGTCACCAAGCAGTCTCCTTGTATTATTGTTGTTGGGTTCGGCTGCCATCTCCTTTACTTGTTCGAAATTTTCAATAAGGTTGTCTCTGGATTGTTGTAATTTAGCTTCTCTTAGTTTTCTCTTCAGAGTCCTTTCAGGTTCTGGATCAGCTTCAACAAGAATGCCTTTTTCTTTGTCCCTACTCATAAGAAAGAGAAGAGAAAAAGAAAAGAAGAGGAATCCTTTATGTCACAGTAAAGAGGTTCCTTATTGTTAGTAGAAGAAGAAAAGGAATAGGGGTGAAGAAGAATGAAGAATCCAAACACAAAGGTGATGATAGGAGCAGAGATGTGAGATGAAGAGAAGTGTTAGTAGATGAATAAATAAATAGAAGGGGATGAGAGGAGGAGAGAATTTTCGAAAATAATTTTTGAAAAAGCGTTAGTGATTTTCGAAAATTCAAATAAAAAATAAAATAATTAGTCTAATTAAAAAGAAATTTTGAAAAAGAGGAAAGATTTTTTCGAAATTTAGAGAGAGAGAGTTAGTTAGGTAGTTTTGAAAAAGGTAGGAAACAAACAAAAAGTTAGTTAGTTAGTTGAAACAAATTTGAAAATCAATTTTGAAAAGATAAGAAGTTAGGAAGTTAGAAAAGATATTTTGAAAATCAAATTTTTGAAAAAGATAAGATAAGAAGATATTTTTGAATAGATATGATAGAAATTAGTTTTTGAAAAAGATTTGATTTTTAAAATCACAATTAATGACTTGATTCACAAGAAATCACAAGATATGATTCTAGAACTCAAAGTTTGAATCTTTCTTAACAAGCAAGTAACAAACTTGAAATTTTTGAATCAAAACATTAATTGATGATGTTATTTTCGAAAATATGATGTAAAATTAAGAAAAAGATTTTTGAAAATATTTTTGAAATTTTCGAAAATAACTAAAAAAAATTGAAAAAAGATTTTGAAAAGGATAAGATTTTTTTAAATTGAAAATTTGATTTGACTCATAAAAACAACTAGATTTTAAAAATTTTTGAAAAAGTCAAATCTAATTTTCAAAATTTTAAGAGAGAAAAAGGGAAAGATATTTTTTTGATTTTTGAATTTTTATGATGAGAGAGAAAAACACTAAAAATGCTCAATGCATGGAAATTTTGGATCAAAACAATGAATGCATGCAAGAATGCTATGAATGTCAAGATGAACACCAAGAACACTTTGAATGTCATGATGAACATTGATGAGCGGATAATTTATACGCTTTTTGGCATTGTTTTTAGTATGTTTTTAGTAGGATCTAGTTACTTTTAGGGATGTTTTCATTAGTTTTTATGTTAAATTCACATTTCTGGACTTTACTATGAGTTTGTGTATTTTTCTGTGATTTCAGGTATTTTCTGGCTGAAATTGAGGGACTTGAGCAGAAATCAGATTCAGAGGTTGAAAAAGGACTGCTGATGCTGTTGGATTCTGACCTCCCTGCACTCAAAGTGGATTTTCTGGAGCTACAGAACTCAAAATGGCGCGCTTCCAATTGCGTTGGAAAGTAGACATCCAGGGCTTTCCAGAAATATATAATAGTCCATACTTTGGCCAAGAATTGACGATGTAAACTGGCGTTCAACGCCAGCCTTCTGCCCAAATCTGGCGTCCAGCGCCAGAAAAGGATCCAAAACCAGAGTTGAACGCCCAAACTGGCACAGAACTTGGCGTTCAACTCCACAAATGACCTCTGCACGTGCTACACTCAAGCTCAGCCCAAACACACACCAAGTGGGCCCCGGAAGTGGATTTATGCATCAATTACTTACTCATGTAAACCCTAGTGACTAGTTTATTATAAATAGGACCTCTTACTATTGTATTAGGCATCTTTGGATTACCTTATGATCCTTTGATCATGTGTTGGGGGCTGGCCATCTCGGCCATGCCTGGACCTTCACTTATGTATTTTCATACGGTAGAGTTTCTACACTCCATAGATTAAGGTGTGGAGCTCTGCTGTTCCTCAAAGATTAATGCAAAGTACTACTGTTTTCTATTCAATTCTTCTTATTTCGCTTCTAAGATATCCATTCGCACCCAAGAACGTGATGAAGGTGATGATTATGTGTGACGCTCATCATCCTTCTCCCTTATGAACGCGTGCCTGACAAACACTTCTGTTCTACATGAAATAAGCTAGAATGAGTATCTCTTAGATCTCCTAACCAGAATCCTCGTGGCGTAAGCTAGAATGATGGCGGTATTCAAGAGAATCCGGAAGGTCTAAACCTTGTCTGTGGTATTCTGAGTAGGATTCAATGATTGAATGACTGTGACGAGCTTCAAACTCGCGAGTGCTGGGCGTTAGTGACAGACGCAAAAGGAGGGTGAATCCTATTCCAGCATGATCGGGAACCGACAGATGAATAGCCGTGCCGTGACAGGGTGCGTGAGCATATTATTCACTGAGAGGAGGGGATGTAGCCACTGACAACGGTGATGCCCTTGCATAAAGCCAGCCATGGAAAGGAGTAAGACTGATTGGATGAAGATAGCAGGAAAGCAGAGGTTCAGAGGAACGAAAAGCATCTCCATTCGCTTATCTGAAATTCCTACCAATGATTTACATAAGTATCTCTATCCCTATTTTATTATATAATATTCGAAAACACCATTATCATTTTATATCTGCCTGACTGAGATTTACAAGGTGACCATAGCTTGCTTCATACCAACAATCTCCGTGGGATTCGACCCTTACTCACGTAAGGTATTACTTGGACGACCCAGTGCACTTGCTGGTTAGTTGTATCGAAGTTGTGACAATTATGAATTAAGATCAAAGCACCAAGCTTTGGAGCCATTACCAGGGATTATTCGAGCCTGGACATCACAATTTCGTGCACCAAGTTTTTGGCGCTGTTGCCGGGGATTGTTTGAGTTTGGACAACTGACGGTTCATCTTGTTGCTCAGATTGGGTAACTTTCTTTTCGTTTTCTGTTCAAAAATATTTCAAAAATATTTTCAAAAATCTCTCATCTGTTTTCGAAAAAAAAATTTAATAATAATAAAAATGTTTTCAAAAAATTTTTATTCAAGATTTTTAAGAATGAATTCTAGTGTTTCATGAAGCATGTAAAGCCTGGCTGGCTGTAAAGCCATGTCTAAATTTATTTGGACTGAGGCTTGCAATTTGTTATAAAGAGCAATATACTTTCGTGTTAAAGACTAAAGCTTGGCTGGCCATTGGCCATGTCTAGTGTTTTGGACTGGAGCTTTCATTGAAAGCTTGGCTGGCTAGTGAGCCATGTCTAATTCCTGGACTGAAGCTTTAGACTAACATGGCAAGATTCCTGGAATTCATATTAAAAATTTTGGAATCCTTATTTTTTCTTTTTCCTATTATTTTCAAAAAATATCAAAAAAAAAATTAGAAAAATCATAAAAATTTGAGTCTTGAGTCATATCATAAGTTTGGTGTCACTTGCATATGCATCTTGCATTTTTCGAAAATTTCATGCATTCATAGTGTTCTTCATGATCTTCAAGTTGTTCTTGGTAAGTCTTCTTGTTTGATCTTGATGATTTTTTGTTTTGTGTTTTATTCATGTTTATCATATGCATTCTTGAATTCTTAGTGCGTAAGCATTAAAGAATTCTAAGTTTGGTGTCTTGCATGTTTTCTTTGCATTAAAAATTTTCCAAAAATATGTTCTTGATGTTCATCATGATCTTCATAGTGTTCTTGGTGTTCATCTTGACATTCATAGCATTCTTGCATGCATTCATTGTTTTGATCTAAAAATTTCATGCATTGCATAATTTTCATGTTTTTCATAAAAATTCAAAAATAAAAAAAATATCTTTCCCTTTTTCTCTCATCAAATTCGAAAATTTGGATTGATTTTTTCAAAAATTTTTAAAATCAAATTGTTTCTCATGAGTCAAATCAAATTTTCAATTTGAAAATCTTATCTTTTTCAAAATCTTTTTCAAAAATCAAATCTTTTTCAAAATTCTTAGTTATTTTCGAAAATTTCAAAAATATTTTTCAAAAATCTTTTTCTTATTTTATACCAAATTTTCGAAAATAACAATAACAATTAATGTTTTGATTCAAAAATTTGAAGTTTGTTACTTGCTTGTTAAGAAAAATTCAAACTTTAAGTTCTAGAATCATATCTTGTGATTTCTTATGAATCAAGTCATTAATTGTGATTTTAAAATTCAAATCTTTTTCAAAACTAATTTCAATCATATCTTTTCAAAAATATCTTCTTATCTTTTTCAAAAATTTGATTTCAAAATATCTTCTCTAACTTCCTAACTTCCTACCTTTTCAAAATTTGTTTCAACTAACTAACTAACTTTTTGTTTGTTTCTTAACTTTTTCAAAACCACCTAACTAACTCTTTCTCTCTCTCAATTTTCGAAAATATCTTCTCCCTTTTTCAAAAATTTCTTTTTAATTAACTAATTATTTTAATTTTTATTTTTAATTTCAAAAATTTTCGAAAAAAAAAAATTTTAACTAACAATTTTCAAAAACCATTTTCAAAAATCACTAACTCTTTTTCAAAATAATTTTCGAAAATTATACCTCCCCCATCCTATTCTATTTATTCATTCATATCCTAACATCTCATCTCACATCTCTTCCATCCGTACAGTTGTGCTTCTTCCTTTACATCACATTCTTTGTCTCCCCCTCTTTTCTTCCACTCACAAAGGGATCCCTATACTGTGGTATAAAGGATCTCTATTATTATTATTATTTTTCTGTGCCTTCTTCTTTGTCATATGAGCAGGAGCAAGGATAAGAACATTCTTGTGGAAGCAGATCCAGAACCTGAAAGGACTCTGAAGAGAAAATTAAAGAGAAGCTAAAATACAACAATCTAGAGATAACCTTTCAGAAATTTTCGAACAGGAAAAGGAGATGGCAGCCGAAAATAATAATAATATAAGGAAGATGCTTGGTGACTTTACTGCACCTAATTCCAATTTACATGGAAGAAGCATCTCCATTCCTGCCATTGGAGCAAACAACTTTGAGCTTAAACCTCAACTAGTTTCTCTGATGCAGCAGAACTGCAAGTTTCATGGACTTCCATCTGAAGATCCTTTTCAGTTCTTAACTGAATTCTTGCAGATATGTGATACTGTTAAGACTAATGGAGTAGATCCTGAAGTCTACAGGCTCATGCTTTTCCCTTTTGCTGTAAGAGACAGAGCTAGATTATGGTTGGATTCTCAACCTAAAGACAGCCTGAACTCTTGGGATAAGCTGGTCACGGCTTTCTTAGCCAAGTACTTTCCTCCTCAAAAGCTAAGCAAGCTTAGAGCTGATGTTCAAACCTTCAGACAGAAAGAAGGTGAATCCCTCTATGAAGCTTGGGAAAGATACAAACAGTTGACCAAAAAGTGTCCTTCTGACATGCTTTCAGAATGGACCATCCTGGATATATTCTATGATGGTTTATCTGAGCTATCAAAGATGTCACTGGACACCTCTGCAGGTGGATCCATTCACCTAAAGAAAACGCCTGCAGAAGCTCAAGAACTCATTGACATGGTTGCTAATAACCAGTTCATGTACACTTCTGAAAGGAATCCTGTGAATAATGGGACGCCTATGAAGAAGGGAGTTCTTGAGGTTGATACTCTGAATGCCATATTGGCTCAGAATAAAATATTGACTCAGCAAGTCAATATGATCTCTCAGAGTCTGCATGGAATGCAAGCTGCATCCAACAGTACCCAAGAGGCATCTTCTGAAGAAGAAGCCTACGATCCTGAGAACCCTGCAATAGCAGAGGTGAACTACTTAGGTGAACCTTATGGAAACACCTATAACTCAACATGGAGAAATCATCCAAATTTCTCATGGAATGATCAAAAGCCTCAACAAGGCTTTAATAATGGTGGAAGAAACAGGTTTAGCAATAGCAAACCTTTTCCATCATCAACTCAGCAACAGACAGAGAACTCTGAACAAAATGCTTCTAATTTAGCAAATCTAGTCTCTGATCTATCTAAGACCACTGTAAGTTTCATGAATGAAACAAGGTCTTCCATTAGAAATCTGGAAGCACAAGTGGGCCAGCTGAGTAAAAGGATCACTGAAATCCCTCCGAGTACTCTCCCAAGCAATACGGAAGAGAATCCAAAAGGAGAGTGCAAGGCCATTGACATAAGCGCCACGGCCGAACCTGTGAGGAGAGGAGAGGACGTGAATCCCAAGGAGGAAGACCTCCTGGGACGTCCAGTGATCAATAAGGAGCTTCCCTCTGAGGAACCAAAGGACTCTGAGGCTCACCTAGAGACCATAGAGATCCCATTGAACCTCCTTATGCCCTTCATGAGCTCTGATGAGTATTCCTCTTCTGAAGAGAATGAGGATGTTACTGAAGAGCAAACTGCCAAGTTTCTTGGTGCAATCATGAAGCTGAATGCCAAATTATTTGGCATTGATGCTTGGGAAGTTGAACCTCCCTTGTTCATCAATGAACTAAGTGATCTGGATCAACTGACATTGCCTCAGAAGAGACAGGATCCTGGAAAGTTCATAATACCCTGTACCATAGGCACCATGATCTTTAAGGCTCTTTGTGACCTTGGTTCAGGAATAAACCTCATGCCCCTCTCTGTAATAGAGAAACTGGGAATCTATGGGGTGCAAGCTGCTAAAATCTCACTAGAGATGGCAGACAGCTCAAGAAGACAGGCTTATGGACAAGTAGAAGATGTATTAGTAAAGGTTGAGGGCCTTTACATACCTACTGATTTCATAGTCCTGGATACTGGAAAGGAAGAGGATGAATCCATCATCCTAGGAAGACCTTTCCTAGCCACAGCAAGAGCTGTGATTGATGTTGACAGAGGTGAAATAGTCCTTCAATGGAATGATAACTCCCTTGTATTCAAAACTCAAGGATCTCACTCTGCAACCATGGAGAGGAAGCAGGAAAAGCTTCTCTCCAAGCAGAGTCAACCAGAGCCCCCACAGTCAAACTCTAAGTTTGGTGTTGGGAGGCCACAACCAAACTCTAAGTTTGGTGTTGAACTCCCATACCCAAACTCTAAGTTTGGTGTTGGAAAGTTTCAACAAAACTCTGCACATCTGTGAGGCTCCATGAGAGCCCACTGTCAAGCTATTGACATTAAAGAAGCGCTTGTTGGGAGGCAACCCAATGTTTATCTAATTCTTATTTTTCATGTTTTCTTAGGTTCATGATCATGTGGAGTCACAAAATAAATATAAAAATTGAAAACGGAATCAAAAACAGTAGAAGAAAAATCACACCCTGGAGGAGCATCTGTCTGGCGTTCAAACGCCAGAACAGAGCATAGTTCTGGCGCTGAACGCCCAGAATGGGAGCATCCTGGCGCTGAACGCCCAGAACAAGCATGGTTCTGGCGTTCAACGCCAGAAATGGCAGCAAAGGGGTGTTGAACGCCCAAAATGGGCACCAACCTGGCGCTGAACGCCCAGAGTTGTGTGCAAGGGCATTTTACATGCCTAAATTGGTGCAGGGATGTAAATGCCTTGACACCTCAGGATCTGTGGACCCCACAGGATCATCTCAGGATCTGTGGACCCCACAGGATCCCCACCAACCTCATCATCTCTCTTTCCATTCATGATCATCCCTTTCTTTTTTTTCCATTTACCACTCACATCCATACACCCACTACCTTCAAAAATTCAACATCTCTCTCCCACCCAATCCCACCCATATGGCCGAATACACACTCCCATCCATCTCCTCCATATCTTCTTCTTATTCTTCTATTCTTTCTTCTTTTGGTCGAGGGCAAGCAACATTCTAAGTTTGGTGTGGTAAAAGCATAGCTTTTTTGTTTTTTCCATAACCATTGATGGCACCTAAGGCCAGAGAAACCTCTAGAAAGAGGAAAGAGAAGACAAAAGCTTCCATCAAGGGTCTATAGCTCAGTGGTAGAACATTTGACTGCAAATCAAGAGATCCCTGAGATACCTCAGGGGATACATTTTCTTCCACACAATTATTGGAAGCAACTAAGGGTGGAACATCTAGAGCACTCCATCATCCTTCATGAAATTAGAGAAGATCTAAAAGCAATGAAGGAGGAGCAGCAAAGACAAGGAAGAGACATAGAAGAGCTCAAGGACATCACTAAGGTGGACTCATTCCTTGTTCTTACTTCTTCTGTTTTTTCGTTTTCTATGTTATGTGCTTATCTATGTTTGTGTCTTCATTACATGATCATTAGTAGTTAGTAACTTTGTCTTAAAGTTATGAATGTCCTATGAATCCATCACCTCTCTTAAATGAAAAATGTTTTAATTCAAAAGAACAAGAAGTACATGAGTTTCGAATTTATCCTTGAACTTAGTTTAATTATATTGATGTGGTGACAATGCTTCTTGTTTTCTGAATGTATGCTTGAACAGTGCATATGTCTTTTGAAGTTGCTGTTTAAGAATGTTAAATATGTTGGCTCTTGAAAGAATGATGACTAGGAGACACGTTATTTGATAATTTGAAAAATCATAAAAATGATTCTTGAAGCAAGAAAAAACAGCAAAGAGCAAAGCTTGCAAAAAAAAAAAAAAATAGGCGAAAAAAAAAATAGAAAGAAAAAGCAAGCAGAAAAAGCCAAAAGCTCTTAAAACCAAGAGGCAAGAGCAAAAAGCCAATAACCCTTAAAACCAAAAGGCAAGGGCAAATAAAAAGGATCCCAAGGCTTTGAGCATCAGTGGATAGGAGGGCCTAAAGGAATAAAATCCTGGTCTAAGCGGCTAAACCAAGCTGTCCCTAACCATGTGCTTGTGGCGTGTAGGTGTCAAGTGAAAACTTGAGACTGAGCGGTTAAAGTCAATGTCCAAAGCAAAAAAAGAGTGTGCTTAAGAACCCTGGACACCTCTAATTGGGGACTTTAGCAAAGCTAAGTCACAATCTGAAAAGGTTCACCCAGTTATGTGTCTGTGGCATTTATGTATCCGGTGGTAATACTGGAAAACAAAGTGCTTAGGGCCACGGCCAAGACTCATAAAGAAGCTGTGTTCAAGAATCATCATACTGAACTAGGAGATTCAATAACATTATTCGAAATCTGAAGTTCCTATAGATGCCAATCATTCTGAACCTCAATGGATAAAGTGAGATGCCAAAACTATTCAAGAGGCAAAAAGCTATAAGTCCCGCTGATATGATTGAAGCTATGTTTCATTGATAGTTTGGAATTTATAGTATATTCTCTTCTTTTTATCCTATTTGATTTTCAGTTGCTTGGGGACAAGCAACAATTTAAGTTTGGTGTTGTGATGAGCGGATAATTTATACGCTTTTTGGCATTGTTTTTAGTATGTTTTTAGTAGGATCTAGTTACTTTTAGGGATGTTTTCATTAGTTTTTATGTTAAATTCACATTTCTGGACTTTACTATGAGTTTGTGTGTTTTTCTGTGATTTCAGGTATTTTCTGGCTGAAGTTGAGGGACTTGAGCAGAAATCAGATTCAGAGGTTGAAAAAGGACTGCTGATGCTGTTGGATTCTGACCTCCCTGCACTCAAAGTGGATTTTCTGGAGCTACAGAACTCGAAATGGCGCGCTTCTAATTGCGTTGGAAAGTAGACATCCAGGGCTTTCCAGAAATATATAATAGTCCATACTTTGGCGAAGAATTGACGACGTAAACTGGCGTTCAACGCCAGCCTTCTGCCCAAATCTGGCGTCCAGCGCCAGAAAAGGATCCAAAACCAGAGTTGAACGCCCAAACTGGCACAGAACTTGGCGTTCAACTCCACAAATGACCTCTACACGTGCTACACTCAAGCTCAGCCCAAACACACACCAAGTGGGCCCCGGAAGTGGATTTATGCATCAATTACTTACTCATGTAAACCCTAGTGACTAGTTTATTATAAATAGGACCTCTTACTATTGTATTAGGCATCTTTGGATTACCTTATGATCCTTTGATCATGTGTTGGGGGCTGGCCATCTCGGCCATGCCTGGACCTTCACTTATGTATTTTCATACGGTAGAGTTTCTACACTCCATAGATTAAGGTGTGGAGCTCTGCTGTTCCTCAAAGATTAATGCAAAGTACTACTGTTTTCTATTCAATTCTTCTTATTTTGCTTCTAAGATATCCATTCGCACCCAAGAACGTGATGAAGGTGATGATTATGTGTGACGCTCATCATCCTTCTCCCTTATGAACGCGTGCCTGACAAACACTTCTGTTCTACATGAAATAAGCTAGAATGAGTATCTCAAGATCTCCTAACCAGAATCTTCGTGGCGTAAGCTAGAATGATGGCGGTATTCAAGAGAATCCGGAAGGTCTAAACCTTGTCTGTGGTATTCTGAGTAGGATTCAATGATTGAATGACTGTGACGAGCTTCAAACTCGCGAGTGCTGGGCGTTAGTGACAGACGCAAAAGGAGGGTGAATCCTATTCCAGCATGATCGGGAACCGACAGATGAATAGCCGTGCCGTGACAGGGTGCGTGAGCATATTATTCACTGAGAGGAGGGGATGTAGCCACTGACAACGGTGATGCCCTTGCATAAAGCCAGCCATGGAAAGGAGTAAGACTGATTGGATGAAGATAGCAGGAAAGCAGAGGTTCAGAGGAACGAAAAGCATCTCCATTCGCTTATCTGAAATTCCTACCAATGATTTACATAAGTATCTCTATCCCTATTTTATTATATAATATTCGAAAACACCATTATCATTTTATATCTGCCTGACTGAGATTTACAAGGTGACCATAGCTTGCTTCATACCAACAATCTCCGTGGGATTCGACCCTTACTCACGTAAGGTATTACTTGGACGACCCAGTGCACTTGCTGGTTAGTTGTATCGAAGTTGTGACAATTATGAATTAAGATCAAAGCACCAAGCTTTGGAGCCATTACCAGGGATTGTTCGAGCCTGGACATCACAATTTCGTGCACCAAACATCAAGACTTTTTTTTTTTTGAAAATTTTTATATGCAAAGAAAACATGCAAGACACCAAACTTAGAAATCTTTCATGTTTAGACTCTATGAATGCAAGAATGCATATGAAAAACAAGAAAAGACACAAAACATAAAAATATCAAGATCAAACAAGAAGACTTACCAAGAACAACTTGAAGATCATGAAGAACACTATGAATGCATGAATTTTTCGAAAAATGCAAGATGAATATGCAATTGACACCAAACTTATAACATGACTCAAGACTCAAACAAGAAACACAAAAAATATTTTTGATTTTTATGATTTTCTAATTTTTTTGTATTTTTTCGAAAATTATTTGAAAAAAAAACAAAAATAAGGATTCCAAAATTTTTAATATGAATTCCAGGAATCTAGCATTCTTAGTCTAAAGCTCCAATCTGAGGGTTAGGCATCGCTTAATATCCAACCAAGCTTTAGCATATAACATCAGAGAATATACTGCTCATTACTTATCAAAGTAACTTGCCTCTATGCTGATGGTTTGGAAGCCTCAGTCCAAAAGAATTTAGACATGGCTTTATGGCTAGTCAGGCTTCAACATGCTTCATGAAACACTAGAATTCATTCTTAAAAATTTTGAAGAAATATATTTTTTTGAAAACATTTTTTTTAAATTTTTTTCGAAAACAAAGGAGAAATTTTTGAAAGATTTTTGAAAAATTTTTTGAAAACTTTTTGAAAATAAGAAGGAAATTACCCAATCTAAGCAACAAGATGAACCGTCAGTTGTCCAAACTCGAACAATCCCCGGCAACGGCACCAAAAACTTGGTATGCGAAATTGTTACTCAGGTTGTGAATTATTGTTCGAAATTGATTCCCTGGCGATGGCACCAAAAACGGATGCACAGAACCATGGTCTAAACATATCTTCACAACTTCACATAACTAACCAGCAAGTGCACTGGGTCGTCCAAGAAATAAACCTTACGTGAGTAAGGGTCGATCCCACGGAGATTGTTGGTATGAAGCAAGCTATGGTCACCTTGTAAATCTCAGTCAGGCGGATATAAAATAGTTATGGAGTTTTCGAAAATTAATACTAAAATAGGGATAGAAATACTTATGTAAATCATTGGTGAGAATTTCAGATAAGCGTATGGAGATGCATTCATTCCTCTGAACCTCTGCTTTCCTGCTGTCTTCATCCAATCAGTCTTACTCCTTTCTATGGCTGGCTTTGTGTAAGGATGTCACCGGTGCCAATGGCTACTTTCAATCCTCTCGGGAAAATGGTCCAAATGCTCTGTCACAGCACGGCTAATCGTCTGGAGGCATCACCCTTGTCGTTGGTTGCATCCTATTCCTCTCTGTGAAAATGGTCTGATGCGCTGTCACTGCATGGCTAATCATCTTGGAGGTTCTCGATCATACTGGAATAGAATTTACTATCCTTTTGCGTCTGTCACTACGCCCAGCACTCGCGAGTTTGGAGTTCGTCACAGTCATTCAATCCCAGAGTCCTACTCGGAATACCACGGACAAGGTTTAGACTTTCCGGACTCTCATGAATGCCGCCATCAATCTAGTTTATACCACGAAGATTCTGATTAAGAGATCTAAGAGATACTCATTCAATCTAATGTAGAACGGAAGTGGTTGTCAGGCAGGCGTTCATAGGGAATGATGATGATTGTCACGTTCATCACATTCAGGTTGAAGTGCGAATGAATATCTTATAAGCGAAATAAGATGAATTGAATAGAAAACAGTAGTACTTTGCATTAATCTTTGAGGAACAGCAGAGCTCCACACCTTAATCTATGGAGTGCAGAAACTCTACCGTTGAAAATACATAAGTAATGAAGGTCCAGGCATGGCTGAATGGCCAGCCCCCAAACGTGATCAATAAATCAAAAGATAATCCAAAGATGTCTAATACAATAGTAAAAGGTCGTATTTATAATAAACTAGCTACTAGGGTTTACAGAAGTAAGTAATTGATGCATAAATCCACTTCCGGGGCCCACTTGGTGTGTGCTTGGGCTGAGCTTGAAGTCTACACGTGGAGAGGTCATTCTTGGAGTTGAACGCCAGCTTTTGTGCCAGTTTGGGTGTTGAACTCCACTTTGCAACTTGTTTCTGGCGCTGGACGCCAGAATTAGGTAGAGAGCTGGCGTTGAATGCCAGTTTGCGTCATCTAAACTTGGGCAAAGTATGGACTATTATATATTGATGAAAAGCCCTAGATGTCTACTTTCCAACGCAATTAGAAACGCGCCATTTTGAGTTCTGTACCTCCAGAAAATCCATTTTGAGTGCAAGGAGGTCAGAATCCAACAGCATCAGCAGTCCTTCTTCAACCTCTGAATCTGATTTTTGCTCAAGTCCCTCAATTTCAGCCAGAAAATACCTGAAATCACAAAAAAACACACAAACTCATAGTAAATTCCAGAAATGTGAATTTAACATAAAAACTAATGAAAACATCCCTAAAAGTAACTAGATTCTACTAAAAACATACTAAAAACAATGTCAAAAAGCGTATAAACTATCCGCTCATCAGTCTCCTTGAGTGTTGGCATTCCACGCCTAGGTCTTCAAGTGGCACACCCAGGTGACAATTGAGAGCTAGCGTGCCACGCCTTCGATACCAAGTGGCACGCCCAGCCTTTTGGCTTTCAACCTCTTCTCTGGAAAACTACACTGGCGTGCCATGCCTTGATGCTCAAGTGGCACGCCCCTTTAGTGTGGCTCTTTTAAGCTTGGCGTGCCACGCCTGGGCCTTCAAGTGGCACGCCCAAGTGACAATTAAGAGCTGGCGTGCCACGCCTTCGATACTAAGTGGCACGCCCAAGTGATGATCCCCTCTGCATGGATGAACTGGCATGCCATACCCTATGGTTCAAGTGGCACGCCCATAGTATGTGATGGGCTAGGCGTGCCACACCCAGCATGGCGTGCAACGCCCCTTTTGTGGCCTTCAACATTGCTCTCTGGAAAACTACACTGGCGTGCCACGCCCAGCTTCTAGCGTGCCACGGCCATGTAAAGGCTTTGAGCTTCCTCTTTTAGAAAGCTGTGCTGGCATGCCACTCCCATATAAAATGTTCAACATGCCTCTCTGGAAATCATAACTGGCGTGCCACACCCGGTTCCTGGCGTGCCATGCCCATATAGAGGACTTGAGGATCCTTTTTGGAATTTGATACTGGCGTGCCACGCCCAGCTCCTGGCGTGCCACGCCCATTTATTTTTGTGGCGTTTGTTCCAAGTGGCACGCCAGTTTCATACGCCCAGCTTGTTTTGTTATTTTCTTCCCTTTTTGTTGCTCTTTTCCACCTGAAATTCAGCACAACCCCATTTCAAAGCAATGTACCATAATATTCATCAATTAACTCATGAATTGCAATGATCAAATGAGATTATGCTCTTTTATGGTCCTTTTTATGCAAGAAAGAGGGTAAATGATGCAAGTCATCAAAATGCTATGAAAAAGCGTATAAGATATCTACTTATCAGGTGGTAATGGGAACATTGGATGTAGTGGTTGCAGCTATAGTGGTAGATGAAGATGAGGCAGCTATAATTGCTAGAGTGCTACTAGAATGAAGGCTAGATTGAGTAGCCATGGAGTAAAATTTTCAAGTGAATAAGGGTTTGCAAGAAAGTAAGAAAATCTTGAGAAAGATGAGTTTCTGGGAAGTGTTTAATGAAAGTAATGAATAATGATGAGGACTTTGGAATATAAAAAGGAGTTTGAACCAATGAAAGGCCCATTAAATCCCATTAGAAATGTTTACATTCCCAGAAGACATCGCTGTAGTTCCTTCAGAGGAATAAACTTGTCGAGCTTCGGACAAGAGATTCTCTAGGTCGAAGTCGATGTCATCAAAATTCAAACCCCTAGCTTTTGGAGAAGGAACATCTGGTAATGGTTCCATATCTTGATCGACAAATCTCTATTCCGACAATATGAAGTGGTGCCTTCATTGACGAATTTTTGTGTCTAAACTCCAAGAAAGCATCGGGTTCAGGTGGCATCCGAAAGGAATGTAACACTGAAAATTTAAATAAAAGAAGTACCATTGGAGAAGAGGTCGAAATATGAGTTGTTATGGTCGATGATGGATTTTGAACAAGAGTTGGAATAGGGGCAGACAGACCAACAGTCGGAGTAGTTTGAATAACCTGAAAGAATTCTGTTTCAGCATAAGCTAGTTGATCCACTTCTTGATTAGGAAGATTGTCAACATTAACAACTCGAGAGAAAGTTTCTTTCTGAGATTGATTCGACTGCAATATGTTAGAAAAATTTCATGTATAAGTCAAAACTTTTGGATAATAACAGGAGTCATTAAGTATGTACCTTTGAAGTTGCATGACAAACTTTTTAAGGCTTTAGTGTGTCAACTCTTATTAGAATATCAATAGGTCCACATTTCTTTGAGGTAAGTGTTGCACCACTCGATCGTCCTCTGCTCTAACTCCTACCTTGTGTATCCCGCTTCTCTTCAACTGGTTGTGGGTCAGCAACAACTTGAACAATAGGCGTTTGTCCAGCAATTGAAGGAATTGAAAGATAAAGGTGAGTTGAGAATAGAAATTATGCCTATAAAAGTGCTAGGTACTGAGGAGAAAGATTTCTTTTGCTTACCTCTGGTTTTCTTTGACGCTATCTGTGCAGGGAAGAAGTCCTGATTTGAGAGAACTTGATTGACAGAAGTACAATGAGCAAAAAGCTACTTTGACCACCATTTTTGAAAGTCAGGAGTCGACAGAAAACAATGTGTGATATTCAGATGTTGGTATTGAGTTGACATCCTCTGGTGGTTCATTTCCAATATTCTATCGAATTCTTGTGTCTCCGACACCTCATAGTGAATGCTTTGAGCTTTAGGATCGGAAACAAATGAGAAGGTAAGGCTTCAGCTAAACCAAACTGCCGAGCTACATACCGCGGTGAATAAACAACTAGTTTCTTTTTGAGAGTCCAGGTCAATTCATGGTGTAAGGCGACAAGAAGGATTTGAGGAGTTAAGATCCTAGCCCACATATCATCGACTAATATTTGATTTTTTGGTTGAAAACTGGTGTAAAAAGTTGAAACATGAAACATAGCTGGGTCGAAATAAGAATGGGTTTGGAAAATATGAGATATTGTCTTCATTGATGTCGAACAAAGTGTCGAAAGGCACCAATAGGGGACATGGTTTTTGGTTTTGTCCAGAAATGTTGGGAAAGACGAATGCCATTAATAGGAGTGTGGGGAATTTTTGATTCAGAGGCTGTGAGTCGAGGCTCCAGAACAGCTTTGAGCCATAAATTTACAACCCAAAGGAGACCGAAAAGGTTGATAGAAGGATCCTCTTGACGAATTTCACCAACAATAAAAGAAAGAGTTTTGAAAAGCTGACTCATGATCAAGGCAGGAAGGTCGATGAGTTTTTTATGATAGAGCATAATGGCCAGGGCAAGTAGTTGTTATTTTAAATATGAACTAACTTAGAGAAGAAAACATAAGTATTGAGCCAAAGTAAAAGAAAGGCTATATGTTCACTATCAAAAATAGGATCATCTTCAGAACCATGTTATTTTGAATAAAGCTCCGTATGGAATTTGAGTCAAAATTGATATTATAATCATCTTTAGGGCAATCAGTCGACCATGACATGAATTCACCATCAACTGATAAACCAGTCTGGGCCGAAATGTCCAACAGGGTCAAGTCCATCATTCCATAAGAAAAATGAAAGTTATTGGTGGCAGGACACCAGAAGTACAAACTGGCCCCTAGTAAAAGAGCAATATAAGAGAGATCAAAGGTAGCTAATTCTAAGGCATGCACAATATTTAGAGATTCCCAAATCGGCTTATATATAGGTGCAAGTCGAGACATCTAGTTGAAAAAAGAGGACTCAAATCCCTAGGGGAGCAGTTCTGAATACTCGACTAGCAAAATATGAAGCCTTGATATGTTTACAGAAAATCAATGGTAGATGTTTTAGCGACGATGGAAAGAAATAAGAAATAGAATCAATCTATTCTTGGGTTGCCAAAGGACCTAAGAAAGAATACAACACTCCATTAACTGAGAATGATAGAAATACCTGGCGACGCTAGAGACTAGAGGTTTCTGCATTTGGATTTGGAGCTCTCAAAACTCCATCTTCATCATAGAACTATGCTATTTCAGTCACTAATGGAGGAAGAAGAAGGGCTTTATCCCGTTTTTTACGAGAATGAGATGTGGCGGTCATGGATCTTGAAGAAGAAATGTGGTGGTGATGTCTGGCGTAGAGGTTGAATGGAAGAGCAATTGAGAAACTGTGGGAAGCGTGTTTCCCAGAGAGAGAAAAGATTAAGGTTTTCAAGAAGCAAGTTTCTCAGAAATTGGGAATGATATTATTCAATTTGTGAAGCAATTCAAGGAACGGCCCATTAAGACCCAGGGGACGTTATGTGTTCCTAAAAAAGCGTACGTCATTTTAAATTATGCATAACTGTCCTTTCAAATTTTAAGAATTTGAAAAGGTTGCACGTGCTTGGCATGAAAAATATCAAAACTTGTATTTTTGAAAAAAATAACAAGTTTTAAAGGGACAATTTGTTGGTACAAAAAATAAATTTTTTTTACTGCAAGTGGTTCGACTATAGAAGCAGTGTTTCAACTACAAAAGCAGAAACGGGTAAGTCGAAGTCGAAAAAGATGGCACAAAAAGCCTCGAAGTTGAAAGGTAGTTATTGTCTTTCTTTGATCATCAAGGCTTGCTACTCGACCTTCAAGCAGAGTGGAGGACATGGGTACGAAATTTGAGGAGCAAACTGAAAAAACGTGGGACTTAAAAACCAAGAAAGACGTGGGTGTCAAAACTTGGGGATCAAGATTCTTCATGATCAAGACAAGGTCATGGCTGAGTAAAAAGAGGAAATAAGATCGTGGACAACATGCTTCATGATCAATCAATCTCCATGGTCTATAAATAGTAGAAACTCAAAAGAGTTTGGGACTTCATTAAAGAACATTAAATCATCACATAAACTCATAAAATTTCTAGTCTCCATGACGCAACGGAAGAACATGGAGTGCAAGTGCATGTGAGTGTTAGAAGTTAACTTTTGACTTGTTTTCTTTTATTTATTTGATTCAGTTTCATTTATTTTCTTTGAATTTTGTTATTATTTTACTTTCACACTTTCATTGTCTTTTTTATTTCATTATTTATCTCTTTGCCATTTATCATAAGTCCACCACTAGTAATTTTGACATAAACGGCTTTGACATCGTAATTAAGTAATTTTCGGGTCGAGCTCATTCTTTTTTAGATGAGTCGTATCTGCTCCCTGATACTTGAGATCTTAATACAAGCTCGTTTCGACACCACCTGTCGAAGTCAACGAAAAAAAATGAGTGAAACAGCTAGCCATAACTGACTTTTTTTATGTTTGACTAACTTGGTTGGACTTAGTTAACAAAAAAATTTAAATGTATAATATTATTCAATTTGAAATATAAATTTCTATGTATATCTAAATTATCCATTAATAAATATGTTAATTTATAACATTGCACTCTTGATAAAATCTCTCTTTATTGTTTGTTAGTATATGTACCCGTGTTTTTTACAAAAAATATACAAAAATATATAAATATTTTTTGTTTTTAATTTTTAAAATAAAAACACACAAAAGTCATACAAATTTTACGAAGTTAATTAAATCTAAATTTAACTGTTTTTAATATCGAAGACAATGAATAATTATTTTACTTATTTTTAAAGTAGAATAATTATTTATCGATAATAATACATAATTTGTGATCAAATTGAAATATTTATATTAGGATTCTATCTTTTTGAATATTTCTTTTTAAACAATAGTGATAGTTGAATTAACCATGTTTTTTAACATTTTGGTTGAGTCTTCTTTATTTTGTTATTGACAAATTTTTTATATAAAAAAACAAATTTTATAATAAATTATTACCATCATAAGCAATAAATAAAATCAAGAAAAAATTATTAAAAAATTAAATAAAAATATAAAATAGAATGTAAAAATTTGTTTTGAAACTGAAAATTTGTTAATAGTGCTAGAAAAAATTCTAAAAGCTTGTATTTTAAAACTTCACATATTAGAAGTCTACCTAACTCATCAGCCATTGTATTTCCTATATTAAAAAAATGAAGTGCCAAATAAATATGAATATAAATAATTTAATAAATAAATCTAATTTCACTTTTAAAGGGTTTAAATTGTATAAAAATGAAAAAGATCAATGGCGATGAATGTTCAACGTACACACATTAAATATTTTTTAGGAATATGACATGAGTTTATCAAGAAATTGCAGTATCATTTATTTATTAAGGAAAAAAAGAAAAAAGTTAGTTGTGTAGAATTAACAGAATTTAGTTCTTATATACTCTCTTGTTCTCTCTTCTTTTCGCTATCACAGTTTTTTCTTATTCTGTGATGCTTTCTTTCTAAGTGTCTTTTTGTATCCGTAATGGTATCTAGAGCCACCAATTTTCTTTTCTGATCCATAATGGAAATCACACTTTTAGATTCAACAAAGAAAACCTTCTCATCCATTGCTAAGAAACTTAATGAAGATAACTACTCTACTTGGAGATATCTTACTGTTCTTACTATTGAGAGTCTGATACTAGAGAATCATCTTGATCCAACCAAGATCCCAGAACAATTCACATCAGATGCTACCAAGAAAACTATTACTGAATCAGAAAAGTTCAAGAATTGGCGCCAACGTGATAGAACCCTCACAACTTGGCTGGTTGCTTCAATGACAAATTATTTCAAAAAAAAAGTCATTCGCCTATCTATATTCTATGAAGTTTGGAACAAAATTGATGAATATTTTCAGGCTGCTGCATCCGTGCGTGTTCAAAGTCCAAAGAGTCAACTCAGATCCTGTAAGAAAACTAGCTCATCTACTGAATTTCTTGCCAAGATTCGTAAAATTATAGACTCTTTATTTACTGTGGGTTATGAAGTACCAGAAGATGATCACATACTAACCATCATTGATGGTCTTTTCGAAGAGTATGCAGTATATATTTTCTCTGTCACAGCAAAAAAGGATTCTTTTCAAGTAGTTGAGGCTAAAGCATTTTCTTCTCTCTCATGAAGAAATGCTTGAGCGTTTCAAGAAACTAGAAATTGGCATGCCCATAGCTCATTATGCTCAAACTCCTTCATCCAACTTTGATTACTCACGAAGCAATGCTAATAGACGTGGACGTGGAGGATAGAATAGCCGTGGTGGTGATCGTTTCAACAACAATTACAACAACAACTCAAGAATACAGTGTCAGCTGTGTGGACGATTAGGGCATGTGGTGTGAAATTATTACCATAGGTTTGATCACTCATTTAACCCCAATTCTGGAAATACCTCTGCAACACCTCAGATTTTCTCCATTAATCCTCAGCCACCACCACCGCTAGTAACTTTTTATCAACCAACGGCATACCTCACTCTTCATCCTCCTTACTGAGTGAAGCTTCATGGCTTGCGGACTCTGGTGCAAGCGATCACTTAACACCAGATCCTACAAACCCCCTCTCTTCTTCGGCAAATAACACAGCTTCAGATCAGGTCTTTGTAGGTAATGGTATAGGTATAGCAATCAAGAATTCAGGTTCTTCTATTCTATATGATAAATATGCTAATGTCATATTTCGTTTAAAGAATTTGCTACATGTTCCTCAAATTTCAAAAAATTTGCTAAGTGTATATAGGTTTGCTACTGAAAATGGGGTCTTCTTTAAATTTTGGCCTGATTATTGTGTTATTCGTGATCAGGCTACTAGGGATTATCTCCTACAAGGCATAGCTAGGAATTGAATTTATTCCTTTGACAATCTCAAAGTTCCTAAGCCTCTATCTTTGAAATCTACCTTAAATTGCATTTTTAACTTTCAAAATTCTGCTACTTGTAATTCTACTGTACCTAGCAATTTAGATACTAGTTCATCAATTTTTAGTGCTTTCAATACAAAGTGTAATGAGAATAATAACACAGTTTTCTGGCATAAATGGCTTGGCTATTGTGCAATGAAAACAGTCTATATAGTAATGAATAACTGTTCAATTCCTGTTTTAAATTCTGCATCTTATTTACAATGTATGTGTGAAATCTATCCCTTGGCTAAGATGCATCGATTGCATTTTGCTAAAACTGAAACTGTGTATAATGAACCATTACAATGTGTCTTTGCTGATCTTTGGAGACTAGCACCTGTGACTTCAAGACAAAGCTTTAAATACTATGCTTGTTTTGTGGATGGCTTTTCCAAATTTACTGTTATTTTTCTGTTACATAATAAGTCTCAAACATTATTAGCATTTGAAAATTGCAAGAAATTGATGAAAAAACATATTGGTCATCATATTAACGCATTATAAACAGATAAGGAAGGTGAGTTTATGTCCAAGGCTTTTGTTAATTTGCTTGCTAATGAAGGTATTCAACATAGAATGTCATGTCCTTATACACATCACCAACAAGGTAGTTTGGAAAGGAAGCATAGATGTATCACAGAAATGATACTTTCCCTCTTAGCGACAGTATCTCTACCAATGCAATTTTGGGATGATGCCTTTATTACCACTGTTTACATCATTAATAGGTTACCAACAACAGTCCTTGACAACAAAAGTTCCTATGAAATCCTATTTAATCAATCACCATATTTTGGTTTCTTTAAAGTTTTTGGATGTGCATGTTTTCCCTTCTTAAGACGACATAGGAATCTTAAGTTTGATTACAAGTCCGAGATGTGTCTATTTCTTGGTTATGATTCTAATCATAAAGGGTACAAGTGCCTAGCCAAAGATGGCAAAGTTTATCTTGCAAGACATGTGACTTTTATTGAAAATTTATTTCCTTACCATTCAATGTTTTATAATTCTACATCCACACACTCTTTAGATATACCAGATCAAAATCCAGACCCTATAATATTTGAAATAAATCCAAGCATCAACACCAGTAACTAATACATAGACCTTTACGCCACATACTTCTTCAATAGCTTTAGACTCGTCAGATACTACACCTCCTTCTAGTAGTTGATAAACCCCGATTTCGTGGTTTATCTTGTGCTTATTTTAGGAGATTTTATCACCTTTTCCCACATTTATTCAATGAAATAGCATGATTTTGTAATTCTCCCTTGAATTATGCTTAAGTGTAAAAACATGCTTTTTAGGCCCTTAAATTGGTGATTTTAACTCACTTTAATTCCATTCGATGCCTTGATGTGTTTGATAAGTGATTTCAGGTTCATAAGGCAAGTATTGGATGGGAGAAATGAGGAGAAAAGTATACAAAGTGGAGAATGCATGAGGAAACAAAGATTGGGAATGCTTCAGGGGGAGCGCAAGCGTACAAGGCGCACGCGCGCCGAAATGATTTCGTATAGAGACGTGCACGCGTACATGCCGCGTACGCACAGATGAAGAAACAGCCAATCGACGCGCACGCGCACATGACTCGTACGCGCCGATACTCGCATGTGACTCATTTAAAGGCAAAACGCTGGGGGCGATTTCTGAGCTGCCCAGGCCCAAATCCAACTTGTTTCTAAGTGTATTTCATGCAGAATTGAAGTCCAAGCAAAGGGGGAGGAATTTGTTTGTAGTGTAGCATCATGTAGGTTAGTTTCTAGAGAGAGAAGCTCCCTCTTCTCTCTAGAGTTAGGGTTCTTAGACTATTTTTCATCTTAGATCTAGGTCCAACTTCACGTTTTCATCTTATTTCCTTTATGATTTCTTGCTTCTACACTTTCATTCTCTTATTTTGTGATGTTAATTTTACTTTTATGCTTCTTTTATGTTCATGGACTCATGTTGGATTTAGATCTCTTTAATGCAATTTAATGTTTGATGTTCTTTTAATTGTTGATTTGAGTTGTGATTTACTTTCCTTGCAATTGATAGTTGTTAGATTTTACTATTTCTTGCATATTTACCATGCTTTCTTTTTGTACCCACCAAGTGTTTGACCAAATGCTTGGTTGGACTTTAGAGTAGACTTTGAGCATTCTTAGCTTAGAAAGAGTAATTAGGTAATCTTGAGTCATGAAAATCCAATTTAGATTGGTGATCTAGAGTTGTTAGTTAATATTAATTCTATTGACTCTAATCTCTTGCTAATTTAATTAGTGAGTTGATTGGAACATTTGGATTGAGATTTGCTATTCTTGTTTGACTTTCTCTCATGGAAGATAACTTACACCTTCTTCCAATGTTGGAGATGACGAAATAAGATAAATTCTTGTTAATCATTGCTATCAGTGACTAGGATGGAAAGTCTATGATCTCAATCCTTGCCATGAATGACTCTCTCTTTATTGCTTGCTTTCTCTTATTTACTTGTCTTCTTTAAATACTTGCTTGATTTACTTTTCTTGTCATTTAATTTCTTACCCTTTTATCAACCAAACCCCTTGCACCTTCATAGCCAATAATCATTCACTTCATTGCAATTCCTTGTGAGACGACCCGGAGTCTAAATACTTCAGTTAATTTTCATTGGGGTTTGTACATGTGACAAAACCATATTTTTAATTTTATTCGAGAGTTTTTTATTAGTTTGGAGCTATGCTTACAACGAAGTAATTCTTTTCTATAGGAAGAAAATCTAGACCGACAACAATCCTCGCTCATCAAATTAATGGCACCATTACCGGGGAGTTGCGATGGTGCTATGTTATTGGCTATTGTATATATTGTGAATAGCTTATTTTTGGTTTGTTTGTTAGTTTTTGCTAGTTTTAGAATTTGGTTTTCTTTGTTTCTTATTGGAATTTGTTTTTGTTTTCTCTCTCACTATGAATTCACATCACTTTGGCTATGAGTTTGGTTCAAACTGTGTTGTAGGAAATGGAAGCTTCAATAAGGGTGTGCATCAAAGATTTGGAAATCAAAGATGGGAGGAGCCCCAAGCTTATGGACAACCTTCTTGGCAACAACCTCCTCCGAACTCTTATGGGTATAATCCTAATCCTAATGTATACCAATCCAATGTGTGATGACCCTTATTGTGATTGTCAACCACAACCACCACATGCATATGAACTCCCTCCTCAACATAGCCCTCCACCATACTCACAAGCCTTCTACCACCATCCACCTCCATATGATCCCAACCCGTATCCACCATACCAATCACCATATCAACCATACCTAGAGCCACCACCATTCCAACACCAATACTCCCAAGAACCACAAAGTCCACACACACCACCTCAAGAATTTTACCAATATGAACTACCTTCCAATTACAACAACCTTCCCTCAAACAATGAACCCTCTCTTCCACCATCACCTCCCGATGAAGCCCACATGCTAGAATTGAGAGATCTTAAATCTCATATCTTAAGGCGACACAAGGAGAATGAAAAGAAGTTTGAGGAGTTAAGAGCGAAAATGGCTATCATGGTAGAAGCCATTGGTAACATAGTCTCATCCCGCCTAAGCCTATGCGATCAAGTCACTCCCATTGTTGAATGTGGAGAAGCAACCAAGGAGCTTAGTGAGGGAGTGAACTTGAAGCTCCAAGGTGAAAAAGATGAGTTAAAGCAAGAAATGCAACAAGAGGAGGTAGAGATTATTGAACAAGAGGAAGTAGTGGTTGGAGACTTAGGATATGTTGAGTACATAGAGGAAGCACAAATTGAAGAGCCTTCTTCCATGGAGTTCGAAGTTGATGTTGAGGAGGAGAGTGCACAACCTCCAAGGCACAATATGATTGAAGAATTGGAAGAAGTGTTCCAAGTAATAGGCCCTCCTATTTATGATGATTCCATACCAACATATGATCCTTTTGAGCTTGAAGAATCCTTCTCCACTATGCTCGGAATTGATGATGAGGTAGATTTCACTCAACCTCTTATGTATGATTTGAGTGATGGGGAAGAGCTAGAGGATATTGGTGAAGAAGAATGTGAACTTGAGGAAACTTGGCAAGAGGTAGAGCATGAAGTATCTTGCCAAGTGGTGGAAGCCTTCCAAAAAGAATGGACGGGAGTAGAGCGTGTTTTGTCAAGACCGTTGGGAACTCCTCCACCTAGGTTGTCATCTATTCCCTCATTTGAGTGGGTAAAACTTCTAACTCTTAGCTTTATTATCCCACTTAAATATGGTTTGCTTGAGACGGATGGCCAACTTAGGGCGTTTTGTGGAATTAAGTGTAAGAGGATGATGTTTAGTGGTTGGCGTTGTAAGTCTAGGCTCATTATAGTTGGAAGCTCGAAATTGAGGAGCATGGATTGGTATAGTGCTCAATTGAATGGGTCTAGGAGAATAGTTTGGTGCCTTGGTGAGAACAAGGTGTAGGATCCCGGCTTACAAGAGAAGGATCAAATTTGGGACCCCATGGTTTGTGAGGAACTCCATCAAAACTTGGAGTTATTAACTTTGAATGATGAAGTACAATGGAAGTCCTAGCATTGGTGGATGTTCAAAGATGGATTCAAGCACAAGCCACCTTGATGAGGAGCTCCCCATAAGTCCAACTTAAGGACAATAAACAAAAGTGCTAGGTGGGAGACACCCACCATGGTAATATCCTTTCATTTTTCTCTTTTGTACATATTGGTAAAATAGGTTTAATTTCATATTTTGATTGATTTGTTAAGTTTGTTTGGTAGTTTAGTGTGTTAAATAAGGTTTTGTGGTGTTTTGGTAGTAGTTTGGAGGTTTGGAATGCTTGGTTTGGTGCAAAAACATAGAAAAATTTTGAAAAAAAAAACAGAGCACCATCCACGCACACGCGTGCTTCACGCGTACGCGTGAATCAAGAAATTTCGACCATCCATGCGCATGCGTGATGTACGCGTACGCGTAGGTTGAATTTTTCCACTTCCCATACATTCACCCGAGAGTTGTGCCTGAAGTGTGCCAACTTTATGCCCCAGGGCACGTGCACACGTACATTGCGCATACACGTCAACTCTCTGCTTTGCCATGCACGCGTACACGTCAACCGTGCGTACGCGTCGCTTCCATTTCATCAATCCACGCTTACGCGCACATGACGCGCACGCGTGGATTGCCCTGTTTCAACCATCTTCTTTTCTACTCTTCTTTCCATTTCTTTCCTTCTTATCTTTTCTCTTCTTTTCTTTCCACCCTTCAAACATCATCCAACACTACCAAACACCATGTAACACCATTTCTTTTAGTTAGTTAGTTAGTTTAATTTTTGTTTTCCAGTATAAGTGTTGGATTACTAATCTTGTTTACTGTTTACTGCTGCTTATTACTAATAGGATGTTAGTTTAACATCATTGTTGTTAATTGTCATTGTTGGATTCTTTGTTGAGGTTATATTTGGTTATTTGGTTCGGAACTTTTCATGTTTAATGCTTTTGAATACCAAGTACATGTTACATTGCCTTCATGCATCTTAACTCTTTTGAATTTCATGTTTTGGCCACCATGCATTCATCATCTATTGTTAGGAAATTGTATATTATCATTGTATTTTTTTAGGTGATGCTTGTTTATGGTTTACCCTTATTCACATCACTTATTTCATGCATTGAGATTGTAGAGTTGTGAAATTGGATCGAAAGCTTACTTAATGACATATTTTTGAGCTTTGTAAAGCTTTGTGGGCCATGCTTGCTATGTGATTGATTTTCACTTCTATCTTCTTTTTCCTAAGTTCCATAGCATCCATGTGTTTCACCTCTATGTCACTTAGGTGTTGCAACAACTTCAATATGTATCATTGATTGTTGTGTGAGTTTCATATACCAATTTGTTCACTAAGTCTACCTACACATCAATCAATGTCCATGCATTATCCAATTTCACAATTTCTTGATTTTTGCTTGACTGCTTTTATGCTTCTTCACTACTTGTTGGGTTGTTTTAGCCTACAAGTCTTTTAAAGTATCTCAAGCACACTAGAATGAGTGAAGTGCATGTTTTCTTTTGTATAATTGTGACATGATTTTTAAATACTAGGGTGTGAGTTCTAAACCGCATGCAAGTTAAAACCCATACAACTATTTTTCATCAATGTCACACCAATTCACTCACTTAATTCTAGTGATTTACCTCATTCCAACAATTCACGCTTCCTTGCTTTTGTATTTTTTCATCTTACGGTGTTTATTTTGTTTTTCATGATCGATGAATTATCATAAGCAAAAACGGAAGCGGAAGAAGAACACGCAGCACCGGTTGACCTACCAGATGAAGGTGGCAACTCGGAGAGTCGCCGTACCCCCTTGTTCATCTTTGGATGCACCGAGGACGGTGCAAACTTTTAAGTGTGGGGAGGTCGTCCGACCGCTCGGCATTTTTGGGTGACAAGTTTCTAATACAAACACTTTTGCATTTCATTTTTAGGTCTTTTAGGATTTTTGGTTGCATTGCATATGTATATAATAAGCTTAGTCAAAATAATAAAATTTTTCAAGAATTTTATCTATAGGGCACCCCTATTGATTGAAAAAAAATTGTTTAGAACTTGCTTGAATTATATACTTTGTGGATCATGTTTTGAGCTAAGGACACAAGCATATAAGTTTTGAGCCTTAATTGTGTGGTTACATCATATAACCACTTACTTTCCTTCTTGTGTGCATTATTCTCTTTCTATGATTGTAATCTTTGATTTGTTTAATTCTTTATGTCCATTATTTTGTGTATACATACATTTGTATGATTGAGGCCATTGTTCAAATAGCTCACTTACCCAAATAGCCTACCTTTTATCTTCCATTGTTAGCCAATTTGAACCTATGCTTAACCCATTTGTTCTTAATTGTAGCACATTACAAGCCTAAGTGAAAAATAATAAATGTCCTTAATTTGAATCTTTGATTAGCTTAGACTAGTGAGAGTATTCATCATTTGATTTTGGGAAAGTTGGGAACATTGGGTAGATATAAAAGTGTGTTTTTGTATTTGTGTTGAGAATCTTGGGAATTGGAAACATACTCATGTATTAATCATGTGTAAACCATATGCATTGATATTCTTATATATATTTTAGTTTGAAAAGAAAGAAAAAAAATGAGAAAAATAAAAAGAAAAAGAAAAAGCAATAAAAAGGGGACAAAATACCCCAAAGTGAAGTTCAATAAAAGTCAATGCATATGAGTTGTGATAAAAAAAAAAAAGAGAGAATGCATGAGTGTGTGAAAAAGTGAAGAATGGGTAGTTAAGTTTGTTTAGAATTGTATAGGTTGTCATATGTTAGGTGGGAAGTTTAAGTTAATCAAAGATTCGAATTCCAAGCTCACTTGACCATATGCATCCTACCTTGACCCTAACCCCATTACAACCTATGGGAAGTCCTCATGATATTTGTATGCATGCATGAAATAATTGTTGATTGTTAGATGAAAAATAAATCTTGAAAAACATGATTAGGGGAGAATTGAGTGAATCAACCCCATACACTTGAGTGACTAGAGCGGATACACATCCGGTGAGGGTTCGATTGCTCAATTACATGTTTCCACCCATGATCATCTCTTTTCTTGCAAGTTTGTAAAATCTTTCAATGATTCAATTCAGTTGTGGGTTGTTTTGACTGTTATGGCTTTAGCCCTTATACTTATATATGTATTCTTGGAAATTGACTTATTTTGACCAAGTAGTTACGTTCATGTAGATAGATTGCATATGGATAGGTTGCATTTAGTTAGTTTGCATTAAATAAATGTGATACCCTTTGCTTCTTTCTTGATTTTGGCATGAGGACATGCTTAGTTTAAGTGTGGGGAGATTTGATAAACCCCGATTTTGTGGTTTATCTTGTGCTTATTTTAGGGGATTTTATCACCTTTTCCCACATTTATTCAATGAAATAGCATGGTTTTGTAATTCTCCCTTGAATTATGTTTAAGTGTAAAAACATGCTTTTTAGGCCCTTAAATTGGTGATTTTAACTCACTTTAATTCCATTCGATGCCTTGATGTGTTTGATGAGTGATTTCAGGTTCATAAGGTAAGTATTGGATGGGAGAAATGAGGAGAAAAGCATACAAAGTGGAGAATGCATGAGGAAACAAAGATTGGGAATGCTTCAGGGGGCGCGTAAGCGTACAAGGCGCACGCGCGCAGAAGTGATTTCGCATAGAGACGCGCACGCGTACATGCCGCGTACGCGCGGATGAAGAAACAGCCAATCCACGCGCACGCGCACATGGCACGTACGCGCCAATACTCGCACGTGACCCATTTAAAGGCAAAATACTGGGTGCGATTTCTGAGCTGCCCAAACCCAAATCCAACTTGTTTCTGAGTGTATTTCATGCAGAATTGAAGTCCAAGCAAACGGGGAGCAATTGTTTGTAGTGTAGCATCATGTAGGTTAGTTTCTAGAGAGAGAAGCTCCCTCTTCTCTCTAGAATTAGGGTTCTTAGACTATTTTGCATCTTAGATCTAGGTCTAACTTCATGTTTTCATCTTGTTTCCTTTATGATTTCTTGCTTCTACACTTTCATTCTCTTATTTTGTGATATTAATTTTACTTTTATGCTTCTTTTATGTTCATGGACTCATGTTGGATTTGGATCTCTTTAATACAATTTAATGTTTGATGTTCTTTTAATTGTTGATTTGAGTTGTGATTTACTTTTCTTGCAATTGATAGTTGTTAGATTTTACTATTTCTTGCATATTTACCATGCTTTCCTTTTGTACCCACCAAGTGTTTGACCAAATGCTTGGTTGGGCTTTAGAGTATACTTTGAGCATTCTTGGCTTGGAAAGAGTAATTAGGTAATCTTGAGTCATGAAAATCCAATTTAGATTGGTGATCTAGAGTTGTTAGTTAATATTAATTCTATTGACTCTAATCTCTTGCTAATTTAATTAGTGAGTTGATTGGGACATTTGGATTGAGATTAGCTAGTCTTGTTTGACTTTCTCTCATGAAAGATAACTTACACCTTCTTCCAATGTTGGAGATGACGAAATAAGATAATTCTTGTTAATCATTGCTATTAGTGACTAGGATGGAAAGCCTATGATCTCAATCCTTGCCATGAATGCCTCTCTCTTTATTGCTTGCTTTCTCTTATTTACTTGTCTTCTTTAAATACTTGCTTGATTTATTTTTTTTTTGTCATTTAATTTCTTGCCCTTTTATCAACCAAACCCCTTGCACCTTCATAGCCAATAATCATTCACTTCATTACAATTCCTTGTGAGACGACCCGGAGTCTAAATATTTTGGTTAATTTTCATTGGGGTTTGTACATGTGACAAAACCATATTTTTAATTTGATTCGAGAGTTGTTTGTTGGTTTGAAACTATGCTTACAACGAAGTAATTCTTTTCTATAGGAAAAAAATCTAGACCGACAACAATCCTCGCTCATCAGTAGTACTTTCACAAATTCCTCCCCCTCACACACATTAGCCACTACATCTTTGCCCCAAACTGATACTCTTATCCCTATAAGTGTAGCAGACCCATGCTTACCACCCATCATACCCACAAATACACATTTTGTTATTACAAGAGCCAAATCAAGCATACACAAACCCATTGCTCTTTCGACTTAGGTTGCTAATCTTGTTCACACTATTCCAACAACAGTTAAGCAAGCTCTTACCTGTTCTCATTGGAAGAAAGCAATGGATGCTGAGATACAAGCACTTCAGAGGTGTAACACATAGACTCTTATTGAACCACCATTGAATGCAACAGTCATTGGAAGTAAATGGGTATTTACCATCAAGAAAAACAAAAATGGTGATATTCTCAAGTACAAAGCTAGGCTAGTTGGCAAGGAATTTCATCAAAAAGAAGGAGTAGATTATGTAGAAATTTATTCATCAGTGGTTAGGCCAACCACAATGAGAGTTATTTTGACCATTGCAATTTCATTGGAATGGCCACTACGACAATTTAATTTCAATAATGCCTTTTTAAATGGCAAGCTCGAAGAGACTGCCTACGTGGCTCAACCCTAGGAATATGTTCATACCAATAATACTTTAGTTTGTAAACTCAACAAAGCCATATATGGTTTGAAACAAATACCTTGAGCTTGGTTCAAGACTTTGGCAGAAACTCTTTACAATTTTAGTTTCAAAAATACAAAATCTGATGTCTCATTATTTGTTAGAAACGATTCTGCTAATGTTACTTATCTCTTAGTTTATGTGGACGATATAATTGTTACATGTAACAATTCGAGGGAAATTGAGTCTTTGATAGCTCAATTGAATAATAAATTCTCTTTGAAAGATCTTGGCAGGTTCAACTTTTCTGGGCCTTGAAGCTACATATCTTCCTCACGGAGACATCATGATATCTCAGACAAAGTATGCTAGAGAGTTGATATCCAAATCTAGAATGGCCAATTCTAAATCATTACCAACTCCAATGGCTACTGATTCAAAGCTCTACACCAATGATGCAGAACCATTTGATAATCCAACGAAATATAGATCCATATTTGGGAGTTTGCAGTATTTAACAATGACTAGACCCGATATTACATTTGTTGTAAATCATGTGTCTCAATTTATTTACAATCCAACTCTTTAACACTGGAAAAATGTCAAGAGAATACTGAGATATGTGCAAGGTACAGTGGATAATGGAATTGCGTTTACTAAGTCTGCTGATTTTAGGATTTTTGGGTTTGCAGATGCTGATTGGGGAGGAGATCTCGAGGATCAAAAGTCGATCACTGGAAGAGTAACAAGCAAACTAAAGTCAGTAGGAGCAGCACAGAGGCAGAATATCAATCTATGTATGGAGCTCAAACTGAAATCATCTTAGTACAGCAACTTCTGGATGAATTACATATTCCTCAGCCTACTCCACCTACTCTATACTGTGACAATAAGAGTGCATGTCTTCTTGCTGCCAATTCTATACTCCACAATAGATGTAAACATTTGGAGTTGGACCTTCACTTCCTTAGAGACATGGGGAATAAAAAATCCCTTTATGTAATGCATATTCCTTCTCCAGATTAGGTTACAGATTGCTTGACTAAGCCACTGTTCCAGCATTTATTTGGCAGATTTAAGCGCAAACTGAGAATATTTCAGAATCCATACCCCAATTTGAGGAGGTATTAAGGAAAAAGAGAAAAAGTTAATTGCGTAGAACTAACAGAATTTAGTTCTTATATACTCTCTTGTTCTCTCTTCTTTTCACTATCACAGTTTTTTCTTGCTCTGTGATACTTTCTTTCTAAGTGTCATTTTGTATCCTTTATCATTAACCATTAATTTAAGAAGCGACTATTAAGGAAAATAAAGTAACGAGGTTGTTGGTTGTTCCAATATGTCACCTCTTTTCTATGTTGTCTGTTTTATTTGTAGTTTTATTATACATTTTATAAATTAATTAATCAATTAATTGATATAATGAATTACAATCAATTGATTGATATAAATTATAATAAATTATGTAATATTTAAATATTTAATTAAATTTATTAGTTGATATAATTAATGTATTATAATAAATTGAATTTAATAAGTTAAAAAAATATAAATTAAAAAATATTCTCAAAAATATACCACATTATTAATTTTATTATTCAATGCAAAAAATCTGATTTTAATATAATATAATATAATAGATAGATAAATTTCTATATTCTGTCACATAATTTTTAAAGAACTTACTACTTATTTTTTGTTTTAGGAAATATTATTATTACTACAAAATTTTTTGTAATAAAAGGGAAAGCTATTTCTCTATTTTGACGTAAAATTGTTATTATTTTAAAATTTATATTTGATGTGATGATCTTATTTTAATTTAATTATTTTATATTATAAAACATATTACCACCTTTTTTATTGATTTTAATTTTCGGAACCAAAGATTTTTTATGGATAAGATTTTTATTATGAAATGATTCTTTTTAATTGCCTTTTTTAAAAGATTTTTTGAAAAGGTATAAATTATTTTACATTTGAATGTACTATTATTTTTTAAATTTATGTTTTGATGTACATGAAAAAAAGAGAATAATACTATACATACAATTTTTTCTTTCAATCAAATCTAATTAAATTAGTCTAAAATTAATAAAAATTAGTATCATCATTCTTATTTATGCAGTCACCCAAACTTTATTATGTAACATAATTTTTAAAAAAATTATACGCGTAGCATTTCTCAAAAAGACAATAGATTTTTAATGAGAAAAATAAAAAATGGACTTACATGAGAGCAAGAAGAGCAAATCTAGGTCAAATAATTATATATGGGTAATTAGGATTTAAAATTTTTGAGAAGTCACATGACCAATTAAAAAAATATATATACTTTTTTTGTTCTGTCTTGGCTATATTTGTAGAAACTCTAAATTTGTTTCTCTCACCAAATACTTTATTTTTACGCATAATTTTTATATAGAAAATTAATAATTGCTCTATTTATTTACTTATTTACTAATTCCATTTGGGTGTTTCTATGTTTCACAATAGAATTTAAAATTCTTACTTTACATTTGATTATAACCGTTTAAATATGTTCTTCTTATATTATACACTTTTTTTTTTAACTATTTTGAGAAAATTAAAAAATATAGAAGGAAAAAAAATTACTAGTGGTATATAAGAATAGAAATTCTCTAATAATAATAATAATATCCGAGCAAGTACATACTAAAAAATCCCAAAACATCTTTTCTAACATGAAAGATAAATCTAAATCTAAAGAAGAAAACTAAACCTCCTGATTAAAGAATAAAGATGATTGAACACAAAGCGCAGTATAGCACGTGACCCAGTCTTCCAAAGTCCCAACCGTGCCTTTTGCTAACCGTGCACCTTCTGCCTATTGATTTTTCCTTTAGCCTTTCCTACTTTTTACTCTTTCACCTATTAAACAAAAAATTAAAAGGGTAAGCTACCCAAAAAGAAAAACACTCTAAAACATACGATGGAAAAAAAAAAACTTATCGAAAAAATTAAAAATATATAAAAATAAATAGTTATTAAATATATATTTTTTAAAAAAATTTAAAAATTAAATTTTAATACAATTTTTTGTAAGTATTATTAAAAAAATAAAATTTTTTCATCTTTAAAATTTGATCATTTTATGTCAACTAATTTTTTTAAAAATTCTTTTATCATGAATAAAAAAATTTTTTAAAAAATAAAAAAATTCTTAAGAACAAATTTTGCTAATTTTTTGCTTATATCTTCTAAATGGTTATTTCAATATCACTACAAAAATTTCAATTAAATGAATAAATTATTTATTAATTATAAGTTTTTTGTTATCTATCAAAAATATAATATTTATTAATTAATTTTATTATGTTTTAACATTATTTAAAAATTTATTTATTGTTCGTATTTTTAATGGTTAGTATGGTAGATTGGTAGTAATATAAATTTTCTGATTTGATAGTTTCTCAAATTTAAATAATATAAACTGTTTTTTATGTTTTAAAGAGTAACAGAATACCGGAAATCAGAAATAAGAAGAGCACGGTGAAGAGAGATAGAAAATAAAATAAAATAAAGGGAGTAAGAAAGCGAGCGATAGTGACAGAGAGAGAGGGGGGTATCTGCGATTTTTTGGATACTTTTTTGAAGTTGCAGGTTTTGGAGCATCGTGTCGGGGCAAGGGTTCAGAATTGGAAATATATATTTTAGATCAACCTCTCTGATACTAACTGATTATCAAGGCAAAAAATAAAGATTTAATTATCCTTAAATTAACATAATTTGAGTCACATACGATTTTATTTTTCATCGTATTAATTAATTCTTTTATTCTAAAAGATTTTTCATATATTTTCCCTTTATTTTCTAATTATATATATATATATATATATATATATATATATGAGAGGATCGAAGGAGATGTGTGGGGGTGTGCTATTGAGATCCCTGTGGGGTTTACATACAAGAAGAGAAAAAACCAGGCACACATATAAATACATATATTCACAGGTTTGTTACTTTTCAACAAGTAAGAACGCCACATTCATCAAAGGCCTTATTTTTGTGGTGGTAGCAGCATATCACGAATTCTCAGAACCTGCAATGGGTAGGTGTTCTTGTCCTCTCTTCGTTTGTGGTTTCCTGCTTTCTCGTGCTTTGGTCTTAGATTCATCCTTCCTTTTTATTGTTTTGTTTTTTATTTTTAAATTGTCCGCAATTAAGTGGGAACAACATATTCCCTGGATTCATGGTTTCTGAGGGTTAAAATGTTTCATCTCCCTAGTCCTGGTGGCCCCTTTCCTCCTTAGTCTCTCTGGCTATTGCAATTTGCAAGCTGTTATATTGTTGTTTTGTTTCATTGGCTTAAATAGGATTCGTTGCTCTGTGATTCCTTCTTTTTATCACATTAACAGCTAAGCAACACACAGCAAAAATATACCCCACCACACAGACCCTTATTCGTACCCCCAACCACTTTTTTTTTTCCTTTTCTTTTCTTCCTTACTCGGTTATTCTTTTTTAACCCACCCTTATTCACTCTCAATTCTTCTCTTTCTCTTTCTCTTTCTCTTTCTCACACACATGCTCTGTGTTTTGTGCAAGGGCTTATTCCTAAGGAGGTTCTCCTCTTCATTCATTGTCATCAAATTTTTTACATGAATTTTTTATTATTTTATTGTTCTTCATTATTTCTACCGTTTTCCTCTCTTCTAATTTTTTATTTTTGTTTGCCTTTATAGCTTATATTTCTGAGGCCAACATGAATTTCTGTTCTCACTACATGGATGATGAATATGAGAAACTGTTCCGAAGACTCAACCCTCCCAGGTACCAATTTTTCTCGTTCCCCATTCTAATGAAACGATTCTCTCATTTTAGGTGAAAAAGAAAAATGGAAAAAGGTAAAAATTTGAATGATTCCACCCTCATATATCTTCTGTAATCTTGTCAGAGTTGTAATTGATAATGAATCCGGCAAGAGCGCCACTGTTATAAGGGTATGCATCCTTTTTGTTTGTTTTCTTAATTTTCTTCCATTATCATCATCGTCATCATTTATTATTAATTGTTTGTTCAATGATGATGTTCCTTTTATTGTGCAGGTTGATAGTGCAAACAAGCATGGAATTCTTCTTGAAGTTGTACAAATCCTCACTGATCTGAACCTCATCATAACCAAAGCTTACATTTCTTCTGATGGTGGATGGTTCATGGATGGTAATACATTTAATCTGACCTAATTGTATGTTCTGATTTCACTGAATCACAATAATTGTTTGGGGGAAAATGTTTAATATGTCTGTTTCTTTATTATTCTTCTATGCCAGTTTTTAATGTCACTGACCAAGATGGAAACAAAGTTACGGATGAAGCTATTTTGGAATACATTGAAAAGGTGTGTCTCAATTTGGTGATTTCTTAAATTCCTTCTCTGCTTATGGATGTAGTCTTGGTGTTTTTGTTGCAATTTTTTTTGTGTTGCTTTAATTTAATTTGATTTTTGTGCAGTCTCTTGGTCCCGAATCATGTGTTTCATCTCCCATGAGGTCCGTTGGGGTGAAGCAAACAGTGGACCACACCACAATAGAGCTTATGGGGAGTGATAGGCCGGGGCTGCTCTCCGAAGTGAGCGCCGTCCTCACCAACCTAAAGTGCAACATTGTGAGTACAGAGGTGTGGACTCACAACACCCGTGCGGCCGCTGTGATGCATGTAACCGATGATGAGACAGGCTCTTCAATCACCGATCTGAAGAAGCTGTCTCTGATCAAGGAGCTTCTTTGCAATGTGCTTGGTGGTGGAAACAGAAAAAGGGTTGCCAAGACTATTGTTACTGATGAAGTCACAACGCATACCGACAGGAGGCTTCACCAGATGATGTTTGATGACAGGGATTATGAGCGAGTTAGTGACGACGAATTTGACGAGAAGCAGAGGCCAAATGTGAATGTTGTGAATTGGTCTGATAAAGATTATTCGGTTGTTACCATTCAGTGTAAGGATAGGCCGAAGCTTCTATTCGACACAGTTTGCACTTTGACAGATATGCAGTACGTGGTTTTTCATGCGAACGTCAATGCCGAGGGGCCAGAAGCATATCAGGTATAAGGCATTTTCAAAGCCATGAATTCCTTTTGTTTTTTTCTGGTTGGTCTTTTGACGACATTGGTTAAAACATTTTGTGGATTTTGCATGTGTAGGAATATTACATAAGGCATATAGATGGGTCACCTGTAAAATCAGATGCAGAAAGACAAAGGGTGATACAATGTCTTGAAGCTGCAATTGAAAGAAGAGTATCTGAGGTGAGGGACTTTTATGCTACTGAATCTGTGATTTTTTAACTTTTAGTTATTGCTTTGAAATCTGCAATTTGGTTGTGTATTTTTTTTTTAATAATTAGAGTAAACAAGCTTTTGAGAAACTTTTTACATGTCAATTAGTTATTCATGAATATTTACTTGGACATTTATATTGATGGTGCAAAAATGTGATCTATTCATAAACTTTACTCTGAAAATATATGGTGAATATGACTCTTATTGGTGTCATGTAAAATGGACCTTTATAGTTGGGAGTTACTTCGACTGTAATTGTCATCTCTCACTGCCAACTTGTTTTTTCTGATTGTGGCCTATAATTCAATCACCAATAAATAAATAAATAAAAAGACTAATTCAACTTGGTTCTTTTTCTTGTGGTTAACAATTTGTCCTTGATTGAGGAGCAGCCACAATCTTTTGATGGTTCTGAAAAAAATGTCAATTTTTATTTTTTATTTTTAGTGACAGTTTCTTGTATCCTGCTGTCCTTTTATTGTAGTGACTATTATCTGTTGCTATTATTTTTTCTTGCGGCTTGTTATTTAGTCCAGAGATCTTTTCCCCTTTGAATAGTCTTTTCTTTATTTATTCAAATGCCTATTAGGTAGATTTGGTTTGTTTCTCTATCAACCACTGCTTTGTTTGGTTTGGCCTCTTATTCACAAAGACTAACAATTTTTTATTATGTTTCAAAATTTAGGGTTTGAAGTTAGAACTCTGCACAACTGATAGAATCGGACTTCTTTCTGATGTCACGCGTATCTTTCGAGAGAACAGCCTCACTGTTACAAGGGCAGAAGTGACCACGAAAGGAGGCAAAGCTGTTAACACGTTCTATGTGCGTGGCGCCTCCGGTTGCACAGTTGATTCTAAGACCATAGAATCAATTCGGCAAGCAATAGGGAACACTATCCTTAAAGTTAAGGGCGCCCCTGAAGAATCTGTTCCTCAGGATTCCCCTACAAGATCTCTCTTTGGTGGTCTTTTCAAGTCCAGATCCTTTGTTAATTTCGGATTGGTCAAGTCTTATTCCTGAGAAAAGAGTATATATTCTCTCTCGCTCTCATTGTACAGTGAAAGTTCTTGAGGTGCCAAAAAAAAGGCCTTACCCCAAATGAAGTGTGACTTTAGTTTTAAGGTTTAGGATATTAGGATCATTAGAATATCTCAAAAAGGTTGAACCTTAGGGAGAGTAGCTTGTAATTCTCAACTCCTCTTCTGCTTTTAGTTTTAGTTTGCCATTGTGATTCTCTCCATTCAAGAGTTGGAGTGTTGGAATCACACAGAACCTTAGTCAATTAAAAGCTTGAAACTAGTTTCAACTTTCATCATGTACATATATTTTCTCATTTACTAATTTAATTTTCTAGAAGCATTTAATGATTCTCATATTTGTTTAGTTAATAGTTAATACTATGTTACTTTTGGAGTAATACTATATTCTCTTTGCATATCTTTGTGCATGCTCCGTAGAACTAGAATGAAATTGCAAATCAAATTGAAAACGGCAATTATAGCTTAAAATGCATAATCATTACCGGACTTAGAGTATCTCCAATGAAATACTTTTAGAATATATTTTTTAATATTTTCAACAACTGAATTGATTTAGACTTAAAATTTGTATTGGATTTGATTTGTGATATAAAATTGGTACCATCTTAGAGATATTGTATTATTTTATTAGAGAACTACTAAAATCTGCTTTAAAATTCTTATAAAATCTAAAATAAAATTAAAAATTAAAACTAGTATTAAAAATGTTCTTAGCATCCAATTAACTATGATTGTCTCTTATAAAATCTGCTTTAAGAGTATTTACTGTTTAGAATTATTCATTACCTTTGTAATCAATTTACATATTCCATTATGATTGTCTCTTATACAATCCAGTCACATGAATTTGATGCATTATATGAATTTATAGTAATACTTTTATGGGAGACAGTATCAGTTTTTTTCCTAAAAAAATTGGGAGCAAATATGAAAATTGTCCTCACATTTTTTCCGTATTATTCGTATACCAAAACATTTTTAAACCGATTCAATGTTATCTTATAATTTCATTAAAAATATTAATAGACGATGTATATTTTGTGAAATATCGATTCTTTTATCATTTATTAGAAAAAAAAGCTTATATAAGAATGTGATGCATAGTTGTAAGAATCAGACCCGTCCGACTGATTCAACAAAAAAATTAGTGAATTGAATTGTTAACTAGTCTGATTTAGTTTCTGGATCGCTTAAGGACAAAAATCGATAAGAATTTATCAAAATAAATGAAAATCGGTCAAAATTGATGAAAACCAATAAAAAAAACTACTCCAACCGAATCAATTAAGAGAAAATTTTAAACTTGATGAAAATATGGTTTAAATCAGGGTCTTTCTTGTGACTGCATGCTCCGTTTGCCACTAAACTATGTTTTTACTTATTATTTTATATGCTAACTATTAATTATATAGCTCATACTCTTTTTATTATATAATTAATCTTAGTTTTTCTTCTCTTGTAAATTTCATACTCGTCCAAGTCAACTTGAAGTTATTTCTATCTAATGCGTTGTCTGTTCTCTTAATTGTCCTTCTTTACGAGTTTTGTATTCTTTTGGATCAATAGAAAGCTTGTTTGATGTCCCATGCTTCATGGATCTTGTTTGAACTCCTTTGATTTAAGATCCTTTCTTGTTTGGTCTGATTTCTTTTAATCACATCTTAATATTCTTGAATGTTCTTATGTGATGGCAATTTCAAGTGAATTCTTAGAGTTTTGCTGTGAACTTTTGAAATAAGTTTTGGATTCTCTTAAGAAATCTAAATCGATTCTTTTCGCTTAAATTGCATCCATAGTTATTCTTTAAATTGACAAAGTTGTTTTGAAGTTGGCATGCACTGTTTTAAATAAAGTTTTGAAACCGACTGATAAGCAAATTTTTACCTTGGAGTTTCCTTTTCTAAATACAGTTTAACTAGTTCCATATTTGTTATAAAACTTATACACGCTTGTTTGAATATAAGCTTTGGAAATTCTTGGACAAACCTTTGATTTCTTACAACCTTGCCGTGATTTCAGTGTATACCTTATTTGATTGAGCAACTAAATGTCTTTCAGGATTTTTAATATTGTGTGGCCTTAACTTAATTGATTCTCATTTTCTAAACCTCACCTCTTTCTGTCTTTTACTTGGAAACTATTTAGACAAAATGTAATTTAATTTTCTTTTAACCACATTGCAATTTTGGTGTATGTTTCTGTCACCCTTTTGTGAGATGCGAGTTACATACCTTTCTTTTAGCACATGAGGTGATCCTCTTTCAGTTTTTCATTCTTTATATTCAAATGTATTAGATGTACTTAATCATAAATTTTTAAACTTTGAGAGTGTCATCACTAGCTTCAGATAACCTTCTTCTATAATTTTATACTTGTTAACTCAGCTTGATTAGTTCTAAACTACTGCCTTGCTTATCTTTTTTGTGTTCCTATCAGTTATCTCTGATTCGGGAGTCATCCTTGAGGTTGTTAAACTGAATTTCTTTCAATACTCTTCATCGATTGTACATCCTCATTTACTTGTACATCCTCAATTGTACAGCTTGTTTAGACTAGGAGATACTCCAATCCAACCCCCTGGGTATATATCACTACACACCACCTTTGGAAAGGGAACCCGATCAAGGACACTCAACATAGACTACATTGTAGTCGACGTGAGCTCAGCCTACAATGTCCTGATAGGTCGGACAACGCTAAATCAGCTTGCTCCACATCTATACATGAAGTTTCCAACCCCAAAAGGGATAACCACGATAAAAGGAGACCAGAAAATTGCGCAACGCTGTTACAATGAAAGTCTGAACCTTAGAGGCAAAGGAGAAGAAATCAACAGTATTGAACTCGGAGGTATTCGAGGTCAGGAAAAACTCCGTCCACAACCGGAAGGCGAGATCGTGGAAGTCCAGATCAGAGATATCCCAGATAAAACAACAAATATTGGGGCAACTTTGAAAAGAGACATAAAGGAGTCTCTGATACAGTTCCTAAGAGATAATGCCGACCTCTTTGCATAGAAGGCCGCAGACATGCCGGGCATAGATCCCAAACTAATGTGGCACAAACTGGCAGTATACCCAGGATCTCGGCCAGTACAACAGAAGCGTCGGAAGTTCGGACGAGTATGAGCTATAGTTCAAATGTTATAGTCTCTCCATCCTTGTCCAGAGGTCTCAAATTCGAGTCTCACTCCTAACTTTGAAAAAAAGAATATTAATTATATAATAAAAACATACAATAATTTTTAGATATTATTTTAATTTTATACTCATTTATATTTAAATTAATTATATTTTTTATTATTCATGATAATTAATATAAATGTTATTAAACATGTATAAATAAAAATATCAAATATTTTTTTTAATTATAATATAATTATTTTTTTATAATTATATAATATTTATTAATATTTTTTTTTTAATAAATATATATAATATATAACAATATAATAAATATAAACTAATTAGTTAGTTATTAAAATAATAAATAATTATTTTAATATAAAATAAAAATAAAAAAATTTTAATCATAAAAAAATATTAAAATTTTATATACTTATTCAATAATAATCAAATTATAATTTGTTAATTATAATTTGTTAAAAATTAATTATTTTTTAAATATTAGCACATATATATATTTTAAATTTTAATTTTAAGATTTTAATTATTTATATTTTTTATTTATATAAAATTGATTCTAATAATTTAACCAATAATTTATTAATTAAACTAATAAATTAATAAATTAATTAAATTAATAAACTAATAAATTAATAATCTACCTGTTCAATTCTTATAACTATAATTTGATGTTGATATAGGGTGAAGAAGAAGACTATAATATTTTTATTTTTTATAAGTTAATTTTTTTATCGAGTTACCAATTTAAAACAATTGGGTCATAAACAGGACAAAAAAGAAACGATGATACCTATCCAAAGGTTTTGGACAAAAAGTTATACTTTACCATGCTTTTATAATATTTTTCATGATTTAGTAAAATATAGTAATGTACATAATAAGACCATTGTGTGTGCGCGTGCACGACTGATACTTTGCTAGTATTTTAATACCATTTTTTTAAAGATAATTAAAAAATCGGACATCTTTATAATTAAAATGACAATTTTACAAAAATTAAATTCTTTTGAAAATTTTGTACTTTTATTTTGTATACACATTTTAAATAGTTATCTAAATATTAACAGAAAAATCAATATGAAATCTACAAAGTTTTTTATAAGAAAATCATTTGTTATGTATAAAAATTATTTTTATTTATTTTTCTTTTATTTTTTAAATTTTTAAACAATTAATTATTACTCATATTTTTTATTTTTTTGGTAATATAAAATTTTGGATAATTTATTATATATAATAAAATTAGGCGCTCAAACTTTTTTAACTAAAATATTTAACCAAGTTACAGCATGTTTTTTATTTAAAGGTATATATACATACTGTTGTTACTTTTTTTTTTTTTCTTTTTTCTCTTCTTCTTTAACAATATCATCACGGTCATTGTTTTCTTCTCTTGTTCTTTTTTAACGCCGTCTTTTTCTTTTTTAATGTCATTGTCTTCTTTTGTTTGATTTTCTTTTTTCTTTTATCCTCCGTTATTATCATCATTTCATCATCTTTTTTTATCTTTTTTTATATATGTTTAGAAAATTAAAACACAAAAATTTTGATTCACAGCATAAAAATTTTAATGCACAGTACAAAAAATTTGATATACAACACATAAAATTTTAAAAGACATATCCAGAACGTTGATGCTTAACCAACAAAATATGCACATAATAAAAGTTTGAGTACACAACACAAAAAATTAAGTACACATCATAAAAATTTTAGTGAACAATAATTTTTTTTTGAAAAGAACTCTATGTCTAAAACATGGACATTCAACCAACAAAACACATCCAGCACATAAATTCTAGTGCATATAAAAAATTTTTACGCATATCACGGAAAATTTTTTTATACACAGCACAAATTTTGTAAGGACTACTTGTTCAGATTGACTCATCCAATCAATAAATTAATTTTTGTAGCAAAAAATTCTCTACTATTGATAAATATTTCTGTACTATATGTAAAAATTTTTATAATATATCAATAAATTTATGTTACGTATAAAATTTTTTGTGCTTTGTTAATAAATTTTTGTGCTCTCTAATAAAAATTTTTGTACTGAAAAAATATGAAAAAAAATTTGACGTATGCACACTTTTTTTTTTCTATTATTGGATTTATACCAATTTAATTAAATTTAATTAAAAAAATATTTGTACGGATAGCATTACCATTTATACTTTTCACAATCTTATTATAATTGTCATAATCTTTTCAAAGTATGAGATTGATTTCACTATGTCAGCTACTTTGGATGGGACTAACCTAATTGGGTGCAAGTCTATAACTAAAAAAGAGTGTTATAAATATGGTCATATTTTATACCTTTCGGTCTTATTTGCTGTGAAAGATTGGGTTTGACGATGATCTTTGGAATGATATCATATCAATTTTGAATTAAAGGGTTCATGACAAAGGACATGACATAGGAAATTACATGGAATGCCCCTCAATATTGCATCAGAATTGAGAAAGTTAGCTATCAAACTCTATTATTTTGGAGTGTTTTTCCAATCCTCCCCTCCATTATTAATGTGAGAAATTTCCATGGCTTTACCAAAGCTATATCTTCCATGTCTTATTGGATAGGGCAACCCATTGGCGGCTAACTTTATGCATGGTTAGGTATAAAAAAACAAAAATGTTATGTGTGTGTATATAAAAAATTAAAATTAAATTAATTATAATATATATATATATATTGTTTAATTTATTTTTAATATATATTTATATTTTAATATAATTTTATATAAATAATTAATTTAATAATTAATTTTTTATGTACAGCTAACATAGTTAATGAAAAAAAATTATTAGAGTCCTAATATATTTTTTACTATCTTCTTAATACTTAAATGAATAAGAATTTTTTTGGTGATTTAAATGAATTAAAATTTTATATAAATGAATATTTTAATAAGAATTTAAATGTATATATTACTTTTTAAAAATCATAAAAAAATAAAAAAAATTATTTTTTTTTTAATTTAGGAAGATAATTAAAATGATAAATTAAAAATTTTAATTACTTAAAAAAACATGATAATAAATATATTTACTTTGTGAGTCATCTTATTCGGTAATACTATTAGAAGAATTCGACATATATTTTTATGAAAATGATATTTATATTTTTTGTCTACATCTATTTTATAGATAATTGTTTTTTTACCTGTTCGTACTTTTTAAAATGTAAAATATATACAAAAGAATTATGTACAGGAAGATAATGTATATATAATATTTTTTTATTTTTTTTCAAAGATAAAAATATATTTTATTAAATTTGGTAAATAAAATATAGGGTCTATGTCAGGACAAGAAACAATGAATGATGAGGATCTCCTAAATAAATCATATTTAGAAAGAAATTTAATAGTGAAAAATAGAAAACAAAATTATAAGAAGTGAAAGTAGACTTCTTTTCAGAGAATAGGACTTGTGAACTAATTTTACAAAAAACTACACGGAGGCGTTGAATTTCGAAGGAGTTTACTAGAAGCATCGAGAATAGAAGCTGGGGCAGTGTTAGTTTCTTCAAAGACAAAGAGATTTCTAATTTTCCAACAGTTCCAACATAAAATAGCAAGCAGTTGTTGATTCCGATTGTCAACACCCATTGAACAAATCTGCTCTGTCGTGGTGTTTCACCAAAACCAAAATTCAGTAATTGGATAAGTGGGGAGGCATAAACTCAAAGAAATATCGGACCAAGTATCTCTTATAACTGGACATTCCATAAAACAGTGATGGATTGTTTTGTCTTCTTCTTGGCAACGGGGACACAGTGCCGGTATTGCAGAAAATTTTCGGTAAATTTGGGCTAGAATCGGGAGTCGACCATGGAGGCACTTCCAAATAAACAATTTAATTTTGTGAGAGAGCTTCATCTTCCAAAGGTTGATCTAGGGGTTTTTTTGATGCATATGGGTTGGACAGAGTTCAAGCGGAGAGTGTAAGAATAGGTACGCCACTCTATAGCCTGATATTGCATCATACTTTTTTTGTTTGTTCAGTGCCCATTGGAGTGTGTCAACTCCACCTTCAATTTTCAAAGATAGAATTCTAGTTGAAATATCACTTGAAAAGATCTCTGTAATTAACGACTGATTCCAAATTCTTTCTTCAATAATCAGGTCTTTTACTTTGGGAGCAACAATAGCTGAATGTTAAACATTTATTGGCACAGTGAATAGATATGGGGGAGGCAGCCATGAGTCATCAAACGTATGAATGTTTATACCGTTACCTATTCTTCAGGTAAGTCTCTTCTCCACTACATTTCTACCTTACAAAATACTTCTCCATCCCCAAGAAGGGAGTGTTCCAGGTTATGCATTTAGAATATTTCTGTTTCTGAAATATTTACCTCTGTAAATTCTGGGCAATAGAGAATTAGAATGTGTTGCTATTCTCCAATATTATTTGCCTAACAGAGCAAGGTTTTGAGCTTTAAGGTCTTTAAAACCAAGACCTCTTTCCTTTTTTGGGCAGGTCATAGTGTCCTAGCTAATCCAGGCCAGTCGTCTTTCATTTCCTTTTTTATCCCACCAGAACTGAGTTAGTAAGGAGTGAATATTGGAGATTAGACTGTCTAGTAATCAGAAGCAGGAGAGAGTATAAATCAGGATGGCCTCCCCAATTGTCTTTATTAAAATTAATCTTCCCCAACAGACAATAGGTTATGCTTCCAACCTTAAATTCTTTTCTGTACCTTCTCCTTAACCATGTTAAAAGTGGTTCTCATTGATCTATTAACAACATATGGTAGCCCAAGATATTTATCTTGAGCTCCTATGTGTGAAATGTTTAAGGAGGCAGCCAGACGAGTGCGAGAGTCAAGAGGAGGGTTATGACTGAAAAAAACTACAGACTTGCCAAGATTAACTTTTTGACTGTTGAAGCACTCGACATAGTTAGTAAATCAAGGATATTTCCACAAACAGTTGAATTAGCCTTACAAAAAAGAATAGAGTCATCTGCAAATAGAAGATAATTGACTTTAGGACAACGCCTGTTAATCTGAATGCCCTCAATGAGATTGTTTTGTTCTGTTTTGTGTAGCAAGAAAGAGAGACCTTCTACACAAAATAAGAAAAGATAGGAAGAAAGAGAATCTCCTCGGCGGAGACCTCTTTGTGGTTTGAAAAAATCATAAGGTTGTCCTTTCACAATCACAAAATAAGAAACAGTCATCACTAGTTCACGAATCCAAATAATCCAAAGGAGATCAAATCCTATTTTCTTCAACATAAATCACAAAAGTTCTACTCTACTATGTGGTAGGCCTATATAATATTCTCTATTTTTATTAAGCATTACTATTAGATGAATTGTGATACACTTGATGATGGTTAAGATCTGATTCAGCTTGCTATATCTTGCAAATATTTTTCTAAAAAATTGAGTAAATACTGAAGTTAGTCTTTAATTAGTCATTTTTCGTTGAACATTTAATTTCTGTTGATGAAAATAAAATGACAACCTAATCTTCAACTATAAATAAGGTAAGATTGATTAGTATTTCTATAAAAAGAGTAATCACCTCGTTTTTTTTATGACCGATGACCGGATTACCTTTTTATGTATGTTAGAGATCGAAAATTTCATTTTAAAAGAATGATTAAAAAACAATTTGAATGTATGTTTACTTAAAAGATTTGAAGTTTATGCCAAAATGGAAAGGTCAATTTATTACCATCACTAGAGCAAGCATGAAAGGCTTCCAATCAGTTTGCTTAGTAAATTTCGTACAAGAGAAATCTTCTGATATGGTTCATCCATCCATATCTAATAATCATCAACATCAACATCGATGACTTGAAAGAGACAAAGAGTGGTATAGTTTCACTTAGAAGAAGAGAGGCGTAGCAAGAGAAGTGGTAGAAATTGTTTGGTACGTGAAGTGATGAAATGACTCAAAGAGGAGGAAAGAGTAAAGACATAACAAGAGAAGAGACAGAACTGATTTTGTGTAGATTGAAATGATTGTCCTTAAGGTTAATTTTAATTAATGGATGGTTTCTGAGTTTTATTTAAAGGCTTTATTTCTGAATTTGTTGTTAGTTATTGGATTGCTACCTACATGTATAAGATTAGATTAAAATTCCAATACTTCTTTAAACGTGAATGAAAGTGAGCTGATTACTTCACTAATCCTAACATTTGCACACTGAATAATGTCAATTTTTATAGCATTAAAGAGGATTCGTTCTGTAATCTTTTGAGATGTTTCGTAGTTTATATCTCCCAATTCGATTATCATCCAAAATACTTTGAAATTGATTAAGCATAATAATGGTCAATCCAATAAGAGAGGAAAGCTTTTAACATAGAGGATTAGGAATCCAATTGAATTAATCAGTTAAAGCATTTGCATCTCCAATAAACTATATTTTATCATCTAGACCTTACCCAATTCCCACTACTATATATTATTCTACTTTTCTTTTAAATGTGAAATGATCCACGAGGATCCATTTATACACCAATCCATACCTAAGTTGAACATTCCTTTTTGACCAAATATTGCGGGAGTGGTTCAACTTCAACATTTCAAAAGGAGAAGAGGATAAAGATAATAAGCTAGGACCAAGAATGAATATAAAAGGAAGAAAAGTATCGTGTTTTCTTACTCCCTTTACTATTTTTGGTTTTTAATGTATACGTATCGTATTCAGTATTGCACACCGTGCTTGGCATCACATCATTATCGGAAAGTCTCTACATTCTCACAGACCTATACATGGGGTTTTGCCACGTGAATTCTTCTGTCAAAGCCAAGTAATGCAGTAATGAAAAAAATGGAGATAACCATAGTTAATAAGCAAATAATAATAATATAGGGTTTAAAGAAAATTTCTAGGATGATTCGTCAGTAGTATATTTAAAGGATTTTTTATTTAAATTAATTAATATAATATTTACCAAAATCTGTAACGTGTGTTAAAATTATCATTTTAAATTAACGTTACACATTTAGGACATACTATCCCAAAGATAAAAAAACACAAAACGGGTATTGTACATCTGGGATAACGCACATTTTTAAAATTAAAGAAAACAGGCACCGAGTATTTTAGATATACTCTGATTAAAATTGGGGATAATGTATTCGATATACGTGTATAATTTATCTAGGTGTCATTGCACTTTAGATAACTACATTAAAAAAAACTGTATATAAGAATCTTTTTGATTCAACTATTGATCATACTACATCTATTTTTCTACTCTCCATTCTCCTTATTCGTTTTCTTTATACACATGACTAATAATAAATTTTTTTTAAGTAGTTTATCCCAATAGTATAACAAAAAACAGTGAGAAAGTAGTAATATTTGAATATAATTCATCGGTGATATTATGTATTTATCGTGTTGATTTTTTAGATACAGTAAAGATTGTCATACTATATAATATGAACGCAATCGGTTCTAAGGAGGTTGGAGTTACATATAAATTTTTATCAGCACTACCGAGTGAAGGGTTTATTAACATGGTATTTTGGATGGAAGCTGACCAGCATATGAAAATAATGTTCGATATACATGTCATACTGATGGTGCAATATGTGATAGAGTAGTATGTTGTGGTTCGTGACATAAGTATTGATTATGGGACGTCATTTTTGATCTCACAAATAATCTTAGTAGCGGATTAATTCTTACCTTAGTGTTTCTTTAGTATTTTCCGTTTCTTTTTTAATTTAAAAAATTTTTAAACCCCTTTCTTTCTAATTTTTTTTTATTTTTCAAAATTTCTAGTTACTTTTTTAAACTTTTCGAACTAGTATTCTACTCTTTTTTATATATTTTCGAATTTTTAATTAAAAAAATTTAAAACCTTTTCTTTTTAATTTTCAAAAAATTTTAGGTTAATTCTTTTATTGTTGTTTCGAATTTTTTTAGTTAATTGCTTACTTTATCTCATTTTATTTCTTTTAGAATATCTCACTGGGTGTCTTCTATACTTTGACATAGAGACTTCCACTTTTCTTTGTCTTTTGTTTGTGTATGCAGGAACAGGGAGAGTTGACTACGGATCTAAATGGGGACACACAACTTAGAAAAACCTGGGCTCTTACACACCTCCCACTCCTGATTTCTATGGAAGGAGCATTAGTATACCTCCTATTAGAGCAGATAATTTTGAGCTCAACCCACAGTTGATCTTCCTAGTGCAATAAAATTGTCAATTTTATGGACCCCCATAGGAAGATCCCAATAAATTCGTCTCTGACTTCCTGCAGATCTATGATACTATAAAGACCAATAGAGTAGATCCTGAAGTCTACAGGCTGATGCTTTTCCCATTTGCTGTGAGGAATCAAGCAAAGGATTGGCTTCACACCCAGTTCAAGGGGAGTTTGAAAACTTGGGATAAGGTTGTTAATAAGTTCCTGAACAGGTTCTTTCACTCGCAGAGATTAACTAAGCTAAGGACAGACGTTCAGACCTTCAGGAAGAAAGAGAACGAGTTCCCACTATGATGTTTGGGAGAGGCACAAGCTGATACTCAGGATATGCCCCCTCCCTCCGATATATTCTCAGATTAGGTCAAGATAGACATCTTCTATGAAGGTCTCTCTAAGATGGCCAAGAGGTCATTGGATCACTTTGCAGGTAGTTTTCTGCACATGAAAAAGACACCCGAAGAGGCAGATGAGCTCATTGAGATGGTTGCCAATAACCAGTACTTATACTCATCTGAGAGGACTCCAGTTAGGAAAGAAGCTCAAGAAGTAGAGACTATAGATACAATCCATGCTCAGAACAAACTTATGTTGCAACAAATAAGTCTTCTCACTCAACAATTGAGTAGCATGTAGAGTCAAGTTGCTGAGGTTTATAGTGCTCCTCCAAATACTCTTTGTAATATGAGTGGTAACTTCCTTCAAGGTAAAACTCACAACTATGGCCAGTGTACACCTGAGCAGGTTAATTACATGGAAAATTCCTCCAAAAACTGGTACAATGCCCCTTATTCTCAAACTTTTAATTAAGGGTGGAGGAATCACTCAACCAGAGTTGAAGTAGAATGCCCAGAAGGGGGCTAAGAGGAAGTAAAATGCCCAGGAAAGGGTAGAATGGAAGTAGAACGCCCAAGAGGGGGCAAAGAGGAAGTAAAACACCTAGGAGGGGGCAGAATGGAAGTAAAACATCCAGGAAGGAGCAGTGTGGACGTTGAACGCCCAAAGAGGAGGGTAATAGACATCAATAGAAATTTAAAAGACATCCACCCTAGGCACCCTGACAACCCCTTTTCAGTCACTCTGGACACTCATCCTGCATTACACAAGGCCCCAAAGTACAAAGTCAAATTGCCATACCCTCAGCGACTTCAGAGACCCCTTACTCTTCTCAATGACACAGTGCCTACCTCAAGAGAAGAATGCATGGCCATAACTACTGAAGGATCAGAGCTAACAGAAATAGCAAAAGAGGTTGAGAGCATCAAAGTACACCCTTATAAGTCACAAGAGGAGATTGAGGGTGAGCAATTCATGCAGTTCCTATACAATATCCCTCTTGCTGAGTTGTTGGAGGAGGTGCATCCCTATAGGGTCTTCGTAAAAAGCCTGCTACTCTCTGGGAAGAAGACGTTAAAAGGAGATGGAACAGTGGTCTTTACCAAGGAGGCCGAGTCTAAGGAGGTGTATGTTGTTGAGAAATTGAAGGAAGAAAAGGCTCACGAAGAGATTGAAAAGGACATTGCTACACTCCCTATTGGTGGTATAGGAGCCTAAAGTACCATACCCTCAGAAGCCCTAAAAGAAGACCAAGGACAAGCACCACTCACCGTTCTTGGAAGTCTCTAAGAAGCTGAAAATTAATATTCCTTTTGTTGAGGTTTCAGAGCAAAGACCTCTCTCTGCTGCACTTATGAAGGGCTTACTCTCTGAAAAGAAGGCCTTAAAGGGAGATAAAACAGAGGTCCTGACTAAGGAGTGCAATGCACTAATTCAGAATAAATTACCAAGGAAGATGCCAAACCCAGGGAGCTTTCAGATTCCATGTACTATTGGAAATATTACTTTTGACAAACCCCTGTATAATCTTGGCTCAAGTATAAATCTGATGCCTCTGTTTGTAATGAAGAAACTTAGTGATGTTAAAAGAGGAAAAATGGTGCTGAGTTTGCATGAGGACTGGATGGTGTTCAAAGTTTTTAAAGCTCCACTACCTCCTGACAAAGGAGGTATTTGCATGTAGAGTACAATGCTGAAGCCTCTTCCCTTGGTGGAAACTCATACAGTTCTTCTAGATATTAAACCTAAGTTTGGTGTTGAGCAGTCACCACCCATCAAGGAGGAAGGTCCCAAGAAGAAGATGCCTAGGGGATAGAGGAACAAAAAGATTCCTACTGAAGGCTTCTCACCAGGAATGAGGGTGGTATTCACTGCAAGCCAAATCCTGCCTCATATAGTGAACAGAATCCTATCTCTTGAGCATATTGAGATGATCCATGAGAGCATACGAAAGAAGCTCACAGTGAGAGGTGAGGATTTGAGTCTCTATGACTATCTTCCTCCTTGAAGGAGCTGACCGTCAAGCTAGTGATGGTAAAGAATCTCTTATTGGGAGGCAACCCAACCATAAGTATCCTTTAGTTTAATTCTGTTTTGATTTCAATTTTCTTTAGTTTGAGTTTCTTTTAGTAAATTTTTATCTGACATTGATTTTTATAGTTTTCCTAGCTTTTCTAGTGTTTGTGATCATGCATAGTACTTAGAATAAGGACAGGAAGACTCAGAAGGAAGAACAGAGTGCCCCGGAGCAGGAAGGCTCTGGCGCTAAATGCCAGGCTGGGCATTTTGCGCCAGCAAGGAGACAAACAGTCCTGGCGTTTAACGCCAAAAAAGGGACCAAGTTTTCTTTGCTTGGGGACAAGCAAACTTTTTAAGTTTGGTGTTGTAGAGCGAGCTCTAGGTTTATATTACCATCAATGGTACCAAAGGGAGGTGAATTATCTTCACAGAAGAGCACAGCCTGAGCAGCCACCAGTACTGAGGTGGTTGAGTTTCATTCTCCCTTTCTTTCTATTTTTCAGTATTTCATTCTATTTTTCTATTTTTCTTTCAAGGCTTGCATGATCACTCTTAGGATTTCTTTGCTTTAGTAGTTTATTTTCGAAATTTTAATGGTTAGAAGATGTCTCATGTATTTCCCTCTAAGCTTAAAAGAAAAATCTTTTGAAAAAGAAGTAGTAAAATACATGAAATTTTGAGTCATATATTGAGTGGTTCTAGTTACCTAGAAGTGGTGGCACTATCTCTATTCCTGAATGTATGATTAACTATGCATATTTTATATTGGAATTGAGTATATTAGTTCTTGAGGAACAAGAACATAGAGAAGTGTTATGGATTCTCTGAAATAAGAAGAAGATTGATTCTTGAAGCAAAAGAACAGCAAAAAAGATTGAAAAGAAAAAAAAATCAAAAGAAAAAGAAAAAAGATCCAAGGCTTTGAGCATCAATGGTTAGGATGGTCAAAACTGATCTAAAGGCTCAAAAGAGTGATTTTCCCTAACCATATGCTTGTAGTGTGAAAGTGTCAAGTAAACCTTGAGACTGGACTCTTAAAGTCATGACCCAATTCTATTACAGAGTATGCTTAAGGCTCTGAGCACCACTGTCTGGGAGAAATAAAAAGAAAAATTAGAACTCAAGGAGTTCCCCAGTTAAGTGCTTATGGCGTTTATGTATCAAGTTAAGCTTGAAAATAAAACACTTAGAGTCACAGCTAGGCTCAAAGGTGCAAAGCACCAAGAAAAAGAAAAAAGATATGTTCAAGAATCAATTAGAGCCTAAAGAAGAAAATCTATAATATCATCTGAGTTCTAGTTCCAAGGGATGTTGATATTTCTGAGCTTCAATAGATAGTGAGATGCCAAAGCTATTCAGAAATAGTGTCATAAGCCCCATTCCGTAACTAGACTTAATCTTCATTTTCAACTCAAAGTCTTATACCATTGTTCCCCTCATTTTCTAGTTGTTTTTAGTTAGATTTTATTAATTTTTATTATATTTTAGTACAAAAATCCTCTTTGGATGCTACTTTGAGTTTCTGTGGTGTTTTTAGGATTTCAGGTAAATTTTGAGCGAATTTGACAGAGTTTTGTGCAACAATGAAGAAAGGATAGTAGATGCTGTCAACCCTAACCTCCTTACATTCTAACGAGCATAACTTGAGTTATAGAAGTCCAATTGATGTGGTCTTAACGGCAACAGAAAGCCAACTTCTAGAGCTTTCTAACGATATATAATAATTTATACTTTTCCTCTGAAATCACTGCCAAATCTGGCACTAAACGCCGAGCCTAGCGTTTAGCACCCAAAAGGAGTAACTCCCGGCGCTGAAAGCCCATTTTGGCGTTAAACGCCAGCAGGGGCTAGAATCAGCCTTGTTACACTCCCCTTTGGGCATTTAACACCCATTATTGAAGTAAAATGCCCCCCAGCAGCCTGAATCACTCCTCTTTGGGCCTCTCAAGTGGATTTAGCACTTCTTAACTTATTTTATTTTCTTTTTTTAATTTTTTATTACAAACAATATCTTTTAGGTTTAGACTTCAAGTTTCAAATCAAAAGATTTTATTTGATCTAGATTTGATTTTATTTTGGTTTAGTTTGAATTTGAATTCTAGGTTTAGTCTTAAAGGTTTTTACTATAAATAGGGGACATCCTTTCTCCCCAGGGGATAGATTTGATCACACCTCTGGGAGGAGGATATCTTCTTCTATTTTTTCACATCTTTTCAGAAACTTATTTTCTTTGTAAAGTTATGAGCAACTAAACCTCCTAGTTAAGATTAGGAGCTCTGTTTATTTCTATGGATTAAGGTTATTATTCTTCTATTTTGATTAATGTCTGATTCAATTCTAAGGTGTTGTTTTCGTTCTTAATCTTATGAATCTGGAGTGGAACGAGAGTATGACCCTTTTTTCTACATGAGCTTTTCTGATTCTCGAGAGAGCTATCTCGCTTGAGCTACAACTCGAAAATACTCCTCCTAAACTGTAATTTACCTAGACTAATTAGATATGTGACATAAAATTCGGTTAGCTTTGGGTAATTGAGGTTTTTGTGGCACTAAACTAGTTTTCTGAACTTCACCCTCCGTCTGAATTAAATAACCACAAGAGTGGCTTTTGATGAAGATTATAGGAGATTGATTCACTAAGAAATTAGGTTTTAATCACTTATGGTTTCCGTAGAATGAATCACTCGTTGTTAAAATAGTTGGTAAGAAGTCTTAATCCGGAAAGATAAACATCTCCAAGACCTTAACTGTTTTCTCATCATTGTTTTACTCCAAATCTGTTTATTTATTTTCTTTACTTGCTATTTTACTATTTATGCGTTTACAACAACGACCAGCTTTTACTGTTTTCTTGACTAAGCCCAGCAAGATAACTATTTTTTGCTCAATCCAACAATCCTCGTGGGATCGACCCTTAGTCACCTGAGGTATTATTTGGACAACCCGGTGCATTTGCCGGTGAAGTTGTGCGAGTTCTAATTTCACGCACCAATCATCGTCCTCACCACAGGCAGGACGAACCACCATCCCCCCAATAATTTCGTTTGGTTAATGAAGGGTTTATTTGGGAATAATTCAACATAATTCATCATATCACTTCTCAGTGTATTCAAGACTTAATTATCAGTTATTCAGCTCTATATGGAGGTTAGAGGGGGTTAGAACCTTGTCAGAAAAGTGGAACGGTCAAAAATAGAGTTTTAGAGAAAGCAGAGGTCGTGCATACGCATCACCTGTGCATACGCACAAGTGTGGAAACTCCCTTTTGGTGTGTGTACGCACGAGTTAGAACAATTATTCTTAGGTATTTTTAAAATTCTATTCTTCATCTTTAATTTAATACAAGTTTCATCGAATTCCGAACTCCGAGCGCCAAGTTATGGCCCGTCAAAATTGGACAAAATCACTAAATCACCCAAATTCCACATAATGTCATTTTTTTACCAGTTTCTCTATTCCTTTCCTTTCAAAACCACCCTAAAGCAATAACTAGGCATCCATATTACTCAATCATAATTTCCAATCATATCTTAACCATTCAAAACCTAATCAACCAACTTCCAATCAAGTCTTAAACACATAACGCTTATACATCCACACACAACCAAAACTAACAATCAAATATCCAACCAATTCTTATTAATTCATCAACAATTTACAACACGACAATGTCACCACTTACCATAACTTACCAAGTATGCGATACCTCACCCTATCACAGCCTCCGGCCCAAATTTTCACATCATAGCCTTTCACAGGTAATTCAACACAACATCTATTAAATCAATCATCCATGCAGGCATAACAACATCATCAATTTCTACTAAACTTACCAAAACATTCAATTCTCAAATTCATAACGTATCACATTATTTAACACAATGATACACACTAGGCCACATACCATCATCAACAATCATCATCCAACACTATCTTAAAGGCAATTAACTTAGGTTTTCACATAATTTAACACAATGCCTACCCGAAACTAAGACCCGTACCATAAAGACAACGATTTTTCCCTAAATTCTTTGATTTTCCTCTCTGGATAGCAACCCAAGCATTCAATTCCACAATAATCAAATGCCAAGCACTCAATCCACTCTATTAAATAATTTTATCACAATCTCAACCTAGGGCTCATATAAATTGGGGATTTAAAGGAGAAAAAGGTCACCTTTGTAAAATGCTAATTAAATGAAAATTAAATAAATAATTTAAATATGGACCAACAAGGGTAGAAAAAATTATAATTATAATTTAAAAATTTAAATGTGATATTTAGATTCGGAGAATTTTTTCGAGTGAAAAATGTACTTTTCTGCAGAAAAATATGTAAGGACGCGAATTGAAAATTTAACCGGTAGTACCGATTTAGACTGTCTGGTACTGCGAGTGAGAAAATTAGTTACGAGCTAGAGAGATTAAGAAAGTAGAATTTATAATTTGGAGAAATGAAAATAATTAAAATTCAAATTAAAACACTAATCTTAATAGTTTTGGCCCAAAGTTGGGCCAACGGACTAAATCGAGTGAACTGGACCCAAGTAATGAATTTTAAATTATCGTAAGGGGAGAATTTTAATTATTTTCATACATTTCAATTTAATAGTTTTGCTGAAATGTATGAATGGATGGAATTAAATTGTCGTAACTAATGAATTGTTGGATTTGGCTTTTTATGTGGTGGTTCGTTGTTTAGTTGAGCTTATGAATTGTATTGATACATTGAGATGTGATTGATGTTATAAGGTTGTTAAATTGAAATTTATAAATTGATGAATTGATGAATGTTGGGCCCAAGGCCGTGAGTTTTGGACTGTAGGCTGTGAAAGGTAAGTTCGTGTAAGTTTTGATAAAATGAAATAAGTGGATGGTGTGATTATGATTATGATGATGATTGTGTAATTGGGTATATGGGTATTGTTAATGTAATATTGGAGTAGAGGAATTGTTGATGTTGGTTATTGATAGAAATTGATTGGAATGAATGGTTAGGTTTGTGATTGAGTTGGAGATTGTGAAATTTGTTGTCGATGAAATGTGGTTTTGATGATTTTATAATTGGAAGTTAAATTGCTAGCTGATGAAAGATTAGGATGTTAAAGATTGAGTAGGGATTGCTTTAGTTTGGTTTTGGTTTGCTTTGGGATAAAGAGTTGATTAGGTTTGAGGAAACTGAAAAATTCTGTTTTTGGATAAAAATAGATTTTTGACCAACTTTGGTAGGCGTATCTCAGTTCTGGAGTTAGGAATTTAACAAAACAAGATTTTTATGAAAACTGGTTTAATAATCTTTCCAATGGTTCAAGAATGGTTAAAAAATGAATTTTGTAGAAAAAGTTATGAATGTTTGAAATTTGGGCTGAAAAACTGGTTTCTGCAGCATATCAGCTTTTTCAAATTCTAATATGTCATGCGTACGCGGGAACTATCATGTGTACATGAGTATTGGACACTGGCCAACACCCATGCATACAAGAACATGGTCTGCGTACGTGACTTTGTCATTTTTACACTAATGCGTACGCGATGCATGTCATGCGTACGTGTGCGAGCTCTCTTGCCCAAATTTCTCGTGTGTGCGAAGGTAGTCCGCTTACACGACTATGCTAGTTTTCACACTCATGCGTACGCATGAGGCATGCGTATGGATGACCACCCAGCTTTGCAAAATATGTATTTTGAGTTTTTTTAACCATTCTCCGAGCCTTCTGAACCTCTGTAAACCTCGTTAAGAGTCTAGAGCCGATGTAATAGAGGATAAAGAAGTTAAGAATGAGAAATTATGAGTTGAGTTATTGAATTGAGGATGGATGATTGATTAAGTATAATGGGAATGATTTTGATAATGAGAGATTATGATGAATTGATTATGATTAAGTATGATCAAAAGGGTTATGATAATGAGAGATGACGGAGATCGATTACGATTGAGTATGATAAAAATGATTATGATAATGAGAGAAATAAATTATGGGTCTAAGCTATTGATAATTGGTGAATGATGACGGATTGGGGAGGTTAAGTATTCCCTCTGAATCATACATTATATACGTGAGTGAAGATTTTGACGAGATGATGATTGAGAAGTGTGACGGGCACTATATCCCGGAATGAATAGGCGAGTTGAGGTAGAGGATTCTCTCTCTCATGTTGTGATTATGAATAAAGAGGCAATAAGATTTATGTTGTGAGGACGGTGATTTTATCCCGCTCGCAGAATAATGAGTTTAGAAAGAGATACAGGCTTGTATGCCTGTGAGCTGTACAGGGCACTCACTCTATGAGACGAATAATGAGTTTAGAAAGAGATACATGCTTTTCAGCCTGCAAAGAGTATAGGGCACTCACCCTACGAGAGATACAGGTTATTCTGCCTACAGGATAAGGAAAGTGATGGGAAATTGTGAATGGTTGTACAATGATATAACAGGGTACTATCCCTGCGAGGGATACAGGCTTGTGTGTCTGTGAGGTGTACAAAGCACTTAACTCTGTAAGGTTCCTTCTATCTGCGAGGTGTACAGGGCACTCACCCTACGAGATGTACAGAGTATTAACTCTGCAAGGTGTACAGGGCACTCACCCTGTGAGGCTATGCTATATAGCGAGTAAACAGCAGAGAGGACAATGTCTGGGTTAGCTACCGGATGTGTCAGGTTCTGGCAAAGTAACTGACACGTGAGTTCATGGCCAGTAGGACAGACATGCAGATGAGGGAAAATCGATTCCACACAAACTCAACGGCAAGTGTACCGGGTCGCATCAAGTAGTAAACTTTAAATCCCAATTTCGCTCTTTGTCGCAGGCGTTCGTTTGAAGAACGTAGCGCTCTTTTTGTAACGAGCATAGATCACACCCACGCGTACGCATCATGCAGGCGTACGCGTGGATCTTCCAAAAATCTTCACCGACGCATAAGCATCCTGTACGCGTGGCGTCGCTAGAGAGCGTAGCGTTCTTTGAAATTGAGCGTGGCGCTGCCCTGCATCTTTCCTTGCCTCATTTCATCTATTAGCAATCAAACATATACAATCAAATCCTTGCCAAAATCATAAGATTTGCATCATTTCATAAAAATCAAATAAATCTTGTATAAATCTCATGATAATGCATAAAATTAACAATGTTTAATTGAATCAATATAATCATGAAATTCTTATTCAAACACTTACTTATTGCCTAAGAAATGCATGAAAACTAAGTAAAAATGACTGCAAAAGGCTTGTGAAACTTGCGTAAGATGACTTGTCAAGTCTCATGGAATGTAACTCAAGTTCATATCTCAAAGTTATGCCAGACTCTAGCCTTATTTATAAATCAACTAATGAACCAGCACATCCCACCACATAATCTTATTCTATCTCATATCAAACCAGACCTTTACTCTTTCTCTGTTTCACAATAATTTTTCTTTTATTCAAGCAAAAGGGACAAAGCATACATTCAAGCAGGATGAAAGTGAAGCAAATACTTAGACTAGCACACTTATTAACAATTAAAAAGACAGTAAACAAACAGAATCCATACAACTTAAACTAATCAACAAGGGTACACTTAGACTTCCAACTAAAGCATTTCAAATCAGAGGGAATTAAGTAACAATACAACCTCTTGGTGGTGTTTTCTAGCTCTTCTTTTGTCCTCATCATCCATAGCTTTGTCTTCTTTTTTGTGTCCTTGGATGATGGTGCATAATTTTCTAAGAGATTGGTTGAACTCCTTCAAAGTTATTGGAAGTTGCTTGTTCCCCAAGCACTTAAAAAATAGTTAGCATGCATCTATGCTTGTGATTCTCTGAACTTAAGTTGGTGTGGGAATACCAAACTTAGTTCCTTGCCTACTTCTATATGCAGCAGAGTTAATACACGCATGAAACCTCAAGTTCTTTTATTAAGACAGTAAACTATGAATTAGAAAATAACTATGAAATAGAAAACAAACTAGGAACGAGAAAGCAAACTATGAACTAGATAACAAACCAGAAACTAAAAACAAACTAAGACTAGAACTAAATAATTGTTGAGTAGTTTCTCTAATTGTTTGGAGTTGATAACTAGTCATGCTGAGGGTGTAATGTGTTCTTAATGAAATTTGTGGTGGAACACCAAACTTAGAATTACACATTCACCCTTAAATTTCTTTGGTGTGCAAAACCAAACTTAGCTCATTGCAATGCAGAGAAATCTACTAAACATTCTTACTGAGACAGTAAAGGAAAAGAAAACTACCTTTGGTTGGGTTGCCTCCCAACAAGTGCTTCTTTAATGTCACTAGCTTGACATCTTGTCCTTTAATCATGGAGGCTGAAAATTATAGTGCCTCAGCTTTTCTCCTCTTACTGTGAACTTCCTTCCGGTCTGCTCTTTGATGATCTCTAGGTGTTCAAGTGAAAGGATCCGGTTCACAGTATAGTGCTCAGACAATTGTGGAGACACCTTCATTCGTTGGGTGTTTAACATCACTTTATCCCCTGGTGAGAAGCTTTCAGTAGGGATCTTCTTGTTTCTCCACCCTCTTGGCCTCTTCTTCTTTTCTTTCTCAGAAGATAATTCATGTCTTGGTGGTTCTTTATCTGGGGGCTTCTTGTTGGGGATTTCATCTGGGGGTTTTGGATCTAGTTCCTCCTTGACTTCTTTGGTCTGTTGCACCATTTCTACCTCTTTTAAGCATGGGTTTAGAAGCCTTGGAGTTAACTCCTTGAATGTCTCCTTTAAGCTATGATCTCTGGCCTTATCCTTCATGCCTTCTTCTTCTTGAGTGGGCTCATGTAGGGTTTTAAAGACATGAAATGCTAGGTGCTCATCATGCACTCTTAGCAACAATTCTCCTTTCTCAACATCTATCAATGCTCTGCCCGTAGCTAGGAAAGGCCTCCCCAGGATGATGGGAGTGTTAGGGTCCTCTTCGATATCTAAAATGACAAAGTCAGCTGGGAGAAAGAATTTTCCCACTTTTACCAGCACATTCTCCACAACTCCCAGTGCTTGCTTAATGGATTTGTCAGCCATTTGGAGAGCTATTCGAGTGGACTTCAGCTCAAGAATTTGAAGTTTCCTCATGAGAGATAGAGGCATCAAGTTTATGCTTGCACCAAGGTCATAGAATGATCTCTCAATAGTTATGCTTCCTATGGTGCAGGGTATATAAAAGCGTCCAGGATCATCTTTCTTCTCTGGTAAACCTCTTTGGAGAATAGCACTACACTCCATTGTCATCTCAACAATCTGTCCTTCCTTCAAGGATCTTTTCTTTGTTAGCACTTCTTTCATAAATTTGGCATATAATGTCATCTGTTCAAGTGCTTCTAAGAAAGGAATATTGATGCTGAGTGTCTTGAATATGTCCAAGAATTTTGCGTATTGCTTATCCTCATTTTCTTTCTTGAACCTTTGAGGGTATGGAAGTTTGGGGACATATGGCTTCACCCCTTCCTTCTTCTTTTGTAGCTGTGGTTCAAGGATGTTCTTGTCTCCCTTTGAGATTTGTGCATTTTTGGTTTTATGATCTTCTTCACTTCTCTCTTTTGTCTCTTCCTGTGGAACTTCTCTGTTGTATTCTTCCTGAATGATGGCTTCTTTTTCCATGGTCTTCCCACTTTCCATTGTGATTGCTTTGCACTCCTCCCATTTTGTAGCTTTTCCTTTGTCTCTTGGGTTGGCTTCAGTAGCACAAGGGAAGGCATTTGCTTGCTTCTCACCTATCTATGTGATTCGTTTAGCCATTTATTCCATTTGTCTCTCAAGATTTCTGATTGAAGCTTCTTGGCTTTTGCTTGTTATGGATTGATCTTTCCTTGCTGCTTCGTAATCTTGTCTGGCCATCTCTTGAGTTTTTATGAGTTTCTCCATTAACATTTCTAAGTTGGAGATTCTTTGAGGTTTTGGATTTGGCTGTGTGGGATGTGATGGTTGTTAGTAGAAGTTGTTTGAGATGTTTGGGGAAGTGTTCTACGGTTGTATGTAATGATTGTTGTTAGTGGGGGGTTGGTTGTGCTTGTTTGTGTTGTTGAAGCTGTTAGAGTTGAAGTCCCTTTGTCCTTGATTCTGGTGATCACCCCACCTCAAGTTGGAATGAGTCCTCCAGGATGGATTATGTGCATCACCATGGAAGTTATGTTGGAACGAACTTGAAGTGTGATTCATGTATTGCACCTGCTCAGGGCATTGTTGCTGATAATGGAATGTTCCAAAACCTTCTTCAGATTGATTCCATCCATGTGAGATTTGAGATTGGCTTTGTGTATTCACTACAGCAAGTTGCAATCTATCAATTCTCTTGGCCATCATCTCCATGTATTGCTGAAGTTGTTGATGCATCTGTTTGTTTTGTGTCAATATAGTGTCTACACCTTTAAGCTCCAAGACACCTTTCTTAGGAGCTGGTTGGCGTTGCCTTTGATGAGCATAAAAGTATTAGTTGTTGGTTACAGTGTCTATGAGATTCTGAGCTTCTTTAGCTCTCTTCATTAGCTGCAGTGAACCTCCTGCAGAGTAATCCAAGGACTCTTGAGCTTTTAGAGTCAAACCCTCATAAAAATTCTGAAGTCTATCCCATTCACTAAACATTTCAGATGGACATTTCTTGATCAAGGCCTTGTATCTCTCCCATGCCTCGTACAGTGATTCTCCATCCATTTGAGTGAATGTTTGCACCTCTGTTTTTAATCTTATAATTCTCTGGGGTGGATAGAGCTTAGCTAAGAATTTGCTCACCAAATCATCCCAAGTGTTGATACTTTCTTTGGGAAAGGTTTCCAGCCATTGGGCAGCATTGCCCCTCAAGGAGAATGGGAATAAAAGTAATTTATAGATGTTAGGATGTACCCCATTTGTCTTGACAGTTTCACAAATCCTCAAGAAAACAGACAAATGTTGGTTGGGGTCTTCAAGAGGGCCACCTCCATAAGCACAATTGTTCTGCACCAAAGTGATTAATTGAGGCTTCAACTTAAAGTTATTTGCATGAACATTTGGGGTGAGGACTGAAGAACGGAAGATTGACGGTTTAGAATTCAGAATAAATTCCCGTTGCAAGTATAGTTTCTAAACCAAGCAATCATCCTGTCTTACAAACGTTTTGGTTGTCACAAGTAACAAACCCCTTAAAAATTGATAACCGAAGTATTCAAACCTTGGGTCGTCTTCTCAAGGAATTATAGGGAGGTATGTTCTTATTATTGGTTATGAGTTTTGTAAATTGGGGGTTTTGAAAGTAAGGAACAAGTAATTTAAATGACAAGTAAAATAAATAAATAACTATAAAATAAACTCTCGGCAAGGTATGAAAATTCGGAAGTCCTATCCTAGTTATTCTTATGATAATTGAAGTTAATCCTACTTAGTTAACCTTTACGAAAGCAAGGGAAAGTCAAGTGGACTAATTAGTTAGATTTCCCAAGTTCTAGCCAACTCCTAAGGAAAGATTAGAGTTAGTGGAATTCAATTCAATTAGCAGACATAACAATCAATCACGATAAGTTTGATAACTCAAGAGCCTCCAGTTAATCAATTAAAGCCAAGAATATAAAAAAGCTAAATAAGAATAATAAATTTAAAATACCTCAATTGCATTTAATAAAAGAAAATTAATCCAAAAATATAAAGAGTTCTGATAATGAGTTTTGCTCGATGGTTTAGAATTTCTCTTCTAGAAATAAGAACTTCGTTGTAAGCATAGTTCTAAACCAACAAACAATTCCCACATCAAAAATTTGAGTTGTCACATGTAACAAACCCCAAATGAAAATTAACCGGAGTATTTGGACTCCGGGTCGTCTCACAAGGAATTGCAATGAAATGCTCAATTATTGGCTATGAGGATGTAAGGGGTTTTGATTTTGAGATTTTGGAAAGAAAATAAATAGCAAAAAAAAATAAATGACAAGAAAGTAAAATAACAAGAACTAATAAAATAAAGGAAAAATACTCTTGGCTAGACATAGGTAATTGAGATCACCATCCTTGTCAACAAACCGTATATTGATAATTATGAGAGGCCAACCTATTAAGTCTACTTCCAAAGCCTTAAGTACGTAATATCTACTCCTAGGCTTGAAGTACGTCAAATAGGCTTGATCACATCAACCCATAAGTCCCAACCTACCTACTAATTAGATTAGTAGTGGGTTGGCGTCAATGAGTATCAAATTGATCACCAAGGGTTCTCAAATCACCAATTCAATGAGACCTAATGACTCAAGGTCACTCAATTCCCTTTGCCTAGGCCAGGAGTCAAGAGAACTACTCAAAAACTAGAGGAAACATTTTAACAAACACTTAGTGTGCAAGAAAAGTAAACATCATCAAATGCAAGAATTAAAGGAAACCATAACCAACATAAGCAAGAAATCAACAATAGCAATCAAGATCAAGATAAAAGAGCATGGAAACATAAAATTGCATTAAAGAAAAATTAAGATCCAAGAATGATTCATCAACATAAAAATGGCAAAATAGGGAAATTAACAATAAGAACTAGAAGAACAAAGGTGTAACAACAAGAAATTAAAAGAGAAAACTGAATCAAAACAAGAATTGAAAGATGAAATTGAGAGTGATTAACCTAATTGTACCCTAATTTCTATCCTAAATCTAGAGAGAGGAGAGAGCCTCTCTCTCTCTAGGATTCTAGCCTAAAACATGATGAAAACTAAATTATGACTACTTGGTTCATTCCCCCTTCAATCCTTAGGTTCAATAGCATCAGAAATGAGTTGGATTGGGCCCAAAATGAGTTAGAAATCGCTGGGGGCGATTTCACTAAAGTGGACCCACGGGCAGAATCGGTGTGCACGTGTACATGGCGCGTGCGCGCCCCTGAGCGCGAAGTAACATATGGCGAATTTTATATCATTTCGAAGCCCCAGATGTTAGCTTTCCAAAGCAACTAGAACCGCCTCATTTGGACCTTAGTAGCTCAAGTTATGATCGTTTGAGTGCGAAGAGGTCGGACTTGACAGCTTTACGGTTCCTTCATTTCTTCATGAGTTCTCCCACTTTGCATGCTTTTCTCCTCACTTCTTCCATCCAATACTTGCCTTATGAATCTGAAATCACTCAAAAAATACATCAAGGCATCGAATGGAATTAAAGTGAATTAAAATTACCAATTTTAGGGCCTAAAAAGCATGTTTTCACATTTAAGCACAATTCAAGGAAGAATTACAAAACCATGCTATTTTATTGAATAAATGTGAGAAAAGGTGATAAAATCTTCCAAAATAAGCATAATATAAATCACGAAATCGGGGTTTATCAAATCTCCCCACACTTAAACTAAGCATGTCCTCATGCTAAGAATAAAGAAGGACAAGAAAAGGGTATGAACATTTATTCAATGCAAAGAAACTATATACTCCTATCTACATGCATGCAACTAAATGCAAAATGATTCTACTTACTTGATTAAAAGTAAATCAATCTCCAAGAACACATATGCACAGGCAAGGCTAAGATCATATGACGACTCAAACTCTACCAATTCAAATATCAAAATGAAGTACAAGTAGACTTGCAAGAAGAAAAGTTCATGAAAGCCAGGAACAAGGAATTGAGCATCGAACCCTCACCGGATGTGTATCCGCTCTAGTCGCTCAAGTGTATAGGGTTGATTCACTTAATTCTCTTCTAATCATGCTTTCCAAGATTTGTTTTTCATCTAACAATCAACAATTATTTAATGCATGCATACATTCATCATGAGGACTTATTCATAGGTTGTAATGGGGCTAGGGTCAAGGTAAGGATGCATATGGTCAAGTGAGCTTAAAATTTGCATCTTTGATTAGCCTAAGCTCTCACCAAACACATATAACAACCTATACAATTCTAATACAATACCTAGCTACCCATGATTCCCACTTTTTTCACATACTCATGCATTCTTTTTAATTCACATTCCATATGCATTGATTTTTATTGAACTTTACTTTAGGACATTTTTGTCCCCTTTTTATTGCTTTCTTTTTCTATATTTTTGTTTCTTTTATTTATTTATTTTTTTTGTATATATATATGTTTTTTTATCATTTTCTTTTTTTTTTCTAAAGTATATACAAACGTATCAATGCATATGGTTTTACATATAGTGCGTGAATATATACCCAATTCCCAATATTTTAAACAAAAATAAAAATTACACTTTTACCTCAACCAATGTCCCAAGTTTCCCATACCCAAATGATACACACCCTCACTAGCCTAAGCTAATCAAAGATCCAAATTAAGGACATTTATTATTTTTCACTTAGGGGTAGTGATGTGCTATAATTAAGAACAAAAGGGATTCAATAGGCTCAAAATTGGCTAACAATGGTTGATGAAAGGTAGGCTATTTGGGTAAGTGAGCTATATGAAATGATGGCCTCAATCATATAAATGCATGTATACATGGAATAATGGACATAAAGAATTAAACAAATCAAAGATTACAATCATAGAAAGAGAATAATGCACACAAGAATGGAAATAAGTGGTTATAAGATGTAACCACGCAATTGGGCTCAAAACTCACATGCTTGTGTTCTTCGCTCAAAAATCATGTTCCAAAATAAATTCTTGAAGCAAGTTCAACAAGAAAATTTTTTTTTTCAAATTGGTAGGATACCCTAAAAACAGTTTCTTGGAAAAGAAATCATCACCCTAACCAAGTAGTACTAACATAAAAAGGAAGTGGTAAAAATATATACAAATTCTAACTAACATGCAATCTATCATGCAATGCAACAACTATTCTAACAAAGACAAAAATTAAAAATTGGTGCTGAAAAAGGAAGTTGTTACCCATGGAGGTCGGTCGGACGACCTCCCCACACTTAGAAATTTGCACCGTCCTCGGTGCATGCAAAGGAGAGCAAGGTGGATGGGTTGCTACAATTGATGAGCTCCTTCAAAAGGTTGTGCGAATGAACTTGTTTGTTGCCCCATTTGAAGCTTTTCCATTCCTTTCCTTCTTGGTGGCCAACCTCAAAGAAGAGAAAAAGAAAGAAAATTAAGCCTACAACAAAGATATCAAAACAAATAGAACGTAGGCGGGGGCTAATGCCAAATAAGAGTAAGGTTCTCACTACATGTTAGCTACGCATGTAAGTAAAAAGACAATATAGGTTAAGGCATATTAACTAACACTCGATGCAAGAGTAAAGTCAAGGCATGAAGAGCACTTAAAAGCATCAAGTTCGACTAGAAAGAGTGGGTCATGAAAGACATGCAAGCTCATATCAATACACAAAGAATATAAGAGTCATATAAGATTAAGCATTGATTTAAAAGTTTCATCACCCAACAATATCAAACAAGTCAAGAAGCACCAAGATTAACCAAGAAACTCTCAACAATTGAGTGAGAGAATTCAACACCATTATTAAAACAACGAACTTAGAAAAGAAAACATGAACAAGCTATAAAAATAAAATTAAAATGCAATGAATGATAATATGCAAATGCAACATAATAAAGAAGATGAAAATAAGAAAAATAAAAAGTGGAATTTTTGAAAAGAAAAGAAGAAGGGAAAGAAAGTAAGAAAGGAAGAAAGAAGAAGAAAGAAGAAGGAAGAAAGAAAACAGGGGAGAAACAAAGCGCGGAAGGCGACGCGTACGCGTCACGCACGCGTGCGCGCGGGTGGGCAGACGGGACAAGCGACACGTACGCGCATAGCACGCATACGCGTGGATGTGAAGATGGCGACCGACGCGGACGCGTCATGTATGCTGGCGCGTCAGGTCGCGGCGCAAAGTGGGCACAACTTTGGCACAACTCTCTGGTTTTTGTACCAGGAGTGTGATATGCACCACCGGCGCGCGCACAGTACACTCGCGCGCGGATGCCCATTTTTCCCTTTTTTTTTTCAAAAACAGGGCACTCTCCTAATCTATAAGCATTCTAAAACAATCAAAAATCAAATTTAACAAAAAAAATCTCTTTGGTTTTTGAAAAATTTTCAAATACACTAAAAATAAAACTTATACTACAAGCAAAATGCAATTCAAAAATAACTATTCTAATCAAAGCATGAATCTAATAAGCAATCAATCAAAGCAAGACATGCAAAAGTATGAAAAGAAGAAAACTACCTAACAATGGCAACTCAATGCATTCATTGATTATATACACAAGAGAATGGAAAGAGTTTTCCATGGTGGGGTGTCTTCCACCTAGCACTTTTAGTTTAAGTCCTTAAGTTGGACATTTGGGAAGCTCCTTGTTATGGTGGCTTGTGCTTGAATTCATCTTGGAACCTCCACCAATGCTTGGTTTTCCATTTTGCTCCAAAATCTCCAATGAGTTGCAACAAGTCTTGATGGAGTCCTTCACAAGCTAAGGGTTCCCAAAATTGATCCTCATATATACCCGGATCCCAAATCTTGTTTCTACACCCATCTTCAAGTTGATCAAGACAATTCTATTTGGGTGGCAAGTGATCCGAAATCTCAAGTAAACACCAAAGCACCTTCCTAGACCCCTTTAGTTGAGAACTATACCAACCATTGCACTTAGACTTTGAGTTTCCAACCATAAGGAACCTTGATTGGCATTTTCACCCACTACTCAATTTCCTTTTGTTCTTAACCCCACAAAGAGCTCTAAGTTTCCCATCCGTCTCAATCAAACCATATTCAAGTGGGAAAGTAAAGATTAGAGATAAGAATTTTACCCACTTGAATGTTATGTTGGATGGGGACTTAGGAAGGGACATCTCCAATGATCTTGTAAGTTCCATTCCCTTGTGCTCTTCTTTGACTACCTCCACCTCTTGGCAAGCTTTTTAAACTTCAATTCTTTGCCCACCAACTTCTTCCACACATTATTCATTGGTGGAGCTTGCCTCTTGATCACCCTCTTCCAATCTTTCATCATTCATACTATGCCTTGGAGGTTGCGCATTATCCTCCTCAACATCAAATTCAAGCTCATTGGAAGAAGGTTCAACAACTTCCACAAAATCATCAACAATGTCACTTGGTGTGGAAGTGCTCTCAAGTTTGAAATTCACCTCTTGTTCAACTTCCTCTAACTCTTCAACCACTTCTTCTTCTTTAACAATCTCTCCCTCCTCCACTTGTTGCAAAATATACCCTATCTCTTTGTCCTCATGTTGAGATTCTAAAATCTCCTTCATGCTCCTTTCTTCAGTTGATTTCTCACATTCATCTGTGGAGATGCTTTGCTTGTTGCATGAGTCCCATGAGTCCAAGTTGGCTTTAATTTTGGCAAGGTTAGTCTCAATAGCTTCATAATCCTTCCTTTGGGCTTCCTCTTGCTCCTTTTGATGGATTATTGCTTGAAGCCGATCCATTTCTTCCTTAAGACGATCCGTTTGCTCTTGGATGGATGGATATGGGTGTTCTTCCATGGAGAGTTGTGGTGGTAAGGGAAATTCATTATGTGGTTGAAAGTTATCATACATGGGAGGTGATTCATCTTGGTAATAGTATGGAGGTGGTGGTTCTTGAGGGTATTGGTGGTTGAATTGGGGTGGTTCTTCATATGGTTCATATGATTCACAAGGTGGTTGGTATGGTGGATATGGGTTGGGATCATATGGAGGTGTTTGGTGATATGAGGCTTGTGAGTATGGTTGTTGAGGGCTATGTTGAAGGAAAGGGTCATATGTATATGGTGGTTGTGGTTGACAATCACAATAAGGGTCATCACATACATTATATTGGTATGCATTAGGATTAGGATTATACACACAAGAATCCGGAGGAGGTTGTTGCCAAGAAGGTTGTCCATAAGCTTGGGGCTGCTCCCACCTTTGATCTCCAAATCCTTGATGCACATTCTCATCGAAGCTTCCATTTCCTACAACATAGTTTGAACCAAACTCATGGCCAAAGTGATGAGAATTCATGGTGATAAGAGAAAACAAAAACAATTTCTAATAAGAAACAAAGAAAATCAAATCCTAAAACTAATGAAGACTAACAAACAAAACCAAAAATGAAGCTATTCACAATATATACAATAGCCAATAATGTAACACCATTGCAACTCCCCAGCAACGGCGCCATTTTGATAATGAGTTTTGCTCAATGGTTTAGAATTTCTCTTCTAGAAATAAGAACTTCGTTGTAAGCATAGTTCTAAACTAACAAACAATTCCCACATCAAAAATTTGAGTTGTCACATGTAACAAACCCCAAATGAAAATTAACCGGAGTATTTGGACTCCGGGTCATCTCACAAGGAATTACAATGAAATGCTCAATTATTGGCTATGAGGATGTAAGGGGTTTTGATTTTGATATTTTGGCAAGAAAATAAATGGCAAAAAAAATTAAATGACAAGAAAGTAAAATAACAAGAACTAATAAAATAAAGGAAAAATACTCTTGGCTAGACATAGGTAATTGAGATCACCATCCTTGTCAACAAACTATATATTGATAATTATGAGAGGCCAACCTATTAAGTCTACTTCCAAAGCCTTAAGTACGTAATATCTACTCCTAGGCTTGAAGTACGTCAAATAGGCTTGATCACATCAACCCATAAGTTCCAACCTACCTACTAATTAGATTAGTAGTGGGTTGGCATCAATGAGTATCAAATTGATCACCAAGGGTTCTCAAATCACCAATTCAATGAGACCCAATGACTCAAGGTCACTCAATTCCCTTAGCCTATGCCAAGAGTCAAGAGAACTACTCAAAAACTAGAGGAAACATTTTAACAAACACTTAGTGTGCAAGAAAAGTAAACATCATCAAATGCAAGAATTAAAGGAAACCATAACCAACATAAGCAAAAAATCAACAATAGCAATCAAGATCAAGATAAAAGAGCATGGAAACATAAAATTGCATTAAAGAAAAATTAAGATCCAAGAATGATTCATCAACATAAAAATGACAAAATAGGGAAATTAACAACAAGAACTAGAAGAACAAAGGTGTAACAACAAGAAATTAAAAGAGAAAACTGAATCAAAACAAGAATTGAAAGATGAAATTGAGAGTGATTAACCTAATTGTACCCTAATTTCTATCCTAAATCTAGAGAGAGGAGAGAGCCTCTCTCTCTAGGATTCTAGCCTAAAACATGATGAAAACTAAATTATGACTACTTGGTTCATTCCCCCTTCAATCCTTAGGTTCAATAGCATCAGAAATGAGTTGGATTAGACCCAAAATGAGTTAGAAATCGCTGGGGGCGATTTCACTAAAGTGGACCCACGGGCAGAATCGGCGCGCATGCGTACATGGCGCATACGTGCCCCTGAGCGCGAAGTAACATATGGCGAATTTTATATCATTTGCGAAGCCCCGGATGATAACTTTCCAACGCAACTGGAACCGCCTCATTTGGACCTCTGTAGCTCAAGTTATGATCGTTTGAGTGCGAAGAGGTCGGGCTTGACAGCTTTACGGTTCCTTCATTTCTTCATGAGTTCTCCCACTTTGCATGCTTTTCTCCTCACTTCTTCCATCCAATACTTGCCTTATGAACCTGAAATCACTCAACAAATACATCAAGGTATCGAATGGAATTAAAATGAATTAAAATTACCAATTTTAGGGCCTAAAAAGCATGTTTTCACATTTAAGCACAATTCAAGGGAGAATTACAAAACCATGCTATTTTATTGAATAAATGTGAGAAAAGGTGATAAAATCCCCCAAAATAAGCATAAGATAAATCACAAACTCGGGGTTTATCAAGTTCATAAGCTAAATTGATAAAATAAATAAAAAGGACATTGAACCTGGAACTCGGAAGAAATTGTAAGTTGAAATAATAAAGTTGAAATCCTAATTCCTTTAAGAGGAATCCTAATCCTAAATCCTAAGAGAGAGGAGAGAGCCTCTCTCTCTCTAAAAACTACATCTAAAATTATGAATTATGAGCTGATGATTATGAATGAATGGATTCTCCCACTTTATAGCCTCTGATCTGTGTTTTCTGGGTCGAAGATTGGGTCGAAAACAGCCCAGAAATCGCTGGAGAAGAAATCTGCCACGCTGATTTTCGTCACTGCGACGCGTCCGTGTGGAGCGCGCGTTTGCGTCGTCTAGCATCAGGGAGACTATGGCATATTATATATCAAATCGAAGCCCCGGACGTTAGCTTTCCAACGCAACTGGAACCGTGTCGTTTGGACCTCTGTAGCTCAAGTTATGACTATTTTAGTGCGAAGAGGTCAGGCTGACAGCTTTGCAGTTCCTTCAACTTCTTGTATTCCTTCCACTTTTGCATGCTTCCTTTCCATCCTCCAAGCCATTCTTGCCCTGTAATCTCTGAAAACACTTAACACACATATCAAGGCATCTAATGGTAATAAGAGAGGATTAATATTTGGTAATTTAAAGCCAAAGAAGCATGTTTTCAATCATAGCACAAAATCAGGAAGGAAAATGTAAAACATGCAATTAGTATGAATAAGCGTGCAAAGACTTGATAAAAACCACTCAATTGAGCACAAGATAAACCATAAAATAGTGGTTTATCAACCTCCCCACACTTAAACATTAGCATGTCCTCATGCTAAGCTCAAGAGAAGCTATAAAGGAGTGAAGAGAAATGGTAAAATGTATGAAATGCAACCTATCTATATGAATGCAACTACATGCAAAATATTTTTATCTACTTGGTTTAAAAATAAATAAATTCTCCAAGAATAAATATGAACTGGATTTCACTAATTCAAATCACAAAATAAAGTACAAGTGAACTTGCAGAAGAAAATAGCTCATGAAAGCCGGGAACAAAGAATCGAGCATCGAACCCTCACTGGAAGTGTATACACTCTAATCACTCATGTGTTTAAGGTTAGACTCTCTCAATTCTCTACTATCCTTGCTTTCTAAGGCTTGTTTTTCTTCTACCAATCAACAAAAATTTAATGCATAAATACACATATCAAGAGGTCTTTTAAGGATTGTAATGGGGTAAGGGTCAAGGTAGGATTGTATTTGGCCAAGTGGACTAAAATCTGAATCCTTAATTAACTTAAACTTTCCACCTAACTTAGACAATCCATGTAATCATAATACAACATCTAACTATCCATTAACCATGTTTTTCACATATTCATGCATTCTAATTTCAAGTACAGTACATATGCATTGCTTTCACTTACTTTGGGCCATTTTGTCCCCTTTTTGCTTAATTGCTCTTTTTTTTTTCTTTTTCTCACTTCTCTCTTTTTTTTTATATTTTATATATATATTTTTTTCTTTTCTTTTATTTTTCTCAATGCATATGATTAAATTATTGGATGCATGAATCATGTCCTAAACATTTCTTTCACATTTTCAGAAAATTCTAACATACTCAATTCTCAAACCAAATGTTTCCAAATTCAACTTCCCCACACTTAATTCATGAGCACTCTCACTAGTCTAAGCTAACCAAGGATTCAAATTAAGGACATTATTGTTTTTCTCTTAGAGTTAATGATGTGCTAAAGTAAAGAACAAAGGGGTATAATAGGCTCAACATTGGTTTGCAAAGAATAATGAAAGGGTAAGGCCATATGGGTATGCAAGCTCAGTGAAAAAAAGGCCTGAATCATGTAAGTGTATGCATACATCAAATAATAGAAATATAGAATTAAGCAAGACAAAGATCACAATTTTAGAGAGAACAACCCACACCAAAAATAAAATTTTGGTTGATAAAATGCAACCAATCAAATAGGCTCAAAATCTTACAGGTTTTGTATGTTCAAGCTCTAAACCAAGTTCCAGTATAATATTTCTTCAAACAAGTTTAACATTAAATTTTATTCAAAATAGTGAAATGCTCTAAAAAGTTTCTTGAAAAAAAAATATTACTTCAACCAAGTGGTAAAATATGCACAAAATCAAATAATCATGCAATCAAACATGCAAATGCAACAACTAACAAGGAAAATAAACTATTGGTGTTGAGATAGAAGAGTAACTAACCCATGGAGATCGGTATCGACCTCCCCACACTTAAAGATTGCACCGTCCTCGGTGTATGCTAAGATGTACAAGTGGACGGGGGTTGTGGTTCCTCAGCTGTGGCTCTTTTTGTTCCTTTCCTTGCCGGTGGTTTAGGAGTAGCTTTCTCTTTACCCTTCTTGGTGGCCATCCTAAAAAGGGAAAAAGAAAGTAACTTTTTTTAAAGCTAATGGTTAGATCAAGGAAGAGAGCAGGAAAGGTGGTAATCAATGCACAATAAAAAAGAATGACGTTAACACATGGTCATGACTGCATGTGAAAAGTTCATCAATGGAAATATAGCAAGTGCATGTAATGACAATTAAATACAAGATGTTTATTGGCATGCTGGCAAAGGCATGAGTAGCATAGATCAAGCATTCAATGTCCAAGTTAGATTACCAAGTCTAACAACATGTTTGTAATAAAAATTATATTTAAGTAATAAAATATAAAAAGGGTTTTGTGAAAAGCAAGCATTTAGAGTAGTAGATAGAAAGAAATCGAAAAATAGTGCACAATGTCATACGGGCTTTTACACAAACACATAGCAAGCATGGTAAATAAGCTATTGAAAGTATTAAATTGAACATGCAATCAACCTTTTAAAAAGTAATATATAATTGCAAACAATTCCTTTAATAATCCACAAAAATATAGAAAATAATGACCCAAATAAATTTCTAACACCAATGAAAATAATGCAATGGATGAAAGTATGCAAATAAATTAACTAAATAGAATGGAAGTGAAGAGGGATGAGAAGTTAAAGAGATGAAGAAGAAGAAAGTAAGAAAAGGAAGAAGAAAGAAGAAAAGATAGAAGAAATTAGGATTAGAAAAGAAAAGATAAGAAAATTGGCGCTGATTTGGATAAGTTGTGCGGTGCAGGCGACGCGGACGCATGAGTGACGCGGTCGCATGGTGCGCGATAAAGTCAGGTGACGCAGATGCGTGGGTCACGCGATCGCGTGGCCTGATTTGTGCGATTGGCGCGAGTGCAGCCTCGCGTTCGCGCAACTCTCTGTTCGAAACTCTTTTTGCCAAATTTTTGGGTGACGCGGTCGCGTGGTTGACACGATCGCGTGGATGGCCATATTTTGAAAATGACGCGGACACGTGGGGCACGCGGTCACGTGAAAGAGTTTGTGCTTCTAGCACGAGTCCAACCACGTTCCAGCCCAACATACTGCCATACACCCCTTTACGTCGATTTGACAGAGCCACGCGTTCGCGTGGGTGACGCGGACACGCGGGGAAGCTATTTTTCAAATGACGCGGTCGCGTGGGCATATTTGTGCCTAAGGTACGCCTCCAGCCACGCTCTCGCGTGACTCTCTGTTCAATTCTCTTTTCTTCAAAATGCACTGGTGACGCAGACGCGTCAGCGACGCTGCCGCGTCGCGTGTGTTTTTTTTTATGCAAAATGCAGAATGCAGTATGCAGATGTTATGAATTATTCCAGATTCAATGAAGTAAAATAAAACTCAAAAACAAACAAAACTAAATAAAATTATAATTGGAAAAAGAGCGATCATACCATGGTGGGTTGTCTCCCACCTAGCACTTTTAGTTAAAGTCCTTAAGTTGGACATTTGGGGAGTCCTTTATTTTGGTGGCTTGTGCTTGAACTCATCCAGGAATCTCCACAAATGTTTGTGATTCCAATGGCCTCTGGGATCCCAAACTAGGCGCAGAAAGCCTTCAAGCAAGTTAAAGCAAGTGACAAGGCCCCAAGAGTGTTGATTGCCAGAATGAATTCCGGGGTCCCAAACCTTGCTTTTGCACCTGTCTTCTTGTTGATCATTAGGATTCCATCTGGGTAGCAAGTAATCTGAATTCTCACTAAAGCGGCCAAATAACTTTCTAGACCCATTCAGTTGAGCTTTACACCAACCCTTGGATTGACAACTCCAACCACTAACCATCTTCCTCTTACTCTTAATGCCACAAAGAGCTCTAAGTTGACCATCCGTCTCCAGTAGCCCATATTCAAGTGGAATTAGAAAGCTAAGGGATATGAATTTTACCCACTTTAATGTTGTGAAGGATGATGGCAACTTAGGGGGAGGTATTTCTAACGAATTTGCAAGCTCCACTCCCTTGTGCTCTTCTCTGACAACTTCCACCTCTTTGCAAGTTTCTTCAATATCAACCTCTTCCTCTTGGTAGCTTTCTTCCAATTCAATCTCTTCTTCATTGCTCACTAAGGGCATGGGAGGCTGTGCTTCTTTTTCTTTAATCTTCATCTCTTGACCAACCTCTTCCAAGTCTTCAACTATGATATGCCTTGGAGGTTGTATACCCTCCTCAGCATCAATTTCAATCGCCTTGGAAGGAGGTTTTATAACCTGACTTTCCCATGGAGGTTCAGCATCTCCTAAGTCTGCAATCATTTCTTCCTCTGCAACTATTATGGCTTCCTCCACTTGTTCCAATACAAAGCCATGTTCCTCATTGTCCACCGAAGTTTCTAGTGTCTCCTTCATGCTACGCTCTTCTTTTGATTCTCCACATGCAGCCATGGGAGTACTTTGAGTACTCAAATGTTGGGAAGCTAATTGATTTATTAACTCGCCTAAGGCAGCCGCAAAATTTAGCACACTCTTATTCATCTTTTCTTGCCCTTGAAGAATAACACTAAGGGCGCTGTTATCCAATGGAGGTTGGGGTGGATAGGAGGGTTCATTATTTTGGAGAAAGGGTTCATGGTAGGAAGGTGGTTCTTCTTGATAAGGATATGGGGATGGTGAATATTGAGGTGGTGGTTCTGGGTGTGGTTCATATGGTGGTTGGTATGGTAGATATAGGTTAGGGTCATATGGTGGTGTTTGGTGGTAAGGGGCTTGTGAGTATGGTGGTCCAGAGTTATGTTGAGGAGATGATTCATAAGCATATGGCGGGACTTGTTGGTAACTACAAGGGGTCCACCATAGTCATCATTTTGGTATGCATCACAGAATGGTTGTTGGTTATAGTGCATTGGAGGGGGTTGTTGCCAAGAGGGTTGATCAAATCCTTGTGGCTCCTCCTATCTTTGATTCTTCTAACCTTGATGCCTATTATAGTTTCCATTCCTTACAACAACATTGGAATCAAACTTGAAACCAGAGGGGTGAGAATTCATAATAGCAAATAAAAATTAAAAATGAAAATAAAAACAAATTTAAATTAAAAGGTTATTGAAATTTAAATTTTGAAAATTAAATTTTGAATTTTAAATTTTGAAATTTGAAATTTGAAATTTGAAATTTGAAATTTGAAATTTGAAATTTGAAATTTGAAATTTGAAATTTGAAATTTGAAAATTTTTAAATTTGAATTTTTAAATTTTGAATTTTGAATTTTGAAAAAGTCAACAATATAAGATAAAAATTTGAAAAAGATTTTAATTTTGAAAAGTTTAATTTTTAAAATTTAAAATTTAAAATTTTAAATTTGGATTTTAAATTTTGAAATTTAAATATTGAAATTTGAAATTTGATTTTGAAATAAGATAAGATAAGATTTTGAAAAAGATATGATTTTTGAAAAAAATTTGAATTTTGAAATTTAAAACTAAGATAAGATAAGATAAAAATTTTAAAATCAAAATCTGAAATTTTTTTCTTTTTTTTTTGTGATTTTCGGAAAAAATCAATTAAAATAAAGAGTAATAACCTCTTAATTTACGAAAAAGAAAAAATAAAAACAAAAATAAAAACAAACAAACAAGCAAAAAGTAAATATTTACAATAACCAATAATAAGGGACACGTTTGCAATTCCCCGGCAATGGCGCCATTTGAAGAACGGAAGATTGACGGTTTAGAATTCAGAATAAATTCCCGTTGCAAGTATAGTTTCTAAACCAAGCAATCATCCTTTCTTACAAACATTTTAGTTGTCACAAGTAACAAACCCCTTAAAAATTGATAACCGAAGTATTCAAACCTCGGGTCGTCTTCTCAAGGAATTGCAGGGAGGTATGTTCTTATTATTAGTTATGAGTTTTGTAAATTGGGGGTTTTGAAAGTAAGGAACAAGTAATTTAAATGACAAGTAAAATAAATAAATAACTATAAAATAAACTCTCAGCAAGGTATGAAAATTCGGAAGTCCTATCCTAGTTATTCTTATGAGAATTGAAGTTAATCCCACTTAGTTAACCTTTACGAAAGCAAGAGAAAGTCAAGTGGACTAATTAGTTAGATTTCCCAAGTCCTAGCCAACTTCTAAGGAAAGACTAGAGTTAGTGGAATTCAATTCAATTAGCAGACATAACAATCAATCACGATAAGTTTGATAACTCAAGAGCCTCCAGTTAATCAATTAAAGCCAAGAATATAAAAAAGCTAAATAAGAATCATAAATCTGAAATACCTCAATTGCATTTAATAAAAGGAAATTAATCCAAAAATATAAAGAGTTCATAAGCTAAATTGATAAAATAAATAAAAAGGACATTGAACCTGGAACTCGGAAGAAATTGTAAGTTGAAATAATAAAGTTGAAATCCTAATTCCTTTAAGAGGAATCCTAATCCTAAATCCTAAGAGAGAGGAGAGAACCTCTCTCTCTCTAAAAACTACATCTAAAATTATGAATTATGAGCTGATGATTATGAATGAATGGATTCCCTCACTTTATAGCCTCTGATATGTGTTTTCTGGGCCGAAAACTGGGTCGAAAACAGCCCAGAAATCGCTGGAGAAGAAATCTGCCACGCTGATTTTCGTCACTGCGACGCGTCCACGTGGAGCGCGCGTTCGCATCGCCTAGCCTCAGAGCAACTATGGCATATTATATATCAAATCGAAGCCCCGGACGTTAGCTTTCTAACGAAACTGGAAACGCGTCGTTTGGATCTCTGTAGCTCAAGTTATGACTGTTTTAGTGCAAAGAGGTCAGGCTGATAGCTTTATAGTTCCTTCAACTTCTTGTATTCCTTCCACTTTTGCATGCTTCCTTTCCATCCTCCAAGCCATTCCTACCCTGTAATCTCTGAAAACACTTAACACACATATCAAGGCATCTAATGGTAATAAGAGAGGATTAATATTTGGTAATTTAAAGCCAAAGAAGCATGTTTTCAATCATAGCACAAAATCAGGAAGGAAAATGTAAAACATGCAATTAGTATGAATAAGCGTGCAAAGACTTGATAAAAACCACTCAATTGAGTACAAGATAAACCATAAAATAGTGGTTTATCAAGGACGCTGCTCCCATAGTGTCTAGGATTGGGGATAGTGTAAGAGGCCAACACCCTTCTTGCAGGTTGGGCATTGTTGGTCACTCCTTCTTCCTGCACCTCATCCTCCATGACTTGCACAATCACAAACAAACCAAATGAAAACTGGACATTCTAGTGTTAGAATGTGGTTAGAGGGTTAGGTAACATAATGTGTCAAACAGTTAATATGCTTAAAAGAAAAAACAAAAGAAAATTGCTTAATCTAGATTATCACCTACTTAATCATTGTTGATCTAAATCAATCCCGGCAACGGCGCCAAAAACTTAATGAGGGAAAATCGATTCCACACAAACTCACCGACAAGTGTACCAGGTCACATCAAGTAGTAAAACTCACAAAAGTGAGGTCGATCCCACAGGGATTGATGGATCAAGCAATTTTAGTTGGGTGATGAATTTAGTTAAGCAGACAGTTGATGATTTGAGTGAAAGTTGAATAACAAAATGTAAATTGCTGGAAAATAGAGTGCAGAATGTAAATTGACAGAAAAGTAAATTGCAAAAAGCTTAAATGGCTGAAACTTAAAGTGCAAGAAATTAAAAGGGCTGAAACTTAAATTGCAAGAAAGGTAAATAACTGAATCTTAAATTGCATGAAAGGAAAAGTGAAGAAACATAAATAATAAGGAAACTTAAATTGCATGAATTATAAAAGGATTTGGGTGTTGGAAATCAAAAGAACAGTAAGCAATTGCAGATTAAAAGAAATTCAAGAAATCTGAATTGAAGAAAATCAAAGAAAATGATTCATCAGGGATTGGAGATATCCTAATCCTTCATGAATCAATGGGTCTCAACTCCTTTCTCAATCATATGAGTAGATCTATGGTGGATTGAAATTGATTGGATCCTAATTCCTTGGCAATCTTGCCAATTCCTTGATCTAATTGTCATGAGAAGAGTTAGAGCACATTCTTTCATCCATAAGCCACACTAACTCTCAGGATCTCAATTCCTCCCGAAAAGTGCTGATCAAAAGAGTAGTGAAGGATAGAGCTCCAATTCTAATGCAAGTGATTCCCCTTCCGAGGCTCACACAAGCATTCACAAAATTAAACCCCCTTCCAGAGTGAGTAATTCAAAATCAAAACAGAAGATATCCTATAGCTACCCAAGTGGATTGAGAAAAAAAAAAGAATTTCAATGATTCATTGGAATTACAATAGAGCTCCTCCCCCTAATGAATTTGGGTTTTAGTTCATCATTGCTAAGGAAAATAAAAAACAGAGAAAATTGCAGAAAAGGAAAATACAAAGAATGCAGAACTCCCTAATTGGGGTCTCTGCCTCACTGGCCTTCCAAATCTGCCAGCCAGCCTACTTAACAAATCAAATTCTTCTCTATTTATATACTTTCCAATTCAGTCTTCCAGTACTTGGATTGGGCTTTCTGGCCTTTGTTGAGGTAAGTCAGAATGGGTCTTCAGCTGGTAAAGTGGTGATGCTTTCCAGGAGAACGTAGCGCTCTTGAAAGCAACATAGCGCTCGTTCACCGACGCGTACGCGTCGCCCACGTGTGCGCATCGTTCAGCATTTTGGCACATCGATGCGTACGCGTCACACACGCCCACGCGTCCCTGGCAGCTCTTTCAAAACGAGTGTAGCGTTCGTGCAAAGAACGCTACCCACGCGTACGTATGGATTGCAAAACACCACTTCCACGTTGTAGCTTCATTTATGCATGCGCGTGCTTGCTTCCAAAATGTCATATCCACGCGTACGCGTCATGCACGCGTACGCATCGATGGCTAAACTTTAAATCCCAATTTTGCGCTTTGTCGCAGGAGCTCGTTTGAAGAGCGTAGCGCTCTTTTCGTAATGAGCATACATCACACCCACGCATACGCGTCATTCACGCATACGCGTGGATCTTCCAAAAATCTTCACCGACGCGTAAGCGTCCTGTATAGGTGAGCGTCGCTAGAGAGCATAGCGTTCTTTGAAATTGAGCGTGGCACTGCCCTGCATCTTTCCTTGCCTCTTTTCATCTGTTAGCAATCAAACATATGCAATCAAAGCCTTGCCAAAATCATAAGATTTGCATCATTTCATAAAAATCAAATAAATCTTGCATAAATCTCATGATAATGTATAAAATTAACAAAGTTTGATTGAATCAAGATAATTATGAAATTCTTATTCAAACACTTACTTATTGCCTAAAAAATGCATGAAAACTAAGTAAAAATGACTACAAAAGGCTTGTGAAACTAGCCTAAGATTTGATTGAATTGTTTGAGTTTGCTACTTGTCATGGCTATTTACTTGTGCATAATATATGACTATGTGCTAATTGCTTTACTTAAATTTACTTGTGTATTATTCGTTTATCTTGCTTGTGTTTACATAACTGAGTGGTCTCTCATGCTGGTGTCGGTTGACGTTGAAGGCTGTCCTTGTTGAGATGAAATGACAAATGTAAAACCCACAAATTATTAAATAATTAGCTAATAAATTAATTATTATTTAAAGAAATTAGAAAATTAAGTTTTATAGTTTAGAATGGAAGAAATAATTAAAATATAAATTTTGACACTAATTTTAAAGGTTTTGGCCTAAATTTTAGCCAAACGTGCCAAACCGGTTAGACTGGACCCAAACCGGACCCATGGCCCGACATATAAAAGCCAAATTTCAGCTTTCTTCTTCCTCATTATATGAGAAACACTGAAGCCAACGGGAAGGAGAAGAAGAGAGCTTAAAATCTAACACCAAATTCAAACTCAATTATCTTCCAATCCGGAGCTCCGATTGCTGCATCGTTTGCGGTCATGCGACCACCGCGTCGATCTCTACAAAGTCCGCTAACCAATTTGGTAAGAAAACCTCAATCTCACTCCCAGTCTCTCCTTCCCCCAATTTTGAAATTTGGCGAATTGTGTGTTGAGATTTTTTGTTGTCTTGATATTTAAGATCAAATTAACTTGAGAAAATTAGTGGCTCTTGCTCAATTGATGCATGAGAAAGGTAAGAGCCCTCAACCGCTTTGTAGATCATTGAATTTGCCAGTTTTGATGTTGTTTATAGAGTTAAATGTGAAAATAGATTGAAATATGATGAATTGAAGTACATTTGGTGATTGAACTTGTGGATTTGGGACCTTGGAAGCTGGGAACTTGTTTTGGTGCAGCTGTAGTGAAGTAAAAGCTTAAGAAAACAGTGAAATTGAGGTGCTTCAGCATTAGGGAGAAATCGGCCAAGGTATGGTTTTAGTTTCTCGTAGATAATATGTAATGTCTTGTGAAAATTTAGGCTACACGACCATAGGATAGGTTGGAATGTATGATAATGTTAAATGATTAGTAGACTTGATGAAAAATATTGAATTAGATTGAGAATAAATTGGTGATTGATGCTTGTGGTTGATGTTTGATGATTATGATAATGATTGACGTAGATAATGAGTGTGGATTTATGAATGTTGGAAATTGGTAAATTGTGTCTTCGTAAATTGAAAAATTATTAATGAGATTGTTAAGTTGTCTTGAAATGAATGTTGATTAATGATGATTTAATTGATGATGAATAAGAATAATGAATGTGGTAATGAATGTGATAGTATGAATGTTGGTAATTGGTAAATTGTGTCTATGTAAATTGAGAAATTGTTGGACTAAAGTTGCTCAAATTGAGGTATGGTAAGTTGAAAAAAGTAGGGACAGGATGTGAAGCTGTGTTGGATATAATTGGAGTATTTTGAAGTGTAAAATGTTGGTTTTGATAAAGGAAATTGGTAAGATAGAGGTTTGGAAATCTTTGGTAAAAATTTTGTTTTTGACTAAATTTTTGCGGGTCATAACTTAGCTTCCAGATCCTCGATTTCTATCAAACTTATTTTATATGAAAATTAGGTCCGTGAAGTTTACGCCGTTCAAAGAATGGATGAAAAATAATTTCTAACGAAAAAGTTATGCTCATCGAAAGTTTGGTGTGTAAAAGAGATTATGCAGCATTAACAGCTTTCTGGCAATTTTGAGGGGCTCGCGTACACGAGTGCATACGCGACGTGATTCTTTGGTTCTGTCCAGGCGTGTCCGCATAGGCGGGAGTGTGCCACGAACGTGAGCAGTGAAAATTGTATGCTCGCATACGCGGACAACTGCCACGTGACGCGAGCTATCGGTTCTGTCTAAGGGGACTCGCGTACGCGGACGGGGTCGCGTACGTGAGTGAGGAAAATAACACCCCCACGTATGTGCAACACGGCATGCGTACGCGGGACCCTATTTTTCAGAAACTTTTTGTTTTGTGATCTAAACATGATTTCAAACTTCTAAACCTCTATTTTTACTTTCTAAGACCCTAAAACTTAGTTTTAGTCATAGTGAGGGAGTTGAACCTTGAGAGGGTGGTAACTTGGAAGTGATGAAAGGTTGTGAAGTGGAGAGTATGAGCTTGAGAATTTCTAAAACGCTGAATACATGATGAATTGAATGAGATATTGAGTAATGGCTTTAAGGATAGATGAGTAACCCCTATCTGAGATATAACTTTGAGAGTAGATGAGTAATCCCTATGTATGATGCAATTTTGAGGTAGATGAGTGATTCCTATCCGAGGATAGACGAGTAATTCCTATCTGAGTCATGGCCTATGGATAGACGAGTAATCCCTGCTCGGGTTATGGTTTGAGGTACCTACCTGAGTAGACGAGTAATACCTATTTTGGGTTGGGTGAAACACCGACATGGAGAAACGAGTAATGCATATTCCATTATGTGTTGTTCTGTCCAGGGATAGTTATTGGACATGTCGGGTTTGGCTTTGTAACCGACAGATGAGACTAATCAGCCATAGGACAGGCATTCATCATGTGCATTTGTTTGTTTTGGTTGAGTTTGCATTATCTGGGTTTGCCTATTTGCATTACTATGTCTACTTGCTATATGCTTTACCTGTTGTAACTGCATCTTATTTGTTTTTTCATTGCTTGTATTGTTTGTTTCTACAAACTGAGAGGCCCCTTGTCTGGCAGAGGAGTGACGAGGACAGTTCCACCAGAGTTTTAGAGAATTGGAGGAAGGCGAGAAGCTGAGGGAATAAGTTAGAATTTAGTTAGAATTGAGTAAGGATTAAGAGCCTTAGACAAACTACCCTACTTATGGTTTCCAGTTTTAATCTTTAAGTTTTAAATCTGCATGTCGGAGTTCTAGGATTGTCTCTAACTTTCCTGGGACCTTATATATTACTTATGTGGGTACCATTACCATACTAAGAACCTCTGGTTCTCATTCCATATCTATATTATTGTTTTCAGATGTAGGTTGAGTCGTACCTCGCTGAACGTCTGGAGTTCTGAGCAAGCGAAGTCTAGCTTTTGGGTTGTTATATTATGGATTGTTGTTATGTATTTAAGCTTGTAGACTCTCCTAAGTATGTGTATATATATATATATATATATAGAAGTCGACGTGGAGAAACAGGTTTTCTGTCTTCTGTTATGGCATACCTTGGGCTGTATATTTATACCTATGTTTGTAAATATTCTCCGGCCGACTTTGGCTTTGCAGGTCGAGCTTGGAGTTTGAATATTTGTATCTTTGACACTCTACTCTTATCATATATGTGTATCTATTCTTTACCTTTCTTTGTACGCAAGTAAACGTTATCTTGAGTGTTGTGCTTTTATTTTCACAATTTTGCTTTAACCAACCTTCAAGACTCCTCGAATATTATATTCCTTCAACTATGTTATGTATGTATGTTTTATTTTAGAGGTTGTAATATTACACCATCTCTATTTTACGGCTTAAGCGTAATGCTTCGTGTGGTATAGTTAAATGATTGAATAATAAAGATAAATATTAAATGAGATGATTTGATCTCCCTGGGTAGTATTGAATGAACCTTTTAGTATTGTGTGGGTGAGTATGTAGTGTGAATACGTTGTGGTGTTATAATACCTAAGATTGGGAGTTGTCCAATCTATCTGACAAAAAAAAAGTATCAACTCCAAATGGAGCCCGTTTCCGACAACATCGGCTATGTTTTTGGATAGAGAAAATATCCTAAACGGTCCTTAAAAATTACTCCAAAAGGCAACGAGGTCTCCAACACAAAATAAATCATTTTCTGACTCTTGAAATTTACTTCCGTGAGACTAATTAGTTCCTCTTTCAATATTTTCTCTTTGGGTTAACAGAACATGCCTACGTGATACGTTAAACTATTAATTTGTCCGTTAAGTACTAACTAAGATTAACAAATTTTTTTATTAGGGGCCTCGTTGTTTTTGGGGGAGTAATTATTAGATGCCATTTATAATTTTTATTTATTTTGTGTTACTTTTTTCATATATATTTGCTAAATTTATTGTGTAAGAACTAAAAAATATTAGTAATTTTTAATTTTTTTTACTTATAAAATTGAACGGGTGACATATTTTTTTAATCTTTTTATTGTTGTTAAAAAAAATATTAAAATATTATATTATTAGAATTATTTTAAGTTTTAAGTGCACTCAATTTAAATTAACCATCATAATTTACATAAACTCGTTATTATTAGAAGTTTTATAATAGATAATGAAAAAGTTGACACAATATTTTATCTAAAATAAATACAACAAATAAGAATATTATGTCAATTATACAAATTTTTACATTTTGAAATCTTTAGTAACAAAAAGGTAAGACTGATAATAATAATTAGCAACATTCTTATTAATATGTATATCTTTTATTCAATTTCTATAAATAAAAAAATTTAAAATCATAATTTTTCAATTTTTATGTAATATATTAACTAATGTATATGAAAAAAATAATAAAAAATAAAAAAAAATTAAATGACCTCTAAAAATTATTCTAAAAGATAGTAGCTTCTCAACAAAAAAAAAATCTGTTAATCCTAGTAGACATTTAATGAATAGATAACTGATTAACGTGTTACATTCTATTAATTCAAGAAGAATTATTAATAAAGTCACTAATAAGACTCAAAAAATTAAAGATCAAAAGACAAAAAAATTTTTTTTTTTTTCTTATTAAGGTCCTGTGATCCTTAAAAAAATTGTCCGAGGCCAGGATAGTAAATCACCTTTTGGATATTTTTCTCAATTGTTCAGTGCAGCCCAACAAGTTGTTGTTGTTGTTACAAGTGCATGCATCTTCCGAGGCAATGAGGAACATGAATAGCAGAGACCTTCATGAAGTTATAGATCTTCATATTGTTTACTACTAAGCTTTGGTCAGCAGTCAATGTTGCCAACATGTCTGAGCAAAAGAACATGAAAAACATAAAATATACAAATGGCTATTATATAAAGGATTTCTTTTTTTTTTTTTTTTTGGTTCTGAAACATAAAAAGGATTTAATTCCATATATAATCAGCACAAATATATTTACATATATATATTTATGAAATATTATTACATTACGAAAACAATTACTTTAAACACTCGCCATATGAATAATTATTTTAAAAAAATATTTAATTAAATAATTGAGTAAGCTATATATATCAGTATATCAAAATTAATTTTCTGTTTAAAATAGAATTAATTATTCAATTAGTTTTTATAATTTTATCAAATTTTAATTAGATTTTTATATTTTTTTAATTAGGATCTTACACTATTTTTAATTTTTTTAATTATGTCATTTTCATATTAAAAAGTTAAAATTAACAAAATATTTCTCCCAAAATACATGTGATCAAAGATCTAGTTAGATTTTTAATTATAAATATTTTTAATTTGCAAAGAAATATTTAGTTAATTCTAGTATTTTTTATACTAAAAAAGACCTAATTATAAAATTAAAAATAGTGTAAAAATTCAATTAAAAAAATATAAAAACTTAATTAAAAATTTAGTCAAGCTATAAAAATCAACAAATTAATTAAACCTTTAAAATATTCTAATAAAAATATCAAACGTGCTTTGAAGTAGTTTAATCTATATTGATTCAGCTCCATTGGCATGATAATCATAACCAAATCATGTTCTCATCAAATTTGGGGAAATATAATATAGAAATAAATAGACAAAAATATACATAAAAGAATTTGATATAGACAAAAATATATATTAAAATTCATAAATATAAAAATATATCTAAAAGATTGATTTTAATGGACAAAAACAAAAATATATTACAGGTCTTACAAATTTACTAATAATAAGACACTTTTGCTGCAAAACGTTATTAACAATTAGATGAATCATGTTACTAACGTTCTTTTTAGAAAGTTTTTTAGAAAGTGGGTGGAAAACAATGCAATAATATAAGAAATTGCTTAGTGTCATGTGCATTACTCTGAGGAGTGCCTCTGTCGTCACTTAAAAATTTAAGGCCCCTTATTAAAATTTGTGCATTGATTCTTCCCTCACATGAATCAGAGAATGAGGCAAATGGTCGTTACTTAAAGAAACAGCAAACCCATAGCCTTATTACCTCACATGTGTATGTAAGGAATACTCTTCTAAGATATAGTTCATTAATAATAAAGTAAAGTATCGATTTTGTCTTCAATGTTTGGAGTAAGTTATATTTGTGTTCTTAACGTTTAAAGCGTTCTATTTGTATTTCTAATGTTTATAAAAGTGATTCAATGTTATCCTATTATCAATTATACTAACAAATCAGATTATATTTTTCAATTATTCTCACTTGGTTGTATTCATTCTCAACTAGGTCTCACTTGGATGTGTTCGATTTTAATATTATATCCACTATTTGTGTTTAGATTCAATTATGTTCTTAGAAAAGTGAATTATGTAAATGTTGTAGGAATTAGTTTCAACTTTTGATGAGCTATTTTTCGGAGTGGATCATCGATTCTATCCCAGATATTTGTATTCTAACTTCAAGAAGAGATTTTTAAAACTCAAATTAAAGCGTTCATGATGTGTAATTGACGGCAGGATAACATTGAATCACTTTTACAAACGTTAAGGATACAAATAGGACGATTTAAACATTAGGAACACAAATAGAATTTACTCCAAACATTAGGGACAAAGACGATACTTTACACTTAATAATAAAATATCGTTCATATTGATTTATAGATTGAATATATATATATATATATATTAGTGTTTATAATTTTATTAAATTTATAATAATTTTTATATTTTAAATTTTTAATTCAGTTCATAAATTTATATATTAATTTTAAATTTGTAATTATATTATTGTGGTTATATAAATATTTGAGTTAACGGAATTTATTAAGACATATTCATTAGTAGTACGAGATAAATAAAAATATTTTAAAATGTAAAAACTTAATTAGAACTTTAAAAAATGATAGGATTAACAAAATAACTCATTCTAATTTATAATTTTATATAATTTTCCGTGATTTTAGAAGTAATTCGTCTAGTTAAAACATCTATTTTAAGAAAAAAAAATTGTTTTCAATATCTATGTCTATTTCAATGTAATGTTTTTTTTTTTTTTTTTTTTTTTTTTTTAATTTGGAGTGAGACTTGAACTCGTTATTTTTAAATATGAAAAGACTTTGACATTTGATCTATAGCTCATTGGCTATTTCAATGTAATGTTTATTAAGTATTTGTCCAAAACAAAATATTAAACAATATAACCATTTATATACTATAAAAAATATTATGTACATATTAAAACCAGTCACCAAATTAATTATTATATATATATATATTTTTTTTTTGTTTAACTCATTTTTTATATATATATTTTGTATTTAAAATATATTTTATATTAATGATTAATTTAGTAGCTATTTTTTTATGTACACCTACTATGATTATAAAACAAATTACTAATAGTTAATTTGATTAAAAATGTTTTGACGAACATAGATTGGTTAAGATAATAGATAATTAATTTAATAATTAATTCTTGATTTTAAATATTTTAATTATGGGGATGTTACTATAAAAATGTAAAAAACGTCTTTTTTAAAGATATTTTTTAATAATTAAAATTTAACACATATAATCACTTAAATTATGTTATTTTTGTCAAAATTAAGTCAGACAAATTAATTTGACCGAAAAATAGTGAATCAAATTTTGAATTTGTCTAAATTAATATTATTTTTATAAAAAATGACTACAATATCTCTATTATATAAATGACTAAAATATTCTTATTATATATATTAATTTTAAGAATTCTAAATTCTAGCCATTTTCTTTTCTATCATTATAAGGTTAGAATTTAAAGTTTTTAAAATTAATATATATATATATATATATATAATAGAGATATTTTAGTTATGTTTTATAATAGGGATATTGTAGTAATTTTTTATAAAAAATATTAATTTATACCGTTTTAAAATTTAATTTATTAATTTTTTTACTAAACTAATTTGTCCAGTCTAATTTTAATAAAAATAATACAATTTAATTAATTATATGTGTTAAATTTTAGTTTTTAAAAAATATCTTTAAAAAAAAATATTTTTGACATCTTTATTTAAGTGGCTCTCTTTAATTATTAGTATGAAAAGAACTAAAAGAATAGATATTGTAAATCGAGTCCATATGATTGCGTGGCAATAAGCTATTGGCCAACAAAGAGGTCCTCAGGGTCTAATCTCTAATTACACAAACATCACATGCTAATGGCCATTAGGGGAAAGGCAGTAGTGCTAATCAAAAAGCAAATGAAATCCACTTCAATATTCATTTCCTTTTTTCATATCTAACCTCTATTTCTCAACATATCTAATCGTCTAGCCCTATCTATTTTCATACTCTATTAATTCTTAGTCCCATTAAACAAAAAAGGGCCAAGTGAAGAGAGTTACTAGTGCTGGGGATGAAGATGAACACGAACGACTCTTCTGTGGTTGATCAGTTTCCAGGTTTTCAAATATATAGTCACAGGGAAGAGCTTGAATATAATAGGTGCATGAGTAGGCTACAAAAGAGAGCTCCTTGTCCACTTCAAATAAAGCCTTCTTATAATAATAATCATAATAATAATAATAACTTCTCACCAATTGGTGCATCAGGTTCAGCTTCTTCCTCCTCTTCTTCCTCTTCAGCTTCAGCTTCATTCAATTCCTTCTTCACCGGCAAGGATCCTATTCCTCTACTTTCACCTCTTGTGGTGCTTGCTGCTGATTCCACTTGCATCATGGGAGAAAACACCGCGAAATCGCATTAACTTTGTTTTAAATTTGTTACGCTTCTATATATATAATTTTCTGATTTGGGTTAATTTCCTTGATCTTATAAGCTTTATTGCTATATATTGTGTACCATATGTTTTGATGTAAATTGAATATAGTTTATCATTTTTTTCATTAAAAATATGCAGTATAGAAGTAGTTCTTTTCGGTTCTTCGATCTATATATTTTGCAGATTAATTCGTTCCTAAGATTCACTGCTCAGAATTAAAATATACAGTCTTGTCTCTATAAAAAAGATTACTCACATTTGATTTAATTTCTTGAATATGTGTATGGACAGATACATGCAAATTAACAAAATGTCACTTTCTGATCCTCTGGAGCCATTTGATGATCTTGTTCATGAATTAGAGCTGAGTGATTTATTTGTTAATTTCTCTGATTAAATCACTGGTGAAAAGTTGCAATAATCGGCCACATTGATTTGCAAAAACTATTATAGCAGCTATAGCAATAGAATATTCTAGGCCCCCAATAATTTCACAGGAATAGTTAGCCAGAGTAGTCTTAGAAAACTTTCTATGCAGAATACAATCCACCATAGACCATGATAAATATAGAAGTTAAACTAGCAAGCATATATCTATATCCATGTGGCTATCACTTATTAGTAGCAACACAAGCATTCAAGCAATAGCTAACAATGTCTATGGTCTATGGATAGTGCTTGGATTCACGGATTGTGTAAAGAGAGAGAAAAGAGATGGAGACAAAGATATACCTAATTGAGATAATGACAGTATGACACACAAATGTTTTCTGTATTATTTTTGGGAGTAGAATGGAAAAAGCAAAAGATATAATAAATAGAAATTATTCGGATGTTTTTTTAAATAAAAATATTTTATTCACCGATATAGAGACACAATTTAGAGAGGAACTTATAGAGCTATGGTTTCAATAATTGGTTGTTGAACAATCTAACTGGAACAGCCGGGGCACTTGCCTTAGTATAGAAGGAGGATTCAGACATTCAGGTTATTCAGTTGATATTGTGAGTTCTTTATTACCGATAAGGTGGTTGATTCTTTGAGAAGTGTTGAATGGGAATTGATAGGTGCTCACCTAAGCTCTCATGATCAGATTCGGTCAAATCAATTTCAGAAACTTTCACTAGTTGCACATCAATTCTACGGCAATTGTTTGATTGTGGGTGACTTTAGTACCATCACCAACCACCTAAAAAAGGTTGGAGGTGGCATTAAATTAGCAGCTTCCATTTCTAGTCTCACATATTTTATTGATAACAATGAGCCGCACGACCTTGGTATGGTGGACAAGCCTTTCACGTGAACTATTTGATAAAATGCTAGCACAACAGGGTTGGATTGATCTTTATAATTCAGATGGAGTGTTTCAATTATTAGGGAATGACTCAAATAAATCTCCAATACTATTAGACTCAAGCCCTTAATCGAAACGAAGTAAGAGGAGGTTCAAATTTTAGGAAAGTTGATGTGGCATAGAGGAAGTTAGAAATCTGGTTATGGATGCTTGGAGTTCTGATAAACCCCCTTTGTAGGGTTTATCTTGTACTTAATTTAGGAGATTTTATGATCTTTTACTCACATTTATTCAATGAAATAGCATAGTTTCATGATTGTTTCCCAACTTGTGCTTAAGTGTGAAAACATACTTTCTAAGTCCTTAATTAGCTAAATTTGATTCACCTTTGATTTCACTAGATGCATTGATTTGTTTGTTAAGTGATTTCAGGTTGAAAAGGCTAGGAATGGATCAAAGGAGTGAAAAGGAAAGCATGCAAAGTGGAGAAATCATGAAAAAGGCAAAGATTTGAGAAACATCATCCACGCGCACGCGCACTGCACGCGCACGCGTGGGTCGCGAAAATGAAAGGGACGCACACGCGCACTGTACGTGTACGCGTCGGTGGCCGCACATGATATTTTAATAGAAAACATGCCCAGCGATTTTGAGGAGCTGTGGGGCCCAATTTGCAACCAACTTTGGCGCCAAAATGCATTTAAAGGACCAAGGATTGAAGGGAATCAATACTTTACATACTTTTGATCATTAGTTGAGTTTAGGTTAGTTTTGGAGGGAAAGTTAGTTTTAGAGAGAGAAGCTCTCACTTCTCTCTAGGATTAGAATTAGGATTAGGTTTAGTTCTTAGATCTAGGTTTCAATTCATGCCTTCTTCTACTTTTGATTCTCAATTCCTTGTTGTTACATTCATCTTCTTCTATTCTCTTGTTGTAATTTCTTCTATTTTGTTTCCTATACTTTGTTGTAGATCTACTCTTTCTTCTTCTATTCTCTTTCAATTCAAGTAGAGGTAATTCATGTAGATCTTGTTTCCTTTGATTGTTGTTATTAATTCTTTGCAATAATTGTTGTTAGATTTTATTGTTGTTATCCATTTACTATGTTTTTCTTTAGTGCCTTCCAAGTGTTTGATGAAATGCTTGGTTGGACTTTAGTGTAGATTTTGTTCCTCTTGGCTTTGGTAGAGTAATTAGTGACGCTTGAGTTATCTAATTCCTTTGTAGATTGATAATTAGAAGTTGCTAATTGATTTGGATACCACTAAAGCTAGTATTTCCCTTGGGAGTTGGCTAGGACTTGTGGAATCAAGTTGATTCATCCACTTGACTTTTCTCCATAGTTAGAGGTTAACTAAGTGGTAGCAATGGATAATTGTGGTCACAATTGAGGAGGATAACTAGGATATGACTTCTAATTCTCACAACCTTGCCAAGAGCTTTCTAGTTGTTAGCTTATTTTCATTGCCATTTACCTTTCATGTCTAATATCTCAAAAACCCCAAACATACTTCATAACCAATAACAAGAACACTTTATTGTAATTCCTAGGGAGAACGACTCGAGGTTCAATACTTCGGTTTATAAATTTAGGGGTTTGTACTTGTGACAAACAAATTTTTGTATGAAAAGATTATTGTTGGTTTAGAAACTATACTTGCAACGAGAATTTATTGTGAATTCTAATCCACACAAAATTCCAATCATCAAAATGGTGCCGTTACTGGGGATTTGCAATGGTGTTATGTTATTAGTTATTGTATATATGTGAATATTGTGAATAGGTTTATTTTTGGATTGCTTGTTAGTTTTTGCTAGTTTTAGGACTTGGTTTCATCATTTTTCTATTAGCTTTTGAATTTTATTTTCTCTTTTCACTATGAATTCTCACTTTGGCTATGAGTGTGATTACAACTATGTTGTAGGTAATGGGAGCCACAATGAGGATGTGTATCAAGGATGGGATAATCAAAGGTGGGAGGAGTCATATGCATATGATATATCCTCTTGGCAACAACCTCCACCAATGCACTATGAACAAGAGCCATTCTATGATGCATATCAATCCAATGGCTATGGTGAATTTCCTTGTGACTTTCAAGAACCACCACCATATGCCTATAAGCCATATCCTCAACATAACCCTCAACCATACTCACAAGCCACTTTTCACTAACCACATTCATATGACCCTCACCCATATCCACCATTACAACAACCATATGAGCAATATGAACCACATATAGAGCCACCACCATTCCAACATCAACCTTTTCAAGAACCATCCCTCCATATTATTACCAAGATGAACCACCTCCAATGAATGAAAATTTTCAACCACAAGATGAACTCTACTTTCCACCACAACCTCCCATGGAAGAATACTCATGTCCTTCAATCCAAGAGCCATATGATCCTACTCATGATATCCAAAAGGAACAAGAGTCAAGGGATCGTCTCAAGGAAACATTGGATCAACTTCAAGCAACCATGGAGCGTGTTGTGCAACAAGTAGAAAGAGTGAAAATTATTGAACCACCACAACTCTACCAAGAAGAACCACCTTCCTACTATGAATCCTTCCCCCAAATTGATGAACCCTTCCATCCATCCCAACCTCCAATGGATGACATCCTTGATGTTCTTGTTCAAGGACAAGAGGAGATGAAAAGGGATGTGCAACAATTCACGGCCGCCTTGGACGAGGTGGTAAGCCGGTTAGCATCCCAACTTGAACACTTAAGGAACTCCCATGGCTACATGTGGAGAATCAAATGAAGAGCATAACATAAAGGAGAGACTGGTGGAGAATGAGGAAAGTTGCTTTGTATTAGAACAATTGGAGAAAGCTATAATTGTTGAAGAAGAGGAAGAATTGGTTGAAGACTTGGGAGATGCGGAGCCTCCATGGGAACATAGGGTTGAAGAAAACCCCTCCAAGAAGATCGAATTTGAGGCTAAGAAGGAATGTGCACAACCTCCACATATCCCTTACGAAGACTTGGATGGGATAGAGCAAGAATTGAGTTCCCTTGGTGATGAAGATCAAGCATCAAACCTTAGTGGTGAAGAATCCTTTGAGCATGAAGAACTTTCTCCCAACAAGATGGAAAGCAATGTGGAGGTAAATTTTTCTCATCCTCCTATTTATGACTTGAGTAGGAGAAAAGGTTTAGATAAAATTGTTGAAAAAAGGATTATAATTGAGAAGTCTTGTGAAGAGGTGGAAATCCTTAGAAAAAGGAGGATGGGAATTGAATACGCTTTATCAAGACCCTTGGTGTTGTCTTTGCCTAGGTTGCCATCTACTCCTTCATTTGAGTGGGTGAAATTCATTTCTATTAGCTTTATTATCCCACTTGAATATGGTTTTCTTGAAACGGATGGCCAACTTAGGGAGCTTTGTGGGATAAAGTGTAAACGAAAAAGGTTTTATGGTTCGCGTTGCAAATCAAGGCTCATTATGGTTGATGCTTCAAACATGAGATATAAAGGTTAGAGTAGTGCTCAAATAGATGGGTCTAGGAGGATTGTTGGCCACTATATTGAGAATTCATCATGCCTACCAACCGGATGGACTAATAATGATGATCAACTTCAAGACGGGTGTGAAAATAAAGTGTGGGATCTCGGATCACAAGACGAGGATCAACTTTGGGAGCCCCAAGCTTGTGAAGAACTCCATCAACATTTGGTGCAACAAATAAGAAATCTTAGGGCACAATGGAGAACCAAGCATTGGTGGGAGTTCCAAGATGAATTCAAGCACAAGCCACCTTGAGAGGAGCTCCCCATAAGTCCAACTTAAGGACAATAAACAAAAGTGCTAGGTGGGAGACACCCCACCATGGTAAACTCTTTTCATTTTTCTCTTTTGTAAATATTGGTAGAATAGGTTTGATTTCATGTTTTGTTTAGTTTGTTGAGTTTAATTGGTAGTATAATATGTTAAATAAGGTTTTAGGGTGTTTTGGTAGCTGTTTGGAGGTTTGGAATGCTTAGATTGGTGCAAAAAAAAACATGGAAAAATTTTGAAAAATAGAGCACCATCCACGCGTACACACCATGTACGCATACGCGTGGATGTAAAAATTTCACCCTAGCCAAAAACCCAAAGGTTAGGCCTGCACTATGCAAAAATTGGGCCTAAGGCACAAACCAACCCGCGCGTACGCGTCCATAGAGCTAATTGCGCAATGCGCGCGCGCGCCGATGGTGCCACCTGCAATTCTGGACCATTTACCCGAGAGTTGTGCTAACTCTGGGCCAGCACTATGCCTTTGGCCCAACCTCGCCCACGCGTGCGCACACCTGGCGCGTACGCGCCCTTAGGCCAAAATGCACATTGGCGCGTAAGCGTGCATGACGCGTCCGCGCCGGTAAAAAAAAAGAGTTTTTTTCCTCATCTTCCATTTTCTTTTGTTTATCGCATTTGTATACTTCTCTTCTTTACATTTTCATTTTGTTTTTATAGCCTGTTTTTACTTTATTTTTTTTGAGTTTCTTATTTTAATAATGGTGTTGCATTTTCCTACTCAATTGTTGAGACTTTCTTGCATTATTTTGGTGCCTCTTGACTTGTTTGATATTGATGGGTGATGAAACTTTTAAATCAATGCTTCATCTTGTATGACTATTGTGTCTTTGTGCATTGATATGACCTCATATTGCCTTTCATGACCAACTTTTTCTTATGTGAACTTGATGCTCAATATGCTCTTCATGCTTTGATTTTACTCTTGCATCAAGTGTTAGTTCATATGCCCTTTGCCTATATTATTTTTTCACTCACATGTTGTAGCTACCATGTAGTGAGAACCTTACCCTTATTTGGCATTAGCCCCCGCCTATGTTCTCTTTGCTTTGATATATTTGTTATAGGCTTAATTTTCTTTCTTTTTCTCTCCCTTTAGGTTGGCCACCAAACGAGAAAACGGAAAAGTTTCTAAAATGGGGCAACGAACAAGTCATTTGCACAATCTTTTGAAGGAGCTCATCAATTGTAGCAACCCATCCACCTTGCTCTTCTTTGCATGCACCGAGGACGGTGCAATCTTCAAGTGTGGGGAGGTCGTTCGACCGATCTCCATGGGTAACAATTTCCTTTTCAACACCAATTTTTTTTATTATTTTCTTCGTTAGATAGTTGTTGCATTACATGATAGGTTGCATGTTAGTTAGAATTTGTACATATTTTTACTACTTCTTTCCTATTAGGACTACTTGGTTAGGGTGATGATTTCTTTTCCAAGAAATTGATTTTAGGGCAACCTACCAATTTTAAAACTTTTTGTTGAACTTGCTTGAAATAATTTATTTTGGAACATGGTTTTTGAACTAAGAACACAAGCTTGTGAGATTTGAGCCTAATGATGTGGTTACATCTTATAACCACTTATTTTCCCTTCTTGTGTGCATTGTTCTCTTTCTATGATTGTGATCTTTGATTTGTTTGATTCTTTATGTCCATTATTTTGTGTATTCATGCATTTATATGATTGAGGCAATCATTTCATGTAGCTCACTTACCCAAATAGCCTTACCTTTTATCTTCCATTGTTAGCCAATTTGAGCCTATGATTAACCCACTTGTTCTTAATTTAGCACATTACAAGCTTTAAAGTGAAAAACAATAAATGTTCCAATTCGGATCTTTGATTGGCTTAGGCTAGTGTGTGCGTGTGTGTGTCATTTAAGTGTGGGAAAACTTGGGACATTGGGTGAATAAAAGGGTAGTTTTGTATTTTTGTTGAAAATATTGGGAATTGGGTACATGCTCATGTATTGATCAAATGTAAAACCATATGCATTGATAGTTTTGTATATGCTTTATTGCGAAAAGAAAAAAAAAGAGAAAAAGAAAAAAATAGAAAGAAAAGAAAAAAGAAAAGAAAGGTGATAAAAAGGGGACAAAATGCCCCAAGTGAAGCTCAATAATAATCAATGCATATGTGTTGTGAAAAGAAAAAAATACATGAGTATGTGAAAAAGTGAGAAAAATGGGTAGTTAGGTTAGCTTTGAAATTGTATAGGATGTCATAGGTTAGGTGGGAAGTTTAAGCTTATCAAAGATTCAAATTTCAAGCTTACTTGACCAAATATGCATCCTTACCTTGACCCTAACCCCATTACAACCTAAAGAAAAGACCTCATGATACTTGTATGCATGCATGAAATATATGTTGATTGTTAGAAGAAAAATAAATCTTAGAAAGCATGATTAGAGGAGAATTGAGATAATCGACCCTACACACTTGAGCGACTAGAGTGCAAACACTTCCGGTGAGGGTTCGATGCTCAATTCCTTGATTCCCGGCTTTCATGAGCATTCTTTTTGCAAGTCTACTTGAACTTCATTTTGATATTTAAATTGGTAGGATTCATGAGTCGTCATGGGACCTTAGCCCTACTTGTGCATGTATGTCTTGGAGGATTGATTTATTTTTAACCAAGTAGGTAGAATCATTTTGCATTTAGTTGCATTCATATAGATAGTTGCATATAGGTAGGGTGCATTTAGTTAGATCTCATTGAATAAATGTTGATATCCTTTGCTTTCTCTTGGTTTAAGCATGAGGACAAGCTTGGTTTAAGTGTGGGGAGGTTGATAAACCCCCATCGTAGGGTTTATCTTGTGCTTAATTTAGGGGATTTTATGACCTTTTACCCACATTTATTCAATGAAAAAGCATGGTTTCATGATTGTTTCCCAACTTGTGCTTAAGTGTGAAAACATGCTTTCTAAGTCCTTAATTAGCTAAATTTGATTCACCTTTGATTCCACTAGATGCCTTGATTTGTTTGTTAAGTGATTTCAGGTTGAAAAGGCTAGAAATGGATCAAAAGAATGAAAAGGAAAGCATGCAAAGTGGAAAAATCATGAAAAAGCCAAAGATTTGAGAAACATCATCCCCGCGCACGCGCACGCGCACTGCACGCGCACGCGTGGGTCGCGAAAATGCAAGGGACGCGCACGTGCACTGTACGCGTACGCATCGGTGGCCGCACATGATATTTTAATAGAAAACGTCCCAGCGATTTTGAAGAGCTGTGGGGCCCAATTTGCAACCAACTTTGGCGCCAAAATGAATTTAAAGGACCAAGGATTGAAAGGAATCAATACTTTACATACTTTCGATCATTAGTTGAATTTAGGTTAGTTTTGGAGGGAAAGTTAGTTTTAGAGAGAGAAGCTCTCACTTCTCTCTAGGATTAGAATTAGGATTAGGTTTAGTTCTTAGATCTAGGTTTCAATTCATGCCTTCTTCTACTTTTGATTCTCAATTCCTTGTTGTTACATTCATCTTCTTCTATTCTCTTGTTGTAATTTCTTTTATTTTGTTTCCTATACTTTGTTGTAGATCTACTCTTTCTTCTTCTATTCTCTTTCAATTCAAGTAGAGGTAATTCATGTAGATCTTGTTTCCTTTGATTGTTGTTATTAATTCTTTGCAATAATTGTTGTTAGATTTTATTGTTGTTATCCATTTACTATGTTTTTCTTTAGTGCCTTCCAAGTGTTTAATGAAATGCTTGGTTGGACTTTAATGTAGATTTTGTTCCTCTTGACTTTGGTAGAGTAATTAGTGACGCTTGAGTTATCTAATTCCTTTGTAGATTGATAATTAGAAGTTGCTAATTGATTTGGATACCACTAAAGCTAGTCTTTCCCTTGGGAGTTGGCTAGGACTTGTGGAATCAAGTTGATTCATCCACTTGACTTTCCTCCATAGTTAGAGGTTAACTAAGTGATAGCAATGGATAATTGTGGTCACAATTGAGGAGGATAACTAGGATAGGACTTCTAATTCTCACAACCTTGCCAAGAGCTTTCTAGTTGTTAGCTTATTTTCATTGTCATTTACCTTTCATGTCTAAACATACTTCATAACCAATAACAAGAACACTTTATTGTAATTCCTAGAGAGAACGACCCGAAGTTCAATACTTCGGTTTATAAATTTAGGGGTTTGTATTTGTGACAAATAAATTTTTGTATGAAAGGATTATTGTTGGTTTAGAAACTATACTTGCAACGAGAATTTATTGTGAATTCTAAACTACACAAAAGTCCAATCATCAAGTTCCCAAATTAAAAGCTCTACTATGTTCATTTTGACTCAAAAGATGAAGATTTACTTCCACAAAATAGTCAAATGGCAGTAGGAGACCAAACAAAAAGTCAAGGAGGTACATTGATGACCTTCTTAAGAAGTTACTGGAGATACGCTTTTCTGGAATAAATGGGAGTAAAAATATCCATGTCTTGAAGTCTCAATTGGAGGAAGCATACTCTAGAGAGGAAAGTTATTGGAAAGAGAAGTCTCAAGCTAAATGGTTGAGAGCTGGAGATCAAAACACAAAATTCTTCTACCAAAATTTTCAATTTAGAATCCAAAAAAATAATTTTGGAAACTAATTGACTTATTTTGATCAAGTAATTGTATGCACTTAGGTAAATTGTATATAGATAGTTTATTTTGAATAAATATCAATACCCCTTTTTTGTTTTTTTCTTGAGTTTAGCATGAGGACATGCTATTGTTTAAGATTGGAGATGTGATAAATCCACATTTCATGGTATTTATTTGCTTTAATTAGGTGGATTTTTGATGGGATATTTTTGTGGAAAAAACGAATTTCTCCAAAACACCCAAAACTAACCGGCAAGTGCACCGGGTCGCATCAAGTAATAATAACTCACGGGAGTGAGGTCGATCCCACAGGGATTGAAGGATTGAGCAATTTTAGTTTAGTGGTTGATTTAGTCAAGCGAATCAAGATTTGGTTGAGAGATTTGTGATTTGCAGAATTTAAATTGCATAGAAAGTAAAGGGAATGGGTAATTGGCATGAAATTAAAGAGAACTGAAATTTAAAGTGCTGAATCTTAAAGAACAAGAAATTAAATGGCAGAAACTTAGAACGCAAGAAATGTAAATTGCAGAATCTTAAAGTGCAAGAAATGTAAATGGCTTGAATTGTAAAGGGAATTGGGAATTGGATTTGCAGAATTTAAACAAGGAAAAGTAAATTGCAACAAACAGAGAAGTAAAGGATGACTTGAATCGAACCGGATCTTAAAACAGAAATGTGAATGAGATTTAAAAACATTAAACAGAGGATGTAAAATTGGAATTCAGATCTCAGGACTCAAGAGACTAGATAACCAAGTCTAGATCTCAATGCCTTCCTAGATCCAACAAGATTAATTGCAAAGGAAATATAAATTGCAGAGAAAGTAGATGAGAGAGCAAGTAACAGAAACTAAAATTCAATTAAGCAGAGAATTAAACAAGATCCCAAGGTGAGATTGAAACAGAAGTTCTTCAATTCTCCACCCAAGATCCGAAGCAAGAAAATTAAAGAGTGCTGGGCAAGAACAAGGAAGAAGAGAGATCAATTCTCCTCCCCAATTCTCCTGAATTAAAACAACAATGCTAGAATGTAAAAGTGAGCTCTCCACAAAACTCCCCAATCAAACCCGAAAAGAAAGCTCTATGAAAACTAAAAAGGGAAGCTCCCTTAAAAACTTAAATCCTATGCTATTTATACACTTTCTTCAAATGGTCTTCAAGCCTTCAATTGGGCCTTTGCTCTTGATGGAATTGGGTTGATAGAGGCCTTGGTTGATTGCTCTTGGAGTTTGGAGAAGAACCGAATTGAACCGGGTTTGGAATCATGAAAGCTTGAGTAAAAGTTTGAGTAAAAGTTTGAGGCAAACTTTTACTCCAACTTTTCACATCAGCCACCCTCTTTTGCTGATACCAACGTTGGGGCAAAAGTTAGGGGTCAAACTTTTGCTCCAACGTTGGCTTCCCCTTGCATACTCATGGCGCCAACGTTAGCCAAAAAGTTAGAGGCTAACGTTGGCGCAAACTTTTGCTCTCCAGGGTGTTGATTTGTGATGCCAAAAGTTTGCCAAAAAGTTTGAGGCTAACTTTTGCTCCAGCTTTTTGCCCAAAAGTTTGCACAAAAGTTTGAGGCTAACTTTTGCTCCAGCTTTTCGCCCAAAAGTTTGCACAAAAGTTTGAGGCTAACTTTTGCTCCAGCTTTTCGCCCAAAAGTTTGCCCAAAAGTTTGAGGCAAACTTTTGGTCAAGCTTTTTGCTCCCTGGTTCGTTTTCAATTAATCCAAAAGTTTGAGCTAAAGTTTGAGGCAAACTTTTGCTCAAACTTTTTGTCCTCTCTTCCTCCTAGCCATTCCTTCTTGCTTCAACCTTTCTCCAAGCTTTCTTCACCTATCATTAATCAACCAAACACATCAAAGCTATGCTCAAAATCATGAGATATTCATTCTTTCATAATATGTGACAATTATAACATAAAACCTCATGAAATAGCATGAATTCATACATGGTTGATTAAATCAAAGGAAGCATGAAAATCTACCCAATTGGCTTGCTTATGGCTCAAGAAAGTGCATAATTCAATTGAAAACAAAAGAAAAAGGCTAGTGAAACTAGGCTAAGATGACTTGTCATCAATTTTATCAAATTTTCCTACATTTATTCAATGAAATAGCATAGTTTTGTGAATTCTTCCTAATTTATGTTTAAGAATGAAAACAAGCTTTTTAAGCCTTTAATTTGATAAATTTGATTTACTTTAATTCCATTCGATACCTTGATGTGTTTGTTAATTGATTTCAGGTTTAGAAGACAAAGATTGGATTGAAGAAATGAAAAAAAAATGTAAAAGTGGAGAATTCATGAAGAAATGAAGTTTTGGAATTCTGCCCAATTGCGCGTACACATGCCTTGCGCATACGCGTGACCCGAGATTTCGCCATGTCGTGCGTACGCGTGCCTTCCGCGTACACGTGACACGAAGCACATGACTCACTTAAAGAAAACATGGCTGGTGATTTCTGGACCTCTCCAAGTCCAGGTCCAACTCATTTTTGAGGTATTTGAGGCCAAATTCAAGAGGAAATAAGGGAGAGAAATTAGGTTTAGAATACAAACATGCTTTAGGTTATATTCTAGAGAGATAAGCTCTATATTCTCTCTAGAATTAGGGTAGAATTATGTTAATCTCTCTTAGATTAGGTTTCATTTCTTGTCTTGATCTAGTTTCATTTGCTTCTCCTTGCTTACTTGTCTTAATTCTCTTAGTTTACATTGTTAATTTTTCTTTTTGGTGACTTTTATGTTTACGAACTCTTATTGATTTTGATTTCTATTAATGCAATTTAATGTTTCTTTGTTTATTGATGTTTAATTGAGTTGTTATTATTGTTTTTTTTTGCATTTGGTTGTTGTAGATTTTATGATTATTGTCATTTTACCATGCTTTTATATTTATGCACCCAAGTGTTTGCAAAATGCTTGGTTTAGTTTTAGAGTAGATTTTTAGCACTCTTGGTTTGGTATTGAGGATTTAGGTGCCTTGCTGTCTTTGATGTCCGATATTGATTGGTGATTGAGGATTGTTAGTTGTTCTTGTTATAAGACTGACTATGCCTATTTGATTTTCTCTCGATGTTGGAGATGACTAAATGGGATTAACTCTAGATAATCACCATGTTTGTGGTCAATGACTTGAAAATGAAGCCTTAACTCTTAATTCTTGCCAGGAGTGTCTTTTAGCATTTACACTTCTTTAGTTGTTAGCTTTATTTTCTTGTCATTTACTTTTTCGCCTCTTTCTCTACAAACCCCCCTTATACTCATAACCAATAATATGTACACTTCCCTGCAATTCTTTTAAGAGACGACCCAAGGTTTAAATACTCTTAATTTTTATTAGTTTGACTTAAGTGACAAACAAATTAAACTTTGACTGAGAGTTATCTGTTGGTTTGGATCTATACTTCAACGGAATTATTTTGTGAAAATTTCAAACCAACGATTTTTCTCATGTCAAGTTATATAAAATCTAATTTAATTTTTTTATTTTTTATAATAAATATTTTTTTCTTTAGTTTTATTTTGTATTCAATTAATTATTATTTTTAAATTTCTATAACTCTTGAATTATGTCACTTTCTAAAACCATGACCATAGATCCCTTTTAAGTTACCCTTTTGCAAAACCATGACTATAGACCTTTTTAGGTCTCCTTTAAAAACCGTGACTATAGACCCTCCTTAAGTCATCCTCCAAAACTATGACCATAAATTCTCTTTAGGTTACTCTTTTGTAAAACCAAGACAATAGACCATTTTAGGTCACTCTTCAAAACCGTGACCATAGAAACTTTTAGGCCACCTACCAAAACCGTAACCATAGAATCTTTTAGGTCACTGAAAGAGCATAACCGTCTGCTAGGAATTTTTCTCAAAATTAGATTGGCGTTGCAAGTATAGTTCCAAACTAACAAGTAATGCTCACTCAAATTTTTAAATCCTAAAGATGTCACAATTCAAAACAAATTATATAACCGAGAGTATTTAACTCCCGGGTCGTCTTCCCTAGGAGTTGCAAATGAAATGTTGTTATTATTGGCTTTGGCGGATTTTTGGTTGAAAGAGGCAAGAAATATAAATGACAATAAAATAAAGATGCATGAAATTAAATGAAACTAAGTAAAGGTAATGAAAATGGAAATTAAATGCTAAAAAGAGCTCTTGGATGGAATTGGGGAATTAAGGATTCCTATCCTAGTTATGGACCACAAACATGGTAATTGTGTGAAATTAATCCCAATTAGTCAGTCTTAACATCGAGAATAAGTCAAAAGGGCATAATTGATCCCAATCCACAAGTCCTTACCAACTCTATTAATGGAAGGCTTAGTGTTAGTGGAAACCAAATCAATTAACAATCCTCACACAATGTGGAATGGACATCCACAATTTAATTTCACCCAATCACCCAATTTCCCAACCAAGAGTGGAAAAAACTAAGTAAAAACCCAACAAAACATTTTATCAAATACTTGGAGGGCATGAAAGAAAAGCATGATAAAATAACAAGAATTAATAAATGCTACAACTACCAAGCAAGGAAAGTAAAGATAGCAACTCAATAAACCAATAAATGACATGAAACATAAATTGTATTAAATGTAAATTAAAATAACAAAGTGTCAAAAACATCAAAGACAAAAGAAATGAAATAACAAATAGAAGGAAAGAACAAAGATGCAATAACAATAAATGACAAGGAAAAGTAAATAAAAACAAGAATTAAAAGTAGAAACTACAAGAAATTAAACTAAGAACCCTAATTCTAGAGAGAAGGGGAGCTTTTCTCTTTAGAAAACAACCTACATAATGCTAAACTAACCCTAATTTCTCCCCTCTTTCACATGGAATAATGGCCCTCTCATATAGCAAGAATCAGCTTCAGAAAAGTCCCAAAACTGGGCTCTGGAGGCCTAGAAATCACCCCCAGTGATTTTCATTAAGTGAGTCACGTGCTGGGACTTGTGCGTACGCACAGGTGTGTGCGTACGCACACATGCTGATTTTCCTCCTGTGCGTATGCACAGAGCTGTGCGTGGGCACATGTGCTGATTTTGACTCTTGTGCGTAGGCACAGACCTGTACGTGGGAACAAGTGCTGATTTTGACTCTTGTGCATAGGCACAAAACGTGTGCGTAGGCACAGGCTAAAATGCTTTTCTTCTTTGATTTCTTCACGTTTTCTCCCAATTCCATACTTTTCTTCCACTCTTATTAAGCCATTCCAACTTATTACACCTGAAATCACTCATCAAAACCATTAAGGCATCGAATGGGATAAAAGTGGGATAAAAGTGATTAAATTAAGCACAAAATAGCATGTTTTCACAATTATGCTCAACTTAGGGAGAGACCACAAAAGCATGCTATTTAGGTGAATAAATGTGGGTTTATATGACGAAATCCACTCAAATCAAACTAAAATTTATTGTCAAATATGGATTCATCAATTTCCCCACACTTAAACAATAGCATGTCCTCATGCTAATCACAATCAAAGGAGAAGGATAAAGGGGGAAGCAATTTATTAAATGCATCTAACTACATGCAAGAAACTATGCTAAATGCTATCTATCTATATCTATGCTATGGTTCCTATTGAGTTTGGCAAAAACAAACAAAAGAATCTCAATCAATCCAAAATAGAAACTTAGGGCCAAGACAAGAAAATATAGCAATATGATCAATGTCCAAAGATTTGATTTAAAATTTTCAAAAATTACTTTCAACAACTTGCGAGAAGACACAATATAAGGGATGGAATCATAGAATTGAGCGATCGAACCCCTCACCGGATGTGTTTACACTCTAGTCGCTCAGTGTTTAGGGCTTAATCAGTCAATTCTCCTTTAATCATGTTTCTCAAAGATTTGCAAGTTGGTGCACGAATTGTGAATCACACTTTTCACAACTCGTACCACTAACCAGCAAGTGCACTGGGTCGTCCAAGTAATACCTTACTGAGTAAGGGTCGATCCCACGGAGATTGTCGGCTTGAAGCAAGCTATGGTTATTTTGTAATTCTTAGTCAGGAAATCAATGATAAGAGTGATTATATTTATAAAGAGTAAAAAGCATAAATTAAATAGTACTTATTATGCAGTAATGGAGAATATGCTGGAGTTTTGGAGATGCTTTGTCTTCTGAATCTCTGCTTTCTCCCTGTCTTCTTCTTCACGCACGCAAGGTTCCTTCTATGCCAAGCTGTGTGTTGGTGGATCACCGTTGTCAATGGCTACCATCCGTCCTCTCAGTGAAAATGGTCCAGGTGCGCTGTCACCGCACGGCTAATCATCTGTCGGTTCTCACTCATGCTAGAATAGGATCCATTGATCCTTTTGCGTCTATCACTATGCCCAACCCTTGTGAGTTTGAAGTTTGTCACAATCATTCAATCCCTGAATCCTACTCGGAATACCATAGACAAGGTTTAGACTTTCTGGATTCTCAAGAATGCTACCAATGGATTCTAGCTTATACCACGAAGATTCTGATTAAGAAATCCAAGAGATACTCATTCAATCGAAGGTAGAATGGAGGTGGTTGTCAGTCACGCATTCATAGGTTGAGAATGGTGATGAATGTCACGGATCATCACATCCATCATATTGAAGTGCGAATGAACATCTTAGATAGAAACAAGCGTGTTTGAATAGAAAACAGAAATAATTGCATTAATTCATCGAGACACAGCAGAGCTCCTCACCCCCAACAATGGAGTTTAGAGACTCATGCCATCAAAGAGTACAAAGTTCAAATCTAAAAATGTCATCCGATCCAAATAAATCTCTAAAAGTTGTTTAAATACTAAACTAGTGACCTAGGTTTACAGAAAATGAGTAAACTAAGATAGATAGTGCAGAAATCCACTTCTGGGACCCACTTGGTGTGTTCTGGGGCTGAGACTTGAGCTTTACACGTGCCTTGGCTGTTTCTAGAGTTAAACGCCAGGTTATAACCTGTTTCTGGCGTTTAACTGCAACTTGTAACCTATTTCTGGCGTTTAACGCCAGAATGCAACATGGAACTGGCGTTGAACGCCAGTTTACGTCATCTATCCTTGAGCAAAGTATGAACTATTATATATTGCTGGAAAGCCCTGGATGTCTACTTTTCAACTCAATTGAGAGCACGCCAATTGAAATCCTGTAGCTCCAAAAAATCCATTCCGAGTGTAGGGAGGTCAGAATCCAACAACATCAGCAGTCCTTTTTCAGCCTAAATCAGATTTTTGCTCAGCTCCCTCAATTTTAGCCAGAAAATACCTGAAATTACAAAAAATAAACAAACTCATAGTAAAGTCTAGAAATGTGATTTTTATTAAAAACTAATAAAAATATAATAAAAAGTGACTAAAACATATTAAAAACTACCTAAAAACAATGCCAAAAAGTGTATAAATTATCCGCTCATCACAACACCAAACTTAAATTGTTGCTTGTCCCCAAGCAACTAAAAACAAAGTGGGATAAAAAGAAGAGAATATACAATGAATTCCAAAAACATCTATGACGATCAGTCTTAATTAGATGAGTGGGGCTATTAGCTTTTTGCTTCTGAACAGTTTTGGCATCTCACTTTATCCTTTGAAGTTCAGAATGATTGGCATCTATAGGAACTTAGAATTCAGATAGTGTTATTGATTCTCCTAGTTCAGTATGTTGATTCTTGAACACAGCTACTTTATGAGTCTTGGCCGTGGCCCTAAGCACTATGTTTTCCAGTATTACCACCTGATACATACATGCCACAGACACATAACTGGGTGAACCTTTTCAGATTGTGACTCAGCTTTGCTAAAGTCCCCAATTAGAGGTGTCTAGGGTTCTTAAGCACACTCTATTTTTGCTTTGGACCTCGACTTTAACCGCTCAGTCTCAAGTTTTCACTTGACACCTTCACGCCACAAGCACATGGTTAGGGACAGCTTAGTTTAGCCGCTTAGGCCAGGATTTTATTCCTTTAGGCCCTCCTATCCACTGATGCTCAAAGCCTTGGATCCTTTTTATAACCTTTGCCTTTTGGTTTTAAGGGCTATTGGCTTTTTGCTCTTGCCTTTTGGGTTAAAGAGCTTTTGGCTTTTTCTGCTTGCTTTTTCTTTTTCTTGCTCTCTTTTTTTTTCGCATTTTTTTCTGCAAGCTTTGTTCTTTACTACTTTTTCTTGCTTCAAGAATCATTTTTATGATTTTTCAGATTATCAAATAACATTTCTCCTTTTTCATCATTCTTTCAAGAGCCAACAATTTTAACATTCATAAACAACAAATTCAAAAGACATATGCACTGTTCAAGCATTCATTCAGAAAACAAAAAGTATTGCCACCACATCAAAATAATTAAACTATTTTAAAATTCGAAATTTATGTACTTCTTTTTCTTTTTCAGAAAATATTTTTCATTTAAGAAAGGTGATGGATTCATAGGACATTCATATCTTTAAGACATAGACACTTAGATACTAGTGATCATGTAATAAGACCCAAACATAAATAAACATAAAGCATAGTAAATGAAAAACAGAAAATAAAGAACAAAGAAATTAAAGAACAGGTCCACCTTAGTGATGGCGGCTAGTTCTTCCTCTTGAAGATCTTATGGAGTGCTTTAGCTCCTCAATGTCTCTTCCTTGCCTTTGTTGCTCCTCCCTCATAGCTCTTTGATCTTCTCTAATTTCATGGAGGAGGATAGAATGCTCTTGGTGCTCCACCCTTAGTTGTCCCATGTTGGAACTTAATTCTCCTAGGGAGGTGTTAATTTACTCTCAATAGTTTTGTGGAGGAAAGTGCATCCCTTGAGGCATTAGTGGTTATGGAAAAATAAAAAAGCAATGCTTTTTCCACACCAAACTTTTTGCTCGTCCTCGAGCAAAAGAAGGAGGAAAGGAGGAGAAAGAAGTGTGTATGAAAAGGTGTGGCAGGAGGGGATCCTGTGGGGACCACAGATCCTGAGGGGTCAAGGACTTATCATCCCTGCTCCATTGAGGCATGCAAAAACGCCCTTAGTGTGCAATCCTAGCGTTTAACGCCAGACCGCTGCTTGTTTCTGGCGTTAAACACCAGCTTTTCTCCCTTTCTTGGCGTTAAATGCCAACTTGATGCTCTGTTCTGGCGTTAAACGCCAGTATGGTGCTTGTTTCTGGCGTTTAACACCAGCTTGATGCTTCTTTCTGGCGTTAAACGCCAGTCTGATGCTTCTTACTAGCGTTTAAACGCCAGTAAGCTCTTCCTCCAGGGTGAGCTGTTTTTAATGCTGTTTTTCATTCTGTTTTTGATTTTCCAGTTGTTTTTGTGACTTCACATGATCATCAACCTAAAAAAAACATAAAATATCAATGGAAAATAAATAGATATAATTAAATAACATTGGGTTGCCTCCCAACAAGCGCTTTTTTAATGTCAATAGCTTGACAGTGAGCTCTCATGGAGCCTCACAGATAATCAGAGCAGGGTTGGGGCCTCTCAACACCAAACTTAGAGTTTGGTTGTGGCCTCCTAACACCAAACTTAGAGTTTAAATGTGGGAGTTTTGTTTGACTCTGTATTGAGAGAAGCTTTTCATGCTTCCTCTCCATGGTTACAGAAGGAGAACCTTGAGTCTTATAGTTTGCAATGTCTGCAAACCACAGAGCTTCCTGAATAGCAAACAATTGCTCATCCGGAAAGGTTTCAGAGATCTCAGTAGGAGGGAGGGATGCTCCTGCTACTGGTTCTATCTGGGACAGGTGATCAGCTACTTGATTCTCTGTCCCTTTTCTGTCTCTTTTTTCTATATCAAACTCTTACAGAAGCAACACCCATCTTATTAGCCTGGGCTTTAAATCCTGCTTTGTGAGTAGATATTTAAGAGCAGCATGGTCAGTGTACACAATCACTTTTGATCCTACTAAGTATGATCTAAACTTGTCAATGGCATAAACCACTGCAAGCAGCTCTTTTTCTGTGGTTGTGTAATTTTTCTGGGCATCATTTAAAACACGGCTAGCATAATAAATGACATGCAGAAGCTTGTTATGCCTCTATCCTAATACTGCACCAATGGCATGGTCACTGGCATCACACATTAGTTCCAAAGGTAATGTCCAATCTGGTGCAGAAATAACTGGTGCTGTGACCAGCTTAGCTTTCAGGGTTTCAAACGCCTGCAGACACTCTGTGTCAAACACAAATGGCGTGTCAGCAGCTAGCAGATTGCTCAGAGGTTTTGTAATTTTTGAAAAATCCTTTATAAACCTCCTATAGAATCCTGCATCCCCCAGAAAGCTTCTGATTGCCTTAACATTGGCAGGTGGTGGTAATTTTTCAATTACCTCTACCTTAGCTTGATCCACCTCTATTCCCTTGTTCGAAATCTTGTGCCCAAGGACAATCCCTTCAGTCACCATAAAGTGACATTTTTCCCAGTTTAAAACCAGGTTAGTCTCTTGGCATCTTTTCAGAACCAGTGTCAGGTGATCAAGACAGGAGCTGAATGAGTCTCTATATACTGAGAAGTCATCCATGAAGACTTCCAGAAATTTTTCCACCATATCAGAGAAAATAGAGAGCATGCATCTCTGAAAGGTTGCAGGTGCATTACACAGCCCAAATGGCATCCTTCTGTAGGCAAATACTCCAGATGGACATGTGAATGCTGTTTTCTCTTGATCCTGAGGATCCATTGCAATTTGGTTATAGCCTGAATAGCCATCCAAAAAGTAGTAATAATCATGACCTGCTAGTCTTTCTAGCATCTAGTCTATGAATGGTAAAGGAAAATGATCCTTTCTGGTGGCTGTATTGAGCCTTCTGTAGTCAATACACATACGCCACCCTGTAACTATTCTTGTAGAAACCAGTTCATTTTTTTCATTATGAACCACTGTCATACCTCCCTTCTTAGGAACAACATGGACAGGACTCACCCAGGGGCTATCAGAAATAGGATAAATAACCCCAGCCTCTAGTAACTTAGTGACCTCTTTCTGCACCACCTCCTTTATGGCGGGATTCAGCCGGCTCTGTGGTTGAACCACTGGCTTAGCATCATCCTCCAATAGGATCTTGTGCATGCATCTGGCTGGGCTAATGCCCTTAAGATCACTTATGGACCACCCAAGAGCTGTCTTGTGGGTCCTTAGCACCTGAATTAGTGCTTTCTCTTCCTGTGGCTCTAAAGCAGAGCTTATGATTACAGGAAAAGTGTCACCTTCTCCCAGAAATGCATATTTCAGGGATGGTGGTAGTGGTTTGAGCTTTGGTTTAGGAGGTTTCTCCTCTTCCTGAGGAGTATTCAGAGGTTCTTTTATTTCCTCTAGTTCCTCCATATCAGACTGAACATCTTTAAAAATGTCCTCTAGCTCTGATTCGATACTCTCAGTCATATTGACCTCTTCCACCAGGGAGTCAATAATATCAATGCTCAGGCAGTTGTCTGATGTGTCTGGATGTTGCATAGCTTTGACAACATTCAACTTAAACTCATCCTCATTGACTCTCAGGGCTATCTCCCCTTTTTGGACGTCAATGAGGGTTCGTCCAGTTGCTAGGAATGGTCTTTCTAGAATGAGAGTTGCACTCTTGTGCTCCTCTATTTCCAGCACTACAAAGTCAGTAAGGAAGGCAAATGGCCCAACCTTGACAATCATGTCCTCAATTATGCCTGATGGGTATTAATGGAGCCATCAGCAAGTTGAAGACAGATCCGGGTTGGTTTGACCTCTTCAGTCAAGCCAAGCTTTCTGATAGTGGATGCAGGGATTAGGTTGATGCTTGCCCCAAGATCACATAAAGCTGTCTTGGTGAAATTACCCTCTAATATGCATGGTATCATAAAGCTCCCGGGATCTTTAAGCTTTTCTGGGAAGCTTTTCAGAATGACTGCACTGCATTCTTCAGTGAGGAGAACTCTTTCAGTTTCTCTCCAATCCTTCTTATGACTCAAGATATATTTCATGAACTTGGCATAAGAGGGTATTTGCTCAAGTGCCTGTGCAAACAGAATCTTTATTTCAAGAGTCCTGAGATAGTCTGCAAAGCGGGCAAATTGCTTATCCTGCTCCTCTTGACGGAGTTTTTGAGGATAAGGCATCTTGGCTTTATATTCCTCAACCTTAGTTGCTGCAGGTTTATTTCTTATAGAAGTGGTTGGAGAAGCCTTTTTAGAGGGGTTGTTATCAGCACTTGTATGTGTCTGATCCCTCACTGGCGTTTGAATGCCAGGGTTGGAAGCTTGATTGGCGTTGGACGCCAACTTCCTACCTGTGTCTGGCATTTGAACGCCAGAACTGAGCTTCTATTGGGCGTTTGACGCCAGCTCCTTGCCTGTTCCTGGCGTTTGAATGCCAGAACTGCGCATGGGTTGGGCGTTTAACGCCAACCTTGCATCCTTTCTGGCATTTGAACGCCAGAGTTGTTCCTCTCTGGGCCCTTACTGTCCTCAGAGGGATGTTGGATAATATTTTGCTCATCCTCTGTCAGTTGTTCTTTTCTTGGCTTTCTACTGCTCTGAAGTGGGATATTTAATGTTTTTCCACTTCTTAATTGAACTGCCTGGCACTCTTCTGTTATCTGCTTTGATAACTGCTGTTTTGTCTGATTTAATTGTGCCTCCATATTTTTATTAGCATTTTTAGTGTCTTGTAGTATCTCCTTGAATTCTGTTAGCTGTTTTGTTAGAAAGCACAATTGTTGATTGAGTTCAGCAACTTGTTCTGGAGGACCAAGTTCAGTAGACACTGCTTTGGCTTCTTCTTTTATGGAGGACCCATTACTTATGTACAGATGCTGGTTTCTAGAAACTATATCAATAAGCTCTTGAGCCTCTTCAATAGTTTTCCTCATGTGTATAGATCCACCAGCTGAGTGGTCTAGGGACATCTGAGCTCCTTCTGTAAGCCCATAGTAGAAGATGTCTAATTGTACCCACTCTGAAAACATTTCAGAGGGGTATTTCCATAGCATCCCTCTGTACCTCTCCCAGGCATTATAAAGGGATTCATCATCCTCTTGTTTAAAGCCTTGGATGTCCAGCCTTAGCTGTGTCATCCTTTTTGGAGGGAAATATTGATTCAGGAATTTGTCTGATAACTGTTTCCATGTCCTTATGCTTGCTGTGGGCTGGTTATTTAACCACCTTTTAGCTTGATCTTTTATAGCAAACGGAAACAGTAACAGTCTGTATACATCCTGATCTACCTCCTTGTCACGTACTTTGTCAGCAATTTGCAAGAATTGTGCCAGAAACTCAGTAGGTTCTTCCTGTGGAAGACCGGAATACTGGCAGTTTTGCTGCACCATGACAATGAGCTGAGGATTTAGCTCAAAACTGCTTGCTTTGATGGGAGGTATACAGATGCTACTCCCATATGCAGCAGTAGTGGGGTTAGCATATGACCCCAGAGTCCTTCTGGACTGTTCATTTCCACTTAGGTCCATGATGGAGAAAGGGAGATGATGCGGATTGCAAATAAAATAAAATAATATATATATTTGAAAACCGAAATTAAAATAAAATAAAATAAAATAAATGAAAAATTGACTATAATTTCGAATATTAGAAGAAAAAGAAATAAAAGAAAATTGAAAACTAAATTAATTAACTAAAAAGATTTGAAAAAAATGTGGGTGAGGATTTTCGAAAAAAATGAAGAGAGAGAAATTGGTTAGGAAGTTTTGAAAAGGATATGTCTTAAAATTAAAGATACTTGTAAGAAAATAAAATAAAAAAAAGAAAAGATATGAAAAAGATTTGATTTTAAGATTTGAGATTAGAAAAGATAAGATAAGCTAGGTAAGAGAAGATAAGGAATTTAAATTAAAAAGTTTTGAAATTTGAAATTTGAAATAAGATAAGATAAAATAGAAATTTTAAAATAAAAATCTGAATTTTTTTGAAAAAATTTCGAAATATTTGCTCAAAAATAGTTAGAGAAGATATTTTTTTTATTTTTGAAGTTTATGATGAAAAATAAAAACACACAAAAGACACACAACTTAAAATTTTTAGATCTAATGCTCCTTATTTTCGAAAACTTTGGAGGGAAAACACCAAGGAACACCAAACTTAAAAATTTTAAGATCAAAACACAAGGAAGACTCAAGAACACTTTGAAGACTCACAAGAACAACAAGAACATGAAGAAAGAACACCAAACTTAAAATTTTTAGAAAACCAAAATAAAATTTTTGAAAACTAAAGAAAAGTTAACAGGAGAACACTAAACTTAAAGTTTGGCACAAGATTTATTCAAAGAAAAATTATTTTTGAAAAATTTTTAAAAACAAGATACACAATTACCAAGAACATAAGCACAACGCTCTAGCCAATTGAGCTATAAATTTAACGTGTTTTAATAAGGTATAAAATTTTTGTTTTTTTTTTGTTTTTTTTTGGATACTAATAATTCGAAAATGCACAAGAAAAACAAGAAAAATCACAAAACAAGGAAAACTAAAGATCAAACAAGGGAAATAAACAAGAATAACTTGAAGATTAAGAAAGAACAATGAACACAAATTCGAAAATTTAAAAGAGATAAAAAACATGTATTTGACACCAAACTTAAAATATGAAACTAAACTCAAATAGAAAAACTCAATTATCAGTTTATAAAAATTTTTGAAAAATTTAAAAAGAGAAAATAAGGGTTTAAAAAAAATTTAAACCAAAAACAATAATAGAAGACTCTAAATCAAAAAGAAAATTTTTTCCTAATCTAAGCAACAAAATAAACCGTTAGTTGTCCAAACTCGAACATTCCCCGACAACGGCACCAAAAACTTGGTGCACAAATTGTGAATCACACTTTTCACAACTCGTACCACTAACCAGCAAGTGCACTGGGTCGTCCAAGTAATACCTTACGTGAGTAAGGGTCGATCCCACGGAGATTGTCGGCTTGAAGCAAGCTATGGTTATTTTGTAATTCTTAGTCAGGAAATCAATGATAAGAGTGATTATATTTATGAAGAGTAAAAAGCATAAATTAAATAGTACTTATTATGCAGTAATGGAGAATATGTTGGAGTTTTGGAGATGCTTTGTCTTCTGAATCTCTGCTTTCCCCCTGTCTTCTTCACGCACGCAAGGTTCCTTCTATGGCAAGCTGTGTGCTGGTGGATCACCGTTGTCAATGGCTACCATCCGTCCTCTCAATGAAAATGGTCCAGGTGCGCTGTCACCGCACGGCTAATCATCTGTTGATTCTTACTCATGCTGGAATAGGATCCATTGATCCTTTTGCGTCTGTCACTACGCCCAACCCTTGTGAGTTTAAAACTCGTCACAGTCATTCAATCCCTGAATCCTACTTGGAATATCACGGACAAGGTTTAGACTTTCCGGATTCTCAAGAATGCTGCCAATGGATTCTAGCTTATACCACGAAGATTCTGATTAAGGAATCCAAGAGATACTCATTCAATCGAAGGTAGAACGGAGGTGGTTGTCAGTCACGCGTTCATAGGTTGAGAATGGTGATGAATGTCACGGATCATCACATCCATCATATTGAAGTGCGAATGAACATCTTAGATAGAAACAAGCATGTTTGAATAGAAAACAGAAATAATTGCATTAATTCATCGAGACATAGCAGAGCTCCTCACCCCCAACAATAGAGTTTAGAGACTCATGCCGTAAAAGAGTACAAAGTTCAGATCTAAAAATGTCATCCAATCCAAATAAATCTCTAAAAGTTGTTTAAATACTAAACTAGTGACCTAGGTTTACAGAAAATGAGTAAACTAAGATAGATAGTGCAGAAATCTACTTCTGGGGCCAACTTGGTGTGTGCTGGGGCTGGGGCTGAGACTTGAGCTTTACATGTACCTAGGCTGTTTCTAGAGTTAAACGCCAGGTTGTAACCTGTTTTTGGCGTTTAACTCCAACTTGTAACCTGTTTCTGGCATTTAACGACAGAATGCAACATGGAACTGGCGTTGAACACCAGTTTACGTCATTTATCCTTGAGAAAAGTATGGACTATTATATATTTCTGGAAAGCCCTAGATGTCTACTTTCCAACGCAATTGAGAGCGTGTCAATTGAAATCATGTAGCTCCAAAGAATCCATTCCGAGTGCAGGGAGGTCAGAATCCAATAGCATCAGCAGTCCTTTTTCAGCCTGAATCAGATTTTTGCTCAGCTCCCTCAATTTCAGCCAGAAAATACCTGAAATTACAAAAAAATATACAAACTCATAGTAAAGTCCAAAAATGTGATTTTTATTTAAAAACTAATAAAAATATAATAAAAAGTGACTAAAACATATTAAAAACTACCTAAAAATAATACCAAAAAGTGTATAAATTATCCGGTCATCACAAGTCATCTAACAATCGACTAATACTTAATGTATGAATGCAAATATCATAAGGTCTTTGGAGGGTTGTAATGGGACTAGGTAAGGGTAGGATTAATATGGTTAACTGGGCTAATAGATTGGATCTTTGATTAGATCAAGTATCCCACCCATCCTATATCAACCTATGTACACAAAAGAGAACAACCTAACTTCCCATTCACCTCTTTTCTCACATTCACTCATGCATCTTCTTTCTAATTCAACCACATATGTATCCTTTATTTATATTCTTATTGTCATTTCTTTTATTTTATTTTTCTTCTCTTTTTTTTATTATATAAAAGAGATACATATGTTTTAAGTAATAGATGCATGAGAGTTTACCCATTTTCCCCAAATATTCTCAATGAACACCCAAACTAACTTTCTACCAATGTTTCCTATAAATTCCCCCCACACTTGATTAACACACACACTCAAACCCAAGCTAATCAAAGATATAATCCATTGACATAATGGTTTTTCACTTAGGGCAAAAGATGTGCTTAATATTAGAACAAAAGGGGAATTAAAAGGCTCAAAAGTAGTTTACAAAGGTAGATGTAAGGGGTTGCCATATGGGTCAAGTGAGTTTAATATAAAAAAAATGGCCTCAATCATACTAAATGCATTTAAATCATCAAATAAAGGACATATAGACTAAAGCCAATCTAAGATCACAATCATTAAAGAAGTATAACACACAAGAACAAAATTTGTGGTTGAAAATGTGCAACCATCAAATTAAAGCTCAAATCTCACTAAGTGTTTTTGTTCAAGCTCTTTTCTATGTTCCATAAAAGGATACTTCAAGTAAGTTCAAAAACAAGTTTCCAAATCTAATCAATGGAACGCCCTAGAAGGGATTTCTTGAAAATTCTTTGTTGTGTTACCAAACTTATTTCCTATACTAGGTAACATGCAAATATTTACTAATATAAAACTATAAGCAAACTATGATATATACAAGCAAACTAGGCAAAATGCAATGTAATGAAATATTCACAAGTATTCACAATAACACATAACTACTAAAAAAGCCTAAAGAATAATGCAAAGTGTTGAGAAAGGAAAATTTTACGCCCTAAAATTACGGATCCTCCCAAACACTTAAATGTTGCACGGTCCTCCGTGCATGCACTCGATCCGGGGGTGAAGAGATGTGAGGCTCCACCTTCAGCTGGTGGGTATCAGGGCTTGGGTCACTATAGAAACTAAACAAACATGAATTGAGGAGGAAGTCATAGTAGTGTGGTATGATAAAAGACACAATGTGTGTATTCTAGGTGTGCATGGTCTAGAACAAACACATTGATCGGGTAAACATGGCAACCACATAACCTAAAGAAATAGTATATGTTCCTCAAGTAAGTGGCCTAGGTTGCAAGTAAGGAAAAATAAGAGATTAAAGCACAAGCAAACCTAGGTAACCACAACTAAAGTGAATTGAATATAAGAGATATTGGATATTGAAATTGTGCAAGTGAAATCGCAACGTGAATGTAAAATGGCACAATCAACAATAACCAATTCCATGATGAAGAGAAAACTACTTATCCATCGTAAAACATAATGAAAAAGTCACCTGGTAAAGGTACTTGTTGCAAAAAGTGACAAGCTTGATAAGAATCAAGTTAAGTCACTCAAACAAATGCAAAGCATTAACAAGAAACAAGTACTGGACATGTGATGATTTTGATATGAAAATCAAGATGAACAAGTAATTTCAACTCAATTCACTTAAGTAAAAGTGCACAATTCAAGATGCCAAACAAGGATAAAGTTTAACACATATGGTCGCGACAACATATAAATCAAACTCAAAATTTAATTAGGCAATCAAACAAAGACTTAATGCTCAGTGCTCACATTCATCAAAAATTAAGCTACAATTTAAGCAAGAAGCAACCCAATCAACATCAATCAAACACTTGCAATTTATTCAATTAACAACAATTAAACTAAAACTAATATACTTACTAAAATGAGAAATGAAATGCAATGAAAAGCAACTAGAATAAGTAGAAAAGAGAGCAAAAGTAAGAGAAGGGAGGGGTGGAGGGATGGAAGTGTCTTAGGGCTTAAGGAAAAGTGCAATAAAATTTTTCCCAAAACATCACTTGTGCGTACGCACACAAGGTGAAACAGGGAAGGTGTGCGAGCGCACACTCTATGCAAGCGCTCCGAACAAAGAGGGAAATATGACGTGTGCGTACGCACCTAGGTGTGCGTACGCACAGAGCACACTTTTTTTTAGGGAAAGGATCACATGTGCGTGGGCACACAGGTCCGTGCGCACGCATAGGAACGAAAAGGAAAGGGGTTCATGCGCACAAGCTATGCTGGCGCTGTGAACAGGGGGCATAACCAGACTTGTGCGTGCACACAGGTCGGTGCGCACGCACAGGTCGGTGCGCACGCACAGGACGCAAAAAATAGAAGTTGTGTGCGCACGCATAGATGCTCTGTTTTCCAAAAATTTTTCTATCAAATTCTAAGGTACCAAGCCTTAGCTCAATCAAAAATCAACACCAAAACATGAAACAACCCATAAATCCACAATCCAAACAAAATTAAACTAATTCTAAACTAACCAATCAAACAAAAATGTAATTAGAGAAAATTATATACAAAGAGAAGGGTTGAAACAATGTTACCATGGTGGGGTGTCTCCCACCTAGCACTTCTATTTAGAGTCCTTAAGTTGGACTTTATTGAGAAACTCTCACCCAAGCTTGTATTCTCCAAGGCAATTGAGATTCCCAAGCTTGTACACCCAAATCTTCTTGTGAGTTCCTTTCATTCCCTCTAGGTAACAAACAATTGAAATTCCCAATTCCTATAAACAATAGCAAAAAAACTCACAATGCAATGGGTGAGAATTGATAGGATAAAAAGAAAATAAAAACCAAAAGTAATAAGAACAAATAAAATTGAACTCCTAAAACTAGCAAAAATAAGCAATCAATCAAAAATAAACTATTCACATATCCACATGTTGACATATTCACAATAACCAAAAGCAAGCAACATATGTACAATCAACCAAAATTAAGCTATTCACACTATTCAAAATATGCACAATAGCCACTAACATAACACCATTGAAACTCCCCAGCAATGGCACCAAAAACTTGAAAGAGCATAACCGTTGGCTAGGAATTTTTCTCAAAATAAGATTGGCGTTGAAAGTATAGTTCCAAGCCAACAAGTAATGCTCACTCAAATTTTTAAATCCTAAAGATGTCACAATTCAAAACAAATTATATAACCGAGAGTATTTAACTCCCGAGTTGTTGTTCCCTAGGAGTTGCAAATTAAATGTTGTTATTATTGACTTTGGGAGATTTTTGGGAGTTTTTGGTTGAAAGAGGCAAGAAATGTAAATGACAATAAAATAAAGATGCATGAAATTAAATGAAAGTAAGTAAAGGCAATGAAAATGGAAATTGAATGCTAAAAAGATCTCTTGGTTGGAATTGGGGAATTAAGGATTCCTATCCTAGTTATGGACCACAAACATGGTAATTGTGTGGAATTAATCCCAACTAGTCAATCCTAACATCGAGAATAAGTCAAAAGAGCATAATTGATCCCAATCCACAATTCCTTACCAACTCTATTAATGGAATCCTTAGTGTTAGTGGAAACCAAATCAATTAACAATCCTCACACAATGTGGAATGGACATCTACAACTTAATTTCACCCAATCACTGAATTTCCCAACCAAGAGTGGGAAAAACTAAGTAAAAACTCAACCAAGCATTTTATCAAATACTTGGAGGGCATGAAAGAAAAGCATGATAAAATAACAAGAATTAATAAATGCTACAACTACCAAGTAAGGAAAGTAAAGATAGCAACTCAATAAACCAATAAATGACATGAAACATAAATTGCATTAAATGTAAATTAAAATAACAAAGTGTCATAAACATCAAAGACAAAAGAAATGAAATAAAAAATTGAAGGAAAGAACAAAGATGCAATAAAAATAAATGACAAGGAAAAGTAAATGAAAACAAGAATTAAAAGTAGAAATTACAAGAAATTAAACTAAGAACCCTAATTCTAGAGAGAAGGGGGAGCTTCTCTCTCTAGAAAACAACCTACATAATGCTAAACTAACCCTAATTTCTTTCCCCCTTTCATATGGAATAATGGCCCTCTCATATAGCAAAAATCAGCTTCAGAAAAGTCCCAAAACTGGACTCTGGAGGCCCAGAAATCGCCCCCAGCGATTTCCATTAAGTGAGTCACGTGCTGGGACTTGTGCGTATGCACATACCTGTGCGTGGGCACAGGTGCTGATTTTGACTCTTGTGCGTAGGCACAAAAGGTGTGCGTGGGCACAGGCTGAAATGCTTTTCTCCTTTGATTTCTTCATATTTTCTCCCAATTCCATGTTTTTGTTCCACTCTTATCAAGCCATTCTAACCTATTACACTTGAAATCACTCATCAAAACCATTAAGGCATCGAGTGGGATAAAAGTGGGATAAAGGTGATTAAATTAAGCACAAAATAGCATGTTTTCACAATTACGCTCAACTTTGGGAGAGAACACAAAAGCATGCTATTTAGGTGAATAAATGAGGGTTTATATGATGAAATCCACTCAAATCAAACCAAAATTTATCGTCAAATACGGATTCATTAGTCACCCTTCAAAACTGTGACCATAAACACCTTAAGTCACCCTCCAAAAGCGTGACCATAGACCCCTTTTAGGTCACCCCTTTGTAAAACCGTGACCAAAGACACTTTTTAGGTCACCCCTTTGTAAAACCGTGACCATAGACAATTTTAGGTCACTCTTCAAAATCGTGACCACAAACTCCTTTAGGTCACCCACCAAAACTTTGACTATATACCTCTTTTAGGTCACTTTTCAAAACCGTGAACATAGTTCCCTATTTAGGTCACTGACAATGACCAAAAGCATAGGGTTGGATTTTTCACACTAAAAGTAGGATTGACGTTGCAAGCATAGTTCAAACCCTACCATTGATCATCAATCAAATTGGAGGTTCACAAGATGTGTCACAATTCAAAACTAATTCAAAATCGAGAGTATTTGACTCCCGAGTCATCTCCCAAGGAGTACTTTAGAGCAATGAGTGTGCAAATCCGGTTGTAGTGATCAAGGGTTTGTCATTAAAGAAATGAACACATAAAGCAATAAAAGAACATGCAAAATTGTAAGGATTGAACTAATAAATAAATTAAAGAACTGAGTATGTAATATAAACAAGTAAAGTATAAAAGAGATTAACATAGAAATGTATGAAAGATTGAAAGCATCAAAAAGAGTCTTGGCTTGGAGTAAGCTAAGGGTCCTTTCCTTGTTGGAACCACAACTATAACAATTATGATGGATTAATCTCACTTGATCAACCCTCACATCGGAAAGTAAGTTAAATGAGCATAAGTGTTCCCAACCCATAAATCCTAAATTGCTTAAATGTTGGACATTCCTAAATTAACAATCCAAGAATTGAAACTAAATGTTGGACATTCCAACTCTAGAAACCAAATTGCTCACTTTACCCAAGCCAAGAACCAAAAATTTAGCTTAAAACCATGTTTAACATTTTGTCAAACTCTTGGTGTGCATAAACCTTAAACATGGAGAAAATGAGAAAAGGCTTGAAACTAAAAGCAACAATTAATCTCAATCAACAAGAATAACACAAGGAAGCATGAAACAAACATCAAACATCAAATTCATCAACAAGAAATTAAAATTGCAAGAGAAAAGCAAAATTGAACTATAACTTGAATTAGAAGAAAGAGTAATGACAATGTAACTATAAAGAGTAATAACAAGGGAATACTTACAATGAAAGCTAGCAAAATCCAAGATCAAAAATGGAAATGGTACTTGAATGTAAAACCCTAATATAAACCCTAATAGAGATGATGAAAAACTTAGAGAGAAAAACTGACTAAAGCTTCCTACTACTACTCTTAAAACTACCTAATGATATGCTATGTTATGTCCCTCATTTCCCATCCAATATGAGCTAGAAGACTTCAGAAATGGGCCTCCAAATCCTCCAAATTGTGAGTCACGTGCTATTTTAATGAAATTATGTACGGACACCTGTGTGGAAGCACAGATGCGTGCGGTCGCACACCTAGCGAGAAATCCAGTCTTGTACGTACGCACAAGTAGCCATGGGTACGCACACTAGGCGGAGCTTGACTGGACGCGTGACGCGCTTGAAGCAATCCACGCGCTCTGATTGGGCAGCTGTGCGTACGCACAGGTAGCCATGCGCACGCACACGTCTTTGAGCTCATCTCCCTTGATTCTTCATGTTTCCTCCACTTTGCATGCTCTTCTTCCATTTTCTCCAACCCATTCCTACCTTATACACTTGAAATCACTCACAAAAAACATCAAGGTATCGAATGAAAGGCAACCGGAATAAAATAGATTAAATTACGCACAAAAGAGCACATTTTCATAATCAAGCGCAATTTGGAAGGAAAGTTCAAAAGCATGCTATTCAAGGGAATAAGTGCAAGTTTATATGATGAAAATCCATTCAATTCTAACCAAAAAGCATAATCAAATATGGATTCATCAATTCCCCCACACTTAGACACTAGCATGTCCTTATGCTAAACACACACAAAGGAGATATATGAAAGGGAAAATGACTTATGCTATATACTACTTAGATGTATGCAACTATCCTAAGACTAATCACCAATATGTACTATGATGAGAGTTGGTAGAAACAAACCATGGGATTCCAATCCATCACAAGAAATTATCGGGCCAATGCAAAGAGTTCATGCATTAAGATCAATGTCCAAAGAATTGAATTGAAGTTATCAAAACTATCCAATCAAACAACTTGCAAGAAGATGCAATATGAGGGGTAAAAATATAGAATTGAGCGATCAAACCCCTCACCGGATGTGTATCCAATCAATTCACTCAGTGTTTAGGGTTTAACCACTCAATTCTCTTTTTTATCATGCTTTTCAAAGATTTGCAAGTCATCTAACAATCAACTAGTATTTAATGCATGAATAACAAGTATCATGAGGTCTTTAGAGGGATGTAATGGGGCTAGGGTTAGGTAAGATGAAATATGGTTAAGTGGACTTAAAGAATTAGTTCTTTGATTAGGTTGAGTGTCCACCTAATCCTATGTACACATGACAATACAACCTTTCTACCCATTTTCTCTTTTCTATCTCACTTTAGTCATTCAATTTCTTTTCAAACATGGCGTATGCATCCTTTATTTACTCTTTTTATTCATACTTTGTTATGCACAAATTTTTTTTTGTTTTGAACTATGAATGCATATGTTTTAATTAGTGAAATGCATGAGCATTACCTAATTGCCCAAAAATTCTTTTCACAAAGAGTTCATGCCTTTATCACCAATGCTTCCTAAAATTCTCCCACACTTAGAATTTACACACTAATCCACCTAAGCTAATCAGAGAGTAATTCAGGGACATCAATAGTTTTCCGCTTAAGGGGAGTAATGTGCTATCATTAGAACAAAAGGGGATTCATAGGCTCAAAGGGGTTCACAAAGGTGAGTGCAAGGGTTGGCCATATAGGTTAGTGAGTTTATCATCAAAGATGGCCTCAATCATGCTAAATGCATCCAAACACAAATACAGGACATAAAGAATCATGCAAATCAATGATCACAATAGAAAAGGAGTATAATCACACACAGGAACAACATTATGGTTGAAAAGTGCAACCATCTATTAAAACTCAAATCTCACAAGGTATGTTGTTCTAGCTCGTTTCCATGTTCTACAAACAAAATACTCCAAGCAAGTTGATAAACAAATTTTTCTTCAATTCAATCAATGGTATGCCCTTAAAAAAAATTTCATGGGAATTCCTTGGTATTTCACTAACTTATTCGTTCTATCATGCAACATGCAAATTTTAACTACTAAATATCCATAAACGATAAAGCTAAGAAATATTTATAGTAAACCAAACAAGATGCAATAGAAGTAAAGCTACTCAAAATAAAGAAAAAGTACTACAAGAAACATTGCAAAGTGTCTTTAAGAGAGAAATTTTTACCCTCTTGAAGTCATTGATCCTCCCCCACACTTAATTTGTGCACGGTCCTCCGTGCATGCTCACGATCTGGGAGGATGAAGAGGGGACCACCTTCAGCTGGTGGGCTCAAGAGTGGGATGGTCAACTACGTCATGCTCCTCCCCAGCTAGCTCGGATGAAGCTCTAGGAATCGGGCCGGGGTCTTTTCCTTCTAGCTTTGCCGCTATCCACTCAAAATGTTTGCGCTCCAAATGCTCCATGTGGTGGATATCGTGCAAGATGTCTCGGAATAGATCCAGAAGAGGTCGGAGAAAGGGTAAAGCAGTTGATGAAGTTGGTAGAGTTGATGGTAGTGCTGTGGGTGTCTTCCTCTTGGAGGGTGTAATGTTTGTTGATCTTTCCAAATCACACCTCGGAATGAATTTGTTCCCTCTAGGAGTCCAAAATATAATGTCCATTGGTCGCCTCTCTACCCCCGCTGCGTTTGCTAAGCGCATCACCATCGACGGAAATGGAATATTGATATTCTTTTTCTCAACTAATTTCCAAATCGATTTGCACAATAAAGGAAAGATGGCTATATGCTTCCCTTGCATAATAGCCCAAAGTAGCAAAGCAGTTCTAAATCTCACATGGGTAGTGTGGGTGCTCGGGATGATGTAGTCCGCCACAATCTGCTGCCATATACGAGCTTCGGCAATCAAATCAGAGTATGCAATACTAGTGGGAACAGAATTTCTCTCTTTGCTATACTCCTAAGATGCACCAGGACAGCCTATTCTCTCAAGAATGGGAGTCAGAGATACTCTTCCTTTGAAGACATCCACTTTTATCTTGGAGTATTCATCGTTCTCAAGTGGAATGTGGGGGATGTTCAGAATAGCTTCTAGAGCTTGGTTGGATGTATCCAACATCTTTCCTCGGAGGAAGACTGACTTTGCTTCCCAAGCTTGGTAGTTTGCATAAAATTCCCGCACCATAGTCTCATTGACTTCAATGGGTTCTTGCTCGAGAAACTCCCAATGAAGCGAGGCAATCCTTTGGTGAATCGTCACCTTGTATTGGCTTGGAACCTTCAACGGCCGCTCCAATGGATTGTACGCTTCTTAATAGCCTTGTATTGACCGTCGGCTCTTCGGTTAGCCAAGGTATCCGGTCTATGACCTGGGCAATCCAACCAAATGTGAGGAGGGCAAGTGGTAGTTTGCTCAACCGGCGCAGCAACCGGTTTCTTACCCTTCTTCCTCATCCTAAAAATACAAAGAAAAGAGCTTCGAGATCATAGGACAACAATGAAGTAAAATCAATGAGGAAGCACTAACAATGTTAAAAGAGCTTATGGAAGTAGTGTGATTTACAAGAAACACGGTATGTATATTCCAATGATGCGCGCAGTTGGAACACACACACCGGCCGGATATCACGGCAATCACACCCTTAAAGCAATTCACAGCTCAAAGCTTCACGATTTAGTGCTCAAGTTGCAAATATAAAACAGAGAAATGCAAACAATTTCAAGCAAGAACCAAAAAGGGATTGTCAATTGTTCATCCTCAAGAAGTAGTGATCACACATACAATGTACTCAATTGGAAGTCTAAAAGATGTTTGATCAAGACATCATCAAAAGTTGAACATTTGTAGAGTGGTTACTCAATGTAAATTCCCAGATGAACAATGAAACTTAGATTACACCAACACAATGCATTTACAACCGAAATTTCATATCAACAAACAAGGAAATGCATTGGTGATTTCAATTTTCTAGCATCAAAAGTCATAATAGAAGTTGCACCATTCATACAATATGCCTAACAAGAGTAAATTAAACACATATGATGGCCAAGTCATATGAATCAAACAAAATGTTCATTAAGGCATTTTATCGAACATGTGGTATGCAATGTGCAAGTTCATCACAATTAAGCTTAAATTTGATCATCACCAACCCAACAATCAAGCAACAACACTTTGCAATACAAAGAAACAATAAAGAAAGCAACTAAAGAAATCTAAGCAACATATAAGAAATGAAAGCAATTGCAAAAATATTAACATAAATAGAAAGGAAAAGCAAGAACCTAAGGTATGAAGGTTGAATAGGACAAGATTAAGGGAGGAACAATGGCACTCCTTATAGCCACTGTGAAATCACGACGTTTGGGTTCGTCGGAAAAAGAAGCACCAGAAGAGAGAACTCACCGGTGGTTGATAGAGAAAAAAAAAGGGAAAGAAAGAAAGAAAAGAGAAGAGGAGTAAGAGAAAGAGAGAGAGAAGGGTCACCGGCGGTGGGCTAATGGCGGCGGTGACTGACGGCAGAGACCGGCGGAGCTGGGCAGACAAGAGGGAGAGAGAGCAGCGAAGAAGAAAAAAAGAAAAGAAGAAAGCTGCCTCTCAATAGGGTAGGTTGCCCTGTTATTGCCCAGAACGCGTCGTGTGCGGAAGCACAAGGGCCTGTGTGGACGCACAGATAGCGCAACTAAGAAAGGTTGCGAACGCACACAGCGTGCGATCGCTGCGACCAGAGAGGTTGCAAAAGGACGTGCGGACGCACAAAGACGTGTGACCGTGCAGACAGGATTTTTTTTTAACTTGAGGACAAAATCATATGTGTGTGCGCACACAGGTCCGTGCGCACGCACAGGGGCTAGAAATGGGAGAGGTTGAGCATGCACACAAGCCGTTCCCTCGCTCCCACCAGAGGGGCTCTCAAGTTGTGTGTGGATGCACACGTCTGTGCAACCGCACATATGAAGTATGAGAGGGGTTGTGTGCATACACACGCGGTTGTGCGCATGCACAGATCACAGAGAACAGGGCAGCGTGCACGCACAAGCTGTGCTGGCGCTACGACCATAGGGCATATTAAGTCATGTGCGGACACACAGGTGCGTGCAGCCACACACGTGGCGAAAAATACAGTTTTGTGCGCACGCACAGATGCCCTGTTTCAGAAAATTCTTTTCTCTTCAAAACTAAGGTTCCTACCCTTAGCATATCAACATACCAACCCCAAATCATTCAAACAAGCAAAATTTCATGGTGCACAAGTAATTTAACTCATTCAACTCAAAATTATCAAACCAAACCTAAACTATTCATTATATCACAAGAAAGCAAATAATTCTAAAGGCTATAAACAAGAGATAAAATTGAAACAATGTTACCATGGTGGGGTGTCTCCCACCGAGCACATTGGTTTAGAGTCCCAAGTTGGACTTGCATGGCTTCATTTGTCACTTGGAAACTTCGCCAAGGAGGAAAATCTCCAACTCCTTGGCATTCTTGGGTTGAGTGTGATAAAGCTTCACCCTATGACCATTGACCTTGAACTTAACTTCATTGGGAGGGTGAATCACTTCCACCACCTCATAAGGATTGACATCTACCACTCTAAACAGCCCGTCCCATATTGATCTCAATTTTTCGGGAATCAATCGCAATCTTGAATTATACACAAGCACTTCATCACCTATCTTGAAGTTCTTCCTCCTGATATTCTGGTCATGGAATGCCTTAGCTTTTTCCTTGTAGAACTGGGCGTTCTCATACGCTTCCAACCTAAGACATTCTAATTCCTCCAATTGAAGCTTACGTTCCATTCCCGCCCCCTTTAAGTCATGATTGAAATTCTTCACCGCCCAATAGGCTCTATGTTGGATTTCAACGGGAAGGTGACAGGGCTTCCCAAAAACAATACGGAAAGGGCTCATTCCAATTGGGGTCTTGTAAGCGGTCCTATAGGCCCATAATGCATCTCCCAATCTAGAACTATAATCCTTCCTCTGTGGATTAACCACCTTTTCTAAGATTCTTTTGATCTTCCTGTTGGATACTTCCGCTTGCCCATTGGTTTAGGGGTGATAGGCTGTAGAAACTTTGTGAATGACCCTATACTTTTCCATTAATGCCTCAATTTTCCTGTTACAGAAATGGGTTCCTTGGTCACTCACGATTGCTCGTGGTGACCCAAATCTACAAATAATGTTATTTTTCAAAAATGAAGCAACAGTATTAGCATCATCGCAATGGGTAGGAATTGCTTCCACCCACTTAGAGACGTAATCCACTGCTAACAATATGTACACAAACCCATTGGAATTTGGAAATGGCCCCATAAAATCTATGCCCCAAACATCAAAAATCTCATAAAAAACCATCGGTTGTTGGGGCACCTAATCTCTTTGTGAGGTATTTCCAGATTTCTGGCATTGATGACAAGATTTGCAAAATTGGTTAGCATCCCTAAATAAAGTAGGCCACCAGAATCCACAGTCTAAAACCTTCCTCGCTGTTCGCTGCAGGCCAAATGACCCCCACTCTCAGATGAGTGGCAAAATTGAAGGATAGACTAGAACTCAGATTTCGGCACACATTTTCTAATTACTTGATCCGCTCCACGCCTCCACAGATGTGGATCATCCCAAAGATAATACTTAGCATCGCTTCTCAATTTATCTTTTTGATGCTTTGAAAATTGTGGGAGAAAAATGTGAGCGACCAAGTAATTAGCTATCGGGGCAAACCAAGGGGTGCTTTGGGATATTGCTTGCAAGGTATCTAAAGAAAATGAGTCATTGATAGGAGTGGGATCCAGAGTTAAATGTTCGAGCCGACTCAAATGGTCCGCCACTAGATTTTGGGATCCACTTCTATCTTTGATCTCCAAGTCAAATTCTTGCAAGAGTAATATCCACCTAATAAGCCTAGGCTTTGACTCCTTCTTCTTTAGCAAATACTTCAATGCGGCATGGTCCGAATACACCACCACTTTAGAGCCTAGCAAGTAAGGTCGAAACTTGTCTAAAGCAAAAACAATGGCTAGAATCTCTTTTTCGGTGGTGGTGTAATTCGATTGAGCCGAATCCAAAGTTTTTGATGCATATGCTATAGTGTATGGAGCGTTACCATCGCGCTGTGCTAGTGCGGCACCTACGGCGTGATTCGAGGCATCACACATGATCTCAAAAGGTTGACTCCAATTTGGGCCTCACATAATAGGGGCTGTGGTTAACGCTTCCTTTAACTTGTCAAAAGCCTTTTTGCAATCTTCATTGAAATAGAATTCCACATTCTTTTGTAATAGGCGAGAGAGAGGTAAGGTGACTTTGCAGAAGTCTTTGATGAACCAACGATAGAAGCCTGCATGACCAAGGAAGGAACGGATCTCCCTCACCGAGGAATGGTAAGGTAAACTCAAAATGACATCGATCTTAGCCGGGTCGACGGAGATTCTGTCTTTAGAGATAATATGACCCAATACTATACCTTGCTTCACCATGAAGTGGCACTTTTCAAAATTCAAAACAAGGTTAGTATTGGTGCATCGCTCTAGTACCCTAGCTAAGTTCCCTAAACAAGCATCAAAGGAGCTATCATACACACTGAAATCATCCATGAAGACTTCCATATAATCTTCCAAAAGATCCGAGAAAACACTTGTCATACATCTTTGAAACATTTCTGGTGCATTGCATAAGCCAAATGGCATTCTCTTATACACAAACGTTCCAAAGGGGCAAGTGAAAGTAGTTTTCTCCTGATCCTCAGGAGCTATGTGAATTTGAAAGTACCCTGTGTATCCATCTAAAAAGCAATAATGGGATTTACCTGCCAAACGATCCAACATTTGGTCAATGAACGGCAATAGGTAGTGGTCCTTCCTCGTTGCTTGATTTAGCCGACGGTAATCAATACATACTCGCCAAGTATTCTAGACTCGGGTGGCCACAAGCTCTCCGCTCTCCGTCTTCACCATTGTTACCTCGGACTTCTTCGGCACTACTTGGACCGGACTCAACCATTCACTGTCGGAAATGGAGTAAATAATGTCCGCTTCCAAGAGACGAGTTACTTCCTTCTTGACCACATCAAGGATTGTAGGATTTAGCCGTCTTTTCGGTTGTCGGACCGTCTTAGCGCCTTCTTCTAAGAAAATCCTATGGAGGAACACTTGTGGACTTATTCCCAAAATGTCACTTAGACTCCATCCAATTGCCTTTTTATACTTCCAGATAACCTCAAGGAGTTGTTGCTCTTCTTGATCGGAGAGATCGGTTGCCACTATCATCAGAAACTTATGTTCCTCATCAAGGAACACATATTTAACATGAGGTGGTAGTGGTTTCAAATCTTCCCTTGCTTCTTAGTGAGGTAACTTATCCTCTTGGTTGTGGAGACTTGGTGGTTCACTTTCATCTTCTTCATCACTTAAACCTTTTGGAAGCTCATGGTGGCTATCTACCTCAAGGTCATCCTCTCTCCCATCTTCAATGAAATTTTCACCCTCATCAATAGTTTCCTCCTTCGAAAGAGTGGATTGAGGGTTTATCTCATTAAGCGGCTCACTTCCTTTCGGAGTTATAGCACCAATGCTAGATTTTGGGTTTGATGGGTGTGGCAAGGGTGGAGGAGCAAGGTTACTAGGGGTGGAGTGAGAAGGTGCTAGACGTGACAAAGCCTCGGCAAGAGTTGCCATGCAATTCTCTTGCTTTCTTTGAAATTCTCTTTACTCTTGGATGAGGGCTTGAAAGCTAGGTTCTCCATAAAGGAAGTTAATGGGGATGGGATGGTAGTGGAAGCTAGGTTGTCCCAAGTGAGGCGGTAAATAGATGGGTGGGGAGGAAATTGATGGTGAAAAAGGTGAAGGAGCTTGAGGGTATGATGGTTGCATCTCTTGTCAAGGGTATGGAGCATGAGCATATGGATGGGCAAAAATTGTAGTGAGGACATGTTCCACTAGGTGTGAGAGGTTGATAGACATTAAGATCATAGGGCCCTTGCAACGGTCCTTGTTGCCAAGAGTTGATTGCTTGTGACCCTTCCTCAAATTGACATCCCATACCTTGAGGTGGACCAACGGTGGAATTGCTACCCCTTGCAACATGATAACAACTAGACTCCAAGCCAAAAGGGTGATAGTTCATGATGAATAGGAAAAATAAAACGCAATGATATCAACAAAAGCGATGAACAAATAAGTATCTATGTTCTAATTATATCCACTCATCTAGGGCTAAACAAACAAAAAGTGTTAGTTGCTATCAAAACTAAGATAGAGGCGCCTCCTACCAGTTAGTGCCAAATAGCAAACCAAAAGTCAAATATTCACACTACTCACATATTTACAACAACCAAAATTGTAGCACTCATTGCACTTAAAGTGAAATCCCCGGCAACGGCGCCAAAATTTGACGTTGGCCAAAAGCATAGGGTTGGATTTTTCACACTAAAAGTAGGATTGACGTTGCAAGCATAGTCTAAACCTACCATTGATCATCAATCAAATTGGAGGTTCACAAGATGTGTCACAATTCAAAAATAATTCAAAACCGAGAGTATTTGACTCCCGAGTCGTCTCACAAGGAGTACTTTAGAGCAATGAGTGTGCAAATCCGGTTGTAGTGATCAAGGGTTTGTCATTAAAGAAATGAACACATAAAGTAATAAAAGAACATGCAAAATTGTAAGGATTGAACTAATAAAAAAATTAAAGAACCGACTATGTAATATAAACAAGTAAAGTATAAAAGAGATTAACATAGAAATGTATGAAAGATTGAAAGCATCAAAAAGAGTCTTGGCTTGGAGTAAGCTAAGGGCCCTTTCCTTGTTGGAACCACAACTATAACAATTATGATGGATTAATCTCACTTGATCAATCCACACATCGGAAAGTAAGTTAAATGAGCATAAGTGTTCCCAACCCACAAATCCTAAATTGCTTGCTAATTGCCTTAGCAACAACTTAGCGTTAGTGGGAACGAAAACAATTAACAATCCAAGAATTGAAACTAAATGTTGGACATTCCAACTCTAGAAACCCAATTGCTCACTTTACCCAAGCCAAGAATAAAAAATTTAGCCTAGAATGTTTGACATTTTGTCAAACACTTGGTGGGCATAAACCTTAAACATGGAGAAAATGAGAAAAGGCTTGAAACTAAAAGCAACAATTAATCTCAATCAACAAGAATAACACAAGGAAGCATGAAACAAACATCAAACATCAAATTCATCAACAAGAAATTAAAATTGCAAGAGAGAAGCAAAATTGAACTATAACTTGAATTAGAAGAAAGAGTAATAACAATGTAACTATAAAGAGTAGTAACAAGGGAATACTTACAATGAAGCTAGCAAAATCCAAGATCAAAAATGGAAATGGCACTTGAATGTAAAACCCTAATATAAACCCTAATAGAGATGATGAAAAACTTAGAGAAAAAAACTAACTAAAACTTCCTACTACTACTTCTAAAACTACCTAATAATATGCTATATTATGTCCCTCATTTCACTTCCAATATGAGCTAGAAGACTTCAGAAATGGGCCTCCAAAGCCCCCAAATTGCGAGTCACGTGCTATTTTAATGTAGTCATGTGCGGACACCTGTGCGGACGCACAGATGCATGCGGCCGCACACCTAGCGAGAAATCCAGTCCTATGCGTACGCACAAGTAGCCATGCGCACGCATACTAGGCGGAGCTTGACTGGACGCGCGACGCGCTCGAAGCAATCCACACGCTCTGATTGGGCAACTGTGCATACGCACAGGTAGCCGTGTGCACGCACACGTCTCTGAGCTCATCTCCTTTGATTCTTCATGTTTCCTCCACTTTGCATGCTTTTCTTCTATTTTCTCCAACCCATTCCTACCTTATACACCTGAAATCACTCACAAACAACATCAAGGTATCGAATGGAAGGCAACCGGAATAAAATAGATTAAATTAGGCACAAAAGAGCACATTTTCATAATCAAGCGCAATTTAGAAGGAAAGTTTAAAAGCATGCTATTCAAGGGAATAACTGCAAGTTTATATGATGAAAATTCATTCAATTCTAACCAAAAAGCATCATCAAATATGGATTCATCAGTCACCGCCTAAAACCATGACCATAGACCTTTTTTAGGTCACTCTTTTGTAAAACCATGACCATAGACCGTTTTAGTTCACTCTTCAAAACCGTGACCATAGATACCTTTCGTGGTCATAAACTCCTTTTAGGTCACCTTTATGTAAAATCGTGAGCATAGATCCTTTTAGATCACCTCTAAGACCGTGATCATAAACCCCTTTTAAGTCATCCTCTAAAATTGTGACCATAAAGCCTTTTAGGTCACCCGTTTTCAAAAAATCGTGACCATAGACTCTTTTAAATCACCCTTTTTAAAAAATCGTGAGCATAGACCCGTTTAGGTCACTTTTTAAAATCCTGATCATAGATCCTGATGAGCGGATAATTTATACGCTTTTTGACATTGTTTTTAGTATGTTTTTAGTAGGATCTAGTTACTTTTAGGGATGTTTTTAATAGATTTTGTGTTAAATTCACATTTCTGGACTTTACTATGAGTTTGTGTGTTTTTCTGTGATTTCAGGTATTTTCTGGCTGAAATTGAGGGACTTGAGCAGAAATCAGATTCAGAGGTTGAAAAAGGACTGCTGATGCTGTTGGATTCTGACCTCCCTGCACTCAAAGTGGATTTTCTGGAGCTACAAAACTCGAAATGGCGCGCTTCCAATTGAGTTGGAAAGTAGACATCCAGGGCTTTCCAGCAATATATAATAGTCCATACATTGGCCAAGAATTGACGACGTACACTGGCGTTCAACGCCAGCCTTCTGCCCAATTCTGGCGTCCAGCGCCAGAAAAGGATCCAAAACCAGAGTTGAACGCCCAAACTGGCACAGAAACTGGCGTTCAACTCCACAAATGGCCTCTGCACGTGTAACACTCAAGCCCAAGCCCAAGCACACACCAAGTGGGCCCCGGAAGTGGATTTGTACATCAATTACTTACTCATGTAAACCCTAGTAGCTAGTTTATTATAAATAGGACCTTTTACTATTGTATTTGACATCTTTGGACGCCTGGTTCTTAGATCAGAGGGGCTGGCCACACGGCCATGCCTGAACCTTTCACTTATGTATTTTCAACGGTAGAGTTTCTACACTCCATAGATTAAGGTGTGGAGCTCTGCTGTTCCTCAAAGATTAATGCAAAGTACTTCTGTTTTCTATTCAATTCTTCTTATTTCTCTTCTAAGATATCCATTCGCACCCAAGAACGTGATGAAGGTGATGATTATGTGTGACGCTCATCATCCTTCTTCCTTATGAACGCGTGCCTGACAAACACTTCTGTTCTACATGAATTAAGCTAGAATGAGTATCTCTTAGATCTCCTAACCAGAATCTTCGTGGCGTAAGCTAGAATGATGGCGGCATTCAAGAGAATCCGGAAGGTCTAAACCTTGTCTGTGGTATTCTGAGTAGGATTCAATGATTGAATGACTGTGACGAGCTTCAAACTCGCGATTGTTGGGCGTTAGTGACAGACGCAAAAGGAGGGTGAATCCTATTCCAGCATGATCGAGAACCGACAGATGAATAGCCGTGCCGTGACAGGGTGCGTGAGCATATGATTCACTGAGAGGAGGGAATGTAGCCACTGACAACGGTGATGCCCTTGCATACAGCCAGCTATGGAAAGGAGTAAGACAGATTGGATGAAGATAGCAGGAAAGCAGAGGTTCAGAGGAATGAAAAGCATCTCCATTCGCTTATCTGAAATTCCTGCCAATGAATCTACATAAGTACCTCTATCCCTTTTATTGTTTATTTTAATCTAATAAAAATATCATGTTTAAATCCGCCTGACTGAGATTTACAAGGTGACCATAGCTTGCTTTAAGCCAACAATCTCTGTGGGATCGACCCTTACTCACGTAAGGTTTATTACTTGGACGACCCAGTACACTTGCTGGTTAGTTGAACGGAGTTGTGTCCACACATAGTAAAGAGCCATAATAATGATTCCATACAATAACAAAGAGTACTACATTAATGTGATCACAATTTCGTCCACCAAGTTTTTGGCGCCGTTGCCGGGGATTGTTTGAGTTTGGACAACTGACGGTTCATCTTGTTGCTCAGATTAGGTAATTTTCTTTTTGTTTTCTTTCCAAAATTTTTTCAAAAATCTTTCAAAATTTTCTGCTTTGTTTTCGAAAAAAAAAAATTGTTTTCAAAAATAAATTATTCTATGGCTTCAGAATTTTTAAGAATGAATTCTAGTGTTTCATGAAGCATGATTGAAGCCTGGCTGGCTGTAAAGCCATGTCTCAATCCTTATACCCAAGAGAAGAGCTTCTTTATCTTTCTTAGCCAATTGGCTGTTGAATGTAAGGAATGTCAGGCGTGTCATGTCTGAGTTACATACTAAAGCTTGGCTGGCTATTAAGCCATGCCTGACCCTTTGATTGGAGCTTTAGAGCATAAGATTCCTGGAATTCATATTAAAAATTTTGAATCCATATTTTTCTTTTTCAAAATAGTTTTTCGAAAAATATAAAATAAAAATCCAAAAAAAAAATTAGAAAATCATAAAAATCAAAAATATTTTTCTATTTCTTGTTTGAGTCTTGAGTCACATCATAAGTTTGGTGTCAATTGCATGTGCATCTTGCATATTTCGAAAATTTCATGCATTCATGGTGTTCTTCATGATCTTCAAGTTGTTCTTGGTAAGTCTTCTTGTTTGATCTTGATGATTTTTTGTTTTGTGTCTTTTCATGTTTATCATATGCATTCTTGAATTCTTAGTGTCTAAGCATTAAAGAATTCTAAGTTTGGTGTCTTGCATGTTTTCTTGCATTAAAAATTTTTCAAAATTGTGTCTATGATGTTCATCTTGACATTCATAGTGTTCTTGGTGTTCATCTTGACATTCATAGCATTCTTGCATGCATTCATTGTTTTGATCTAAAAATTTCATGCATTGCATATTTTTCATGTTTTTCAAAAAAAAAAATTCAAAAATAAAAAAAATATCTTTCCCTTTTTTTCTCATCAAATTCGAAAATTTGGATTGACTTTTTCAAAAAATTTTAAAAATCAAATTGTTTCTCATGAGCCAAATCAAATTTTCAATTTGAAAATCTTATCTTTTTCAAAATCTTTTTCAAAAATCAAATCTTTTTCAAAATTTTTGGTTATTTTCGAAAAATTCAAAAAAAATATTTTTCAAAAATCTTTTTCTTATTTTATATCATAATTTTCGAAAATAACAATAGCAATTAATGTTTTGATTCAAAAATTTGAAGTTTGTTACTTGCTTGTTAAGAAAGATTCAAACTTTAAGTTCTAGAATCATATCTTGTGATTTCTTATGAATCAAGTCATTAATTGTGATTTTAAAAAAAAAAAAAATTCAAATCTTTTTCAAAACTAATTTCAATCATATCTTTTCAAAAATATCTTCTTATCTTATCTTTTTCAAAAATATCTTTTCAAAATATCTTTCCTAACCTCCTAACTTCCTATCTTTTCAAAATTTGTTTCAACTAACTAACTAACTTTTTGTTTGTTTCTTAACTTTTTCAAAACCACCTAACTAACTCCCTCTCTCTAATTTTCGAAAATACCTCCCTTTTTTTTTTTTCAAAAATTTCTTTTTAATTAACTAATTATTTTTATTTTTATTTTTGATTTCAAAAAAAAAAAATTTTCGAAAAAAATACTAAATATTTTTCAAAAACCAATTTTCAAAAATCACTAACTCCTTTTCAAAATAATTTTCGAAAATTATACCTCTCCCATCCTATTCTATTTAGTCATTCCTATCCTAACATCTCATCTCACATCTCTTCCATTGGTACAGTTGTGTTTCTTCCTTTACATCACATTCTTTATCTCCCCCTCTTCTTCCACTCACACAGGAATCCCTATACTGTGGTATAAAGGATCTCTATTATTATTATCATTTTTCTGGCCGTTCTTCCTTGTCATATGAGCAGGAGCAAGGATAAGAACATTCTTGTAGAAGCAGATCCAGAACCTGAAAGAACTCTGAAGAGAAAATTAAGAGAAGCTAAAATACAACAATCCAGAGATAACCTTTCAGAAATTTTCGAACAGGCAGAGGAGATGGCAGGCGAAAATAATAATAATGAAAGGAGGATGCTTGGTGACTTTACTGCACCTAATTCCAATTTACATGGAAGAAGCATCTCCATTCCTGCCATTGGAGCAAACAATTTTGAGCTGAAACCTCAATTAGTTTCTCTGATGCAGCAGAACTGCAAGTTTCATGGACTTCCATCTGAAGATCCTTTTCAGTTCTTAACTGAATTCTTGCAGATATGTGATACTGTTAAGACTAATGGAATAGATCCTGAAGTCTACAGGCTCATGCTTTTCCCTTTTGCTGTAAGAGACAGAGCTAGATTATGGTTGGATTCTCAACCTAAAGACAGCCTGAACTCTTGGGATAAGCTGGTCACGGCTTTCTTAGCCAAGTACTTTCCTCCTCAAAAGCTGAGCAAGCTTAGAGCTGATGTTCAAACCTTCAAACAGAAAGAAGGTGAATCTCTCTATGAAGCTTGGGAAAGATACAAACAGTTGACCAAAAAGTGTCCTTCTGACATGCTTTCAGAATGGACCATCCTGGATATATTCTATGATGGTTTATCTGAGCTATCAAAGATGTCACTGGACACTTCTGCAGGTGGATCCATTCACCTAAAGAAAACGCCTGCAGAAGCTCAAGAACTCATTGACATGGTTGCTAATAACCAGTTCATGTACACTTCTGAAAGGAATCCTGTGAGTAATGGGACGCCTATGAAGAAGGGAGTTCTTGAAGTTGATACTCTGAATGCCATATTGGCTCAGAATAAAATATTGACTCAGCAAGTCAATATGATCTCTCAGAGTCTGCATGGAATGCAAGCTGCATCCAACAGTACTCAAGAGGCATCTTCTGAAGAAGAAGCCTATAATCCTGAGAACCCTGCAATAGCAGAGGTGAATTACTTAGGTGAACCTTATGGAAACACCTATAACTCAACATGGAGAAATCATCCAAATTTCTCATGGAAGGATCAGAAGCCTCAACAAGGCTTTAACAATGGTGGGAGAAACAGGTTTAGCAATAGCAAACCTTTTCCATCATCAACTCAGCAACAGACAGAGAACTCTAGACAAAACGCTTCTAATTTAGCAAATCTAGTCTCTGATCTATCTAAGGCCACTGAAAGTTTCATGAATGAAACAAGGTCTTCCATTAGAAATCTGGAAGCACAAGTGGGCCAGCTGAGTAAAAAGATCACTGAAATCCCTCCTAGTGCTCTCCCAAGCAATACAGAAGAGAACCCAAAAGGAGAGTGCAAGGCCATTGACATAAGCGCCATGGCCGAACCTGTGAGGAGAGGAGAGGACGTGAATCCCAAGGAGGAAGACCTCCTGGGACGTCCAGTGATCAATAAGGAGCTTCCCTCTGGGGAACCAAAGGACTCTGAGGCTCATCTAGAGACCATAGAGCTTCCATTGAACCTCCTTATGCCCTTCATGAGCTCTAATGAGTATTCCTCTTCTGAAGAGAATGAGGATGTCACTGAAGAGCAAACTGCCAAGTTCCTTGGTGCAATCATGAAGCTGAATGCCAAATTATTTGGCATTGATACTTGGGAAGTTGAACCTCCCTTGTTCATCAATGAACTAAGTGATCTGGATCAACTGACATTGCCTCAGAAGAGACAGGATCCTGGAAAGTTCATAATACCCTGTACCATAGGCACCATGGTCTTTAAGGCTCTGTGTGACCTTGGTTCAGGAATAAACCTCATGCCCCTCTCTGTAATAGAGAAACTGGGAATCTATGGGGTGCAAGCTGCTAAAATCTCACTAGAGATGGCAGACAGCTCAAGAAGACAGGCTTATGGACAAGTAGAAGATGTATTAGTAAAGGTTGAGGGCCTTTACATACCTACTGATTTCATAGTCCTGGATACTGGAAAGGAAGAGGATGAATCCATCATCCTAGGAAGACCTTTCCTGGCCACAGCAAGAGCTGTGATTGATGTTGACAGAGGTGAAATAGTCCTTCAATGGAATGAGGACTCCCTTGTGTTTAAAACTCAAGGATCTCCCTCTGCAACCATGGAGAGGAAGCAAAAAAAGCTTCCCTCCAAGCAGAGTCAACCAGAGCCCCCACAGTCAAACTCTAAGTTTGGTGTTGGGAGGCCACAGCCAAACTCTAAGTTTGGTGTTGAACTCCCATATCCAAACTCTAAGTTTGGTGTTGGAGAGTCTCAACAAAGCTCTACACATCTGTGAGGCTCCATGAGAGCCCACTGTCAAGCTATTGACATTAAAGAAGCGCTTGTTGGGAGGCAACCCAATGTTTATCTAATTTTTTTATTATTTTTCATGTTTTCGTAGGTTCATGATCATGTGGAGTCACAAAATAATTATAAAAATTGAAAACGGAATCAAAAACAGCAGAAGAAAAATCACACCCTGGAGGAGCATCTGTCTGGCGTTCAACGCCAGAAATGGCAGCAAATAGGCGTTGAACGCCCAAAATGGGCACCAACCTGGCGCTGAACGCCCAGAGTTGAGTGCAAGGGCATTTTACATGCCTAATGGGTGCAGGGATGTAAATCCTTGACACCTCAGGATCTGTGGACACCACAGGATCATCTCAGGATCTGTGAACCCCACAGGATCCCCACCTTACCTCCTCATAATCCTAGTTTTTATTTCCACATCTTCTTCTTCATCTATTCCCTCTTCTTTTGCTCGAGGGCGAGCAACATTCTAAGTTTGGTGTGGTAAAACAATTATGTAAAGGATCTATAGCTCAGTGGTAGAACATTTGACTGCAAATCAAGAGATCCCTGAGATACCTCAGGGGATACATTTTCTTCCACACAGTTATTGGAAGCAACTAAGGGTGGAACATCAAGAGCACTCCATCATCCTTCATGAAATCAGAGAAGAGCTAAAAGCAATGAAGGAGGAGCAGCAAAGGCAAGGAAGAGACATAGAAGAGCTCAAGAACATCATTGAAATGCCATCATCACTAAGGTGGATTCATTCCTTGCTCTTATTTCTTTTGTATTTTTCGTTTTCTCTATGTTATGTGCTTATCTGTGTTTGTGTCTTCATTACATGATCATTAGTAGTTAGTAACTTTGTCTTAAAGATATGAATGTCCTATGAATCCATCACCTCTCTTAAATGAAAAATGTTTTAATTCAAAAGAACAAGAAGTACATGAGTTTCGAATTTATCCTTGAACTTAGTTTAATTATATTGATGTGGTGACAATGCTTCTTGTTTTCTGAATGAATGCTTGAACAGTGCATATGTCTTTTGAAGTTGTTGTTTAAGAATGTTAAATATGTTGGCTCTTGAAAGAATGATGACTAGGAGACATGTTATTTGATAACCTGAAAAATCATAAAAATGATTCTTGAAGCAAGAAAAAGCAGCAAAGAACAAAGCTTGCAGAAAAAAAAAGAAAAAAAAATTAGGCGAAAAAAAAACAGAAAGAAAGAGGCAAGAGCAAAAAGCCAATAACCCTTAAAACCAAAAGGCAAGGGAAATAAAAAGGATCCCAAGGCTTTGAGCATCAGTGGATAGGAGGGCCTAAAGGAATAAAATCCTGGTCTAAGCGGCTAAACTAAGCTGTCCCTAACCATGTGCTTGTGGCGTGTAGGTGTCAAGTGAAAACTTGAGACTGAGCGGTTAAAGTCAAGGTCCAAAGCAAAAAAAGAGTGTGCTTAAGAACCCTGGACACCTCTAATTGGGGACTTTAGCAAAGCTGAGTCACAATCTGAAAAGGTTCACCCAATTATGTGTCTGTGGCATTTATGTATCCGGTGGTAATACTGGAAAACAAAATGCTTAGGGCCACGGCCAAGACTCATAAAGAAGCTGTGTTCAAAAATCATCATACTGAACTAGGAGTCAATAACACTATTCGAAATCTGAAGTTCCTATAGATGCCAATCATTCTAAACTTCAATGGATAAAGTGAGATGCCAAAACTATTCAAGAGGCAAAAAGCTATAAGTCCCGCTCATATGATTGAAGCTCTGTTTCATTGATAGTTTGGAATTTATAGTATATTCTATTCTTTGTCTCCTATTTTGATTTTCAGTTGCTTGGGGACAAGCAACAATTTAAGTTTGGTGTTGTGATGAGCGGATAATTTATACGCTTTTTGACATTGTTTTTAGTATGTTTTTAGTAGGATCTAGTTACTTTTAGGGATGTTTTTAATAGATTTTGTGTTAAATTCACATTTCTGGACTTTACTATGAGTTTGTGTGTTTTTCTGTGATTTCAGGTATTTTCTGGCTGAAATTGAGGGACTTGAGCAGAAATCAGATTCAGAGGTTGAAAAAGGACTGCTGATGTTGTTGGATTCTGACCTCCCTGCACTCAAAGTGGATTTTCAGGAGCTACAGAACTCGAAATGGCGCGCTTCCAATTGAGTTGGAAAGTAGACATCCAGGGCTTTCCAGAAATATATAATAGTCCATACTTTGGCCAAGAATTGACGACGTAAACTGGCGTTCAACGCCAGCCTTCTGCCCAATTCTGGCGTCCAGCGCTAGAAAAGGATCCAAAACCAGAGTTGAACGCCCAAACTGGCACAGAAACTGGCGTTCAACTCCACAAATGGCCTCTGCACGTGTAACACTCAAGCCCAAGCCCAAGCACACACCAAGTGGGCCCCGGAAGTGGATTTGTACATCAATTACTTACTCATGTAAACCCTAGTAGCTAGTTTATTATAAATAGGACCTTTTACTATTGTATTTGACATCTTTGGACGCCTGGTTCTTAGATCAGAGGGGCTGGCCACACGGCCATGCCTGGACCTTTCACTTATGTATTTTCAACGGTAGAGTTTCTACACTCCATAGATTAAGGTGTGGAGCTCTGCTGTTCCTCAAAGATTAATGCAAAGTACTTCTGTTTTCTATTCAATTCTTCTTATTTCTCTTCTAAGATATCCATTCGCACCCAAGAATGTGATGAAGGTGATGATTATGTGTGACGCTCATCATCCTTCTTCCTTATGAACGCGTGCCTGACAAACACTTCTGTTCTACATGAATTAAGCTAGAATGAGTATCTCTTAGATCTCCTAACCAGAATCTTCGTGGCGTAAGCTAGAATGATGGCGGCATTCAAGAGAATCCGGAAGGTCTAAACCTTGTCTGTGGTATTCTGAGTAGGATTCAATGATTGAATGACTGTGACGAGCTTCAAACTCGCGATTGTTGGGCGTTAGTGACAGACGCAAAAGGAGGGTGAATCCTATTCCAGCATGATCGAGAACCGACAGATGAATAGCCGTGCCGTGACAGGGTGCGTGAGCATATGATTCACTGAGAGGAGGGGATGTAGCCACTGACAACGGTGATGCCCTTGCATACAGCCAGCCATGGAAAGGAGTAAGACAGATTGGATGAAGATAGCAGGAAAGCAGAGGTTCAGAGGAATGAAAAGCATCTCCATTCGCTTATCTGAAATTCCTGCCAATGAATCTACATAAGTACCTCTATCCCTTTTATTGTTTATTTTAATCTAATAAAAATATCATGTTTAAATCCGCCTGACTGAGATTTACAAGGTGACCATAGCTTGCTTCAAGCCAACAATCTCTGTGGGATCGACCCTTACTCACGTAAGGTTTATTACTTGGACGACCCAGTACACTTGCTGGTTAGTTGAACGGAGTTGTGTCCACACATAGTAAAGAGCCATAATAATGATTCCATACAATAACAAAGAGTACTACATTAATGTGATCACAATTTCGTCCACCAGATCCCTTTAGATTACTCCCAAAATCGTGACTATATACCCTTTTAGATTACCTTTTATTAAAAAACCGTGATCATAGATACTTTTTAGCACGATTTTTAACCATGGGTACTTTTTTTAGGTCATTATAGCACCAAATTTTCTAACACAACACATCCCCGCCTTATATTCATTTGGCGCATGAACATAATGCCAATTCGATTAGCCTATAATACATCACAGTTAAGAAAAAAACCAAATCATCTATCCAGAAGCCTAGTATACCAAAAACCAGAAGAAGCCCAAGAGCCCCTCTATTGTTCGTGTCCACATAATGACAATTGCACCCACAATATAAGCAAAATTTATATGGTCAATTAGATGGTTTTATACCTTAGCCAAGTGGATTATGTATAGAAAATTGAAGTAGTCCGTATACACTAAAACATGTTCACGTTGGCATCTAATCTTTAATTACCAATACCATAAACTAATCACTAAGGGATCACTTTCAATATGTTCCAAAGGGATCACCAAAAGAAGTTCAAAATTTCACCATGTGTGGAAAGAATTGAGTTAAGACTCAAAGTGGTCCTTCAAGTTACACTCGAGTCTCATAGTAGTTCCTGAAATTAATAGTTACTCATATGCAACCCTGAAATTGTACTCTGGAACTCAGAGTCATCCTTCAAGCATTTTCAGTCAACTAGGCTTCACCGGAAAGATGAGGTGGACTCTCTTTTGACATGTTGGCAAGCCTAAAATGACACAGTGTTGGTTTGGCGCCTAATTTGGGCCAAACGATGTTGTTTTCATGGGCAGAAGTATAACTCAACATTTTCTCTCCCTTCCAAAACAGAAACACAAACACCCGCTACTAGAAAATTAGTTATTACAGACGGATATTTCTGATGGATTTTATCCCACGGAAATCCAGACGGAATTTCAGAGAGATTTTTTGTCGGAAAACAAAAAAAATGAATTAGCATAAATTACAGATGGAAAAAAATCCGTCGATAATTCTATCGGAAAAATTAATTTCTTTTCATGAGAAATGGTTACAGGTGGAAAATCCGTCTGTAATTAAATGGACAGAATGCTGCATTTTATTAAATTATTACAGACGAATTTTCTGTCTGTAATTTAAAATTTTCCATCGAAAATATTAAAATAAGGTTCAGCGTTACTAACTCCTCCTCATTTCACATATTCTTCCCCGCGCCTCCACACCCTCCCCTCCAAATGCTCTATCGGCGGCGCTTCTCAGCCTTGCACCGCCGCCGCACCTTTTGCCGCCGCCACACTGAACCTCCATTGCACTGAACTTCCATTGCCCCGTCACACCCCTTCTTGGCTCTTCTATGTGTGTTGCTCACGTCGTTCCCTTTCGAACCCTAATGTGCATTTCTCCGCCACCGTCTTCGTCGCCTTTGTCTACCTTCGCGATTTTATAAAACTACAGCACCGATCGCTCATTCAGCGGCACTAACTATAACCAATGGCATCCGCCGAGCAGCCATTGAAGAAGCGAAAGCACAACACTCTCCCGGAATCCCCACTGCCACACCACCGCCGCTAGCACCGCCGCCACAATCTCCTCAAACCCTAGCTCGTCCGCGTACTCCTCCTCCTCTGCCTTTGTCACAGGATGAGGTCGTCACCAAGCAGAGGAACAAAGATGAGGTTCGAACCATGTTTGAGAGCTACCGTCGCATCAAGCTCTTCCTGTCAAAGAAGGAAAGTGATTTCATCCATGACCTTGAACAGAGCTTCTTCGCTCTCGTAAATGCTTCCAGAGGTAAACACTACTAAACAACACTTCATAGTTCATTCTCTATCTTTTTGGAGGGTATAAATTTGAAATCAAGGTTAATGAATTTGAGTTTGTTTATACCATTCAGATCCTAATGTACCATTCTTCTCTTCCTCAGAATGGTTGAGTTTGAGGTAATATCTCCATTGTTATAGGTTGTATGAAGATATTGCTTGGCACCCTGTTTGGAAAGATGAGTTTGATTCATCTCCTGTTTTGCAAAATGCAATAATATATTTCAAACTTGGATGTCTATTGCTCACCGGGATGGTACATTATGAGATTTTTATTCTATGTGATCAACTATGCCCTATAATATCATTGTTTTGTTCCTCAAGAACTTCTTCGTTGACTTGAGCAGTGGGCAGTCTCAATTTTAATCTATACTAAATCTTGATATAACCATGCCCTCTGGCAGGTTGATGTGGCACTTTGATTTGAAGAAGTTCAGGACAAATGAAGTAAAGAGGGTCAAGATAAGTTTAGCTTGTGTTTTTGCCTTTATGGCAATTGGATGGCCGTTAATTATTTATAAGACAAGAATCATGCGATGGATCAAATTCTGGTTCATGCCATGGCTGGGTAATTTCACTTAACATGTAAAATTTGATATATGGTTATACCATTGGAGTTGGTAACATAGTTTTCAGTATCATTTCATATCATAAGCTACACTGATTATATTTTGATAAAAGATGATCAATTCAATAGTGTTTATAAATTGTAAAATGGATACTATTAATTTATTCTCATACAATCTGACGATCCCTTTTTCAGGCCTTTTCCTAACATATCTTGGGCTATACTTGATGAAAGGTCATGGACAACCGGCACTTCTCTACCTTGTTCCATGTACCTTAGGTAAGTAAATTAGTAGTAGTAGTAGTAAAAGTACATGGAAAAGTATATAGAAAACTAATGGAAATGTTCCTTATCCATTCTTGTGTTATGTTATTTGCTGAGAATGTTTAATAATTTTTCTATTTTTCTATTTTGCAAATATCTATTTTTTATTTTTGGTTGAATGATTACGTGATTACTTGCTCTTTGTTAGAAATTCCATGTCTCATTCTACATGAGTTGACTTTTGCTTTGTTTATCGCTAGGTTCAAGAAAAATGGCAAAGAGTTACTTCAAACAAGAACATGATCTTGGTATATATTACTGGTTTCTTTCTTTTTTTGGTGATGAATACTTGTTTTGATTGTGTGTTTTATTGTTGCTAATATACAGCAATGATTAATTATTGTCTTCAGAGAAGAGAAAAGCTGAGGCTGCTAGGTTAGGGAGAAATATTCGGATCGTATCCCGGTGAGAATTCATAGTGATTTTCTCTTTGCAGCTATCCCTTATTGATGCTACTGATGTTGAATCATGTACTTGTGTAAAAGACAAAGTTATCTCTTTTGTTGGTTATAGAGCCAATGCTTTTGATTTCGTTGATTCTTTTGGGCCTATTCTAGCAAGCAAATTGTGGTTAATAGTAGTAACTGCATGTTAGCTACCTACCTACATCTTTGACACTTTAGCATATAGTATTATACACTATGGGAAATACTTTGTTTGGAGGTTTGGTATCATGGCAAGTGCTTTTTCTTTTATAATTTTAGTTCTTCTTTAACTATAGTCTCTACATGTATGGCTTTATTTTTGTGGGAAAATCCTTTATTGGAGCTGAAATGACTCACTACAGAATGATTCAGATTGTTGAATCAATAAATTAAATTCAAGAGCTAATGTTGAAATGATTTTTATATATGATTCTATGTATTTGTGGACAAGGGGCTGAACAGTTTTATTGTATTCTACTCGAGTTTTAGTATTATGGTTACATCATTCCTTTCATTTGATGCGAATTAATGGGATAAGAATATCCAATTCAGCTTTAGAGATAGAATAATTTTAAGTTTTCAGGAAGAAACAGGCGTGATATTTTATTAGACAAGAACAATTCATGTTTAGTTTATGATCCTAGTTGCTACTTGTGATACCTGAATATGAACATCAATGATGCATCTCTAGTTGTTGTGCTAAATATTCTCTGGATATTTCTGAAGGTGATTGTGGAGAAGGCAGAAAGAAATGATATCCCAAGTATTGACAATAAAAAGTAAGAGATTCTTAGAATTTATCATATCATCTGGAATTGTCGAATTAGTTTTCTACTAATATTTTTGTTTCTTTCAAAGTAATGGGGTGGTGAAATTTTTATAGCAACTTCTTTAGATAATCAAGAATTTTTCTTGCAATGGTTGTGATTATAACAAGCAAATTTTTTATCCTAGAAGCTTGCTCCAATAAATATTTTTTCTACTATATGAATGATTTTTTCACAAATTTCACATTGCATTGGAAGTTTTTATCTTGAAGTAAACCATTGTTGTCTTAAAACCAACAGACAATATAATTTTTTCAAGAAATATTGTTGTTGTTTAGATTTTCTAAAATTGGTTTTGCATTTTTGACACAATTATCATATATAATTGAATACTAGAACAAGAACAAGAATAAGAACACACTGAATTTCATCACTGAGGTTTGCACAAGTGGGAATCTGAGGGAGTATAGAAAGAGGCATAGACATGTTTCATTGAAGGCACTTAAGAAGTGGTAAAAGCAGATTCTTAGAGGGTTGAATTATTTGCACACTCATGAACCTTGCATCATCCATAGGGACTTGAATTGCAGCAATGTTTTTGTCAATGGGAATGTTGGCCAGGTAAATCTATTTTCAATAAAAAAGGGGTGTACTTCCCATACATCTTTATTAGTTCTTTAGTCTTTACTTTTTTTTTGGTCGGTATTTAATTTGGTAATAAAGAAGAAATTGTATATTGTGATTTAAATAAAATCGCTCATGCACTATATCTTACTCTGTTATTTCAGTTTGGGTGTTTGAGCTGTGTTTGTAACATCCCAAAATTGGGTGAAGAAAGACAAGCTGAGAAAGGAGCCAAGGAAGGAGGATCTAAGGTTCTCGGCCAAGTTTTGCTGCAAACTAGCTACATTCTCCCTTAAAGCTTCATTTTTTAGCTTCAAAAAAATAGGATATTCTTGTTTAATTGATTTAGTTGAATGCATGTGACTGTAAGTTAATTAGCAAGTAGGATATTCATACACTATATCTTACTCTAATTACATGTCGGCACTAAAAACATCTAGCAATTTGTTTAGCTTGGCTTGGCTTGGAAAATATACACGTTAAGAGATTTCTTATTCCATAAGATTTGACTACATGCTCTTTTAATTAAATATTTGTTTGTGATGAATTATAGTTGATGTATCAACACACTTTGATGTATGGTTGTTACGTAATATTATAGTTGATGTATTAATACACTTTGTTTATGTTTTGAATTATATTAACTTGCTTGTTTATAGTACTTTTCTTTTAGTTTGATAATACGATGAATTTGTTTATTTTTTGAAATATTATAAATATTCGAATACAAAATAGATAAAAAATTGTATTTATTAAATTTATATTTATTTTATATGAAAACAGATTTATTTTTGTAATAGAAAAATTTAAAAAAATTATTTTACCTTACCGACGGATTTACAGACGGATTTTCTGTCTGTAATTAGAGTGTAAGATGGTTTCCAAGATTCAAATTACAGACGAAAAATCTGTCGGAAAATTCGTCTGTAATTACAGACGGAAAATCCGTCAGAAAGTTCGTCGTCTTAGGGAAATGGATAGAGAATTTACAGAGGGAAAATTCGTCGGTAACTGGTAAAAATCCGTCGGTAATTTTCCGAGAGAAAAAAATTTGTCGGTAAATAATTTCCGACGAGGCTTTTACAGAGGGACAAAATCCGTCGGTAATTTTGTCAGTAACCGAAAATTCGTCTGTAATAAAGACTAAATTTGTCTGTAAATCTGTCTGTATTAATCCATTTTCTAGTTGTGACCTTCCTTCAAAACCTATCTTCAATGGCGCTACTCTGAGTGACATTACTATAGCATCTTCCTTCAAAACTCGACTGGTCTCCATAGTTGGCTTTTCTGTCGTCGTTTGTGAGTGTTTTCAAAAAAGGATTTCTCTAATAGCGATAAGCAAAAAGGATCTCTCTAGCCATAGAAGATGCTCTGTTTGTGGTAAATCTTGTTATTTTGTTTTTCTTTAGTAGTTACATAGGATTATTTGATTAATTCCTGTTTCAATTTTTTGATTTTGTGTTAGTGATAATGTGGTTTAGGGTTGAAATGCATTTACTGTTGACTATAGGGTTTATGTTTTACTTCTTGTACTATATTGATATTAGCATTAGGATGATGTTTCTCTTTCTAAATAAATATTTGAATTGTATCATATATTGATATGCTACATTAGTGAGGATATTATCCTAACTTGTATCATTATAGCTCCTAAATTTTAAAGCTGTATTGCTTAATAATTGTTGTCTTTGTTGGTGCTAATTCTTATTTTAAACTTGATATGCATCATTTATGGGATGAATAGGTATATTTCCTGCACGAGTTTTGTAACTTAAGCAAGAGCTTACAAATGGTCTAGTAGCTTCGGTTCTTTAGGTAATTACATGTGATATTGTGATCATGGAACTCACAACTAGAAAATTGTTTAATACAGATAGTTTTACGGACATATTTGGTCTTTATTACAGACGGATTTTTGGTTACCGACGGATTTTGTCCCTCTGTAAAAGTCTCGTCGGAAATTATTTACCGACAGATTTTTTTCGTCGGTAATTTACCGACGAATTTTTACTAGTTACCGACAGATTTTCCCTCAGTAAATTCTCCCCTCTATTTCCCTTGGGTGTCAACCTTTCCGACGGATTTTTCATTGGTAATTAGAGACAGATTTTCCGACGGATTTTCCGTCGGTAATTAGAGACAGATTTTTCGACAGATTTTCTGTTAGTAATTAGAGACAGATTTTTCGTCGGTAATTTAAGCCTTGGAATACCATTCCAAACTCTGAATACAGACAGAAAATTCGTCTGTAAATTCATCAGTAAGATAAAATAGAATTTTTTTAGATTTTTTCATTGCAAAATAAACATATTTTCATACAAAATAAATATAAAAAACTCAACTTAACTTATATAAATTATATATTGTTTTTTTTTCCTTTAGGGTATATGAAAAATAGATTATCTATATAATATTCTTTGCATATAACTCAACTCATTCAATAATGTACAGTTATACATTCATATGGAGTGAAAATTACATTCATGTCTTAGAAACATTAGTAGAGTAGCATCATTAGAATTTTCTAAAATTTCTTCAACAATACAAGCTAAGCTAGAAACCACTCATATGGTATAGAACTTTATGGTTTCTATGTACACTTTTTAGAGGAGATGATGAACACATTCAGGAGCTGCATACCCCATTGTTCCTACTACCTGATTGACATTCTGTAATGCAAAAGCTGAGAAGTGAAATTTTTTACAGTACCAGCAACACACATATCCTTCACTCCATGCTGATCATGGCAGTCCCCTATGGTAAGAATAGCAAAAACAGAGAGAATTTTGTATTAACATTTTTAGAGCAGAAAGTTTGATATAAATAGAAGCCTTTAATCTTTAGTTGATACTCACTTGAGTAAGAAAAAGAACAAGAATCATCTGGTGTGTCAATAAAGTGAAGTGGACTTGTCCACCTATATTTGTACCGGTGCCTTATTTGGTCTGGCCATACACAAAGGGCTGATAAGTGTCCTTTAACATACTCAGGTAACAAATGATGAACAACTTCTGTTGCCTCAGGCTCTAAAAGTGACTACAAAATAGAAATCAATTACAATTTAATTATTTGTATTTAATTCATTAGCCAATACTAATTTTTTTCGTGGAAACCACATGTATCTTCCAAGAAAGGCGATTTTGCTCGAACCAGTAGTCGCCTTAAATCAGAATTGAAGTTTACCTGTGCAATTTTGCAGGTTATCATATGACCCTCTTTACTCCAAGCATTGGCACCAGGTGCTGAATTGAAAGCAGCTCCTAACAACAAAAGAAGTGCTAATGGAAGAGAACCCCACAAACCTCCAAGCCTATCCATCTCTTTTGAATATGTTTTCCTATACTGAAACAAAGAAAAATAATCTTGCAAATGAATAATAAGCCTCTAAAACCTTTTTGTTTTATATATTTATAGTTTGTTAAGAAACACGTTAAGGGGTTTTCATTGAGTGCAAGATTTAACTATCTGCTTATTTAATTTAGGTACTCTCAAAGTTGACCTTAAACAGATTATCAAACAACACATAATGCACAACTATAATTTTAAGTAGTTAAAAGTATCAACCTTGAAAACAAATCAAGGTAGCAGTAACCTAAGATTTCACTAGAACCTGAGTCAAGTACTGAAAACACTCGAACATCAGAATGCCAAACATCAGCTCCTGCTATTTCCTCAAACCTTAAACCTGCACAGAAAAAGGAGTCTCAATGTATATTTAGTAGTTATTTACTAAATAGAAATTTTAAAACATCGGGAGATATCCAAGGAATGTATATTTAGTAGTTATTTACTCAATGTATGTTCTTTGAAGATTTCAGTTGGCAGTGTAGTTGAGATTAATTAAGTTGTAAATAGGTGCACTTTGAATACTGAAAAGCCTCCATCGGGCATTATTTTTTTTATTAGTTTATGTGTTAATTAATAACTATGTTACTGTATGCAAAAGTAGGCTTGGCTTTATTAATTAAATAACAATCTTTCTTGGTTCCTTTTGTTTGCCCAACAAGTAAAAGACTTGCATTTGCCAATTATCACTTGAAGCACTTCTTTTACGGACCAATCGCCACTCCATGGTTGATAGTGTGTGGCGAGGTAAGGCTTATCTACACCAACACTATAACTCCATGGTTCGTTAAGTGTAATCCAATGTTTCACTCTATCTCCAAATTCTTTAAAGCATAACTCCGAATAATCTTCAAAATCCTTTCTGTAAAAAAGTATATATGTACATACAAATCAATATATAATTGTTTCAACTTTCAAGTGTAGTAGCTTAAATTGCAGTTATGTGTAGAAATTCTTGTAGTAGTGACATCACTACTTACGTAATATTAGGGCTGTAGAAGCCACTGTAGTCATCTTGTAAGGCTTGGGGAAGATCAAAATGGAAAAGGGTCGCAAATGGTTCTAGACCTACTTGTCAATAATATCAAAATAAATTAATATATGAATGAAAAAAAAGAATTTAATTTTTAATAATGAATTCGATTTTTAAACTACAGAGACTAAAATCATACTTAACCCTTAAATTAATTAGTTAGAGAAGTTTGTTATTGTAAATTCTACCCTATAAAATATATTTTTTGTAGTCGATTTGTGAGTTTGAGACAGCTCGTAAATTTTTTGCCAGACAAAGCTTTATAAATAAATTTCAATTGTTAATGAACTCAACTATGAGTTGAATTTAATTTACGTGAGTTGAACTTGATTTTAACATGGCTCAATTCAGTTCAACTCATTTCTATCTTTAACAATAAATATAATAATTAAGACCCTACCATTAGTGAGAAGCTCATTGATAATGTTGTTGTAATATTTTATTCCTTCTTGATTTATGCCCGAACTAATTTTTCCTTCTGCATAGAATATTGATGAAGAGATGAGATATTCAATTAGATGAAACCCATAATTAATTAAGGATGTTCATTAGTAAATATAATATAATAGTGTCTACTTACTGGCAATACTCTGAACCAAGAAATAGAGAATCTGTAGGCATCCGTATTCATATACTTCATGATCGCAACATCTTCCTAATAATATTAAATGATTGATAATATATATGGATGGTTTCCCTTTTTTAATAATAATAATAATAATAATAATAATAATAATAATAATAATAATCTATACCAATATATAATAGAGATACACAGATTTAATATCTAATTCTTTTTTCCTCTCTTTTGTTTCTGTTCTTTTTTATTAAAAAATGGGTTTACCTGTAATAGAATTTAAAAACTGAACCACTCCTAATAAAAAAAACTGACACCACATACTCAGGATATAATGGGGATACACAGGTTTGGTATCTAATTCTTTTTTCCTCTTTTGTCCCTGTTCTTTTTTATTAAAAAATGGGTTTACCTATAACAGAATTTAAAAACTGAACCACTCCTAATAAAAAAAACTGACACCACGTACTTAGGATACATAAATAATTATTAATTTTATTTTTATCTTTAATTTTTCATGATATTTTTTAAAAATTATTAAAATATAAATAATTAATATAAATAACGTATAAAGAAATAGAATATAAAATAACTGATATATTTTTAAGTGATCAATATATCTATACTAATATATAATGGGGATACGGAAGTTTGGTATCCAATTCTTTCTTCCTATTTTACCCCTGTTTTCTTTTTATTAAAAACTGGCTTTATCCCACGACATTAACTTAAAAACTGATTTCAATAAAAAAAACTACTACTACATACTCAATTCTTTTTATTTTATTTTATTTTTTCAAAAACTGGCTTTACTCCACGAGAGATTTAAAACTGATTCACTTTCAACCCACGACAGAGTTTAAAGCTGATTCACTTTTAATAAAAAAAAATTTATGCGCCTTCAATCGTACTTTACCCAAGAGAGTTAAATATCTGTTTCACTTTCAATCGTGCTCTTGCAATCGTTTTTCTTCTTTGCATCTTGCTACCTTATGTTCTGACAAATATAATTGAAAAATTGAACGAATTAGCAATCACATTATATCAACTAATATAATTCCTATTCCAAATCCATTGCCAAGGATTAACTACAATTAGACAAATGGTCAGAGCCACCCATCATCATCGTCGTCATTTTATTTCAGGTAACATAAAACTTAACATGTATTATGATAATTTAATTTTTTTGGGCTATAAATTCAATTTTTGCTTAATATCTGTATTCTACTCTTTGAAAAATCTAGGACTGAAAACGCATGATAATGGAATTAGTCCAAATAACAGACGTCATAGTAACATACACAACTAGAAAATGGATTAATATAGACAGATTTACAGACAGATTTAGTCTTTATTACAGACGGATTTTTGGTTACCGACGAAATTACAGACGGATTTTGTCCCTCTGTAAAAGCCTCGTCTAAAATTATTTATCGACGGATTTTTTTCCGTCGGAAAATTACCAACGGATTTTTACCAGTTACCGACGGATTTTCCCTCTGTAAATTCTCCATCGATATCCCAAGGACGACGAACTTTCCGACGGATTTTCCGTCGGAAATTACAGACGGATTTTTCGTCTGTAATTATAGACGAATTTTCCGTCAGAAATTGGAGCCTTGAAAGCATTCCAAACTCTAAATATAGACGAAAAATCCGTCTGTAAATCCGTCAGTAAGATAAAACATTTTTTTTTTATTTTTCTATTGCAAAATAAACCAGTTTTCATACAAAATAAATATAAATTTAATGAATACAAATTTTCATCTAATTTTCATCTAACTTGTATCTAAACATTCATAGTATTTCAAAATAACCAGTATTTGATATTAGCAATAGAACCAAACATGATGTTTAGTTTTTACAATGTATCAAGAACAAAGACAATAAAACCAGGTTAATTATCAAATTTTCATTGAAATTTTTTGGTTTTTACAATGTATCAAGAACAAAGACAATAGTGCCAAGTTAATTATCAAAATTTCATTGTGAAATTTTTACATAAATACACACATAGTGATTAAAACAAGGCCAGCCATTCTTGATGATATCCCAAATGTCATATCATTTCCATCATACATTTACGCCAGCAAATTCTTTGGCCATGCTAGTGGGTACCATTTTCACAGGAGACTACATATGTAGAGGACAGAAATTAATTAAAAATATTGGATTCATCATAAACTACTACATTGTATCAGTATCTTGTTTTATATGGGGATTTTCATTTTCTGTTTTCTTTTACCTTTGTTGTTCTTTTACAACAACAACAACAACAAAGCCTTGTCCCACTAAGTGGGGTCGGCTACATGAATCAAACGACGCCATTGTGCTCTGTCATGTATCATGTCTACAGAGAGACCGTTTACATGTAGGTCTCGTTTGACCACCTCATGGATAGTCTTCTTAGGTCTTCCTCTGCCTTTCGCCCTTTGTCCATCTTCCATCTCATCCATCCTCCTGACTGGATGTTCTATCGGTCTTCTTCTCACATGTCCAAACCACCTGAGACGCGATTCAACCATCTTTTCCACAATGGGTGCTACTCCAACTCTCTCCCTTATATCTTCATTCCTTATTTTATCCAATCGCGTATGACCACTCATCCATCTCAACATCTTCATCTCTGCCACACTCAGCTTATGTTCGTGCTCCCCTTTAGCCGCCCAACACTGCGTACCATACAGCATAGCCGGTCTTATAGTGGTGTGATAGAATTTACCTTTAAGTTTTAAAGGCACTTTTTTGTCGCATATAAAACCAGATGCACTCCGCCATTTTGACCAACCTGCTTAGATCCTATGATTTACATCTTGTTCAATCTCTCCATTGTCCTGAATGATGCACCCAAGATACTTAAAACTTTTAACTTTTCGTAGGGTGTTTTCTCTAATCTTCACCTCTATATTGGGGTTTTCCCTTCTCAGACTGAACTTACATTCCATATATTCCGTCTTGCTACGGCTTATGTGCAGACCATACACTTCTAGAGCTTCTCTCCATAACTCCAACTTCTTATTTAGGTCTTCCCTTGACTTTCCCATAAGGACGATATCATCGGCAAAAAACATGCACCATGGCACAGGCTCTTGGATGTGCTCTGTGAGTACTTCCAAGACTAATGTGAAAAGGTATGGACTTAAGGATGATCCCTAGTGTAATCCTATACCAATAGGGAATTCCTCTGTCACACCACCTTGGGTCTTCACACTAGTTGTGGCCCCATCATACATGTCTTTAATTGTCCGAATATATGCGATCCTTACTCTCCTCTTTTCTAAAACCTTCCATAAGACCTCCCTTGGTACCCTATCATACGTTTTTTCCAAATCAATAAACACCATATGTAGATCCCTTTTATTACTACGATATCTCTCCATCATCCTTCTTAATAGGTATATCGCTTTAATGGTAGATCTTCCTGGCATAAATCCAAATTGGTTCTCTGTTACTTGTGTCTCTTTTCTCAACCTCCGTTCTATCACCCTTTCCCACAACTTCATAGTATGACTCATAAGGTTAATCCCTCTATAGTTTTCGCAACTTTGTATATCCCCCTTATTCTTGTAGATAGGTACCAAGGTGCTCTTTCTCCACTCATCAGGCATCTTCTTTGACCTTAAAATCTCATTAAAAAGCATGGTTAACCAGTTGATGCCTTTTTCTCCAAGACCCTTCCAAACCTCAATCGGGATTTTATTTGGTCCTACTGCCCTGCCATTTTTCATCTGCTTTAGAGCCTCTTTTACCTCGAAGTCTCGAATCCTTCGAAAGTAGTCAAAATTTTGATCTTCTTCCCTTGTGCATAATCGACCAAGGCTCGGAAGAGTCTTCTGTCCCTCATTAAATAACTCGTAGAAGTAACTCTTCCACCTTTCATTAATCTTCTCCTCTTGAGCCAACACCTCTCCATCCTTATCCTTTATGCACTTAACCTGATCCAAATCTCTCGTTCTTCTTTCCCGGCTCTTTGCGATTCTATATATACCTTTTTCTCCTTCTTTCGTGCCCAAAGACTGGTAGAGACCCTCATATGCTCTTGTTCTTGCTTCACTTACAGCCACTTTTGTCTCTTTCTTAGCCGCCTTATATTTTTTCCAGTTATCTGCATTACGGCATAAAGACCACTCTTTAAAGCATTCCCTTTTTATCTTTATCTTTTCTTGTATGCTCGCATTCCACCACCAGGACTCCTTGTCTCTTAGTCCTATTCCTTTAGATTCACCAAAACTTTCCTTTGCTGTTCTTCTAATAACTTCTGCCATCTCCATCCACATCTCTTCCGCGCTTCCATTTCCATCCCACTTTGCCTCTTCTCCTACCCGTCTTAAGAAGCTTCTTTGTTCCTCACCTTTCATCCGCCACCACCTCGTCCTTGGGTTCTTCGTATGATGTCTTTTCCTCAACTTTTGCTCGACGCAAAAATCCATGACGAGCACCCTATGTTGTGTTGTCAAACTCTCTCCCGGGATAATTTTACAGTTAATGCAAAATTTCCGGTCGACTCTCCTCAACAAGAAGAAGTCGATTTGAGAGCTTGTCATGCCACTCTTATAGGTTATAAGATGCTCTTCTCTCTTTTTAAAACATATATTTGCGATGAGAAGATCAAAGGTTGAGGAAAAGTCCAAAATAGTTTTACCCTCGGCATTGATCACCCCGAAACCATGGCCTCCGTGAATACTCCCATATCCAGTCACTTCTCTCCCAACATGGCCATTTAAATCTCCTCCTAAGAAAATCTTATCTCCCAAAGGTATGCCTTGAACCAAACTCTCTAGATCCTCCCAAAATCTTACCTTTGTTGTTCTTTTGGTGCAAACTTATCCACTAGTAGTTTTAGCTTCCTATATAATCCTATTTCTACTCTTTTATCACAGAAATAAATATTTTCAGCATTTTGAAACAGTTTCATAAAATAGGAGATCATCAGCCATTCAGTCCAAATAAACTATATCATGCAACGTTCATTTGATTGAATTTGTAATCCATAGTGTGAACATTGGAGAGAGAGAGAGAGAGAGAGAGAGAGAGAGAGAGAGAGAGAGAGAGAGAGAGAGAGAGAGAGAGAGAGAGAGAGAGAGAGAACTGGAAATAGCTCATAACTATGCATACTAATTGGACCAAAAAATATATATTTGCAAAAGGGAAAAAAATAATGAAGAAATCCAAACAAATAAATTTTAAAATGTCAACAAGTGAAGAATATATAGTTTTTTATTTTATTTTTTTTCACTAATTACCTTATCTTCCTTTCCTAGTTTGCCCTTCTTTTTTGCAACTATTATCCCACAAATGTGCTTCATATCTGCCGATCCATCTATGCCTAATAGAAGAAACTCAAAAGGAAAAAATGTTAAAAAATATATATATTTAAATAAAAAGGCAAAAAATAAAATAAAGAACAAAAAAGCAAAATAAAAGTATGTTTTAAATAGTTGATAAAATTAATAATGAAATGAAAGTGAAAGTGAAAAATTTGACTAATCTTGTGACACCTCTGTACTGTGAAGTTCTTTGACCAAATGTCTCAATGGATTTCCTATGAACAGTTTGCTTACTACTATTATTGTGTCCTCTCTTATTATTCTTTTCAACTTCCACCATGACCTTGCAAGAATTTGAAGAAGAACCTGCTGAAATCTGATTATGATTATGAGTTGTTGAAACACTTACATGGCTTGATGATGATTGAGAAGTAGATGAACAACCAGGACTCATTGAAAGACTTAAAGTCTTCAAATTCCCACCTCCACCATTAACATTCACATTAACACTTTCCACCATTTCATTATTATTATTATTATTATTATTATTATTATTATTATTATTTCCATTAACCCAGTTTCTTTAACATTACATAAATCCCAACTGAATGAAAATAGCTTTATTGCTATAGTAGTATTAAGAGGAAATTATGTACTATGAAGGAAAAAGGTTGAATTATCCTTTAGAAAGCACCAGGACAATATTCATTTTCCTTTGTACATTTTGATATTGATTCCTGTGCAGGAAAAGCTAGCAACTTTCAAACAATCTAAGCTACCTTGAAACAACACATTTTCTCAAAAGCAACCAAAGACAAGAATCAAAGCAGAAATTTTAGGCGCAAAAAGCAGGGCATAATGGCAAAAGTCAACCAAATAAATACAACAAAATACAATGCCTAATTGAAGACTAAAACTTTCTCAAATTTTACAAGTCTCGTTTCATTTCCTTAATTACCAATAATAAGAAGGATCGTAGTTAATTCAAAGCCATATGAATTCATGTAGCAAAGGTGCATGCAAAACGTCCCTTTCAAAAGTACAAAAGAAAAACATTAGAATGAGTAGAAAAAATTAATATGATGATGAAGATGAAGAGTTTAACTGAATGTCACTCACAGAAGCAAATTCATGGCCAGGAAGAATAGCAGCAATCTCCTCCAACATGGAACCTAGTGTCAGTGAAGGACATCTCCTGAGAAAGGCACATGCCTCAGAAGCCTTGGCCATGGCAGTTTTTTGGTCCTCAGCAGTAACAAAAGGCAGAATTGGTGCCTCACCCCAACCCACATAATTGGGAACACCATAACCACTGTAATACATCTGACCTACCAAGACCTGCATTACGTATCCAAACAGAATAACATTTATTCTTCATAGTAAAAAGACAAGAATCCACAGATTAGAAAACAAAAATACTTTAATACTCTCTCCAGTTACATTGATTTATTAATGTACTAAAAGAGGTAGAACACAACACAGAATGATAACGGTTCATTTATTGGCTAAGTACACAGAATGATAACCCTTTTCAAGTACACAGAATGACTCAGCCATGCATTTTATACTTAATTTTCAATAGAGAAACAAGATAAGCATTAGCCAGAGGAGAGGTAAAAAATTATCAAAAAATTAAGACATCATATAATGTTAGAAGAAGTGAATCAGCTTTATTATACCAAATTCAATTATAAATGAGTCATTGACTTTGGAGATTTGATACATTGAATTGTTCTATATGGACATAAATAGAAGAAACTATTAGCCCCTAAAAATGCTTAGAACCTAAAACTAGATTAAGAAACACTCATAATTAAAAGTAGAAACTACCTGGCCAGCAATCATTCCAAGTCCCGTGCTTTGCATTAAAGACTTTACACCCACGCCATCACCAAGTTTTTGACTAGCTGGTCGGAACTCTTCCATAGATTTCTCAGGGTTAGTTCTTTTTAAAGATCATGTCAATAAGAGCAGATTGAATCAGATTAGCCTCCTGCTTCTATTGGTGGTAAAATTTATCAAAACCTTCAGAAATTTTAAGTGAAAGATAGCGAGGTTTTAATCTTAGCAAGTAACCTCAAACAAGAAAAGCTTATACCTTTCTTTCTTTTCAATTTTTGTTCAGTCAACTGTCAAACAAGAACACATTCAAATAATTAGAATAAAGCAACAAAATTTGGTTTAATGAGGAGAAATAAGCTACAAGACATGTCCTGAATATTAACTCACCTCCAAATCAACATATGAGGGATTTCTTCCTATTGATTTAAGAAATTTGTCAAGACCACTTGCATTTAGAGCTGCAATTTAAAGAATCAGACTTTATATATCAGTGTAACTGCAGCAATGCATAATGGACCCAACAAAGGACCTATTAACTTCTGTCTTATGTCAACTAAACTCAATATGCTAAATTTTCACAGCTAATCCAACAAATTGTGTCAGATGAAATACTTTTCAACCCAGAGCAATGGAACTATGGCAGCCTCATCGATTTTTTAGAATTGCGATTGCAATTAATACTTAATTACATCATGCTGTTAAAACACCTTTACTCTCTGCAAGAGTTGCTATACTTAACAATAAATAGTGAGAAATATCTCAAGACATATGAAGTACAAATATATGTTAATAAAATAATAGAAATATAGAATCCCATAAAGCTTACCCTAAATTTGGTTAGGGCACCCCAAAGGACAAATGTCTCATTGCAATCATGATGCCTATGATTCCCTCTCAACCTGCCAGGCCGAATCTCTCCTATATGAACCGAAGCACAAGTGAAAGCTCCACCTGCAGAGAACCAACCACCATTTCCCTTTCAAATTCCAATGGCCACAAAACATAAAATCACATCGTACATCTAAGCTTCCATTAAAACACTCAAATACATCAACAAATCCACTAAACACTAGGAAACAGATCCATAACAAGAATGAAAAATCCTCATTAAAAAAAACAAAGCTAAAATGCAAACTATTCTCGAAATGAACGAGACACCAAATTACTCCACCCAAAAATTCTCAACTTCAATTTGACTCTGCTCCATCGCATAATCACATTATAAACATGCTAATCATGATACAATTTGACATACCGATCTCTAACTAAAAGACAATGATGAGAAACACCGAAGTTAGAGGGGGAAAAAGAAAAACCTAAAATGCCAGAAGCTCGAGCTAGTGAGATAGGGTCGAGGAGCCAACCGCGGGTGTCCTTAGCGACTGGGGAGGGGACGGAGGAGCTGAACCTAACAAGGTTGGCCATTCTATCAGCTTCGCGGGTTGATTCCGTTAGCGGCGGAGAGAAGAAGGATCCCGTTGAAGGAGAGGGGAAAGCTAGGTTTAGCTAAGGGAGTTCTCCGATTTGAAGTTAAGCTAGGTTTCTTTGATTTGTGTGTTGTGAGTGGAGTTCGAGTAGATGCTAGGTTTAACTAAATATTATCGACAGAAATTTCGTCTGTAATAATTTAATAAAACTAGTATTTTTGTCTATTTAATTACAGAGGAATTTTCCGTGTGTAATCGTTTTTTACAAAAAAAAAAAAAAAAATTTAAATGATTTATCGATGGATTTTTTTTTCGTCTATAATTTATGCTAATTCATTTTTTTTGTTTTTTGACAAAAAATTCTTCTGAAATTCTGTCTATATTTTCGTGGGATAAAATCCGTCAGAAATATTAATAACTAGTTTTCTAGTAGTGATAATTGATTGGTATTCTATAACAAAATTAATTAAATTAATATACACTGTTTATATATTTCTGATGCTTATTATTTAACTTAACAAAGATTACATATAACAGAGCACTCCTTAATAAAAAAAATACAAAAAGTTACTAGAATTTGGTGTCCAATTTTTCTTAGACTTCATATATCCTTACATAATCTATTTCATAAAATAAATTTAGTGGACAAAATAATAATTTTTTTAATATTCCATCTTTATCATATAATATATAAATAATTAAAAAATTAAAATAAACAATGTATTCATAAAACTAATAATAACAAATAGAATAAAGAGAAAAAATATTAACATATCGCTTATTTTTTGTCATGTGTATTTTTAAATCTGAGTGATTAAATATATTTTAAAAAGTAATAACTATGAAATAAAAATAAATTTATTGCTCTAAATTATAAAAAGAAGTATTGAGTACTCTTTAACTAAAACTTTTATTATAAATTTATTACAAAAAAAATTATATTTATGCTTTAAATTAATATAGATACTTGAGATAAAATATTAAAAATAAAAAAAAATATGCATTTGCATTCTTATATTAAAAAATAAATGATATAAGATAATTACAAAAAGTTATCAAATATAACAATTTTATTATCAAAATAGTATTTATATATTGTGTTAAATTAATGTAACATAATAATTTTTAATATACTTTAATTTAATTTTTTTAGTTTTTATTTTAATTTATATTTTCATATTTTAAAATTTTGGTAATAATATATATTTTTTATAATTTTAAAATAAAATCAGGAGAAATCTGACTTAAATACAAACATAATAATAAAAGAAAAATACAGGAATATTGATATTTCATCTCATGTATTTAAAAATACATGGCATAAATAAAAATTAATCTTTTTTACTATAAAATTATTATCCATTTAAAAATTTAACAAATGCCAAAATTTGATCACGGTAAAATGGGTCATAATTTTATAAAAAATATAAATATTATATTAAATATTACAAACAGTAATTGGATAAATAATTTTCAAATTCTAAAATTAAAAACATAGATAACGCTTTACATATTTATATGAGTTACTGAATTAATTTTTATTGAATAACTATCTTAAATATCAATTATAAAAAAATGCCAATGAGACACATAACATTATTTATTATTAAAAAATATATTAATTTAATAATATTAAATATGTAATAAATTTCTAATGTGAAATGTTAACATATAAACACAAAAAATAAAGATAAATTAGAGTATAACAAATAAAATATTTTTTAATAAATATTTCTGCAATCTTAACGGACAAAATACTCATCATATTGTTAATTTATCATAATAAATTAAAAAAATAAATTTAAAAATGTCACAAATTAATGGGCGATATTCAAACTTTGAAAAAAATCAATAGAAAAAAAAATATAATAGAAGTATATTATTTTTAAAATATTCTCTGTTTCAGAATAAAATTAAACAAATTTAAAATAATTAAAATCACCTTTATACGCGACATAAAAATTAACTTTAATCATGATAACTAATTTTACTCTTATGAATTCAAATTATGCTTATTATCTGTATTACTCTTTAAAAATATAGGTCTGGAATCTCATTATAATAAAACTGTTCAAGTAAAAGATGTGGTGATGTCCTAACTGGTTAGTACCCTATATATTTAAAACATGTAATAACGTTATTTTAAGTCATTTTGCCTATACATTAAATCTTAATATAGAAGATTAACAAACTTAATTAACTTAATTTACACAATTTGATTTGATTTCTGAGAACTAATTTTTAATTCTTTTAAGATAATCTGCAACATATTAAGTTTGTATTTTTTTGGTATAAATGTAGGTCGAGATACCACTGCTACTAATTGAATGCCTCAATCAATCTCTTATAATGAACCAGTTACAAACAATGCTAAAAACTATGCAAATATGAATAATTAGTATTCACTTACTCTACTTATATTTTTAATATTTTATCTTCATTGCATAATATTCATTTAAAATATTTTTTGTATTGAATAAATTAAGAGGTTTGATATTGTACACTACTATATAAAATGTCTAATGTCAAACAAAATTATGAATTCTATAATAAAAAAAATAAAACAAATAATTAACAAATACTATAAATTTTAAATAGGCAATACATTCATAAGACTAATAATAACAATAACTTTGTAATAAAATTTTGGTAACAACATATATTTTTTAAAATTAAATAGTAAAATTAGAAAAGATCTACCATAAATACAAAACAATAACTATTGAAAAATAGTACAAAAATATGTCTTATTTTATCTCATGTATTTATTAATGTATTGTACAAATTATATGGATCCTTTTTATTATAGAATTTTTATTCAATTAAAAATTTAATAGATAGTAAAATTTGGTCATGGCAAAATGTGTTCTAATTTCTTAAAAAATATATAAATACTATATTAAATATTACAAGTCAATAGGTAACTAAATTAAAAATTCTCAAATTAAAAACATAGATAACATTGTATATATTTTTTTGAGTTATCGGACAAATTTTTATTGAATAACTAATTTAAGTACAAACTAAAAAAATGCTACTACAAATATTATTTAATGGCAATAACCGTAATACACATAACATCATTTAGTGATGAAAACTAAATCTTAATTAAATTACAGTAACTAGATAATAAGCCCTTGATGATAAAAAAAAACTTATCAAATTAAAATTTAATAATGTATGGAATATAACATAAACACCCGAAAAAAAATAAATTACAATGAATAAACTAATTTTTAAAAATATTTTTGCAATTTTAGCGGACAAAATCCTCATCATATCGTTATTTTGTCATAATAAATTTAAAAAGTTAAAATTAAAATATTATAAATTAATAGACAACATTTAAAATTTTTAAATAAATACAATAGAAGCATTATCATTCTAAAAATACTTTTTGTATATTTTAGCATAGTTGAGAATAAAAATTTACTCTATCGAATATTTCACCTCATATATTACCTAAAACTTTAAACTATGACCATTTTATATTACCTCTTTATTGTGTGGTTTTATAATTTAACATTTTAAAGTGTTTTATAGTAATTTTAATTTCAACAAAATATGATATAAATAAGATCACGTTAATATTAAAATAAAAAAATACTTATCTAATAAATATAAAAAGTAAATAATATATTAATAAAAAATAAAATTAATTTCTTAAAAACAATAGAAAATCGGCTGAACAGGCACGTTAGTGCCTGTTGAGCCGCTAGTTAATAATAATCCTGATGTAATTTTTGACTTAAAATCATCCTTAATGTTGAATTTCATTTTAAAATCGTCCTTTCTAATAAAATTTTTTAATTTATTCATAAACTACCCCTACTATATTAAAATAAATTATAAAATAATAAAAAAAAAGAAAACGGGTTTGGGTGGGGGGGAGGAGAAGGGTATACGAAGGAGGAGGGGAGGGAAAGGGGGAAGGGGGAAGGGAAAGGGAGGAGGGGGGACGGCGACGGCAGCTCTGTGGTGGTCGTGATGGAGGAGAGGGGAGGAGGAAGTGGAAGAAGCCAGAAAAGAAGAGGAAGGGGACGTGGGTTCGGGGTGGGGGGAAGGGGAAAGGACGCGGGGTGGGGTGGGGGGAAGGGGAGTGGGAAGGGGAAAAGGGGGAGGGGGGACGGCGACGGCGGCTCTGTGGTGGTGGTGATGGAGGAGAGGGGAGGGGGAAGTGGAAGAAGCCAGAGAAGAAGAGGAAGGGGACGCGGGTTCGGGAAAGGACGCGTAGTGGGGGTGGGGGGAAGGGGAGAGGGGGAAGGGGAAGGGGGGAGGGGACGGCGGCCGCCTCACAACCTCACCGCCTCGCCGCCTCAGTCTCGCCGCCTCCGCCTCGCCGCCTTAACCTTGCTGCCTCCGCCTCGCTACCTCTGCCTCGCCGCCTCTGCCTCGCCGCCTCCGCCTCGCAACCTCGCCGCCTGTTTTCTTGCTTCGGCTTTCTTGTTTTCTGTTTCCTGCTTTCTTGCTTCTACTTTCTTGTTTTCTGTTTCTGCTTCTTGGTTTGGTGTGTTGCTGTTGTTTGGTGTTCTTGGTGTTGGTGGTTGGTGTTGGTGGTGGTGTTTGTGTTGGTAGTGGTGGTGGTGGTGGTTGTGGTGTTGGTAGTGGTGGTGTTGGTGGTGGTGCTGGTGGTGGTGTTGGTGTTGGTGGTGGTGGTGGTAGAGGAGGTGATTGTGTTGGTCGTGGTGAGGGTATTTTTGTCCAAAAAAATTAAAAGGACGATTTTAATACAAAAAAATGTTAAGGATGATTTTAAATCCAAAATTACAATGGGGACGGTTTCGATTCGGACCCTCAACGTCATGGACCAAAACAATACTTATCCCTAACAATAATTTACCTGTATATAGGATTTTATTTTATAAAATATATATGTAATTTCTAAAATAAATTATCAGTTAGTAGAGAAGTTTTATATAGGTGAGGCAGAGACTGAGCTAATAGTCCAACTAAGTTTAAGGATCATACCCGAAGTTTAGACAAATTATACTGTACAGTTCTGATAAGAATTATGGCCAAGAGGGAACCAAGAGAAGTCTGATGCAGAAGACGTTCCTTGTGCCATAGAACACCAGTCAAAATCTATCCAGGAAAATAGCACATTAGCATTTAGGACATACTTGCAGTTTTACATAGTTTAGTGCCAAAAGACAACACCTACCAGTTTATGAATGCTTGCATTAAAAGAAGAGTCTTGACTGAGTATAAGGAGTATAATCAGCAACATGTAAATTTGATTAGCTGTTCTCCTTAGAGCATTGTATAGAGCTTTCAGAATAGGCATTAACTGTTAATTTCATTAGATAGATAAAGATCACAATAAGTGGCAGTGACATATATCATATCGATAATCAAGTAAACACATGAATCATAACGTAATAAGCCTCCACAGGATTCTACTTCAAAGTCTTCTTTTGTCTTCTAGACATATAACTAATTAATTCATTCCCACTTCCTCCATATGAGAAACTTTAAGTTTGCTACCACATACCAAGGTATCCATGTCAGTCCGCACCAAGACATACTCTAAAAAGGTAGAATTTCCTTGCAACAGTGAGTACAGAAGAAGAACAACAACCTCATTAGCCAAGCATCTGTGGGGGAATAAAAGTGATAAGGTTTTAGAAACTGATGTGTTTAGAAGCACGAGTATATAATTAAGGACGCTTAATGCAAAAATGGAAGTCAATAACCAGGAGACTCTAGGGTTTCTAACCAAGAAACTGATGCACCGAGGACACCAATATCTTCTTTTGCTTTTCTTAAATTCAATTATTAGTAACCAATTCAAACATTATTAACAAGTTCAACATGATCCATGCTAACTGCTAAGTTTCTTCATATATGGATAATCATAATTCATTCTTCTCTCCCTTATCATGAGTCATGACGTATAACCAATGTAATCCTTAATCTGATTTATCTTTTTAGGGATATGTATAGCCATATCAATCTCATAGCAGGGACATCTATATTGTTATATACTTTATTACTATTATTTTATGGCACATGCTATTTTAGTAATAGTCCACATTCAACTTCTGACGATAACTAAAATCTTGATCTTCGTGTGTTAGTTAGTAGTTATATATCAACTCACAGATTAGGAATCTTATTTCAGCAGTGTTACATTAATTAACATAGTTAGCAGGTAGATGAATTTTTACACAATATTTTAAATACTTATTATAACTATCTCAGCTTGGAATAATAATAATAAATTACAATTCTTTTTTTCATTATATGATCCTTCTCAGCTTAATTCATAGGATGCACATACCATAACTTTCCTCTGATTTATAGTGGCACAATCATTTAAAGCTTAGATGTTGTCAGATCCCTCCAACCTTAGCCACTCATCAGTGGCTAATGCACGTCTATTACTCTATAACAGAAACAATTCCAATCAAGAAAAATAATTAAATAACCAACACTTTTTTCTTAGTTTAAAAATATTAACTCTATGAATACGAAGCAACAAACCTGGCCAACTTGTTTCATAAATTCAATTATTTCTGGGCGAGGACCGACGCCGGTGGACCAAACTACCATTTCATGAGGTATGGAAGCAACTTGACCGCTTACTCTATCTTTGGCCGAGATTTCTCTCTCACTTACTTTGATAACCATAGATCCTAACTTCACATCTATGCCATCCCTTTTGAACTTTGTTTCAGCAGATTCTATGATTCTCTTGTACAAAGTTGGGGGCAGGCATCCCAGTGTCAGAGTTTTAAACTCAACAGAATCAATTTTGTATTTCAGAATCTGCTCAGCAATTATGGGCTTTGCAATATTCTTTGCAATCTCACAAATTGCCTAAACAATAGAACAATTAACACACTAAGACAAACAACCAACCAAGGTAAAAAGCAAAAATGAAAAAGGGTCAAAGCTTATTCAAAATGCAAGTACCTTATCAAGGTAAGGGTATTCAAGAAACTTGTTTAGCCAATCAATCTTTAGCAAAAACACAGAAACAAAAAACAATGCATCAATAAAAACCTAAACCCCAAAAAATTCAACCAAAATGAAACTAATCAATGCATTCAGGAACCTAGATTTCACAAGCAATTTTATAAGAACATAAAATAAAGAACTGTAACCATTACAAGTTCTTATCATAGAACAGGAAATAGAATTAGAGTTAGTGATGGAACATAGGATAATATAATTAGAGTTAGCGATGGAATTGAATGAAAGAAAAAAGCGATGAAAGAGAAAGGAGATTAAGGTTACCTGCACAGCTGAGGTGAGATCAAAGAGAGAAACACAGCAACACATGGAGAAGAGCAAGCACTAGTGGCGAGATCGAAGAGAGAAACGCACATTAGAGTTCGAAAGGGAGCGACGCGAGCAAGGCTAACAGAAGGGGTGCGATGGGGAAGAACCGGAAAGGGGTACGACAGAGCCTCGGTGCGATGGCGATGCAAGGCCGATAGCGCTGCCCATGGAGCATTTAGAGCATGGTTCTGAAAACTGAACCGGACCGACCGGTTCAACTGGAAAAATCTGGAACCGGTCACCTAACCGGTCCGAGTAAGGTTAGAAACCGTCTGGCAGAAAATCGGTAAAAAAACCGGTCGAACCGACGATTAACCGGTGAACCGGGAGAACCGGTCGGTTTTTTTACGGTTTATTGGTTTGAAAATATAATCCTAAACGGCGTCGTTTTGCTCTTAAAAAAATAAAAAAAAAGGAAAAAAAATAAAACCCAACAAAGTAACAAACAGCACTACGTCTACGTCCCTACCCCTCTCTCTTCTCTCTCACTCTCACATTCAAATCCCTAACCCTATCAGAGCCCCCAGCCGCCGCTACCGTCAGCCCCCATTCGCCGCTACCATCAGCCCCCAGCCGCCGCCACTCTTCTCTTCCTCAACGTCTCTGTGCTCGTCGCGAAGCCACTCACCTCACCTCCTCAACCCTAATTTCCTCTTCTAACTTCCTCCAACAAACTCCACCGTCACTACCACAATTGACGCCGAATCGGAGCTTCTGTCAGCGAAACTGCCACCGTCGCAGATCGAAGCAGCTTCCAGCGGCGTCGTCATCTTGAACTCTGAACTTTGAAGCTTCTGGCATCGCGAACGTCTACTCAGCCCTGTTCTTCTCGCCGTCGCCAACGTGTTTGTTCCCCTCGCCGTCGCCAACGTGCTTGTTCCCCTCGCCGTCGCCAACGTGCTTGTTCTCCTCGCCGTCGTTCCAGTGCCTCCAGAAGCTTCCTTCCTCCAACAACAAGTTTACCTACAACTGCGACAACCACACCTTCAACTTCCTCGTCTATAATGGCTTCATTCGGTTTCTCTATTTTTCTCTCTAGATCTGTTTTCTCTGATTCAATTTTGTGTATATATGTATACATTTTTGTGTAAATTGTGTTGTTTTGAATTTGATTTGTTTTGTTTGAATGGTGCAGTACTGAAATTGATCTGGTTTTGAAACTTTAATTAAAATAAAAAAAGAAACTGATGATCCTCTTCTAGCTCACTGTCACCACGGTCGTTCCTCCCTCGCCGTGTCTCCAGTAAGCCGCAGCTTCTTTAGTTTCAATTTCTAAGATTCTGGCTTCTGAGTTGATTTTTTGTACTAGATTCTGAATTGGGATTGTGTTCTGAGTTGGGTTGTTCCTTAATGCGAGTCTGAATTTAATTTGAATTGTTTCACTTAGTTTTTCTGTTTCTGGATTTCTGTTTCTGGATTTGGAGGTTGAGTTGTCTGTAACTCTGTATTCTGAGTTTTTGTTGTTGAAAAGCATTGAATTTGTTGAATCTAGTTAGGGTTTGGTTAGTTATAAGAGGCTTGTTGCATAATAAGAAATTTCATCAATGTGTTATTCAATTGAATTGTATATTGGCAGCCCAAAAAGGGATAATTGAATTGTATAAGAGAATTGATGTTTTGAATAACGGTTCCGCTATGTTACCAACAGCATATCTGCCAACTTCTGCCAACTCTTATTTATAATTGTGTTTTATGAAAGTGTGTTCGTGGATGTGTCTAATAAAAATGTCTTTTTTATAGCTGTGTTTAATAAAAGTGTCTTTATAGATATATTTTCTGGATGTGTCTCTTTATATATGTATTTAAAATATATTAATTATTAGACACATCCACGAACACACTTCCATGAAACACAATTATAAATAAGAGTTGGCAAAAGTTGGCAGATAATATGTTGGTACCCTATACTTTTCCTTTGAATAATTAGCCTTGGCTTGACAATGTTGCCTGCAAGATCTTTAATTTTTTGCAGCTTGAGTGGAAATTTTGCCTCAGTTAGTTGTTTTAAAGTTATCAATAAATTTAACTCAATCTGAATATTATCAATGAATTTTTCATCTTCAATTTTTATTATATCTTAAATTCTATTAAAATTTTTTTACTTAAAAATTCATGAATTTTAATGAATTTAAATATATAAAATTATATATTAAATTTTTAATAATTTTATTTAATATTTAATTAAACCGGTTGAACCCCGGTTGAACCCCGGTTGAATCACTAAACCAGTGAACCAGTCACCTCACCGGTTCATTGACCGGTCCGGTTCTCGCAACCTTGATTTAGAGCCTTAGAGGGGATGAGTGTGGAGGCGCGGAAGTGTAATGTCAAATGAATAGGAGATCGTGATACCAAAACCATTATTTTTAATATTTCTAACGGAATAGTTTAAATTACAAACATATTTTTTGTTTGTAATAATTTAATAAAATGCAGTATTTTTGTTCATTTGATTACATACAGATTTTCCGTCGGCAACTATATCTCAAAAAAAATAATTTTTCTGACAGAATTATGAATGAATTCTCTTTTCCGTCTGTAATTTATGCTAATTCATTTTTCTTCATTTCTGACAAAAATTCCTCGCAAAATCTGTCGGTATTATCGTGGGATAAAATCTATCGGAAATATCCGTCTGTAATAACTAGTTTTGTAGTAGTGACTAGTTAGAGCTTTTCGACTAAGATTATAGCACTGATATTATGTAATCTTTCACATTGTAATAATTTGCAACTGGAGTATGGTATTATAATCGTTTATAATACTTTTCTGACTTGTAGCACTGATGTTTAACTCTTAATTATTTTTTATTTGATTTATTCTTATTTTTTATTTGATTTATTCTAACTAGGTTTGCAGGTTTTATGAACCCTGTTGGTTCTCAGATTTTAATTTTTACGCATGTTTTTAGGGTTTTAATGAATGAAGGCGTCTTTGAGGTCATCACCCAGGTTTTGCAAAGTCAAGATAAGAAGATGGTGCTAATTGGGTATTGATTCTCCTTTGTCACCTTAATCTGTTTATGATTCAGTTTTGGGTGTTCAAGCATTTTCTATGTTTAATTTCTAATGTGAACTTATTATGATGGTTGCAAAGTAGATATCCTGATTCTCTTCTTGAATCAAGTTCTTAATCTTTTGCGATCCTATGTTGTTCGGCAGGAAGGAATAAGACTTCTTGGACTTCTGGTATGCTTTGTATGTGAATGGGGTCACATTTTTCTTATGACATGAATGTATAAAATTACTCATAAGGCATTTATTAGACATATTATCCGATACTGGTTAAAGGAATGATAACAAATTTTAGGGACAACATGTGTTACCAGTTTCTTGAGATCCTTCATAGTCTATTGGATTTATGTACATTATCTAGACCACAGGTACCTGTTAATGATATTTTCTTTAATTTCAATTGTTTAACCGTATTTGATTACTATGGATATGATAATAATTGTTATATATGACATATTTAAGGGTTGTGAATGTTTTTGGGTGAAC